>NC_136385.1:5094959-6509907 GCF_965140285.1 Lepidochelys kempii
CGCGCTATCTCAGAGTATCAGTCATAGTCAGGAACTGCTCCTGTATCATCAAATCACCCATTCCTTCAAAGCTAGTTATACCCCTTCCTTTGACCCATTTATCGAACAGATCCTTCATCTGGCTTACATAAGACACATTACTTAGTCCAGCCCCTCTCTTAAGGGCTCTAAATTTTACTCTGTAGGTTTCAGGTGTAACCTGAAACTGTTTCAAAACCAAGTCCCTTAAATTTATCATAGTTTGGAAGCATCATCAATGGGCATCTTATTGAATATGTCCAGGAGCTCTGCCAGTCCAATTTGCTACCAATGTGGTCATCTTGTGCTCATCAGGAATTGCATGGAGTGTGCAGAATCTCTCAAAAGGGTGAGAAAATATTCAGCAATTTCATTGGATTCATCATACTGTGGACATAGTCCACCCCATTTGTGGATTTTTGGGGAAGTGGAGCAGCAGCTGAAGGATTTTGTCTCTTCAACTCCTAACAGCCTGTTCATGTTTCTGGTCCTCCATAGCTCTCTTGAGGGCAGCCTCCTGTGCATTTATTTCTAGTTGTTTTAATTCCATTAGTCTCTCATGTTCATTTTCTTTCTCTTATGCTTCCAGTCTAGCCAGCTCTGGTTTATTAGCTTCTTTACTGGTAATCATTTTTCTGCTTTCTTGTGCTTAACTCTAGCTATACTGAGAGTTAGGGGGAAAAATAACTTGTGAATTCCCTGCAGGAGGTTAACTACCCTGCCTTTAGGCAGAGAAGAGAACTCCAGCTGCTCTCAGCTCAAAACCTCTCCCTGCTTCCAAGCAGCCAAAAGGAGACTGAGAGAGAGAGAAAAGTTTAGTTTAAACCCTCTGTGCTTCTGGTTCAAAATTATCCCACTGCTCTGCCACCATGTTAGGGTTCCCTCCCAACTCTGAACTTTAGGGTACAGACATGGGGACCCCGCATGAAAGACCCCCAAGCTTATTTCTACCAGCTTAGGTTAAAAACTCCCCAGGCCCCCCACAAATTCTCCCTTGTAACCTTGGGTTTAAGTAACGCTGCCACCACCAAGTGATTTAACAAAGAACCAGGGGAAAGGACTACTTGGAGTTCCTCTTCCCCCAGCAATCACCCCAAGCCCTTACACCCCCTTTCCTGGGGCGGCTTGAGAATAATATCCTATTCAATTGGTTACAAAATGATCAAAGACCCAAACCCCTGGGTTCTTGAACAATGAAAAATCAGTCAGGTTCTTAAAAGAAGGATTTTATTAAAAAAAAAAAGGTAAAAATCATCTCTGTAAAATCAGGATGGAAAATACTTTACAGGGTATTCAGATTCAAAACACAGAGGATTCCCCTGTGGGAAAAACGTTAAAGGTACAGAAAAGAGGAATAATCCTCTCTCTTAGCACAGGAAAAATTCACAAGAAAAACAAAAGATAAACTAATCCGCCTTGCCTGGCTCACCTATACTGGTTGCAATATTGGACACTTGGATTGGGAGGGGTTGGAGAAGATGGATTTCTGTCTGGCCCATCTCAGTCCTCAAGGAGAGAACAACCACACAAAAACAAGAGCACAAACAAAACCTTCCCCCATCCCAAGATTTGAAGTATCTTCTTTCAGGTGCCAACCAGGCTATTTGAGCTTCTTAACCCCCTACAGGTAAGGAGGAATCCTAGGCTACCCTTAGCTGTATGTTTTATGACACCATGTCTGGATAGACATGATCAACCTACCTGCCCAACCAGCTGCTGTAGGCAGTGGAAACCCCTCCTCTCCATCCAAGGCTGTAGCTGGGGTGCAGCATGCATGTAGAGGGTTGGGGAGAAAAGGTCCTGGGTTTGTGGTGGGTCGCTCTGTGGCTGGTTCATCTTGCTGGTTGTAAACAGCAGCTTCTAGTTGTTGTAGTTTGCTGCTGCTCCAGCTTTCCAACCCCCACACCCTGTTACTCATTGCCCTGTGGTGGAGTGACCCCCATCACCTGCAAGGCAAGGGGAAGAACCCCAATTAGGCATGCTCCACACCTGGAAGGTGATTAATGAATTGCCTCCTGGCTGGAGAGGCACAACTAGGCTTTGTGAGGGGCTGGGGAAGTCCATTGCGGAGGAGAGACCCAGGAGAGCGGAGCTAAAGTGAGTTCTCTCTCCCTGGAGGATGGGCTAGTAACTTGGGGTTGGCTGTGGCCGGGAGAGTAGAGTTACAGAAGTAAGGTTAGGAGTCTGTGGTGGGGCTCTAGAGTGGAGGGGAGTCCAGAACTAGAGGCTGTGAGGATCAGGGAATCAGACAGAGGGCCGTGATGGGGTGGAAGGCAAGTTTTAGTGGTACTTGGACTCCCAGCAGAGGAAAACCGGGGGAGGGGGGCAACACCCCTGACAAGAGGGAGGAACTGAAGTCAAACCCAAGAGGGGCAAGAGATCTTTTTGTTTATACCAATCGGGATTTTGTTACCTTGGCAGTCGAACTGAAACGATACATGACTTGACCGGAGGGCTGAGCCACAGAAGACCCCAGTGAGGGCATTGCGGGGAAGACACCAGCTGGAACTGGTCATCACGATCAAGAATGTGGCAACCAGAGAGGGTGTGAGGACAAGAGGTCAGGCATGTCCGGGCCTGAGGGATTGCCCTACAGGTAAGGCCATTTCCTTATGGGGCCAAACCCTCCCAGGTGGTCTTCAGCCAAGCCCATGTCCTTGTTTTAGAGTGGTGTGTCCTCCCTGCCATCAAGGTTTAGATGCCTATATTTAGGCCCCTACCAAATTCACGGTCAATTTCATGGCCATTTTTGTTTGTTTTAGTCTATTCGGCTATTTCAGGTGTTTTCCATGTTGGTTTTGAATTGGGTCAAATTTGAAATCAGAACACCTGTTTCTGATTCAAAAAGTCTAATCAATTTTTTTTCCAACCGAAACTATTCATCGAATTTGACGGGGGTATAGGGCTTTTCTTCACATGGCCAATAATCTTTCTCACCTGAGCAATCACACTGACATCAACCGCTCGTTTTTTCCAACTTCCACATTCTTGGAAGGCAAAAGTTGGGCACCCTGGAGCATCAACAATCTCAACACCATCCTTAGCAGTATATATTTGTCTGGTGAAATCGATGCCTGGGCTGGATGGCATGTAGTGAATGAGATGGGAATTTCATGGATCATCAATGTTAAGGCCAGGAGAGACCATTGTGATCATGTAGTCTGACTTTTGTGTTCACAGGCTGGTGGTTTGCCTCTGGTGACAAGAAGTATAAGGTCCATTGTTTTCAATGAATGGCTTATGTATGATTGTGTTCTACTCCAGGGAAAAGTGCTATCCCAGCTCCTCCAGGAACTAAAATCAGTGGTTGTTGATTAAGGCAAGCCAGCCAGGTTGTAACCCCACCCACAAGGTTCCACCTCGCAGGGGAGGCTCACAAGTACTGGTTCAAATAGGTTCTCCGGAGACCAACAGACAAAGAAAGGGCTTTTGGATAAATAGCCTGAGTTTAAACAGACTCAGGGCCTTCTTCCTGATCCAGCAAACAGACAGGACCTTCTGTCCAAGCCAGACTCCAGTCCTTGCAGAAGGGTTGGAAGGGCTTGATCTGCTAGGGCCCCATAAAACAGATGAGTGGCCTCTGGTAAGCTTTTAGTGTGCGTGTAGGTTCTTGTATTGTTTTGATATGTTTTCTCTGTAATGTTTTCACCTTAAGAATAAATGTGCTCGCTCAGAAAGAGCGGTGTGATAACATAACTGCGGGCAATGCATGGGCGTAGCCTCTGGAGAGATAGCAAAGCGTGGACACTGGCCTTTTAAGCAGTGTGCTTGCTGGGAATAGCCTGAACACCCTGACCAGGGTGGGGTGATGGTGGGCGGGGGGAGGGAGACATGGGTCTCTGCCCAAAAGAGATGATGGTGGGGGCCTAGAGTGGATGCCCTTGGTGGACCATGAGGGGGTAGCAGAGGTGCAGGTGCCCTGAACTGTAACAGGGGATTTAGGATTATCTCAGGTACCACTTGGTACCATCTCAGTGATTCTGGCTTCCACAGTACAGATGGCACTGGTGCAGATCATCATGGTGCCCGCGATCTTGGTACCACCCAATCCCATACTGATAAACAACAGGGCCAATCTTGTTAATGCTCCAGGAGAGGACCTTGCCACTGGGATCTCTCTCTTCAGTGCTGGAGGCCCCCTCTATTCACTTCTACTAAAGTGCTCCCATCGGTACTGACCCGAATACCTTCTTCTCTGCCAGCATTGCGAAGAACTCACTCCATTCAGGCTCCACGTTCTCCTACAGGGACAGCTCCACCGTTTCATGAGGAATATTCCTTTCCCTTCATGTTGTCTCCCTTGTGCACGGGAGGAGCTCCCCATAGACACTCACAAACTTACCTCATTATCCTCCTTCAAAACCCTCCTTAAAACTCTCCTTTGTCATGATGCTTACATAAAACTTGACAGCAGCTAGGCTGCTGTGCTCAAGTCGCTCCCCATAACACTTTCCAGTATTTCTCCAGGATTGTTTCCTTGTACTTCCCCATCTGTCTGTCGGTATCCACCTGTTGTCTCTTGTCTTGTACTTTAGATCACAAGCTCTTTGGGGGCAGGGACTATCTTTCTGTTCTGTTTGTACAGCAATGGGCCATGACTGGGGCTATCAGACAGTGTGGTGATACAAACAGTAAATTATGATCCGAATGTCCACACTTTGCCTCTCAGTCTGGCTTCTCAGACGTACTCCCAGAATGTTGACTCCCTGTCTAGTCCCCCTTTTCTTGGGATGGTGGGCCCAGATACTCTAGGCCCCCAGAGCAGTGCTGACCCCCCAAGTCCCCCAGTAGTTTAAGCTAGGTCAGAAGAGACCATGGGATCATATAGTCAGATTTTTTTAGAACAAACATCCAATCTTGTTTTAAGAGTGGAGAATCCACTATGATAGTTGGTAAATTGTTCCAATGGCTAATTACTCTCAATGTTTAAAATGTACACCTTATTTCCTTCTGAATTCGTCTAGTTTCAGCTTCCAGCCACTGGATCATGTTAGACTTTTCTCTGCTAGATTGAAGAGCCCGTTATTAAATATTTGTTACCCATGTGGGTGTGACGGGTTCGGTCACAGAGACCCCCTTGGGACTGTCAGCTGATGTGCTGAAACTACCTCTGAGTCCATTTTCCCTGTCAGCTTGGGACTCCAGGACCCTGTCTTGTGGAGCCAGACATGCAAGCCTGCTGCAACACAGACCCAGGGTCTGAACCACATCTCCAAAGCTTCAGGCTTTTACTGAAAACCACTCAGCAGGTACTCCTGTCTCCAGCACTCAGACACCCAGCTCCCAATGGGATCCAAACCCCAAATAAATCTGTTTTACTCTGTATAAAGCTTATACAGGGTAAGCTCATAAATTGTCTGCCCTCTATAACACTGATAGAGAGAGATGCACAGCTGTTTGCTCCCTCAGGGATTAATCACTTACTCTGGGTTAATTAATAAACAAAAGTGATTTTATTAAGCATAAAAAGTAGGATTTAAGTGGTTCCAAGTAATAACAGACGGAACAAAGTAAGTTACCAAACAAAATAAAACAAAACACGCAAGTCTAAGCCTAATACATTTAAGAAACTGAATACAGGTAAATCTCACCCTCAGAGTTGTTCCAATAAGCTTCTTTCACAGACTAGACTCCTTCTTAGTCTGGGCCCAGTCCTTTCCCTTGGTACAGTTCTTGTCAGTTCCAGCTCAGGTGGTAACTAGGGGTTTCTCATGACTGGCAGCCCCCACTCCCCGTTCTGCTCCACCCCTTTTATAGCTTTGACCAAAGGCGGGAATCCTTTGTCTCTCTGGGTTTCCACCCCTCCTCCTAAATGGAAAAGCACCAGGTTTAAGATGGATTTCAGTATCAGGTGACATGGTCACATGTCACTGTAAGACCTCATTTTTCATTACCCACAGGCTGGCCCCGAGGTCCACAAGAAGGCTTGCAGGTAAATAAATCATCTACAACCAATTGTCCTAGTCAATGGGAGCCATCAAGATTCTAAACCACCATTAATGATCTAAACTTTGCATAATTTCATAGGACTTCAGAGTAATACTTCATATTTCTAGCTTTAGATAAAAGAATGATACATACATACAAATAGGATAAACACACTCAGTAGATTATAAGCTTTGTAATGATACCTTACAAGACACCTTTTGCATGAAGCATATTCCAGTTACATTATATTCACGCTCATTAGCATATTTCCATAAAACATATGGAATTCAACATCACAGTAAGTACTTATAGACGGTAATCAAGTCAGCCTTAACCTTCTGTTTGTTAAGCTAAATAGATTGAGCTGCTTGAGTGTCACAGTATAAGACAGGTTTTCTAATTTGTTAATCATTCTTGTGGCTCTTCTCTGATCCCCCCAATTTTTCAATATTCTTTTTGAACTGTGAACACCAGAAGTGGACACAGGATTCCAGTGGCAGTCACATCAGTGCCAAATACAGAGGTAAAGTAACCTCTCTGCTCCTACTCGAGTAGAAAAGTTCCTGGAGACTCATTCTGGGTTGATCTAAAAACACTATTTTTTGAAAATTTTGGCAAATCAAAAAGTTAAAACATTTTTGGGAGTTGAATGAAACATTTAATTCAAAACAAAATCTTTCATTTTGATTTTAAGCTCCCCCTTCTCTTTTTAAGTATTTCCTTTTCAAAATAAGGATGGGGGTAGGAATGACTGAAAGGGTTTTAACACCACTCATCCAGTTTGTTAAACATCCACCCAGTCAACCAGATCCAGTCCACTTGTATGTGTGTAAGCTGCTCCTGGTATAATTTTACTGACTGTACACAATCAAAGATTTCCTTTAATAAAAAAATACATGTCCAGCCTTCCTGATCATGAAGCAACTCCTCCCAGTCTGACTCGAGTGTGGCTGATACACTGATGGCTACCTGAGTCATAGATGTTTAGGGCCAGAAGGGACTATTAAATCATGCAGTCTGATTTCCTGTATAACACAGGGCAGATCATTTCAGCCAGTTACTTCTGTATGGACCCTAAAAACTTGCATTTTATGTTTGCAGACTGAGTGGAACAGTGACTGAGATGTGTCAGCTGCTTTGCCCCCATCAATCATAGAAATGCAGGGCTGGAAAGGACCCTGAGAGGTCTTCTAGTCCAGCCCAGCCTCCTGTACTGCAGCAGGACCAAGTAAACCTAGCACATCCCTGACAGGTGTTTGTCCAACCTGTTCTTAAAAAGCTCCAGTGATGGGGATTCCACAACCTCCCGATGTAACCTGGGCCAGTGCTTACCTATCCTCTGTGTAAGAAAGGTTTCAGAGGAGCAGCCGTGTTAGTCTGTATTCGCAAAAAGAAAAGGAGGACTTGTGGCACCTTAGAGACTAACCAATTTATATGAGCATAAGCTTTCATGAGCTACAGCTCACTTCATCGGATGCATCTGATGCAGTGAGCTGTAGCTCACGAAAGCTTATGCTCAAATAAATTGGTTAGTCTCTAAGGTGCCACAAGTCCTCCTTTTCTTTTAGTGTAAGAAAGTTTTTCCTAACATCTAACCTAAGTCTCTCTTGCTGCAGATTAAGTCAATTACTTCTTGTCCTACACTCAGCTGACCTGGAGAACGACTGATCATCGTCCTCTTTAACAACCTTTTAAAAACTGTTATCATGCCCCCTGCCTTCTCTTCTCTAGACTAAACGGGCCCAATTCTTTCAACCTTTCCCCACAGATCAGGTTTTCTAGGGCCTGGTCTACATTTCAAATTTAGGTTGATGTAGCCACGGCACTCAGGGTGTGAAAAATCTATACCCCTGAGCTCTGTATCTATGCCAACTTAACCCCCAGGTGTGGTCGCAACTAGGTGTACAGAAAAATGTATCCGTCAACTTAGCTACCATTGATCAGGGAGAGGGTGTTCCTACACCCAGGGAAAAATGCCTTCCATCGCTGTTGGCTGCATCTACACTAGGGAGTTATGCTTGCATAGCTATGCCAATACAGTAGACATGGCCTGAAACTCTTATTTCAGTTGCTCTCCTCTGGACTATCTCTCCAATCTGTCCACATCTTTCTTGAAGTGCGGCACCCAGAACTGGACACAATACTCCAGCTGAGGCCTCACCAGCCCCAAGTAGAGCAGAACATTTATCCCTGTGCCTCATTGGAGTGCGGGTTTGGACGTTTACTGATGACCCTTCAAAGAGGCCAGGAGCAGAGCCCTTGGCTGATGGGACTCAGGAGTGGCTGCCGGTGAGACAGAGACAGAGATTCAGAACAAGTGAAGATGGAGAAAACAGAGAGAGGAGGATGGGGAAGGAAGAGAAAACAAGAGGCAGAGTCGATTTCCCCACTGAGCGACACTGAATGTGATAAGTCACCTTGAAAACAATCAGTGATACTCACCAAAACATTAGAGGCTACATGCAGGCCAGAGTCTCCTTGTGGTCTCTGTGCACACCTGCACCTGACTCCAGGAGGAGCTCTGCTGTGAGCAGAGAGCTGTGTGCAGTCCTAATCTATATCCTGGCCAACAACCCATGATCAGATATGGACTTTGGCCGTTCTGCAGAAGGAATCTCGTTTGTCAGGCTATTTGTCAGAGGTTTCCCATCCCAGAACTTCCTGATTCCTCTGGGCACAATTCTTGCTACTCGCTTCAGCCACAGGTGCAGATTCCTGCCTCTGATACCCAGGGCCGTGTGATCAGCTATTGTCCGAGGAGCCAGCATGGAGAGGTTGAGGAGAGATCTCCTGCTGGAGACACTGGAGCAGCTGGAGGAGGAGACGCTCCAGAGATTCGAGGACAAACTGGGTGAAATCGAACTGAAGGAAGGATATGGACGCATCCCCTTAGCGAGACTGACACATGTGGATCCCCCAGCCCCTGCCGACCTGCTGCTCAGCTCCTACGGGGAGGACTATGGCATGGAGGTGGCTGCAGGGGCTCTGAGAGCTGTCAGCCAGGGAGACCTGGCAGAGAGACTCATTGTCCCGCCGAGAGCTGGTAAGGAATGAGCTGGGGAGGGGAGATTAGATCTCAAGGGAATCCCAGTGCCTCTGTTGTTTCTCTTTCATTTTGCTGTGCTGGGAATGAACTAGAGATGGGACCGTCCTGATCAGAAGCATTAGAAATTCCAGGAATTTGCTGTCGAGGTCGATGTCTGTCTGTCTGTCTTTTCCCATCAATATGTCTCTCTGTCTAAACATTCGGGGGGAAAGTGTACATGATTATTTCCCAGGCTTATAACACATATCCAAAGAGCAGGGAGTTTTCAGTGGTCCAGGACTTTTGTCTAATAGTGAGAAGGAGGCTGAGACTGCAAATCCATGCTTCTCTGCGGCTGGCTGAGATCACAGTCCCACGGTGCTGGCCATTGCACAGGGGCATATAATAAGACCGTTCCTGCCCTGACGAGCTCACAGAGTAAATGGACCAGGCAGGCAAAGGAAAGAGGATTATCCCAGATGCGAAAACGAGGCACTGAAGCTGGGATTTTTAAAGCCACCTCAGGGATAAAGGCAGCCAGTTCCCGCCCCTTTTAACACGGTTTAAATGTCCTAGGCACATGGAAAATCTCAACCTGAGATCAAGTGATGTGCCTGTCACAATTCATGGCAATTGCACTTGTACTCCCCCGCCAAGGTCCTCCAAGGATGCCAGCTCCCAGGCTTCCAATTCCCCAGCCATCACCTCTCTTGGAAGGAGAAACACATCTCTCTTTCCCTCCAGCCAAGGTATTTCCAGGCTGCCCACCTCCCTGCCTACATTGTGAGTTCCCCAGTAAGCCCGGCTGCCTAAGCAGGCCTGCTTTGCTTTCTCCTCAGAGGCCTTGAGCAGCGTGACTGCCCACAGTTAAGTTACCACACAGCTCTTTCTAAGCAAGTCCATTTATTTTCAAGGTGAACACATTATGGGGGGGGAAACTTCCCAAAGACCATCCCCTGGCTCCAACAAGAGCTCTGGTAGGAGTCAGTCCTTCAGCCCCCCCCTACCCCCCCATGAGGGGATTTTCTCTCTTTACAAGTTCATAACCCTTTTTGCTTAAAACAAGCACCCACATGAATGTGAGAGTCACTCCCTTATGCAGTTTGGGCCTCAGATCCTGGGGCTCTGGGAACAGGTAATCAGCAGGCAATGGGTTTCCCCTCAGGGCACAGCTTCAGAAGGATGGATCCAGAGGTGGGCATTTGCATTCCCTTCCTCCCAAGCATCTCCTAGACAACTCACTCAACTAAAAAAATTATTATTGTCTGACCCATTGTGTAAAAGAGTCTTCTGACAATCATAACACTTCCCAGAGTTTACGCTGGGCCTGTCTCCCTCTTAGAGATGTTCCATAAAATCCCACAATGACGCATAAACTTTGCATTTATTACAAGAGACTCCAAAGTGGCTTGCACTTAATTCAGTAAGGTTTGTTCAGGATGGGGCAGGACATTGCAATCTCTGTCACAATGCCCAAGTGCCCCCCAGGGAAGCCTGGAAGAGCTGGCACACCAGTGCCTTAAACATGAGTGGTTCCTTCATCTTCCAGCTCCATTCCTGACCTGGTGCTGAAAAGTCACAGTAGGGTTACACAATAAAATGGTCATGTGTTTCCTGGTGTCAGTATGATTCAATGGCTAAGGCCCCAGGCCTGGAACTCAGGAAACCTCTGGTCAAATCTCAGCTCTGCCACTGACTTACTGGGTGACCTTGGGCAAGTTACTTCTGTTTCTTTGTGTCCGCTTCCCACCCTGTGTTGGTCTTGTCTAGTCAGCCTGTAAATGCGGGAGAGGGGTTCTTTCTCACTACAGGTACATCTTAAGTGTAGGTAGCATACCCAGGCTAGCTTTCATCTTGCTGTCATGGGTAACTCTAGTCATGAAGATATGGTGGCAAGGATTTCAGTGTGAAATGGCACTCTGAGTACTGAGGAACAGCTCAGGGCACCTGTGCCTAAGATCTCATGATTTATTTGGGAAATTTATGCTTTTTTGGGGCACCAAAATTGGAGAAACTGAGGCCTGGCTCAGGGTGCCTGTGGCCCAAGATCCCAGATGGTATTGGAGTCCAGAATTGGTGGCGAGCCCATGCTGACGCATCTTCACTGCTGTGGTAACCCATGCTAGCTAGGCGGGTATGCCTACCCATGCTACAATCCTGCCTTGACTTTGCAGTGAATACATAGCTTATGTGTAGGGCCCTACCAAATTCACGGCCGTGGAAAACGCGTCATGAAATCTTATCTCCTGCATAAAATCTGGCTATTGCGTGTGTGTGGGGGCTCCTACTGTGTGCTGGGCTCCGGCTGCTAGACCTGGCCAGGGTGAGAAGGGATGGGGACATCCTCTTTTGCATGGGCTGCTTGTGGGGCTGGGTCAGACCCACCTGTGGGAATCTGCCTTGGCTGCAGGAAGCGCCCGGGCTGCGCTGCCTTCAGAACCCAGATCTGAAGGTAGTACAGAAATAAGGGTATGCCACCCTCACTTCTGCAATGCCTTCAGAGCTGGGCTCTCGGCCAGCAGCCTCTGCTCTCCGGCCTCCCACTGCTGAAGGCGGCGCCCCCGCCAGCAGGAGCTCAGAAGTAAGAGTGGCGATCCCCATGGTTACAACACTGTGAAATTTCAAGTGTAAATCCCCAAAACCGTGAAATTGACTATTTAGAAAATCCCATGACTGTGAAACTGACCGGAAGGGACCATGAGTTTTGTAGGGCCCTGCCTAGATGTCTGGGCCCCAAGGGCCTGGCGCTGCACTGATCTTAGTGAGGTCTCGCGGTGTTACTGGAGTGTAAATGCTGACCAAAGAGGACACGTGCTAGAAATCGTGTTAGTAGAGTTCGGCAAGAAAAAGAGGCATCGAAACCAGTCACCAAAGTCCAAGATGCTGGAATTAGTAAGCGAGTGATATTGCACCGCCCGCACAAGGGAACCTAGGCAGTGTCTATATCCTAGGCAAATGCAGACACCAGAGCCCCATGGACGCTGCTTCCCTAGGGGCTATTGTACACATAGGGCTCATTGCCTAGAGACCGCAGCAAGCGGGCGGGCTCCACTGTGTTAGGCACTGGCCGTACACAGAGTAAGGCCATGGCTACACTGTAGTGTAGCTACTAACTGCATGGACAGAAGGGGTTTTCCCGTCGCTATGGTTACTCCATCTCTGAGAGGCGGTAGCTAGTTTGAGGGAAGAATTGTCCCATTGACCTAGCTGCGACTCCACTGGGGTTAGGTTTTCCTAACTCTGATACTCAGGACATGGCATTTTTCATAGCCCTGAGTGACATAAGTTAGGTTGATCTAATTTTTAAGTGTAGACCAGTTCCTGCCCTGAAGAGTTTACAGTGTAAACAGGCCACACAGACCTTTGTGGAGTGAAGGATCGTCCTCTCCCTTTTACAGACACAGCGAGGTGAGGAGATTTTCCTCAAATCTATGGGAGAGCTGGGAATTGAGCCCAGGGCTCCTAAATTAACCAACTTTCTACATCCCACAAGAGGTTTGAAATGTAACTTGCCCCATAGCTGGTTGAATAGCAGAGCCTGGGGAGAGAATCAGCCCCTTTTAGTGACCCCCTGCTGAGATGGATGCTAGCATCAATTTCATTAGGGCCCTACCCTGGGACTGTGAAGACACCCCGGTGGCCATTTTGGGAGAGAACAAAACAGCCAGCTGCTTTGTGCCAGGTCCCCAGGCATGGAGTGTCTGTCCAGCACCGCTTCCTCTCCATAATCAAGGTGACAACCAGGGTTCCCATTATAAGGCTGATTTTATTAGTTGTTCTGTGCCCCCATGGTGCATTCAACATCACTCAGTGGAGAAATAGTCTTATGTGTAGAGTAATATCACAGACATGATAGTCTCCCTTTCCCACTGTTGTTAGCTGTTTGGCTGCATGTGTGTGTTTGGGAAATTTATGATTATTTTCAGTTGTTTATTGTTTTAGTTTTAATTTTGGGGTGTGTGTGTGAGATAGCACACTTTTTGTGAATGGCATGTGCACTAAACTGGAGAGGTGGTGTTTTTACGTTATATGTTTGCTTGTTTTGTGATATTCTTTGTCTTTGTAATTGGGTATGCACTCAATATGTTTTTTACTATGTGGATTTTTGCTCCCGTGTTTCATGGAAAAGTTACAAGCCCGTCCCCGACTCGGATGCTTAAGTGGGGGTGGGGGGGCAGACATCTATTGTCATGGGTTGCTGAAAAATGCATTCTGAGTCTCGGGGCGGGCTGTTCTATGCCACCTGATTGCTAACCACAGGATTATTTAATTCAGAAGCCAAAACAGTTACTTTAGTAACCTTTGTTATAGCCTTGTATGTATTTTGATTTTTTGCTAATTATGCATTCCTGCACCTGCGCTCATAACTTTTTAAAAAAGATTTTGATTTTTTTGCTTGAGCACTTTAGGCAACACCCATTTTCTTCTTTTGTTTGTTTTTTTGCTTTTATTTTACAACCTCTCCAACCTGGGCCTTGGCCACGGGGAGAGTATTTTAGTTCCTTTGTTTTTTTACTTCCTTAACTGTGTTTGCAACTTATTTACGGGGGTCCCTTTCTGTTGTTTGAGAGCAGTATTTATTTTTTTAATTCAGTTATATCAAGGCATATTTCTACCTTTATTTTTATACCAGGCATTTTTGTATTTTGCAAATTCGGAGGCCGTGCTTGTAACACTATTTGCTTTAGCTTCTTAAGATCCATTTTTCCTGCTGTTAACATAATATATGTTTGAATTTTGTTCGCCAGGAGCTTTTTTTTGGC
The DNA here is from genome assembly GCF_965140285.1 of Lepidochelys kempii. Lineage (NCBI taxonomy): Eukaryota > Metazoa > Chordata > Testudines > Cheloniidae > Lepidochelys > Lepidochelys kempii. Next base: position 5,108,694 of record NC_136385.1, read on the forward strand.
ATTTTTGTGGGGTTTTTTTTAACGTGGCTAACGCACAAGATAGCTTGAAATGCTTTTGAGCCACACGTTTAACCATTCGAGTCACATTATTATTAAAGCCAATAGTGTGACTATTTAATGGTCCTAGCAAAGTTTGCACTAGCATTGGCTTTTGTACAATGTTAATTGCCACTGCGTTTAACAATTGTGAACATTTGTGTAACCATGCCAAACACTTATTAAAATTTTCAGATGGGGTGGGGCAGGAGGTTGACTGACCGCTTTTACTAGGGCAGTTAATTTATTGATTTTTAAGGCACTGAGTCTGGCTGTTACCCACCTCAAGCTAGTGGTTTAAGGCACAATAGTTTCCCTTTTTTCAAGATTACTACAGAGCTATGGCCCTTTTAAGGTGTTTTTTAATAGTTTTAATCCACTTTGAGTTATTTGTGGAGTGACATCAAGGGTGAATTGAGGTATTGGTGAGGTGCCGTGCTTCATTTTCAGTGTTGGGCTTCCCCCCTCTCCTTTACCCGGTGTTCCCGCTTTAACAGGAATTGATTTAGGTTTTGGTGAAGGTTTTTTCAAAACCTGGTTCTTATTATAAGGTGGTGGTTGCAAAGCAGTAGCCCCTGCCTATGGGCCATTGGATGGTGGCCGACCTGGGTTATCTTATGTGTTCCCAATGCCGCATCCATTCCAAGTTCCATCTTTTAATTTGGTGTGGGCCACCTGTTTTTATTTTTGTCCCCATTCTTCAGGCACTATAAAAGCACTTGAAGTCTGGTGTTGGGTAACAGGGGAAACCACCCTTTTATCTTTTTTTGCAGGTTTTTTACAGCTATTTCCAATTTTTTATTCTCCTGTTTTATCTGTTCGAGCATATCATGGACTGCCTGCTGCCCTGCTAAAAGACCTTGAGCTTTCCAGTGCTCAATAGACTGGGATGCTTCTTCCAAAGCCTGGGTTACCTCTTCTATTTCCCTGTTTTTTCCCATTACTTGCCTGGCCAGTAGTGTGGCATGTTGTTTAAGCCATTTTACAGCCATGACCATTGTGATGGGTTCGGTCACAGAGATCCCCTTGGGACTTTCACCTGATGTTCTGAAATTACCTCTGAGCCCGTTTTCCCTGCCAGCCTGGGCCTCCAGAACCCTGCCTTGTTGAGCCAGACACGCTAGCTTGCTGCAACACAGACTCAGGGTCTGGGCCATACCCCCAAAGCTGCAGATTTTAACTAAAACAATTTAGCAGGTTACCCGTCTCCAGCACCCAGACACTCAGCTCCCAATTGGATCCAAACCCCAAATAAATCCATTTTATACAGGGTAAATTCATAAATTGTTTGCCCTCTATATCACTGATAGAGAGATATGCACAGCTGTTTGCTCCCCCAGGTATTAATCACCTAGTCTGGGTTTAATAATAAACAAAAGTGATTTTATTAAGGATAAAAAGTAGGATTTAAGTGGTTTCAAGTAATAACAGACAGAACAAAGTAAGTCACCAATCAAAATAAAGCAAAAACATGCAAGTCTAAGCATAATACATTAAGAAACTGATTACAGGTAATATCTCACCCTCAGAGATGTTCCAATAAGTTTCTTTCACAGACTAGGCTCCTTCCTAGTCTGGGCCCAATCCTTTCCCCTGGTACAGTCCTTGTTGGTTCCAGCAGACATCTTAGGTGGTAAGTAGGGGTCTTCTCATGACTGGCAGCCGCCTTTGTCCTGCTCCACCCCCTTTTATAGCTTTGGCACAAGGCGGGAATCTTTTGTCTCTCTGGGTTCCCACCCCTCCTTCTAAATGGAAAAGTACCAGATTTAAGATGGATTCCAGTATCATGTGACATGGTCACATGTCACTCTAAGACCCCTAGTCTCCTTTCTTCCTGGGTTGGCCCACAGTACACAGGAAGGCTTTTAGGTAAATAAACCATTTGTAACCAGTTTTCCTAGTTAATGGGAACCATCAAGATTTTAGTGCCTTGCATAATGACAGGTTTCAGAGTAGCAGCCATGTTAGTCTGTATCTGCAAAAAGAATAGAGTACCTGTGGCACCTTAGAAACTAACAAATTTATTTGAGCATAAGCTTTCACGAGTTACAGCTCACTTCATCGAATGCATAGAATGGAACATATAGTAAGAAGATCTATATATATACACACACACATATATAGAGAACATGAAAAGGTGGAAGTAGCCATACCAACTGTAAGAGGCTAATTAATTAAAATGAGCTATTATCAGCAGGAGAAAAAAACCCTTACATTTAAAACATCGCCCAGATGACTGGTCACTGGGGCAAGGTGGGTTGCTGGAGAATGGTGTGGTGGAATGATAAGGGGTCTGGGGTTTTCCTTGGAGTGTAGTTGGGGCCTTGGGCTGCCCTCGGTGGTAGGTTGTGGTCTGAGGGTGTCACTTCTGGTATCCCCCCAAACTGAGACCAGGGTTGTTCCTCTCTGTTACCTCCACCCATTCGGTTCCAATTTTCCTCGCCTCTCTGGTGGTCTGGGACTGCTCGTATTGATCAGCATAAGAAGCAAGACTTTCTGCTGAGTCCATTTTCTTATCCCATAAACACTGTTTTACATCAGTCATAGTCAGGAACTGCTCCTGTATCATCAAATCACCCATTCCTTCAAAGCTAGTTATACCCCTTCCTTTGACCCATTTATCGAACAGATCCTTCATCTGGCTTACATAAGACACATTACTTAGTCCAGCCCCTCTCTTAAGGGCTCTAAATTTTACTCTGTAGGTTTCAGGTGTAACCTGAAACTGTTTCAAAACCAAGTCCTTAAATTTATCATAGTTTGAAGCATCATCAATGGGCATCTTATTGAATATGTCCAGAGCTCTGCCAGTCAATTTTGCTACCAATGTGGTCATCTTGTGCTCATCAGGAATTGCATGGAGTGTGCAGAATCTCTCAAAGGTGAGAAAATATTCAGCAATTTCATTGGATTCATCATACTGTGGACATAGTCACTCCCATTTGTGGATTTTTGGGGAAGTGGAGCCAGCAGCTGAAGGATTTTGTCTCTTCAACTCCATAACAGCCTGTTCATGTTTCTGGTCCTCCATAGCTCTCTTGAGGGCAGCCTCCTGTGCATTTATTTCTAGTTGTTTTAATTCCATTAGTCTCTCATGTTCATTTTCTTTCTCTTATGCTTCCAGTCTAGCCAGCTCTGGTTTATTAGCTTCTTTACTGGTAATCATTTTTCTGCTTTCTTGTGCTTAACTCTAGCTATACCTGAGAGTTAGGGGGAAAAATAACTTGTGAATTTCCCTGCAGGAGGTTAACTACCCTGCCTTTAGGCAGAGAAGAACTCCAGCTGCTCTCAGCTCAAAACCTCTCCCTGCTTCCAAGCAGCCAAAAGGAGACTGAGAGAGAGAGAAAAGTTTAGTTTAAACCCTCTGTGCTTCTGGTTCAAAATTATCCCACTGCTCTGCCACCATGTTAGGGTTCCCTCCCAACTCTGAACTTTAGGGTACAGACATGGGGACCCGCATGAAAGACCCCCAAGCTTATTTCTACCAGCTTAGGTTAAAAACTCCCCAGGCACAAATTCTCCCTTGTACCTTGGGTTTAAGTAACGCTGCCACCACCAAGTGATTTAACAAAGAACCAGGGGAAAGGACTACTTGGAGTTCCTCTTCCCCCAGCAATCACCCCAAGCCCTTACACCCCCTTTCCTGGGGCGGCTTGAGAATAATATCCTATTCAATTGGTTACAAAATGATCAAAGACCCAAACCCCTGGGTCTTTGAACAATGGAAAAATCAGTCAGGTTCTTAAAAGAAGGATTTTATTAAAAAAAAAAAGGTAAAAATCATCTCTGTAAAATCAGGATGGAAAATACTTTACAGGGTATTCAGATTCAAAACACAGAGGATTCCCCTGTGGGAAAAACGTTAAAGGTACAGAAAAGAGGAATAAACCTCTCTCTTAGCACAGGAAAAATTCACAAGAAAAACAAAAGATAAACTAATCCGCCTTGCCTGGCTCACCTATACTGGTTGCAATATTGGACACTTGGATTGGGAGGGGTTGGAGAAGATGGATTTCTGTCTGGCCCATCTCAGTCTCAAGAGAGAACAACCACACAAAAACAAGAGCACAAACAAAACCTTCCCCCATCCCAAGATTTGAAAGTATCTTCTTTCAGGTGCCAACCAGGCTATTTGAGCTTCTTAACCCCCTACAGGTAAGGAGGAATCCTAGGCTACCCTTAGCTGTATGTTTATGACACCATGTCTGGATAGACATGATCAACCTACCTGCCCAACCAGCTGCTGTAGGCAGTGGAAACCCCTCCTCTCCATCCAAGGCTGTAGCTGGGGTGCAGCATGCATGTAGAGGGTTGGGGAGAAAAGGTCCTGGGTTGTGGTGGGTCGCTCTGTGGCTGGTTCATCTTGCTGGTTGTAAACAGCAGCTTCTAGTTGTTGTAGTTTGCTGCTGCTCCAGCTTTCCAACCCCACACCCTGTTTACTCATTGGCCCTGTGGTGGAGTGACCCCCATCACCTGCAAGGCAAGGGGAAGAACCCCAATTAGGCATGCTCCACACCTGGAAGGTGATTAATGAATTGCCTCCTGGCTGGAGAAGGCACAACTAGGCTTTGTGAGGGGCTGGGGGAAGTCCATTGCGGAGGAGAGACCCAGGAGAGCGGAGCTAAAGTGAGTTCTCTCTCCCTGGAGGATGGGCTAGTAACTTGGGGTTGGCTGTGGCCGGAGAGTAGAGTTACAGAAGTAAGGTTAGGAGTCTGTGGTGGGGCTCTAGAGTGGAGGGGAGTCCAGAACTAGAGGCTGTGAGGATCAGGGAATCAGACAGAGGGCCGTGATGGGGTGGAAGGCAAGTTTTAGTGGTACTTGGACTCCCAGCAGAGGAAAACCGGGGGAGGGGGGCAACACCCTGACAAGAGGGAGGAACTGAAGTCAAACCCAAGAGGGGCAAGAGATCTTTTTGTTTATACCAATCGGGATTTTGTTACCTTGGCAGTGAACTGAAACGATACATGACTTGACCGGAGGGCTGAGCCACAGAAGACCCCAGTGAGGGCATTGCGGGGAAGACACCAGCTGGAACTGGTCATCACGATCAAGAATGTGGCAACCAGAGAGGGTGTGAGACAAGAGGTCAGGCATGTCCGGGCCTGAGGGATTGCCCTACAGGTAAGGCCATTTCCTTATGGGGCCAAACCCTCCCAGGTGGTCTTCAGCCAAGCCCATGTCCTTGTTTTAGAGTGGTGTGTCCTCCCTGCCATCAAGGTTTAGATGCCTATATTTAGGCCCTACCAAATTCACGGTCAATTTCATGGCCATTTTTGTTTGTTTTAGTCTATTCGGCTATTTCAGGTGTTTTCCATGTTGGTTTTGAATTGGTCAAATTTGAAATCAGAACACCTGTTTCTGATTCAAAAAGTCTAATCAATTTTTTTTCCAACCGAAACTATTCATCGAATTTGACGGGGGTATAGGGCTTTTCTTCACATGGCCAATAATCTTTCTCACCTGAGCAATCACACTGACATCAACCGCTCGTTTTTTCCAACTTCCACATTCTTGGAAGGCAAAAGTTGGGCACCCTGGAGCATCAACAATCTCAACACCATCCTTAGCAGTATATATTTGTCTGGTGAAATCGATGCCTGGGCTGGATGGCATGTAGTGAATGAGATGGGAATTTCATGGATCATCAATGTTAAGGCCAGGAGAGACCATTGTGATCATGTAGTCTGACTTTTGTGTTCACAGGCTGGTGGTTTGCCTCTGGTGACAAGAAGTATAAGGTCCATTGTTTTCAATGAATGGCTTATGTATGATTGTGTTCTACTCCAGGGAAAAGTGCTATCCCAGCTCCTCCAGGAACTAAAATCAGTGGTTGTTGATTAAGGCAAGCCAGCCAGGTTGTAACCCCACCCACAAGGTTCCACCTCGCAGGGGAGGCTCACAAGTACTGGTTCAAATAGGTTCTCCGGAGACCAACAGACAAAGAAAGGGCTTTTGGATAAATAGCCTGAGTTTAAACAGACTCAGGGCCTTCTTCCTGATCCAGCAAACAGACAGGACCTTCTGTCCAAGCCAGACTCCAGTCCTTGCAGAAGGGTTGGAAGGGCTTGATCTGCTAGGGCCCCATAAAACAGATGAGTGGCCTCTGGTAAGCTTTTAGTGTGCGTGTAGGTTCTTGTATTGTTTTGATATGTTTTCTCTGTAATGTTTTCACCTTAAGAATAAATGTGCTCGCTCAGAAAGAGCGGTGTGATAACATAACTGCGGGCAATGCATGGGCGTAGCCTCTGGAGAGATAGCAAAGCGTGGACACTGGCCTTTTAAGCAGTGTGCTTGCTGGGAATAGCCTGAACACCCTGACCAGGGTGGGGTGATGGTGGGCGGGGGGAGGGAGACATGGGTCTCTGCCCAAAAGAGATGATGGTGGGGGCCTAGAGTGGATGCCCTTGGTGGACCATGAGGGGGTAGCAGAGGTGCAGGTGCCCTGAACTGTAACAGGGGATTTAGGATTATCTCAGGTACCACTTGGTACCATCTCAGTGATTCTGGCTTCCACAGTACAGATGGCACTGGTGCAGATCATCATGGTGCCCGCGATCTTGGTACCACCCAATCCCATACTGATAAACAACAGGGCCAATCTTGTTAATGCTCCAGGAGAGGACCTTGCCACTGGGATCTCTCTCTTCAGTGCTGGAGGCCCCCTCTATTCACTTCTACTAAAGTGCTCCCATCGGTACTGACCCGAATACCTTCTTCTCTGCCAGCATTGCGAAGAACTCACTCCATTCAGGCTCCACGTTCTCCTACAGGGACAGCTCCACCGTTTCATGAGGAATATTCCTTTCCCTTCATGTTGTCTCCCTTGTGCACGGGAGGAGCTCCCCATAGACACTCACAAACTTACCTCATTATCCTCCTTCAAAACCCTCCTTAAAACTCTCCTTTGTCATGATGCTTACATAAAACTTGACAGCAGCTAGGCTGCTGTGCTCAAGTCGCTCCCCATAACACTTTCCAGTATTTCTCCAGGATTGTTTCCTTGTACTTCCCCATCTGTCTGTCGGTATCCACCTGTTGTCTCTTGTCTTGTACTTTAGATCACAAGCTCTTTGGGGGCAGGGACTATCTTTCTGTTCTGTTTGTACAGCAATGGGCCATGACTGGGGCTATCAGACAGTGTGGTGATACAAACAGTAAATTATGATCCGAATGTCCACACTTTGCCTCTCAGTCTGGCTTCTCAGACGTACTCCCAGAATGTTGACTCCCTGTCTAGTCCCCCTTTTCTTGGGATGGTGGGCCCAGATACTCTAGGCCCCCAGAGCAGTGCTGACCCCCCAAGTCCCCCAGTAGTTTAAGCTAGGTCAGAAGAGACCATGGGATCATATAGTCAGATTTTTTTAGAACAAACATCCAATCTTGTTTTAAGAGTGGAGAATCCACTATGATAGTTGGTAAATTGTTCCAATGGCTAATTACTCTCAATGTTTAAAATGTACACCTTATTTCCTTCTGAATTCGTCTAGTTTCAGCTTCCAGCCACTGGATCATGTTAGACTTTTCTCTGCTAGATTGAAGAGCCCGTTATTAAATATTTGTTACCCATGTGGGTGTGACGGGTTCGGTCACAGAGACCCCCTTGGGACTGTCAGCTGATGTGCTGAAACTACCTCTGAGTCCATTTTCCCTGTCAGCTTGGGACTCCAGGACCCTGTCTTGTGGAGCCAGACATGCAAGCCTGCTGCAACACAGACCCAGGGTCTGAACCACATCTCCAAAGCTTCAGGCTTTTACTGAAAACCACTCAGCAGGTACTCCTGTCTCCAGCACTCAGACACCCAGCTCCCAATGGGATCCAAACCCCAAATAAATCTGTTTTACTCTGTATAAAGCTTATACAGGGTAAGCTCATAAATTGTCTGCCCTCTATAACACTGATAGAGAGAGATGCACAGCTGTTTGCTCCCTCAGGGATTAATCACTTACTCTGGGTTAATTAATAAACAAAAGTGATTTTATTAAGCATAAAAAGTAGGATTTAAGTGGTTCCAAGTAATAACAGACGGAACAAAGTAAGTTACCAAACAAAATAAAACAAAACACGCAAGTCTAAGCCTAATACATTTAAGAAACTGAATACAGGTAAATCTCACCCTCAGAGTTGTTCCAATAAGCTTCTTTCACAGACTAGACTCCTTCTTAGTCTGGGCCCAGTCCTTTCCCTTGGTACAGTTCTTGTCAGTTCCAGCTCAGGTGGTAACTAGGGGTTTCTCATGACTGGCAGCCCCCCCTCCCCGTTCTGCTCCACCCCTTTTATAGCTTTGACCAAAGGCGGGAATCCTTTGTCTCTCTGGGTTTCCACCCCTCCTCCTAAATGGAAAAGCACCAGGTTTAAGATGGATTTCAGTATCAGGTGACATGGTCACATGTCACTGTAAGACCTCATTTTTCATTACCCACAGGCTGGCCCCGAGGTCCACAAGAAGGCTTGCAGGTAAATAAATCATCTACAACCAATTGTCCTAGTCAATGGGAGCCATCAAGATTCTAAACCACCATTAATGATCTAAACTTTGCATAATTTCATAGGACTTCAGAGTAATACTTCATATTTCTAGCTTTAGATAAAAGAATGATACATACATACAAATAGGATAAACACACTCAGTAGATTATAAGCTTTGTAATGATACCTTACAAGACACCTTTTGCATGAAGCATATTCCAGTTACATTATATTCACGCTCATTAGCATATTTCCATAAAACATATGGAATTCAACATCACAGTAAGTACTTATAGACGGTAATCAAGTCAGCCTTAACCTTCTGTTTGTTAAGCTAAATAGATTGAGCTGCTTGAGTGTCACAGTATAAGACAGGTTTTCTAATTTGTTAATCATTCTTGTGGCTCTTCTCTGATCCCCCCAATTTTTCAATATTCTTTTTGAACTGTGAACACCAGAAGTGGACACAGGATTCCAGTGGCAGTCACATCAGTGCCAAATACAGAGGTAAAGTAACCTCTCTGCTCCTACTCGAGTAGAAAAGTTCCTGGAGACTCATTCTGGGTTGATCTAAAAACACTATTTTTTGAAAATTTTGGCAAATCAAAAAGTTAAAACATTTTTGGGGGTTGAATGAAACATTTAATTCAAAACAAAATCTTTCATTTTGATTTTAAGCTCCCCCTTCTCTTTTTAAGTATTTCCTTTTCAAAATAAGGATGGGGGTAGGAATGACTGAAAGGGTTTTAACACCACTCATCCAGTTTGTTAAACATCCACCCAGTCAACCAGATCCAGTCCACTTGTATGTGTGTAAGCTGCTCCTGGTATAATTTTACTGACTGTACACAATCAAAGATTTCCTTTAATAAAAAAATACATGTCCAGCCTTCCTGATCATGAAGCAACTCCTCCCAGTCTGACTCGAGTGTGGCTGATACACTGATGGCTACCTGAGTCATAGATGTTTAGGGCCAGAAGGGACTATTAAATCATGCAGTCTGATTTCCTGTATAACACAGGGCAGATCATTTCAGCCAGTTACTTCTGTATGGACCCTAAAAACTTGCATTTTATGTTTGCAGACTGAGTGGAACAGTGACTGAGATGTGTCAGCTGCTTTGCCCCCATCAATCATAGAAATGCAGGGCTGGAAAGGACCCTGAGAGGTCTTCTAGTCCAGTCCAGCCTCCTGTACTGCAGCAGGACCAAGTAAACCTAGCACATCCCTGACAGGTGTTTGTCCAACCTGTTCTTAAAAAGCTCCAGTGATGGGGATTCCACAACCTCCCGATGTAACCTGGGCCAGTGCTTACCTATCCTCCGTGTAAGAAAGGTTTCAGAGGAGCAGCCGTGTTAGTCTGTATTCGCAAAAAGAAAAGGAGGACTTGTGGCACCTTAGAGACTAACCAATTTATATGAGCATAAGCTTTCATGAGCTACAGCTCACTTCATCGGATGCATCTGATGCAGTGAGCTGTAGCTCACGAAAGCTTATGCTCAAATAAATTGGTTAGTCTCTAAGGTGCCACAAGTCCTCCTTTTCTTTTAGTGTAAGAAAGTTTTTCCTAACATCTAACCTAAGTCTCTCTTGCTGCAGATTAAGTCAATTACTTCTTGTCCTACACTCAGCTGACCTGGAGAACGACTGATCATCGTCCTCTTTAACAACCTTTTAAAAACTGTTATCATGCCCCCTGCCTTCTCTTCTCTAGACTAAACGGGCCCAATTCTTTCAACCTTTCCCCACAGATCAGGTTTTCTAGGGCCTGGTCTACATTTCAAATTTAGGTTGATGTAGCCACGGCACTCAGGGTGTGAAAAATCTATACCCCTGAGCTCTGTATCTATGCCAACTTAACCCCTAGGTGTGGTCGCAACTAGGTGTACAGAAAAATGTATCCGTCAACTTAGCTACCATTGATCAGGGAGAGGGTGTTCCTACACCCAGGGAAAAATGCCTTCCATCGCTGTTGGCTGCATCTACACTAGGGAGTTATGCTTGCATAGCTATGCCAATACAGTAGACATGGCCTGAAACTCTTATTTCAGTTGCTCTCCTCTGGACTATCTCTCCAATCTGTCCACATCTTTCTTGAAGTGCGGCACCCAGAACTGGACACAATACTCCAGCTGAGGCCTCACCAGCCCCAAGTAGAGCAGAACATTTATCCCTGTGCCTCATTGGAGTGCGGGTTTGGACGTTTACTGATGACCCTTCAAAGAGGCCAGGAGCAGAGCCCTTGGCTGATGGGACTCAGGAGTGGCTGCCGGTGAGACAGAGACAGAGATTCAGAACAAGTGAAGATGGAGAAAACAGAGAGAGGAGGATGGGGAAGGAAGAGAAACAAGAGGCAGAGTCGATTTCCCCACTGAGCGACACTGAATGTGATAAGTCACCTTGAAAACAATCAGTGATACTCACCAAAACATTAGAGGCTACATGCAGGCCAGAGTCTCCTTGTGGTCTCTGTGCACACCTGCACCTGACTCCAGGAGGAGCTCTGCTGTGAGCAGAGAGCTGTGTGCAGTCCTAATCTATATCCTGGCCAACAACCCATGATCAGATATGGACTTTGGCCGTTCTGCAGAAGGAATCTCGTTTGTCAGGCTATTTGTCAGAGGTTTCCCATCCCAGAACTTCCTGATTCCTCTGGGCACAATTCTTGCTACTCGCTTCAGCCACAGGTGCAGATTCCTGCCTCTGATACCCAGGGCCGTGTGATCAGCTATTGTCCGAGGAGCCAGCATGGAGAGGTTGAGGAGAGATCTCCTGCTGGAGACGCTGGAGCAGCTGGAGGAGGAGACGCTCCAGAGATTCGAGGACAAACTGGGTGAAATCGAACTGAAGGAAGGATATGGACGCATCCCCTTAGCGAGACTGACACATGTGGATCCCCCAGCCCCTGCCGACCTGCTGCTCAGCTCCTACGGGGAGGACTATGGCATGGAGGTGGCTGCAGGGGCTCTGAGAGCTGTCAGCCAGGGAGACCTGGCAGAGAGACTCATTGTCCCGCCGAGAGCTGGTAAGGAATGAGCTGGGGAGGGGAGATTAGATCTCAAGGGAATCCCAGTGCCTCTGTTGTTTCTCTTTCATTTTGCTGTGCTGGGAATGAACTAGAGATGGGACCGTCCTGATCAGAAGCATTAGAAATTCCAGGAATTTGCTGTCGAGGTCGATGTCTGTCTGTCTGTCTTTTCCCATCAATATGTCTCTCTGTCTAAACATTCGGGGGGAAAGTGTACATGATTATTTCCCAGGCTTATAACACATATCCAAAGAGCAGGGAGTTTTCAGTGGTCCAGGACTTTTGTCTAATAGTGAGAAGGAGACTGAGACTGCAAATCCATGCTTCTCTGCGGCTGGCTGAGATCACAGTCCCACGGTGCTGGCCATTGCACAGGGGCATATAATAAGACCGTTCCTGCCCTGACGAGCTCACAGAGTAAATGGACCAGGCAGGCAAAGGAAAGAGGATTATCCCAGATGCGAAAACGAGGCACTGAAGCTGGGATTTTTAAAGCCACCTCAGGGATAAAGGCAGCCAGTTCCCGCCCCTTTTAACACGGTTTAAATGTCCTAGGCACATGGAAAATCTCAACCTGAGATCAAGTGATGTGCCTGTCACAATTCATGGCAATTGCACTTGTACTCCCCCGCCAAGGTCCTCCAAGGATGCCAGCTCCCAGGCTTCCAATTCCCCAGCCATCACCTCTCTTGGAAGGAGAAACACGTCTCTCTTTCCCTCCAGCCAAGGTATTTCCAGGCTGCCCACCTCCCTGCCTACATTGTGAGTTCCCCAGTAAGCCCGGCTGCCTAAGCAGGCCTGCTTTGCTTTCTCCTCAGAGGCCTTGAGCAGCGTGACTGCCCACAGTTAAGTTACCACACAGCTCTTTCTAAGCAAGTCCATTTATTTTCAAGGTGAACACATTATGGGGGGGGAAACTTCCCAAAGACCATCCCCTGGCTCCAACAAGAGCTCTGGTAGGAGTCAGTCCTTCAGCCCCCCCCTACCCCCCCCATGAGGGGATTTTCTCTCTTTACAAGTTCATAACCCTTTTTGCTTAAAACAAGCACCCACATGAATGTGAGAGTCACTCCCTTATGCAGTTTGGGCCTCAGATCCTGGGGCTCTGGGAACAGGTAATCAGCAGGCAATGGGTTTCCCCTCAGGGCACAGCTTCAGAAGGATGGATCCAGAGGTGGGCATTTGCATTCCCTTCCTCCCAAGCATCTCCTAGACAACTCACTCAACTAAAAAAATTATTATTGTCTGGCCCATTGTGTAAAAGAGTCTTCTGACAATCATAACACTTCCCAGAGTTTACGCTGGGCCTGTCTCCCTCTTAGAGATGTTCCATAAAATCCCACAATGACGCATAAACTTTGCATTTATTACAAGAGACTCCAAAGTGGCTTGCACTTAATTCAGTAAGGTTTGTTCAGGATGGGGCAGGACATTGCAATCTCTGTCACAATGCCCAAGTGCCCCCCAGGGAAGCCTGGAAGAGCTGGCACACCAGTGCCTTAAACATGAGTGGTTCCTTCATCTTCCAGCTCCATTCCTGACCTGGTGCTGAAAAGTCACAGTAGGGTTACACAATAAAATGGTCATGTGTTTCCTGGTGTCAGTATGATTCAATGGCTAAGGCCCCAGGCCTGGAACTCAGGAAACCTCTGGTCAAATCTCAGCTCTGCCACTGACTTACTGGGTGACCTTGGGCAAGTTACTTCTGTTTCTTTGTGTCCGCTTCCCACCCTGTGTTGGTCTTGTCTAGTCAGCCTGTAAATGCGGGAGAGGGGTTCTTTCTCACTACAGGTACATCTTAAGTGTAGGTAGCATACCCAGGCTAGCTTTCATCTTGCTGTCATGGGTAACTCTAGTCATGAAGATATGGTGGCAAGGATTTCAGTGTGAAATGGCACTCTGAGTACTGAGGAACAGCTCAGGGCACCTGTGCCTAAGATCTCATGATTTATTTGGGAAATTTATGCTTTTTTGGGGCACCAAAATTGGAGAAACTGAGGCCTGGCTCAGGGTGCCTGTGGCCCAAGATCCCAGATGGTATTGGAGTCCAGAATTGGTGGCGAGCCCATGCTGACGCATCTTCACTGCTGTGGTAACCCATGCTAGCTAGGCGGGTATGCCTACCCATGCTACAATCCTGCCTTGACTTTGCAGTGAATACATAGCTTATGTGTAGGGCCCTACCAAATTCACGGCCGTGGAAAACGCGTCATGAAATCTTATCTCCTGCATAAAATCTGGCTATTGCGTGTGTGTGGGGGCTCCTACTGTGTGCTGGGCTCCGGCTGCTAGACCTGGCCAGGGTGAGAAGGGATGGGGACATCCTCTTTTGCATGGGCTGCTTGTGGGGCTGGGTCAGACCCACCTGTGGGAATCTGCCTTGGCTGCAGGAAGCGCCCGGGCTGCGCTGCCTTCAGAACCCAGATCTGAAGGTAGTACAGAAATAAGGGTATGCCACCCTCACTTCTGCAATGCCTTCAGAGCTGGGCTCTCGGCCAGCAGCCTCTGCTCTCCGGCCTCCCACTGCTGAAGGCGGCGCCCCCGCCAGCAGGAGCTCAGAAGTAAGGGTGGCGATCCCCATGGTTACAACACTGTGAAATTTCAAGTGTAAATCCCCAAAACCGTGAAATTGACTATTTAGAAAATCCCATGACTGTGAAACTGACCGGAAGGGACCATGAGTTTTGTAGGGCCCTGCCTAGATGTCTGGGCCCCAAGGGCCTGGCGCTGCACTGATCTTAGTGAGGTCTCGCGGTGTTACTGGAGTGTAAATGCTGACCAAAGAGGACACGTGCTAGAAATCGTGTTAGTAGAGTTCGGCAAGAAAAAGAGGCATCGAAACCAGTCACCAAAGTCCAAGATGCTGGAATTAGTAAGCGAGTGATATTGCACCGCCCGCACAAGGGAACCTAGGCAGTGTCTATATCCTAGGCAAATGCAGACACCAGAGCCCCATGGACGCTGCTTCCCTAGGGGCTATTGTACACATAGGGCTCATTGCCTAGAGACCGCAGCAAGCGGGCGGGCTCCACTGTGTTAGGCACTGGCCGTACACAGAGTAAGGCCATGGCTACACTGTAGTGTAGCTACTAACTGCATGGACAGAAGGGGTTTTCCCGTCGCTATGGTTACTCCATCTCTGAGAGGCGGTAGCTAGTTTGAGGGAAGAATTGTCCCATTGACCTAGCTGCGACTCCACTGGGGTTAGGTTTTCCTAACTCTGATACTCAGGACATGGCATTTTTCATAGCCCTGAGTGACATAAGTTAGGTTGATCTAATTTTTAAGTGTAGACCAGTTCCTGCCCTGAAGAGTTTACAGTGTAAACAGGCCACACAGACCTTTGTGGAGTGAAGGATCGTCCTCTCCCTTTTACAGACACAGCGAGGTGAGGAGATTTTCCTCAAATCTATGGGAGAGCTGGGAATTGAGCCCAGGGCTCCTAAATTAACCAACTTTCTACATCCCACAAGAGGTTTGAAATGTAACTTGCCCCATAGCTGGTTGAATAGCAGAGCCTGGGGAGAGAATCAGCCCCTTTTAGTGACCCCCTGCTGAGATGGATGCTAGCATCAATTTCATTAGGGCCCTACCCTGGGACTGTGAAGACACCCCGGTGGCCATTTTGGGAGAGAACAAAACAGCCAGCTGCTTTGTGCCAGGTCCCCAGGCATGGAGTGTCTGTCCAGCACCGCTTCCTCTCCATAATCAAGGTGACAATCAGGGTTCCCATTATAAGGCTGATTTTATTAGTTGTTCTGTGCCCCCATGGTGCATTCAACATCACTCAGTGGAGAAATAGTCTTATGTGTAGAGTAATATCACAGACATGATAGTCTCCCTTTCCCACTGTTGTTAGCTGTTTGGCTGCATGTGTGTGTTTGGGAAATTTATGATTATTTTCAGTTGTTTATTGTTTTAGTTTTAATTTTGGGGTGTGTGTGTGAGATAGCACACTTTTTGTGAATGGCATGTGCACTAAACTGGAGAGGTGGTGTTTTTACGTTATATGTTTGCTTGTTTTGTGATATTCTTTGTCTTTGTAATTGGGTATGCACTCAATATGTTTTTTACTATGTGGATTTTTGCTCCCGTGTTTCATGGAAAAGTTACAAGCCCGTCCCCGACTCGGATGCTTAAGTGGGGGTGGGGGGGCAGACATCTATTGTCATGGGTTGCTGAAAAATGCATTCTGAGTCTCGGGGCGGGCTGTTCTATGCCACCTGATTGCTAACCACAGGATTATTTAATTCAGAAGCCAAAACAGTTACTTTAGTAACCTTTGTTATAGCCTTGTATGTATTTTGATTTTTTGCTAATTATGCATTCCTGCACCTGCGCTCATAACTTTTTAAAAAAGATTTTGATTTTTTTGCTTGAGCACTTTAGGCAACACCCATTTTCTTCTTTTGTTTGTTTTTTTGGTTTTATTTTACAACCTCTCCAACCTGGGCCTTGGCCACGGGGAGAGTATTTTAGTTCCTTTGTTTTTTTACTTCCTTAACTGTGTTTGCAACTTATTTACGGGGGGCCCTTTCTGTTGTTTGAGAGCAGTATTTATTTTTTTAATTCAGTTATATCAAGGCATATTTCTACCTTTATTTTTATACCAGGCATTTTTGTATTTTGCAAATTCGGAGGCCGTGCTTGTAACACTATTTGCTTTAGCTTCTTAAGATCCATTTTTCCTGCTGTTAACATAATATATGTTTGAATTTTGTTCGCCAGGAGCTTTTTTTTGGCATTTTTGTGGGGTTTTTTTTAACGTGGCTAACGCACAAGATAGCTTGAAATGCTTTTGAGCCACACGTTTAACCATTCGAGTCACATTATTATTAAAGCCAATAGTGTGACTATTTAATGGTCCTAGCAAAGTTTGCACTAGCATTGGCTTTTGTACAATGTTAATTGCCACTGCGTTTAACAATTGTGAACATTTGTGTAACCATGCCAAACACTTATTAAAATTTTCAGATGGGGTGGGGCAGGAGGTTGACTGACCGCTTTTACTAGGGCAGTTAATTTATTGATTTTTAAGGCACTGAGTCTGGCTGTTACCCACCTCAAGCTAGTGGTTTAAGGCACAATAGTTTCCCTTTTTTCAAGATTACTACAGAGCTATGGCCCTTTTAAGGTGTTTTTTAATAGTTTTAATCCACTTTGAGTTATTTGTGGAGTGACATCAAGGGTGAATTGAGGTATTGGTGAGGTGCCGTGCTTCATTTTCAGTGTTGGGCTTCCCCCCTCTCCTTTACCCGGTGTTCCCGCTTTAACAGGAATTGATTTAGGTTTTGGTGAAGGTTTTTTCAAAACCTAGTTCTTATTATAAGGTGGTGGTTGCAAAGCAGTAGCCCCTGCCTATGGGCCATTGGATGGTGGCCGACCTGGGTTATCTTATGTGTTCCCAATGCCGCATCCATTCCAAGTTCCATCTTTTAATTTGGTGTGGGCCACCTGTTTTTATTTTTGTCCCCATTCTTCAGGCACTATAAAAGCACTTGAAGTCTGGTGTTGGGTAACAGGGGAAACCACCCTTTTATCTTTTTTTGCAGGTTTTTTACAGCTATTTCCAATTTTTTATTCTCCTGTTTTATCTGTTCGAGCATATCATGGACTGCCTGCTGCCCTGCTAAAAGACCTTGAGCTTTCCAGTGCTCAATAGACTGGGATGCTTCTTCCAAAGCCTGGGTTACCTCTTCTATTTCCCTGTTTTTTCCCATTACTTGCCTGGCCAGTAGTGTGGCATGTTGTTTAAGCCATTTTACAGCCATGACCATTGTGATGGGTTCGGTCACAGAGATCCCCTTGGGACTTTCACCTGATGTTCTGAAATTACCTCTGAGCCCGTTTTCCCTGCCAGCCTGGGCCTCCAGAACCCTGCCTTGTTGAGCCAGACACGCTAGCTTGCTGCAACACAGACTCAGGGTCTGGGCCATACCCCCAAAGCTGCAGATTTTAACTAAAACAATTTAGCAGGTTACCCGTCTCCAGCACCCAGACACTCAGCTCCCAATTGGATCCAAACCCCAAATAAATCCATTTTATACAGGGTAAATTCATAAATTGTTTGCCCTCTATATCACTGATAGAGAGATATGCACAGCTGTTTGCTCCCCCAGGTATTAATCACCTAGTCTGGGTTTAATAATAAACAAAAGTGATTTTATTAAGGATAAAAAGTAGGATTTAAGTGGTTTCAAGTAATAACAGACAGAACAAAGTAAGTCACCAATCAAAATAAAGCAAAAACATGCAAGTCTAAGCATAATACATTAAGAAACTGATTACAGGTAATATCTCACCCTCAGAGATGTTCCAATAAGTTTCTTTCACAGACTAGGCTCCTTCCTAGTCTGGGCCCAATCCTTTCCCCTGGTACAGTCCTTGTTGGTTCCAGCAGACATCTTAGGTGGTAAGTAGGGGTCTTCTCATGACTGGCAGCCGCCTTTGTCCTGCTCCACCCCCTTTTATAGCTTTGGCACAAGGCGGGAATCTTTTGTCTCTCTGGGTTCCCACCCCTCCTTCTAAATGGAAAAGTACCAGATTTAAGATGGATTCCAGTATCATGTGACATGGTCACATGTCACTCTAAGACCCCTAGTCTCCTTTCTTCCTGGGTTGGCCCACAGTACACAGGAAGGCTTTTAGGTAAATAAACCATTTGTAACCAGTTTTCCTAGTTAATGGGAACCATCAAGATTTTAGTGCCTTGCATAATGACAGGTTTCAGAGTAGCAGCCATGTTAGTCTGTATCTGCAAAAAGAATAGAGTACCTGTGGCACCTTAGAAACTAACAAATTTATTTGAGCATAAGCTTTCACGAGTTACAGCTCACTTCATCGAATGCATAGAATGGAACATATAGTAAGAAGATCTATATATATACACACACACATATATAGAGAACATGAAAAGGTGGAAGTAGCCATACCAACTGTAAGAGGCTAATTAATTAAAATGAGCTATTATCAGCAGGAGAAAAAAAACCTTACATTTAAAACATCGCCCAGATGACTGGTCACTGGGGCAAGGTGGGTTGCTGGAGAATGGTGTGGTGGAATGATAAGGGGTCTGGGGTTTTCCTTGGAGTGTAGTTGGGGCCTTGGGCTGCCCTCGGTGGTAGGTTGTGGTCTGAGGGTGTCACTTCTGGTATCCCCCCAAACTGAGACCAGGGTTGTTCCTCTCTGTTACCTCCACCCATTCGGTTCCAATTTTCCTCGCCTCTCTGGTGGTCTGGGACTGCTCGTATTGATCAGCATAAGAAGCAAGACTTTCTGCTGAGTCCATTTTCTTATCCCATAAACACTGTTTTACATCAGTCATAGTCAGGAACTGCTCCTGTATCATCAAATCACCCATTCCTTCAAAGCTAGTTATACCCCTTCCTTTGACCCATTTATCGAACAGATCCTTCATCTGGCTTACATAAGACACATTACTTAGTCCAGCCCCTCTCTTAAGGGCTCTAAATTTTACTCTGTAGGTTTCAGGTGTAACCTGAAACTGTTTCAAAACCAAGTCCTTAAATTTATCATAGTTTGAAGCATCATCAATGGGCATCTTATTGAATATGTCCAGAGCTCTGCCAGTCAATTTTGCTACCAATGTGGTCATCTTGTGCTCATCAGGAATTGCATGGAGTGTGCAGAATCTCTCAAAGGTGAGAAAATATTCAGCAATTTCATTGGATTCATCATACTGTGGACATAGTCACTCCCATTTGTGGATTTTTGGGGAAGTGGAGCCAGCAGCTGAAGGATTTTGTCTCTTCAACTCCATAACAGCCTGTTCATGTTTCTGGTCCTCCATAGCTCTCTTGAGGGCAGCCTCCTGTGCATTTATTTCTAGTTGTTTTAATTCCATTAGTCTCTCATGTTCATTTTCTTTCTCTTATGCTTCCAGTCTAGCCAGCTCTGGTTTATTAGCTTCTTTACTGGTAATCATTTTTCTGCTTTCTTGTGCTTAACTCTAGCTATACCTGAGAGTTAGGGGGAAAAATAACTTGTGAATTTCCCTGCAGGAGGTTAACTACCCTGCCTTTAGGCAGAGAAGAACTCCAGCTGCTCTCAGCTCAAAACCTCTCCCTGCTTCCAAGCAGCCAAAAGGAGACTGAGAGAGAGAGAAAAGTTTAGTTTAAACCCTCTGTGCTTCTGGTTCAAAATTATCCCACTGCTCTGCCACCATGTTAGGGTTCCCTCCCAACTCTGAACTTTAGGGTACAGACATGGGGACCCGCATGAAAGACCCCCAAGCTTATTTCTACCAGCTTAGGTTAAAAACTCCCCAGGCACAAATTCTCCCTTGTACCTTGGGTTTAAGTAACGCTGCCACCACCAAGTGATTTAACAAAGAACCAGGGGAAAGGACTACTTGGAGTTCCTCTTCCCCCAGCAATCACCCCAAGCCCTTACACCCCCTTTCCTGGGGCGGCTTGAGAATAATATCCTATTCAATTGGTTACAAAATGATCAAAGACCCAAACCCCTGGGTCTTTGAACAATGGAAAAATCAGTCAGGTTCTTAAAAGAAGGATTTTATTAAAAAAAAAAAGGTAAAAATCATCTCTGTAAAATCAGGATGGAAAATACTTTACAGGGTATTCAGATTCAAAACACAGAGGATTCCCCTGTGGGAAAAACGTTAAAGGTACAGAAAAGAGGAATAAACCTCTCTCTTAGCACAGGAAAAATTCACAAGAAAAACAAAAGATAAACTAATCCGCCTTGCCTGGCTCACCTATACTGGTTGCAATATTGGACACTTGGATTGGGAGGGGTTGGAGAAGATGGATTTCTGTCTGGCCCATCTCAGTCTCAAGAGAGAACAACCACACAAAAACAAGAGCACAAACAAAACCTTCCCCCATCCCAAGATTTGAAAGTATCTTCTTTCAGGTGCCAACCAGGCTATTTGAGCTTCTTAACCCCCTACAGGTAAGGAGGAATCCTAGGCTACCCTTAGCTGTATGTTTATGACACCATGTCTGGATAGACATGATCAACCTACCTGCCCAACCAGCTGCTGTAGGCAGTGGAAACCCCTCCTCTCCATCCAAGGCTGTAGCTGGGGTGCAGCATGCATGTAGAGGGTTGGGGAGAAAAGGTCCTGGGTTGTGGTGGGTCGCTCTGTGGCTGGTTCATCTTGCTGGTTGTAAACAGCAGCTTCTAGTTGTTGTAGTTTGCTGCTGCTCCAGCTTTCCAACCCCACACCCTGTTTACTCATTGGCCCTGTGGTGGAGTGACCCCCATCACCTGCAAGGCAAGGGGAAGAACCCCAATTAGGCATGCTCCACACCTGGAAGGTGATTAATGAATTGCCTCCTGGCTGGAGAAGGCACAACTAGGCTTTGTGAGGGGCTGGGGGAAGTCCATTGCGGAGGAGAGACCCAGGAGAGCGGAGCTAAAGTGAGTTCTCTCTCCCTGGAGGATGGGCTAGTAACTTGGGGTTGGCTGTGGCCGGAGAGTAGAGTTACAGAAGTAAGGTTAGGAGTCTGTGGTGGGGCTCTAGAGTGGAGGGGAGTCCAGAACTAGAGGCTGTGAGGATCAGGGAATCAGACAGAGGGCCGTGATGGGGTGGAAGGCAAGTTTTAGTGGTACTTGGACTCCCAGCAGAGGAAAACCGGGGGAGGGGGGCAACACCCTGACAAGAGGGAGGAACTGAAGTCAAACCCAAGAGGGGCAAGAGATCTTTTTGTTTATACCAATCGGGATTTTGTTACCTTGGCAGTGAACTGAAACGATACATGACTTGACCGGAGGGCTGAGCCACAGAAGACCCCAGTGAGGGCATTGCGGGGAAGACACCAGCTGGAACTGGTCATCACGATCAAGAATGTGGCAACCAGAGAGGGTGTGAGACAAGAGGTCAGGCATGTCCGGGCCTGAGGGATTGCCCTACAGGTAAGGCCATTTCCTTATGGGGCCAAACCCTCCCAGGTGGTCTTCAGCCAAGCCCATGTCCTTGTTTTAGAGTGGTGTGTCCTCCCTGCCATCAAGGTTTAGATGCCTATATTTAGGCCCTACCAAATTCACGGTCAATTTCATGGCCGTAGGATTTTTAGATTAGTCAATTTCATGTTTTCAGATATTTACTTCATTACCTGAATATTGTAGCTGAAGTCGACGTGCTTAGATTTACTTACCACGGGGTCCACACTCCGTGATATCGACTGGAGATGCCCTCCCTTTGACTCTCCTGGCTCTTCTCATTCAGGTGGAGTACAGGAGTGGACGGGAGAGTGATCTGCAGTTGATTTAGCAGGTCTTCACTAGACCCGCTAAAGTGACCGCTGATGCATCGATTGCCTCACGTCAAACCCCCGGTAAGTGTAGACAAGGCCTTAGATAATGGCATAGAGAGGACACTTATAAATTTTGTGCATGATACCAAACTGGGAGGGGTTGCAAGTGCTTTGGACGATAGGATTAAAATTCAAAATGATCTGGACAAACTGGAGAAATGGTCTGAAGTAAATAGGATGAAATTCAATAAGGACAAATGGAAAGTACTCCATTTAGGATGGAACAATCAGTTATACACATACAAAATGGGAAATGACTGCCTAGGAAGGAGAATTGTGGAAAGGGGTCTGGGGGTCATAGTAGACCACAAGCTAAATAAGAGTCAACAGTGTAACACTGTTGCAAAAAAAGCAAACATCATTCTGGGATGTATTAGCAGGAGTGTTGTAAGCAAGACATGAGAAGTAATTCTTCCACTCTGCTCTGCGCTGATTAGGTCTCAGCTGGAGTATTGTGTCCAGTTCTGGGTGCCATATTTCAGGAAAGATGTGGACAAATTGGAGAAAGTCCAGAGAAGAGCAACAAAAATGATTAAAAGGTCTAGAAAACATGACCTATGAGGGAAGATTGAAAAAATTGGGTTTGTTTAGTCTGGAGAAGAGAAGACTGAGAGGGGGTATGATAACAATTTTCAAGTACATAAAAGGTTGTTACAAGGAGGAGTGAGAAAATTGTTGTTCTTAACCTCTGAGGTTAGGACAAGGAGCAATTTGTTTAAAGGGAGGTTTAGGTTGGACATTAGTGTAACCCTTCTGTCAGGTGGACCCAGGAGCAACAGGGGCCGGGTTCAGTATCTAGGGGCTCCTTTTCAACCGTACTACACAAAACCAGCTTGAGCCCCCACCCAGTGACCTGGGACAATTACACACCACCCTGGACACCTCTAAGAGGCAATATTTCCCCTCTTGCAAGCACAGAGTCCGAGTGTAGCAAAAGCCTTTTAATAAAAGGAGGGAAGTAACTCAGCATTAATTTGGGAAAACACCACGACTAGGGTTCATAAACACAAACCGTGAGCAAAAGACCCACCCCCAAGTAAGTTGGGCAGCATCCTTTTCCCCTCATGGTCTTAAGTCCAGCAACTCCAAAGTCCCTTTAATGTGCCCATCCCTTCTCTGTATCCCACTCACAGTTGCTGTCCTTGGCCAGTGCAGCCCCAGAGTTCAGAGGTTCAGTCACAGAGTTCCTGTGTGGAAGGCAGGGGGCGCAATAAGGAGGCATCTTACATGCTCCACTGCTCAGGCACTCGATTGTCACCCCAACAGCCGATTGCCATGCCTCTGCAGAGCTCTGCTCTGGCCCTCTCCACCAGCTGCTTTGTTGGCCACGATGTCTTCAGGTCCCCCCCAACACTGCTCTCAATGATTTCAGCTGTTAGTGTGGGGAGCCTTACTGCTGGTACACACTGGGCAATCTCTTGCAATAGAGACACTATCACAAAGTAGATTTAATACTTAGACCTAGGTATCAGTGATTTCAGCACGTAACAAAACTCCCAATTGAATCTAAATTAGCTCTTTTATTATACCATGGGGAAAGGAAGCAGTAAATGGTGTCTGGGATCCTTAAGCAGGGCCTACACAACCACATAAAAATGCTCCCACTCCCCCCTTTCATTGGGCTTTGGAATCCATGTCCCCTGCCTAGCAAGTGCCATTCAGTTGAGGGTGAGTCCCTCCATTGGGGTATTCCAGGTACAGTTCTGCTGCCCTCAGTTCACACAACAAGGATAACAACTCTTTATTACTCCTGCCCCAATAACAAGGAGACTGGGGATCCAACACCAGCTACAAGTGTTCATTTGGGCAAGCAATCCCATCATGCGGAGCACCTATGCAGGGTGGGCATGTCCATGCAAATGAGATCAGCTTCTGAAGTCTTTTTCCACAGCTCACCACTAGATGTCAGGGGAGAGCTCATTCAGACTCTGCCTATGTCACGATGGTCAGGGCTGACAATATTACTGTGGATTATTGTGGCTATTGGCCTATTGTTAAGTATGCTAATTTTGCAATGTATAGTGCCATGGTTAAGGGGGGCACAGACTCACAAGATACAGCCACTAATTGTCACATATAAGTAATGTAAATTGCCCTCCACCAAAGTGTAACAGATAACCTGGACCCAACCTTCTCGAGCCCATTACTATGGGGAGTCTGACACACTCATTGGAATATACGTGCAGTATGTCTGTACGAGGGAAGTGCAGGGCAACATACTGCATAGGGAGCAGTGGGGCAAATGGAGCACCGGCACATTCCATCTTGATACCTGGCCCTATCGGGAAATGTGCCACCATATGTCCTATGCTTTTCCCAGGGTACCTGAGCAGGAGGGTCCCAGAAGAAAATAAAACAAAGGGGCGGAGGGTTAGTTTATCGGTCTGTTTGTTAGCCTGGGATAGAATTTGGGTTTGACTTTTTGATATTCACATACTAAAATGTGTAAACAAGGGACAAAGACTTTGTGATGTTGATTCTACTGAGTCAGCTGGATTTGTTAGTACAATGGGAACAGATAAGAGCAGTTAAAGAGTTGAGAGCACACTGGAAGACTGCCTCAACCCCAATCTCAAGGCAAATTCAAGCAACCAGTTGGGAGGGGCAAAGGAGCTTGAGGGTGGAGAGGTATAAAACACTAAAAGACCAAAAAATGCCCAGCCCTGACCGCAACACAACCTCCCACCTTACCTCTCCCATGGGGTACAAAGGGGGTGTGTCATAAATATAAAGGGAAGGGTAATCACCTTTAAAATCCCTCCTGGCCAGAGGAAAAATCCTCTCACCTGTAAAGGGTTACGAAGCTAAAGGTAACCTCACTGGCACCTGACAAAAATGACCAATGAGGAGACAAGATACTTTCAAAAGCTGGGAGGAGGGAGAAAAACAAAGGGTCTGGGTCTGTCTGTATGCTGCTTTTGCTGGGGACAGAACAGGAATGGAGTCTTAGAATTTAGTAAGTAATCTAGCTAGGTATGTGTTAGATTATGATTTCTTTAAAGGGCTGAGAAAATAGCTGTGCTGAATAGAATGACTATTCCTGTCTGTGTGTCTTTTTTGTAACTTAAGGTTTTGCCTAGAGGGATTCTCTATGTTTTGAGCTGGGAAGGGGGACACGGGGTAAATGCTCCGTGGTATCAGAGCTGGGAACTGAACACTAGGAAACAGATGCAGATTTTGCTGGTGTGTAGAGCTCTGGATATGCTTGTTGGGAACTAACCCCACTAAACATCGCGTTGTCTACACCTCAGACTTCTGATCGTTTGCTGCTTGCTGTCTGCGTGACAAGAACCAGTGGAGTGGGAGTGTTGAGGGAAAGCCCTCTAACACCTTCCACCCTGGGACCAAACTTCCCTCAGTTCAAAGTCATTGTCTTCCAGATGTGCTTCCAGGTGTTGAGATGGGGAGTGGGGAGAGTCCCAGTGATGGTGTCACTTCTCCACTTTTAGACTTTCTTCCAGCTTGATGGAAAGATCTGTGCTGTGACGTGGGGGTCAGGCAGTCCCCATGGGTCAAGCAGTTTCCATTCCGTACCTGCCTTCTCAGAGAAGTCTGTGGGATAGTGGGTTGGATGTTGACGAGCCATAATCGTCCCTCTGGCTATGGATGGCTGCTCCTTTGTTTTCAGTGAAAGGCTGGTTGTGGGTGTGCCCAACCTCACCACATATTACACTAACACATACAACAGCGCTTCATAACTTCACACACAGTGTTAGCACACACAGTCCAACAGGCTGTTAATGTTCAACAGATCAAGACTTTTAAAATGATCCCTCACAAAGACATCCTTTGTACAAAACTTATAATAATTACATGACCGTGGTGAATACAGGGGTTCCAGGGTGCTGCTTTGAGGTACAGAGTGTCGCAGCCAGGAAAGATTTTAAGGAAGCAGAATGGATTACCCAGTTGGGGACACTGGGTTTAACCCAACATGGGCAGATTAGTCCAGATTTGTCAAGGAGGAGGGTCTTGCACCTTCCCCTTAAGAAGCTGGTACTGGCCCCTGTCACAAACAGGATACTGAGCTAGATGGGCCCCTGGTCTGATCCAGGGCAGCCAGTCTTATGTCCCCTTAAGCTCTCGGATGAGGAATTTCTGCTTGGCCTCCAGCACCTGGTAGAGCTGGTCCTTGCAGTCCTGGTTCCAACTCGGGAGCAGGTCGAAGAGCTTCCTCATTTTCTCCGGGTCCGTTCTCTCGGCTCGGATGCTCTGGTACTGCTCATTGTCCAGCACGGTGTTGTACAGTTTATCCAGCACGCCGTCCACCTGGCGCACCCGTTGGATCAGCTGTTCTCGGTGCTGGTCGATGAAATGTTCTTCTGAGGGGAGAGACAAAGAGAAGAGAATTGCTGTTTCTCATCATGCCATGGAACAGTCAGACCTTCTGTTTCTCTAGGGCCTTGCTCCTAATGGATTCGAAGTTTGTACAAGATTTACAAGCATCCGCTGCAAGCATCACATTACTCATTGCCACGGATTGCTCCCCCAGCACTGAAATGCAGCCACCTCTGGGGTGGAGCAAAACAGCAGTGCTCCGAAGGGATTGCTCACTGAGCTGTGAAATGCACCTGCCTCTGGGGTAGGACATGGCAGCTGTTTAGTAACAGTAGGGCACAGGGATCACTCGTGAAATGCTGAATTGCAGCTGCCTCTGGAGCGGGGAAGGACAGAGAACAGGGACTAGAATCGATCTCGCAGATAAGTGCCCCAAACAGTTTTTCTCATGATCTCTCTTTGGCTCAATGACTATTCAATTATACCCAGTGGTACAGCTCCAACAGGAGAGACTAAGGGCTTCCTCAAAATAGACTAGAGCTTGGTGGTTAGGGTACTCTGCTGGGATGTTGGAGATCCAGGTTCAAATTCTTCCTCCAGAGTATGGATTTGAACCAAGGTCTCCCCCTCCCAGGTGAGTGCTCTAACCACTAGGTATAAGAGGAGCACCCCCACCCCTAGTTTTTGAATCTAGCCCTGCATTTCCTTTGCTTTTATTAAAAAGAGCTGAAATCAAACCATTTCAATTTCAGGTCAAATGAAACATTTAATTTGACCCGATATGAATTCCACCCCCACCCGCCCAGGTTTTTGGAGCTGCCAAAGCAAACAAGCAAATCCATTATTTGCCCTGCTCTATTCATGATCCAAAACAATCTTTCAACTTTCCAATGTGGAGAGTCCCCAGGCTCCAGAGATTTCAAGAAGAGTCGACACTCTGGGAGGATAAACAATGCTGGACACCAAATGATCACAAAGGATCGCAGGGGCTTTCACAAGCATTTTGTGTCCAGAAGTGCTGGGATCAGAGAACAGGTTTTGCGGCTCAGTGAATCCCTACTAACCTGTCTGCATTTGGGCAGATGAAACACAGACCATCACGTCTTCTGGAAGAGAGAAGGGAAGGAGAGTCAGGAGGTTGGATCCAAAGGGTTTTGATTAATGTGGCTGCTTTTGGTCATGTCCTAGCGGGGACTGTTCAATCTGATTGGCTAAATTAGTCACATTGTAATTTATGTATTTATTGCCACCAGGTTGCAGAGAAACATCCATCCATCACTAGACCCTAAAGTGCTGGTTTATTTAGCTAGCTACATCCCTGGATCCTCAAACGCTGATCTGGCTAATCTAGCTAATCCTATTTCATTGACTGCTGGTCTATCTATTCATCTGTCTATCCATCCCCATATACCCTCCATCCACAACTTTCCATCCCTCCATGTCTATATACACCATTCCATGCATGCACCCATCCATCCATCCACCCACATACACTTACCCATCCATCCCCAGACACGCCCATTCATCCCTCCATCTATATATGCACCATTCCATCTCTCCACCCATCGCCATGCACACACTTCTGTCCCCGCCTTCGGCTGGGCTGAGCCTACCTGGTCTCACCAAAGCCTTCCAGATCGGTTCCCCTTCTATCTTTTCCAACAGGCTGAGCTGCAGCCCCTCCTGCATGTCCCGGATGTAGATCTCCAGGTACGCCTGCTCCATCTTGGGGTCCAGATAACAGAACTCCAGCTCCTGATGGGAAGGGAAGACAGTCCATTAGGAATGACCCTGCCTGAGCCAGCAGACCCTCCTGAGCTCCCCCCTCCACTTCATTTCCTGCGGCGCAGCGGGGGCACGCCATGCTGGGGCACCGGGTCAGCATTGGCTGTGAGGGGAGAGCGCCTCCTACTGATCCCCTGCTCTGCTCCCTGCAGCACAGCGCCCCCTAGTGCCACTGCGAGGCACTGGGGTCAAAAATGGCTGTGAGGGGACAGTGCCCCCTACTGAGTCCCTGCCCCGCTCCCTGCAGCACAGCGCCCCCTAATGCCACATTGGGACAGAACAGAGTAAGGACTTGAGGGGCTGGTGATTTTAAGCCTGTCACTCACCTCTGGTATCACCTCAAGCTGGGATGAGCTGGATACCACACAACAGGAGCCAAATTTCAAGGGCTTGGTCCTGGAAGGCTTGTGCACACGCACCGAGGGGCATTTGGACTCATGGTCATTAACAGCCTGTAGGGCACAAGCAGAGCCATGGCTGGGGAATACAGAGCCCCATGCCCAGGTTCCTGCTGTCAGGGTCCTGCTTCCCCCTGGCCTTCCCGCACAGCCACCCACAACGAGAGGGAAAGGTTGGCTTGTGTTAAGGCCCTGGGCTGGGACCCAGGGGAGCCAGGTTCAGCCCTTGGCTCTTCCACAGACTCCCTGTATGGCCTTGGGCTAGCCACTGAATCTCCCTGGGCCTTAGTTTCCCATCTGTGAAATGGGAAGAATAATCCTCCATTGGTCTATTTAGATTCTTAACTGCTTGGGGCAGCAACTGTCTCACTTGATGTGTCAGGGCAGTGCCCGGCCCGAGGGAGGCCCCGATCTCAGCCGGGCTCTGGGCAGCGTCCAGCACAATGGATCTCCTCTGCCGCTCGGTGGGCAGTGCCCGCATGCCCTGCTATCTGCTATCCCACACTCTAGGCTGACTGGTGGCCCCGGTGTGTGCGGTCGGTTCCCGGTTACCTGTCTCAGGGAGTGGTCATTGGGGATCAGGTAGAGGTGCAGGGTTGTGTTCGCAGACCTGAGTGCCCGGTAGAGCAGTGCCAGGGTGTGGACTTTTGCCTGGCATTTAGACTGTATCTTCCTCCAGAGCACGCCCAGAGGGGAGAAACTGGGGTTCTCCAGCACGGCATGGAACGGCCTCACCCCTGTTGGCTCTTCCAGGGTCATCCGCCCGTCAACGAAATGGGCAATTCGCATCCGGGAGGCATCGACCTCTCCCCCTGGGGGTGGATTATAAAGCAAACAAAGGGGAAGCGTGGGTAGGTGAGTAGAGTGGCCAGGTGGGAGCCAGGACTCCTGGTTTCTACCCTGGCTCTGGGGAGGGGAGGGGAGTGGGGTCTCTGATGGGTTAGAGAAGGGAGGGCTAGGAGCCAGGACTCCTGGGTTCTGTCCCTGGGAGAGGAGCACAGGCTGGTGGGTGAGAGCAGGGGCTGGAGGCCAGGATTATGAAGATGAGGAGAAGCTCTATGATTAGGGCTCTGTTTCAGGCTGTGATGTAGCTAAAACCCTGATTGGTCTAAGGATTACAACTCACAGTGTCACCGTGGGTCTGACTCAGGAGATGGTGGTTATGGCTCAATATGAGTCTGGGTCTCATGGCTGGGTTTCTAGAGTGACCATTCCCATGGTGATTGCAAGCACACTGGCGACTGGGCTTGGCATTACCATGTACAGTTATTGCTACTTTGATTATTTCCGGCCGTACCCGCAAGGCACAGGAAGTGCGGGAGGTGAACGGCTGCCACGGCCCTAGCTGGTTCCACCTGGATGTTGAACAAAGGGCCGGACACCATCCATTGCTGCTTCTCAGATGCACTCAGATGCTGATTCCAGGAGTCGTATCCGTACTGGATGGTCACGGCTGCTCTTACCTCGAACCCCAGTTCGGTTTCAGAGCAACGGAAGGAGCCTGCCTCTGGGATGTGAACCCTGCACAGCATGGGGAGAAAAGGGTTAAACAGCACTGGCTGGAACCATCTCACGTCCTTTTCCAACTGACCCCGGGTGCCCTCACATTTATCCCCTTAACTCTGCCTTCAGCTCAGCCCTGTGCTTCGCTATCAGGGTTACTCTGTAACCAACAACTGAAGTTGGGTGACAATGAGAACAGTTGGCCCTTCTCAGACCTGTCCTCCTCCGAGGAGCAAAGGAGAGTCAGGCTAAATGAGTGGATTCATTATGTTCCTCCGCATCACATATGGGAACACTGTCTCCCCATTTGGAGAAACTGAGCCATGGGAGGAGAAATAACTCGTCCTAGGTCACTCAGTGAGGAAGTGGCAAAGTTGAGAGTAGAACCCAGATGTCCTCAGTCCCAGCTCCGCTGCTCTGACCCACTAAACCCCACTCCCTTCCTAGAGCTCTCAAGACTCCTGGTTCATTCACCCCCTGCTCTGCTCTACCCACCCACGCAAGCGTCTCTTTACATGGAGCCCACCCCATGGGATGCTGCACACTCAGTGTGATAGGAGCTGGCCTGCGCTCCCAGACACCGAACTCCCAGGACCAGCTCTCACCTGTACGTCTCCTGCTTCCTATCTGGGCCCCGAACAGTCTCAGGGTGTATTTCTTCTGGAGGATCCTAGAACACAGGAACAGGCGTTAACTCAGCCCCATTTGGGATTTCCCACTGCAGAGCTCTTTGCAGAGGGAACCTGGACAGCTGTGGCCAAGTGGTCAGCTGGGGGCTGTTTCTGTGGCCTGGGACCCTGGCAAAGTGGCTGGCAGGGGGGGACTCTGTGATCAGCTGGATTCCAGCCCCACAGTCAGTCATTCCCCAGGGGTGTTTCCCAAGTGCCCAAAATGCCCCAGCCCTGAGCATTGGTGAAATTCTCAGAGGTATGGCTGAGGCGAGGGAGAGAAAGAGAGAAGGGAAGTGGTGATAGATGGACAGACAGAAAAGGATCCGAGTGATCCCACAATTCTTTACCTCCTCTCTGGGACACAAGTCACATTTGTCCTGTCCCCAGGGGTCCCTGCTGGGATCCTCACTCAGGCTGGTCTCTCCTGTGGCTGCGAGGGGGAAAGACCCTTTCACATCTCACATTCTCACAACGTTGAATAAGGAGCCCCCTTCCCCTGTGCAGAGCAATGGGACCTGGGCATTTCCATCAGCAAACTTCCCTGCAGATGGGTCTGTTCTTTGTGTCTGCCCAGCCCTGCCGCTGCCGCTGTGTAGTGTGCTGGGCTGGCAAGGCCTGTGGGAAGGGCTCTATGCTGGGTCAGAGGGTGGGGTGGGAAAGGCGGGGTCAGGGAGGGGGATCAGGGTGTAAAGGGGAGAGGACCGGGAAGGATGTGGAGCGGGTGGAATGGAGGGAGAGGAGACCCCAGAGGGATCCTGCAGACAGTGGAGATTAAACCTGATGCAGGTGCTGGGGGCAGAGACAAGGTCTGATCAGGGGACGGTCAGAGCCAAAAGTGGACATTTGGTTTCTCTCTGCTCAGTCATGAGCGAGGCCCATCAGACCACCCGCCACTGGGTCCATTTCAACCTCACTCACCGGCAGCCCCAGCCCCAGCGGAGAGAAGCAGAGTCTGTTGGCAGATGATCTCTGGGGAGGGATGAATTGTTAATAATGTCAATAACGTCATTAGCATCTATTTCCCAGGCCTCTTCCATCCCAAACTGCTTTCCAGGATACAAGTGCAGCCACCTCTGGGGTGGGACACAGCAGCTGTGTAACTGCCTCACAGCAACACTGCACAGCGATAGCATATCCAATGCTGAAACACAGCCACCTCTGGGGTGGGACAGCTGGGTGAGAGATGCACAGCATCGTCACACAGGGATCGTTCACTGAGCAGTGAAATGCAGCTGCTTCTGGGGTGGGGCGCAACAGCTTGCTAGCAGCCACACAGTGACACTGGGAGTTAGGGACAGGTGGTGAAGGAGAATCCTGAACCTACTGGACTCGGAGGCTGTGCACAGGGCCTACTTGCTTGTACAGAATTATGGTTGCCAGGAATAAGGTGGCCCCATTGGCACTGGGAGGGCCGAAGAACCTCTGGAAGTGATGGGCCAGTGTGTATGGTAGAAGCGGAGGAGCAGAGCTGTGATCGGTGCCACCCACCTTCAACCTCAGCTGTCCCTGCCTCCGAACTAGGGCTGGGCTCAGTCTCGCTATCCAAAGATCCTGCAGGGCAAAACAGAGGGAAAGGGCCAAAACGCTGAAAAAATTAAGCCACATTCTGACCTCAGTGACCGTGGTGTAAATCTGGAGTGACCCCACTGGTGTCAATGGAGTCTGGGCCAGATTCTGATCTCGCTGACCCCAGCTTCCCTTAGGGAAAAATCCAGCAGGACTGCAGTGAGACACAGCCCCGGCGCTGTCACTGTCCACCCTGCAGCGAGTTCCCATCGGGCCCATTCCATCCCTCTGGGCAATTCCGGGCTCACCTGCTGATGCCACTGCTGGGTTTTCACCAAAGGAAATTAAATCATGAAGAGCTGGCGTGTGACTTGCACGTCCTATGGGTGAGAGAGACCAGGATTAGTACCAGCTGTTCATCAGCAGAGCTCAATGATTTCACTGCTTAGATTGCCAGCACTCTGGGTGTGGGACTTGTCTTTTTGTTCTGTGTCCATACACAATGGGATCCTGAGCCAGGAGTACGGCTCCAAGGAGCCAGGATAATACCAATAACAAACAACATCGGTAGAGCTCGGGAGGGGGAATGACAGAAATAGATCAATTCCCCGCCCCACACACTTTTCTTCATGAAATTAATAGGCAGCAGGTTTAAAACAAAGAAAGGGAAGTATTTTTTCACACAGTGCACAGTCAACCTGTGGAACTCCTTGCCAGAGGATGGTGTGAAGGCCAAGACCATAACAGGGTTCAAAAAAGAACTAGATAAGTTCATGGAGGATAGCTCCATCAATGGCTATTGGGCAGGGAGCGTGGCCCTAGCCTGTTAGCCAGAGGCTGGGAATGGGTGACGGCATGGATCACTTGATGATTCCCTGTTCTGTTCATTCCCTCTGGGGCACCTGGCATTGGCCAATGTCGGCAGACAGGATACTGGGCTAAATGGACCTTTGGTCTGACCCAGTCTGGCCGTTCTTATGATCTTATGTTCATCTTATGAACTTTGACACGTTTTATCCAGCAGGGCTTCTAGCACTCACGATGATCCTGACCCCAGTTTGGTTGAAAACCAGAAAAAAGCTATAATGAGAAGAGCTTTTCTGATGCAACATTTTTCTGTCGAGCGATGCCCTTTCATTGGAACTGAAATTGTGCAGATTTTGGCATCTTTTTAGAAGGAGGACGTGGAGGAAGAGGAAGAGGCTGAGGTCTGAGTTTCAAGCAAAATTTCCATCAAGGGAGGTTTGGCACAAGATTTTGGATTTGGTTTCAATTTGGAACGAAAATCAAGGGTCAGCCTCATGCAGAAGTTCACAAAATGGAAATTCCAAATTTTCAGCCGGTTCTCATGATGGCTTAAAAAAAATTTTTCTGGCCAAAATGCCAACTCAATTTTTAAATCTGAAATCTGAAAAATTCCGATCAAGCTTTAGCTGGGTGATTAAAGCAGTGGCTCTCAACATTTCCAGACGACGGTACCCCTTTCAGGCGTCTGATTTGTCTTGGGTACCCCCAAGTCTCACCTCACTTAAAAACGACTTCCTTACAAAATCAGACATAACAATACAAAGGTGTCAGCCACTGTTACTGAAAAATTACGGACTTTCTCATTTTTACCATATGATTATAAAATACATCAATTGGGGGAATCCAGCCAGGGTCGAACATGTATCAGTCAGATTCCACTGACAACAGGACTGGTGGTGACCAGGCTTGGGAGTAACGGTGGCTACATGTGAGGGGATATGATGTTATCTGATTGAAGTACGAACTGGGGACACTGGTTTTAAGAACACTTATCCCTATAAGGAGTGCGGCTGGTGGTGACGCAGGGAACTGGAGTATCTGAGGGAATTGCTCCTCTAACTTCTTGATAGCCAGTGTGGTGAGACAGAAGTTCTTTTTGTGGGCTGGTCTGGTGTATCTTATAAGTGGAGGACCACCAGGCTTGGGCTGTGACTGCCCTGTTTCTTGGCAGTTCGTCCTGAATTGGATACTCTCAGTAATGTCCCACTAGAGCACATCTGTTTACCGGGGGCCATTTCTGTCTTCAGAGCTGAGCCCGGCCCCTTCATCTGCTCCCAGGATGGGAGGGGGAATCTATGCCTTTAAAGGGGAGCCCTCCAAAGCCCATTTGGCTGGAGGGACCTTGTGCCCCAGACATACGCGCTGACTCCGTGGGTGCTCCGGGGTTGGCGCCCCCATGGAAAAAAATGCGCCCACTATCCCACCAATCAGCTCTTCCTCTCCCTCCCAGCGCCTCCTGTCCGCTGCTGATCAGCTGGACCAGAGGAAATCCCCGCTGCTTGTCATGGGGTGGTGGCTGGAGAGATGGGGAGTTCACTGATCTGGAGGCCCTGTGCCCAGCTGGGTCACTCTGGAGGCAGAGGGAGAAGAGGAGTTGGCTTAGCTGTCTGTGAGGTGGTGTCCAGCCCTCGGGGATCCCACCCCCTTTGTCACCGCTTCACCTGCAGATGCAGTCACAAGACACCCAGCGCATGCCCCTAGGGAGCTGGGACTAGAATGGAGCAGACCCAGGGGCCCAGCTAGTCTGGTATCCCACCCCGGGGAGCTCCCTCCCAGTAACTTCTTTCCCAACACACCTGGCCCCCCACCGAGTGCCTCCAGCACAGGGGGAACGGGACCCCCGGTCTTTTTCTTCCCCGACATCAGTGTGACTTCTCCCATGGCCCCAGCCGGCAGGGCAGGAGGTTCCTGAGGGACACTGCCATAAACAGACTCCTCCTGGGGATGATGCACAGTGCTCTGGGAGCGTTGTGGGAAGGCTGCTTCCATAGCAGGGTCCAGGCAGAGAAAGAGAGAGAATCATAGAATCATAGAATCATAGAATAACAGAGTTGGAAGGGACCTCAGGAGGTCATCTAGTCCAACCCGCTGCTCAAAAGCAGGACCCATCCCCAATTAAATCATCCCAGCCAGGGCTTTGTCAAGCCTGACCTTAAAAACTTCTAAGGAAGGAGATTCCACCACCTCCCTAGGTAACGCATTCCAGTGTTTCACCACCCTCCTAGTGAAAAAGTTTTTCCTAATAACCAACCTAACCCTCCCCCACTGCAACTTGAGACCATTACTCCTTGTTCTGTCATCAGCTACCACTGAGAACAGTCTAGATCCATCCTCTTTGGAACCCCCTTTCAGGTACTTGAAAGCAGCTATCAAATCCCCCCTCATTCTTCTCTTCTGCAGACTAAACAATCCCAGTTCCCTCAGCCTCTCCTCATAAATCATGTGTTCCAGACCCCTAATCATTTTTGTTGCCCTTCGCTGGACTCTTTCCAATTTATCCACATCCTTCTTGTAGTGTGGGGCCCAAAACTGGACCCAGTACTCCAGATGAGGCCTCACCAGTGTCGAATAGAGGGGGACGATCATGTCCCTCGATCTGCTCGCTATGCCCCTACTTATACATCCCAAAATGCCATTGGCCTTCTTGGCAACAAGGGCACACTGCTGACTCATATCCAGCTTCTCGTCCACTGTCACCCCTAGGTCCTTTTCCGCAGAACTGCTGCCTAGCCATTCGGTCCCTAGTCTGTAGCTGTGCATTGGGTTCTTCTGTCCTAAGTGCAGGACCCTGCACTTATCCTTATTGAACCTCATCAGATTTCTTTTGGCCCAATCCTCCAATTTGTCTAGGTCCCTCTGTATTCTATCCGTGCCCTCCAGCATGTCTACCACTCCTCCCAGTTTAGTATCATCCGCAAATTTGCTGAGAGTGCAATCCACACCATCCTCCAGATCATTTATGAAGATATTGAACAAAACCGGCCCCAGGACCAACCCCTGGGGCACTCCACCTGACACCGGCTGCCAACTAGACATGGAGCCATTGATCACTACCCGTTGAGCCCGACAATCTAGCCAACTTTCTACCCACCTTATAGTGCATTCATCCAGCCCATACTTCTTTAACTTGCTGACAAGAATACTGTGGGAGACCGTGTCAAAAACTTTGCTAAAGTCAAGATACAATACATCCACTGCTTTCCCTTCATCCACAGAACCAGTAATCTCATCATAGAAGGCGATTAGATTAGTCAGGCATGACCTTCCCTTGGTGAATCCATGCTGACTGTTCCTGATCACTTTCCTCTCAGAGTTAGAAAAGCATCAAAGAATGGGCCCATCTAGCCCAGCATCCCGACTCCTCCCTGCTGCCCTGGGTCAGACCCATGGGCCCATCCAGCCCTCTGCATCAGAGCAATGGGCCCATGTCTCCTGGTTACCCCTGCCAAGATCCAGCGAGTCCCACCCTGGGATGCTCGCTGCCCAGATGCTGCTTTTCCAGCACAGCCTCCAACCAGCCCTAGAGCTCTTTCCACGATGTCCAGCCCTGCGTGTCGATTTCCAGGCCACCAGCCGCAGCCGGCGGGGACATCCCCATGAGCTTTTATAATGGGTCATTCCCTCCTCCCCCTCATTCTCCCTCTCAGTCTCCTCCCCCAGCTCCCCATTCTCCTCCGCCTGGGGACTGGACCCACCTCTCTGGTTGTACAAGGGGTCCAGGTCTGTAGCTGGGCTGAGAGAGAATGAGAGCCTCAAGCAAATAACCCCTTCTAGACTGCTATCCCTCCCCCTGCCCTCCTGGATTAGACCAGCGGGCCCATCTAGCTCAGTATGCCATCTCCTGCCCCCGCAAACTTCCTGCTGTCCTGGCTTGGGGGGGGGGGGGGGGCGGGCGCATGACGGCTGCTGAGAAGGCACACAGCGATGCCACACAGTACTGAAAAGCGGCCTTCTCTGGGGTGCGGCACAGCAGCTGGCTAACAGCCGCCCAGTGACAGGGCACCGATAGGAGTTTGGGACAGGAAGTGAATGAGAATCCTGAGCCAGGAAAACAGTGTCCTGGCCAGCTGCACTCACTGCCTGTGAAGGCCTGATGCGGCTTCGCCTTCTTGCCCTGCAACTTCCTTATCCACCGCGAAGGTTTAGGTAAACTCAGGCCAGGGAAGACGACCTTCATCATCACTGTTCTCCCTGAAAACCTGCTCCCCTCAGGCGGCATCAACCCCATATCCCGCAGCACGTTGACGTCCTCAGAGGGCTGTGAGACAGGGCCCTGTTCCCTCATGGGGCCTGGAGGGAGACATAGAGGGAGCGCGTCACACACACAGCCCAATACCTGCCCCCCACCCCTGACTAATGGCCCACCTAGCCTGGGTTCCCACCCCCTCCCTGCTGCCCCGGATCAGACCCCTTGGCCCATCTAGCCTCATATCTCCTCCCCCCCCCCGCTGTCTCGATTCGGCGGGGTGTGATGGCTGTTGAGAAGACACGCAGCAAAGCCACCCAGCATTGAAAAGCAGCTGCCTCCAAGGTGGGGCAGCTGGTTAACAGCCGCACAGCCATGGTGCGCAGGGATCGCTCACCTGCTGCTGAAATGCAGCCACCTCTGGGGTGGGGCGC
This sequence comes from Lepidochelys kempii, assembly GCF_965140285.1. Classification (NCBI taxonomy): domain Eukaryota; kingdom Metazoa; phylum Chordata; order Testudines; family Cheloniidae; genus Lepidochelys; species Lepidochelys kempii. Next base: position 5,146,095 of record NC_136385.1, read on the forward strand.
AGCAGCTGGCAAACTGCTGCACAGTGACAGGGCACAGCTTGGAGTTTGGGACAGGATGTGAACGAGAATCCTGCATCAAGGAGATTTCAGGCCATACATAGGCCTGGTTACTTGTATAGAGTTGTGGTTGCCAGGAGTAAGGTGGCCCCAATAGTACCTGAAGGCAAACACACTTTTTGGGTCAGTGTGTATGTTAGGCAGACAGAAGCTGAGCTGTTGTCAGTGCTACCCACCTCCTGCCGCCTCTGTCCCTGTACTAGACCCAGAGGTGGATTGAGTCTCTTCACTAAAGGATCCTGAGAAGAAAAACCAAACGTAACTGAACATCTACTGAAAAATGTGAGCCAAATTGTGATAGCAGTGACCCTGATGTGAATCTGGAGTGACTCCACTTTCAGCAATTGAGTCAGGGTTAGATTCTGATCTTGATGGCCTCGGGTAACTCTGGAAGGATCTGGTCCCAAGCAGGCAGGGCTAGGTGGGCATTGCCGGGTCCTCACCCCCTTTCCCAGTCGCTACTGCAGGGCAGTCTGTGTCTCTCTCCCTGGCCCATGGGGGCGCACCCGCCCCCCCACCAGCGCCTCCACCTGGTTCCCCGCAGCTAACTGATTGGCACCATCGGCTCGGTCGTCTAGGCGCTGATGCGGTTGCCTACAGACATCACTTTACAGCTGGTCAGGAATTTTTCCATGAGACCCTTTTTTCCCAGTGACAATATAGTCTTGTTTGTTATGAGAACTGCCAGGTTTTCCGGTTCAAACCATTGTTCCATTTCCAAATCTTAGCTAATTAGACTTTCGAAAAAAGGAGGTGGGAACCACCCACCCGAACAGCAAGAGAAGTCGAAACCAACCTGAAATGTCCTGAGGGACCTGAACTGAAAAGTGTTTAGTTTTTCACTTTGCCGAAATATTTGAGATTTTGCTGTCTCATCCCGATCAGGGATGGGAAAGCTTACTTGAAGGCTTGAAAATTTCCACGGGGTGGGAAAACCGTGCACTGGCCAGCTGCACTCACCGCCTGGGGAGGCTTGATGCTGCTTCCCCTTCTTGCCCGTCAGCTTGCTGAGCCACTCCCGAGGCAGAGGCCGGCTGGGCAAGGATTTTTGTTTTTTCCTCTGAAGCACTGAAAGACTGCTCCCCAGCTGCTCATCCGTGACCTCGGAGAGGTGTGACACAGAGCCTACAAAGAGTCCAAGAGGATGCGTGTCATACACAGGGCCCAGTTCGGGTGACCAGATGTCCCGCTTTTATCGGGACAGTCCCGGTTTTTGGGTCTTTTCCTTATATAGGCTCCTATTACCCCCCGCCCCCGTCCTGATTTTTCACACTTGCTGTCTGGTCACCCTAGGCCCAGTACTTGTCCCCCTATGCACCCTGAGGCCTTACTGGCCCCTTAACTAATGGGCCCATCTAGCCTGGGTTTCTGCTCCCTCCCTGCTGCTCCAGGTCAGAGCTACAGGCCCATCTAGTGTAGTATCCAACCCCGTCCCTCCCTCCCCCACATACTTCCTGCTGTCTTGCTTTGGTGGGATATGACAGCTGCTTAGAAGACACACAGCGATGCTAAACAGCATTAGAAATTAGCTATCGCTGAGGCGAGGCTGCTGGTTAACAGCCACACAGCGACGGTGCACATGAATCACTCGTCTGCTGTTGAAATGCAGCCACCTCTGGGGTGGGGCACAACAGCTGGCTAACAGCCGCACGGTGACAATGCACAGATTGGAGTTTGGGAGAGGATGTGAGTGAGAATCTGCAATCAAGTAGATTTCAGGCTGTACACAGGCCTAGTTACTTGTACAGATTGTGGTGGCCAGGAATAGCACTGGGAAGGGGGACACATTTTTGCTGCAGTGGGCCAGTGCGTATGTTAGACAGAGAGAAGCAGCACTCCCCTGCGGCCGCTGTGTGTGCAGCAGAACTAGGGGTGGATTCAGCTTCTCCACTGGTTAATCCTGGAAAGAAAAACAAAATGGGACTGACATTCTGAAAAATGTGAGCCAACTTCTGATCTCAGTGACCCCCGGTGTGAATCTGGAGTGAGCCTCCTGATGCCAATGGAGACAAGACTGGCCTGGATTCTGATCTCAGTCACCACTGTGTAAATGTGCCGAGTGGAGGTTGCAGGGGGTGATGGTGGGGATAGGGACGAGGTTGCATTGGGCAGGTGGGTGGGTTGTGGTGGGCAGAGTGCAGGTGATGGGGTGGGTTGTGGTGGGCAGAGTGCAGGTCACATGGGGTGATGGGTGGTGCGGGGCAGAGTGGACATTGTACGGCATTACACAGCTCTGGTGGGATACGTGTCATGACTGGAATACTGTAATAGTGGGGTCTAGCTTGTTCAGGAAGGCCAGGCAGAGAAAACAGGAAGACAGGGTTCCATTGTATATCAAGAGTGTATACACTTGTTCTGAAGTCCCGAAGGAAATGAGAGGCAGAGCAGCTGAAAGTCTCTGGTCAAGATAAAAGGGGTATAGAGTAGGGGTGATGTAGGGGGTCTTCTATAGACCCCCAAATTTGCGGATGAGGCATTTCCAGAACAAATAACAGAAATACCCAAAATACAGGACCTGGTAGTAATGGGAGACTTTGAACTCCCCGGCCAGCTGTTGGAAAAGTAATGCGGCAAAACACAAGCTGTCCAATAAATTCTTGGCATGTATTGGGGAAACTTTCTGATTCAGAAAGTAGAGGAAGAAACCAAGGGGACAACCGTTTGAGACTTGATTCTGTCCAACCAGGAGGAATTGGTTGCGAATCTGAAGGTGGAAGGCAATTTGGGTAAAAGCAGTCGTGAAAGGATAGATGTCACGATCCTAAGGAAAGGAAGGAGCGAGAGCAGCAGAATGAGGGCAATGGACTTCAAAAAAGCTGACCAACAAACTCAGAGAACTGGTAGTTGAGGTCCCCTGGGAAGAGAATCTAAGAGAAAAAGGAGTTCAGAAGAGCTGGCAGCTTCCCAAGGAGAACGTATTAAAGGTACAACTATCACAATGAAAAGAAGAGAGATGAAGAATAATAACAGACCATTATGGCTTCAGCAGGAGGACTTGAATGACCTGAAAATCAAAAAGGAATCCCACAGAAAGGAGACATGTGGACGAATTGCTACAGAGGAGCACAAGCATGCAGGGAAACAATCAGAAAGGCTAAGGCACAAAATAAGTCACACCTGGCAAGGGACATAAAAGGCAGAAAGAAGAGGTTCTTAAGAAAGACGAAGGAAAGTGTAGGTCCTCCCATCAGTGGGGAAGGAGAGCTAATAATGGATGGCATAAAAAAGAGTGAGATGTTTAATGTCTCTTTTGCTTCAGTTTTCACTAAAAGAGGTTAATGGTGACCAGATACTTAACGCAATTAATATTAACAGCAAGGGGAAATGACCACAAGCCCAAATAGGGAAGGAAGCACTTAAAGAATAGCTAGATAAGTTAGAGGTTTTCAAGTCAGCAAGGCCTGATGAAATTCATCCTAGGGTGCTTAAGGAACCAGCTGAAGCAATCTTGGGACCATCAGCAATTATCTTTGAGATACGCAGATGACAGGTAAGGTTCCAGAGGACCGAAAAAGGCCAAACGTAATACCTGCCTTTAAAAAGAGGAGCAAAGGGGACCTGGGAAATTATAGAACTCTGCTACCTAGAAAGAGACGGGAACAAATGATTAAACAGTTGGTTTATAAGCCCTGGAGGACAACAGGGTTATAAGGACTAGCCAGCAGGGATTTTTCAAAAACAAATCATGCCAAACCAGCCAAACTTCCTTCTTTGACAATATTACTGGCCTAATGGCTGTGGGGGAAACAGGCAGCCATGATATATCTTGTTTTTAGTACATCCTTTGATAAGGTCCACATGACATCCTCATAAACGAACTAGGGCTAGAGGAAACAAATATAAAGTGAATGCACAACTGGTTGAAAGCCCGTACTCAAAGAGTAGCTATGAGTGGTTCACTGTCAAACTGGGAGAATGTATCTAGCGGGGTCCTGCTGGGGTCTGTCCTGGGTCCTGTTCACAATTTTCATTAATGACTTGGATGATGGAGTGGGGAGATGCTTATAAAATTTGCAGATGACCTCAAGCTGTGAGGGGTTGCAAGCACTTTGGAGCACAGGATTAGAATTAAGAAGGGTCTTGACAAATTGGTCTGAAAGCAATAAGATGAAACTCAATGAAGACAAGTGCAAAGAAGTACACTTTGGAGGGAAAAGCCAAATGCACAACTTCAAAATGGGGAATAACTGGCTGAGGTGTCGTACTGCTGAAAAGGATCGGGCAAGTTATAGTGGGTCACAAATTGAATATGAGTCAACACTGTGATGCAGCTGTGAAAAAGGCGAATATTCTGGGGTGTATTAACTGGAGTGTTGTATATAAAACATGGAAGATAATTGTCCTGCTCTACTCAGCCCTGATGGGGTCTCAGCTGGAGCACTGTGTTCAATTCTGGATGCCATACTTTAGGAAAGATTAAGATAATTTGGAGAGAGTGCATGAGAGAGCAACAAAAATGATCAAAGGTTTAGGAAACTTGACCTACAAAGAAAGTTTAGAAAACCAGGCATGTTTAGTCTTGAGAAAAGAAGGCAGAGGGGGGACCAGATTACAGTCTTCAAAAGATGTTCAGGGCTTTTATAAAGAGGACAGGGATCAATGGTTCTCCATGTCCACCAAAGGCAGGACAAGAAGTAACTGGCTTAATCTGCTGCCAGTGAGATGTAGGTTAGATATTAGGAAAATCTGTCTAACTCTCAAGGTAGCTAAGCTTTGGACCAGGCTTCCAAGGGGGGTTGTGGAGTCCCCATCACTGAAGGGTTTTAAGAACAGGTTGGACAAACACCTGTCAGGGATGGTCCAGGTTTACTTGGTCCCACCTCGGTGCAGGGAGCTGGACATGATGACCTCTCATAGTCCCTTCCACCCTGAAACTTCTGTGATTCTCTGTGGTGATGGGAGGTATGGGGCAGAGAGGGGCGTGGTCCAGGACAATGGCATGGGGGATGGGACAGAGACAAGGTTGTTGGGGACAGCGGTTCATTTCCAGGGGCAGCCCTAGCCTCTGCTGCCAGCTATCCTTGGGACAGTGGATTGGGGAGGGCGGGGCACGGTAGTTGGGCAGCAGGATGTGCCAGTTTGGGGTGATGCAATGGGAAGGCCGGGCAGGGAGCGGGGACTGGATCAGGGATGGGATTGTCCCGTGACTCTGTTCCCAGTCGCTAGCGCGGATAGCTGGGGGAAGACGCAAGAGGCACTGGGGGATCCACTGGGCCCGGTCTCCTCCTGCCTGGTAACTCACCAGCTGCCCTTGAGACTTCCATTGCAGCTTGTTCTGCACTGCATAAAGTCTGGGCAAGCAAAGCCAGCTGCAGCCCATACTCCTCCCCATAGTAGCTGATCAGCAGCTCGGCCAGGGCCCCCGGATCGGCTCCCTCCAGGAGGGCCTGGGGGATGCGCTGGTATCCCTCCTTCAGTGGTACTTTGCTCAGCTTCTCTTTCCATCTCCGGAGCTCGTCCTTCCCCAGCCCTGCCAGGGTCTGCAGCAGGTGCTGTCTCCCCGTCCCCTCCATGCTCCCTCGGAGGGCAGCGGACCCGAGCAGAGAAAGAATCAGGAAGCTGCATCAGGCAGGGCTGGAAGTGATTGCTCCACCTTAACCAACCCCGTTGCCACACGCCTCCCTCCTCCGGCCTGTTCCGCTCTCTGCTTCCCCACAGCGCAGCCTGGCGGCTCCGCTCCGCTCCCGCCAGCCGGGGAGGGAGGCCGCAGCCCCCTGTGCGCACGCCTGATGTGGTCTGTCCAGAAATTAGGGCTCTCCCTTGCCCACGCTGCCTGCCAGCGGCGATAGCAGCTTGAACCAGCACGAGGAACCGAGCCTAAAGGGAAAGCAGATTTCGGACAGGATTCAGTTACGCCGGGTTCAATAAGCTCCGAATCCTGCTGTGACTCCATTGACATCAGTGGGGTCACTCCAGATTTACATTGGAGGCTGCACAGTTACAGAAGAAGGACAAATTCTTACCCTGGACAGCAATAGACAAAGGATTATCGTCTCCAGTGTACAGATGGGGAAACTGAGGCATCTGGAAATTCCCAGGTGCTAAGTGGGCTGGTTCTGGGATACCAAGATGACCCCCAGTTCTGGGATTTCCACCATCCTTGGATTTAGCTACTGCAAGGGTGAAGATCGTCTGTGCCCGGGGAGGGGCCTTCTCAGGCCCCAGACTGTGGAACTCACTGCCCCTGGAACGAATTGCTAGCACCTCCCCTCTCCCCCTCCCTGCCCTACAGCCCGAGTGCGCAGGGAACGAACTCCTGCGGTCTTCACTGACAATTTCACATCATTAGGGCCCTACCAAATTCCCGGTCCATTTTGGTCAGTTTCACACTCATAGGATTTTAAAAATAGTAAAATTCATTATTTCAGCTCTTTAAATCTGAGGTTTCTCGGTGTTGTAATTGCAGGGGTCCTGACCCAAGAGGAGGTTGTGGTCGGGGGGTGGGGGGGTTGCAAGGTTATTGTAATGGGGGTCATGGTATCGCCACCCTTACTTCTGCGCGGCTGCTGGCGGCGGCGCTGCCTTCAGAGCTGGGCGGCGGGACGGCGGCGGCTGCCGGCCGGGATCCCGGCTCCGAAGGCAGCACCGCGGCCAGCAGCCGCGGCGAGGTGAGCGTGGCACGGTCTGGTCTTGCCCCCCTTCCGTCTGCGCTGCTGCCTTCGGAGCCGGGCGCCCCGCCAGCCGTCGCCGCTCTCCGGCCGCCCAGCTCTGAAGGCAGCGCAGAAGTAAAGACGGCAACACTGCAACTGCCCTGCAATAACCTTGTGACCCCCCCTCCCGCGACCCTTTATTGCGTCGTGACCCCCCCCCCGTTTGAAAATGCTGGTCTCCCCTGTGAAAGCTGGATATGGTAGAGGGTAAAAGTAGACACGAGACCAGTTTTCGTGGCGAGACCAGATTTCACGGTCCACGATGCGTTTTTCACGGCCGCGAATTTGGTACACGTTGCCCATTCACGAATAAATACAACAGCCCCAGGGACTCATCCCTGTGCCGCTTGGAGGGCAGGAAGCCACCACTGACAGATGAGAGCAACTTTATTTTTTCTTCAAGAGAGGGCGGGGCTAAGGGACCATGTTGAGGGGGTTTGGCCTTGTAGCTCCTCCCCTTGCTTTCTGAGCACCAGTGACTCAGCTTCCTGCTCTTGTCTCTCTGCTGTCCCAGATCCAATGGAGAAGACAGGCAGGCAGCACCTGCTGGGAGCCCTGAAGGAGTTAAGGGCCAAGATCAGTCAGGTCTGGCTGAAGAGGGGGCTGGAGGGCTCGGGGCTGCTGAGGGGAGCAAAGCCCTTCCACCCCTCTCTATGGCTGATGGTGGATGTCGAGCTGGAGGTGACTGTGGAGGGGCTGAGAGCTGTGAACCGGGGAGATCTGGCTGAGGAATTGGCTGCGTTGCTGGATGCTTATGAGGAGCAGCGCCGGGAGCAACGATCAGCCACCTCCAGAGCTAGGGGCCACCTGCTCTGCACCTTGAATGAGCTGGGGGAGGATGAGCTTTGGAGGTTCAAGGTCAAGCTGGCTGACATGGGGCAGAAAGGGGGCTACAACCCCATCCCCTGGTGCCGGCTGGGGAGAGCGAAGCCTGCAGAGGTCACCGCCGAGCTGATCAACCACTACAGGGTGGACTGTGGCTTGGAGACTGCTGGGGAAGTGCTCAGGGCCATCAGATGGGAGGGAGCCGGCAGGGGGACTTTACGAGGCACTGGAGACTTATGAAGAGCGATGCAGTGAGCAGAGACTGGCTCTCTGCAGAGTGCGAGAGACACAGGCATGAACCTTGGGCAGCTTGGGCGAGGAGGGTCTCAGGAGGATCTGGGAGAGAGCGGCCAAGACCCATCATCAGGGGCCCTACGGCTGAACCCTGGGGAGGGCAGGAGAGAGCACAGGTCATGGAGATGATTGAGGAGCTGGTGAGCACCTACGGAGAAGGCCATACTGTGTGGATGACCCAGGAGATGCTCAGAGCCATGAGCCAGGGACCTTTGGCCGAGCGACTGGCTGAGGCCACCAGGATCAGTAAGGGAGATCTGCCCCCACATCCCAGCTCTGGAAAGTCCTTTTCCCCCTCGCTAACTGGGAGTGATGGAGATGCCATCTGTTTGCAGCTGAGAGGCTGGTGCCAATCCCACCCTGTTTTGCTTTAACCCCTTTCCCTGCGCTTGGCTTTTCTGACCCATGAGATGCAGATTTTGCTGTTGCTTCCCCTCCGAAAGTGGAAATTCCCCCGTAGTCCGGAGCCAGATTCACTGCTGTCTGCTTCCCCTTTTTATATTTCCTGCAAAGTCTCTGTTGCCAGGCAGATGGTCGTTTGCTGGGGCTTTCCTGTGCAGCACAGAAGAATCCCAGTCACGGAGACGGCGAATTGGCTAGAAATCAGATTAATGGGGGATTTGTGCCATTGACTTTGGATCAGGCCCTGAGAGATTGCCTGTGTTTTTAACTCCTGGCTCTCCCAGCAGGGGCACAGTCGGGAGTAGGGCAGGAGCACTGGCTGAGGATAGCTCCTGGCCAATCCAGCCCTGGCCTCTGCCAGCAGGGGGCACTATAGGGACCAGGACAGGCGCTCTGGCTAAGGGAGCACTCTGGTTTGGGGGAAGCTCCTGGCTATGTTGGCTCCAAGTCCGGCCTCTGCCAGCAGGGGGCACTGTAGGGACCAGGGCAGGAGTGCTGTGCTCCTGGCTACTCCAGTCCCAGCCTGTCCCATTGTATAAACTGGAAACCCTGCCCCATGGAGGCACTGTGCGTCAAGCTGTACCATAGCTGATCCTTTCCTATGGCGTCAGCTTGCAGAGCAGCCCCACGGCAGCCCGGACGATGATCCCACTGAGCTGGGCCCGGGGCTATGCCGAGCTGGAATGGTGTTTCCTCTCTGCAGGGGATGGATCCAGCGGGGAGGACCTCACCATGGAACCCTCCGGGAAGCAGGAGAAATGCATGTGGTGTGTGACAGAGGTGGTAGGGATGGGGACCTCACACTCCCTGCTGGGGTATTCTAGCACCTCCAGCTGGCCATTCAGAGGAAGTTACCCTGCTGGGTTGGTGCGGTGCAGTCTGGAAAAGGAAACAAGACCAATCAGTGGGATCAGGGGACTGGGAGTCAGGACTCTGGCTCTGGGAGGGGAGTGGGGTGTAGGGAATGAGGGTGGGATCTGGGAGTCAGGACTCCTGGGTTCTATTCCCAGCTGAAATTAAGTAGCTTCTTCAGCCAACTGAACAGGAGCAATGGTTTGCAAAACTCTCCCCACAAGCTCCTGGCTCCGAGACCAGGGCGGGCGGGGGTGTGTGTGTGTGTCTGTTACCTGGGAACCCCCCCGCCCCACCCCCCAGGGCAATGACTGATTGTGGGGCTGGAATCCAGCTGGTCAGGAGTCTGCTCTGCCAGGGTCTCAGGCCATGGAAACAGCTCCCAGCTGAACACTTACCCACAGCCGCCCGGGTTCCCTCCTCCAAGAGCTCTGCTCCCAATGGCGCCACCTTAACGCCTGTTCCTGTGTCTTAGGACCTCTCAGAAGTGAAGCCAGAGCTCGTGCTAGAGTCCGAGGAGAAGCCCAGATCCTACACGTGAGAGAGCCTGAAGGGGTGAACCTGGTGTCTTCTCGGTAAGACACTAGACTGGGATGTAGGAGACTGGAGTTTAATTCTTGCCCCTGTTACCAATTCCCTGACCCCTCAGGCCAATCATTGAATCCAGGGGTTCTCCACCTTTTTCTTTCTGAGGCCCCCCCACAATGTGCTTTAAAAACTCCATGGTCCCCCTGGACCACAACAGTTGTTTTTCTGCATATCCAGTCGTTGAAAGCGAGGGCCGGTGTTAGGGGGTAGCCAGCAGGGCAATCGCCCCGGGGTCTCACACCACAGGGCGGCCCGCAGAGCTAAGTTGCTCAGACTTCAGCTTCAGCCCCAGTTCCCGGCGAGTCTAACGCCAGCCCTGTTCTCTGCTTTATTTTGGCGGAGCTCCTGAACCTGATCACAGCCCCCCAGGGGGCCCCAGGTTGAGAACCACTGATTTAATCCACCCTGGGCCTCGGGTCCCCATCTGTAAAATGAGGAGAACTATTTGCTCTCTGGGGCAAGGACTGCCCGGCACAAGGGAGCCCTGATCTCAGCCGGAGTCTGTGTGGTGCCCAGCACAAGGGGGTCCTGATCTCAGCCAGGGTCTGTGTGGTGCCCGGCACAAGGTGGGCCCAGATCTTGGTTGGGGTCTGTACAGCGCCTGGCACAAGGGGCCCCTGATCTCCGCTGGGGTCTGTGCAGCGCCTGGCACAAGGGGCCCCTGATCTCGGCTGGGGTCTGTGCGGTGCCCGGCACAATGGGGACCCAGTTCTGATCTGAGCCTATATGCACTACAGTAATGCCCACACAAACAATGGGGATTAACAGACCTGACTCCAGCTGGTGTCAGTGGGAGCAGGAGGTTGGCTAGTTCCTCTCGCACTGATTAATTCCCCCTCTCCCTTTCTCCCTGTGCCGTGCAGGGTTCACCTCCCGGGGCAGGCTCCTTCTGTTGCTCTGAAACCGAACTGGGGTTTGAGGTGAGGGCAGCCGTGACCATCCAGTACGGATACAACTCCTGGGATGGGCATCTGAGCGCATCTGAGAAGCAGCAATGGATGGTGTCCGGCCCTTTGTTCAACATCCGGGTGGAACCGGCTGGGGCCGTGGCAGCCGTTCACTTTCCCTCACTTCCTGTGCCTCAGAGGTACAGCGGACAAGAGCAATAAGTGGGGTCTAAGCTTTGACTGACGGCTGTGATCCCCATGGCAGACACAGACTCGAAGGGGCTGAGGACAGAGCTCAGTGCAGACACAGGACACTGTGATCTCTTTGTATATCTAAATACGTTCAGTTATAACCCTCCCAGAGCCAGGGGTGGAACCCAGGAGTCCTGACTCCCAGCCCTCCCTGCTCTAGCCCACTAGACCAGTGGTTTCCAAACTGCAGGTCGCGACCCAGCAGTGGGTCGCGGAAGGTAACTCGTTGGGTCGTGGCGGCTCTGGTCAGCACTGCTGACCGGGCCATTAAAAATCCCGTCAGCGGTGCTGCCTGGCTGAGGCAGGCTAGTCCCTACGTGTTCCGACACCGCGCTGTGCCCCGGAAATAGCCAGCAGCCACCTCTACCTGATCCCCAACGACCGCTCGCTCATACAGGTAACTGGGAACCGACCACACGGCAGGGGTGAGCCAGAGCCACCAGCCACGGCAGGGCACAGAGGGAGCGAGAACTCCCAGCGGGGCAGGCTGCTCTTGTGGGACAGCTAAACCGACACCTGGAGCTCTCCGCGATTCAAACCCAGAGGGAGTCCAGCTTCCTGAACATGTTTTTCCTGCCTGTTAGCTGTTCACCGTGTCAGTGACTGGGTTGTGAGCGGTCATGCCTAGTGGTTAGAGCAGGAGTCAGGCCTAGTGGTTAGTGGTAGCCAGGAATCAGAACCAAGGGTCAGAAACCAGGAGTCGGAGCCCAGGTCCGAACTGGAGCCAGAGGCCAATGCCAGAGCCTGGGCCAGAGCTGAATTCAGAAATCGCAGCTGAAGGTCAGGACTGAGTTACCTGGAATAAGGTAAAGCTGGAGGCATTGCCAGAGCAGGGCTGGGAACAAGCAGGCTCAGGAGCTACGGCAGCCTTCAGCAAATGCTTTGAGCAGCCATTGACCTGCTGCAGCTGCTGGGCTTAAGTGCCGGTTTGGGGACTCTTCCCACCAATCAGGGAGCGTCGCCAATCCAGCAGCCTGCTCAGGCCAGCTGGGCTCCTTAGGTTGCCTGCAGACCGGATCTGCTGCAGGCTGAGACTCTGTGAGCCTGTGAGAATTCCTGAGACTCTGTGAGCCTGAACATTGTGGGTGGGGATTTCAAGGTGCCCAAGTGACTTAGGAGCACACGTCATTGACTTTCAACAGCACCTGGGATTTTCAGAACGGCGTAAGTGGATTAGGCACTAGAACTGGTTGGAAATTTTCCAGCACAGCTTAGTTTTGTCAGAAGATACCAGTTCAGTCGGGTGAAATGTTTCGGGGGGGGGGGTTGTCCCTTCACAAAGCTTTTCAGTGAATTTGGTTTTGATCTGATTTGGAATGAAACCAAATTCCGAAATACCGAAACTTTTCGCAAACGGATCCCCCAACATTTTAGCCTTTCTCTGTTAGGCGTCTCACTCCCATATGATGTAGCCTCTTAAATCCCTTAGGAGCTCAGGAAAACCCCTTCCTGTATTCAGTCCTCCAGGATCCCTCTGATCTTTGAGGGTGAACAATACCCAACTCCTAATTTGCTCGATGTTCTCTACAGCCATTTCCAGGACCCGCTGCAATTCCATCACGAGATTCTCTCTCACCCTTCCATCTTTGAGGGTGAAGGAGAGTCTGTGACTTGGTTGCCTCATGGGTCCTGTTAGATCCCTTTGTGTTCGTGAAATCCTGCTCTAAAGAACCACAATCCTTGCCCAGCATATGCAGGGACCTTGAGTGCTGGCATCTGGATACCATCTTCCCTGGCTTGGTGACAAGCACCTTTCTGCTGTGTGAGGCGATCCAGGACTTCCCAGTCCAGTGGGAGCATGGAGGAAAGAATTAGGCCTTTCCCTATATTTTTTCTGTTGGCCAGTATCTCCTGGAAACACCTGTGTTTGAACTCTTATAGGCGGCGGATGAAGAGGAGAAAAAGCACCAGTCCATACAGGTGCTCAAGCCCCCTCAGACGAAGCCCCTCTACTTCGGCTCTTGTTACACTGTGTCCAGTTCGTTGGACTTAGAGGTAACCCTCGAGGTGAGTGACATTTAGCTATAAGTCTAAAGAATGAAAACCACCGGCTGCAGGATTAATAGACTTAACAAGAGTATGTTGTTAGATCTCACCCCAGATCCCTCCTTACTACAGCTGGTTGAAAATGTTCTGGTTGAGTTTTCCGTCGGCGGATGCTGGCTGGACAAAATTGGGAATATGTCCATATCAATGACATGTCATTGAAATGATTCTTTTCTATAAGGTCAGAACATTTGATTTTGATTTTTCATTTTGAAATGTTTTTCATTTAACAATTTATATTATATTTTTATAGTAAATTAACACTTCCCTTCCCTTCCTGACTTCTTTTCCCGTTTACACAGGGAAATTCTTCAGCACTCCTTGCATGGCATGGGCCTGCAGGTCATGGAGTTCCACTCCTTTTTCTCTTCAGATGTCTCTAGACAGAGTTTTTCCAGCCTATCCTCAGCCTCCCTTGTCCTTTCTTGCTGTCCTCTTCCTAACATGCTTTCTTTGCTAGTTGTTCTTCTCCCATTCTTATCACATTTCCAACCTACCTGAAACGTGCACTCTGCAGCCTATCACTGAGAGTCCCAAATTCATGTTCCTCCTTATTTCTTACATGCACACCCTGTCTACCCTCCACTTGTCTCCCATCGTCCTCAGTGTATTATTTTCTCCTACCTCTATCTTCTCTTCCTCCATCTCCATAAGACCCACCGTTTCCAAACCATAGAGCAGGTAGGGACAAACACACACAGAATACACTTTTCCTCTGCGTTTGTTACATCTCTGCTGGTCCCACAGAGTTCCTGCCACTTTCTTCACTGCTGCCCATGCACGCTGGCTTCTGTTTTTCAATTCTTGAGATCTCTCTCTGATGGCACTAAGTGTACTTCCCATCTACACAAACTCTTCTGATTCAGCTTCTCTCCTGAAACTTCAATCACCAGCTCTTGCTTCCACTTTCCCCGCATAATTTCAGTTTTCTTTGCGTTTAACTTCAAACTAAGGTCTTCAAACACCAATGCCCACCCTGATACCATATTTACCAATTCCGATTTCAGCCAGAAGGACCAGGTTGTCAGCGTACATTTGTTTTCTCTGTGGCTACACAAGCTTGGTTCTCCTACTGATTAACTCCACAACTAGGATGGAGAGAAGTGGACCAAGCGCCCTGCCTTGTCTCAATCTCACATCAAAACTCTCAGAGTTACCACCTTGGCTCCTGACCTTCACTACAGCTCCTCTCACATCTCTGCTTTTTGAGGTCCCTCTCCCATCCAGCTCAATACTCCAAACGTCATCTCCCATGGAACTACATCATGCTTGTCAAGACCAATCCATTTTACATAGCAATTATGACCTCTAGTTACTGTTCTTTCAGACTTCTGTCTCATTGCAAACATTGCATCTCCTTCCCCTTCTAAAGCCACGCGGCTCCTCTTCTATATTTTCCTCCACCTTCCACTTCAATCTTGCCTCCAAATCTCTCTCAAGGACTTTGAGAAGTTGACTTAGCAGGGTGATGCTCTAGTAGATTTTGGATTATTTATATCACCCTTACCCTTCCGAAGTGTTGGGAATTGGGACCAGCAGTCTGGCCTACTGGTCAGCACAGAAGTCAGGTTTAGTGGCCGGATGAGGCATCCAGAGGAGGGAACAGAAGTGGGGGTCAGAGCCAAGGGTCAATCTAGGGTCGGAGTCAGAAGTCAGAACTGGGGATCAGAGCCAGGAATGGTAGGTCATGGCCAGGAGCGAGGTGTAAGGGCAGGAACCAAAGGAGAGGCAAGGGTCAGGCCTGGAACAAGAAGCAATGGTCTCAAGTTGCAGTGGGGGAGGTCTAGGTTGGATATTAGGAAACGCTATTTCACTAGGAGGGTGGTGAAACACTGGAATGGGTTACCTAGGGAGGTGGTGGAATCGCCATCCTTATTTGTCTTTAAGGCCAGGCTTGACAAAGCCCTGGCTGGGAAGATTTAGTTGGTATTGGTCCTGCTTTGAGCAGGAGGTTGGACGAGATGACCTCCTGAGTTCCAACCCTGATCTTCTATGATTCTATGGAGCAGGAACAAGATGGTAGCTAGGAGCAAGGGTAGGGGTGAGGCAGGATCGGAGCAAGAGTCAGGAAGAGGGCTGTATGCTGATTGTAGAAGACAGACAAGAGCTGGTTTCAACATGGCAGCAGCAGGGAGTCTGTGCAGCACTTGGGTTTTAGACCCGCACCCTTGGATCATTACACAGAGGCACAATCAATCCCATTCTCTAGTCATCTGGTATCCTAGCTTGTTCCCAGCAATCACAGAAGCCACTTTATTCCAGTACCTCCAGCTACCTTGATCATATCAACAGTTTCTCCTCTTCACCAGCTGCTTTACCATTGTCCATCTTATCCAGTGCTGCTTCTACCTCCTCTACAGAGATTGATACCCTCTGAGGCTTGTCCATAGCTGCCGGCAGTGCTTGCCCTCCCAGCAACCTCTTCTCATTTAACAGCCTTTGGAAATATCCCTAGTACTTCTTTAGGGGTCATCACCTCACAGATCCCATCCTTCACACAGAAAGATTTCTTCACATCTTGTGTTACATTGTTCCTCTTTTTTTACCAAGCCCAAACCCAATTTCCTGGCATCATCTTCCTCCAGTTTTCTGTAAAATTTTTCTTCAGCATCCATTCTTGATTTAGCAACTGCCCTTTTAGCCTCCTTTTTTTGAGTTTGCAGTTTTGATTGTCTCATTATCACAAGCTGCTTCCTCAAACTCTTGGAACAATTATTTCTTTTTAACTTCCCTTGTACATCAGATTTCCACCACTGGCTTGTTCTCCAAAAACACCCCATTCAACCACTCGTTCTGCTTTGTTACCTCTACCACCTGAATGAAACATTTGTTAGTCGTGAGGGAATTCTGCACCAAAAATTGAAAAACTCCTGCACCAAAAAAATAAAAATTCTGCACATAATATTTTAAAATTCTGCATATTTCATTTGTCAATAATTAAATGTGGAGTCTCTAGCTTGGCAGTGGGGAGCACAGGCCACTGACTGTACAGAGGTGGGAGATCACCATGCAGTTCCCTCTGCCCCCCCCCCCCCCGGATACAGATTAAGCGGTGAGGCTGCACCCAACCCTGACACAGCACAAGGGCTGGGCCTGCCCCAGAAAAATCCCAGGGCCCTGCCACTCCACACCAGGGGCACCAAGATAGCAAGTGAGAGGAACAGTCATGGATGCCCAGGCCTGGCCCCAATCCAGATATGGGGCAAGCAGACTCAGCCCAGCAGGATCCAAGTGTGGAGGGGCTTAGTGTGGGGGGATCCAGGTGTGGGGTGAGAGGGTTCTGTGAGGGGCAATCTAGGTGCAGGCTCAGTGGGAGATCTGGATGCACAGGGGCTTGCCTGGGGGTTCAGGAGGAATGGGACTCTGCAGGGAGGTCCAGGAGAAGGTGGTTGGGGCTCAGTGGGTGGCTCCAGGTGCTGGGGGAGTGGGGCTTCATGGGTTGGGGGTCCAGGTGCAGCTGGTTGGGGCTCACTGGGATGGGGGTCTGGGTGCAACAGGCTTGTTGGGGTGTCCAGGTGCATGGGGGTGTTGTTGGGGTGGGGTTGGAGTACAGCAGGCTCAGTAGAGGGTGGTCTTGGTGCAAGTCTGGTTGCAGGGGGGTTGGGACTCAGTGGGGTCGGGGTTTGGGTACAGGAGTTTCGGTGGGGGGAGGTTCTGGGCATGAGAGGGAGGCTTGGCGTGAGGGTCTGAGTATGAGGGGTCCAGATGCACGGGGGTTGGATGGATGGAGGAGTAGCTCCCCATCCGACCCCTCCCCCTGTCGCTGAGGAGCAATGGGGGCAGGAAGAGTGAGTGTGTAGCTTCCCGTAGCCGGGGGAGGTTTCTGGGGATGCATCTGACCCAGCCCCAGCCCCAGCCATTCCTTACAGGGGAAGAAGAAGCTACCAGTTGAGCCCAGCACAGGGTGGAACTACCAGTTGGGGCATCCTCAGCCCCGCCCCACCTCCGCCGGCTGCTCTGGGCACCTGAAATGACATGCCCACACTGCTAGAGAGGGGGCACGTGACCGGTCTTGTGGCTTCCCTTTGTTTCCTAGCCAAAAAGTCTTTTTTTTTTGCAGAGAAGCAATGAAATCTGTGGGGGACATGAATTCTGCACACTCGTAGTGGTGCAGAATTCCCCCAGGAGTAATTTATTAAACTTCCTCCATTCTTCTTTATTGTCACTGGCAAAGCATGAAAACTTCCTTTACTTTTTGGCAGAACTCTTCCTTTCTTCGCCCCCTTACATAACCACCAACTTAATTTCTCCCTCAATTTCATCTTCTCTCCTGTTTCCTCAGGGTGCAGTTGGATTTTAGCTCTTAATACCTCATGTTGTTCTGCCACATATGTGCTCGGTATAATCTTTATGTCTTTCACCATTTTCGTATGTTCACTTACCAAAATATAGTCCACCCAGACTTTGCTTTCTCCACTAATTATCATGAATGAAATTAAATCAAATGATGTAATATTAAACTAGATTACATTAAAATATAGTTTAAAAAGTCAAAACCAAAATGAAGCTTTTCAACTGACCTGGAATGAATTTTTTCTAAACATTTCATTGCATGGGAAAATCTGAATGTCAACATTTCTTGCCGATTCAGCACATTTCAAAATCGCAGCATTTCCAACTACAGGGAAATTCTGGTTCCTGCAGAGCTCTGCCTGCTACATCCCACATGGGCGCCCTTTCCAGGACAACAGCTCAGAGGAGAGAGGCTGCCTGTAATGCAGCCGTGTCTGAACCGCACTGAAAAGCCCTCTGGCTATGTCTACACTGCAGTCATGGGGCGTGATTGCAGCTTGTGCAGACACACCCGAGCTAGCTTTAATCCAGCCAGCCCAGGGGCTGGAGCAGTGAAGATGCAGCAGCATGCGGCTCAGGACAGGCTGCAGAAACCTGCCCTGAACCCTGGGTAGTTACTCGCAGGGCTTGTCCACCTGCTGCAGCTTCGCTGCTCTGGACTGCAAGCGAGCCGGATGAAAGCTAGCGTGGGGTAGGCCTGCTCACACTGCGATCACACCCTGTGACTGCTGCCTAGACCGACCCATAGGGCTCACCGGTTGAATGTGAGTTCCCAGTGCGACGATGTAGCCGACAGGGCAAACGTGACCCTTGGAGATCTGAGCAAGGCGCGTCCAGTGGGCGTTGGGAGGTGATATTGTTTCAGTATACGGCGTCAGTGAGACCATTCCTGGAGACTGTGTCCAGATCTAGCAGCCGCACTTCCAAAAGGAGGCTGGGGCAGAGCAGAGGTGGGAAGAGGCGGGGTGGGGGTGGGGATGGGGTCTGGGGGTACTGGTGGAGTGGAGGCAGGGCCTGGGGCTGAGTGGAGGTTGAGCAACCCAGGGAAAGGAGGAAGCCAGTGCCCGTTCATGGGATATGCCACCAGCTCTCTGAGACCCACACACAGGTGAGCACAAGAGAGGACACAATGACTTGGTGCCAGAGGGTGGCCATGCCCAGTGGTTGGGGCAGGAGTCAGGCTGAGTGGTCAGAGCAGGAGTTGGTGGCCAAAAATCATAGACCAAGGTCAGAGCCAGAGTCAGAAGCCAGGAGTCGGAGCTGGGCAGGGCATTGCAGTGTGGCTGCTCACATCCGGGCTAGGTTAACCCGGTGTTCAGACCCAGGTGCCAGTCACCTGAGTTCACTTTGCAGCATAGATGTGCCCAGAAGGCAGAGGGCTTGGTTTTGGGACAGAGCTGAGGGGCCTCGTTAAGGCAATCTGCAAAAGGTCGTTACCTGCTTGCTCTTCTGTTCAAGGAAACAGGATATTTACATATTGCAAATGTAACCCTTCTGCCCGTCAGAGTTGGCAGCAACAAGGGCCGGGTTCAATATCTAGGGGATCCATTCCAATAACACAATGCAAACCGGCTCGAGCCCCCACCCAGTGACCTGGGACAAATATATACCACCCCCGCTGGGCGCCTCCAAGAGGCAATACTTCCCCTCTTGCAAGCACATAGTCTGAGTGTAGCAAAAGTCTTTTAATAACAGAGAGAAACAAAAAGAAAAGGAGGACTTGTGGCACCTTAGAGACTAACCAATTTATTAGAGCATAAAGTTAAATAGCAGTCTCTAAGGTGCCACAAGTCCTCCTTTTCTTTTTGCGAATACAGACTAACACGGCTGTTACTCTGAAACCTGTCAGAGAGAAACAATGTGGCATTATGTTGGGGAAACACCACCAACAGGATTCATAACACAACCCATGAGCAAAAACAACCCCACCCCAGGCAAATTGGGGCATGCCCTTTTCCCTTTGGTTCTTGAGTCCAGCAACCCCAAATCACCCAAAGTCCCAAAAGTCCAATGCCCCAAAAGTCTCTGTCCCTGGTCAGGGCAGCCCCAGAGTTCGAAAGTTTATCGGCGGAGCTTTACCTCCCAACCTGGGTGGAAATGGGACGGGGGTAAGAGGCACCTTACGTGATCTGAAGCTGACCGCCCCATAGCTCCATAGCGGCGTTCCGCTCCGCCAGCCGCCCCACAAACTCCTTCGCTCAGCTCCGCTCCGCCAGCTGCCCCACGAACTCCTTCACTCAGCTGCGCTCCGCTCCGCCAGCTGCCCCACGAACTCCTTCACTCAGCTCCACGGCCCACAAGCAGCTCCTGCCATCCACACACTGCTCCGCGTCGAACTGCTTCCCCAGCCGTCCCGCAAACTGCTCCACAATATATCTTCAGGCTCCCCCACTACTTAACACAACACTCAGTGATTTCAGCTCTTAGGTGAATTCAGCTTATAGTAGGGGAGCCCCAGTGCTGGTGCACTGTCAGCCCAAAGTGAGCTCAGCAGCCTATAACTAGACTTCTAATGAAATCAAAATTAGCTCTGATATTCCACAGTGGAGAGAGGAGGAAGTGCAATCAGC
This sequence comes from Lepidochelys kempii, assembly GCF_965140285.1. Classification (NCBI taxonomy): domain Eukaryota; kingdom Metazoa; phylum Chordata; order Testudines; family Cheloniidae; genus Lepidochelys; species Lepidochelys kempii. The sequence goes on from NC_136385.1 coordinate 5,165,811, forward strand.
ATGTAAGGCCCTCACCAAGGGGCCCATGCCACCAAGTACTACTACTTGTCCCCAGCCTCTCTCCATTCACGCAGTTTTGGAACCCATGACCCTTGCCTAGCGAGTGCCACTTAGTTGATGGTGAATCCCTCCATCATAACAAAAGGCCACGTACAGTTCCAAGCACAGTTCCCATAATCAGGGTAAAAACAATTTATTCTTCCTGCCCCAATAACAGAGACACTGGGGATCCCACAGCAGCCAAAGTGACCATTTGGGCAGCTATGGTCTCATTCTAGGCGTGGTGGGTGTGCCTATGCAAATGAGATCGGCCCCTGAAGTTCTTTTCCACAACTTGCCACACCTCACCACCAGATGTCAGGGTGGAGCTCATCCTGACACTGCTTACATCCTCCCCCCAGCCGAGACTTTGTCGTCCCGACAAATCACACTCCCTTTATACCAACTCATTGGTTTCCTCCAAAGGGCCTCAGGAAGCCCACTTTAGCTTCCACAAGCCTGTGTGCTAAATGTATTGGCTCCTCACTAGTCACCCCAGGTGCATCATAAGTTAACCGTTTCACTGGTCTTATCACCCTGTCTCGTCTATTGAGAATCTCTGTTGCCGAAGTAAGGGGAACATCCTCTTGAGTGACGGATGGAGAGGCTTCCCTGGAGGGTCCCTTGGCTACTGGTGTAGGCCCCTGCACTCCTAGTTCTAACGCTGGAGGGTCCAAGGTGCCCAGGACATCCTCTACCTGTCTTTCCCCATTGTCCAATAACCTGTGTTTGTCATCACAGGGGGGTCTCATCAGCAGCACCGGGGTATCAGAAAGGGGCCTAAATAGTTCCGCCATTGGGTTTAGGGCGGAAGAGGGAAAACTCTCGTTTGGTTCAGCTGATCGAGACTGAAATCTTGTCTCCATCCCAGGATACACCAGGGTTGTGTCTTCCTCATCAGACTCACTCTCAGATGTGCAGAATAGGGGTAAGTTAGCTGCAGGGGGCCCACTGTCTGTGTTGGATGGCGGCTTTGGTCTAGCACCTCTGTTCTGCCCGGCGGCCCTGCCGTGGCCCATCTCACAAGGGGTGCTTACCAATTCCCCCACAGGGAGCAAAAGGTTTCTATGCACCGTCTTTATTTGCCCTGGACCGTCTTCAGGTTTGATCTTGTAGACCGGCAGATCTCCCAGCTTTTCCATCACCAGGTAAGGTATTGCCTTCCATCTGTCAGCTATTTTGTGTTTGCCAGCAATACCCAAATTTCGCAGCAGGACTCTGTCCCCTGGCTGGAGCTCCTGCGAACGCACTCTAGCATCATATCGATGTTTGTTGCGGTCTGCGTTCTTCCGAGCCGCAGCGGTAGCTAAGCGATAAGCATCCCGCAGCTTTTCTCTTAGTCGGGATACATACTGCTGATGAGTTTCATAGCTATCTCCACCCTCTGATACACCAAAGCACAAGTCTATGGGTAATCTTGGTTCTCGCCCAAACATCAAGAGATATGGGGTGACTCCCGTAGCATCGTTCTTTGTGGCATTGTAGGCATGCACCAGAAATGCGACATGCTGGCTCCAGGTTGCCTTCTGCTCTGGTCGCAAAGTTCCCAACATATCTAATAGGGTTCGATTGAACCTCTCGGGCTGAGGATCACCTTGGGGGTGATAAGGCGTTGTCCTAGACTTTTTAATTCCTGCTATCTTCAGCACCTCCTTCAGAAGGTGACTCTCAAAATCCCGCCCCTGATCAGAGTGTATCCGAGCCGGGAATCCATAGACTGAGAAATATTTGTCCCACAATACTCGAGCAACGGTGGTGGCCCTCTGATCACGTGTGGGATATGCTTGTGCATACCGTGTAAAATGGTCAGTCACTACTAGAATGTTTCCAACATTCCTCTTGTCTACAAGACAAGAAATCAATGCATACCAACTCCAAAGGTTTGTTGCTGGTGATGTTCTTGAGATATGCAGCCCTCGTGGGCAGAGTTTTCCTTTGAACACATCGAGCGCAAGTCTCACATTTCCTGCGAACATCTTCAGCCATTCGGGGCCAATAGAACCTACTACGAATAAGTTCCAGGGTCCTCTCCATCCCTAAATGCCCAAAGTCATCATGCAGGGCCCTCATGGCCAGGGCTCTGTACTTTTTTGGCAGTACTAGTTGTGCTCGTTGTTTTTGTAAAGGGTCAGTGGTCATTCGGTGTAGCACTCCCTGAATCAGTTTTAGTTTGGTCCATTCTCTCAATAGTAGTTTACCCTCCGGGTTAGGTGGGACAACCGCAGCTGGGCTTCGCCCCTCCCTTTTGGCAAGTAGTGTATCACGAATGTCAATATCTTGCCGCTGGGCTTCTTGCCAGTCAGCCGCATTGAGCATGGGCAAAGGAGATTGGTCTAATGCAATATAGTTCACCGAAGCAGAAGGCATGCATTCAGGGGGCAGGCCCAAAGCTTCTGCAACACATCCCTGAAAGTCTTCACGGGCCTCTGGCTCTCGGCGACTCACACTGCAAATAGCTCTCACTCCATCTGTGGGTATCACAGCAACTTCTGGAGCCTGCGGACGCCTGGACAATGCATCTGCATCTACATTGCTTCTCCCTGATCGGTACTGAATGCTGAACTCATAGCTAGCCAAGGCGGCCACCCATCTCTGCCCTGTAGCATCCAGCTTAGCACTTGTTAACACATAAGTCAGTGGATTGTCGTCTGTCCACACCTGGAACTGAGCACCATACAAGTAGTCTCGAAATTTCTCAGTGATGGCCCATTTCAAGGCCAAAAACTCCAGCTTGTGGGTGGGATAGCGAGTTTCACTATCAGACAATCCTCGGCTGGCAAAGGCTACCGGTTTACATTTGCCTTCCACTTCCTGGTACAGGACTGCTCCCAGACCCTCCAAACTGGCATCAGTATGCAGGATAAATGGTTTGCTTGGGTCAGCAAAAACTAGGACTGGAGCATGAGTTAGGCAAGTAATGATTTCTCGAAAAGCCCTTTCACATCTCTCATCCCACCGTGGCCCAAATGGTGCAAAGGGGCCATTGTGTCTCTGCACAGGAGGCTTTGGGGACCTCCCCTTATTCTTGGACTTAGATTTGTTCTTGCTGGACTGATGTCCCCTGGTAAGATCATTCAGAGGCTTTACAATCGTAGCATAGTTTTTCACAAATCTGCGGTAGTAGCCACTAAATCCAAGGAAGGTCTTGAGTTCTCTGTAGTTACTTGGACGTGGCCATGTAGTGAGTGCTTCTATTTTATCAGGATCAGTACTCACACCTTCTTGGGACACAATGTGACCCACATACTTCACTGAGGTTCTGCAGAACTGGCATTTGTCAATTGAAAGCTTCAGACCATAATCCTCCAACCTATCAAGCACTTTAAGAAGTCTTTCTTCATGCTCCTCTAAGGTTCTTCCAAACACAATCAGGTCATCCAAATAAACTAACACTTGCAGTAAATTCATGTCTCCCACAACTTTCTCCATGAGACATTGAAAGGTGGCAGGTGCTCCAGAAATCCCTTGGGGCATGCGTTCGAACTGATAAAACCCTAATGGGCAGATGAAGGCTGTCTTCTCCTTATCTTCTTCTCCCAGAGGGATCTGGTAGTATCCACTTCGAAGATCCAACACAGAGAACCACTGGCTTCCCAGCAAACAGTCTAAGGCGTCTTGCACTCGAGGCATAGTGTACTGGTCGACCACAGTACGGCTGTTTAGGGTGCGGTAGTCAATACACATCCGGATTTTCCCATTCTTTTTGCGGACTACCACAATGGGTGAGGCGTATGGGCTGCGGGACTCTGTAATGGTGCCATTCGCAGCCAGCTCCTGAAGATGATGTCGCACATCTTCCATCTCAGAGAGAGCAATCTTCCTAGATCTCTCCCTGAAAGGTCGAGAGTCATGTAGTCTGATATTGTGCTCTACTCCTTTTGCACATCCCACATCCCACTCATGCAGTGAGAACACCTTGGATCTTTCACAAAGTTTCTTCCTCAGGCGATCTTTCCAGTCCTCGGACACTGGTGAATCTCCAAAGTCAAACTTTGCTGGGTCTATTGCCGGAACTGGAGTTTCATACTGGGGTTTTACAATCGACTCAGGCTCAAAGAGGTCTGCTATCTTTTGTCCTTGCTTCACAAAAATATCACGACTCGTTTCATTAGCAATCAGTATAGTCACCCTTTCCTGGGCTTCAGCAGGTAGGGTTATGACTCCACTGGGGACCAGCACTCCTTCAGGGAGCTCTCCTCCCATCGGCTGCTCTATCATTGCTAACGTCCCTTTACTGCCTTTCAGACAGGTACTCATGACAAGCACTTCTTGCTCCGTCCTTGCAGGCACTACTAAGGGGGTTGTGCCCACGTACTTCAGTGCCCCAAGCGGTAGCTCAGATGTGTCCCTTTTAGCGCTCTCAATTTTCCTATAGGCTTCAGCACAAAGCGTATGGATCATCAGGGTATTCAGGTACTGGTCCCCAGCCCGCCTTCTGCAGTAATCCGCGAGTACCTTGAAGAGACTGGAGTTGGTCCCTATCAGCACAGACACATCAGAAGTCCCTTTAGGGTCAGGGCATATTAAGGCAGCTGTGTCTACCTCTTCTCTTACCCCAGCAACCTCCTCTGGGAATTCCAGGTGCACTATGACATACCCTTGATAGGGGTATTCATCCATGCTGAGGCCACATAGGCCAAGGCCAGTCAGTGGCTGTATAGGCAGGTGCCTAAGCATCTGTTGGTAGAATGACTGAAATATAATAGTCACTTGAGATCCAGTGTCAAGCACTGCTTTACACTCCACCCCTTCGATCCTCACCATGACCTCTGCTCGAGGCCCTATCAGTCCTGCAGGGATCCCAGCTGGACAGTCTTTTCTGGGGGAATCTTCAAATCCTGCAGACCTGGGGGGTCCCCGTCCCCAGACCCTCTGGCAGCTACCGGATCTCTCCCAACTGATCCTCAGCTTTCCATACACTAAGGAGGGGTTTTCTTCATTACGGCACTTGGCAGCACTGTGTCCATCCTGACCACATCGGTAGCAGAAGAATTGACCTTTCCCCCTTCGCCTGGGGGGGATGGTGGCTCTAAGTGCGGGCTTCTCAATCGCCACAGTTTGAGGCTTCTTATTCCTAGAAGTCTTAACTCGGTCAACGGTACTTTGCAGCTCAGCTATCCGTTCCGTCAGGACCTGCATTTGTTGGGCAAGTTCCTCTCTGGTGCTCACCATCAGTACACTGGCCATTTGCAGTGGTGTTGTGCTGGCTGGCTCCGATGTTTGGGCTTCCCAAAACTCACTGGCAGCCTGCCTTTCTTCCTCCTCTCGGACCTCTTTTATCAGCTGGGAGTAACTTGGGGGATGTTCCCGTCGTTCTCTTAGCCGGAGATGAAGTAGAATCGGGTTCTGATACCGAGTTCCTCTTACAATTTGAGCCAGTCTGGTCTGATCCATCTGCTCAGCAGTCACTGCTCCCCTCATGACAGCTCTCTGAAGCAGTCTCTCCAGTCTCTGTATGTAGGCTGAAGCCTTCTCGCCCTTTTGTTGTCGGGAATTAAGGAACCTACAGTAGCTGTCTTCAGGGCCCTCTACGCTCCCAAAGTTGTGTTCAAGGGCCTCTAGGCAGTCCTTCACACTGACCCCAGGGTCAATGAGCTTCAGGGTGCGAATCACATCTAATGCTGGGCCGCCAAGGCTCTCTATAAGGCATCTTCGCTTTTCTGCATCTGGTACGGCCCACTCTTGCAGCATTTCAGTGGTATGCTCTAACCAGGGTTCAAACTCCTCCTCCCCAGCAAATAATCTTAACTTACGACAAGAGTCTGACTCAGCATGGGGCAGCACAACCTTTTCCAATATTTGCCCCAGAGCTTTTGTCCAATCATCAGCCGAGGCTGCAGCCTCCGAGCTAGAAGCTGCTGACCCAGGGCCCAACAAACCTGACATATTAGCCATTATACAAACAGTAATTTCCTCAAAATATAAGCACAAACAAAAAAAAATATAAATTGTTTCCCAATATAGTGGATCACTCAACAGGTGCTTGCGAGGGGTACTGACCCAGGCGATCCCGGACGAGCCCCCAAAAATGTAACCCTTCTGCCCGTCAGAGTTGGCAGCAACAAGGGCCGGGTTCAATATCTAGGGGATCCATTCCAATAACACAATGCAAACCGGCTCGAGCCCCCACCCAGTGACCTGGGACAAATCTATACCACCCCCGCTGGGCGCCTCCAAGAGGCAATACTTCCCCTCTCGCAAGCACAGAGTCTGAGTGTAGCAAAAGCCTTTTAATAACAGAGAGAAACAATGTGGCATTATGTTGGGGAAACACCACCAACAGGATTCATAACACAACCCATGAGCAAAAACAACCCCACCCCAGGCAAATTGGGGCATGCCCTTTTCCCTTTGGTTCTTGAGTCCAGCAACCCCAAATCACCCAAAGTCCCAAAAGTCCAATGCCCCAAAAGTCTCTGTCCCTGGTCAGGGCAGCCCCAGAGTTCGAAAGTTTATCGGCGGAGCTTTACCTCCCAACCTGGGTGGAAATGGGACGGGGGTAAGAGGCACCTTACGTGATCTGAAGCTGACCGCCCCATAGCTCCATAGCGGCGTTCCGCTCCGCCAGCCGCCCCACAAACTCCTTCGCTCAGCTCCGCTCCGCCAGCTGCCCCACGAACTCCTTCACTCAGCTGCGCTCCGCTCCGCCAGCTGCCCCACGAACTCCTTCACTCAGCTCCACGGCCCACAAGCAGCTCCTGCCATCCACACACTGCTCCGCGTCGAACTGCTTCCCCAGCCGTCCCGCAAACTGCTCCACAATATATCTTCAGGCTCCCCCACTACTTAACACAACACTCAGTGATTTCAGCTCTTAGGTGAATTCAGCTTATAGTAGGGGAGCCCCAGTGCTGGTGCACTGTCAGCCCAAAGTGAGCTCAGCAGCCTATAACTAGACTTCTAATGAAATCAAAATTAGCTCTGATATTCCACAGTGGAGAGAGGAGGAAGTGCAATCAGCCTGTAAGGTCCTCACCAAGGGGCCCATGCCACCAAGTACTACTACTTGTCCCCAGCCTCTCTCCATTCACACAGTTTTGGAACCCATGACCCTTGCCTAGCGAGTGCCACTTAGTTGATGGTGAGTCCCTCCATCATAACAAAAGGCCACGTACAGTTCCAAGCACAGTTCCCATAATCAGGGTAATAACAATTTATTCTTCCCGCCCCAATGACAGAGACACTGGGGATCCCACAGCAGCCAAAGTGACCATTTGGGCAGCTATGGTCTCATTCTAGGCGTGGTGGGTGTGCCTATGAAAATGAGATCGGCCCCTGAAGTTCTTTTCCACAACTTGCCACACCTCACCACCAGATGTCAGGGTGGAGCTCATCCTGACACTGCTTACACACAGTATGCATCAGATGAAGTGAGCTGTAGCTCACGAAAGCTTCTGCTCAAATAAATTGGTTAGTCTCTAAGGTGCCACGAGTCCTCCTTTTCTTTTTGCGAATACAGACTAACACGGCTGTTACTCTGAAAACAGCCCTTCTCTGTCTCTGCAGTTCCTGTCTCTTTGATGAGCCACCTCAAGTGGCGCTGGCAGCATGGAGAGTGCCGGGAGAGGACTGCTGGAGACCCTGGAAAAGCTGGGAGAGGGGGAGCTGCAGAGATTCAAGGACAAACTGAGTGAAATCCAGCCAAAGGAGGGATACCAACATCTCTCCTCTGGGAGCCTACGAAATGCGGATCCCCCAGCCCTCACGGACCTGCTCCTCCTCTTCTATGGGACGGACTATGGGGCGGAGGTGGCTGCAGAGGCGGTGAGAGCCATTGACCAAGGAGCCCTATGTTAGGGGGCTTATTCCTTCACCCACTTACTTCCCTGGTCCTTCTCGCATGAACAGAGAGCAACAATACCCGAAGTCCAAAGGTGCAAACAATTCGATGTTTATTGGGGTGAACTTCCAGCAAGCATGATTCCAGTTTTCTTCCTTAGTATCCTCCTTCCCAGCTCTGACACCACAAAGCCTTACACCTGTGTCCCTGTTCCCATTCCTACCCTTAGCCAAACATGATTCCAACTTCCTTACTCCCATTCCCTGTTCCCATTTCCCCCTTTAGCAAAACATGATTCCAATTTTCTTATCCCCATTTCCTGTTCCCATCTCCCCCTTTAGCAAAACATGATTCCAATTTTCTTACCCCCATTCCCTGTTCCCATCTCACACACCCACATGCCCATGCCCATGCCCACCCACACCCACACCCACACCCCGTCACTTCCTCATTGACTACAGATTATATAGTAAAACTTGAGTTCTGCTTAGCTATACCTTAACCAATCATTCTCCTGAAATTTAACTAACCAATCCTAACATATTGTAACATGATTATGTAACCAATTATATCCCACCACCTCAATTAGTTTACACCCAGCAAAATTAATTATACAGCAGACAGGAACAATCACAGAACCAGACAGAGATTATACAGACAAACAACAGCAAAGTGGGAACTATAATGACAAAACAATGCAGAAGTGAGGATTTCACATCCCAGCTATTGATAAGTGAGTTCTTGCCAGACAGGATGCTATCAAACTAAGTTTCCTTTTACATTTTCTAGGCACTTCCCTTTCTCTGGAGGTGATAGGAATACAATCCTGTCCTGATAGTGCCTAACAGCCCAATAGCACCTTATTTCAATGTGACTAGTTTGGAATGTGAGGAGGTGACCGTTCGCTTCCCAGCTTATGGCTGCCTCTGCTGCTTAGCCAAAGGCCTGAGCCTAAGAACAGGGCCTCAGACTGTCGCAGTAAGAGAAGGCCCTTACACTGGCAGACAGTGGTTTTGATTCTTTCTTTTATACCTCTATCACTAGCCAAGTGATAAGAATACACCTAAATTCTTAGAGTACAGGCCTTTACCGACAGGCCTGAATATCTATATCCTAACACCCTAGCAAAGAGAATCGAGAGACTCATTGATGAAATGAGACATGGTAAGGAATGAGCCAGGGAGACTGGCCCCCCCATCTGTCTCTTTCCCTGCAGCCTCCCTGTCACAGGTGGGATATTAGCTAGAGCGGTTTGCAGTGCTATTATCACGCTGTTGGTGCCAGGGTATTAGAGACACAAGGGTGGGGGTGAGGTAATATCTTTTACTGGACCAACTTCTTTTGATGACAGAGACCAGCTTTTGAGCTACCTGGAGCTCTTCTTCAGCCCACAGCTCTGCGGAGCTTGAAAGCTTGTCTCACTTAGTTGGCAGCAGAATTTGGTCCAATAAAAGATATTAACTCACCCACCTTGTCTCTCTCATTAGCTAGAGCAATGGTGCACAAACTGTGAGTGTGGGGGGGATGCCCTCTCAGCAAAGGAGGTTCTGTGGGAGGGAGGGCACAAAGAAACTGGGATCCCATGGGTCCCACAGGACCTACTGCCATAATAGCGGGAGTGGGATAAAACTGGAGTGGGTATTGTGGGGCGGGACTAAAAGAATATCCCAATAGGGCTGCAAACGAGATGGACGCCCCAACCAGCAGCTGCTGCTGTCTGGGAACTGCCTTCAGACCTAGGTGGGGCTGCCAGCAGCGACACAGAATAAGGGATTATTTCAGTTTACAAGTAATGCGGGGTGGGGGTATGGCAAATTCTGTGAATGTTAAGGGGGGGAGTGTGACTGGAAAAGTTTGTGCACCACTGAGCTAGAGTAACGGCTCCCAAACCTTCCTGGTTTACCTACCACCCTCTCAAAAACTGGTGGGTGAAGTGCCAAATGCAAATTTCTCCTTTTTGTGAACATTTGCAATCTTAACAGGTTGAATTAAAGTATTGACAGATCCCTCGTAAAGTAAGTTTTGATTGTGGCTGGTGGAGTTCTGCCTGGAGAGAGTTAGAAGAGGAGGGAGTTTGGTCAGGGAAACTTTTCAACGATTGTCTCCTGAAAAGACCTACACAGAGTGCTGTCTACATGGTTTTCCATAAAGACAAAGTTTACCTTCACCCTCACCCAAAATTCCTTACTAAGGTGGTTCCAATTTTCATCAAGCAATTTACTTACCTACTTCCTTTCTAAAGCTCATAAACATAAAAATGAGGAAAACTTCCACATTTGGATATTGGAAGAGCTTTTTCGTTTTATCTTGATCTAACTAAGGCATTAAGATCTACCTTGCAACTGTACACTGTGGTTGCAGATAAAATGAAGGGCAGTCCAGTGTCCTCGCAAAGAATCTCTTTTTCGATTTCAGCTTGCATTTGTTCATGCTATCACGTGGCTAATGTGACTCCCCTGAGTAGGGTATTAGCTCAGGCAACCAGGACTCATGCATCTTCTGCAGTCTTTCTCGCTCATGCTTGGACATCTGTAAGGTGGCAGCTTGGTCATTCGTCCATACATTCTCTCTCATTATACCATCTCTCAGCAGTCCAGGGACGATGCCAGAATTAGTTGTGTGGTTCTCCAATCCCTGTTCAAGTAGAGTCCGAGCCCACCTCCAGTTTGAACTGCTTGTGAGTCACATGTAGTGGAATGGGCATGAGCAGAAGAAGAAGAAATGGTTTCTAACCTACTCATACCTGTTGCTCTTTGAGGTGTGTTGCCCATGGCCATTCCACAACCTGCTCTCCTTCCTCTCTCTACACTCATCTCTCTGGGAAGAAGTAACTGAGGGAGTCAGGGGTGGCTCCACCCTTTGTACCTGCACATAGTGGTGTGAGGCCGCAGAGGGTGCTCGTGCTATCCTGACAGGTACCGCTGAGGGAAAGAATCTTTGGCAGCTGGGTGCACATAAACCTACAGTGGAATGGACGTGTGCAACACACCTCCAAGAACAACAGTTATGAGAAGGTTAGTAACCTTCCATCTTTCTGCCTCTCTCCCTTCATTCTCCTTATTCTCTTTCCCTGTGCTATGTTCTCTCCCTCCTGCCCCATCTTTTCTGTCTCTTTTAGGTGTTGGCAGAGCACAAATCACTTAGTATCTTGGCACTATCAGATTCTCTCTCCCCATCCCCAGTAATGAATCCCTCATTCCCAGCCCTTTGTTCCCATCCAACCTTGATCTTTCCCTCTCTCTCCACTCACCCGTCTATCCCCATCTATTCACCCTACCAAATACCTACACACCACTTCCTCAATCCCCCCACATTCCTACCGCCCTCCTCAACCAAATGCCACACATATCTCACCCTCAACACAGTGTTCCCAGCATGTCCCTCTATGTGCTCAGGAGCTGGGGGAGTTACGGTGACTCCTCAATGCATGAGCCATCCCCAAACTCTGCTCAGGTCTCTAGCTAAACAGCAGCAAAATCAACCAAAAAACGGAGAGGGTGGGGATGGTCGGGAACCAGAGGAGTCATGTTTGCACTGGAAGCTAGATTGGGGCACAAAGAGAAACAAGGATCCACAGGGGACTTCCCTCACTCCTGAAAGACCCCCTTAAAAGTGGGCATGTCTGCCTAATTCTGTGTGTGTGTATATGTGTCTCCTCTCTGCCTTGTGCCTACCCACCAGGAGGAGGCAGGGCTGCAGCCTCTGGTCTTCCTCCTCCCCTGCAGGATCTGATGCCTGCCGCATCCCAAGAGCCAGCACATGCAGTGGGGGGAAAGAAACAGACAATGGTTTGGTCCAGGTGAGCATTAAGTGGGATTCACAACAGGAGGAGGATGCTTTAGAGGAAAAATTCTTTTAATTGTTTCCTCCCCAGCCACAGAGGAGGCAGAGTTGGGGGGAAGGGGTGATAAGTTGGGAGGATGTGACTACCCCACGCATTGCCCTCTGCCATGTAACACATGTTCCCTAAAATCATTAATTCAGGATTTATTTTTAATGACTCCTCAGAGAAACATTTTTTCGAGGGGCACCAAAAGTGGCTGAAGGACCGTCTTTACGTGAGAAAAGGTTTCATGTATGATCAGCAATACCAGACAATCAGAGCTGAGAAAACCAGCCAGGAGAAGATGCAGAAGCTGTACGAGCTGGTGCCGAGTTGGCGCAAATGGCAGAAGGACAAGCTCTACCAGGCACTGAAGGAAACAAACAGAGACCTGGTTGAACAGCTGGAAGGTAAATAAATGACACCAGGGAAATCCGCTTCCCATGCTCCCCATCATGAACCCTGATGCCCAGGGATAGGGAATCACAGAATCACTCTCTGTGTGACTCTGGGGGACAATTTACCCTGGGAGAGGTTTTCAGGGGCAGGGAGGAGGTGGAGCCATGGCCCTGCATGCCCCCCACTTCTCTGTGGAGCACTAAAATCAGCAATTGTCATTTATTTTAACAAAATATCTCTCTCCAGGGGGACACTTTATTGACTGGCACCGAGAGCAGCTGATCCAGCGAGTCCCAGAAGTAGACACAGTCCTGAAGCTACTTCGGGGGCACGCGCTAACCCCTGAGCAATACCAGAGCATCAGCACCGGGAGATCCAATGTGGAGAAAATGCAGAAGCTGTACGAGCTGGTGCCGAGCTGGGGGAGGGAGCACAAGGACCAGCTCCACCTGGTGCTGTGGATAACAAACAGAGCTCTTGTTGCTGAGCTTGAAGGTAGATAACTATAATCTCTTTCCTCAGGGCAGAGTTTTCAAACTGTAGGGCACATTCCCCCCCCCGCCTTGGGAGGGCGTGAAGGAACATTCAGGGGGTGAGTGGCCACACCAGGTGGCTGATGCCAGCCCCACATTGACTCACCTCAGCAGACCACCACTGTCCTACCACCAGAGCCCCTTGCCGACCCCGGCCCTTCACTGGAGATCCAGAGCACAGAGCCCTGTCCTCTGCTGGAAAGAGCCTGCGCAGGGCAAGCAGATGGGGCTGCGCTCAAGGGCCGGGGACAGAAGGGAACTCTGTTCCACAAGGGGTCAGTACTCAGTGGGGGCAGCTGTCTGCTCCCCTCCTGACCCTGGCCCTTGCTCTGCTGCAAGGCCCTGCTCCCACTTTGCCTCTTCCTGCCCCTCCTCTGCCTCTTCCCCCAAGCTGTGCCCCTGCTTGCTCCTGTCTGCTCTCTCCTCCCCTCATTGCTCACCCTTAAGGCAGGGGAAAATTGGGAAGGTACAGTCTGTGTGAGGGGGTTGTGCAGGGGTATTCTGCATGTGTGTGTAGGTGGGTGGTGCAGGGGGCGTGTAGTGTGGGAAGGGATGGGTAGGGGGTGATTTAACTGGGAATTGGTCCTGCTTCGAGCAGGGGGTTGGACTAGATGACCTTCTGGGGTCCCTTCCAACCCTGATATTCTATGATTCTATGAATGCTAGACAGTCACGTAGCCTGATATTCCATGATCCCTCCCTTCCGCCCCACCCCCCATTTATTTCCCTGCAGAGGTTGGACTGGGGAAGTGCAGCCTGGCCCCCGGCTGAGCAGGAATTCAGCCCCCCCTCCACCTCGAGGCACAGACTGTCCAGGAGCTCCCCCTGGGGCAGGGCAGCTTTGCCCCAACCCCAGCTCAGGGCTCTGTCTCAACAACACTGGGAACAAGCTGAAAGAGCCTGGCACCCAAACCCCGGGTTTCAGTGGGGTGTTTTTATGTCCCTCTGCTCAGGGGAACGTTTTGTGGATCGGCACCGGGAGCAGCTGATTCAACGCGCCTCCTCCGTTGACGCAGTCCTAGACGTGCTTCAGGGGGTCAAGCTGCAACATGAAATGCAGAAGCAAGGTGAGCTGATGAGGAGCTGTGGTACGTGGCACCAGAACCGACCCTACCCGGTGCTGAAGGCAGCAAACAAAAGCCTCAGCGAAGAGTTAGAGGGTAAAATCAAATACGGGCCATAACGTCCTCCTGCACTTCCAGGGGGCTGCACCCCAAGCCCCTCCCGACAGGATCACTAGGTCTGCTCTCTGGGTTTTTATACCTCAGCCATCACTGCGGTACAGGGGCCTGCACACAGCTTTTAAAGCAGCTGGGTAGCTGCAGGTGGGCTATAAATCGCCCAGTAGCTTTAACTCTTCACTGGCCATAGTGACTCTGAAAAGAGCCCGAGACTCCATCAAGCCCTTCACCACAGCTCCAGGGCACAGAGCCCTGTCCTCTGCTGGAAAGAGCCTGCGCAGGGCAAGCAGATGGGGCTGCGCTCAAGGTCCAGGGACAGCAGGGAACTCTGTTCAGCAGCTTCTGTCCTCACTATACCGATGGGGCCACTGTATTTGCTCTTTATTCGAAACCGCAGTTCCACAGAATTAATGAGGGTTGAGCTCGGCCTGAAAGTCCAGTCACTTCATGATTGGCTTTCACTCTCTGTCCCCAATTCCTTGTTCTGCAGTGTCTCGGTGAGGCTGTTTGCCAGCTGCCACGTCCCATCCCAGAAGTGGCTGCATTTCAGCACTAGGTTTAAAGCAAGTGCATGTGTCAGGGTTCCCTCCCCACTCTGAACTCTAGGGTACAGATGTGGGGTCCCACATGAAAGACTCCCTGAGCTTATTTCTACCAGCTTAGGTTAAAAACTTCCCCAAGGCACAAATTCTTCCTTGTCCTTGGACGGTATCGCTGCCACAACCAAGTGAGTTAGACAAAGATTCAGGAAAAGGACCCCTTGGAGTTCCTGTTTCCCCAAAATATCCCCCCAAGCCCCTTCACCCCCTTTCCTGGGGAGGCTTGAGAATAATATACCAACCAAATAGGTAAACAAGGTGAGCACAGACCAGACCTTGGGGTTTGTAGGACACTAAAAACCAGTCAGGTTCTTAAAAACAGAACTTTATTATAAAGAAAAAGTATAAGCAGCTCCTCTGTAAAATCAGGATGGAAGGTAATTTTACAGGCTAATAAGATTTAAAACACAGAGGATTCCCCTCTCGGCAAAACTTTAAAGTTACAAAAAACAGGAATAAACCTCCCTCTTAGCATAGGGAAAACTCACAAGCTAAAATAAAAGATAACAACGCATTTCCTTGCTATTACTTACAATTTGTAATCTTAGCTGCTTATTTCAGATATGGCTTTAGGAGATGTATTTTTCCTGCCCTGGTCCCTCTCTGTCCCTGTCATAAATATAAAGGGAAGGGTAAACCCCTTTAAAATCCCTCCTAGCCAGAGGAAAAATCCTCTCACCTGTAAAGGGTTAAGAAGCTAAAGGTAACCTCGCTGGCACCTGACCAAAATGACCAATGAGGAGACAAGATACTTTCAAAAGCTGGGAGGAGGGAGAAAAACAAAGGGTCTGCGTGATGCTTTTGCCGGAGACAGAACAGGCAGGAATGGAGTCTTAGAATTTAGTAAGTAATCTAGCTAGGTATGTGTTAGATTATGATTTCTTTAAACGGCTGAGAAAATAGCTGTGCTGAATAGAATGACTATTCCTGTCTGTGTGTCTTTTTTGTAACTTAAGGTTTTGCCTAGAGGGATTCTCTATGTTTGAATCTAATTACACTGTAAAGTATCTACCATCCTGATTTTACAGAGGTGATTCCTTTTTACTTCTATTAAAAGTCTTCTTGTAAGAAAACTGAATGCTTTTTCATTGTTCTCAGATCCAAGGGTTTGGGTCTGTGGTCACCTATGCAAATTGGTGAGGATTTTTACCAAACCTTTCCCAGGAAGTGGGGTGCAAGGGTTGGGAGGATTTTGGGGGGAAGGATGTGTCCAAACTACGTTTCCCAGTAAACCCAGTTAGAGTTTGGTGGTGGCAGTGGATATTCCAAGGACAAAGGATAAAATTAATTTGTACCTTGGGGAAGTTTTAACCTAAAAAGTAAAGTAAAGCTTAGGAGGTTTCGGTGCAGGTCCCCACATCTGTACCCTAGAGTTCAGAGTGGGGAAGGAAGCTTGACAGTCCCGGAGAGAACAACAAAGAGAGCACAAACAAAAACCTTCCCCCACAGAGTTGAAACTATCTTCTTTCCTTATTGGTCCTTTTGATCAGGTGCCAACCAGATTATTTGAGCTTCTTAACCCGTTACACGTAAAGGAGGGATTTTATGCTACCCTTAGCTGTATGTTTATGACACGCCCCCCCAAATCACAGACGGCGCTGGACAGCCTGCTCCACACTGGCTGTGATTTCATCCTGGAGCTCTAGGAGAAAACAGAGTTAATAGGACACATGCACCTCTAAATATACTACTAACCGTATAAAGACTAACAATATTTTCCACATTTCAAGGACGATTTTAACCAGTTGATTCTGGGAAACTTTCACGGGAGAGTGCATCAGCCACTTTGTTAGAAGCTCCTGAAATGTGTTGTATTTCAAAATCAAAATCTTGGAGAGCTAAACTCCACTGAAGAAGTTTTTTGTTATTGTCCTTGATGGCATGAAGCCACCTCAGCGCAGCATGGTCGGTTTGCAGGTGGAAACGTTGTCCCCAAACATATGGGCGTAGCTTTTCCAGAGCGTACACAATGGCATAGCATTCCTTTTCGCTGATTGACCAGTGGCCGATTGTTCTGGTCTGGGTTGTTGTGTGGGGAGAGCAGATACTGGGCTAGTTGGGCCCATGAGTCCAATCTGGGGTGGCAGGCAGCGGGTGGTATCCCAGGCTAGTTGGTCTTACCCAGTTCTGGTCCCAGTTCCCCAGGGAAGAGTATCTTGTAACAGTGTCTCTGAGTTAATCCATGACAAAGGTGTCGGGATCCGAGGGTAGGGCCCATGGGACAGTGCCCTCTAGTGTCCCCCCTTCCACAGCAAGGTCTTGTTCCCCACTGTCCCGCACAGAGCCTAGCAGGAGTCACTCGCACTGGCCTATAGAATTGGGGGATCTAGGCCCTCAGGGTTGTGCTCTCTTTCGCTTGCTCTAGCTAGGCCCCATGAAGCACCAGGACCCCGTGTTTCATCCTTCCAAGGCCCAAGTTACATTCCTGAGGAAGGGCAGCCAAGGCACTGGGCGAACTGGAGGACAGGACACCACATCACAGATGCCACTGTCTTATCCCCTCCTCTCTCTTCCTCCACATTGTCCTCTGTATTGGGGAGCTATGTGGGGGCAACAGCATCATGGCCCCATGGTGCTGAGCTCCCATGT
Source organism: Lepidochelys kempii (assembly GCF_965140285.1). Lineage (NCBI taxonomy): Eukaryota > Metazoa > Chordata > Testudines > Cheloniidae > Lepidochelys > Lepidochelys kempii. Next base: position 5,182,754 of record NC_136385.1, read on the forward strand.
CTCTAGCCAGGCCTTGGGAAATGCCAGAGGCTTTGTCTGAGTTTAACCAACAGCAGCAATGTGGGCCTGGGGAGAGCCAGCAGGAGGTCCTGGGACAGACGATGCTTCCCCATGGGCAGCCTCACTCCTAGAACATCTGATCCCACAAGGCATGTGGGCTCTGGGGATCCCCATGTAGGGCACAAATTCCCCCTCCCACCCTGAGAGAATCATAGAATCATAGAATATCAGGGTTGGAAGGGACCCCAGAAGGTCATCTAGTCCAACCCCCTGCTCAAAGCAGGACCAATTCCCAGTTAAATCATCCCAGCCAGGGCTTTGTCAAGCCTGACCTTAAAAACCTCTAAGGAAGGAGATTCTACCACCTCCCTAGGTAACGCATTCCAGTGTTTCACCACCCTCTTAGTGAAAAAGTTTTTCCTAATATCCAATCTAAACCTCCCCCACTGCAACTTGAGACCATTACTCCTCGTTCTGTCATCTGCTACCATTGAGAACAGTCTAGAGCCATCCTCTTTGGAACCCCCTTTCAGGTAGTTGAAAGCAGCTATAAAATCCCCCCTCATTCTTCTCTTCTGCAGGCTAAACAATCCCAGCTCCCTCAGCCTCTCCTCATAACTCATGTGTTCCAGTCCCCTAATCATTTTTGTTGCCCTTCGCTGGACTCTCTCCAATTTATCCACATCCTTCTTGAAGTGTGGGGCCCAAAACTGGACACAGTACTCCAGATGAGGCCTCACCAATGTCGAATAGAGGGGAACGATCACGTCCCTCGATCTGCTCGCTATGCCCCTACTTATACAAGAGCTGTGCCTTACCTGGATGCAGGCCACGTGATCCTCATCTCTACAGCTGGTAAAGCACTTGGGCATTGATCTGGATAAAAGGCACCAGGGGGATGTTTTGTTATAAAGAATTAGATTGTGTCCTGTCCCTGCAGGTTGCATGTGGGTGGGACTAAGGATTACTAAGGACTCAGTACCGGAGAGCTCAAGATCCTCGGCCCAGAGGTCAAGATCCTCGGCCGAAACAAGGGCATGGTTTTTTGCTTGAAGAAGAGGCACTCCTTGGGACAATCCTTGATTGAAGGGGTGTCATTGTCTCCAGAGCCTAAGATGGGCCTGTCAAGACTGTCGTCTGAAGTGTTTTCCTCATCCTCATCAGCCCAACTTCCGGTACTGCAGGAGCAAGAGTTTTTTTCCTGGTGCAGTCAACTCCCAAGGTGCCTGTTGTAGCTTGGGAGTTGTTAAACCTGTCAGTGCCCTTTCCCCGGCTGTCCTGGTCTCCCATCCATTTCCTGTGTGTAAGGTGTCAATGTTGATTGCTCCCGCTCCGACTCGCCATGCAATACCATCGGAGTCTTCAGCTAATGTGCCTCTCAGAACGGTAGAGGGAAACCAACCAGGATATCACCTGTACCTCCATCTCAAAGCTCTGACTGTAGCTCCTCAGACGGGATCTGCCCCTCCTTGGACAGAGGAAGCTGGTCCTTTATCAGCATCTCAGGTTGGCTTTGTCCAGCTGAGGCATGTATAGCAGCCCACGGTGGCTGCCTACCCACCATGGTCCTGGATGGAGCCTCAACATTGCCTGATTCACAAGCACCAATGGCTCAGGCATAATTGGGTCCTAGTGGCCTTTCTGGAGCCCTTTGGGTTTCCTTCTGCAATCTAGATCATTCCTACACCCTTCATACCGTGCCTTTGACTAGGTTTTGGGGGCATCTGCACTAAGGACACTCTGCCCATCCTCAGTACCAGCCTGGTATTGTACAAGAGGAAATTCCCTCTCAGGATCTGCCCCAGCTGGAAACAGAGGAGGCTCTACCTATTAGCGTGCTTTGGTAGACCCCCTCTTCCCTTCCTCATACAGTGAAAAAGGTGGAGAGGAGATACTATATACCCTTGCATGGTTTTGACCATTTTGATAACCATCTCCCTCCAGGCTCCTTGATAGTCATAGCTGCTAATGAGAGAGAGGGAGAGAGAGAGAGACAGAGACACTAGGTGTCAATGTCAAAAGGAAAAGAGGCAAATAAGCTGGGCCTATTTGGAAGGAAGCTTTATTCCACAGGAGGTTTGCAGCTCAGAATTGTGAACCAGCCGGCTCTGCTGGGTCATTAGGATTTTAGCCTGGTCGATAATATTTCAAAGAGAGACTACTTGACAAGGTTTCAGAGTAGCAGCCGTGTTAGTCTGTATTCACAAAAAGAAAAGGAGTACTTGTGGCACCTTAGAGACTAACCAATTTATTTGAGCATAAGCTTTCGTGAGCTACAGCTCACTTTATCGGATGCATAAAAGTGGAAAATGCAGTGAGGATGTTTTTATACACACAGACCATGGTGAATACATCCTCACTGCATTTTCCACTTTTATGCATCCGATGAAGTGAGTTGTAGCTCACGAAAGCTCATGCTCAAATAAATTGGTTAGTCTCTAAGGTGCCACAAGTACTCCTTTTCTTTTTACTTGACAAGGTGAAACAAAAATTCACTACAGTGGTGGATGAGGGCAAATTAGTTGCCAGAAAGGCTCAGCAATCAATCTAGATGTGCCTGACTTTGCAGTTCGGGCCATTTCTTTTGCCATCACCATGCTGTGGTGTTTTTGGCTGCAGGCCTCCAGTCTTCATCCAGTGTTGGAGCAAACTATTCAAGACCTCCCTTTTGAAGGTCCTTTGCTCTCTTCAGAGAAAATGGACAGTAGGCTCCATAGCCTTAAGGATTTGAGAGTGATGCTTAAGTCTCTTGATATCTACATGGCTACAACCAAAAGAAAGCAGTTTTGCTTTCAGGAATCCACTGATATCTGTCTTTTATTCCTCATTCCCAAGACCTGTTGAGAAAGAGGGATAGAATTTACAAGGATAGGGCCACAAACATGGCTGGATCGATAATACATTTCAAATACAAATGGAGGTGTGGATTATTTTCCCCATTCCCCATCCTCTTTACTCTAATAAGACCAAAACACCCATCCACTGATTCTCGCTCCCTGGAAGTGTTGCTGAAGCAAAGCCTGGCTCAAGCAGGACATCTCTTACAGTTATTAATATGGATTGAAGGAAAAGCCTCAGTCTCCCATTCCCAGACCATGCGTGTCTGTCTCTACTAGGGCTGGTCCAATTATTCATAGCCAAAATCTGAGTGATCAAGGGAGAAATGCCTTATACATTCTTGAGAACAGAAAGATGGATGAACTGCACCCCTACTGAAAATGCATCAAACATAGTGGCACCAGCGTGTCATATTATTGTTTGATGCATAGTCAGTAGGGGGTTTTCCCCATTTCTTATTTTTATTTCCTCACCTTACTAATGTTGGAATATTATTCTCCTATAGGTTAGTATATTAACGATCTCAACTTATCATCATATACGTCAATTCTTTGCCATGGCCTTTTTGTGGTTAGGTATCTGCAGATGTTACGTCAATTCATAACAATTATGTATGTCAATTCATTGCGATAACACTTTTGTGGTTAGACTCATGTTCCTGTGGTCAGAAATTCCCCTTAAGCCCTCTATTTTCAGTTCCCCAATACTTGGGGTTTCCGTTGGGCTGTTTATCTGTTCAAAGTTCATAGGCCTCAAGCCTTATGCTAAGTTGCTGAAGCTCATGTCTCACAGGATACGGGTCTGTAGGCTCCTTGCATTACTGATTAATATAATAAAGGCAAGCTAGCCCTATGGGCTACAGACCAGAACCAGCCCAGGGGCAGAGCTGGTCCCTCACAGGGACAGGAGCCACCCTCGGTCCCTGCTGCCCCAGTTCCCCGTCTGACCCCAGTGATGTGCTGACTGGGCTGTGGCAATGCAGCCAGGACCTCTGGAGTCAAAGAGAAGAAGTAAACAATCCAGATTAGGGAGCCGGACAGTTGATTAAAGATTCAGCTGAGTAGGAGCCAGAGTCACCTCCTCAGGAAGCTCAGAAGTCGTTATCTCCCATGAGTGACCGATATTGCAACCGCCTGCTGTATCTTTGGGGACTATCTTGTATTAAATGAATGAATGTTCTAACTACCATCCTGGGCTAGGGCTTGTGTCTGCTCCTTGGGGAGGGTTACTGCAACTCCACCAGGAACGACTGATGTGGGTGAGGGGTGATCTCTGCAATCCTGGGGATTGTAAACAGCCTCACGGAAGTACCAGCCCCGGGGTGGTTTGCTCAGACTTGTTCAAACAGGTACCAGAGAGACAAAGGAAGGGCTTTTGGTGTAAAAAGTCCAGCTTGAATTGAACCCTGGTCTACATGAGAAAACAGGTCAGTTAACAACCTCACTCAGGGATGTGAAAAATTCACCCCCCGCGAGTGATGTCGTTAAGCCGACCTAAACCCCGGTGTAGGCCATGTCTACACTACATCTTATGTCGGCAAAACTTACGTCGTTCAGGGGTGGGAATAAACCACCCGCCCTGAGTGACGTAAGTTACGCCGGCATACGTGCTCGAGTGCACAGCGCCATGTCGGCGGGGGAGCTTCTCCCACTGACATAGCTTCTGCTGCTGGCACAGGTAGTTTTATTATGCCGGTGGGAGAGCTCTCCGCCTTCAGCACAGAGTGTCTTCCCAGACGTGCTGTCGACCAAGCTCCCGCCTCTCAGCGAGGTGGGCTACCTATGTTGGCGGGAGGGAGTCTCCCATCAGTGTAGGTAGTGGCTACGCTGACGGGGTACAGCCGTGTTGCAGCCACGCCGCCGTACCGTTTCAAGTGTAGACAAGCCCTGAGAGAGGGGCCTTCTGTTTGATTCAACAAAGGTACGTAATCTTTTACCCAAGGGGGACCCAAGCCTGTGGAAAGGATGGCAGGACTGAGGCCTGCCACGGTCCTCAGGGCTGATGGGCGATGTCTGGCACTTTTAATATGTGTTTAGCTTTTGGTGTCGTTCTATATGGTTTCTTTGTGTCTTTAAATAAATGTCCTGTGGTTTGAGCGAGCCGGTTGGTCACTGGCAAAACAGTGTCCTTGGGGAAACAAGCAACACATGCAGGCTGGACTTTGCCCAAAGAGAGGTGATGTCTAGAAACCTGAGAGGGCTCTTCTAGACCAGACCATGAAGGGAGGAGTCAAAGGTACAGTTTCTCCAAAACTGTGACACCATGTTCTCCACTACAGTCTATGGCCAGGCTGGCTGCGTGTCTGAGGCTACGGAAGAGAAGCTGTGCTGACCGGCAGTGCGAGGGCTAACGCTGCAGGGCCCAGGACAGCTAGGTGTAACACTGACCCTCCCAGGACACTGCTGGCCACCTGGTTGCCTCTTTGCTTCATAGAATCATAGAATATCAGGGTTGGAAGGGACCTCAGGAGGTCATCTAGTCCAACCCCCTGTTCAAAGCAGGACCAATCCCCAATTTTTGCCCCAGATCCCTAAATGGCCCCCTCAAGGATTGAACTCACAACACTGGGTTTAGCAGGCCAATGCGCAAACCACTGAGCTATCCCTCCAACTCTTGCCTGCACTGCAACAGGCCAAGAGGCAGCCAAAGTTGGGTCAGTGGTATGGACAGATGGATAATCACCGGCAGGAGGGTGGGATCAGTGGTTTAGCGTTGGGGGGTGGATCAGAAATCAGAGGGGGAAAGGAGTCCAGGAGAGCTGGCTGTATTTTAAAGAATCCTTATTGAGGTTGCAGGAACAAACCATCCCGATGTGTCGAAAGAATAGTAAATATGGCAGGCGACCAGCTTGGCTTAACAGTGAACTCCTTGCTGGTCTTAAATACAAAAAAGCAGCTTACAAGAAGTGGAAAATTGGACAAACGACCAGGGAGGAGTATAAAAATATTGCTCAGGCATGCAGGAATGAAATCAGGAAGGCCAAATGACACTTGTAGTTGCCGCTAGCAAGGGATGTTAAGAGTAACAAGAAGGATTTCCACAGGTATGTGAGCAACAAGAAGGTGGTCAAGGAAAGTGCGGGCCCCTTACTGAATGGGGGAGGCAACCTAGTGACAGAGGATGTGGAAAAAGCTAACATACTCAATGCTTTTTTCAGCTCTGTCTTCACGAACAAGGTCAACTCCCAGACTACTGCACTGGGCAGCACAATATGGGGAGGAGGTGACCAGCCCTCTGTGGAGAAAGAAGTGGTTCAGGACTATTTAGAAAAGCTGAACGAGCACAAGTCCACAGGGCTGGATGCGCTGCATTCGAGAGTGCTAAAGGAGTTGGCAGATGTGATTGCAGAGCCATTGGCTATTATCTTTGAAAGCTCATGGCTATCGGGGGAGGTCCCGGGTGACTGGAAAAAGGCTAATGTAGTGCCCATCTTTAAAAAAGGGAAGAAGGAGGATCCTGGGAACTACAGGCCAGTCAGCCTCACCACAGTCCCTGGAAAAATCATGGAGCAAGTCCCCAAGGAATCAATTTTGAAACACTTAGAGGAGAGGAAAGTGATTAGGAACAATCAGCATGGATTCACCAAGGGCAAGTCATGTCTGACTAACCTAATTGCCTTCTATGATGAGAGGAAAAGCGGTGGACGTGTTATTCCTTGACTTTAGCAAAGCTTTTGATACAGTCTCCCACAGTATTCTTGCCAGCAAGTTCAAGAAGTATGGGCTGGATGAATGGGATATAAGGTGGATAGAAAGCTGGCTAAATAGTCGGGCTCAATGGGTAGTGATCAATGGCTCCATGTCTAGTTGGCAGCCGGTATCAAGTGGAGTGCCCCAAGAGTTGATCCTGGGACCAGTTTTGTTCAATATCTTCATTAATGATCTGGAGGATGGTGTGGATTGCACCCTCAGCAAGTTGGCAGATGACACTAAACTGGGAGGAGTGGTAGATACGCTGGAGGGTAGGGATAGGATACAGAGGGACCTAGACAAATTAGAGGATTGGGCCAAAAGAAATCTGATGAGGTTCAACAAGGATAAGTGCAGAGTCCTGCACTTAGGACGGAAGAATCCCATGCACTGCTACAGACTAGGGACTGAGTGGCTAGGCAGCAGTTCTGCAGAAAAGGATCTAGGGGTTACAGTGGACAAAAAGCTGGATATGAGTCAGCAGTGTGCCCTTGTTGCCAAGAAGACTAACGGCATTTTGGGCTGTATAAGTAGGAGCACTGCCAGCAGATCGAGGGACATGATTATTCCCCTCTATTCGGCATTGGTGAGGCCTCATCTGGAGTACTGTGTCCAGTTTTGGGCTCCACACTACAAGAAGGATGTGGAGAAATTGGAAAGAGTCCAGCGAAGGGCAACAAAAATGATTAGGGGTCTGGAACACATAAGTTATGAGGAGAGGCTGAGGGAACTGGGGATGTTTAGTCTGCAGAAGAGAAGAATGAGGGGGGATTTGATAGCTGCTTTCAACTACCTGAAAGGGGGTTCCAAAGAGGATGGATCTAGACTGTTCTCAGTGGTAGCAGATGACAGAACAAGGAGTAATGGTCTCAAGTTGCAGTGGGGGAGGTTTAGGTTAGATATTAGGAAAAACTTTTTCACTACAAGAACAGCAGGACACTTGAACTGAAAGGCAGCAAATTTAAAAATGGATCAAAGCTAATTGGGCTTTGTGTAAAATAATAATATTAATTTTAAGTCCCGACCGCAAGGTACACATGAGGCCCAGAACCTAGCAGCATTCGAGAGGGATTAGACATTTATGTGGATAATGAGCACCGGTGTTGGCCCCTGACAGAGACCGGATACCGAGCTCCACGGGCCTCTGGGTCTGCTCTGCTAAGAAGACAATGCAGTGGGCTTCCTGTATAGAAACAAGGCTGAGCTCCTCTGTGATGGGTCCCTGAGGTGCAACCTGGACTGTGGGACAACTGAGCCCTCTGTCCCACCACTCTGGAGTGTCCCTCTCACTCTGTGATGCTGTGTCAAACCTCTAACAGGCACTGCACTTACGCAGACATCCACAGGCAGGGACACACCCAGCTGAGTTACATGAATGATCTCCTAGCTTCTCATGAACCATCAATAGGGAGGCTCCAACCAATTCCCCCCAGCTCCCTAGTCATGCACCCCAGAACTGTACTGTCTTGCACTGGTCAGAAGCCTGCTCGGTGCAAGTTCATTACTCACTCTGCGTGTCCCTCAATGTGGAGAGGAGACACACTAGCCTTTGTAAACTTAGATGAGATTTCCCAAGCACTTCAACCAAAACACACTGCTTTAGGTAAAATATAAAAAAGGTTTATTGACTACAAAAGATTTTAAGTGATTATAAGTAGCAAGTGTAGAGATCAAAGTTGGTTACTTAAGAAATAAAAATAAATTTGCACTCTGAGTTCTACAAGCTAAATAGGATTTGAATCAAGCAGTGTCTCACCCTGACGGATGGTACAAACAGGTCACAGATCCCCAATACACAGGCTGGGACTCTTTTCTGGCCTGAGACCACCCTTCCCCAGTTCAACGTCTTTGTCCTCCAGATGTTCCTCCAGGTGTTGAGTTGGGAGGAAGGGGGGAAAGGCCAAGTGATCTTGTCACTTCCCCTCTTTTATCGTTTCTTCCAGCTTGCTGGAAAGATCTTTTGCTATGACATTGGGAACAGACAGTCTTCATTCATCAAGCAGTCTCCATTGTATGCATGATCCCTTTGAGAAGTCTCCATTGTTTACAGTTTCTGGGGTAGTGGATTCTTTCCTTGATGGGTGTTGATGAATCGTTATCCACTGACTGGCTTCTCCATTGTTGTACCTGAAAGGCTGGTTGGGGTGTTCCCAACCTCACAATATATTTCAGTGACAGGCACATGGCAAAACTTCACTAACTTCACATACCATGAGAACATATACAATCCAACAGGATATTAATGTTCAAGAGATCAAGACTTTTAAAATATCTCGCAAGGCATGCATTGTACAAAACTTATCATAATTATATAACAGTGGTGAATATGGGTATTTTTGGGTAACACCTTGAAGTACAGGGAGGCATGGCCAGGCCCAGGCTGATTCCTCACCAGTCCTTGTTACACTTCTTAATCTCCTTGCCAGGTCTTTCCGATTGATGGCTTCCAGCACTATTGTGGTCACCTCCATCACATAATCCATTGTGTAGTGTCCAATCAAGAGGTCAGTGACCTCTATAGACTTTGCATTCTCCAGTTTCCCTTTAGGTATGTGGTCATATCCCTCCTTCAGATCAATGTCGGTCAGTTTGCTCTTGAAGTTCTTCAACTCACTCTCTCCCAAGTCATCCAAGGTGTTTACCAGAAGATCTCTTGTTGTTTTCCCTGTGCTTGTGCCTATAACAAGAGAAACAAACCATACAGTCCAGCCATGCCCCCACCCAAGCCTGGGTACCCTCCCTTCCCCACCCCCACCCTTATGTAGAACAAACTTCTGTGCCTCTGCGCTCCCCTCACGTCTGTTTTGGATTAGAATCCACCCATGGTCGGGGAGGTTCTGCTGTCTAGGGCTGGGGAGTCTGGGGAGCTTGGGATTTTGTTTCAATGTCTGAGCAGGTTGGGGGCAGAGTGGGGAAAGGGGGTAGTTCTAGGGATTAGTCCCAGGGAGGACACAGACTCTTAGGTTCCCTTTCTAGCTCTGCCACTGTCTCAGTAATGCGTCTTTTCCTTCTACTTTCTGTGCTCCCACACCCTGAAGGATGGACTAACCGGTGGGAGGATCAGACACTGATGCAGGATATTCCACATCCCCTGGAAGAGGAAAAAGAATAAGTGAATCAAACCTCTAGCTGAATAATTGTCTGCTTATGCTGCTCCTCTCACACCACAACGGGCACTCATAGCCAATCAGATCTGAACCAGACACATGACGTTCTAATAAATCATCTCCAGAGATGCATCTCTATGGGCTTCCCAGAGACTAGAGGTTTTCCTCACCCATTTATGGAAAAAGAAAAGGAGTACTTGTGGCACCTTAGAGACTAACCAATTTATTTGAGCATAAGCTTTCGTGAGCTACAGCTCACTTCATCGGATGCATACTGTGGAAACTGCAGAAGACATTATATACACAGAGACCATGAAACAATACCTCCTCCCACCCCACTCTCCTGCTGGTAATAGCTTATCTAAAGTGATCACTCTCCTTACAATGTGTATGATAATCAAGTTGGGCCATTTCCAGCATAAATCCAGGTTTTCTTACCCCCCCCCCACACCTTTTTTTCAAAAAACCACACACACAAACTCACTCTCCTGCTGGTAATAGCTTATCCAAAGTGACCACTCTCCTTACAATGTGTATGAAAATCAAGGTGGGCCATTTCCAGCATAAATCCAAGTTTAACCAGAACGTCTGGGGGGGTGGGGGTAGGAAAAAACAGTTTCCACAGTATGCATCCAATGAAGTGAGCTGTAGCTCATGAAAGCTCATGCTCAGATAAATTGGTCAGCCTCTAAGGTGCCACAAGTCCTCCTTTTCGTTTTGCGAATACAGACTGACACAGCTGTTACTCTGAAACCATTTATGGAAAAAATCCCCAAAATCCCCATGTGATTGGCTACTCTTCCCCAAGTCCCCACCTCCTGGGGAAAGCAGCTAATCCAAGTAGCTACACATGTTGAGGGACAGCCCAGCCCTGCAATCAGTGTCTCCTTCCTGGGTGGACAAAGGGCTGAGATTGCTATTAAAATGCTTCAGCTCTTTTCAGAGACAGCTGGGGAATAGCTCTGCAGCTGCCCCTCCTCTTTGTGGCTTCTCCCGTTTCCCCATCTCTTTGACCATTCCTCTCTCACTGATATCTCCACTGCCTTGTGCTACCTCAGCTCCCTGAATCCATCCTGCCCTAGGAGAGGACTCTGTCTCAAAAGCCCAGTGAGGATAAGCTGTCAAGGAGGAAAGGAGAATTGACAATTTCAGGAATAGCAGGGAGGTTGAAGGATGAGGCTGGAGCAGAGAGACCCCAAGATCTGAGGAGAAAGGGGCTATGAAAGATCCTAATGAGAGCTATTTCAGTGGAGTGGAAACATTAGGAGCCAGAGAATAACAGTCCAAGATGGACTGTCAACAACTAATGGATCGAATTCCTCTTTTCAAGCTCCATTTGGTGAGTTTAAAGATGGAGGAGAGGAGAGAGATGGGGCAGTAGTTGGAGAGGCAGGTAGGGTCGAGGGCTGGTGTTTGATGATAGGAGAGACCGTGAAAAGCTTGTATTGTGAGGGGAAGGAGCCAGAGGCCAGTGAAAGGTTGAGAAAAGGGGAAATGGAGGGGGTTTAGTATTGGGACAGTTGAGGTAAGAAGGTGGGAAGGGACAGGGTCATTGGAGCAAGTGATGGAGAGTTAGTCATGGAGAGAAGGTGGGAGACTTCAAGGTCAATGATAGGGGAAGGAGGTGGTGGTTGGGCAGGGAGAGGGAAGAAGAAGAGGTATATTTTGGCCAAGTTTGTTTCTCTGTGGAGACGCTGGTAAGATCCTGTGCAGAGAGGGAAGAGAGGTCACTGGGTGAGTTTAATGAGGGAGTTAAATGTTGCAAATAAATGATGGAGATTGTTGGTAGGAGATGAGGAAGGAAGGTGTCGTTCTTTGAACAAGGAGATGGCAGATCTAAAGGAGGAGAGATCAACCCTGTAGTGGAGGAAGTTGGCATGCTCATGGCACTCTCTCTCATGTCCACCCACATGAGACCAGGGCTGTGGGTTGGTGGGATGAAATTTACAATGGGGAAAGTGGGGCATGGGAGTCAAAGGTGGAGCAGATTGTGGAGTCAGAGGAGTGACCAACAAAGTATAAAAGTGAGGAAAGAGGGGCTGGGGGCGTGAAAAGTTATGGACAATGATGGACTGGAGCCTACTGTATCGTTCCTGAGTTTATTTATTGATTAAAATTATTTGTGAAGTTCTCTCTCTCTCAGCAGCTCACAGAGAGTTCCTCCTGAGTGTTCAATATTTGGACTCTGAAATGAATGCCAGCATGGAAAGATACTGAAGCCATGTGGCCTTGTTTCTATTCTCTGATTGGATGGCTTATGAAACTAGCCAACATATAGCATGACTTTCAAACATTGCAATCAAACCTACAATTCAGAGTCATCTAAACATTCATTTGTCATGAATATTCCTGTTAGTAAAGCTCTGTGCTCAGTAGTCGATGGAAAGCTAACAGGACAGGGCCACAAACATGGCTGGATCGATAACACATTTCAAATACAAACGGACGTGTGGATTATTTTCCCCATTGTTCTCTTTGCTCTAATAAGACCAAAACATCCATCCACTGATTCTCGCTTCCTGGAAGTGTTGCTGAAGCAAAGCCTGGCTCAAGCAGGACATCTCTTACAGTTATTAATATGGATTGAAGGAAAAGCCTCAGTCTCCCATTCCCACACCACATGTGTCTGTTGCTACTGGGGCTGGTCCAATTGTTCATAGCCAAAATCTGAGTGACCAAGCAAGAAATGCCTTATACACTCTTGAGAACAGAGAGGTGGCTAAACTGCCCCCCTCTAGAATATCAAGACACTGAAATTTGTACTTTTTTTTTTTTTTTTACACTCACTCCAGATTAGTGCAAATGTTAAGGCAGGATTAGGGTTGTCCAGTGCTGTCTGTTGCCCATCCAGAAACTGGCTAAACTTTAACCTCTGAAAACCAGGAAATACATGTATAGAGAGTCTCCCACACCACAGGGGGTATGGTCAACTGCATTACATTATTGTCCACAGCAAACCTGTGACTGCTGGTTGAGTGCACACATCACAGGACACGGCTATTACCCAGGAGCACTGAGGAGCATTGAACCATGGAACAAAGCAGCATCCCATTGAGCTTACCTGCTCTCAGAAAGGCAGTCCAGAGAGGTTCACTTTCTCTTTCACCTGTGAAGTATTTTTGCTTTGTTAATCTGATCCGCATTCCCTCTTCCATGTCCCTGGTGTAGGTCTGCCGGTTCTCAGGCCCTATGTAGGTAAAGTTCAGATCCTAATACAAAGGCGAGATGATGCGTTAGAGGTAAAATTGCTGAAGACTGAGGAGGAAGAAGCGGTGAGATTTATAAATAGCCCAAGTGTGTGAGGCGAGGGAGAGGGAGGAATCCAAAATAACCGCAGCTTGTGGGCCGGAATGATGGGGGATGGGAGGAGTCCAACACTCCTGCCACGGACCTTTGGGGGTGATCCAGGGTGCAGTGTGTGAGAAAGAGAGCCCAGCCACACAGCTGGTGTCAGTCAGCAGGATCCAGGTTTCTAGGAGTGCTGGGAGATGAAGGGAGTGGGCGATGAAGAGGCTGTGGATGGGGGTGATATTTTTAGAGAAGGAGCAGATGTTCCAGAGAGAGCAGGGGAAAGGGAAAGACACGGAGGAAGGGTGGGTACAGGGACCAGGCTGGAGCATCTGGATCATGAGGGACAGGTGGGTGGGGGCAAGGGGATGAAGTGAAGAGCGAGCGTTGGGGAAGCTGTCACGAGGTTCAAGGGGAAGAAGGCAAAAGTGCAGACAGAAGTGGGATGTGATAGGTGGGGGAATGGGGAGAACAGGCAGAAGGGCTGGTGGAAGGAATGACGGGCAGGATGGAGGGAGAAACAGAGATGCCGGGATGGGGGCTCAAACTCATCAGCAGAGCAGCAGCTTTATTGATCAAGCTGTAATGAATTAATCATACCAGGCTTACATGTACTGTCTATGGTGCTTCTCCCCCTAGGAGGAGTCAAAACTGCTTTGCAAATTAAACAGACACTCGGGGGAGGTGGCTATTACCTGACCCATCTTGTCTCTCTACTATCCTGGGACTGACACAGCTGCAACTATTGCATAATGCCAGTTAAAGGCAGGGATCACTTCACTCACCACAGAAATGCAGCCACCTCTGGGTCGGCGTACAGCAGCTGCCTAACAGATTCACAGCAATGCTCTCGCAGCATTTTTTATTTGTTTTTGGCAACTTTCCCTCTAACATTCAGGATCTCACCCCCAAATCACCCCCAGACTGGCTTCCTGCCAGGTGCTCAACTTGTGGCTACCCTTGAAGGCCATTTGCAACTGGCAGCTAGTGCAGGCAGCCCATAGACTTAAACTTAATGGGGCTTCTCTCAAGGACCACACTACATCCATGGATTTACCACGGCATCCGATACACTGGGCACACCAGGACGAGTTCCAAAGTGCAGGGACCTATGGGTCTGGGGAGGCTTGTCCAAAGAAATTGACTGGCACATCTCGTGTTCTTCAACTGTCTGTGAAAGGTCTAGCACAGTCACTTATGGGAGATCCAGTGAAAAAAACACACACACACACACGTTATTTCTTTCCTCCTTGCTTCTATTCAGCAGGTTTAGGGAATGCTGTGAATTCCAGTTAGAACAGGGTGAATTTCGACTGAACCATTTTTCGGTGAAAAATGCCGATGCAGCAACACTGAAATGTTTCGTGAATTCATGTAAATGTTTTTGTTACACAAAGAGGCTCAGTTATCACACACCAGCTGCCTGCCCGGCATGGAGATAGCCCTTATGTCTTGCCCTGCTGGGGCTGCTGACTCTGACTCCCTGTATTGCATATTGCTATCGCCTCTTATTTACCTTTTCTACTGAACGGTTCTTGGGGATCCGGTAGAGGTGGAGGGGTCTGACTGTGGCCCTGAATGCCCAATACAGCAGCACCAGTGAGTACATTGGAATAAACGTAAATGTAGAAGAGATCAAAATAAGTCCAGTCAGGGAGAAGCTGGGATTCTCCAGTACAGCTTGGAATGGCCTCACCCGCATTGGCTTCTCCGGGGTCATGCCCTCATCAACAATGTGGACAGTTTGCATCTGGGAGGCACCAGCTTTTTCCTCTGAAAATGGAGAAAAACGTTACGTTACAGTTGAGGTTGCCAAGTGCATTTCAAAGGAAGGTGCTACCATTGAACACAGCAGTAACAAACACTGAAAATGATGGAAGCCACAAGCTAAGGTGATTGAAGAATCTGAAACCAACCTGAACATCCCTTGCACTGGCAAAGAGCGCGGGACAGAAACATTCTCGGTGACCAGCCCACACTCATCCTTAACTCTGCTCCCATAGTGCTATCAACCCAGTGTTTCCCGGAGTGTGGGGCGTGTCCTGCTGAGGATGGCAGGTGGAGGTGAAGGTGCAGACTGACCTCCAAATTGTTTTTCAGAGTCATAGCTTCCATTTTTTCAAAGCTAGTCTCTAGCTGTTATGGTTATAAAGGAAATGTTCAAGATGTACATGACAGAATACAGCCCTGTATTCACAACCTACACACTACTGTAATAATCTTGGTACAAAGTATGCCTTATACAAACATATAATTTGCTGGTCAGTATTGTCCTGGTACAGTACATGTGGCAATGGTGGGGGCCTCAGGGAAGGGGCGGAGCAGGGAGGGGAAGAGGCAAGGCCACCACAGCCCATGAGTCCAGCGGCGGGTCCACGGTGAAAGTGAGGGTGGGGGAGAGTGAGTGACAGAGGGAGGGAGGATGGAGTGAGTGGGGGTGGGGCCTCAGGGAAGGGGCGAGGATGTTTGGTTTTGTGCAATTAGAAAGTTGGCAACCCTAGTGTCTGGTCCCAGGACTGACTTGAGCCTTCATCCCTGGCTGAGCCTGCCCTGTGTTCCCTGGGCATGGGGGCTGCTGCACCTGCTGGGAGACAACAGGGAGCTCACTCAGAAAGGGACCGGAGCAGTCTCTGCCCCTTCTGGGATCCCTCCTGTCAGGGTTCCCTCCCCACTCTGAACTCTGGGGTAGAGATGTGGGGACCCGCATGGAAGACCACCTAAGCTTATATTCCACCAGCTTAGGTTAAAAACTTCCCCAAGGCACAAATTCTTCCTTGTCCTTGGACGGTATCGCTGCCATCACCAAATGAGTTAGACAAAGATTCAGGAAAAGGACCACTTGGAGTTCCTGTTTCCCCAAAATATCCCCCAAGCCCCTTCACCCCCTTTCTTGGGGATGCTTGAGAATAATATACCAACCAAATAGGTAAACAAGGTGAGCACAACCAGATCTCTGGGTTTTTAGGACACTAAAAACCCAATTAGATTCTTAAAAACAGAACTTTATTATAAAGAAAAAAGTAAAAGAAGCACCTCTGTAAAATCAGGATGGAAGGTAATTTTACAGAGTAATAAGATTTAAAATACAGAGGATTCCCCTCTAGGTGAAACTTTAAAGTTACAAAAAAACAGGAATAAACCTCCCTCTTAGCATAGGGAAAATTCACAAGCTAAAACAAAAGATACTCTAAAACATTTCCTTGCTATTACTTACTCTTTCTGTAATTTTAGAGGTATCATTTCAGTAGGAGCTGGATTATTTGCTTGGTCTCTCTCTTTGTCTCAGAGAGAACAACAAAGAAAACACAAACAAGAAACCTCCCCCCACAGATTTTAAAGGATCTTCTTCCCTTATTGGTCCTTTTGGTCAGATGCCAACCAGGTTATTTGAGCTTCTTAACCCCTTACATGTAAAGGAGGGATTTTATGCTACCCTTAGCTGTATGTTTATGACACCTCCTGAAATCCCCCCACTCCAGCAGCCTGCGCTCCCCACGCCTCCTGCCTCCCCCATCGACGGGATCCCCCACATGGACAGGCTTTGGGAGGTATCAGGAGAAGGTTTGGGGTGAGCCATAGCTGAGGCAGTGGATGTTGCAATGAGGAATTGGTGAGTGGGGGAGAGACAGAAACAAACCCTCTCCCATAAGAGGGAGAATGTGTGCTTCCTTGTTGGATTGGCGGAGCAAGAAATAACGTTCCTTGGATGTCGGACTCCTTCCTCAGAGTGTGAGTAGCCCCACATCTATCTCGCCCCACACACAGGCCTTCTTCTCTCCCTCATCCTCCCTTTCCAACACCCCTTTTCTCTTTCCCTCTTTCTCAGTATGAATAGATCTGTCCTGTGTCTCTCTCCTCCGCCCCGTCCCCCCAGATGTTAGGTCTGTCTCTGGTGCATGCCTCTCTCTGATACAGAATTTGCCTGTGTAGCACATGTGGGAAATTGCTGTAATATTTAAAAAAAAAAGGCGTGACTCTGTTTCCTCACTCAGGATGCAGTGATTCCCCACTGGGTGTGAAGGGGTTAATTTCCCATTTGGGAAAGGAGAAGTAAGAGAAAGAAGAAGTAAGAGATGGGGGTTGGGCTGGGAGAAGCAAACTGTCAAGTACTGGTCCTTGGTGGTACAATGGAAGACCCTAACTCCCTTTGAGGAGCTCAGCTGGGGAACTAGGTGTCTAAACCCCTGTGGATACATGACACCCAGAGACAGTCTTGCTTGGGAAGGAACTGCATAATTCTGCCCTTCACACTATGATTTCTCTGCTCGACAGGCTGGTAACCAGGCAGTTCCTGTACAAGGAGACCCAAAGACAAGATCCCCCTTAGGGAGCGGACAATCGCCTCTTGAGAGCTCCCCACTTACCTGTCCTTGCCGCCTGGAGTAGTTTGTCTGCCAGGTCCTTCTTGTCCCTGGCCCTCAGGACCTTCATGGCCACTTGCATCGCCTCTTTCTCTGTGTAGTACTCAATCAGCCATGGAGTGATTTCTCTGTGTCTTTGTTCGCTGCCTCTTTTTGCTCTGAGACAATGGAGGAGGAAGGAAAAGCATGTCAAAAGGGAAAATAAAACAAACTCTAGCCACCGGCGCCTGTTATACAGCTGAGTCCCGCCCTCTTCCTTTTTGCAACACTGGGTTGGGCTCAGTTAGAAAATAAACATTTTTGCTCCGGCTCTGGCTCCTGATTCTTGTGGTCCTTTTGTGGGGTCAGGGGTTTTGCTGCTATGGGGGGCAGCAGGGGGCTTAGATTCACTCCTGTTGCCCTGTGTTATTCAAACACTCATGGGCATGGAGATTGGGAGGGTGTTAAGGAAAAGTTAGCACATGTGACTCCATTTTGGTTTGGGGCCCACCATTGTCTAAAAGCAAGCACATCATGCACCAGGAGGAGTGTTTCTTAGACACTGCATCCCTGTGAAAATCCTCCTCCTTGTCTCCAGCCTGCCTTGACTCCCAGTATCTGTTCTTTGTCTGTCTCTAACTCCCTATCTCCTGGCCTTTGATGTGAGTTCTCCCATCCTGATAATAAAAGTTACTGATGCATGGCTTTCGGACCATGCTGTGTAATTAACATACTGGTTTAGCACGAGGAATGCACCAAGCAGGGATAGGTGGTAGATAAGAAAAGGGTTTGTTTATTGGCTAAGGTTTCCAATGCACGAGGGCAACATGCTTTGCTAAGAAGTATATAACCTCTGTATAATCTGTATTTGGGGTCCCCTCCTGGCTAGCAGGGGGGCACCACGCTCGAGCGTAATAAACTTAGTGTCTTTTGGGAACTCTGCAGTTGTGGACTTTGTTTATGTGCCTCAGCCTAGATTCGAACTGTGCGTGACCTACCAGGTGTAATTTGTAGCATTTGTGTGCGTGTCCTACCAGGTGTAATTCGTAACAAGGGCAAAGAGCATCTGTGCCCTGGCTGGGAAGGTGAGAGCAGATGGGGCAGCAGAGGGAGAGGAGGCTGCAAGGAGGGGTGGCAAGAGTTATGCACACACACAGTTACGCACATCACACAGAAACAGTTACACAAAGACACACCACACACATGGATCCAGGGACACACAGACATATACCCACAGAGACAGTTGCACACACAGAACAACACAGAGACACACACACATTCAGTTACACCACAGATATACCATACACACACACATCCAGACCCATGCACACACACTGACAAACAAAAGTGAGCTGTAGCTCACGAAAGCTTATGCTCTAAATGCATCTGAGGAAGTGAGCTGTAGCTCACGAAAGCTCATGCTCTAATAAATTGGTTAGTCTCTAAGGTGCCACAAGTACTCCTTTTCTTTTTGCGAATACAGACTAACACGGCTGTTACTCTGAAACACTACACACAGACACAGAGATACCCCATACACAGATATTTGTTGTTAGGTCCACAGCAGGGGCCTCCCTACGGGATGGGAGAGCAGGCAGATACCGGACACGGAGTTGGTATATAATACTCCGAATACTCTTTATTGCTTACAAAATGAACCTCATTCACTTCACATTCATACCCCAAACATACTATGCCACAGTCCACTTCCGTCAGAAGTCCAGATGGTCAGTTGGGGTTCAGTCCAGTCACAAAGTGTGGGGAGTCCACGAATACCACACCATAGCCAAACAGGGCTCAGGATTATTGAAAGATTCCAAATTGCAAATATGCGAAACTCCACTTTGTGATGTCATTAGTCTTTTGTCTCTGGTGTCCTGAGAGCTCCATCCTCTGTTCCAAAGAGACAGTTCTGGGAAGGCCGCCATGATCCAAGGCGTGCCATTTCCTCCAATTCTTATATATATTTTATAGCAGTTCACCTGGTGTGTGAAAGAGTAGAGAATTGTGTTGGACACAAAACAAAGTTGCAGATTTACCCACAGGCTGGCCCACATGTACACAGGAAGGCTTGCAGGTAAATAAACCCATTCACAATTCATTGATTCTGAAGCACCCTTAATGGTTTCCACTTAGTATGTTTACATCAGTAATACAAGTTTATATGGAGGACTTGTGACACCTTAGAGACTAACAAATTTATTTGAGCATAAGCGTTCGTGAGCTACAGCTCACTTCATTGGATGCATGCAGTGGAAAATACAGTGGGGAGATTTCATATACACAGAGAACATGAAACAATGGGTGTTACCATACACACTGTAACAAGCGTGATCAGGTAAGGTGAGCTATTACCAGCAGGAGAGGGGGAAAAAAACAAAAAACAAAAAACCTTTTGTAGTGATAATCAAGGTGGGCCATTTCCAGCAATTGACAAGAACATATGAGGAACAGTGGGGGGGGGGGGGGGGGAGGAATAAACATGGGGAAATAGTTTTACTTTGTGTAATGACACATCCACTCCCAGGCTTTATTCAAGCCTAAACTAATGGTGTCCAGTTTGAAAATGAATTCCAATTCAGCAGTCTCTCATTGGAGTCTGTTTTTGAAGTTTTCTTGTTGAACAATTGCCACTTTTAGGTCTGTAATCGAGTGACCAGAGAGATTGAAGTGTTCTCCAACTGTTTTTTGAATGTTATAATTCTTGACGTCTGATTTGTGTCCATTTATTTTTTTACGTAGAGGCTGTCCAGTTTGGCCAATGTACATGGCAGAGGGGCATTGCTGGCACATGATGACAGATATCACATTGGTAGATGTGCAGGTGAACAAGCCTCTGATGGTGTGGCTGATGTTATTAGGCCCTGTGATGGTGTCCCCTGAATAGATATGCGGACACAGTTGGCAAGGATAGATTCCTGGGTTAGTGTTTTCGTTGTGTGGTGTGTGGTTGCTGGTGAGTATTTGCTTCAGGTTGGGGGGCTGTCTGTAAGCAAGGACTAGCCTGTCTCCCAGGATTTGTGAGAGTGATGGGTCGTCCTTCAGGATAGGTTGTAGATCCTTGATGATGCGTTGGAGAGGTTTTAATTGGGGGCTGAAGGTGATGGCTAGTGGCGTTCTGTTATTTTCTTTGTTGGGCCTGTCCTGTAGTAGGTAATTTCTGGGTACTCTTCTGGCTCTGTCAATCTGTTTCTTCACTTAAGTGTTCTTACAACTTCAATACCCACCTGCTGGATAGAGATCTTGTAGGTGTTTGTCTCTGTCTGAGGGGTTGGAGCAAATGCGGTTGTATCGTAGAGCTTGGCTGTCGACAATAGATCGTGTGGTGTGGTCTGGATGAAAGCTGGAGGCATGTAGGTAGGAATAGCGGTCAGTAGGTTTCCGGTATAGTGTGGTGTTTATGTGACCATTGCTTATTAGTACCATAGTGTCCAGGAAGTGGATCTCTTGTGTGGACTGGTCCAGGCTGAGGTTGATGGTGGGATGGAAATAATTGAAATCATGGTGGAATTCCTCCAGGGCTTCTTTTCCATGGGTCCAGATGATGAAGATGTCATCAATAGAGCGCAAGTAGAGTAGGGGCATTAGGGGACGAGAGCTGAGGAAGCACTGTCAGATTGAAATACTGCTTGCTGTTTTCTACAGTTATAAATGGTGGACTCCATGTATATGTTGCAGTAAAATGCACCATTGTACTCATGAGAATTAAACATGACATATTGCAGCTTGGTTTATATAAATAAATACATAAAAATAAACCTTTTTTCTACACTCTGTTCAACATATATAGCTCAAAACATCACATTTACATAACTTTTACATAGATTACACAAGTCTCGTGGAGTTCAAGCTTTACTAAGAGCTTGACTGGAGAATGTAGTTGCACTGTCAGACCACGCTGGCTGGTGTCGTGGCACATCTTTGGGCTGCGGTGCACAGTTTGGGACCCCTGCCTTAGTGCATCAGTTCTCAGCCAGGGATCTGAGCCCCCTGGGGGGCTGCGAGCAGGTTTCAGGGGGTCCGCCAAACAGGGCTGGCATTAAAGTCACTGGGGCCTAGGGCAGGGAGCTGAAGCCTTCTCACCCAGGGCGGAAGCCGAAGCCTGACCAATTTAGTTTCATGGGGCCGCCTGTGGTGTGGGGCCCCAGGCAATCGCCCTGCTTGCTGCCCTCTAATGCCAGCCCTGACTTAAATATGTGGAAAAAGAGTTGCTGTGGCCGGGGAGTTTTTATAGCATGTTGGAGGGTGAATGCTCTGAGAAAAAGGCTGAGAAATCCTGCCTACAAAGTCAGTGCACCCTGACCTCAAGGGGCCAGCTCATGCAAATAGGCAAAGCTTAAACAAACATCCTGCCTGATCACCCACAGCCCTAATGGGAACGTGGCAGGGGCAGGGTGTGGTAAATCTTCTCCCTTCTGGCTCTCTAGGTGAAATCGTTTCCTGCTGCTTCCGCTGCGGCTCCAGTCCAGGTTGTCTTGGCCAGCAGCTGTCAGAGGGAGCAGCATGGGGTGGGGAACGCCAGTTTGTCTGCTGGACGGCCTGGGGGAGCGGGAGTTGACAAAATTCAAAAATGTACTGGAAGAAACTCCCCTGAAGGAGGGCTATGAACCCATCCGCCGGGGCTGGCTAAGACCTGCGGATTCCATTGAGCTCAGTGACCTGGTGGTCAGATGCTATGGGAAGCCCTATGGGAAGAAGTTGACCAAGCGGCTGCTGAGAGACATCAGGGGACCAAGCGCGGGTAAGGAACAAGCCCGGGAGGGATCAGACTCCAAGGGGGCCTGATTTGGTGCCCTGCCCTGCACACCCCCCCTCCCCCAGTCAGTGCTGGTGCCTGATCCCAGCCAGAGTAAGAACTTGCCTCCTCTAATGGGACGTGCTGCGAGTTTGCAGGATGGAACCAGGCTACAAAAGGGGGGCGGGGGGGGGGAGAGAAGCAACTCATGGTGATAACAAATGCCACAAGCTGGGAGCTTTGTGTTCTCATTGGGCTAAATCCTGACCCCCTCCCCCCCCCCCCCCGCTGTTCTTCCTCGGTCCTTGCTCAGGCAAAACTCCCATGGAGGTCAGTGGGGAACAGCTGGGAAATTCCTCCGGGATCAGGCCCAGAGGTTTTAAACCACATTTCTCCGCCATTGCCCCGGGTCCCGCTTTCGCTTTCGTTTCTGCCCGATCTGCCCCTGGTCCGCAGCCGGTTTCCTTTGCTACCCGCACCCCGCGGCGACCTGCGGCGCTGGTTTGCTCGGACTGACTGTTCGATGTTTTTGGTGCAACGTCCCCTTCACCAGCAGAGACCAGCCCAGGGCACAGCGCAGCGGGACAAGGATCCCAGCACTGACCGACTCCCTAACCCCCAGTCAGGGAACCACCCCCCGGCCCCTTCCACTGCTCTCTGCTCAGCTCAGCTATCCAGAGTCAGGATTCAGCCCAGTGGCAAAGCAGAAGCAGGCCCAGCCTTAGGGGAAATGGTGCTCTGGGCCAACTTGCATTTTGGCGCCCCTGGCCCCCATGGGCACGGCACGACCCCATTGTCCCTGGCCCTTGTGGGCTCCCCACTCCCCTTCACTCCTAACCGCTGCACTCTGTCCCCTTTGCCCCTGCCCCCTATTGCGCCCCTGACCCCTGCACCTCCTCCTGCCCCCCGCCCCCTCCTGCACCTACGTGGGGAAAGTGACCTAGATGCATGGAGCAGCTGGCATTGCTGTTCACTTCCCCACCCCCCAACGCTGATCCTCGGCTCCTAGGGGTTGGGGGGGAGCAAAGAGCGACATCAGGGCTCCCTGCATCCAGGTCACTTTTCCCATCTGTGCTGCGTAAGGGGAGGGCAGGAGAGCACAGCCCAGGTGGGGAAAGTGACCTGGATGCAGGGACCCCTGACATCACCCCTTGCTCCCCCCCTCACAGCCCTCTAGGGGGGTGCTGAGGCACATGGGGGGTGGGAAATCAAGTGGTATCTGTGTCACCACTTGCTCCCCCCATGTTCCTCCACCGGGAAGAAGCAGGGAGAAATCTGGGTGCCCCCCTCAAGCTGGGAGCAGTTTCTGACACGACATCAGCAGCGTGCAACTCTGTGCTGTTGCACGGTGGCCCCGTGACTATGGCGCAGCACCCTTGGGCAGTCGCCCACCCCTAAGGCTGGCCCTGAGCAGAAGAGGGGAAGAAGAGACTCAGGAACCCAGAGAGAGAGATAACGTGGGGACCTCAGGGGTCTGGGGGGTGACATCGTCCTGTAGAAACACACAGAGAGAGTTCCATGCAGGAGGCAGAGTCCCGACCTGCTTCAACACCCCTGACATGAGCTCTGCCCTGACCTCTAGTTCCCCCTTTCTCTCTCTCACATGTACTGTCTCCTTGGTCTCTGCCACAGAGGGCAGTAGCTGGGAACAGGAGCTAGAGGCATTTGCTAAGGCAAGAGCTGCTGTGAGTTATAAGTTACCCACAGGTATTAACTCACAGTCAACGGTACAAGTAAACCTAAGCATACCTGCCTGCAGAGGACTCAGCATCTCACGCTTCCTGGTGTACTTCAACAAGTAATTTGATTCTTCACCTTTCCCTCATGATCTCTCTACACCCCTTTCCTGCAATCATCCCACTGTGATCTACTGCTGCTTGCAGTTGTCTTTCTGACTCACCTTGCCTCCCAGCTGCTGTAAACTGCCCGTCACTACCCTCTTGATCCAAAAATCAAATGGGCTCCTGTTGCGGTTCAGTGATGAGACAGAACACAGCTTTATGCAAGCAAACATAAGTGGGAGTGTGCTAATAAAGTTTGCAGATGATACAAAGCTGGGAGGTATTGCTAATTTAGAGAAGGACAGGGATACCCTACAGGAGGATCTGGATGACCTTGTAAACTGGAGTAATAGGAATAGGATGAAATTTAATAGTGAGAAGTGTAAGGTCATGCATTTAGGGATTAATAACAAGAATTTTAGTTATAAGCTAGGGACGCATCAACTAGAAGTAACGGAGGAGGAAAAGGACCTTGGAGTATTGGTTGATCATAGGTTGACTATGAGCTGCCAATGTGATATGGCTGTGAAAAAAGCTAATGTCGTCTTGGGATGCATCAGGAGAGGTATTTCCAGTAGGGATAAGGAGGTTTTAGTACCGTTATATAAGGCACTGGTGAGACCTCACCTGGAATACTGTGTGCAGTTCTGGTCTCCCATGTTTAAGAAGGATGAATTCAAACTGGAACAGGTACAGAGAAGGGCTACTAGGATGATCCGAGGAATGGAAAACTTGTCTTATGAAAGGAGACTCAGGGAGCTTGGCTTGTTTAGCCTAACTAAAAGAAGGTTGAGGGGAGATATGATTGCTCTCTATAAATATATCAGAGGGATAAATACCAGAGAGGGAGAGGAATTATTTAAACTCAGTACCAATGTGGACACAAGAACAAATGGATATAAACTGGCCACTAGGAAATTTAGATTAGAAATTAGACGAAGGTTTCTAACCATCAGAGGAGTGAAGTTTTGGAATAGCCTTCCGAGGGAAGTAGTGGGGGCAAAAGATCTATCTTGCTTTAAGATTAAACTCGATAAGTTTATGGAGGAGATGGTATGATGGGATAACATGGTTTTGGTAATTAAATATTCATGGTAAATAGGCCCAATGGCCTGTGATGGGTTTTTAGATGGGGTAAGATCCAAGTTACCCGGGAAAGAATTTTCTGTAGTATCTGGCTGATGAATCTTGCCCATATGCTCAGGGTTTAGCTGATCGCCATATTTGGGGTCGGGAAGGAATTTTCCTCCAGGGCAGATTGGAAGGCCCTGGAGGTTTTTCGCCTTCCTCTGTAGCATGGGGCATGGGTCACTTGCTGGAGGATTCTCTGCTCCTTGAGGTCTTCAAACTATAATTTGAGGACTTCAATAGCACAGATATAGGTGTGAGGTCTTTTTTAGGAGTGGTGGGTGAAGTTCTGTGGCCTGCATTGTGCAGGAGGTCAGACTAGATGATCATAATGGTCCCTTCTGACCTAAATATCTATGAATCTATGAATCTATGAAACAGGCTGGTCAGTGGAGATGGGCTGTTCTGCCCCCCCGCCTTCCACCTTCTCCTTTTATTATATTTCTCCCCCTAAGCATTACACACTGCTACACAAAGGAATGTATGACGTTAATTCATATGCTTAGTTACCATCCTCTATCTACTACAATCCTGGTTCTCAGGCCTTGAGCCCAGGCTAAAGAAACCTCCCACAGTTGCTGTCCAAACAATCAAGTTCTCAGGGTTCATATCTAGCCCTTGTCCTTGGATAGAGCAATGTGTGCATTGCTTCTAGGAAACAGTCAGGGTGTGCCCCGCCTGCTTCCAGGTGGAATAGCTAGACATTAACCCTTCATCTCCCCTTTTTTTGTTTATTGAAGTTGGCCATCTCATGGTAGCCGCCAATTTGTTTTGTCATGCTATTTAACTCCCAGACAGACAAGGACATAACCTGGGGAGCTTTCCAGGGCAAAATTTTACAAAGTCTTAACAAGAAAAGAATACATTGTACACAGCAACAACAAAAAATAAGCCCAATGATTACAAACACAAAATAACCCAAAGCTTAACATCTGCAATATAATCATCTAAAAGGGGTACACTTCTTTTACTACAATTGTAACCAGCAAAAGGCAATATAAGTGTCATTCTACTAAGACAGCAAAGGGTGCCATCACTTAAATTTGCAGGAATATAATTAAAGGTGCATGAACCACAAGTAAAAACCCATCCTGATGGTAGGATGATATGGCCATAATTATATAAAACATTAACAGCATGGGAACAATTTAAAAGGGATTGAGAAATTTTTTGACAGCCCAAGGGCACCTTTGTACTAGTGCAGTTAACTACACGCGCACAGGTGACATTGTGAGCCCCGGCCGGGTACGGTGTGTGGAGGGATATAGCCGTGCGAGGCAGAGTATAGTTGGCCGGGCCCCAATTAGCCATGCTAGAGTACTGGGAGGAAAGATTAGCATAAGCAGAGAACAGTGTCTTATTCTCCTTCAGGCTTGTAACGGGGGAGGCGCTTCCGAGCCAACCCCTACAGGAAATAGCAGGCACAAAAGGCACACAATCATCACAGAATTTAGCAGTGATTTGGGCGAGAATCGCCACAAACAAAGTCTTAGGAGTTTCTGGCTGCTGATCTGCTGCCAGTTTTCGTTGAGCCGTGGCGACCAATGCTTTTACTGCTCCCCCTGTCACGGGCTGGCTTGGGACGCTACGCCTCCTCCGTTTCCGTCCCGCCGTTGTCGACTCGGGGGGCAACGCGGTCTCCTCCAAGGTCAGCTGAAACTCTGGTATGGGATTCGACAGCCCCTGGTGCCATGCCATGTTGTTTAAGTGCTGGTCGCACGCACCGGGCTGGAACCGACAACGGTCCTGCAGGGAGAGACACAGCAGCATATCCCCGACCCCAAGTGATTAGAGGTGCTGGGCCCAGCCACTGTGGATCGGGCAGCTGACGGTAAAAGACACGCGGTCTTTCCAGTACCTCAGATTTGTGAAAATGCCGATCCGCAGGGGTCTGCTGATCTGCATTCAGTGTTAAATTATTTAAAGTAAACAAGAGAATATACATCTGTTGTTGAATGTCTCCTAAGGTTCGGAGACGCAGCTCCCCTTGTTTTAATTGTTTATCTAGCAAGGTTTTGAGTGTGCGATTGGCACGTTCAACAATGGCTTGTCCCGTGGAATTATAAGGGATTCCGTGTTTAAGACGGACGTCCCAGCGGGCACAAAAGGTGGAGAGGGCTGCAGAGCAGTAGGCTGGGGCATTATCTGTTTTAATTTGGCAAGGGCGACCCATAACAGAAAAGCAGGCCAGCAAATGGTGAATAACTTTGTTAGTGGCTTCCCCACGTTGTGGGGTTGCCCAAAGGAAGCCTGAATAAGTATCAACGGAAACATGTAAAAATGAATAGGGGCGGAATTGTGGTACATGAGTAACATCCATTTGCCACAGCTGATTTGCTGCGGTACCTCGGGGGTTAACGGCATAAAAAAAAGTAGGAGCAGCAGCAGCAGCACAGTGGGGGCAGGAACGAACAATGGAACGTGCATGATCAGCAGGAATGTGAAACTGCCGGGCCAAAACAGAGGCAGACTGATGAAAAAAGGCATGGCTTTCAATGGGGTCAGAAAAAAGGGAATTTACCTGACCACGCAACGCGCAATCGGCGCGTGCATTGCCCTCAGTGAGTGGCCCAGGCAGAGGGGTATGACTGCGAATATGAGCAACAAAGTAAGGGAAATGACGAGTGGCAAGAAGGTGCTGTAAAGACAAAAACAGGCGAAGGAGGTCTGCATCAACCTGAGGGGTAATGAGGGCAAGGGGTAAATGATCAATTACCTGATAAACATAATGGGTATCCACAATTAAATTAAAGGGACAATCAGCAAAAAGTTGAAAGGCCAAAATAACAGCAGCTAATTCTGAACGCTGTGCAGAACGCTGAGGCAGTGTAAAACGAGAATGCCAACGAGGGGCGGACTGACATTGTCAGAGCAACAAGTGGAGAAGACGCGCTGTGAGACGGCGAGTGAGACAACGTCGATCCAAAGCCTCCTCCGCCCCGAGTTCGATCCTCGGCAGCTGGCACCTGATAGGGGACTAAAATCAATTGTGCAATTGACCGTCCACGCGGGAGCGACTGTGGAAGATGAGTCCACACCTGAACCTTAATAATGCCAGTGTAATCAGCATCAATGACCCCTGGAATGACAAAAAAGCCCTGTTTCCCAGCATGTGAGCGAGGGAGAACAAGACCTACAAAGCCGGCAGGGAGAGGTCCCATCACCTGTGTAGGTATGGCACAGACCTCCCCTGGCAGCTGAAAGTCAGTGTCCTTCTGCATGATCAAATCAAGCCCTGCACTTCCAGCAGTCGCTGCCCTCATAGAGTCTACGGATTCCAAGGCAGAGGAGCGATTGCCTGAGTAGGAAACACCCCCGTTTGGCCCTGGGTTCGGGGGGGACCCGTCGCGCGGTTTTCCGACCCGCTACGACACTGATTAGCCCAGTGATAACCTTTCCCACACTTGGGGCACTTCTTTGAGGGTCGGGCTGGTGCCTTAGATGAGCGGCACTCCCGCTGAAAATGACCCTCCTTTCCACAGCGGTAACAGCGCTTCCCCTCCTTCCCAGTTTTTCTGAGGGCGGCAGCCAGAACTCCAGCCTTGTGGGCTTGTGTGCCAATGTTCTGGCACGCCCGCAGCATGTCTGAGAGCTCTAAAATACCAGAGACTTGTGCTGCCTGGAGAGCACGGCGGCAATCCTCATTTGCATTTTCAACTGCCAATTTTAACAGGAGCTCGTGAGCTGCCTCAGTGTTATCCACCTGTCGGAGGATAGCCTCCTGCAATCTGTTGGTAAAATCCAAAAAGGACTCTAAGGCACCCTGACGGATACTGACAAAGCTTTTGGTAGGCTTGCCTGAATCCGGGACCTTCTTGAAAGCATGCTGGGCACAGGTGGAGATAATGGGGAAGACGGCCTGAGGGAGTTGAGACTGCATCCCAATAGTAGCAAACTGGCCCTCCCCTGCCAAATGCTCATAAATGATACCTTGCTCTCTATATACCTGGGCTTGGCGTTCTGCCATCTGCCGATACTCACTAAGCCAAATAACATACTGACTGGGTGACAACATCATGCGCAGCAGCGTTTTCCAATCCTCAGGGATTAGGGAGTACCCAGCACCCATCCCTTCAATGAGACCACGCACAAAGGTGCTAGTCAGGCCAAATTCACGAATTGCTTTCTTTACCTCTCTAACCACCGAGTATGGCAGAGTGGTCCAGGTGCCCACGGGGTTGCCCTGGTCATCATTCTGCCAGGTCACCGGGCAAACGGAGACCAGATCAGCCAGCTCCTCTGCTGTAAGATCTGATCGAGCTTTCGCTGCGTGAACCATTTCTTGCACCAGCGAAAGCTTCTGAGCAGATGCAGATGACTCTCCGGGGGGCCCCATGGGGGGAGGGTGATCACACACCGGCTCCGGTGGGGAAGGCCAGGGAGGCGGTGGTAATAGAGGCACTGGGGGCGAAGCAGGGGGAGGGATGGCTGCAGGAGCGGACGGGGGTGGCAGGATCGGCAGCTCCTCTGTTGGGGCTGGAGAGGGCCTTTCCGAGGCGACACGCTGTGTCGCATCGCCAGGAGGGGGGATGGCTGCAGGGGCGGACGGGGGCGGTGAGAGCACCAGCCTCGCGAGGGAGGGTCTGTCCGAGGCGACACGCTGTACCACGTCGCGGCAGAGGTGCCAGGCATGTAAAGCCTGCACGGGTGCCCGAGGCTCTTTGTGCAATGTCTGGCCCAATCGCTCCCAGTCCGCTAGCTTAAAGCTTCCAGCTTCAGGATACCACGGGCACTTGGCACGCACCTCCTGTAGCAGGAGAGTGAGTTCTCAAGCCGGGCAGTCATGCTGAGCCTTACGCAGCAAATACTGCAGCTCATTGCGGTGTTGCACTTGCAAAGCAGAGAGGGAGCTTCCCATACTTACCACAATGAAAAATACTCACCGGGATCCACGAAGCGGATGAGTGACGCGTCTGAAACCCTTGCCGGGTGAGGTGAGTGCTGAGGGCCCCACGTTGGGCGCCAGTTGTTGCGGTTCAGTGATGAGACAGAACACAGCTTTATGCAAGCAAACAGGCTGGTCAGCGGAGATGGGCTGTTCTGCCCCCCCGCCTTCCACCTTCTCCTTTTATTATATTTCTCCCCCTAAGCATTACACACTGCTACACAAAGGAATGTATGACGTTAATTCATATGCTTAGTTACCATCCTCTATCTACTACAATCCTGGTTCTCAGGCCTTGAGCCCAGGCTAAAGAAACCTCCCACAGTTGCTGTCCAAACAATCAAGTTCTCAGGGTTCATATCTAGCCCTTGTCCTTGGATAGAGCAATGTGTGCATTGCTCCTAGGAAACAGTCAGGGTGTGCCCCGCCTGCTTCCAGGTGGAATAGCTAGACATTAACCCTTCAGGCTCCACTTCCCAGATGCTGGATATCACCTGATCAAAAGCAGAAGTTAATCCTGACCCTGGAAATACAGTGTTTCCCCAAGCAACACCCCCACCCCAAAAAAGAAAAGAAAAACACCTTCCCTGTAAGACAGGGGCTTGTGATGCCTTTGATATCATTTGGACATAGAACATAGCCGTGAGTGGGGAATTCTGGCTTGGCAGTACATTACTGCCATATTGCAAAGGTGTAAATGACAACACAAAATGCAGGGCAGTGGAGAATCAGGCCTGCTGTTATTTCGATTCTGCCATAGGTGTGTGTGAAGTTTTACACACAAGCCCCCTGCTCCAAAGACTTTACATCTAAACAGGCAATGGGCAGATGCTGACTAGAGTTCATAAGCTTTACTGAAAGAGTGTGTTTTATGGTGGGAGTTGAGAGAAGGAAATGCATGAGTTGCAGATTGTTGTCTTCTTATTCCAGCAGGTGCCCACACGGTGAGTGAGAGACATGGGGAAGTCACTCCCTACAAAAGGCATTCCAGAGAACGGAAAGTGGAAAATTCTACCTACGAGGAGAGACCTCACAAATGTCCCATCTGTGGGAAAGGATTCAATCGGAAATTAAACCTTATTCGGCATCAGAGAATCCACACAGGAGAGAAACCCTACAAATGTGGTGAATGTGGGAAGAGCTTCAATGACAGCTCCAACCTCGCTCGACATGAGGGACTCCACCTGGGACTGAAGCCTTACAACTGTCCTGAGTGTGGGAAGAGCTTCAGTGTGAAATCAAACCTCAACCGCCATCAAAGAATCCACACAGGAGAGAAGCCCTATGATTGCCCCAAATGTGGGAAAAGTTTCAATGACAGCTCCAACCTCGCTCGCCATCAGAGAATCCACACGGGAGAAAAGCCCTATAATTGCCCCAAATGTGGGAAAAGCTTCAGTGTCAGCTCCAACCTCACTCGCCATCAGAGAATCCACACTAGAGAGAAACCCTACAAATGTGGTGAATGTGAGAAGAGCTTCAGTGACAGATCCAACCTTGCTCGCCATCAGAGAATCCACACAGGAGAAAAGCCCTATATATGCTCCAAATGTGGGAAGAGCTTCAATGACAGCTCCAACCTCACTCGACATGAGGGATTCCACCTGGGACTGAAGCCTTACAAGTGTCCTGAGTGTGGGAAGAGCTTCAGTGTGAAATCAAACCTCAACCGCCATCAAAGAATCCACACAGGAGAGAAGCCCTATGATTGCCCCAAATGTGGGAAAAGCTTCAGCGACAGCTCTAATCTTGCAAAACATGAGAGAATCCACAAGAGTAAGAAACCTTTATATATGGGACCCGACTGGAAATTTTCCATCAGAATTATTTATGATTTTGCAGAAACTTCATTTTCTGTTGAAAAGTTTCCATGGGAAACATTTTGAATTTCCTGATATGTTTTGATTTTTCCATTGGGAAAATTGAAACAAAATATTTTGGTTTGGCTGGACCTGAATCAATATATTTTGGTTTGTAGAAATGACCCAAAATGTTTTGAGTCAGTTCAACATGAAGCTGTATTTCCTGGTTGTAGCACATTACCTTAGTGGTAGCTCGGGCCCCCATTCATACTATGGTTTGGGCTCCCTGGCCAGACTACATCTACCATGATGCCACACCATCTTCCTGCTTATCCTGCAGCTTGCTGCATTATGGGAGTCACATGGCTGCTGCATCATTCCAGATGTAGCCTGCTTAGGGATCCCAACCCAAAGGGGAAAATGAGGACATTAGATAACTAGCTTTAATGAAGCGGTGCACCACTCCAGGGAAATGCAGTTTGACATTGAACTGACTCCAAACAAAGTGTTTTGGGTCAATTCAACAAAACAATATCAAACATTTTGATTCGAGAACATTCAAATGTTTAGTTTCAGTTGAAAATTCCAAAATAAAACATTTCACCTGTTCTGAATCAAAATTTTCAGAATTTTTTTTGACAAATAGATTCCTTACTAGGCATATTAATACAGAACTTTGAGTAATTCATTTAAACTACAATACAGAAACATATTTCCCACACCCCTCAGAAGCAGTGCAAAGGCTTGGGAGAGTCAGGGGTAAAGGAGGAGCTGAGGGAGAGGGAGGGAGCCTGGGAGTGAATCTGGAGGGTTGTTGGGTGTGGATGGGAGAAGTATGGAACAGTTTCATTTTGGGGTGGGGGAGACTGTTAAGGAGTTGGGGAGCCTCCCTCATGCAGACCCTGGCTGACCCCGAGCCTCTCCCATTCAGTCAGGCACATCTGCCATTGTCCCTTTGTATCCCTGCACCCCCCATTCCCTTGGGGCCCTGGCGGGGGGAGGGATAGCTCAGTGGTTTGAGCATTGGCCTGCTAAACCCAGGGTTGTGAGTTCAATCCTTGAGAGGGCCATTTGGGGCAAAAAATGGGGATTGGCCCTGCTTTGAGCAGGGGGTTGGACTAGATGACCTCCTGAGGTCCCTTCCAACCCTGATATTCTATGATTCTATTCTATGATTCTCTACCTCCTGTTCCCATGTGGCCTGGAGACCCCCTGCCATTCAGCCCCTGTCTCGGTGCTGTCACCCCCCTAGCTCCTGAGTCCATGCCCCAGTCTGTTCCCCCCACTAACCCTTCTGAACCCCAGTATGTGACACCCTCCCACACACACTTTGCTTCCCAACCTGGCTGCAGGGGCAGGCTGCTCTAAGGAATGCAGCCAGCTGATCTGGCAGCACAGCGACCTCTGGTGGGCAAAAGGCAGAACTTCTTGAGCAGAATGTATTTTCTGTGGATAAAACTTCTGCAGCAGTCATGAATTCCGTGCATGCACAGTGGCACAGAATTCCTCCACGAGTAATATTATAGTTGTGATCAATATGGGATTAGCTTCCATCTGAGCTGAAATAAAAAAGGTCTCAAGTGTCTCATGCCATCACAGATTTAGCCATTATTTTAACACTAGTCACCCTTGCCCATCTGTCTGTCTATGTGTGTGTGTGTATAATATGCTACTACACGGACTGGGCTGGTGAAATGGGCTTTAACTCACCTCTTAAATACTTTTCATGGCCTCATAAGACTTCCAGACATGGAGATTGGGAACTGAATTGCAGAAGTCAATTCCAGTGACCCAGGACCATTATTATAGTTGGTGATGTCGGCGCATCCCCCATGCTCTGTGTATGTTCCCCAGGATCAGACAGCGTGAGACAAGCTTGCTGAGCAGAAACTGGCATTGGAGACAGGGGGAAGTAGAAGGGCGAGGGATCAGTTGTGGAATGGGAAGGACCAGAGGAGGGGTAACTATGGAGTGATGGGTAACATTGTTGTGGTGCTAACCTCGGTTTTTAGGCATCTAAGAGTGTAAGGATTCTGTTGTGCCTGGCCTGCCCCCACACATCTCTCCAGAGCTAGGGACAGTCTTGCCTTCAGGGTGTATTGCCTTGACCTAATACATTCCCTTCTGCAGGAGTGAGAAGCAGGAGTGAAGATGCCACTTCAGACTGCTGGGGAAAGGACAAATGTGACTTCTGTCGCAGAGAGAAGGTAGGGGATTGTGTTTGTTCTCTGTGTGTTCTGTCCCCATCATTGTGGTGGGCACTATCTCACACTCTCAGTGTGTCTATGCTATGTGGATGCCCCCAGATGGGACATTGTTTAACTCAGAGGAAACTACGTTGCCTGTGTTTATATGCTGGGGACAAGGGATGAGGAAATAGAAGAATAATCTGAGAGGTTACAAATGATTTAGCTGCGCTTCTCCTCAAGACTATGTAAAAATGGCCCTTTCTTCCTTGAAAGGGCAGGTCCCCATGTGTCTCAAAACCAGAACTGCCGACTCGTGTAGCAACGAGTTTTTGCTCTTGTTAACCTGTAAAGTCAATACAGTGAAAAGAGAGCAAGAAGGAGTCTATCCTCAAGAGAACTGACATGAAATTGTTATTAAATCGCCAATCAGTGAAACCCCACAGAAAATTCCCCAGACAAAAACTGCATTAGGATGGAATTAATGTTAAGTATGTGTCAGTAATTTAAGGGTAAAAAAACCCAAACAGACATGTAACTATTCCAAAGCCAAGCACTGCAAACCCAGGGCATTCAGAGTTAAGGTTATATCTACAAGAAAGCCAAATATATTAAGATTTGGAAATGCACAGTTAAGGCACCCAAATAATTTTAACTGTGCCCTGGAGTGATGCCACACAATACCAATACAATTGAGATTAGTTAAGCAGAGTTTATATTTCTAGATTAAATCTAATTGATTTTAAAGACACATTTTCTTACTGCAGATCGCTGCCACCATCTTCTATAAGGACAGCTTGTCTCCATTCCCACTGGGAACAATGGAAGGTGGTGGCTATCTTAAAAGAGGGTGTCTTTGCTCAAGGACAATCCATAGCCTCTGTCAAGGTTCCTTCCCCACTTTGAACTCTAGGATACAAATGTGGGGACCTGCATGAAAACCTCCTAAGCTTACTTTTACCAGCTTAGGTTAAAACTTCCCCAAGGTACAAACTATTTTACCCCTTGCCCTTGGTTTTCCAGTACCACCACCAAACATTTCTCTGGGTTCCTGAGAAAATGTTGTTTGGAAACATCTTTCCCCCCAAAAATCCTCCCAACCCTTGCACCCCACTTCTGGGGAAGGTTTGGTAAAAATCCTCACCAATTTGCATAGGTGACCACAGACCCAAACCCTTGGATCTTAGAACAATGAAAAAAGCATTCAGTTCTTGAAAAGAAACATTTTAATAGAAGAAACAGTAAAAAGAACAGGACCACCCCTGTAAGATCAGGATGGTAAATACCTTACAGGGTAATTAGATTCAAAACATAGAGAATCCCTCTAGGCAAAACCTTCGGTTACAAAAAGACACACAGACAGGAATATTCATTCTATTCAGCACAACTTATTATCTTAGCCATTTCAAGAAATCAGAATCTAACACATACCTAGCTAGATTACTTACTAAGTTCTAAGACTCCCTTCCTGTTCTGTCCCTGGCAAAAGCCTCACCCAGACAGACACAGACCCTTTGATGTTCTCCCTCCTCCCAGCTTTTGAAAGTATCTTGTCTCCTCATTGGTTATTTTGGTCAGGTGCCAGCGAGGTTACCTTTAGCTTCTTAACCCTTTACAGGTGAAAGGATTTTTCCTCTGGCCAGGAGGGATTTTAAATGTGTGTACCCTTCCCTTTATATTTATGGCAGCCTCTCATTGAGAACAGGGGGAGGAGGGGAGGAAACAAGAATGAAGCCTATAGTCCGATGAAAAGTCAGGGGGCCAACTGCCTCCAGTGCTCCATAGCAAATGCTGACCCTGATAGACAGGAAGGTGCAGTACTTGGTAGCAGCACTTTGAATGGACTGGAGGGAATGACCTTACAGCAATCAAGATGCAAGATGATCCAAGCTTAGAAGAGAGTTTTGGTAGCATGGGCAGGTCGCATGCTGAAGGTTTTGTACAGGACTCCATGTCTAGCTAACAAGTTCTTCCTGTCACAAGAACTATCCAGCTGAAAATCCTTATTGGAGTCAAGTTAATACAAATGTCTTTGTTTTAGGGTTTTGCAGAAGTACAACCAGAGATTTTGCCAGGCCCAGAGGAGAATCAGAAAACGTACAGGTCAGAGCTTGGGGACATTATTTAAGTGGAGCTGATCGTGACACCTAGAATTAAGGTTGCCTGACACTCTCCATTATGAGACCCTGTTTTCAGTTGCTTAGAATTTTGCCAAAGTTTAAACTGAAGGATACATTTTGGGGGAAAATTTCAGCTAAATGGTTCAGTTGTTTCTGAAAATAAAAGTAGGGGGAAATGTTGTTTAGCCCATGCTGAAAAATTCTTACAACTGTTTCCTTGAGAAGCTCTAGCACCTCCATGCTTTAGAGCAGGGACTTGAAATTTGGAAAGGGGTTTTTGCTGTTCCTTTGAAAACCCACCTAAATTTGGCCCAAGTTACAAGCACATGCTCTCTGCGGGGAGGGTCTGTTTAGATTTATAGAAACTTTAGGAGATGTTTCAAACCCATAACACACTAAAGACTGTCAAATTGGTCATGGAAGCATTACTATGTTTAGCTGTACATTGTCTAGATCTGATTCTGCCATTGGACTTGTTAGACGCTAAAATCAGTGTCTTTTCTAAGTTAAGTTTTAGACAATCAGTGTAGGAGGGTCTAGTGGGTAGGACTGGAGGGGGAGTCCTATGCTCTGTCCCTGGCTCTGGGGTTTAGGGTCTAGTGGTTATAGCAGGGGGCTGGGAGTTGGGACTCCTGCGTTCTATACCCAGCAATGTGACTTTTTGGTAAGTCACCTTTCTCTCAAATAAAAATTCAGTGTGTGTGGAGCATTACAGTGCATAAGCCCTGTACCCATACTGGGGGCACCTCAGTTGGATAGCAAAATAAATATTTCTTTAAAAAAAAAATAGGGCAAATAGCCCCTTTTATCCTGTCCCCTCACAACCACTCACTCTGCGGGGCCTGTAGTCTCTGTGCCTCTGTTTCCCAGCCCATCACACCATGGGAATGATAAAACTGATGGGCACTTTGCATTTAGTGTTGTTTAACCCTCTTCTTCCCTCTCCCTTTGATGTGCAGGGTTCACTTCCTCCAGGCAGGCTCCTTCAGATGCTCTGAAACTGAACTGGGGTTCGAGGTGAGGGCAGCCGTGACTGTCCAATACAAATATGAATCCTGGCATTGTCATCAGACTGAACTGGAAATGCAGCAGTGGATGATCGCCGGCCCTTTGTTCAACATCCGGGCGGAACCGGCCGGGGCTGTGGCAGCTGTGCACCTCCCCCACTTCATGTGCCTCGCAGGTATGGCAGACAAATGATGACTATAAAAGCTCTATAAACCCATCGATCTCTGTGATCTTGTAACAAACCATGGCTGCAAACGCTCACAAACACCATAAGTATCAGCAGAGACTGAATCCAAGATTTCCAGCACCTGAGGGAAAAAGAACCTAGGGCAAGAGTCAAAGAGCTGAAGGACTGAGTCCTTTGGTTCTTGGTAAATAACAAGCTACTGTAGTTGCTGGGTCCAACATGATCATGGAGTCATGATCACATGCACTAAAGCCGTGTCTGACACTTCACAAAGAATTGGATGAGGTGGTTCGATTTAGCTCTGTTGTTATGGACTGTACTGTGCTCCCATTTACCAGGAGTTAGTGTATATGGACTGTCACCAATATGGTCTGTGCTATGCCTTGGCCTGTAAACTGTCCCTTAGAGGAACCCCGTCAGTGTGCCAGACCCCCAGGGCTCATACTTTTCCAAAAGAGTAGGCCATGGGGCCCCAGTGCCTCCAAAACTGGGCCTCTGGGCTCCAGCCCTCCTGTTCCTCACTGTGAGCTCTGCCTGGCGAGTCCCACTGAGGTAGACACCTGTTCAGGGACCTTTACCCTCTTCAGGGACCAGTGCATGTCAGCAAGTATCTGCAGTGACACTAGGCAGCCTGTTCACAACAGAGTAGGTTGAAATAGTCCAGTGGAACACAGCATGGGGAAGTCCTTGGGTACAGAGTTGCAAAAGTGAAGACATAGTCCAAACTGGCCAAAGCCAGGGCTGCCCTTTGAGCTGTGGTGCTGCAGGAACCATCTTCACTTCCTTTCCCCGTCTATGTTCCTTTGTCTCAGCCCAGGTGAGTGCTGCTGGGTCCCTGAGCCCTGCTCCTTGCACAGGTACGTGACTCCTCTGTCCACTGTCCTCAGCTGCAACAAAACCCCAAGTTCACATCTTCCACCTGCTTGAACCTAAGTGTTAATCGTTCAGTCACTGTGGTTCCCCTTGGCTTTCCAGATCCTTGCCTGATATGTGACTGTTCCAGCCAGTCCTGATGGCTCATTCATACCACCCCAGACAGCTACATGACACAAACACCTCATGTCTCCTGCTCTGCCCCAAGAGGAACGTTTTAACACTCTGCACCCACTGGGTAGCAATGCCACGCCAAATAGTTTGATTATCACACTATGTCATTCATAAAAATATTAAAGGCAATTCCCACTCACATCACATGGACCATACTGCGTAAGTAAGTGGCTGCTTGGATGTGAGAAAGCACTACTGAAAAAAAGAAAAAGCTGGATAATGCCAACTAGCAGGGAGTTTTCAGATTACTCCAGACTTCTCTGCACTAAGTGCTGCTAGAAACCATGGCTTGAGAAGACTTGAACTCTCAACATCTGCCCCATTGCTCAGCAGGCATGGTCTGCCCAAGCTCTGACCCTGTTGCTGTTTCCCTAGGCTGTTTCCTACCTTTCTGTGCTGGCCGTCCTCTGTGTTCCCCTGGAACTTTCTCTGCTCCCCATGTCTCCCCTCTCAGCTTATTGCCAGAGTCTGTAGTCCCAGGTCTACTCTCCCCCGAGAACTCCTCATACCTGGCCAGATCTGCTCCTGCCTACAGACTGACTGCAGAGCTCCTCCCTACAGCCCTCCTCTGTCTTCATAGGCCTCTCCCAGTTCCTCCCCAGCTTGGCTTCATCAACCATGAGGCCTCTTCAGAGTCCCTGGCTCTCCTTCTGGTGCAGCCTGTAAGGTTAATTGCCCTGTTTGACCTGTGTGGGCCTTGTGTGGGGTGGACATCGCACCACAGTGTCCAACATACTCAGCCTGAGGGCTGCATCCGTTATCTGAAGACTGTCAAAGGGCCATTCCCCTCGGCTTAGAGTGTGCCAGCCTGGCTCTTCTCTGGCTCTGCCTGAGGCTGCCACAGCCCGGCAGGGAAGCAGGCAATGGAGCAGCCAGAGCTACTCTCGCCTCCCACTGCTGCCGTGCACAGGGTGCGACTCAGGGTTCACATTTTCACTTCATAATCAGACATACCGCTTTCTTCACAGCACCGTCGCCCTCGATGGCCACAATTCCGAGCCTCTAGGGCAGTGGTGGACAACCTGCGGTCCGCGGGCCGCATTTGGCCCATCAGGGTAATCTGATTGTGGGCCGCGAGACATTTTGCTGGCGTTGACCGTCCACAGGCACGGCCCCACCCCCCGCAGCTCCCAGTGGCTGCGGTTCACCAATCCCGGCCAATGGGAGCTGTGGGAAGCAGCAGCCAGCAGGTCCCTGCGGCCCCTTCACCTGCAGGAACCGCTTCCCGCGCTCCGATTGGCCGGGATTGGTGAACTGCAGCCATGGGGAGCTGAGGTGATGATGTTCCCCATCACTCTGATGGGCTCAGCTCTCAGAGTGAGGGTGTGTGAGACATGCATAACTGCCTCCCCATAAATGGTGGCTTTCTGTACCACCCCCAAGAAGAGGTCCTGAGGCTGCTCGGTAACCACCACACCCCTCTTCTGGGTGTTTCCAGACACTGCACTGCACCCTGTGCCCTGCTACCTGCACGTGTGCAGAGATGCAGATAAGCCCCACAAATTACTTCCTGCTCCCCATGTTTGTGGACTTCACCCGCCCCCACCCCCAATCTGCAGTGTAAAAGCCTGGGGCTACCTTTGCAGAGGCAGAGCCTCACTGTATTATCCTTCAGAGAACTGTAGCCAGCTGGGTGTCTGGTGGGAGCAGTTCTCTCTCCTCTGCTTTTAAGAACTTGAGAGTTAGAGAGCACAATGGAAATGTTTAAATTTAAGGGGGGCAACCAACTAACTGATGTGCGGAGGGCTAGACTGCTGGGGTTGGAGGGGGATAGTTAATTAAGGGAGGTGAACGCGTGGGTTCCAAAGGCTGTATCTTCTGCTCTCAAAGTCATTGATCTCTCTCTTAAAAGTGGGAGTCAGAATCCCCGAATGGCATTTATTTCCTGTTTGTGTCTTTGCTCTTTACACAACATTAAGAATATAAGGAAACCACATGGGCACAGCTGGGTTTGTTTGGATACAGCTTGGCTATAACTGGGTTTTATCCCTTTAAATAGTTGGAGAGCCAACCCCCTGGCCTCCACTCTTCTAATGCAGAAGTCACCAGAACCTAACACAGCAACAGAGTGTCCAGTGAGCGTATGCAGCTAGGCTCTGTCTGTTTATATAAATAACTATACAAAGCCCAGCTGTGTGTATGCACTGCACACATTGTTACTGTGTCCGGTTCTGGTTGCTTCGGCAAAAGAAGAGAGGAGGCAAACTGTGCGGCTCGCGGATGGTTTAAAGCAGGGGTGGGCAAACTTTTTGGCCCGAGGGCCACATCGGGGTTGCAAAACTGTATGGAGAGCCGGGTAGGGAAATCTGTGCCCCCGAAAGAGCCTGGCCCCCACTCCCATCCGCCCCCTCCCTCTTCTGGTCCCCTGACTGCCCCTCTCAGAACCCCCGACCCATCCAACCCTGCTCCCCTGCTCCTTGTCCCCGGATTGCCCCCTCCTGGGACCCCCACCCCTAACCGCCCCATGGGACCCCATCCCCTATCCAGTCCTTTCTTCTCCCTGTCCCCTGACTGTCCCCCAGCCCCTATCGACTCCCGCACCCCCAACAGGCCCCCCAGGACTCCCATGCCCTATCCAACCGCCCCAGTTCCCCAACTCCTGATCGCCCCGCCCCAGAACCTCCGCCCTATCCAACCGCTCCCTGTTCCCTGACTGCCCCCCGGAGGGCTCCCTACCCAACCCCTGCACCGCTGCGCCAATAGGAATTGGGTAGCATCTCTTTAAACCAGAGGTGGGCAAACTATGGCCCACGGACCACATCTGGCCCATGGGACCATCCTGCCTGGCCCTTGAGCTCCTGGCCGGGGAGGCTAGCCTCCAGCCCCTCCCCTGCTGTTCCCCCTCCCCCTTACCATGCTGCTCAGAGCGGCAGGAGCTCGCAGCCCTGCCGCCCACGTGGCAGCCTGGCTGCAGGGCAGGGGAAACAGCAGGGGAGGGGCTGGGGGCTAGCCTCCCCGGCCAGGAGCTCAAGGGCCGTACTTTGCCCACCTCTGGTTTAAAGAGATGTTACCCAATTCTTATTCACTACCCCTGTTAAAAAAAAAATGCAGGGCATGGACTTATTGAGGGCCAGATCATGGAGTTACCAGCCCTGAATAAAAGGGCAGTGTGTCATTGTGCTGCCCCAGGGCAAGATCAGGAACCAGCCTGGGTCTCAGTCACTGTTCAGTCCCTCTCCTCCCCCCTTGCTCCATGGTGGGCAGAAGGGGGGAAGTACTGTACTTGGTGTACTCCTTTAAGCCAGCTGACCCGGCCATCAGCAGCTCAGTCCCCTCCTGGAAAGGCAGTGGAGGCCCTTTACAATATGTTTGATT
Source organism: Lepidochelys kempii (assembly GCF_965140285.1). Taxonomy (NCBI): domain Eukaryota; kingdom Metazoa; phylum Chordata; order Testudines; family Cheloniidae; genus Lepidochelys; species Lepidochelys kempii. The sequence goes on from NC_136385.1 coordinate 5,224,210, forward strand.
GTAGTAACTATGCACCAATGAGTAGTTATACAACAGACAAGAGTCTTGACTCCTAGTCTCCGGCTCCCTTCCCCCACATAACTGAGAAGAGAGCCTAGGATTTCGTCCCTTGCTCTAAGCCTTGGGCAGTGCTGTCATGTAACAGGTCAAACAGAACCTCATTCAATTTGACATCCATTTGCAGGAGGAGAGGCTGACGTCTCCCAGATGCGAATCGCCCATTTAGTTGATGGGAGGATGATACTGGAGGAGCCAACGCGAGTGATGCCTTCCCACGCCGTGCTGGAGAACCCCAGCTTCTCCTGGTGGGGAGCTATTTTCAAAAAAGGAATATCTCTGTTATCTAGTCCAATCCACAGTGTCACACTGCTCTACCGGGCACTCAGGGCTGAAAATATAACTCTCCACCTCTACTTGATACCTGACATCCTTGCATTGAAAAAGGTAACTGAGACTCAACAAGAGTGAGTCAGATTCACCATTTACCATACAGCACATAACCTGGAATAACTCAGAACGTCCTGTAACATGCACGGTTGTGAGATAGCTGCACAAAGAGAAGGGTAGCCAAGGTTGTTTCTAAATTCCATGTGATTCTATTCGCTTTTTACTCTCTGAAATATGATATTCTACCTAAGAAGTGATATGGGTGGACTGTTAAAGGTGACCTGTGAGGGATTTTTTTTTAAATTTAGGGGGGCAGGGGGAGGTGTTTAATGACATATAAAGAATTCTTATAAGACCATTTACTATCAATTTTTTTCCTGTTTGTTTTAAAACTTACAAATTTCAGAAATGTCAAGTCTGGTCTTCACTGGTTTTGCTGGAGGATCACTGGGAGGTTTAAGCTGTGCTTGTGGTTAGCTGCTACGATCTTAAGTGAAAAGAGGAGTGTGTTGAATCTTTAACACAGGAAAAAAAGGAGGACTTGTGGCACCTTAGAGACTAACCAATTTTATTTCAGCATACGCTTTCGTGAGCTACAGCTCACTTCATCGGATGCATTCAGTGGATGCATCCGATGAAGTGAGCTGTAGCTCACGAAAGCTTATGCTCAAATAAATTGGTTAGTCTCTAAGGTGCCACAAGTACTCCTTTTCTTTTTGCGGATACAGACTAACACGGCTGCTACTCTGAAACCGTTAACACAGGGTTACTCAAAAAATTAGTCGTTCAAAGTAAACCTTTTTATTTATTTATTTTTTTTTAAAATGTATCTGGGTAAATTTTTTGTCAACAGCTCAACTTTCACGCTGATGTCATCACCTACACTTGCTGTCCAGTCATCACAGAATAAAAAACCCAAACAAATAGAATTTTAAATAAACCACTTCAGGCCTTTGTTAGCAATCATAAAGGAGGGGGGGAAGGCAAAAAATAGAGCTATTTCCCCCCCCTCCATTTGCAGGTCACCTTGAATAAAAAAATGGAATGAATGAATTATCCCTGCAGACCTTGTATTCCAATAACACTAAAATGTTTAAAGTTAGAACTTCAAAAATGGCTTGTTTTGTACATATTGATTCTTAAACATCAGTCCCATTTTGAAATAATTTTTTTCACTCGTTTAGAGCTGTAATGTTTCAATCTGACACATTCACATATGCTTTAGAATTTTTCTGTCTTCTTACTTCAGGAGGGCATATTAAGGGCACCTCAGATTAAGACCAGACAGCATAATCAAAGGAATGAAAGTTGAGGATAACAAATTGAAAGACAGGAGCCTATAGCTGGTATTGTGCTGTTCATAACTGAAGAACAGACAGAGACAACTCTTTCCTGGAACTTGAGACCTGTCTTACACCTTTAATGTAACATCCAGCTGTAAAATAATTAGGGAAAAATCAGATGACGTCATATCTGTTGGAGATTTGCGGGTTCATTCTCTAACCAGAATTTTAGCTGGAAAGGGGAAAAAATTAAGATGATGTAAACCCCAAAGGAGTAAGGACTGGGGGTAAAGTTTTCAGAAGCACCCAAGAGGCTTAGGAATTGTGGTAGGGTCCCCATCTCAGAGCACCCCCTCATGGCATAGGTTGGTCCTGCAGGCACCCCACCTCAGTTTCCCCTTCTCAGAATACTTCTCAAGCATTCTCTGAGGCTAGTAACACCCACGGCACGGGGCAACTTATTAATATGGATGCCTCAAATCACAAAATAAAGTTCAATGCCATTGGTTCCAGCTCTACCACCTTCTGCGACTCCAGGCTCTTTATGAATCTACACCTTCCTTCAGACTGGAGGGCTCTCACTCTTACCCCAGGAATCCCATGCTAGAGTCTGAAGGGCCCAAACAAAGGGCTAACACAAACAATGCCTGCCCACCCTGGGCCTATAGAAAGTACCCATTCCTCCTGGGTTCTCTCCCAGGTCACTTCTCCTTATGCAGAATGGTGGCAAAAGTGGGAGCTACCCTGGGCCTTCCTCTGGCTTGAGTCTCCACCACTCAGAGCTCACTACTTCTGGTCGGCCTCCCTCCTTCCTGGCTCCCAAGCCTCCTGCTCTATCACCTGACCCCAGGTGCTTACCAACCACTAATCAGGCCTAGCCAGGGCGTTCCTGTTCAGTCATGGGAGAACTGAGACTCTCCTTAATGGAGCTTTGTCCCCCTGTGACAGGAACCTGCGTCCCACTTGCAAAAAGACCAGGCTTACGGCCAGATTTACAAAAGTCACCTAAAGATGCAGATAGGTGCCTAACTCACTTAGGTGCCTTGTGGGATTTATCAAAGTGCCTAACTCCCATTGACTTTCATAGATTCCAAGGCCAGAAGGTACCATTGTGATAATCTAGTCTGACCACCAGTACAACACAGGCCAGAGAACTTCCCCAGAATAATTCCTGGTTGAACCAGAGCACATCTTTAAAAAAACAAACAAACAAACAAACAAACAAACACCCAATCTTGAACGAAAAATGCCCTGTGATGGAGAATCTATCACAACCCTTGCTAAATTGTTCCAGTGGTTAAATATCTCTCACTGGTAAAAATGTACACCTTATTTCCAGTCTGAATTTGTCTAGTTTCAACTTCCAGCCAGTGGATCATATCAGACCTTTGTCTGCTAGACTGAAGATTAACTCCATAGCAGTAAAGAGCCTAACCTGCTTTGACCCTTTTGAAAGTCCCACCTGGCACTTTTGTCTAGGCACCTAAACACCTGTGTAAATTTGGCCCTAACTGCCCAACTCACTCTTGAAAATGACTCCTCGGTCACCTAGGTGCTTGTCAAAAGTTTGCCCTCATTTAAATTTTCTATGGATGCAGACATTAACTGAACAAAGAAGCAGTTGGGCAGATGGGAACAGATCCATCTCTTTGTATCAGGGAGAGCAAACATAACTAGGCTTGGGAGGATTAGATTTTTATCAGTATATATGTCAGTAAACGTTGATTTCACCATATAAACACAAACTGACAAAAATGCTTCCATTGAGGATAATCAAAAATTACAGATAGGCAAAGTAAGAGAAATACTGATTCTGAATTTTTCAGAGTTTGATTTGAGGCTATTGACTTCGTATATTTGGACATGTGAGGTGAACACTTTGTGTTTTACCACTTACAAAGCTTTACATTTTTGAAAATCAGCCTCTACTGTCATTAAATAATTATTGTCTGGCCAGCCCCGTCATTGCCCAATGTCCCCATAATGTCCCACAACCGTGAAACTTTAAGTAGATAAAAATAGAAAAAAAATGCTTAAAAATAAATATTGATATTATTTGTCAAAATTAAAAAATGAATTTTGCCAAGCCTAATTAGAAATAAGGCTATGAATTGGTCATGATTTTAAGAGATGTCTGCTTTGGTTCAACCCCAGGCAGCAGGGCTGGGCCTTGGTATTGGGCATCAGCTCCATTTCCGTGATTTATTGTTTATTGCCCACGTCCTGTCTGAGACTTTTAATAAAAATACCTGTGCCAAAATTCTAGCCTTAATTATAAACAATTAACATTGTACCAAGATTGCTCCTCAGTGGCCATTCTCATGGCACTGTTTTCCCTTGTCGTCATAACAATAGGCTCCTCTTTCCGAGGACTGCTGTGTAGAGGAAAATGGGAATCAGGACCCTGCACTCTCCTGCCTCTGTGGTAGTCCCTACACAATGTGTCTTCTGTGGCCCTGTCTGCCTGTATCTCAGAAATGACCCTGCTTGTTCTTTACAGGTAATTGATGATAATGAAAGGAGGTACAAATCAATACGTGTGCGCAAACCTCCTAAAACCAAGCCATTGACCTATGGCTCCTATTATACTGTATCCAGCACATCAAGGGTAGAGATAACACCTGAGGTGAGTGGAAAATTATCTTCTGTGCTTCAATGAAGGCCTAAAAATATCAGGGCCCCCTCCTAAAGTCATCATTGCACCTTAGTCATGGCACTAGGGGGTGCTGTGCTGCAGGGAGCAGGGTGGGAGGTATAGTAGGGGGCGCGCTCCCCTCACAGTCCGTGCTGGCCCCAGTGCCCCTGTATAGGGCTGCTGGATATGGTGCTCAAGGAATTTTGCAGCAACATTTGGACACGCTGGAGGAGAGAGGTGAGGAAGTTTCGATAATCAAGGCAAGAGATGACTGAAGCTTGGAGCTAGGTTCTACTGGTAACTGGGATATCCTTTGCACTGTTGATTCCCAGCTCTGCTGGCTCTGGCAGGGTCACCCCTAATGGAGCACCTTGTCTTCACTGCAGGAGCTGGAGTTCTGTTATGTAGATCCCCAGGATGAACATCCATACATGGAGATTTACACCCAGGGCTTTGTGGACAGACTGGACCTCAGCTTGGTGAAGCAAAGTGATAGGCAACTGATCTGGAATGCCTTTTTGAGACCAGGTAGGTTCAGCTCAGCAGAAGATCTTGGCAGGGGTGAGAGGTTTGTATAAGACAACCCTTCTTGGCACTTTCTGATGATGGTCAGTGCAAAACTCAGGTGCAGACCAAGGCGGGGGGCGGGGAGGGGAGGTGCATCCCAGCCGTGTCCTATTGTGATGGACTTGGAGCTGCCTTGTAATATTGTATTGATACAGTATGGTGGCTTGGTTATTGTGGTGTTTGCTGAAACCATATATTGACTTAAAGTATCAGAGGGGTAGCCGTGTTAGTCTGTATCCATAAAAACAACGAGGAGTCTGGTGGCACCTTTAAGACTAACAAATTTATTTTAAAAACCCACATGCTTCTGAAGAAGTGGGTTTTTTAACCACGAATAAATCTGTTAGTCTTTAAGGTGCCACCGGACTCCTCCTCATTGTTTTTATATATTGACTTAGTTTATCCAGGAAAGGCACTCAGGTAGAGGAGGATGGCTCCTGAAAACTACTTCTCAGCAAACACTTAACGACTTCAAAGGCACAACTGTTAGCTTCGATAATACTGGCTATGTCAAGAGCTGAGCCTATCAGACCAGATTACACAGAATAGCCTTTGCCCTGCAAAGAGAGGAGAACACAGACCCTGGAAGGTTCAAAGAGAGACATTCTCTCAGGCGGAGAGTGAGAGGTAAACAGAGACCCCAGGGTCTGCTGGGGTTGTCTGGAGAAGTTAGGCCTGCCTAGGTAACCATTATGGGTAAGTAGGACTCTAGGTAAAAGACAGAGACAATGTGGGTGAGGTAATATCTACTGTTGGACCAACTTGTCTTGTTGAAAGAGACATGCTTCTGAGGTAAAATAGACATGCCGGTAGGCTACATGTAGTTTTAAAATCCTTTTCAGTGAAGCTTTCGTTCCTACTAAATAAACAAACAGTACTTTTGTTTTAAGAAAACAACAAGGAGTCTGGTAGCATCTTAAAGACTAACAGATTTATTTGGGCATAAGCTTTCGTGGGTAAAAAAACACTTTTTTACTCACGAAAGCTTATGCCCAAATAAATCTGTTAGTCTTTAAGGTGCCACCGGACTCTGCATTGTTTTTGTGGATACAGATGAACACAGCTACCCCTCTAATACTTGTTTTAAGAAGACTCTCTGGTCGCTGTAAACCATGAGTCATAGGCTCCTGAAGGGAAGCCCAACAGGGCAATAATGGTGGAGACATAGGGTGCTGTAGCCCAGGGCCTGGCCTAAGTGTGGAAGGATCACATGATTCCATCCCAAGAAAGGTGAAGGCACGAGCCCTAAGAAGGATGCACTGAGCAGCCAGAAAGGGGACAGAGGTGCAGCTAGCCCTGAAACTGTGACTTCTACAAACCTAAAGGAACAGGAGCTAGCGTTTAGGTGAGAGAGGTGCTCTGTTTTGAGCAGCCAGTTGCACAATATCAAAGTTTATAAATTTTGTCCTGGACCATTTCCAGAGAAATCTTGAGAAGCTCAGGCATCCTGTTGAAAAGCTCTGGAAAAGCTTTAAAATCATCCAGTCGTTGCTACTGACAAGACAACTGCCGCTTCTGGGGATGATCATAAAAATGCAGGGCTGGAAGGAACCTTGAGAAGTGATAACGTCCAGCCCCCCTGCACTGAAACAGGGCCCAGGAATCCTAGACCATCCCTGACAGGTTCATCCAACCTGTTCTTAAAAACGTCCAATGACGGGGATTCCACAACCTCCCTCGGAAGCCTATCCTAGAGCTTAACTACCCTTAGAGTTAGAATTTGTTTCCTCATATCTAACCTAAATCTGCCTTACTGCAGATTAAGCCCATTACTTCTTGTCCTACCTTCAGTGGACATGGAGAACAATTGATCCCTGACCGCTTAATAACAGCCTCTAACATATTTCAAGACTATCAGTCCCCTCACCTCCTTTTCTCAAGACTAGACGTGCCCAGTTTTTTTTAACCTTTCCTAACAGCTCAGGTTTTCTAAACCTTTTCTCATTTTTGTTGCTCTCCTTTGGACTCTTTTCAATTTGTTCACATGTTTTCTAAAGTGCAGCACCCAGAATTGGACACAGGGCTCCAGCGGAGGCCTCACAAGGCCAAGTAGAGTGGGACAATTACCTCCTGTATCTTACAGATGGCATTCCGGTTAATATGCCCCGGCATGCTTTTTTGCAACTGCACCACATTGTTGACTCAAATTCAATTTGTAAGAACTTAAGAATGGTCCATCTAGCCCAATATTCTGTCTTCAGACCATGGCTAGTGCCAGATGTTTCAGAGGGAATAAACAGAACAGCAATTATCAGGTGATCCATCCCCTGTTGTCCAGTCCCAGCATCTGGCAGTCAGAGGCTTAGGGACACCCAGTCACATCCTTGACCATCTTGGCTAATAACCATTGATAAACCTATCCTCTATGAACTTATCAAATTCTTTTTTGAACCCAGTTATAGTTTTGGCCTTCACAACATCACAGGGAAACAAGTTCCACGAGTTGACTGTGCGTTGTATGAAGAAGTACTTCCTTTTGTTTGTTTTAAACCTGCTATTAATTTCATTGGGTGACTCCTGGTTCTTGTGTTATGTGAAGGGGTAAAAAAAACCTTCCTTATTCACTTTCTCCACAATATTTATAATTTTATAGACCTCTATCATATTCCCCCTTAGTCGTCTCTTTTCTAAGATGAGTAATTCCAGTCTTTTTAATCTCCCCTCAGATGGAAGCTGTTCCATACCCCTAATCATTTTTGTTGCCCTTCTCTGTACTTTTTCCAATTCTAATATGTCTTTTTTGAGATGGGGTGACCAGAACTGCATGCAGTGTTCCAGGTGTTGGCATAATGTGGATTTATATAGTGGCATTATGATATTTTCTGTCTTCTTTTCTCTCCCTCTTCTAATGGTTCCTAACATTCTGTTTGCTTTTTTGACTGCCTCTGCACATTGAGCAGATGTTTTCAGAGAACTCTCCACAAGGAATCCCTGATCTCTTTCTTGGGTGAAAAGAAGTAATTGAGAGCCCATCACTTTGTTTGTGTAATTGGAATTATGTTTTCCAATGTGCATTACTTTGCTTTTATCAACACTGAATTTCATCTGCCATTTTGTTGTTTTCATCTGCCTTCCACACAGTTTGATGAGATCCCTTTGTAATTTTTTGCAGCGACCTTTGGACTCCAGGAATAATTTTGGATCATTTGCAAACTTTGCCACCTCACTGTTTACCCCTTTTTCCAGATCATTTATGAATATGTTGAATAGCATTGGTCCCAGTACAGATCCCAGGGGGACACCACTATTTACCTCTCTCCATTCTGAAAACTGACCATTTATACCTACACTTTGTTTCCTATCCTTTAACCAGTTTACTGATCCATGTTATCCCATGACAGCTTACTCTGCTTAAGAGCCTTTGGTGAGGGAACTTGTCAAAGGCTTTCTGAAAATCTAAGTACACTATATCCACTGGATCCCCCTTGTCCACTTGCTTTTTGCCCCCTCAAAGAATTTTAGTAGAGTGGTGAGGCATGATATCTCTTTACAAAAACCATGTTGACTGTTCCTCAACAAATCGTGTTCATCTGTGTGTCTGATAATTCTGTTCTTTACTGTAGTTTCAACCAATTTGCTTGGTATTGAAGATATTCATCCATCTGACTCCTACGTGCTAACACCATACAAATACTAAAATGGGGGAAATACACTGAAATTGGGTGTCCCCGCAAGGCATTACTATGTTTGTGGTACAATGGATTTCACACATCATTACTAAAACATACTGTGGTGCTGAGTGATGCTAATGGCTGCCATCAGGGGTGCAGGACCACCAGAGACCACTGGGGGCAGCTAAGCATTTGCCTTCTTACCTAACAGCAGGAGCAATTGAGAATGTTTTGTAGTGCAGACAGGAGCTTGCAGGGCAAACCCATTATTATTCGTTGTGTTGCCTGAGACCCACAGTCATGGTCCAGAACCCAATTGTGCTAGGTGCAGTACATTAATTTATAGGTGTATTAAGGAAGTGCCGAGGAGCCCTATTCAGGGACCAGGACTGCACTGTGCTAGGTGTTGTCCCTGTCCCAAAGTGCTGACCCTCTGAGCTGGAAGCCGACCTGGTGCTGGATGTTCAGGGGTCGCAGTGAGTTAGCCATTGGAGAGGCAGTTGCTGGGTGACCCTGTACAGAAGCAGAGGCAGACGAGCCAGCTGCTTATTGGGCACCAGGCTGAGTGTCTGGCTGGGGATGTCTGCTAAAGCCCATGAATTGTACGTTCCTCCTACTGGTCAGGGAAGCAGGACGCGGTGTCTGTTTCTGGGAATAAAGAGATGACAGGAAAAATAAACCGGACTTCTATCACTGATCACTCAACCAAACTGAAACTACCCTGCAGGGCCCAAAATTACAGCTTTCTGCTCAGCCAAAGGAGCAACAGTATTACATACATTTACAATGCACTGAGCTTATCATCCTGGACTGGGCATTTGACGTATCAATAATAATAACCAGACGCTAAACGCCTGAAGCAATAGCTGTGTGTGCTTGTCATCTTGAGATAACTTATTGCTGTTTTAATTACAATACATTCGTTGTTACAGTGGGTTTGTTCGTAGATTTCTTGAAAAAGTAGTAAGGAAAAAGATTTTTAAAACCCGAGCCTAGCAGACACCTTGGGCACAGTTAGTGGTGACATAAGTGCTGTTGTACAGAGACATGTCACTGGGTGCACACGGCAACTTGCACTCACCAGATGCCAGATCAGTGTGTGTGAGAGTGTGTGTTAAGTGTGTAAATTTCTGCTATTTGATGTTCTGTGGGGGGGGGGGACACAGAGCAGCGGTCTAAGAACACAGGCATTGCCACGCCCATTGAGTCTGATATCTGGGTGCAGTCTCTGACAGTGGCCGGTAACAGATCCTTCAGGGGAATCTGAATAACTCATTAACTGGTATATCATTCTGTCAACTCTAAAGATAATCACACTGCCATGGCTTAGCCAATCAGATCTGCAAGTGGCCTGTGTGGTGTGAGGCGAGCAGAGTAAACAGAAAATTATGATAAAAAGTTTGTTTCTCTCTTCTTCCCTCCTCCCTTCCAGGTGACATTGAGCACCGTTCACCATTAACAGAACACCACACAGGTCAGTTCATCTCCCCTGATATACAGAGACCTTATTTTAGTAGGACAGAAATTACAGAAGAAAAAAGACATACCCGCCCCCCATACTGTAACCACTAGGCAGTAGTTCTGCTCTGATCCAGGATTCTAATTCAGAGCAGATGCAGGGAGTGGGTGGATATCCAGTTGTGGGGAGGGGGGATTCTGACAGGAAAGAAGAGAGGCTTGGACATTGGAAGGTATTCCAGCGAGGAGGGGAAGACGGTCAAGGTAACTGAGTTAGGGAGGTATCTGTGGGAGGGGACAGCAGCGGCGTGGGGAGGGGTGAGCAAAGGGGAGCCACACAGACTTGACCGGTGGCAGTGAGACACCGAGTGCAGAGCAGAAAGCACTGGGATTGAGGGGAGATACCAAGGATTACTGGTAGAAGAGGGAGATGCAGGATGGGAGGGAGAGAGCCGGGGAGGAAAGAGAGCGGGGAATGGTACCTGGGTGGGGAGTGGCTGGACCATACTTTGCTGGCCCATGTTCTAGGAGGTGGCACAGGGAAGACAATGAGAGATCACCTCCTGGACATCCTGAAAAACCTCCGAAAGGGAGAGCTGAAGGAGTTCAAGAGCAAACTGACTGACATTGAGCTGGAGGAGGGATACAACCATATACATCAATGTGACCTAGAGAAAGCAGACCCTGTGGAGATCACCGACCTACTGATCAGTCACTATAAAGAGCACTATGGGGTGAAGGTGACCATGATGGTGCTGAACGCCATCAACCAGAGAGACCTGGCAGAGAGACTTCACAAGGCAACAAGGGCTGGTCAGGAATGAGCCAGTGGGGGGAGATCAGCCTCCTCTCTACAGGGGATCCCACTGTGTCTCCATCTCTGCATCCTCCCTTGTCATAAATATAGGGGAAGGGTAGCAACCTTTATGTATGCACAAGCATAAAATCCCTCCTTGTCAGCTATACTGAATTGCCTTACCTGTAAGGGGTTAAACAGTTCAAATAACCGAGTTGGCACCTGACAAGAAGGACCAGTGAGGAAAGAAGATACTTTCAAATCCGGGGGGAAAGGATTTGTTTGTTGGTCTCTTTTGTTGTTCGCTCTCCGGACGGAGGGAGAAGCCAAGCAAGTACAACATCTCTTGAAAATATACCTGTAATAATCCATCTAAAACCACAGAAATTGTAAGTAGGGCAAGGAAATGCATTAGATTATCTTTTATTTTGGCTTGTGAATTTTCCTATGCTAAGAGGTAGTTTTATTCCTGTTTTTGTAACTGTGAAGCTGAGCCTAGAGGGGAATCCTCTGTGTTTAAAATTTTTTTATTACCCTGTAAAGTTACCTTCCATCCTGATTTTGCAGGTGTGATTCTTTTATTTTTTTCTTTATAAATAAAGTTCTTCTTTTAAAAACCTGATTGATTTCAGTGTCCTGAAGACAAAGGGTCTGGTCTGGGCTCACATTGTTAAGGCAATTGGTTGGTATATTATTCTCAAGCCTCCACAGGAAAGGGGGTGAAGGAGCGTTGGGGGGATAGGGATTCCAAGTGACCATTCCCTGAATTTTTATGTAAATCACTTGGTGGTGGCAGCAATACTGTCCAAGGACAAGGAAAGGAATTTGTGCCTTGGAGAAGTTTTAACCTAAGCTGGTAGAATATAAGCTTAGGGTGTCTTTCATGTGGGTCCCCACATCTGTACCCCAGAGTTCAGAGTGTGGGGGGGAACCCTGACATTCCTGCTCTCCCCATTCTAAACACAATCCCAGCCAGGATCAGAGGATAAATTCCTCTCTCTTCATAAATTGGAGCCCCTGGGAACTGGCTACAAACCCAATTCCTTTCTGAGTTCACATTTTTCTGACCCTTCAGGCTCAGGTTTCACTTTAACACCCTGCAGAGCTACTAGTGGAATGATAAATAGAGATAAAATGTATTCAGGTAGGGAGAGGGATAATAAAATCAATGACTGATTAAACTGCAGGTTGTAGATGGGAGTGGGGGCTGAAAAGAGTTTGGGGGAAGGGGGAACAGAGAATTAAATAGCAACTATTAAAGTCAGACATTTTTAAATCAGCAGGTCCAGATAACTTGCATCCAAGAATTTTAAAAGAGCTGGCTAAGGAACTCTTGGGATGTTCCAGAAGACTTGAAGAAAGAGAATGTTGTGCCAGTATTTTAAAAGGGTAAATGGGATGACCAAGTAAATATAGGCTGATCAGCCAGACTTCGATCCTGGGCAAGATAATGGAGCAGCTGATACAGGACTCGATTAATAAAGAATTAAAGGAGGGTAACGTGATTAATGCAAATAAAATGGGTTTATGGAAACCAAAGACTGTCAAATTAGCTTAATGTCTTTGTTTTGATGAGATTACAGGTCTGGTTCATAAAGGTAATAGTGTTGTTGCGATAGACTTCTGTAAGGCATTTGACTGGTACTGCACAACCTTTTGATTAAAGAATATGTAATGGTATAAAATTACTGTAACTATAGTGCCCACATGGTGAAGATGGAGTCTGCTCTGCAGGCAGCCAAGAAAAGGCACGTGCAGGAATGCAGCAGAGAAAGTCCCTTCCACGCCAGGGGCATCTGTTCCAATCCGGAGTGATCTCTCTCTCTCTCTCTCACATACACATTCACCCAGCCTAGTACAATGAATATAGGACAGGGATGAATTGAGAAAAACAACAGGGGGGGAAGATGGGGAAATGGTAAAATAGGGTTGCATTCAACTCAAGGCCCCCCAGGCCCAGCGGTTCCACAGTCTGAAAGGACAGACACTGAGCAATACATCTGCGCTCAGAGCTCAGAAGTCCTGGGCAGCGTTCCAGTCCGGCAATGAGTCTTGGGTGCTCCTGGTCATCTTCGGTGCCAGCAATCTTCCCACAACAAACGCCTCCTGTGCCCTTTCTACCGCTTTCTGCAAACCCACACAGAGCAACAACCTCCCCACTTAGCTAGCTACAGCCTCCCTCCTTATTCCCAATGCAAAATCACAAGCCTCAGTACTCATGGCCCCATAGAGCTCTGGGCAGCGGTGATACTGGGTCCAACTCTGGTTTGTCCTCAGATGATTTCCTCTGGCACAGTGCTCCTGGCTCCCATTCTGGGGCATCCCCAGTCAGCTGCTCTGTCCCTTCCAAGCTTCAGGCAGATTCTCAGCTGTGGGGGCCTCTTGTCTGGAGCTCCAGACACATGACCCCTGTTGCCCTCCCTCGCTCCATGCCCCTGGAACAACCAACACTGCCTGTGGCTCAGGACAAGGATTTAAAGAGGCCATGCTCTCTAAACCCCAAGGGGGTAACATTAACACAGCACACAGCACATGGATAAAAGTTGGGCTAACTGACAGGTGTCAAGCTGTAATTGTAAATGGGGAATCATCATCAAGCGGGTGTGTCATAAATATAAAGGGAAGGGTAAACCCCTTTAAAATCCCTCCTGGCCAGAGGGAGGAAGACAGGATACTGGGCAAGATGAAGATGGTCTGACCCAGGATGGCCACTCTCATGTGTTTAGCTATGTTTCATACAAATCACCATTGCTACTGTTAAGTATTGCCCATTGTGTCTGGTCTGGGGAAGACATGACACAACCTTCCTAGCTCATGGTGGATGCACACACAGAGGCTTTCCATGGTACAGCAGTTTCATGATACAACATCCTAATGTCAATCAGAATTAATGCAATGTAGGCCCAGTCCTAAAGTCGCCACACTGGCTGATTCAGACACTTCCGCTCAGACATGCCAACAATACAATAAGACCGTCACCCCAATGCTAGATGAAGGAGATTCCACCACCTCCCTAGGTAACGCAATCCAGTGCTTCACCACCCTCCTAGTGAAAAAGTTTTTCCTAATATCCGACCTAAACCTCCCCCACTGCAACTTGAGACCATTACTCCTTGTCCTGTCCTCTTCTACCACTGAGAATAGTCTAGAACCATCCTCTCTGGAACCACCTCTCAGGTAGTTGAAAGCAGCTATCAAATCCCCCCTCATTCTTCTCTTCTGCAAACTAAACAATCCCAGTTCCCTCAGCCTCTCCTCATATGTCATGTGCTCCAGCCCCCTAATCATTTTTGTTGCCCTCCGCTGGACGTTTTCCAATTTTTCCACATCCTTCTTGTAGTGTGGGGCCCAAAACTGGACACAGTACTCCAGATGCCTATGCCTAATAGAGCGGAACGATAACGTCCCTTGATCTGCTGGCAATGCCCCTACTTATACATCCCAAAATGTCATTGGCCTTCTTGGCAACAAGGGCACACTCTTGACTCATATCCAGCTTCTCGTCCACTGTAACCCCTAGGTCCCTTTCTGCAGAACTGCTGCCTAGTCACTCGGTTCCTAGTCTGTAGCAGTGCATGGGATTCTTCCGTCCTAAGTGCAGGACTCTGCACTTGTCCTTGTTGAACCTCATCAGATTTCTTTTGGCTCAATCCTCTAATTTGTCTAGGTCCCTCTGTATCCTATGCCTACCCTCCAGCATATCTACCACTCCTCTCAGTTTACTGTCATCTGCAAACTTGCTGAGGGTGCAGTCCACGCCATCCTCCAGATCATTAATGAAGATATTGAACAAAACCGACCCCAGGACTGACCCTTCGGGCACTTCGCTTGATACTGGCTGCAAACTAGACATGGAGCCATTGATCACTACCCATTAAGACCGGCGATCTAGCCAGCTTTCTATCCACCCCATGTAATCCTAGCGGATCTTAAACATAAAAAAGAAGCTTACAAGAAGTGGAAGGTTGGACATATGACCAGGGAAGAGTATAAAAATATTGCTCGGGCATGTAGGAATGTTATCAGGAGGGCCAAATCGCACCTGGAGCTGCAGCTAGCCAGAGATGTCAAGAGTAACAAGAAGGGTTTCTTCAGGTATGTTGGCAACAAGAAGAAAGCCAAGGAATGTGTGGGCCCCTTACTGAATGAGGGAGGCAACCTAGTGACAGAGGATGTGGAAAAAGCTAATGTACTCAATGCTTTTTTTGCCTCTGTTTTCACTAACAAGGTCAGCTCCCAGACTGCTGCGCTGGGCATCACAAAATGCGGAAGAGATGGCCAGCCCTCTGTGGAGATAGAGGCGGTTAGGGACTATTTAGAAAAGCTGGACATGCACAAGTCCATGGGGCCGGACGAGTTGCATCCGAGAGTGCTGAAGGAATTGGCGGCTGTGATTGCAGAGCCACTGGCCATTATCTTTGAAAACTCGTGGCGAACCGGGGAAGTCCCGGATGACTGGAAAAAGGCTAATGTAGTGCCAATCTTTAAAAAAGGGAAGAAGGAAGATCCTGGGAACTACAGGCCAGTCAGCCTCACCTCAGTCCCTGGAAAAATCATGGAGCAGGTCCTCAAAGAATCAATCCTGAAGCACTTGCATGAGAGGAAAGTGATCAGGAACAGCCAGCATGGATTCACCAAGGGAAGGTCATGCCTGACTAATCTAATCGCCTTTTATGATGAGATTACTGGTTCTGTGGATGAAGGGAAAGCAGTGGATGTATTGTTTCTTGACTTTAGCAAAGCTTTTGACACGGTCTCCCATAGTATTCTTGTCAGCAAGTTAAGGAAGTATGGGCTGGATGAATGCACTATAAGGTGGGTAGAAAGCTGGCTAAATTGTCGGGCTCAACGGGTAGTGATCAATGGCTCCATGTCTAGTTGGCAGCCGGTATCAAGTGGAGTGCCCCAAGGGTCGGTCCTGGGGCCGGTTTTATTCAATATCTTCATAAATGATCTGGAGGATGGTGTGGATTGCACTCTCAGCAAATTTGCGGATGATACTAAACTGGGAGGAGTGGTAGATACGCTGGAGGGGAGGGATAGGATACAGAAGGACCTAGACCAATTGGAAGATTGGGCCAAAAGGAATCTGATGAGGTTCAATAAGGATAAGTGCAGGGTCCTGCACTTAGGACGGAAGAACCCAATGCACAGCTACAGACTAGGGACCGAATGGCTAGGCAGCAGTTCTGCAGAAAAGGACCTAGGGGTGACAGTGGACGAGAAGCTGGATATGAGTCAGCAGTGTGCCCTTGTTGCCAAGAAGGCCAATGGCATTTTGGGATGTATAAGTAGGGGCATAGCGAGCAGATCGAGGGACGTGATCGTTCCCCTCTATTCGACATTGGTGAGGCCTCATCTGGAGTACTGTGTGCAGTTTTGGGCCCCACACTTCAAGAAGGATGTGGATAAATTGGAGAGAGTCCAGCGAAGGGCAACAAAAATGATTAGGGGTCTGGAACACATGAGTTATGAGGAGAGGCTGAGGGAGCTGGGATTGTTTAGCCTGCAGAAGAGAAGAATGAGGGGGGATTTGATAGCTGCTTTCAACTACCTGAAAGGGGGTTCCAAAGAGGATGGCTCTAGACTGTTCTCAATGGTAGCAGATGACAGAACGAGGAGTAATGGTCTCAAGTTGCAGTGGGGGAGGTTTAGATTGGATATTAGGAAAAACTTTTTCACTAAGAGGGTGGTGAAACACTGGAATGCGTTACCTAGGGAGGTGGTAGAATCTCCTTCCTTAGAGGTTTTTAAGGTCAGGCTTGACAAAGCCCTGGCTGGGATGATTTAACTGGGAATTGGTCCTGCTTCGAGCAGGGGGTTGGACTAGATGACCTTCTGGGGTCCCTTCCAACCCTGATATTCTATGATTCTATGATTCTATGATTCTATCCCTCAGCCACACACTGCAATAGTTCAGACCCCAACACCAATTAGTAGCCATTCCCTCACACTCTTAGCCCCTGTGGCTTCCTAGGCAAGCAGCCGCAGATTTGGGGGGGTCTCTCCTGTCAATTTCTCACTGAAAGAGAAATTGTTGCCAAATAAGGGATTTTCTAGTGTGTTTTCTTTATTGACAGGATACACAAGCTTTCTCGAATAAAGGTGGGCAAATCATCATGCCATTGGTAAGTGGTTCTAATGGTTACCAATATATGCCTTATTTCCAGTCTGAATTTGTTTAGCTTCAACTTCCAGCCATTGGGTCATGTTAGATAATGCTCTCCCTCTGCTAGGCTGAACAGCCCATTATTAAATATTTGTTCCCAATGTAGATACTTATAGACTGTAATCAAGTCACTTCTTAACCTTCTCTTTATTAAGCTAAATAGATTGAACATTAGCAGGCAGGTTGTCTAATACCTTAATCATTCTCATGGATCTTCTCTGAGCCCTTTCCAATATAGCAGCATCCTTCTTGAATTATGGGCACCAGAACTGGACACTATTTCAGCAGAGCTCACACCAGTGCAAATGATAGAGATAAAATAACCTTTCTAACCCTGCTCAAGATTCCCATAGATATGCATTCCGTATTATCTCTTTTGGCCACAGTGCTGCACCAGGAACCCATATTAAAATACATAGTTTGCTTAAGTCCAATTTACCAAGCAGTCCAGACTGCTCTGTATCAATGATCTGTCCTCTTCATGATGTACCACTCCCCCACTTTTTGTGTCACCTGCAGATTTTATCGGAGATGATTTTATGTTGTCTTCCAAGTCACTGATAAAAATATTAAATAGCATAGGACCAAGAACTGCTCCCTGCAGGACCCCACTAGAAACACACCCTGTCAGGGTTCCTTCCCCACTCTGAACTCTAGGGTACAGATCTGGGGACCTGCATGAAAACCTCCTAAGCTTACTTTTACCAGCTTAGGTTAAAACTTCCCCAAGGTACAAATTATTTTACCCTTTGCCCTTGGATTTCCACTGCCACCACCAAACTTTATCTGGGTTCCTGAAAAAACATAGTTTGGACATCTTTCCTCTCAAAATCCTCCCAACCCTTGCACCCCACTTCCTGGGGAAGGTTTGGTAAAAATCCTCACCAATTTGCATTGGTGACCACAGACCAAAACCCTTGGATCTTAGAACAATGAAAAAAAACATTCAGTTTCCTTACAAGAAGACTTTTAATAGAAGAAAGAAAAAAGAATCACCTCTGTAAAATCAGGATGGTAAATACCTTACAGGGTAATTAGATTCAAAACATAGAGAATCTAAGTTACAAAAAAGGCACACAGACAGGAATATTTCATTCTATTCAGCACAGCTATTTTCTCAGCCATTTCAAGAAATCATAATCTAACACATACCTAGCTAGATTACTTACTAAATTCTAAGACTCCATTCCTGTTCTGTCTCTGGCAAAAGCATCACACAGACAGACACAGACCCTTTGTTTTTCTCCCTCCTCCCAGCTTTTAAAAGTATCTTGTCTCCTCATTGGTCATTTTGGTCAGGTGCCAGCGAGGTTACCTTTAGCTTCTTAACCCTTTACAGGTGAGAGGATTTTTCCTGTGGCCAGGAGGGATTTTAAAGGTGTTTACCCTTCCCTTTATATTTATGACACGCCCTCCAAATCACAGATAGGGTGAAACGCTGGCTGGGATTTCTTCCTATAGCTCTAGGAAAAACAGAGTTAATAAGACACATGCACCTCTAAATATATTGCCAAGTATATAAAAACTAACAATATTTCCCACATCTCAAGGACGATTTTAACCAGTTGATTCTGGGAAACTTTCACGGGAGAGTGCATCAGCCACTTTGTTAGAAGCTCCTGAGATGTGTTGGATGTCGAAATCAAAATCTTGGAGAGCTAAACTCCACCGAATAAGTTTTTTGTTATTTCCTGTGGCGGTATGAAGCCACTGTAGTGCAGCACGGTCGGTTTGCAGGTGGAAATGCTGTCCCCAAACATATGGGCGTAGCTTTTCCAGGGTGTAGACAATGGCGTAACATTCTTTTTCACTGACTGACCACTTGCTTTCCCTCTCAGACAGTTTTTTGCTGAGAAACACTACAGGGTGGAATTCTCGATCCGGTCCTTCCTGCATTAAAACTGCTCCCACACCACGCTCGGACGCATCTGTGGTTACTAGGAACGGTTTGTCAAAGTCTGGGGCCTTTAGTACAGGGTCAGACATGAGTGTCGCTTTAAGCTAGTTAAAGGCCTTCTGACACTCTTCGGTTCACTGAACGGCATTTGGCTGTTTCTTTTTGGTTAGGTCTGTCAGTGGGGTGGTGATTTGGCTGTATCGCGGTACAGATCGTCCGTAATAACCGGCCAAGCCTAAGAAGGATTGAACCTGTTTCTTTGACTTTGGGACAGGCCACTTTTGGATAGCATCCACTTTGGCCTGTAGGGGGTTGATAGTTCCTTGACCCACCTGGTGTCCAAGGTAAGTCACTCTGTTTAGGCCTATTTGACACTTCTTAGCCTTAACAGTTAGTCCTGCCTCCCTTACGCGCTCGAAGACTTTTTGTAGATGTTCCAGGTGTTCTGCCCAGGAATCCAAAAATATGGCCACATCGTCAAGGTAGGTGACTGCATATTCTCCTAAACCCTCTAGGAGACCATCTACAAGTCTTTGAAAGGTGGCGGGTGCATTCCACAGCCCGAAAGGGTGTACATTAAATTCATACAGCCTGACATGGGTGGTGAAGGCTGACCTTTGCTTGGCGGATTCATCTAGCGGTACCTAGCAGAACCCCTTGGTTAAGTCCAAGGTAGAGATGAACTGGGCCCGTCCTAGTTTCTCCAATAGTTCATCTGTGTGTGGCATTGGATAGTTGTCTGGGCGAGTTAAAGCATTTAGCTTACGTTAGTCCACGCAAAAACATATCTCTCCATCTGGTTTGGGAACTAGAACCACTGGAGATGCCCATGCACTGCCAGAGGGGTGGATTACAGCCATCTGTAACATATCCGGGATCTTCCATTCTACAGCAGTTTTAGCTTGAGGAGACACCCGGTAAGGTTGGACTTTAATTGGGTGAGCATTACCCGTGTCAATGGAGTGGTATGCCCGTTCAGTCAGTCCTAGGGTGGCTGAGAACGTCGGCACGTAGCTAGTGCACAGTTCCTTGATCTGCATACGCCCAAGGGTCATGGATAGGTTCACCTCTTCCACACCACCAGTACTTTTCCCTTTGTAGTAGACACCTTCTGGGCAAATGTGGGGAGGATATCCCATCAGATAGGCCCATCAATGGCTATTAGCCAAGATGTTTGGGGAGGCAACAACATGCTTAGGGTGACCCTAAGCCTTTGACTACCAGAAGCTAGAAGTGAAAGACCGGGGTGGCTCACTCTATAATTGCCCAGTTCTGTACACTCCCCCGAAGCTCCACTTTGGAGACAGGACATTGGGCAAGATGGGCCATGGTCTGACCCAGGATGGAAGCTCTTATATTCTTACCTGTGGTCCATTCAAATCACCATTGATACTGTTAAGTATTCCATGTTGTCCCTGGTCTGGGGAAGACATGACACAACCTTCCTAGCTCATGGTGGATGCACATACAGAGACTTTCCGTGGTATAGCAATTTCAAGATACAATTCCTAATGTTGATCAGAATTAATCCGATGTAGACACCGCTCTAAAATTGCCAAACTGGCTGATTCAGACACTTCCTCTCAGACATGCCACCAATACAATAAGACCATCACCCCAATGCTAGAAGAAGAGGAAATTGGCTGTAAAAAATTGCACACAGATGAGCTCGGTGGCATGTGCAGCTCTGTTTGCACATTTAAATGGCTTGTGGCCATCATGTCCCTGTGCAGTGGAGTGCAAAGAGTAAGCCAGAGAGGTCACCTAAGCAATGCTCAGTGCATGCTGCAATGGTCGTGGGAGGGCTGTTTGCAATGTTATGGTTATTACACTAGAACCTCCCTCTGCCCTGGCACTGCATCATGTTGCAGGACTGCACAGTGACTGGCTTGTCAAAACAAGTTTAATCCAAGGAGTGGATTTAATGCCTGTGAGCCGTTAGGGCCACTTTTGTACATGGACACACAGCATGTTACACATCCTGTAGGGAGCCCACATAGCGGTTTAGCCTGGCAGATTTCTCTAGCTCAGATGAGGAGAGAGAGACAGCTGTGATGGGCAACTTCTCCCACATCTCCAGGGTAGTCTGGATCTCACAGGGTGTTAGGGGGCCCACTGGATGGATCTGTACCTAGCCTTTGATTAGATGAGTTCTCCATGGCAGATTCTTAGTGCCAAGGGAGGCCTTTATGCCTGACCCTATTGAGCTAATCACAGATAGTTTCACTGAAATAACGAAATTGCTGGGTTGAAGGAAACTGGTTATCAGATCAGGATAAAAGCTAAATGGGTCTCATACGGGAAATGTCGTTGCTGAACCAGCACACAGCAATCAACAAAGGAATAACAATGCAATACACTAGCAGAAAATGAAAGCAATAACCAGTGTGACCGTTCTTTCTCTTTGTTGTTAGCGGTATCTACAGATTAGTACACGGTGTCACAAGTGGTGATCTGGAGTTCATGGGACTCCAGCCTGATATCATTACCTAAATCTCTCTCTCTCTCTCGCTCTCTCTAAATTGTATTTCACTCACGTTCTTTGTGCTGGTAATTCTCTGCTTTCTCTTTCATGTTCAGTGCCCCTTGGCAAATTTGACCCTTCTGCGCACAACTCCAAGGAACCTCTGCCCGAGTGCCTGCTCCTTCTACGCCTGGCAGCACGGACAGGGTTGTGTCTCTATTAATGCCGTAAGGCTCAGCTACCCAAACATTGCGGACAGGTCTGTGCCTGGTCAGATGGGCGCACAGACTTTTGGTGAGTCCCAGAGGCCAGACAGACATGTCTGGGGCTGTTGCTCCCTGAATGTGCAAAAGCCTAGCCAGGCTGTTGAGTGATTTCAGTGAATAGTGAAGTGATGGGTTTGAGATAGTGAAGTACAATCCAGACTAGTGGAGGTAGGGGGCCGTCACCCTGCCCAGCAACTTTGGGTGCCTTACAATGCCTCATTGAAGTAGCTCCCACCTGGGCCACTCACTGTCTTCCAGCGTGCAAGCCACACCCTGAGTGTCTGTGTGTAACTGCAGCCTGCCAGCTACATTCTGACTCTCACCAGCCTGAGTTATCCTGCAGGATGACCCCAACACACCCCCAGTCCCAGATTTCCCTCCAGAAATGTACATCCTTGTTCTGCCCAGCCCTCTCCTGGACAGTACAAATATTTCAAGTCCATTATTCCTTTAAGGGAATAACATACCAGCTTCTTATTTTAAATAGAGAGTTAGCCAGACACTTAACTTAAACACATGGATTAGATAAAACAATAAAACAAGTTTACTAACTACAAAGAGAGAGATTTTAAGTGAGTACAAGTAATGAGGCATAGAAGACAGAAATGGTTACAAGAAAAATAAATATAAAATGCTTACTTGTGACTAACAACAAACTATATTAGATTCAGGCAAAATTTCTCACCACATTCTTCCAGCAAGGTTACTGAACAAACTCTTCAGGGCAGGAACCCCCTCCCCCAAAATCTAATGGCTGTTTCCTTTTCTCTTTTCAGGTGCAGAGAATGCAGTGGGCATGGAAAGAGAAAGAGGGGTCTCTTTGGGTGTTTTGTCCTTCCTTTTTATAGTTCCGGCCCCATCTGGAAAAACATTTCCAGCTGAGAATGAGGAGACAAAGAGTCTATGTGGAAGCATGTTTTTTTCCACCTGTTTGAACTGCCTTGTTTTCCCTTCCTGCTTGATGACTCTGTTTACTGCTTAAATGCAAATTAAGGCAAGCACATATCCTGGTCTGTTTGACCAGTTTGGTGCTACATGAGTCTGAACACATATTTTTAACAACATACAGAGGAATATTATAATCTTAAATACAATGTTGCCACACTTATTTTTTCAGGACAATACTGATCAGCAAATTATGAATTTCCAACTGACACCTTACAAGGCATACCTTGTGTAAAGCTTATTACAATAGCGTGAAGGGTGTGAATACAGGGTGTATTCCATCACAATGGGGTTACTAGGTATTCAACATATTTGCCTTTTCCTGCCATTATCACTTCATATTTTCCACAGTTCATCTGCCTTTCATCCAAGAGCTGGCGTTAGCCAGGCTGAGGCTAGTTGGGAGATGTTGCTATTGGCGTGGAGGGTAAAAGAGAAGGGTTATTTTGGTGCGAAGCTGGCATTTTACTAAGGATGTCTCAGTGGCTTCTTGTCAGTGTTAGAAAGATGGAGAGATGGGTCCAACCTTGAATCTCTTCCAGTCTGGCTTCTGATGTCTCCTCCCAGTTGAAATCGCTCACTGGGGTCTCCAATGAGGTCTTCTTAGCCAAATCTTAGGACCTTTATGTCAGTCTCATCCCACCTCAGCCTCTGCGGCTTTAAAAACTGGCATCCTCTTCTTGATATCTCACCCTCACAGGGCTTTCTGACACTGTCCTCTTCTATTTCTCTGATCACTCCTTCAACAGATCTTTCCATTTGTAATGGGGTGCACACTGCACCCCTCTGGATTCGACCCCAGTGCCCCTCTTCTCCTTGAATCAGGGGCACTTCAGTCTGGTGCAACACCTGTGTTCTTTATTCGTGATCAGTTTCCCATCACCAGTTTCCAACTATATAGAGGCTTTACAACTGTTTGGCCTACCAAAGGCCTCACCAGCAACAGATTAGGGGTCCCCTACTCCCTCTGAGCCTGACCTCCTGCTCTTAGTTTCCACCACCCTTTCTCTCACTTCCTTATTCCAGCCTTATAGCTCCTGCTAATGAGGCTGGCAGGTGTGGTCAGTTACCAGGCACACACAGGGCAGTTCATCCAGCCCCAATCAGGGAGAATGGATTGGGGCTGGAGTGCCAGGAGCAGATTTAGGGCTTCTCCAGCAGCACCCTGCCACACCATGATTCCTGGGATTTCCTTTTTACCCTTAAATTAGTGCTACATACTCCCAGGGCTTGCACACAATTAGTGTGTGGCAAACTGGGGTGTAGATCTATTATGCAGTAGCCTGCCACAAACTAACTGGCCACGTGGACCCTGCTACCATGCTCTGAAAGTGCTCAGTGTTCACAGGATTGCCGCAGAAAAAGTAATTGCAATTGCTATCAGCGGAGGCACCTTTAATATGAAAAAGACTAAGGAGGAAGCAAGGTCTGTTAACAGCTCGAGTTTGTTAGACTGCAGGATGTGGTGTATTGAAAACCATATTAAAATTATAAACTGTCACACCAAGGCCTGGTCTATGCTACCACTGTAGGCCAATCTAAGGTATGTTACTTCAGTTAGGTAAATAACGTAATGTAAGTTGACGTACCTTAGATTGACCAGCAGCAGTGTCCACGCTATGCTATGACAGCGAGAGACACTGTCCCGGGTTCACAGCTTCTGCCTCTTGTAAAGGTGGATTACAGACGTTAACAGGAGATGCTCTCCCATCGATTTAGCACGTCTTCACCAGACCCACTAAATCGATGCCACTACATTGATGGCAGTGGTGCCAATTTACCGCAGTAGTGAAGAAATGCGCTAAGTTTCAAGGGTTTTTCTGGTCCTGCTTGCAGGCAGGGGGCTCTGGAGGGTACCATCTGAGTCAGTCTGCACAAAGCCAGCCTAGATCAAGATGCAGTGTGTTGTACTCCTCTGCCTTAGGGAGCAGCCTGCTTTGTCTCTCTCTGGTTTTGGTTCTGTGTGTTATTATTATGAATTTTAAGAAATAAAGTCATGCTACATTGCAGCCTTCTAGCAAGAGTATTGTATATTTTTATGTAACTTTGCTGTGTGTGTGTGCCATGCACGTAACATGGGGCATGCTTCAAGAAGTACTTTTTCTCCCTAGTTTGTGAGGTGATAGACACTGGGCCAGACTGGGTGTGGGATTCTGGGGATTGTGTGTGTGGTTGATTAATTTCAGACATTTATATTATCACTCAGTATTAGAGTTGGTGTCAGGGAACTGGGAATTTTCGTGTATCTTTAAAAAAAATTGGCAGATGCTGGGATGCTGGATGAGCCTCTCTTTTATTTCTGCTCATCTATATCTAAATAAATCAGTGAAATAGTTAGGAAGTTGGATGGAGAAGTGTGTGAGCATGCATGTGTGTGTACATGCTGGGGATTTCTGGAGGGGGGGAGAGGGAAATGTGTGCATGTATGTGCCAGGAACTTGTGGGGGAGAAGAGGAAGAGAGAAGAAATTAAAGGAGAAGGGAGGATTTTCTACAATAATTTGAAAGTTTGCTAAAAGTGTCTCTCTCCTCTCCCTCTGTGATTAAAATGTGTTGATGCATCCACAGACTGTCAGTGGCCTGATCTGTCCCAATCAGTTCCATGATTCTAGGAAATGGGTTGACTTCTGTAGCCACCAGCTCTCATTGCCCTACTCAACTCTGAGTCCCAGGAGTCTGAGCCCTTGGGGAGAGGCAGGGAGGATGTGGGGCAGGGGTAGGAGGGGGAACCAGAGGGGAAAAGTCCAGAGTGGGGAGGGCAAGGACACAGACGGGTGAAGTGGAAAAATACAGGAAAGAGGACAAAGGGGAAGGGGCAAGAGAATGAGATAAAAAGAGAGACTCAGTGAAGAGCTCAGTTCCACTTTCAGCAAATAGCCAAGACACGATGCCTAAGACCTTGAAAGATGCCCTGCAGAGGGCTCTGGATGAGCTGGGGAAAGAGGAGTTTGAGCGATTCAAGTCCAAACTAAACAACCTTCCGGAGGTGCCCCAGGGCTGTAGCAGAATTCCCAAGGGGAAGCTGGAGGAGGCAAACTGCCTCGTGGTGTGTGACCTGATCGTGAATTACTGCACCACGGGGGCGGCTCTTCAGGTGGCCATCAACATCCTCAGAGGAATCAACCACAACGAGCTGGTCTCAAAACTTGAGACACTCGTGTATAAGCCGAGCTGGTGAGTAGATTCCCTCTTTCTTTGGGGGCTCAGCATCTTTACCTGCTCTTTGGCTAGTTAATTGTTCCCAGGCAGGGCCCTGCCATTCTCTCTGGAGAGAGGTGGCAGCTGCAGCAGAGCCCGATTTGCAGGGATCTCTGCTCAGAGATTCTCCAGGTTAGAGAGAGCCCGGTGCTAGGGGGCTGCAATATACAGCAGGTCTGTGGGGGCAGGTGGGAGACCAGGAGCCAAGTCCATCCCTTGTGTGACTGCATAGACCCCAGGTTAGAATTAAATGGTTTCCCAGCCATATTTCTGACAAGAGAAAATGTAGGAACATAGAAATTGCCAGACTAGATCACACCTGTGATCCATAAACCATCAACGGGGCCAGCACCAGCTGCTTCCGAGAGCCCCCTGTGAGGTGATTATGGAAAGCTGGATGGAGCCGGCACCCCCTAGCTAGGAAAGGTCCTGTATTCCGTTTCCCACCACCCTGAGTCGACCAGTCCCCAGCCCTGGGGCTGGATTGGATCCAGTATCCTAGAGATGAAAGGCCTGTATCTCATTCCTGACTTACCCAAAGTTCTCCTGGGGTAAGTTTGCCTGGGTGTGTGAAATACACAGACACCAGCTACCTGAGAACATTCACTGGCTATTTGGTTTGGGACTTTTGTACCTACCCTTGGTCTTCAGCTGTGTAAGACATGTTGTTGTCTGAAATCAAGCCACCGAATCTCATGAGCTGTCCTGTCAGCTGATGATGGTTTGCCCTTTTGACAGGTTTGCAGGAGAAATTTATCAAGTCTCTTGGCATTTCTGAGGCCAGGCTCAGGGTGGGAGGGTTTCCTGTGAAAGCAGAAAGTGATCAGTGCGTTCAGAACTGGCCCTGGCCCTGGCCCTAACATTGCTATTTAATTACATTAGCACATAGGGGCTGCAACTGAAAATAGGGACCCTGTTGTGCAGGATCTGCTGGTTCTGATAAGTTCTCACCTCTGTGACATTCTCATGAATGGAATCTTCTTCAGGACTTTCAAGAAGAAAGGCCCAGTGCTATTCCCAACAGAAACCGCCGGCAGTGCCCCATCACTGCCAGTGGTTTCATAGGCATTGGTGATCTGGCATTTCAAACTGGGGACCGTGGTGGGGCAGATTCCCATCCTGGTGAGGAAGGGGTTAAAGAGCTTCTCTGGACACAATCAGCCCCAACCCAGCATACCTGAGAGGCTGGTCAGGCTTGGTGAAGGGCGGCTCCGTAAATTGGAGGGTCCCAGCCTTGGACTCAGCTTTTCACGGGCTGCAGAAGCATCCTGAGGTGGGTTTTTTTTTTGTATGTGACTATTTTAAATGTCTCCCTCCCCATCACCCCGTGCTCTGGTAAGGGGGAAGATATCCGGAGTAGTACAACTAGAGGTCTGCGCTCCTGTCTCCAAGGCAACCCCACAGCAGTTCTGTGGTCCAGAAAGGGGCCTCTGAAACAGGAACGGGACACCACCCTCTCCCCAAGGGGGCCCCTGAGAGGTATAAACACACTGAGTTTACATTGCATCTGAACTGAAGGTGACCCCGGGTGTAAGAGCAGACCTCCTGATAAGGTAGGAAGCCAACACTTAGATCGTTTAATAGCATCCTCTGGGCAAGAAAGGTTCTGCAGGTGGCTGCACCTTCCCAGTGATGGTGCACATCCAAAAGGGAGGAATGGTCTGGTGTTACCTTCTTCACACCTTACCCAACACGGACAACTAAGTGCAAGGAAACTCTTGCACTGACTGGAGCCGTACAGTCATCAGTGTCCTAGTATGTAAATGCAATCCTGAACCACCTGAGGTCACACCCAAAGGAGACCTAGAGGTGACAGAGACATTTTATGACACTTGCTTGAGTTTCACCATCTCTGGAACTGCTCAGAAATGTGCAGAGACCAGACCCTCTGGGCTTGCAACTGTACAATGCCTGGGTCCTCATGCAGCATAACAAGTCCAAGACTGTCAGTCAAGATGTACTCTCTATCCACACCCAACGGCATGATTCCCAAGGGCATCCTCTAGAGATGAGTGCAATCACCAATGGAAGTGTCAAAGAAACCAGGAAGGATCTCTAGAAATATAGACTGTGCCAACTTCAAGAACAGCTTTGGCTCACAGATGCCATGGCGATGGAAGAAAAGAAACAACTGGCCTAGACCTGAAGAAGAGCTCTGTGGAGCTTGAAAGCGTGTCTCTCTCAGCAACAGAAGTTGGTCCAATGAAAGATATTAGCTCACCCACCTTGTCTCTCTAATATCCTGGGACCAACATGGCTACAACAGCACTGCAAACAAATCTAAAAAAGCAGTCAGATGCGGGGAGAGATTCCCTTCAAAAACTCTCTCCAGAGCAAAGGAAAGGGAACAAGGGATGGTGTTAAAAGGAAAGCCTTATTTCATAGTTTCCACTTCAAATGCTTTAAGAGAAGGTTACTCACCTTGTGCAGTAACTGAAGTTCTTCAAGATGGTTGTCCCTGTGGGTGCTCCACGTTAGGTGTCTTGGTGTCCTGCACTTCTAGTTGGAGACGTGTGGTAGCAGTGCCCAGGTTGGCCACGCGCATGCGGCAGCTGTCTCATGCCGCTCCGAGCGGCTACCCCATGAGCTCAGCCAACCGCCACCCAGATCCTTCTCTACCCCAGAGGATCAAGCCAAAACTCAGAAACAGAGGGGAGGAGGGTGGGTAGTGGAGCATCCACAGGGACAACCATCTCGAAGAACCTCAGTTATTGCACAAAGTCAGTAACCTTCTCTTCTTCTTCGAGGAGCGTCCCTGTGGGTGTTCCACTTTAGGTGACTAAAGAGAAGTGCCTCTCGGTGGAGAGGAGGGCTTTGGAGTTGATGTATATACGGTGGAGAGCACCGATAGACCAAAGTGAGCGGCTGCAGCTGACTGCTGTTCCAGGGCATAATGTTTGGTGAAAGTATGGCCCAGGTAGCTGCTTTACAAATATCCATTATGGGTACATGTTTGAGAAAGGCTATCAATGTGGACATAGCTCTAGTGGTGTGTGTGCGAAGTCTGGAAGGAGCTTGCAGATTGTAATTTTGGTAACATAGGTTGATACAATTAGAGATCCATTTAGAAAGTCTCTGTTTGCAAATGGTATGGCCTCTTAATAGTTCTGTTGTGGATACGAATAGCCTGTGTGATTTTCTGAATGTTTTTGTCCTCTCTCTATAGGACGCCAGCACTCGGCGGACATCTAACATGTGAAGGGACGCCTCCCTGTTATCAGCATGCGGCTTGGGAAAGAATACAGGTATGTAAATAGCCTGGTTGAGATGGAAGAGGGAGGCGACCTTGGGTATGAATTTAGGGTGCGGGCATAGGATGACTTTGTCCTTGAGGAATGAGGTATAAGGTGGGTGTGCCATCAGGGCACCCAACTCTCCCATCCTTCATGCTGATGTGATAGCTACTAAAAAGGCAACCTTATTGGATAAGTGTAGGAATTAGCAGGTCACTAGCAGTTCAAAGGGATTGCCCAGGAGGGCACCGAGAACATAGGGAACAACAAAGAGAGCACAAACAAAACTCCCCCCCCAGCCCCCTGATTTGAAAGTATCTTCTTTTCCCATTGGTCCCTCTGGTCAGGTGCCAGCTAGGTTAATTGAACTGATTAACCCCTTACAGGTAAGGGGATTCTGTACCTCTGGCCAGGAAGGATGTTATGTTACTGCATACATAAAGGTTGTTACCTTCCCTTTATATTTATGACACACCCCACAAATCACAGATGATGCTGGACAGCCTATTCCACACTGGCTGGGATTTCTTCCTGGAGCTTTGGGAGAAAACAGAGTTAATAAGACACATGCACCTTTAGATATACTACTGATAATATAAAAATTAACAATATTTCCCACATTTCAAGGATGATTTTAACCAGTTGATTCTGGGAAACTTTCACGGGAGAGTGCATCAGAAGTGTTAGAAGCTCCTGAAATGTGTTGTATTTCAAAATCAAAATCTTGGAGAGATAAACTCCACCGAAGAAGTTTTTTGTTATTTTCCTTGATGGTATGAAGCCACTTCAGTGCAGCATGGTCGGTTTGCAGGTGGAAACGCCGTCCCCAAATGTATGGGTGTAGCTTTTCCAGAGCATACACAATGGCGTAACATTCCTTCTCTGTGATTGACCAGTGGCTTTCCCTTTCAGACAGTTTTTTGCTGAGAAACACTACAGGGTGGAATTCTTGATCAGGTCCTTTCTGCATTAAAACTGCTCCCACACCATGCTCGGACGCATCTGTGGTTACTAGGAACGGTTTGTCAAAGTCTGGGGCCCTTAGCGCAGGGTCAGACATGAGTGTCGCTTTAAGCTGGTTAAAGGCCTTCTGACACTCTTCAGTCTACTGAACTGCATTTAGCTGTTTCTTTTTGGTCAGGTCTGTCAGTGGGGTGACGATTTAGCTGTAGTGTAGTACAAATGGCCTGTAATATCCAGCCAAGCCTAAGAAGGATTGGACCTGTTTCTTTGACTTCGGGACAGGCCACTTTTGGATAGCATCCACTTTGGCCTGTAGGGGGTTGATAGTTTCTTGACCAACATGGTGTCCACGGTAAGTCACTCTGTTCAGTCCTATTTGACACTTTTTACCCTTAACAGGTAGTCCGGCCTGCCTTATGCACCTGAAGACTTTCTGGAGATGCTCCAGGTGTTCTGCCCATGAATCAGAAAAGATGGCCACATCATCAAGTTAGGCAACTGCAGATTCTCCCAATCCTGCTAGGAGACTATCTACAAGTTTCTGGAAGGAGGCAGGTGCATTTCGCAGACTGAAAGGGAGCACATTAAATTCATACAGCCCCTTATAGGTGATGGAGGCGGACCTTTCCTTGGTGGGTTCATCAAGCGATACTTGTCAGTACTCCTTGGTTAAGTCCAAGGTAGAGATGAACTGGGCCCATCCCAGTTTCTCCAATAGCTCATCTGTGCGTGGCACTGGATAGTTGTCTGGCATTTTAGTCACAGCATTTAGCTTATGGTAGTCCATGCAAAAACATACTTCCCCATCCGGTTTGGGAACTAGAACCACTGGAGATGCCCATGCACTGCCAGAGGGGCAGATTACACCCATTTGTAGCATATCCTGGATCTTCCATTCTATAGCAGTTTTAGCTTGAGGAGACACCCGGTAAGGTCGGGCTCTAATTGGGTGAGCATTACCTGTGTCAATGGAGTGGTATGCCCGTTCAGTCAGTCCTGGGGTGGCTGAGAACGTCGGCGCGTAGCTAGTGCACAGCTCCTTGATCTGCTATCGCTGCATACGCCCAAGGGTCATGGAGAGGTTCACCTCTTCCACGCCACCAGCACTTTTTCCTTCGTAGTAGACACCTTTAGGCCACTCAGCGTTGTCTCCTCCCTGGGATGTAAACTGACAAACCTTTAATTTTCTGGAATAACAGGGCTTTAGAGAATTAACATGGTACACTTTAGGTTTTAGGTTTGAGGTGGGGGATGCTATGAGATAGTTAACAGCTCCCAGGCGCTCTTGGACTGTAACTGGCCCTTCCCATGATGCTTCCATCTTATGCGTCTGGAGCACCTTCAAGACCATGACCTGGTCTCCTACTTCGAAGGAACATTCTCTGGCATAGTTATCATACCAGGCCTTTTGCTCTTCCTGAGCACCTTTAAGTTTTCTCTACCAAAGGCTAAAGAGGTTCGGAGAGTGTTTTGTAGGTTGGTTACAAAGTCCAGAATGTTAGTTCCTGGAGAAGGCGTAAACCCCTCCCATTGCTGCTTCACCAACTGCAATAGCCCCTTAACCTCGCAGCCATACACAAGTTCAAATGGTGAAAACCCTAAACTGGGATGTGGTACTGCCCTGTAGGCAAAGAGCAACTACTGCAACACTAGGTCCCAATCATTGGAGTGCTCATTTATGAATTTACGTATCATCGCCCCCAAAGTTCCATTAAATTTCTCCACCAGGCCATTTGTTTGATGATGGTAAGGGTTGGCAACAAAGTGATTCATCCCATGAGCTTCCCAAAGGCTTTTGATGGTTCCTGCCAGGAAATTAGTTCCTGAATCCATAAGGATGTCGGAGGGCCAAACTATGAGGGCCATTAAATGTCTGTTAATGCCTGGCATACACTTTTAGCCCTGGTGTTGCTTAGAGCTACTGCTTCCAGCCATCGGGTGGCAAAATCCATGAAAGTCAGTATGCACTGCTTTCCTCTGGGTGTCTTTTTCAGAAAAGGACCCAGAATATCCACAGCTACTTGCTGAAATGGAACTTCAATGATGGGGAGTGGCTGGAGAGGGGCTTTGACCAGGTCTTGGGGTTTTCCCACTCTTTGGCACACCTCACAAGACTGGACATAAGTAGAAATGTCCTTGCCCATTCCCTCCCAGTGGAATGGCTTCCCCAAATGGTCTTTGGTCCTGTTCAGCACAGCATGGCCACTAAGATGATTGTGGGATAAGCTCAAGATCTTTACCCGGTACTTAGTTGGAACTACCAACTATCTTTGAGGATGCCAGTCTTCCTGGTGCCCACCAGAAAGAGTTTCCTTGTATAAAAGTCCTCTTTCTTCAACAAACTGGGATCGATTAGAAGAACTGAGAGGTGGTGGGTTACTCTGTGCCGCCGTCCAATCTCCCTGGAGGCTTTCACCTCCTTCCTTCTTGGCCTGGAACTGTTCCCTCGATGCTGGAGACGTCAGTTCCTCACTGGATTGTGGACTTGGGCTTGATCCCTCTGGAAGCGATGTAGAGTTTGACTTGAAGGGTTGAATTGTCACTTGGGCCTCTGGGTTGATGAATTTGGGGTCCACTAAGGATTGGTGGATAGCTGACACCTGTGCTCCAGTGTCCCTCCACACAATAAACTTCTTCCCACCCACTCTCACAGTTTCCCTTCCCTCTGAGGGTATCTGGGAGGCATCTGGGCCTGAGGACCTTTGGTGTGACCCTAGTGCCATGAACTGTAATGTGTTGGGGTTCTTCGGACAGTTGGCCTTTACATGCCCCAGATCATTACATTTAAAACATCGCCCAGCTGACTGGTCACTGAGATGAGGTGGGTTGCTGGAGAATGGTATGGTGGGACGATTAGGTGTCTGGTGTTTTCCTTGGGGAGTAGGTGGGGCCTTGGGCTGGCCCCAGTGGTAGGGTGTGGTCTAGGGGTGTCCCTTCTGATAATTGCTCCAACTGCTACTAGCTTTCTTTTTTTCCACCACCTCCACCCATTTGGTTCCAATCTCCCCCGCTTCGATTACAGTTTTGGGCTTCCCATCTAGGAGGTACCTTTCTATTTCCTCAAGAATACCCTCTAAGAACTGCTCCATTTACACTAGGAGAGACAGATCTTCCAGAGATTTAACACTTGCTTCTGATTTCCAGGTATCCCAATTTTTGACAATGTGGTAGGCGTGTCAGGAAAATGTTACTTCTGGTTTCCACCTTCGGGCTCTGAACCGCCGACAGGTATGCTCAGGTGTTAGCCCCATTCTAATTCTGGCCTTTTTCTTTAAAAGGTTGTACTCATTCAAGTGTTCTTTAGGCATTTCAGCTGCCACCTCTGCTAAGGGTCCACTGATCTGTGGCCTCAACTCCACCATATACTAGTCTGTAGGGATGTTGTACCCAAGGGAGGCTCTTTCAAAATTTTCTAAGAAGGCCTCTGTATTATCACCTACCTTGTATGTGGGGAATTTCTTGGAATGGGGAGCAGTACCTGGTGAAGGACTGTTAGGGTTACCTGCTGGACCCAGCTTAGCCCTTTCCGGCTCTATTTTCGTCTCCAAGAGCTTCACCTCTTTATTCTCCCTCACTTCCAACTCCAAGTGCTTTAATTCCATTTGTCTTTCGTGTTTGTTCTGTTTTTCTTCAGCCTCCAATCTGGCTAATTCCAGTTTTTTCTGGACCTCACTGTCAGTCATTTTTGCTAACTTTCCTGCCCTTACTGTAGCCTATCCCAAGAGCTAGGGGGAAAAAACAGCTTGTGAATACCCTTGCTGTAGCTTAACTACTCTGCCCTCAGGCAAAAAACAAAAAACTCCAGCTGCTCTCAGTTTAAAAAAAAAAGTGCCCTTTAAAAAAAAAAACCTCCCTGGTTTTCAAGCAGCCAAAAGGAGAAAAGTGTCCTTTTAAAATCCTGAGGTCTGTGCTTCTGGTTCAAAATGATCCCACCACTCTGCCACCATGTCAGGGGTCTCCCCCCCACACTCTGAACTCTGGGGTACAGATGTGGGGACCCGCTTGAAAGACCCCTACGCTTATATTCTACCAGCTTAGGTTGAAACTTCCCCAAGGCACAAATTCCTTTCCTTGTCCTTGGATGGTATTGCTACCACCACCAAGTGATTTACACAACAATTCAGGGAAGGGTCACTTGGAATCCCTATCCCCCCAAAATATTCCCCGAAGCCCTTTCACCCCCTTTCCTGGGAAGGCTTGAGAATAATATACCAACCAATTGCCTTAGCAATGAGGCACAGACCAGACCCTTTGTCTTCAGGACCCTGAAACAAATCAGGTTCTTAAAAGAAAAACTTTATTTATAAGGAAAAAAAATAAAAGAATCACACCTGCAAAATCAGGATGGAAGGTAACTTTACAGGATAAATAAAAAGATTTAAAACACAGAGGACTCCCCTCTGGACTCAACTTCACAGTTACAAAAACAGGAATAAAACTACCTCTGCAGCACAGGAAAATTCACAAGCTAAAACAAAAGATAACCTAACGCATTTCCTTACCCTACTTACAGTTTCTATAATTTTAGATGGAATATTCCAGGTATATTTTCAGGAGATGTTGTACCTCCTTGGCTTCTCTCTCCATCTGGAGAGGGAACAACAAAGAGAGAGCCCAAACAAAACCTTCTCCCCCCAGATTTGAAAGTATCTTCTTTCCTCATTGGTCCTTCTGGTCAGGTGCCAGCTAGGTTATTTGAACTACTTAAACCCTTACAGGTAAGGCAATTCAGTACAGCTGCCAAGGAGGGATTTTATGCTACCCTTCTCTCTATATTTATGACAATCCCCTACCCAGGGAGAAGGGCCCAGCTGGGCTGATGGGATGGGGTGCAGGGAGAGAAGCTGCTGCCAGGGCTAAGGGCCTGGAAAAGCCTGAGCTGTGGCCTAGAGCTGGGCCCTGCTGGAGCCCCAAGGAGCCCAGATGAGCCAGGGAAAGGCCTCAGGCCCATCTCAGGGGAGAAGGGAAAATGTCCATCACCGTCTGGGGTTGGGAAGTCACTGGGGAGATGGGTGAGTTCTTGCTGGTTAATGAAGCCCATTTGTGCCCCCTGGACTGAACTACCCCTGCTGTCCATAACTCCCCACCCCGAACTGCCCCATCCCTAAATTTCCCTGACCCTACACCCTTCTTTGATTCCCCTCCCTCCCTCAGGCTCCCTGGGGTAATTTCACTGTGTTGTTTTAACTGGCAACCCAAGGACATGCTGAGCTCCCCTGCCCTCTGTGAGGAACTGGGGGCTCTGCCTGTAAAACTTCTGAATAGTGGCTGATTTGATGAAATTGTATTGTGACATTGTTGCGTCATGGAAAGCCTATGTGCCTGGGGATCCCAGGTGAGTTAGCAGGGCTGTGTCACATCTCTGCCAGGCCCGAGACAATGGTGAGTGATCAGCACCCAGTGATGGTCTTTCCAAAGTTAAACATCTGTGTCTGAAGGGAGGAGGGTTGGAAGTACTGGAAAGTTAGTTAGAGTTGCCAGATGTCTGGTTTTGGACTGGAAAGTCTGGTCTAAAAGGGAACCCAGCAGTGTCCAGTCAGCACTGTTGACCGGACACCAAAAGTCAAGTTACCAGTCCATGGGTGTGGGGGAGGTACAAGTTTATCAACCCACGCCAGCCATGGGTGTAATTTGCAGGGAAGCATTGCCCCCCCCCCCCCAACCGTGTATTTCTGCAAGTGCCAAGCAGGGCTTACTCTGATCAGTCTGTTGGGAGGGAAGGGGCCTCTGTCCTTCCCATGCTGTGCTGGCTCACTCCACCCCTCCCCACAGCTGAGGGTGGCAGCTCCAGAACGCTGCCTCCTGGGTCCTAGTGCCCATTATCATCCTCTTTTGTGTGTGCTGGGTCCTGTTTCCATACAATGGTGAGTGCTCATGGGGGGAGAAGGGCAAGGGGGTGGGATGGGGTTGGAGGAAGAGGCAGTGGGGAAGGAAGGGGGATGGGGCAGGGAAGAGGAGATGGGAGTGGGAATGAGGCACTGGACAGTGTGGAGAGGAAAGGGGATGGGTTGTGGAGAGGAAGAAGGAGGGGATGGGGCAGGGGAAGAGAAAGGGATAGGGGATGGGGAGTGGGATGGGGTGGGGACAATGGGGAGAGGAAAGGGGATGGAGCGGAGAGAAGAAGGAGATAGGGGGTAGGGCAGGGGAAGAGAAGGGGATAGGGTAGGGTTGCCACCTGTCTGGGTTTTACCCAGACAGTCTGATTTTTGGCTTCTGTGTCGGATGCCATTTAGGGTTGACAGGTGTCTGGGTTTCAGGACCTGGCAACTGTAAATGGCACCTGAACCACAAGTCTGGTTACTGCGGGGTGGGGCCAAGTGCCGGGCCATTAACTCACACCAGCCCCTGCTCAGCTGGGGTTGCCTCCTACCTGCAGGCAGGCTTGAGCCGATACAGTGAGTGACAGGGGAGGAGGAAGAGGAGCCAGTGATGGGGGTGGCCCTTGGGGGGGGGGGGGGGGGGAAGGCAGACAAGGGCGGGGCCTTGGGGAAAGAGGCGGAGCAGGGGTAGGGAATTGGGGGAAAACATGGGGTGGGGCCTCGGGGGGGGGTCCAGTTTCCAGCATTTATAAAGCTGGCAACCTTAAATAGTTACCAAAGAGACCAAAAGCAGCAGGTGGGTAGGTGACCCCAGCAAGAATCTATAAAGGGAGGCACAGGGGATGAGAGCCATCTTGTACTGGAGTCAGATGAAGCAGGCTGCTGCAGGGCGGTAGGCAGTGGGGTAAAAGACCCTGCCTGCCTGAGGGAATATAGATGCTCCCCAAGGGCTCCCAAGTGAAGGGTGAACTAGCGCCAGACATTGTGTCTGGGATGGCTGACTGTTCTGTGTGGTCTGTGCTCTCTTGGGCCTTACGCGCTTTCTGTTTAATCCTATAAAGTTGATAGATTGAATACAGAGTGTATGTGTGAGTGTGCACAAATGCATGTGTGTGTCTATGCACACATGCGCACTGACTGATTCACAATGGCTGTGTGCCCGAGGGAGTGAAGTGCAGACCAGAAGCTTCACATCTCTGGGTGCCGTTCCGGGACAGGGGGTGTTTGAGTAGGGGGCAGGCTGAAGGATCAGCGCTGTGTGAAGCAGGGCTGGGCGGCTGCACCGTGGCTCTGATGCTCAGAAGGGGGGTGACAGGTAGCACGTCTCTGTCCTGGGGGCGGGGCGTAGGGCAATGGTTCTCAACCAGGGGTACACGTACCATAAAGGGTATGCAGAGGTCTTCCAGGGGGCACATCAACTCATCCAGATATTTGCTTAGTTTTACAACAGGCTACATAAAAAGCACGAGCGCAGTCAGTACAAACTAAAATTTCATATGGACAATGTCTTGTTTACACTGCTCTATAGACGACACACTGAAATGTAAGTACAATATTTATGTTCCAATCAATTTATTTGAAAAATGAAAAAGTAAAAGCAATTTTTCAGTAATGGTGTGCTGTGATACTTCCGTATGTTTATGTCTCATTTTGTAAGTTTAAGTGAGGTATAAACTTGGGGGTACACAAGACAAATCAGACTTTTGAAAGGGGTGCAATAGTCTGGAAAGGTTGAGAGCCACTGGCCTAGGGGGCCCGAGATTGGGGCAGCGGCAGGACTCCATTCAGGTCTCAAAAGTTTAATGCACCCCAGGGGATTGAGAGTACAGAGGCTTGGATCCCCCTCACAGCTGCCCTAGTGGGTGGCCAGGAAGGGGCATTCAATCTGAGACACACACACAGCCCCCGGCTCCCTTGTGTCAGGTCACCCCAGGGACATTTCCAGTGCCCCTCCCACCACAGGGCCACCTGAGCCCTCGTTAGCCCCAGGGGATGGGGATGGGGCTTATTTGCATAGAGGAGGCTGGAGGCATTAATCTCACTTGTAAAGTCTGTATTCCATGCTACAAGACAATATGTAAGTTTTGCTTTATAACTTGGAAAATGTTTTCTCTGGACTTGTGAACCCAGGCCCAGGAATTGTCCCCCCTACCCCTGTA
The DNA here is from genome assembly GCF_965140285.1 of Lepidochelys kempii. Taxonomy (NCBI): domain Eukaryota; kingdom Metazoa; phylum Chordata; order Testudines; family Cheloniidae; genus Lepidochelys; species Lepidochelys kempii. The sequence continues at coordinate 5,262,059 of NC_136385.1, forward strand.
CCCATCCAGGAGGGCTATCAAAATTTAGGTGGGCCATTATAAGACAAAAGCTTTGCTAATTGCTCCATCCACCCATGGAGAAGTATGTGCAGAAGGCCTCTTCCCATCTGCTATAAGATAGAAATGAAAACAGGTGGCATGAAGATTTTTCATCTCTTTGATGTTTGAATTCTCAAAGGGCCAGAGAAACCAAACTGAAACCAGAGATCCCCAGTGGCTGCCTCATGGGTCTGCCCTGGAAGACACTTGGAATAGTCGCTCACTACAACTCTGTCACTCTTAGGATTTAGAGGTGACTCATTGGTTTGTATATGTTTGCTTTCTTTAACCTGTGCTTAGTTCTCTTACTTCTCTTTCCTAGTTAAACTATCTACAGTTTTATTATTACAGTATTGGCTGCAGGGGTTGTTTTTGGTGTAAGATCTAGGGTACCAATTGAGCTGGAGTAAAGGACAGGTCTGTTGGGACTGAAAGCAACCAGAATATTGTCTGTTTTTTGGTGTAAATGATCATTTATCACTAAGTCAAGTTTGCCTGGAGAGTCTAAGGGGACTGTCTGGGACTCCATAGTAAGACTCTTATGGTGATCCAGGAGTTCACATTTGTTACTGGCTTGGTAAAATCTAATTCTAGAACATACCACCAGTTTAAGGCATTTGGTTCACGGTCATGAGCCACTCCAGACAGGGACTTACCCTGTCTAGCTTCAGGCCTGCCACTGTCTCAGTTTACCTTCTAATCTTACCTAAAACAAGCCACCATAGCGGCTGTTTTCACAATGCTGCTCCCCTAATGTTCTTCATTATCAGAAAGTAAAAGTCCAAGCCTTCCAGCCCTCTTCCCCTGGATCAATTAGTCCTTTCAGTTTAAAATGGTTTCCCCTTTTTTATAGCCCAGTCTCCTGCTCAATGTTCTTGGTAGCCTTGCCAGCTGAGGCTAATGCCTCAACAAGCTCTGGCTCCTTGCAGGTCTTTCTGCAGGCTTCAGAGAGTTATCAGGTGCCATCAGTGCAGCAGGCTCCCTACCCCAGACTCTCCCAGAGGGAGCTCAGGCTGCCCTTATGCTCTCCGCAGACTGCTTTCTAGTCACAAGCTCCCATCATATGGTCCTGGGCGTCACTCCGTTCACCTGGGAAGGTGGGCTAAGGTTAGCACATTGCAGCTGAGCCCCAGCCCCCCAAAGAACCAGTGCATGCTGTGACATGGGAATAATAGTTCCCTAGTTCATCAGGGGGCCCCCTCAGTTGATGTCTGTGACTTACTCAGCTAATACTGTGATCAGCACCAGAGGAATTCCTGCCTGGGAAACAGATTCCTGCTCCGGGGTCAGCCCTGGGAGCTGTGCTGTGGTGATATGCGACTTCTGCTTCTTCAGGGACGTGCTGTTGTAATTGCATGGAAAGGCTCGCACTGAATCTCGCTAACATTTCTTCAGACAAATGGAGAGACCTCGCTGGACCAGCTGTGATCAGTTCATTTCTGTCGGGAGTGCGCTCATCTTCAGATGGGCGATCCCAACTGCACTGCAGAAAAACGGCTACATATGGAATCAGTGCCAGCTGGAATTCTCCTGCAGAACATAATAGAGATTTAGGACTCCACTGGATGGAGCTGTCCTGTGCACTCAGCACATCTTGCTGCTCACTATGGCCCAGATCCACAAAAGTATTTAGGCTCCTAATTCCCATTGATTTCACCAGGAATTTGACATCCAATACTTTTGAGATGTGGGCCCATGTGACTCCTGTCTTACCAGGGGATGGGGAGGGGAAGGAACCGCTCAGTGCACACACATTGTAAAGCTTTTGGCTTTGTGTGTGAATTATTTGTAACAATGGAAGAGGACCCCAGATCTGTCTAAGACAGGGGTGCTTTCGGAAAGAGAATGCTCTACTGAAAATGCCAACTATTGAGGAGAGAGACTGATCATTTTACTGTAATGTCTGTTAGTTCTTGCAAAGGCCTCAGACCCTGGAGAGCTGAGCATGGGAGAGAAAGATAAAAACCCTTCCAGGAAAAGGCCACAGCCTGATGTCCTGAAATAGTCAGATCGAAGAGATGGAAATTGAAGCCAAGAGGGAGTAAATGGAAGCTCCACCCAACCCTCACTCACCTGGTATCCGTCTCAAGCTTTCCTGCCAGCTCATTCTGGTTGATTCCCTTTAGGGCTTGAATGGCTACCTCAGCAGCCCCATCCATCTTGTAGTACTGTACCAGCAGGTCACACACGGTCAGGGAGTTGGCCTCCTCCAGCATCCCATTGGGGATCCTCTTGTACCCCTCTGGTAGCTTCATATGGTTCAATTTGGACTTGAATCTCTTGATATCTGCACTCCCCAGCTCATCCAGAGTCTCCTGCAAGGCATCTCTCAAGGTCTCAGGCATCTTGTCTCGGATGTTTGCTGAAAACAGAGCCTTGTCTGTCACTATGTCTCTACTTTTATGCTTTCCAGTGCATCCCTCATCCCTCAGCCTCTGTTTCTCCACCTTCTCCCAGCTCCTCTTCCTCACCCCCTCTCCCTAGGATCAGAGGCTCAGAGGACAGAGAGCTAAGTGGGACAATGAGAACTGGTGACATGAAGTCAACTGATTTCCTGGAGGCTGGCCACTGATGGATGGACAGGGACATACCAGCTCCCACCTTCCTCTTGCCCTGTAGAGTAATCAGTCCTCCACAATGGTGGTTGACAAGCTCTTCCTAAGGCCCCATGTACAATGTATTATGTGGCCCCATCAATTATTATTTTAACTAAAAAACAACTCCCCAGCTAGCCTTTATAGTTGTAAAGAAAATCTTTTAATGCAACCCTCACATAAACAGATGCAATGGCATCTGTCCAAGTCTACAGAGAAACTTAAAAAATAGGTCAGAGAGGTGTGAAATGCCCCAGTTCAACTCAATAGTATGTTAATACTGGAACCGTAAAGGGATAAATGTCAATAATGTTAACTACTTGACATTTTAGTAGCTGCAGCCAGCTAAATTATTCTTTCAAGGAGCACTTGACTGATTGGATAACTGACATCTCAAATAGGAGAAGTGATACATTTCCTGGCATGACTTTTGTAAATGAATCGTCACTGATGCTAAAGTTCAAAGAACCTTTTGGGACTAACAAACATTTCAGTAAAAAACCCCTCAGTGTTCATCTGAAAAACAGATATTTTACGTATCCTACAGAGAGGATGGGCAGTAAACTTACCACTGTTTCTTGAATATTTTAACTCTCTTGTGGTGTTAGACCAGCTAGTTCTCTAGTATCCAGAGTCATGTCCTAACGGAGAGATCCAGGGGACAGGGGAATGGTGTCCTCGAGGGAAGCTCTATTGACATTTAAACTGATCAAACCCCAGAGAAATACACAGTAGAGGAGAATCCTACAATCCTAGCTTGGCACCGAAGGTGGAGAAGGTTGCTCAGGTCCCATCTAGCCTATCCTCACACTGGTCCAAGGCAGGATGATCCCCCCACAGTTTATCCTCTGGGATTTAAAGATGATCTGGAGAAGAACCGATGGTTCTTCGCCACTGGGCAGGGCCCTGGGATCCTTACCTTGGCCCCTAAGTGGACAGGGAATTGATGGGACCTAATGGAGCTTCTCCACGCAAACCCCTGTGCTGCAGGCAGGAGGATCTGGGCCTCTGAGAGAACAACTGGGATTAGACACCGGGATCACAAGCTCCATGAATTCGTACTGACCTGCTCGTGTTGGGGTGGAGCCAGGAAGCTTCACATCCCCTGGAAGAGAGAAGGAAAGAGGGAATCAGATACTGGGTTCGTGCTGCTCATGAGAGATCCCACTCGATATCTGGTATCTGACTGGCTAAGCCACTCACATGGCAGTGCAGCTAATTACCATGTACTAACTCTGTATCTCTGTAGCTACTGCCCTGAGCAGTAATTTCCATGGATCTCTTCACCGTGAGGCTAAGAGGGGGGCTTATTAATTCACTCTTACGGCCTGATCCTGAGGAGGGTTAAGTGCTCACCACTCCAAATGGGAGTTCAGGAGCTCAGCACCAACCAGCATCAGGCCATTTTACAGCACCCACCATGCTGAGTTTGTGAATAGGGAGGGAAAGATGGTCTTGGAATGAAGGCACCAGACTCCTGGGTTCTTCTTTTAGCCATGTGAAGGAGTGTGGGCTGATAGTTAGAGCAGGGGATTGACAGGTTTAGACAGCAGTCATGTCCTTTTGATGAGTACCTTAATATCGCTGAGAGGGTTGAACAATGTTTGCGTGTGCTAGGACTATGGAGGACCTGGGGTGGCCATATGGCTGAGAGAACTTGAGCCCCTTGATTCCTCTGGGCTGAGCAGGGAGAGATGAGACAAGAGGAAAGGATGATGCACTTATGGGTGCAATAGGCACAAAACAATGCTGAGAGATTCAGTTCTGCTCAGTGATAATTCTCAGGAGCGCAGGGCACCTGTGCAAAGAGATATGGGTCTTCATGCTGGTGAATGCAAGGTCAGGAGCTAATGCAGTTAATCATAGAATCATAGAATATCAGGGTTGGAAGGGACCTCAGGTCCTCAAAGCAGGACCAATCCCCAGTTAAATCATCCCAGCCAGGGCTTTGTCAAGCCTGACCTTAAAAAACTTCTAAGGAAGGAGATTCTGATAATACCACCCTGAGCAATGAAAGATGAGGGGACATCAATCAATGTACTGTCCTAGTTGGGTGTAGTCTCCACCTATAGGCTGGATACACTCTGGGTCTGATGTTGGGTTGGGAGCGAGGCTGGCTGGATGGACATTACCCCTGGGTGCGAGGCCAGCCAGGGAGCAATGAGTTAGCTGGTGTGTCTGTGCTCCCTGCCCTCTCCTAGGTGGAATCACAACTTCCCAGCCAAGTGTCACAGACCCGATCCCTGATGGAGCTGCTCTAGCTGTAGAGGCAAGGGCTGAGTTTGGGAGCAAGAATTGGAGCATTCTCTCCCCCTCGGTTGTTGTGAGATTCTCCATGGCCATGGTAGGCAGAGTGACTGCAGCACAGTGCTGGGTGCCTCTGTTTGGGGACTAGAGTGACGTGATCTCAATGGGCATTTCCAAACCTGCTCCTCTGCTCTCCCTCCCCAGCCCAGCCCCAGTTCACATTCCCATGGGCTGTAGGAGGTGGCTGTGCACATGTGTCCTGCCTTATTGTGTGCACACGGCTGGCCCTAGCAACTACAAGCAGATGCTGGGAGAGGGCTTCCTGCACAATCCTCTGCCCTCTGCCAGGATCTCTGGCTGAACCCACCTGGTCTCACAGTTGTCTCCCAGATCTGTTGCTGTGTTTTCTTCTCCACCAGGCTGAGCTCCAATTTGCCCCCCAAGTCTCTGGTGTAGATTTCCATGTCTGGATCCAGGGGATGAACTGCCATATTGGAGAACTCCAACTCCTGCAGCAAAGAGAAGTCACCCCCTTGTGGTGAGCCCACCTGAGCCGGCAGAGCAGGAGTGGGCGATGCATGTGGATCCTCAACAATCCTCCCCAAATCCTTATGTATCCTTAATAATCCTCCCTGAGTTCTCAGAGGAGGAGGGGCCTTCTGCGTTTGACCTCCCATTACCAGGAACACAGTAGCCGTCAATATAACTTTCATCCCTTTCTCACTCACTTCCTGCCCCTGGGCTCGCTCTGCCCTCAGACTGACTGAGCCCCTCTTGGTTCACTCCAACTGTCCCACTGAAAGCATAAGAGGGGCAGATTCAGCTCCCACCTCTGTGCTGACGATTCCCAGGTCAGCCTCTCTACCCACTCTGCCAGATCCCTGCCTCCTCTGGTATCTCTTGCAGCCGGTTCATACTGAGCTCAGCTCCTCACCTCCCCTTCCAACCCCTTCCCTGTCTCTGCCTTCTCCATCCCTGTCAATAGCTCCACTGGCCTCCTGTCATCCAGGGCTCCCTGCAGCACAGAGCCCCCTTGCACTGTATCAGGGAAGTAGGGTCAACATTGACTGTGAGGTGAGAGCACCCCCTACTGAGTCATCCTCTACATCCTGTGCCATAACCTCTGATTAAAGATACAGAACAGAAGGAAAAACAGTTGAAGTCTTTGAAATGTAAAGTAGTAAATAAGGATTTGATTGTAACAACATCCCTTGTTCCCTTTCCTGTGCGCTACAGAGAGTTTTTAGAAGGAAAAACCACCTTGATGTCTCAGATGGTATCAAAGATGGTAATAACTGTGCTCTTTGGGGAAAAGTGAAGTTAGCTGAGAGGGGCTGGAGTTGTCATAGTTACTGTTGTTGTTAAAGTCTGATCCTGTTTCCAGTAAGACAAAACAAGACAAGACAAGCACACAGAAAAGGGGAGAGAAAAGAACAGCAAAGAAAGAAAATGCTTTTGTCTCTGATGCTGACTCTCACTGGCTACTTCATTGCTGGAGAAACATAGGCCCAGCACATTGTCTGATCAGCCTGTCCGAGACCTGGCAAACTCATACAAGAGTCCGGCTGTCTACGGAATAGCTAGAAGCTGCATCTTTCTGGTCACAGGCTTACAGCAGTGTTTCAAAATCTCCAGACTTGGCTGGTCAAGCCAGACTTTCATTAGACAGATGGAAAAAGGAGAGAGCTAGGACAGAAAAGAAATAAAGTAGGGAAGGGAAAGAACACATGGGGGAGGGGAGAAGAGAGACAAAGTCTCACATCCCAGGTAGTACTCGAGATTCAGCTGAAGCCAGTGGAGGTGGCGATGTCATCTGGGTTCCTCTTCCTGGGCTGGTCTGGTCTGGACATCTTTCAGGATGGAGATGCAGAAGGTCCGGGTCCCAGGAGACGGGGCAAGTGGCAGCTATCAAGGTGGAGCTCACTCCTGTAGCCAAATTTCTCTCCCCAAATCTCTTTCTTTAAGGACCCCAAAAAGGAGTGAGGGGAACAGCCCATCCTCTCATAATTTTGTCCTTCAATTAGGCCTATCTGCAGACAGCTGCAGCGGCACAGGAGCTAGCACAGAGCTGTAAACAGGGGAGTTTGAAAGGGGAGTTTGTCTTGTGGTGCTTGTGTGGGGTTTGGTTTTGCTGTGGGTGGTGGTGTGGTTTGTGTTTCCCAGATTAACAGGATTTAGGTGGGAAGGCTATGACAGATTCAGAGGTGGCAGTGGGAGTGACCCATGTAGCAGATGACACAATGAAGATGACTGGATGTGGAAGCTGTGGTATGTACATGATCCTGGAGGGGGCACCTGGTAAGAGTTTTGTCTGCATGAAATGCCGTCTGATAGAGCTGATGGAGGAAAAGATCAGAGGTTTGGAGATGCAGGTGGAAAGTCTGGTAGAGTTTAGGAAGGGGTTTGAGCAGATTATGGAGCAAAGACATGAGGTATCTGAAGGGAAAAGCTCAGACTTGCAGATGGAAGCAGGACTAGGGAATTCTGAGGGGAGACTGGGTGAGGAAAGTGGTCAGTGGAAGCATGTGACTAAAAGAACTAGGCAGAGGAAAAGACGGGCTAGTGAAGGAGAAATAGAGCTTCAGAATAGGTTTGCAGAGTTGGAAAATGAAGAAGGGGCTCAGCAGGTAGTCACTGAAGGTGACAGGGCAAGGAAGAAGAGAAGAGCGGTTAGTCCTATAGGAAAAGGGGAAGAGTTAATGGAGATTACACCAAATATGAGCCCCAGGAGGATACAGGATGGGTTAAAAAGGATTACAAGGGAGAATGGGAATGGAAAGAACTTGCAGCCAGAGGGAACAGGGGATAGACTGGAGAATAGCACCGTCACTAGGAAAAGGCAGGTCTATGTGATTGGGGACTCTTTACTGAGAAGAATAGATAGGCCTGTAACCAGAGCTGATCCAGAAAATAGGAGGGTGTGCTGTCTTCCAGGTGCTAAGATACGGGATGTAGACCTGAGGTTGAAAAGGATTCTAAAGGGAGCGGGAAAGAATCCCCTAATTATCCTTCATGTGGGAACAAATGATATGGCTAGATTCTCGCTGGAAAGTATTAAGGGAGACTATGCTAGGCTGGGGAGGACGCTTAAGGAAATTGAGGCTCAGGTGATCTTTAGTGGGATTCTGCCTGTTCCTAGAGAAGGGCAACAAAGGTGTGACAAGATTATGACTATCAATAGATGGCTTAGGCAGTGGTGCTATAAGGAGGGCTTTGGGATGTATGGTCATTGGGAGGCATTCATGGATAGAGGACAGTTCTCTCGGGATGGACTTCATCTGAGTAGGGAAGGAAATAGACTTCTAGGATGGAGGCTGGCACAACTGATTAAGAGAGCTTTAAACTAGGAATTTGGGGGAGATGATTGGGAGATGTCCAGGTAATCTCCACGCCAGAATTTAGCATAGAGTGGAAAGAAAATGAAGTAAGAGTGGATACAGCTGTAGGTAGGAGGAAGGGCAGTGTAGATACAAGTCGAATAGGTTATACTGGTAGTAAAATAACCGTGCCTAATAGGGTACAGAATGTGAGTGAGGCCAAACAGCAAAAATTAAGATGTTTGTACACTAATGCAAGGAGCCTAGGTAACAAAATGGAGGAACTAGAGTTACTGGTGCAGGAAGTGAAACCAGATGATATAGGTATAACAGAGACCTGGTGGAATAGTAGTCATGACTGGGCTACAGGTATTGAAGGGTATGTGCTGTTTAGAAAAGACCGAAATAAAGGTAAAGGTGGTGGAGTAGCATTGTATATCAATGATGAGATAGAATGTAAAGAAATAAGAAGCGATGAAATGGATATGACTGAGTCTGTCTGGGCAACAATTAAATTGGGGAAGAAAACTATTAGAGCCTCCCCTGGGATAGTGCTTGGGGTGTGCTATAGACCGCCGGGATCTAATTTGGATATGGATAGAGCCCTTTTTAATGTTTTTAATAAAGTAAATACTAATGGAAACTGTGTGATCATGGGAGACTTTAACTTCCCAGATATAGACTGGAGGACGAGTGCTAGTAATAATAATAGGGCTCAGATTTTCCTAGATGCGATAGCAGATGGATTCCTTCAGCAAGTAGTTGCTGAACCGACTAGAGGGGATGCCATTTTAGATTTGGTCTTGGTGAGTAATGAGGACCTCATAGAGGAAATGGTTGTAGGGGATAATCTTGGCTCAAGTGATCATGAGCTAATTCAGTTCAAACTGAATGGAAGGATTAACAAAAATCTGCAACTAGGGTTTTTGATTTCAAAAGGGCTGACTTTCAAAAATTAAGGAAATTAGTTAGGGAAGTGGATTGGACTGAAGAATTTATGGGTTTAAAGGTAGAGGAGGCCTGGGATTATTTTAAATTAAAGCTGCAGAAGCTATCGGAAGCCTGCATCCCAAGAAAGGGGAAAAAATTCATAGGCAGGAGTTGTAGACCAAGCTGGATGAGCAAGCATCTTAGAGAGGTAATTAAGAAAAAGCAGAAAGCATATAGGGAGTGGAAGAAGGGAGGGATCAGTAAGGAAAGCTACCTTATTGAGGTCAGAATATGTAGGGATAAAGTGAGACAGGCTAAAAGTCAAGTAGAGTTGGACCTTGCAAAGGGAATTAAAACCAATAGTAAAAAGTTCTATAGTCATATAAATAGGAAGAAAACAAAGAAAGAAGAAGTGGGACCGCTAAAAACTGAGGATGGAGTGGAGGTCAAGGATAATCTAGGCATGGCCCAATATCTAAACAAATACTTTGCCTCAGTCTTTAATAAGACTAAAGAGGATCTTAGGGATAATGGTAGCATGATAAATGGGAATGAGGATATGGAGGTAGACATCACCATATCTGAGGTAGAAGCGAAACTCAAACAGCTTAATGGGACTAAATCGGGGGGCCCAGATAATCTTCATCCAAGAATATTAAAAGAATTGGCACAAGAAATTGCAAGCCCATTAGCAAGAATTTTTAATGAATCTGTAAACTCAGGGGTTGTACCGTATGATTGGAGAATTGCTAACATAGTTCCTATTTTTAAGAAAGGGAAAAAAAGTGATCCAAGTAATTATAGGCCTGTTAGTTTGACATCTGTAGTATGCAAGGTCTTGGAAAAAATTTTGAAGGAGAAGGTAGTTAAGGACATTGAAGTCAATGGTAAATGGGACAAAATACAACATGGTTTTACAAAAGGTAGATCGTGCCAAACCAACCTGATCTCCTTCTTTGAGAGAGTAACAGATTTTTTAGATAAAGGAAACGCAGTGGATCTGATTTACTTAGATTTCAGTAAGGCGTTTGATACTGTGCCACATGGGGAATTATTAGTTAAATTGGATAAGATGGGCATCAATAGGAAAATTGAAAGGTGGATAGGGAATTGGTTAAAGGGGAGACAACAACGGGTCCTACTGAAAGGTGATCTGTCAAGTTGGAGGGAGGTTACCAGTGGAGTTCCTCAAGGATCAGTTTTGGGACCAATCTTATTTAATCTTTTTATTACTGACCTGGGCACAAAAAGTGGGAGTGTGCTAATAAAGTTTGCAGATGATACAAAGCTGGGAGGTATTGCTAATTTAGAGAAGGACAGGGATACCCTACAGGAGGATGTGGATGACCTTGTAAACTGGAGTAATAGGAATAGGATGAAATTTAATAGTGAGAAGTGTAAGGTCATGCATTTAGGGATTAATAACAAGAATTTTAGTTATAAGCTAGGGATGCATCAACTAGAAGTAACGGAGGAGGAAAAGGACCTTGGAGTATTGGTTGATCATAGGATGACTATGAGCTGCCAATGTGATATGGCTGTGAAAAAAGCTAATGTCGTCTTGGGATGCATCAGGAGAGGTATTTCCAGTAGGGATAAGGAGGTTTTAGTACCGTTATATAAGGCACTGGTGAGACCTCACCTGGAATACTGTGTGCAGTTCTGGTCTCCCATGTTTAAGAAGGACGAATTCAAACTGGAACAGGTACAGAGAAGGGCTACTAGGATGATCCGAGGAATGGAAAACTTGTCTTATGAAAGGAGACTCAGGGAGCTTGGCTTGTTTAGCCTAACTAAAAGAAGGTTGAGGGGAGATATGATTGCTCTCTATATATATATCAGAGTGATAAATACCAGAGAGGGAGAGGAATTATTTAAACTCAGTACCAATGTGGACACAAGAACAAATGGATATAAACTGGCCACTAGGAAATTTAGATTAGAAATTAGACGAAGGTTTCTAACCATCAGAGGAGTGAAGTTTTGGAATAGCCTTCCGAGGGAAGTAGTGGGGGCAAAAGATCTATCTTGCTTTAAGATTAAACTCGATAAGCTTATGGAGGAGATGGTATGATGGGATAACATGGTTTTGGTAATTAAATATTCATGGTAAATAGGCCCAATGGCCTGTGATGGGTTTTTAGATGGGGTAAGATCCAAGTTACCCGGGAAAGAATTTTCTGTAGTATCTGGCTGATGAATCTTGCCCATATGCTCAGGGTTTAGCTGATCGCCATATTTGGGGTTGGGAAGGAATTTTCCTCCAGGGCAGATTGGAAGGCCCTGGAGGTTTTTCGCCTTCCTCTGTAGCATGGGGCACGGGTCACTTGCTGGAGGATTCTCTGCTCCTTGAGGTCTTCAAACTACAATTTGAGGACTTCAATAGCACAGATATAGGTGTGAGGTCTTTTTTAGGAGTGGTGGGTGAAATTCTGTGGCCTGCATTGTGCAAGAGGTCAGACTAGATGATCATAATGGTCCCTTCTGGCCTAAATAAAATATCTATGAATATCTATCTGATACACCAAGTTTAGTTCATTGATTTCTAGTCCCACATTTTCTTGTTTACCAGGCATGATCTTAACACAGTCCTTGCATTAGATCCTGAGGGCCTTTTTGTTTGGACTAATTCAGTCTGTCTCCCTTCTGTACCTTTTCCCATCAGTACTGATTGTTATGGGTTATTTTGACGCTTCATGAACTTACACTCACTTTTTACAGTTGAGCTCGCAATAATGGTAAATTTGCAGACCCAGTTATCACAGCAGACCTTAATATTGTTAATCCTCAATGGAAGCAGAGAGTTTAAATTTTACATACCTTAGGTGTCACTTCTATTTCTGAGGGACTGGATACAAAAGAACAAGAGCCGAAGCGTAGGGGCTTGCTTTTAGAAGGCTTGCGCACCCTTATTGACTGGTACTTCATTTCATTGTCCTCAATTGCCTGTGAAGTACAAGCACCATTATTCCTTGGAGATCCAAAGAGAGATGGATGGGCCCAGGGGAGAAAGGGTCCAGATTCCTTTTTAACTGCTACATCGCAGCCAACGGGGAGAAGAGTCTTTGTGATCCCAGGGGCAGTGGCATTACAAAAGCTGCAAGTGAGGAGTAACCTTGAGGAACCTGCATTTTTAGTGTGATTTTGCTCCCAATAAGGAAAGTCAAATCTGCTCCCCATCTTCATTTCATGGCTGGATCCATATTAAATTAAGGGACTAAGAACTGACAGCAACCAGCTTTGTACCTTCCAGAGGGCCTCCAACAAAGCCAGGTGAGACCAGACTATATATGGAATCATAGATTAGGCTTGGAAGGGACCTCAGGAGGTCATCTAGTCCAACCCCCTGCCCAAAGCAGGACCAACCCCGACTAAATCATTCTAGCCAGAGCTTTGTCAAGACGGGCCTTAAAAACCTCTAAGACTGGAGGATATCCCTGATGGCAGTACCATAAACAGCAGGGATGTGGGGTGGGGACAGCAGCAGGCCTTATTTCACATAATGAGCATCTCAGGCCTTCTTTCTCCAAGAAGCAAAGAGAGGCCAAGACAGTCCTGAACGATTCCAAAGGCCTGAGACAGACAGTCTCTTCGGTCCTCACACGGGGCTTCAAAGAGGCATGTGAGAAAGCCTTTATGTACACATAGAGCAATGCACAGGCGGTAACCCTGGGGGAGGGGAGGGCTGCATGTGATGCACTCGTTCCTCTGTGTAGCTGCTTAATTGTCTAGCCATCTGGCTGTTTAGCCATACCCGGCTGCCTTCCTTCCCATATATAAACCCAGCCCAGAACTCCAGAGCTCTCTGCCTAAGCTGTCTTCCTTATCTGTGTGGCCCAGGTAGGCAGCATGTCCCATCCCAGTCACATGGGACTGGACATAACTCACTCAGATTCAACGGAAATCCTTTCTAACATTTCCGAGGTAGAATTACACTCTGGGGAGTGAGTTTGGAGTCACTCGGCCCTCAGAAGCACACATCACTGCACTGGTTTGTGCAGTTATTTCACTACAGTGCATGCTAGAGGATGTTGCAACTCACTCCTTCTTCTCAGCCCAAGTGTAGCTTGTGGATCTGGACAATGTATATCTACAGTATATTATTATTGTATTCTCCTTTACCTGTACTAGTGAGAGATCACTGGGTATCAAGTAGAGGTGGAGGGTTACATCTGCAGCCCTGCTGGACCGATAAAGCAGCACCAGGGTGTGTATTGGAGGAAATAGCTTAGAATAGATCTGTTTCCAAAGCAGTCCAATTGGAGAGAAGCTGGGGTTCTCCAGCACGGCGTGGAACGGCCTCACCCGTGTTGGACTTTCCAGGATCATCCCCCAGTCAACAAAATGGGCCACTTGAAGCTGAGAAATGTCAACCTCTGCTGCTGTTGAAGGACAACAAAGAACGTGAGATTTTACCTGTCTTGTTCCCCTAGCTGCCTAATGGCTGGATCAGGGCTTGAGAGTCAGGACTCTGTTCCCTGCTCTGGAGGAAATGTCCATTGTAGACAGCTCACTGCTCATTTGCTCTCCCCAGTGTGAGATCAGCATTTTGAAACCAGTGTTTCTTGCTTCCTGTCCCAAAAGATCAAATGACCTTTGCCCAATTTCCTACTGAACCCATGGCTCTGGAATAATCTTTGTCATGGCTCTGCTCCTACATTCTTTCTATACATTGGTGACCAAAATTGGACACAGTACTCCAGCTGAGACCTAATCCGTGCTGAGTAGAGCGGTATTATCGCCTCCCGTGATTTGCATACTATACTTCTGTAAATGGAACCTAAAATTGCATTTGCTTTTTTTGCAACAGCATCGCATTGCTGACTCATGTTGAGATTGTGACCCCCCACCACTCCCAGATCTTTCTCAGCAGTGCTGCTGCCAAGCCAGTTATCCCCCATTTTGTATTTGTGCATTTGGTTTTTCTTCCCTAAATGTAGCACCTTACATTTAGAAGGGTGTTGATAAGTCGGAGAGAGTTCAGAGAAGGGCCACAAGTATGATTAAACAATTAGAAAACATGCCTTATAGTGAGACTCAAGGTGCTCAATCTATTTTGCTTAACAAAGAACTGACTTGATCATAGTTTATAAGAACCCCAATAGGGAACAAATATGTAGTAATGGGCTCCTCAGTCCAGCAGAGAAAGGTCTAACAGTGACAGTAATTAACCATTGGAACAATTTACCAAGCTTTGTGGTGGATTATCCATTACTGGCAATTTTAAAATCAAGATTGGATGTTTTTCTAAAAGATAGGCAATACGTTTGGGGAACTTTTCTGGCCTGTGCTATGGAGGAAGTCAGACTAGATTATCACAATGGTCCCTTCTGGCCTTGGAATCTATTAATCTAAATACCTTTAAAAACCTGGCTTATGGAAATCTCCTGTGTGGCTGAAAGGAGCTATAGAATGCCGTTTGTAGCAGTATTTTACTACCGTACCTGCAAGGCACAGGAAGTGCGGGAGGTGAACGGCTGCCACGGCCCTAGGTGGTTCTACCCTGATGTTGAACAAAGGGCTGGACACCATCCATTGCTGCTTTTCAGATGTGCTCATTCGCCGATCCCAGGAGTCGTATCCATATTGGATGGTCACGGCTGCTATCACCTCAAACCCCAGTTCAGTTTCAGAGCAACGGAACGAGCCTGCCCTTGGGAGGTGAACCCTGCAGAGCATGGGGAGAAAAGGGTTAAACAGCACTGGCTGGAACCATCTCACTACCTTTTCCAACTGACCCCAGGTGCCCTCACATTTATCTCCTTAACTCTAGCTCCAGCTCAGCCCTGTGCTTTGATATCAGGATTACTCTATATACAACAACAAAAGCTGGGTGATAATGAGAACACTTGGACCTTCTCAGACTCCATCCCTGTTAGGAGTTAAGGAGAGTCAGTCTCACTGGAAGACTGAAAGCTAGTTGCTGGCCCAGCACTCCAATCACTTAAGCATTAATCAGTTCCCACAGGAAAGACCTGATGGAGGAGTGGAGTACTTCATTACCTACTCAGACTGGAGGCTGATAAGCTAAGAACATAAGAATGGCCATACTGGGTCAGACCAATGGTCCATCTAGCCCAGTGTACTGTCTTCTGACAGTATTCAGTGCCAGATGCTTCAAAGAGAATGAACAGAACAGGGCAATTATCAAGTGATCCATCCCCTGTTGTCCACTCCCAGCTTCTGGCAATCAGAGGCTAGGGACACCCAGAGCATAGGATTGCATCGCTGAACAACATGGCTAATAGACATTAATGGACCTATCCTTCAGGAATTTATCTAGGTCTTTTTTGAACCCAGTTATAGTTGTGGCCTTCACAACATCCTCTGGCAAGGAGTTCCACAGGCTGACTGTGTATTGTGTGAAGAAGTACTTCCTTTTGTTTGTTTTAAACCTGTTGCCTGTTAATTTCATTTGGTGACCCCTAGTTCTTGCGTTATGTGAAGGCGTCAATAACATGTCCTTACTCACTTTCTTCACACCCGTCACAATTTTATAGACCTCTGTCGTGTCCCCCCTTAGCTGTCTCTTTTCCAAGCTGAAAGGTCCCAGTCTTTTTGAACTCTCCTCACGTGGAAGCTGTTCCATCCCCCTCATCATTTTTGTTGCCCTTTTCTGCAACTTTTCCAATTCTAATATTGCTAATTATAA
Source organism: Lepidochelys kempii (assembly GCF_965140285.1). Lineage (NCBI taxonomy): Eukaryota > Metazoa > Chordata > Testudines > Cheloniidae > Lepidochelys > Lepidochelys kempii. The sequence goes on from NC_136385.1 coordinate 5,277,838, forward strand.
TTACAAAATCATAGCTAAGTATCCCATTAGCTGAGAGGACAGTTAAGAAGAACTGGAAGGAAGTGCAGAGCGGGGTGGGGGGGGGGCTGGCAGAGTTGGGAAGAAGTCAGAGCTCAGGGTGGCAAAATCTCTTCGTCTTCCTCTCCCAGGGGAAAGTAGCTGAGGACTGGAGAAAACTGTAGACCACGTTGCTGTGCAGGTCTGTGATGGTGGTTTTGGGGGAGGTTATAAAAATAACACTTATGGAGGTGCTAACAAACAGAAGGTTCATAGATTCATAGATATTTAGGTCAGAAGGGACAATTATGATCATCTAGTCTGACCTCCTGCACAACGCAGGCCACAGAATTTCACCCACCACTCCTGCAAAAAACCTCACACCTATATCTGTGCTATTGAAGTCCTCAAATCGTAGTTTAAAGACTTCAAGGAGCAGAGACTCCTCCAGCAAGTGACCCGTGCCCCATGCTACAGAGGAAGGCGAAAACAGTGTCCCAGGCTGTTTGCGTGGCATCGCAGGACATTGAGCCCACCCCATGGGATGCTGCGCACTCAGTGTGATAGGAGCTGGCCTGCGCTCCCAGACACAGACAGCTGCAGAGGGGGTGACACCGAACTCCCAGCCCCAGCTCTTACCTGTACATCTCCTGGTTCCCATCTGGGCCCCGAACAGTCTCAGGGTGTATTTCTTCTGGAGGATCCTAAAACACAGGAACTGGCATTAACTTGGCCCCACTGGGGATTTCCCACTGCAGAGCTCTTTGCAGAGGGAATCTGAGCAGCTGTGGCCAAGTGTTCAGCTGGGGGCTGTTTCCATGGCCTGGGACCCTGGCAGCGTGGCTGGCAGGGGGGACTCTGACCAGCTGGATTCCAGCCCCACAGTCAGTCATTCCCTTGGTGCATTTCCCAGGGGACAGAGATGCCCCGGTCTGGGCAGTGGTGTAATTCTCAGAGGTATGGCTGAGAGGGAGGGGAAGAGATAGAGAGAAGGGTGAGGCAATAGATGGACCGACAGACAAGGATCTGAGTGATCCCACAATCCTTTACCTCCTCTCTGGGACACAAGTCACATTTGTCCTGTCCCCAGGGGTCCCTGCTGGAATCCTTGCTCCGGCTGGTCTCTCCTGCAGCAGAGAGGGGGAAAGGCCCTTTCACATCTCACCTTCTCACAGCATTGGATAATGAGCCCCCATCCCCCGTGCACAGCAATGGGATCTGGGCATTTCCATCGGCAAACTCCCCCATGGATGGATCTGTTCTGTGCATTAACCCAGCTCTGATGCTGCTGCTGTGCAGGGGCCACTGGGCTCGCAAGGCCTGGGGGAAGGGCTCTGTGTTGAGGGAGAAGGTGGGGCGGCACAGGATAGATGGGTTCAGTGAGGGGGACTGTCATAAACATACAGATAAGGGTAGCATAAAATCCCTCCTGAGCAGCTGTACTGAATCTTTACCTGTAGGGGTTAAGAAGCACAAATAACCCAGTTGGCACCTGACTAAAAGGAACAATAAGGAAAGAAGATACTTTCAAATATGCGGGGGGAGGTTTTGTTTATGCTTTCTTTGTTTGTTCCCTCTCCGGAGGGAGAGAGAAGCCAAGCAGGGACAACATCTCCTGAAAATATACCTGGAATAATCCATCTAAGAATTATAGAAATTGTAAGTGAGGCAAGGAAATGAGTTAGGTTATCATCTTTTGTTTCAGCCTGTGAATTTTCCCTATGCTAAGAGGTAGTTTTATTCCTGTTTTTTGTAACTGTGAAGCTGAGTCCAGAGGGGAGTCCTCTGTGTTTTAAATCTTTTTATTACCCTGTAAAGTTACCTTCCATCCTGATTTTGCAGGTGTGATTCTTTTACTTTTTTTCTTTATAATAAAGTTCTTCTTTTAAGAACCTGATTGATTTTCAGTGTCCTAAAAACCAAAGGGTTTGGTCTCTGCTCACATTGTAACCAATTGGTTGGTATATTATTCTCAAGCCTCCCCAGAAAAAGGGGTGAAGAGGTTTGGGGGAATATTTTGGGGAAACAGGGACGCCAAGTGACCCTTTTCCTGCATTTTTGTCTAAATCACTTTGTGGTGGCAGCAATACTGTCCAAGGACAAGGAAGGGAATTTGTGCCTTGAGGAAGTTTTTAACCTAAGCTGGTAGAAATAAGCTTAGGGGGTCATTCATGCAGGTCCCCATATCTGTACCCCAGAGTTCAGAGTGGGGAGGGAACCCTGACAGGATCAAGGCATAAAGGGGAGAAGAGTGGGCAGGATGTGGGGTGGGGGCAGAATAGGGAGGGGAGAGCCCAGAGTGATCCTGCAAGCACCGGAGATTAAACCTGATGCGGGTGATGAGGGCAGTGGTGGCAGGGTCGGATCAGGGGATGGTCAGAACAACAGGTGGAGGGGACGTTTTGTTTCTTTCTGCTCAGCCATGAGCGAGGCCCATCAAACCACCTGCAACTCTGGGCAATTTGAACCTCACTCACCTGCAGCACCAGCCGCAGACCCAGTGGAGGGCAGGAGGGTCTGTTTCCAGATGATCTCTGGGGAGTGAATAATAATAATAATAATAATAATGTCATTATTGTCTATTTCCCAGGCGCCTTCCATCCCAAACTGCTTTCCAGGGATAAACATGTAGCCACCTCTGGGGTGGGGCACAGCAGACCTATGGGGTCAATTAGCCTTATATCCTGACCCGTTCCTGCTGCCCCTGATCAGACCAACAGGCCCATCTAGCCCAATATCCTCCCACCTCCCTGTCACCCAGATCAGACCTATGGGTCTGTGCAGTATGGCAGAAGTTTGGCAGCACAGAAATGCAGCTACTTCTGGGGTTGGGGCAGCTGGTTAACAAATGCACAGCAGTGTTGCACAGTAATCGCTCACTTTGGTGCTGAAATGTAGCCACTTTTGGGGTGGGGCACAGCAGCTGGCGAACGGCCACCCAGTGATGCTGCACAAATAGCAGTTTGGGACAGGAAGTGAAAGAGAATCCTGAGCCTACTGCACTTGGAGGCTGTGCACAAGCCGAATTGCTTATACCAAATGGTAACTGCAAGGAATAAAGTGGACCCACTGGCACTGTGAGAGCAGAAATGCATGTGGCTGCGATAGGTGAGTGTGCATGACAGAGAGAGAGAGAGAGAGAGAGGTGGAGCTACAATCAGCACCACCCACCTTCTGCTGCCTCTGTCTTTGCAGCAGAATTGGGGTCGGAGTCACTGTCTTCATCGATGCATCCTGAAAAGAAAAATGGAAACTGACAAAATTCCAAACAATCTGAGCCAAATTCTGACCTCAGTGAACCTGGTGTAAATCCAGAACAACCTCACTGAGTCAGTGAAGTCAGGGCTGGATTCTGATCTCAATTACACAGATCTAAACTTGGAGTGATTCCAAACAGATTAACCAAGAGTTCCAGTCCAGTGTGCTATCCACTAGGCAACACTACCTCCCACTTTGCCCACATCTTTCCTTGAAAACAGAGGTTTGAAACTGGACGGCAGTAGGTGAAAATTTCATTGTACTATTATTTTTCCATCACTGCAGCACCCTGTACTGGCCTATGGCAAGGCAGAGTCCCCTGCCCAGGAAGAGCTCTCAGCCTGTAAACCTAAAAGACGATAGAAAGATTTCCATGCACGTGCACAAACTGGAGTTCTTTGAAGTTGACTCTGCACATTCCCACTCATGGAATACGCCAACGATACAGTTCTGAGGGTGGACAGCAGTGCCCTTTGGAGCACCCTCCTGCCCTATTCTTGCCCTGCCTGTATGTGCTGAGGGTCTGGCTAGGAAAGGGGGCCTGGCGCTCCAGTCACCTTGGTTCCTTCCACCACCTCCTCAAGTCCAAAGTTGTAACTAGTACCCTAAGGAAGTGGGGAAGGTGGACAGGGAGTAGGAATGTGCAGAGTCCATCTCTGAGAACTCCAGCTCCAGGTGAATAACGTTAATTTCTTCTTTCAGTGGCCTCAGCACGATCCCTCTCATGGGACAGTTTGATAAGCAGCACTCCTGTCTCTGGATGGTGGGATGCGGAGTCCTAGTTAAACAGTAATAGTAATATGGCCTTACCAATTTGGCTCCAATCTGGATGCCAGATCAGGGCAGTGGTGTTCCATGAAGGTGTGAACAGAGCTCCAGGTGGCAGTTCTGCAGATCTCTAAAGTTGGGACATGTCTAAGGTAGGCCATGGAAGCCGCCTTTGCTCTGGTGGTCTCTTGGAAGAGGGACAGAGCCACGTAGGAGTGTGTAATGCGTGTAACTTCACCTCCCCCGACTGAGGGTGAGGGCTAGGAAATGTACTGGCAAGTGAATTGAATATTTGAGATAGAATTCTGTTACCACTGTGAGGAGGAGTTTAGGGTGAGGGGGAAGAACCCCTTTATCTTGTGGAAGACTATAAATGGTGGGTCATCCATAAGAGCTTGTAACTCTTCCCTTCTAGCAGATAGAATGGCCACAATGAAGACTGTCTTAACTCACCTCCCAAAGTCTCAAAGGGCAGTTTCATGAGCTAAGTATGAGAAGGAGGTCCCGTGTTGGTGTAGGTTCCTTGACTGGAGGGTAGACATTCATTAGTCTCTTCAGGAATCTATTTACAGAGTCATGACTAAATACAATCTCATTGTCAATTAACACATGATGCCACTTTCATGGATAAGAAAAGCCTTAAGCATCTCAAATGAAGTGTTTCAGAGTAGCAGCCGTGTTAGTCTGTATTCGCAAAAAGAAAAGGAGTACTTGTGGCACCTTAGAGACTAAATAAATTGGTTAGTCTCTAAGGTGCCACAAGTACTCCTTTTCTTTTTTCAAATGAAGTGGGTACTCCAATGCAGGTTGAACAGGAGCTGAAATTGGGTTTATGCTCAGAGCTAAGAGAACCTTTTCCACTTAAGGTCATAACACCTGCAGGTTGGCTGTTTCTTGGAGTTTGAGAAAGTGTCTTGAACTTTTTTTGAGCAGAACAGACTCCTGTGGTCCATGCTGCCATATGCCATTACGGTGGGTCTGGGTGGCAAATCCAATCACTCTTACGGGTCAATAAATATGTGGTTGCTAGGAGACACAGACTCCTTATGATATCTTTAGGAGGTCTGAACATCATTATTGTCTCGCCCATACTGTAAGGGGAGGGTTGGGGGTGGGAGGGGTACTGAACTGAATGGAAAAGCCTTTGGACAATCTCCAGAATCCATCTGTCCATAGTGATGGCACTCCAAGTGTTGAAGGAGTGAGAAAGATGGTTTCTGAAGGTGTGTGGGGGGGGGGAGGCAGGCAAATGAGTGATTGGGTAGAAATTGCTCAGAGGTTTTCAAGGATCTCGTCAAATCTGAGACCTGGTGCATAAGTAGATGATGAAACTAATTTCCCTTCAGGATGGGGCTTATAAGTCTCGGGGGGGAGGGATAGCTCAGTGGTTTGAGCTTTGGCCTGCTAAACCCAGGGTTGTGAGTTCAATCCTTAAGGGGGCCATTTAGGGATCTGGGGCAAAAATTGGGGATTGGTCCTGCTTTGAGCAGGGGGTTGGACTAGATGACCTCCTGAGGTCCCTTCCAACCCTGATATTCTATGATTCTTCCCTTCTCTGCTGAAGATGAGCAAGGGGTTTCTGCTGATATTGTTTCTTTTTCACTAAATAAGACAAAGACAATTGGTATTGCTGCCTGTGATACCTGAACATTGGCACATCAAACCTCCTCCTCAATGACTTAGAGATCTTAGGCAATCCAGCTGTAGACACAGTGTCCTTTATCTTTTCTAGAAGTTCATCAGTTCCAGCACTGAATAATCCATGCCTCTCAAATTGAAGATCTTCCACCCTGGTTCTGTTTTCGGGAGGGAGACCAGAAGAGTGAAGCCAAGACTTATATCTTAGTGTAATTGCTGAAACTGCCACACTGGAAGGTGCATCTCAGAAGTCAAACAAGCCTTTAAATCATGTTTTGCCACTGGCTGGCCTTCCAAAATGGATGTTCTGGCCAGTTTCCTCTGCTTTTCTGGCAGAGACTTTGCAAATAGACCAATCATCTCCCTTAGGTGGTATTGATACCGAGACATTACTGCCTGGTAGTTGGACACTCTAATGCTCAATGTAGCAGAGGAGAAAACTTTCCTACCCAGGGTATCTAATTTTTGGCCCTTTCTATCAGAATGGGTAGAATGGAATTTACCTCAGTTTGTTCTCTGAACAGCAGCTGCCACTACCAATGAGTTTGGAGCAGGGCGAGTATGAAAATCCCTCAAGGGGAAGTTGATAGTTTGTCAGCTTTCTTAGAATTGCTTGCCCAGGGGTGGATTCAACCTGATTTTGTTGTTCTTGGTTTCTGGTTGCAAACCCTGTAGGACTAGAATAATCCTTTTTGAGGGTGATTCCAAAGTATCAAATGCTAGATGTGTTGGAATGCTAGGGCTGAAGCCATACTGGGTCAGACCAAAGGTCCATCTAGCCCAGTATTCTGTCTTCTGACAGTGGCCAATGCCAGGTGCCCCATAGGGAATGAACAGAACAGGGAATCACCAATGGCCATGGAATGGTATTCATGGTAATCATCAGGGGTTTCAAATATACAAAGCAGGCTGGGTATTTGACACCGCTGGGATAGAGAGATTGAGAAGTTACCTAATAGGATACTGACACTTTACATTGACACACTCTTGCCTTGCAAGGAGCATGGGAGAGATTCAGGGACATGGTGAGAGAGCAGAGTTAAGGCTGTCTGGGGTAATGGCATTTCCAGAGACAAAATTAGTTTCTGATCACACAGATGCTATCACCAACATACTGGAATGAGTCAGCAAGGGTTCTAGTAGGGGTAGGTCACAATGGGAAGCTTTCAGGGACGATCAGGCAGCAGCGAGGGGACCAGGCCACCCGTTACAGGACAATGGGAGGTTTTAGGAACACAGTTATTCTGCAGACTAACCTGCTTTGTCCCTGTGTGTGGTTAACAAAGGGTTAATGGAGCCATGCAATAACTTACCCACAACTCTGAACCCAGTGTTAGCAGATGGACCTTGATTTTCAGGGAGGGAGGAAAGGAGGGCTAGAAGCAGAGAAAGAGTGACAGACAGCATCAGTCTCATGGAGCCTAAGAGCCCTTGGAGCAGGGGTATTAAAAGGGGACATGACACCCCCAATGGCCATGGACCCTGCCAGCTTCACTCACCCCCAAGAGCTGCCCCTCCCACCCTGTGGGGGAGACCCCTCCCTCATGGGACCCCAAGTCCCTTCTCTCCCCTCACCTGCCAGACCTTATAAAAGGAGAGCTGTGAGAGTCGGGGGGAGGGGGCAGAGAGAAGCTGGGTCTGGGAGACAATAGTGAAGGGGGCAGAGAGGGACAACTATCGACACTCCCACTGCACACGCTGCTGTAGAGGGTCCCAGGGAGGCAGAGGGAAGCCCTCTCCCCATTTTCTCCCCCTCCCCAACCCCGGGTCCCAGTTTTTCACTATCAAACAGTGCTCACCCAGCAGAGAGGGCAGGAGGTCGGGGTGAGAGGAGCGGGAGGTACCTGCAGCCTCATCACTTACTGTGCTCACCAATCACTGCTGCTCTCTAGTGTAGTTTCTCCACATCGCCCCCCCCCCCGCACCCCACACCCCTTTGGAGTTAGATCTGGGCCCAGAGAAAAACCCAGATGTAAGAGCCCCTCACCCCAGAGCGGAGAGGGGTTTGAGAGCTGATGTGACTGGTACAAACAGCTCCTCTGTGAGACAGGGCAAATCAGAGCCCCATCACTTGTGTCTGCATCACTCCCCAGGCCATGACGGGGAGGGGCTTGCAGCTGATGGGATAACAAAACCCTGGCCTGTCGGGGTGAGGGATGCCCAGCTCTGGATTGTGCAGCTGGAGCTAGTTTTGCCTGGAATGGACCCAACAGCACCAAATATTGAAATAATCTCCCCGCGCTCCACACAGCTGCACATTGTACAGTATTGAGGGGGCTGCTTGAACACACATGTCCCAGCCCCAATACCACAGTGATGGGTGAGGGATGAGCTAGTGGCCTCTTTGGGATGAGCACTGGGTACCGCCCCTTCATAGCACAGAGGGAGCATGTTTTCTTGGTGTCATGTATTTACTCTGTGACTTTCCAATGAGGTCTCTGTTAGCTGCTGTCGATGTCGGGCAGAGGAAGCCCTGGTACTCCAGCCTCCACATGATCTCTGGGTTCATTGTTTTAGTTCTGATGTTCTGGTATTGCTTCCTGTTCAGCACCTTCCCATGGAGAAAATTCAGGACTGTGTTGACATGGGAGACGCGCTGGATCAGCTGTTCTCGGTGCCGGTCAACAAAATGTTTCCCTGGGGAGAAGGACAGCACCAAAAAAAAAAAAAAAAACAGTCAGTTACTGATTTTATCATTTATTTAGTTTGATTTATACACACTACAATAAAAACTCCCTAGCCCATCCTGTACATCCAGACCTGACCTCCATGCCATTACACTGGGGCTACTCCAGACACCTGCAATGAGTCCCAAAGGGATGGGGCCTTGAGAGGGAATGCCCTGCTAGCCACCCTCTCTCTTGTAGCAAAGGTCTCCTTTGCTGACCGTAACAGGAGCAGTGTGCCACAGGGAGAGAGGTGGGTAGAGGGTAGTCCAAAGGCATTTAGGGCTTTATAGGTCAAAACCAAGATCAATGTAGAGACCCACAGGCAGCCAGTGCAGGTTGTAGGGTGCAGGTTTGCTCACAAAATGGCCCCTGCTTAGCAAGTGGGCTGTCAGATTCTGCACCAGATGCAGGCCCTGAGTAGCTCTAATGCAGAGGGGACAGAGGCAGGGATAACAGTGGCAAAGTCTGTGTCCAGAAGGAGGAGCTGAAGCCTCCCAGCCGTCTAGATGGAAAAAGCCAACCTGGCTGCTGCTGCTCCCTGGCCTCCTAGTAACAGCCGGGATTCAAACTAGACTCCGAGATGGTGAACCCAACCAGCCAAAGGTGGGTGCACACCTTCAGTCAAAGGGGCAGGAATCACCCCCACCATCTCTTCCTGTTGCTTCTCCCAATCAGACCACATCACCTCAGTCTCAGTTGGTTTGAGTCTCACCCAACTGGCTCTCTGCACTATAAGCAGGACATGACATAAGCACCACAAAGGAGCCCTCCTGTCCCCCGACCCGCAATGGACAGGGTTTTTGAAGGCAGTTCTACTGCCCAGCTGTGAAGTGATGTGCTCTCGCTCCAGTGGAGAAGAGACAAAAGAGCCATCTGGGCCTGTTGGGCACTAACAAGGTGCACTGTAAGGCTTGTTCTGCCTGACTGGGGGAGCTTAAAAAGGGAAAACCTGCCACAGGAAGAGGTGATGAACAGGAGGAGAGCTGCTCCCCCACAGAGACTGCGAACAGAGACAGGTCAGCTGAGAGGGAGACCATTGCAGGCCTCACCTCTCTCGAAGCTGCACAGACCGACTGTGAAGCAGGACAGCCCAAGAGGAGAGGCTGGAGGTAGACCCCACTAAAGACAATAGAGCTGCGGCTAGACCAAGCCCAAAGGGCTGAATCCAGAAAGACTGCCTGAAGGACATTTGCCTTTCTTTGTCTTCACTCGGATTCCCCTTTCTCATAAGGGGAAGAGAGGGGAGAGGACCTTTCATTCGTCTGTTTGTTCTACTCGGAGAGCCCCTCATGTGCTAGGAACTAGGGGAAAGGACATTATAAATGACTGGAAGCAGGGTTTGGAGGGGATGCAAGGGAGCCACACCACACCACACCACACCAGTGCTGAGGAGCCAAACCCCACAAGCGAGAATAATACAGAGCCCCTCAGAGAAGAACCTTAATTTCTTTCATCCCTTTTATGAAGAGGAATCTCAAAATGCTTTACGGACTGTAGAGATGGAGATTGCTCATCCTGTACTGAAATATGGCTACCTGTGGGGTGAGGTGCAGCAGCTGAAGAACAGTTACACAGCAACAACTGGTTGACCAGAGACCAGTCAGATGCCATGATGGGCGGATAGCAACTGAGGGCTCAGAGCAGCACTTGTCTGTGGCTGACCTGCCCACCTTCATTCCTGTGAACTCCAGAAACACACAGCTAAGCCCTTCCCCACTTTTGCTGTCCAGCTCTTTTCCCTCCTGTGACTCTGACAGTGCATTCACCATGGCAGCTAAGCTCTCAGCTCATAGACCCCAGGCTATGACTGTTTCCTGGTGAAGAGAGCCACTCATTTCATTTCCTGGGCCCGCAGCCCTTGTCCAGCTAACACAATAGCAGCTCCCAGCACCTGTCTAATGGGATGATCCAGGAGGAATATTGGAAGGGGTAGGGCAAGGTGGGGTGGTTTTAGGAAAGAGGGTTTAGAGGGCGAGAGGCTGCTAGGATGAGGGTGGGTCCAGCAATGGCTGGAGGTTTTAGAAGCTGTGTCATTCTGCAAATCCATGGTCACTAGTGCAGTTAACCAAGGGTTAATTCTACTGGGCCATTAATAACTCATTCACAGCTCCTTCCCTGGTACCAAAGGGGGAATCTGTAAACCTTGTTCAGCCCAGATACCACAGTGATGGGCAAGGGATAAACTCCTAGAGAGATGCCAGCAAAATCATGGAGCAGGTCCTCAAGGAATCTGTTTTGAAGCACTTGGAGGAGAGGAAAGTGATCGGGAACAGTCAGCATGGGTTTACCAAGGACAAATCCTGCCTGAACAACCTGATTGACTTCTATGATGAGATAACTGGTTCTGTGGATATGGGGAAAGTGGTGGACATGATGTGTCTTGACTTTAGCAAAGCTTTTGTTACACAGTCTTCTTGCCAGCAAATTAAAGATGTATGGATTGGATGAATGGACTATAAGGTGGATAGAAAGCTGGCTGGATTGTCGGGCTCAACAGGTAGTGATAAACGGCTCGATGTCTAGTTGGCAGCTGGTATCAGGAGGAGTGCTCCAGGGATTGGTCCTGGGGCCAGTTTTGTTCAACATCCTTATTGATGATCTGGATGATGGGATGGATTGCACCCTCAGCAAGTTCGCAGATGACACTAAGCTAGGGGGAGAGGTAGATACGCTGGAGGGTAGGGATAGAGTCTAGAGTGATCTAGACAAATTGGGGAATTGGGCGAAAAGAAATCTGATGAGGTTCAACAAGGACAAATGCAGAGTCCTGCACTTAGGACGGAAGAATCCCATGCACCGCTACAGGCTGGGGACCAAGTGGCTAAGCAGCAGTTCTGAAGAAAAGGATCTGGGGATTACAGTGGATGAGAAGCTGGATATGAGTCAGCAGTGTGCCCTTGTTGCCAAGAAGGCTAACGGCATATTGGGCTGCATTAGTAGGAGCATTGCCAGCAGATCGAGGGAAGTGATTATTCCCCTCTATTTGGCTCTGGTGAGGTGACAGCTGGAGTATGGTGTCCAGTTTTGGTCCCCCCACTACAGAAAGGATGTGGACAAATTGGAGAGAGTCCAGTGGATGGCAACAAAAATGATTAGGGGGCTGGGGAAATGACTTATGAGGAGAGGCTGAGGGAACAGGGCTTATTTAGTCTGCAGAAGAGAAGAGTGAGGGGGGGATTTGATAGCAGCCTTCAACTACCTGAAGGGGGGCTCCGAAGAGGATGGAGCTAGGCTGTTCTCAGTGACAGCAGATAACAGAACAAGGAGCAGTGGTCTCAAGTTGCCGTGGGGGAGGTCTAGGTTGGATATTAGGAAACACTATTTCACTAGGAGTGTGGTGAAGCACTGGAATGGGTTACCTAGGGAGGTGGTGGACTCTCCATCCTTAGAGGTTTTTAAGGTCAGCCTTGACAAAAGTCCTGGCTGGGATGATTTAGTTGGGGATTGGTACTGCTTTGAGCAGGGGGTTGGACTAGATGACCTCCTGAGGTCTTTTCCAACCCTAATCTTCTCTGATTCTATGAGGTAGCCCTCCCACTGGGATGGGCTTGGGGAACTTCAATTTATTTTGCACCAGTTACTTACCTTCCAATTCCTCAACAAGAGCTAGGTTTGTCTCCTTCAGTGCCTGGTAGAGCCGGTCCTTTTGCCATGTGTCCCAGCTCGGCACTATCTTGTACAGCTTCCACATCTTCAGGGGGTCAGTTACAATGCTCTGGCACTGCTCAGTGCTCAGCACTTTCCTGCACAGAGCTTCCACATTGGAGACTCGCTGGATCAGCTGCTCTCGGTGCCAGTCGACAAAGTGCCCCTCTGAATAAGGGAACATATAAAAACAAAAACAAAACATAAAACAGTGCTGTGAATTACGGATCCCATGGTAGGTTGTTCTCTGGGGTTGTTTACTCAGAGCCTTGAGCAGGGTCTGGAGCAAAGCTGCACTGTCCCCAGGAGGAGCTCCAGGATGGATTGAGTCTCCAGGGTCACAGCCCCTCCCCCATTCCCCAGCACACAGGGGGACATGCCCAACTGAACAATCCCTTTGGTCCCCATCTGCTTCCACACTACACCCACCCAGTTCTATGGGCCGGGGGGCAGAGCCAGAGTCCCTGTTCCTTGCCAGTGCTATGGGGTGGATTGTTCCCCAGAGTCACATGGAGGGAGCAGCCCCCTTTGCTCCTCTCAGTGCTGTGCCTGGCACCTGCACAAGGAAAGAAGGTCCCTTCGGGCTCCCCATGCGCGCTACATGGACAGGGCAGCATGCAGGCCCAGGTAACAAAACTCCTTTATTTCTCTAGTCCGTCTTATCCAGGTGACTCCCTAAGAGCTACAAAGGTAGTAAAGATGGGGACCACTTATACACTATAGAAATGCAGCTACCTCTGAGGTAGGGCACAGAAACTCTTTAACAACCACCCAACAACACAGCACAAGAACTTAAGACGGGAATGACAGAGAGCAGGTTTTGGCTGTTGGGAAGTGGGGATGGGACCTTTGCTGGACTCCTGGCTGCATCAGCAGGGTAGAGAGAAATTGATAAGTCCCTCACAGTGATATTGATCTCAGATATGTCTCTGGGGCCGATGATGAGTTGAGGAGATGGTCAGAGTTAAGGCTGCGTATCGAGGTGCAGCACTAACTTCTGCCTTTGCTCTAGCAGCTTCCAGCACTTGCATATTGGGATGATCCAGGAGGAATATTGGAAGGGGAAGGCAGGTTGGGGTGATTTGAGTTTGGGGCACAGAAGGAGGATAGGCAGCTGGGAGGAGGCTGGCTCCAGGAACAGCTAGGATTTGTAAAAGCAGCACTATTCTGTGAGGGTTAACACCCCATAGCAATTTATACATCAGTTACAGCTCCTGTCCTACTCGGGATACTTTAAAATCCTTGGCCAGCCCCAATACCACCATGGTGCTTGAGGTGTAAAGACCTAGAGAGATGAGCTAAATACCCCACTGGGATGCACTCAGGGTGCAGGTCCCTAGGAGTGCAGTGGGAGGGAATTTTCTTGATTCCATTCATTTACCCTCCAGTTCTTTGATGAGGGCTCGGTTCGTTTCCTTCAGCAACTTGTGGAGTCGGTCCTTGCATTCTCTGTTCCAGCTCGGCACCAGCTCATACAGCTTTCGCATCTTCTCTGAGTCAGTGTCCTCAGTTCTGATGCTCCCGCATTGCCCAGGCTTTGTTGTGACCTGCAACAAGACTTTGTCCATATTGGAGACTCGCTGGATCAGCTGCTCTCGGTGCCGGTCAACAAAATGTTCTCCTGAGAGAAAGAGTTAAAAACATGAAGTCACTGAGTTAAAGGTTCTCTGTGAGCCTCAGAGCTAGAAGACCTAGAAAAATGAGACACTCTGCTCCCCCTACAGGAGAGCATAGGAAAAACCAGCTCAGGTCAGCTTCCTTTACATGAATTATAAGCATGCTCACCCATAGTTCCACACCATGGATTGTGCTGCATTCTTTGGAATTTGTCTGTGTTTTGTTTTTATGCATGGTGATACCTTGTTAAAGGAAAAAAAGTTTACTAACCTGTTCTGTAACTGTTGGTCTTTGAGAGGTGTTGCACATCTCCATTACACTCTTGATGGGTGCCTCCGCCATCCACAGTCATCAGAAATTTTTCCTGCAGTGGTATCCGTTAGGGCAACTTAATCATCCTCTGACATCACTCACCCACTGCATGCCAGTATAAAAGGCTGAGCCATACCTGCCCTCATCATTTCCTTCTTGCCACAAAACTCCAATGCAGAGGGGTAGAAGGGCAGGTTGTGGAATGGACATGTGCAACACATCTCAAAGAATAATTATGGAACAAGTTTGTAACCATTTTTTTCTTCTTCAAGTGATGGCATATATGCATTTTGATCTTGGTGACTCACAAGCCATAAAAGCAGGGAGAGGGATGGCAATCTATCTGACTAAGACTGGAGGATAACTTGCCCAAATTTAGCATCTTCCCTAGACAGTTCAGTGATGGTATAATGGGATGCAAACATGTGGAATGAAGACCAAGTTGCTGATCTACAAATATCCTGGATAGAAACATGTATAAGCAATCTTGTTTAATGTATGCTTACTTTGCTTGGCAGGGTTACCTCAGCCAGGGGGTAGAATAAGCAAATACAGTAGGCTATTCATGACAAAGTTCTCTGAGACAAGACTGGGAGACCTTTCATTCTCTTTGTGACTGCAACAAATAGCTGGGTTGACAAATGGAACTGTTTAGACCTGTCAATGTAAAATGCCAAGGCCCTTCTCATATCTCTCCTCTTACCTATTTGAGACTGGTGTAACATAGGTAAGTAAATATGGAAGTCAGATACCACTTTAGAGGGAAACCTCAGATGAGGTGTAGATATACTTTGCCCTTAACAAAAACTGTATAAGTGGGTTCAGAACCAGCATATGAAGCTCGACCGCCTGCCTGGCTGAAGTGATGGCTGGACAGTTGCCACCCACGTAGGGAGGAGCAGAGGAGGCTATGCTAATCCAAGCCTGAAAGGTGAACCAATCAGAGGAGGCCAGAAACTGAATATAATGAGGCTTTGACAGACTGGTATCCTTGGGTGCGTGAGAGCGGAAGAGACCAGGAAAGAAGCAACAGGAGAAGCTCAACAGCAGTGGAGAAGGCAACTGGGCAGAAGCAGCAGTGACAGAGAGTAAGATCGTAGCAAAGGCAGACAGAGCAGAAGGAACTGAGGTGAGGCAGAGGGATTGGTGAAGGAGTGTAAGTCTAATTTCCTTTCTATTTTATAAGACTGCTTGGGTGTGTCTGCTAATAAAGCTGGATGACTGCAATTGAGTGCGATCCACCCCACCCATTCTGTAATTGTCTGGCCAACATTCACAGAGTGTCAGTATTAAGAAGTAGATGTTTTTCGTTACATATAATATTGTAACGTTTTCTTATACATATGTATAGAGTTCTGTGTATTTTATCATTGCGGATTCAATGTTCTACTGTAACCGCATACTGAAAGCTGTATACATGCCTATGAGAAGTCTCTGTGTGTATCTTAAGTAGTTTATTGTAACCATATATAGTCTGCAAAAAGAAAAGGAGGACTTGTGGCACCTTAGAGACTAACCAATTTATTTGAGCATGAGCTTTCGTGAGCTACAGCTCACTACATCGGATGCATGCCGTGGAAACTGTAGCAGACTTTATATATACACAGAGAATATGAAAAAATACCTCCTCCCACCCCACTGTCCAGCTGGTAATAGCTTATCTAAAGTGATCACCAGGTGGGCCATTTCCAGCACAAATCCAGGTTTTCTCACCCTCCACCCCTCCCCCCACAGATTCACTCTCCTGCTGGTGATAGCCCATCCAAAGTGACAACTCTTTACACAATGTGCATGATAATAAAGTTGGGCCATTTCCTGCACAAATCCAGGTTCTCTCACCCCCTCACCCCCCTCCCAAAAACCACACACACAAACTCACTATCCTGCTGGTAATAGCTCATCCAAAGTGACCATTCTCCCTACAATGTGCATAATTAAGGTGGGCCATTTCCAGCACAAATCCAGGTTTTCTCACATCCCCCCCACCCCCATACACACACAAACTCACTCTCCTGCTGGTAAAACCCCTTCAAAACTGACCACTCTCCAAGTTTAAATCCAAGTTAAACCAGAACATCTGGGGGGGGGGGGGTAGGAAAAAACAAGAGGAAAGAGGCTACCTTGCATAATGACTTAGCCACTCCCAGTCTCTATTTAAGCCTAAATTAATAGTTTCCAATTTGCAAATGAATTCCAATTCAGCAGTTTCTCGCTGGAGTCTGGATTTGAAGTTTTTTTGTTTTAAGATAGTGACCTTCATGTCTGTGATTGCGTGACCAGAGAGATTGAAGTGTGCTCCGACTGGTTTATGAATGTTATAATTCTTGACATCTGATTTGTGTCCATTTATTCTTTTACGTAGAGACTGTCCAGTTTGACCAATGTACATGGCAGAGGGGCATTGCTGGCACATGATGGCATATATCACATTGGTGGATGTGCAGGTATACGAGCCTCTGATAGTGTGGCTGATGTTATTAGGCCCTGTGATGGTGTCCCCCGAATAGATATGTGGGCACAATTGGCAACGGGCTTTGTTGCAAGGATAAGTTCCTGGGTTAGTGGTTCTGTTGTGTGGTATGTGGTTGTTGGTGAGTATTTGCTTTAGATTGCGGGGCTGTCTGTAGGCAAGGACTGGCCTGTCTCCCAAGATTTGTGAGAGTGTTGGGTCATCCTTTAGGATAGGTTGTAGATCCTTAATAATGCATTGGAGGGGTTTTAGTTGGGGGCTGAAGGTGACGGCTAGTGGTGTTCTGTTATTTTCTTTGTTAGGCCTGTCCTGTAGTAGGTAACTTCTGGGAACTCTTCTGGCTCTATCAATCTGTTTCTTTACTTCTGCAGGTGGGTATTGTAGTTGTAAGAAAGCTTGACAGAGATCTTGTAGGTGTTCAGCCACCAGGTTAGCCGTGACATTATACCTTCGAGACACCACTGACTTCCTAAGGAAACTTCAATCCATAGGTGATCTTCCTGATAACACCATCCTGGCCACTATGGATGTAGAAGCCCTCTACACCAACATTCCACACAAAGATGGACTACAAGCCATCAGGAACACTATCCCCGATAATGTCACGGCTAACCTGGTGGCTGAACTTTGTGACTTTGTCCTTACCCATAACTATTTCACATTTGGGGACAATGTATACCTTCAGATCAGCGGCACTGCTATGGGTACCCGCATGGCCCCACAGTATGCCAACATTTTTATGGCTGATTTAGAACAACGCTTCCTCAGCTCTCGTCCCCTAAAGCCCCTACTCTACTTGCGCTATATTGATGACATCTTCATCATCTGGACCCATGGAAAAGAAGCCCTTGAGGAATTCCACCATGATTTCAACAATTTCCATCCCACCATCAACCTCAGCCTGGTCCAGTCCACACAAGAGATGTACTTCCTGGACACTACAGTGCTAATAAACAATGGTCACATAAACACCACCCTATACCGGAAACCTACTGACCGCTATTCCTACCTGCATGCCTCTGTCAGAAAGCTCTGTCAAGCTTTCTTACAACTACAATACCTACCTGCAGAAGTAAAGAAACAGATTGATAGAGCCAGAAGAGTTCCCAGAAGTTACCTACTACAGGACAGGCCTAACAAAGAAAATAACAGAACACCACTAGCCGTCACCTTCAGCCCCCAACTAAAACCCCTCCAACGCATTATTAAGGATCTGCAACCTATCCTAAAGGATGACCCAACACTCTCACAAATCTTGGGAGACAGGCCAGTCCTTGCCTACAGACAGCCCCGCAACCTGAAGCAAATACTCACCAACAACCACATACCACACAACAGAACCACTAACCCAGGAACTTATCCTTGCAACAAAGCCTGTTGCCAATTGTGCCCACATATCTATTCGGGGGACACCATCACAGGGCCTAATAACATCAGCCACACTATCAGAGGCTCGTATACCTGCACATCCACCAATGTGATATATGCCATCATGTGCCAGCAATGCCCCTCTGCCATGTACATTGGTCAAACTGGACAGTCTCTACGTAAAAGAATAAATGGACACAAATCAGATGTCAAGAATTATAACATTCATAAACCAGTCGGAGAACACTTCAATCTCTCTGGTCACGCAATCACAGACGTGAAGGTCGCTATCTTAAAACAAAAAAACTTCAAATCCAGACTCCAGCGAGAAACTGCTGAATTGGAATTCATTTGCAAATTGGATACTATTAATTTAGGCTTAAATAGAGACTGGGAGTGGCTAAGTCATTATGCAAGGTAGCCTATTTCCTCTTGTTTTTTCCTACCCCCCCCCCCCCCAGATGTTCTGGTTTAACTTGGATTTAAACTTGGAGAGTGGTCAGTTTTGAAGGGGTTTTACCAGCAGGAGAGTGAGTTTGTGTGTGTATGGGGGTGGGGGGGATGTGAGAAAACCTGGATTTGTGCTGGAAATGGCCCACCTTAATTATGCACATTGTAGGGAGAATGGTCACTTTGGATAAGCTATTACCAGCAGGATAGTGAGTTTGTGTGTGTGGTTTTTGGGAGGGGGGTGAGAGAACCTGGATTTGTGCAGGAAATGGCCCAACTTTATTATCATGCACATTGTGTAAAGAGTTGTCACTTTGGATGGGCTATCACCAGCAGGAGAGTGAATCTGTGGGGGGGGGTGAGAAAACCTGGATTTGTGCTGGAAATGGCCCACCTGGTGATCACTTTAGATAAGCTATTACCAGCTGGACAGTGGGGTGGGAGGAGGTATTTTTTCATATTCTCTGTGTATATATAAAGTCTGCTACAGTTTCCACGGCATGCATCCGATGTAGTGAGCTGTAGCTCACGAAAGCTCATGCTCAAATAAATTGGTTAGTCTCTAAGGTGCCACAAGTACTCCTTTTCTTTTTGCGAATACAGACTAACACGGCTGTTACTCTGAAACCTGTCATATATAGTCTGTGCATCCTATTTATTCCAGTATGCTATGCTGCTTATGGTGTTTTGTTTTTTTGTCCCCAGGAGCACAGGGACAGATTATTTTATTTACTCAATATATTTACCCTCTAGCTCTTCAACCAGGGCTCTGTTTCTTTTCTTCAGTGTCTGGTACAGCCTGTCCTTGAACCTTCTGTCCCTGGTCTGCACCAGTTCATACAGCCTCCGCATGGTCTCCGGGTTGGTTCTGAGGCTCCGGTACATCTCAGGCTCCAGTACATCCCTGCGGAGCAGATCCAGGACTTTGTCCACCGAGGAGACTCGTTCGATCAGCTGCTTTTGGTGCCGTTCAACAAAATGTTCCCCTAGGAAAAGGGCACAAAAACCTATGAATAACTCAATTTAATGGCAAAGCTATTGGGGGCTGTCCCTGCCCCGGGGGAGCTCCAGGACAGATCATGCCTCAGGAGTCACAGCCCCTCCCCCAGCTTCCTGGCACACAGGGGGACATGCCAGCTGCATGATCCCTTTGGATGGGGCTATCCGATTCTCTGTTGAACCCAGCCAGCTCCATGGGGCAGTGGGGACAAGGCCAGAGCCTGACCTCCTCCAAACACCACATTGGTGTTTCTTGTGCCTCAGGGTTGCATGGAGGAAACAGCCCCTCTGTGCCCCTGAAATTGTCCCTGAAATTGCCCATGCTGCCTTCCTTGTGTTTCCCTGGCAGGACTGGGTGGATGTAGTGGGGAGGATTTAGGGTGACAGGGCAGCAGGGAGGAGGCCTGGTCTCTTGTTGGTAGGTTATAGAAGCTGTGTTGCTCTGTGGGTGAATATGCTCAGCCCCTCCATGTAGTTAACCAAGGGTTAATCCTGCTAGGTGATTTGACTCACCGGTAGCTCCTGCACTGGTTTTTAGTGCAGATAACTCCTGGTCCCAGCCATCAGCGCCTGCAGGAAAGAGAGCAAGTGGGGTACAGAGAGTGAGGATTGGGTTAGTGGAACAGAGATCTCAGAGCCAGAGTGGGCATGCGAAACTGGGCATGATTCTCCCCCAGCCATAGGAACCACCCCCATCCTGGTGGCCTCCTTCCCCAGCCCATGAAAGCCCCGATCCAGCTCCCACAGTCACCCACCCATGGGGGAACTCTCCCCCTCTCTCTGGGGCCCCAGAACAGTTAATGAAGAGTTAATCAGATTGGGTCATTAACAGCTCACTCAAAGCTCCTGCCCTGCACTAAGGAACTACTTTAGAATCCTTGTCCATCCCTGATACCATAATGATGGGCAAGGGATAAAGATGCAGAGAGATGCACCAGTGCCACCCTCTGGGAGAGCTGGGGGAGGTTGTTATCTTCATTACAGCTCCTTACCTTCCAGCTCCTCGATGAGGGCTCCGTCTGTTGCTTTCAGTGCCTGGTAGAGGTGGTCCTCGCGCCATGAGTCCCAGCTGGGCACCAGCTTGTACAGCTTCCGCATTCTCCCTGGGTCAGTTCTGATGCTCCGGTACTGCTCATCATCCAGTACGTCTCCGTGGAGCAGAGCCAGGACCTCGTCCACCCGAGAGACTTGCTGTATCAGCTGCTTTCGGTGCTGCTTGACAAAATGTTCCCCTGAAGAGAAAGACATTCCAAAATTAAACAGTCTGGAATTGCTGAATTGAACCACCATGTTATTTCAGACAGTTACCAGAGCCCTGAGCAGGGATTGAGGCAAAGCTGCCCTGCCCCCAGGACAGATGGTGGCTCAGGGTTCATGGTCCCTCCATTGGAGCACATGGTGTGAATAGTTTCTCTGCTCTACTAAGCGCAGGGGCTTACTGTTCCCAGTGCAGGGCACATGACTGAAAGTTTCTCTTTTCCCCCCAAACACACACACACTGCAGGGACAGGACACAATCTGGTCCTTGGTAACAAAGCTTCTTTATTTTTCCAGTTCCTCTTACCCAGGGGAATCTCAAAGTGCTTCACAGGAAGTACAGATGGGGATCACTTCCCTGCACTGACATGCAGCCACTTCTGGGACAGGACCTGACAACTCTAACAACCGCACAACAACACAGCACAATTTAAAACAGCAGTGAACAGTTTTAGCTATTGGGGAGGAAGGTTATGGGCAGGACCTTTCACAGAATCCTAAGTGAATCAGCCAATGACTTTTTAATCTCTCTCTCCCCTAAGGACAAGACTGTGAAGTTCATTCTTAAATGTCACTGGCTTCAGTGAAGAGTGGGGGGAGATGGGGCAGAGTTAAGGCTGTCTGGGCTAACCACATTGCTAGGTTCAGCACTAATTGTTCCAGCAGCTCCCAGCACAGTGTAAAGGGATGAGCCAGGGGGAATACTGGAGGCGGGGCAGGCTGGGGTGATTTCTGGGAAGGGCTACAGAGAGAGGTGAGGAGGCCAGCTTGGGGGCCAGCTGGAAATTGCAGAAGTGGTGCCATTCTGTAAATACATTTGTGGTTACTAATGCAGTTAAACTAGGGATTAACCCCCTTGGGTGATTTGTAATTTAGCTGCAGCTCCTGCCCTGGCCCTACGGGGTTGCTTTAAAATCCTTGCTCAGTCCTGAAACCAGTGAGGGCCGAGGTGTACAAAGGAACAGTTACTTACTGTAACCATAGTTCTTTGAGATGTGATGCAGAGGTGTATTGCACTTAAGTGTGAGCACACCTAGCATGCCAGATCTGGAGAACTTTGCCTAGCAGTGTCAGTAGGGGGGTGGTGCTTGCACATCATGCCTCTCGCCCCTCCTCTGCCTACCTGAGGCGGTGCAGACCCAACCCACATCATTTCCTACGCACCGAACACTCAGAAATGAGACCCTGATGCAGAGGGGATGGATGGTGGGTTGTGAAATACACGTATGCATCATGGTTTGAAGAGCAGTTACAGTAAGTAACCATTTCTTCCTCTTTGAGTAGATGCAGCTCTGTATTTTGCTTAGGTGACTCACAAGCAATACCCTCCTCAGGAGGTGGGGCTTGGAGTCTACCAGGACCCCCCTTTCTGAAGCTTGCATCCATCCTGGAAGATGTGGTAATGGCATAAGAGTTGGTAAATATATGTATGGATGACCATGTAGGAACTCTGCAAATGTCCGATATGAAAACATCACAGAGGAAAGCTTTTGACGTGCTCTCGTTGAATGAGCTTGCACCCACTGAGGGGGAATAGCCAAACTATTTCATATACAGTCTTGATGCAGGGTGTTATTCATCTAGAAATCGTCTGTGAATGTACTGCTTGATCCTTCATATGATCTGCATATGACATAAACAGGCCAGGCAAGACACAAAGAAGTCCTGTCTCGATAGAAGGCTAGACATTACCTGGTGTCTAATGTATGGAGATGCTGCTCCTCTGGAGATGAATATGGCTTAGGAAAGAATACAGGTAAGTACACAGCCTGATTCAAATGAAACTTAGAAACCACTTTAGGCAAAAAAATGGGATGAAGTCCTCTTGCCCGTGGAGCACTGCATGTAAGGAGGCCCTGCCATCAGAGCCTGCAACTCACACACACTCTCCTTGCGGGTGTTATCATTATCAGGAATGCAGTTTTCTGACGCAAGAGAGGAAAGGGACAAGTTGCTAGGGGCTCAAATGGAGGTCCCATCAGCACTGTAAAGCCCATGTTAAGGTCCCACAGAGGAACCGGCTTTCAGACTGGAGAATGTAGACAAAGAAGCCCCTTTTAAGAATCTTGCTACCATGGGATTGGAGAAGACTGATCTTTCCTGAATAGGGGGATCAAACGCCAATATCACTGCATTTTCAACAAATTCAGCACGTGTCCCGATGACTGAAGGAACAGCAGGTATTCCATGATGTCCTGGATGGAAGCCAGCATCAGTTGAATTCTGCAGGCTAATGACCACATAGAAAATTGTTTTCATTTTGCTGAATAGGCCATCCTGATAGAGGGCTTTCTACTGTTGAGTGGAATCTGCTGAACAGCTGCCAAACATCACTCTTCTTCCTCATTCAACCATGCAGCAGCCATGCCATGAGATGCGAGGTACAAGATGCTACCATGATTCTGAACGAGTAGGTCAGGATTGACAGGAAGCAGTATGGGAGGCTGAACTGACAGCGCAAGAAGGTCAGAGAACCAGCACTGCTTCAGATATGCTGGGCACAACAAGGATGAGCTTAGCCTGATCCACCATCAATTTGAGGATGACCCGTGGGATGATCAGAATTGAGGGAAAGGTGTAGAAGAGCATCACTCAACCACTGAGATGGAAGGCATAGGACAGGGATCCCAGACTGAGGCTACCTTGAGAGTAGAACAAGTGACATTTCCTGTTATAGCAAACAGGTTGATCACTGGAATGTCCCAGGTTACAAAGATAATCCAGAGGCCACTTGTGACTCAGCAAAAAATTCCTGCTGAGATGGTCCATAAGATGATTCTGAACCCCAGGGAAGTTGTCACCTATTGGAGTGACACTCTCCTTGATGAAAAACTGCCACAATCGGATTGCCTCTTGGCAGAGCACCCTGGAGTGTGTTCCTCCTTGTTTGTTCACTTAATACATTGCCACAGTGGTATTGCTGGTAAATACGTGAAACACTGAGCCCCTGACAGGGACCTAAAAAATACGACATGCATTGTAAATGGTCCAAAGCTCCAGCATGTTGATATGCAGAGAGGACTTCAGCTCTGACCACAGACCTTGGATTTTCAGCAACCCCAGATGTGCTCCCTCTCAGGAAGGCATCAGTGACAACAGTCCTGATTGGTAAGGGCCAGATGAAAGGAATGCCCTGACAAACAAACATTCTCTATAAGTACCAGCTCCAGTGTAAGGAATCCAGAGCCAGTGAAGGAAGATGGACCAATGTGTCCAAGAAGTGAAGAGTCAGATGGTAAACTGCCCTGAGCCACATTTAGAGGGGGTGAAGACAGTGATGAGCTGCCAAAATCTTAACAACCAGTTCCCTATAAAAAGTTCTGATTTAAAGGACGTGCCACTGTATGTATTTTTTGTACCTTTCTCCATAAGAAGTGGCAATGCATTGAGTCATTGGGAGTCATACTTAACAATAAAAAAAAAAACATTTGTACATGTTTATTGCAATAGAAACAAAGTATTGCTTTATTAAACGCATATCAACATAACGAATGAGGCAAATGCGACCCCTGTTAATAAAATAATAAACTAGACCAGGGGTGGGCAAACTTTTTGGCCCGAGGGCCATATCGGGGTTGCAAAATTGTATCGGGGGCTGGGTAAGGAAGACTGTGGCTCCCAAAACAGCCTGTCCCCGCCCCCTATCCAACCCCACCCACTTCCTGCCCCCGACTGCCCCCCTCAGAACCTGCAACCCATCAACCCCCCCCGCTCCTTGTCCCCTGACCACCCCCTCCAGAGACCCCCCCACCCTAACTGCCCCCCAGGACCCCACCCCCTACCCAACTTGCCCCGCTCCCTGTCCCCTGACTGCCCCGACCCCATCCACCACCACCACCCCGACAGACCCCCAGAACTCCCACACCTACCCAGCCCTCCCAGTTCCCTGTCCCCTGACTGTCCCCACAGAACCTCCGCCCCCTCCAACCACTCCCTTCCGCTTACCCAACCCCTCCTCCCAGCCCCGGCCCAGCCCCCTTACCGTGCTGCTCAGGGCAGCGTGTATGGATGCCGCGCGCCTGCTGGAGCTCGCAGCCCCACCCCCTTACCAGGCTGCTGAAAGCGGCAGGAGCTGCCGAGCTGCCCAGGAGCGCTCCAGAGCGCTGGCAGCAGTGGAGCGGCACGCTGAGGCTCTGCGAGAGGGGGGGAGGCGGGGGAGGGGCCGGGGGAGCCTCCCCGGCCGGGAGCTCAGGGAGCCGTAACAATTTTTAACAATCGGTTCCAAAACTGCTTCAAAATTTAACAACCAGTTCACGTGAACCGGTGCGAACCGGCTCCAGCTCACCACTGGGTGAAGATGCAGCCTTGCGAACTGGATCACCTTCGTGCAAGCAGACATATGGCCCAAGAGCCTCAGACACATCTGAACTGTCATGAAAAGCTGAGATTGCAGATTGAAACAGAGGTGGCAAAACTCCTGAAAACGGTTGCTTGGCAGAAACGCTCTCAAACTCATATAGAGTCTAATAGAGCTCCAATGAACTCTATTTTCTGAGTGAGAACCGAAGCTGGCTTCTTGGTGTTTAGGACGAGACCCAGATGGTCAAATAGGTGCAGTGTGACGTTGACATGAGAAAAGACTTCCTCACTGGATCTGCTCCTCTGTAACCAGTCATCCAAATCCAGGAAGATGTGGATCCCTTTCTTTCTAAGACATGCCATAACAATGGCCATCCACTTGGTAAAAACCCAAGGAACACAAGCGAGGCCAAAGGGAAGCATCGTGTACTGGAAATGGTGCTCCGCTAAGATGACTCAAAGAATTTTCTGTGGTTTCGCAAAATTGCCACATGAAAGTAGGTGCCCTGAAGGTCCAAGACAGCAAAACCAGCCATTCTCAGACAATGTTGGGAGGACAGTTGATAGAGTGACCATTAGGAACCTCATGTACCTGATATATTTACCTAAGAACATAAGAACGGCCATACTGGGTCAGACCAAAGGTCCATTGGCACAATATCCTGTCTTCCAACAATGGCCAGTGACAAATGCCCCAGAGGGAATGAACAGAACAGGTAATCATCAGGTGATCCATCCCCTCTCACTCATTCCCAGGTTCTGGCAAACAGAGGCTAGGGACACTATCCCTACCCACCCTGGCTAATAGCCATTGATGGACCTTTCCTCCATGAATTTATCTAGTTCTTTTTTGAACCCTGTTATGGTCTTGGCCTTCACAGCATCCTCTGGCAAGGAGTTCCACGGATTGACTGTGCATTGTGTAAAGAAATACATCCTTTTATTTGTTTTAAACCTGCTGCCTATTAATTTCATTTGGTGATCTCTAGTTATGAGAAGTAGTAAACAACACTTCCTTATCTACTTTCTCCACATCCGTCATGATTTTATAGACTTCAATCATATCTCCCCTTAGCTGTCTCTTTTCCAAGCTGAAAAGTCCCTGTCTTATTAATCTTTCCTCATAAGGAAGCTGTTCCATACCCCTAATAATTTTTGTTGCCCTTTTCTGAACCTTTTCCAATCACAATGTATCTTTTTTGAGATGGGGCGACCACATCTGCACATGGTATTCAAGATGTGGGTGTACCATCAATTTATATAGAGGCAAATTGATATTTTCTGTCCTATAATCTATCTATTTGTTAAGGCCACGAAGGTTGAGAACAGGTCTTACCCCTCCCTTGGATTTGGGCACCAGAAAATACAGAGACTAGAAACTCAGAACTCAGTGACCCCATGGAACCTCCTCCACAGCTCCCAACACAAGCAGAAAGTGAAAATGCTTGAAAAGCGGTATCTCACGAGTCTGTTTCATGAACGATCTGCAGATTGAAAGCTGCTCCTTGACATGGGCTTCACGTAGACACAACAAGCACCAGGTGTGGGGATCGTTATTGGGGATCACCCCCACACACGACGGACAATGTTTAAATCCTGGTGAAAGCATCAGCAGGGAACACTTAAAGTACAACTAACACTAAGTCCAAATAGCACTACGCTAGGATACTAATGAACTACAGTCAGCTAGAAAAAAGTCACTGAATAGAGGATTGTGAGGCTTGAAATCACAAAGAGTGCCGACTCCCGCTATGGGTGGTAAGAAGGAACTGAGGTGGGTCAGGGCAGTGTCACCTCATATAACTAGAGAGGGACTATGGCCATGAGGTGTGAGTGCCACCCCTCTATGAGTACTGCTAGACAAAACTCTCCTGCTCCGGCATGCTTGGTGTGCACACACTTAAGTGGAATACCTGGCTGCATCTACTCAAAGAAAAACCCAGAAAGATGAGCTAGTGCTCCTCTGGGCTGGGCTCAGGGGGCAGTTCCCATGGGGATGGAGAGGGAGGTTATTTTCTTACTCCATTTATTTACCTTCTAGCTCTTCAATGAGGGCTCGATTTGTTCTGGTCAGTGCCTGGTAAAGCCGATCCTTGTGTAGTGTGTCCCAGCTTGGCACCAGCTCGAACAGCTTCCGCATTCTCTCCAGGTCAGATCTCTCAGATGAGATGCTCTGGTATTGCTTATAGTTCAGCACATCCCCACGTAGCAGGCCCAGGACTTTGTCCACTGAGGAGACTCGTTGAATTAGTTGTTCTCGGTGCCGCTTCACAAAATGTTCCTCTGGAGAGAGCGGCACTAAAAAACAATTTCAAGCTGTTCAGGCCATTTCAGGCTGTTCCCTGGAGCCAGTTAGCCTCAGCCCTGAACAGGGGAGCTCGAGGATGGATCATGCCTCAGGTGTCACCGTCCCTCCCGCAACTCCCCAGCACGCAGGGGGCCATGCCTGAGGTTTGTGTTCCCCGCCCCCAAAGAATGCTACCATCCATTAAGAACAATTCTCTCTCATTTCTCTCCCCCAAACCGCACTGAGGACTGATCTTTGCTTTGTGGACTCAAAGACATCCAGGCCTCAACACAAGCAGTGAGGACATTGGACCATTGGTGTCGGACTGGCCAGATCTGCCAGCCTCCGAGATGTGCAGTGATAGGTTCCTGCTCTTTTCCCCTTACCTCACATTCCCCTTTTCACCCCTCTCCAGCCTCCCTCTATCTCAGCCTTCTCCAGTATTATGTCAGGTGACTAATGCTAACTGTCCCAACCAGCACCAGTACGGCAGGAGGAGAGCATCTACCCAGCTCTGGAAGGGTGGCCTTGTGGTTAAGGCACTCCCCTGGGACACATGATACCTGGGGTCAGTTCCTGGTTTTAATACAAGCTTCTTATGTGACCTCAAGCAAGTCTTTCCACCCCTCAGGGCCTCAGTTCTCGTCCCGTTCAATGGAGAGAATAATCCTTCCCTTCTCCCACCTCCTGTCTGTGCTGATGCAATCTCTTCAGAAGAGGGACTGTCTCTTCCCCTCTATCTGTACAGTGCTTCACACAATTGCTCCAGGTAAGTCACCATAAAAAACTAAACTCTCTGTGCTGACAGACCCCCAGGCCACAACTGGCTGTTTAATGTTCTGACAGTGTCATTCATTTAACCTCCTGGGCCATGCCTTTCTTCAGGTAACACAGCAGCAACTGCCACAGCCTGTGTAATGGGACAGGCCAGGAGGAATGTAGGAACCACCAGGCTGGATCTAGTCCATCTAGCCCAGTGTCCTGTCCCTGACAGTGGCCAGAACCAGATGCTTCAGAGCAAGGTGTGAAAGCCCTGCAGTATCAGATGTGGGGTAATTAGCCCTGTACCCCAAGTCTCATCCTGATATCTAAGGTTATGTCTATGCAGCAAGCAGAAACCCACAGCAGTGAGTCTCAGATCCTGGGTCTACAGATTTGGGCTCATGGGGCTTGCGTAGCTTGCAGACGTTCTGACTTGGAGTGTGAAGCATAGGCAGTTGGCTTCAGAGCCCAAACATCTACACAGCTATTTATAGAGCCGTAGCATGAGCATGAGTCTGTAGTCTCAGGCTCTGAGACTCGCTGCCAGGGGTTTCTACTTTCTGTGTAGACATACACTTATAGCCAGAGATTGTCTTAGGTCCTAAGCATGAGGTTTGACATCCCTCCCAAAATATGTTAGCATTAATATGTCTGAATGTTCTTGTTATCAATAGAAATGTCCAGCCCTTTGGAGAACCTTGCTAAGTTCTTGGCCTCAATGGCTCTTTGTGGCAAGGAGTTCCAGAGTATAATTACACCTGGTGTGAAGAATGATTTCCTTCTATTTGTTATCAATTTGCCATCCTTTATTCGTTGACTGTCCCCTTGTTCTTTTAGAGAGACAAGGTGGGTGAGGTAATATCTTTTATTGGATATATGGGACCGACATGGCTACAACAACCCTTGTTCTGTTGTTAGGGCCAGGAATATCCGCCTCCATCTCAGGAGTTATTTTACAGACTTTATTAAGTCCCCTGTCATAGAGTGGCTGCCCCATGTAAACAAAGAAGGTCCATCTACCTTATGCCAGATCAGGTGCTCCCAGTAGGGTCAATTAAGAGGGCAGAGCAGAACCTGAAGCTATAAAGGATCAGGGAGAATCTGAGAGAGGGGTAGTCTGTATAAGCTGGAGATCTGGGGTGAGTCAGTGAGGAAAAGGAAAAGTGCCAGAACCAGGAGATTATTCATGGTTCCTGGAGAAGGTTGAAGGCAGGAGAGTGTCACAACCCAATGGCCCCCTCCCTCAGGGAGTCCCCTGGGGAGGCAGATCAGCATTGTATGTTGTGAATGCTGTTGCAAACATCGCAAGGCATGTTGGGAAGGGTTAAAGGTGTGAGTGTGGAGTGGAAGATTCCTTTGCAGGTTACGAGAGGCTGAAGCGGGAGGGGAAAGAAGGAAGAGAGAAGAGAATGGGTTAACTCCACACTTCTGCTGGGCTCAAAGATAACACGCTGACTCCAACTCAAGGCCGCAGCACACATCTGACTCTCGGCTGCCTGCCAAGAAAGACCGGTGCCTATTCCACCTCGACCAGCCGTGAGAAAGGAGGATTCAGCTGAACAGGACTGCAGAGGCAACCAAAATGAGTGAGACAGTGAAGGCCAGCAGGGGGAAAACAACTGTTTTCTTGTCCCTGGGGCCGGTGTGTTTTGGGAAAACTGAGGAGGCCACAGAAAGCCTGTTTGGACTGGTACAAAGAGCACCAGGAACAGAGGTGGAACAGAGGTCCCTGAATGAGCCACCCCCAAAAGAACCCAGGACTTAAAAACCCTCCTGAGAGCCAAAGCAAGTTGTCCACCCTCCCCCCACCCCTTCTTCTTACGTTACATCCAGGCTTGGCCAGCCTCAGGTAGTGCGTGTGTGAGTATGAAAGTGGGTTAGGGCTTGGGACACTAACGCTTCTTCCTTCCTTTGAGTGATGTGGGGAACACCCTGCACTCTCCGCTGTTATTTTATTATTTTCATTAATAAAGCTTTAAAACTTAGACACTTGGTGTGCTCCTTCATCCCCTTCCCCACAATTCTGCGGCCTCAGCCTGATCACCTGACACCTCAGGCAGATTGGTAACAGAAATCTGTCACAAGAGCTGCAAGAGGGTTTGCTGGGTGACTTTCCCAAGACAGAGAGCCAGAGATGGAGGGCTGAAGGCAGGAGAGCAGCAGAGGGGGTTGCCTGCTGGATCTAATTTGAAGAGCCAGAGCCAAGGTCAGAGATGGCTGAAGGCAGGGGAGAGGCAGAGGGGCTTACCCATTGACATCTCTGATCTGGACCCAGGGGAAGTGTGAGAGGGCCAGGGCATTAACCGATGCTTCCCTGGTGAGTATGATCTCCCAGCAGACAGGCTATGGGGGTTTCCACTGGGGGAAGTGGTGTTGCACTTCAACTGGAAGGGCCATGTGAGTGTCCCAGAAGAGGGACAGAAGAGAATGGACAGAGCCTGGGTGTGGGGGAAAATGCTGGAATGTGGTATGTGTCATGTCAGTGGAAGCGATGTCTTGGGATTTTAAGGACTATTTGCACTGGGGTGATAAATTGACTATATTTTGGGACTTATATTTCAGACTATTTGCACAATGTGTTTGGAATAAACTAGCCCAAAGGAGGGGTATTAATGAGGCAAGAGAACCTGGTGTGGAGTTACTGGGAACTCTGCAAAAGGGAAACTGAGGAAGATGCACTTGTGCTGTAGCCTGTAGCAGGAGGATGCTCCACGTAGTGCCTCCATATGACACCCCTCTTATTTGTGTCCTCTATATGGGAAACAATACAAGGCTTTTCAATTTCTCTTTTCCCCAATGTGTTCCCCAGACAATAATGAATATAACGGAGGACAAAGGGGTATAGGAGAGCTGGCAGTCTCTATGTGGCAGCAGACAATATTAAAGGCACAACTGCAAACTATCCCAAGGTGAAGGAAAGATAAAAAGAATAATAGGAGGCCAATATGCCTCCATCAGAAGCTCTTTAATGGCCTGAAAATCAAAAGGGAATTTTACAAAAAAAAGGAAACATGGACAAATTGCTAAGGAGGAGTACAAGAGAATAGCACAAATGTGCAGGGACAAAATCAGAAAGACTAAGGCACAAAATGAGTTACACCTGGCAAGGGACATAAAAGGCAATAAGAAGAAGTTCTTTAAATGTATTAGGAGAAAGAGAAAGACAAAGGAAAGTATAGCTCCTCTACTTAGTAGAGAAGGAGAGCTAATAACGGATGACATCAAAAAGGGTGAGGTGTTTAATGCCTATTTTGCTTCAGTCTTCACTAAAAGGTTAATGGTGACTAGTTACTCAACACAATTAATATTAACAACAAGGGGGAAGGAGCACAAGCCAAAATAGGGAGAGAAGAGAATAAAGAATATTTAGATAAGTTAGATAAAGTCAAGTTGGCAGGGCCTGATGAAATTGATCCTAGGGTACTTAAGGAACTAGCTGAAGCAACCTACAAACCATTATCTTTGAGAAGTCACAGAGCATGTGTGAGGTTCCAGAGTACTGGGAAAGGTGGACGGGGAGCTTGGGTGCAGGAGGAGAGGTGTGGTGAGGTGAGGTGGGTTTGGGGTTCCTGGTGTGGGGGTGAGGCTCAGCAGCAGGTTTTAGGTGTGGGGGGAGTTGGATGGACAGGGGGAGCAACTCTCCATAGAGTGACCCTTCTTCCCACCCCTGCACCCGGAACCCCCCCCACCAAGCCCCCTCTGCATCAGTAGCACGCAGAAACACCCCCACAGCGAGCTCCCCAAACCCCCACTCCTCCAAGCCTCACCCCCTGCATCAGCAGCTCACCGCACCCAGA
This sequence comes from Lepidochelys kempii, assembly GCF_965140285.1. Lineage (NCBI taxonomy): Eukaryota > Metazoa > Chordata > Testudines > Cheloniidae > Lepidochelys > Lepidochelys kempii. The sequence goes on from NC_136385.1 coordinate 5,309,431, forward strand.
CTCCCAACAGCTGAGCCCCCACCAGCTGCACCCTGAGCCCCCCTACACCAAGCCCCACTCCCCCGGCACCTAGACGCCCCCCATTGAGACTTAACCACCTTCATCTGGACTCCCCTGCCAAGTCCCACTCCCCCTGCACCCAGAACACCCCAACAAGCTCCTGTACATCCAGATCCCGCCTGGACCCACACCAAGCTGCCGACACCCAGATTGTGCCACACGGAACTCTGCTACTCTTGAGAAAATTCTGCACCAAAAAATTAAAAAAATTAAAATTCTGCAAACTTCTGAATATTTGTCAAAAGAACACAGTAACACAACAACAATATAATCACACCCTTTTCAATTATTGTGGTAATTTATTTCAAAATACTTGTCAGCAAATAATTGAAAAGGGTGTAATTATATTGTGTTATTTTGACTAATAAAATATGCAGAATTTTAAAATGTGAGCAGAATTTTTAATTTTTGGCACAGAATTCCCTCAAGATTACCTTATCCCTTTTACTTGGTATCACTTAATCCATGACCTTTTGTTAATAAACTTGGCTTGCTTTTGTTATAAATCATCAGTGCTGGGTAAGTCCAATACAGTGTGTGCAACTGGGAGTGTTCTATTTTCTCTGTGGAGGCAGTGACCCTCACACTTTCTCTGTGAGGGCCCAGTGAGAGGGACTGGTTCCTGCAGTAGGATAATTTCGGAGAAAATTTGGGAATGAAAGGATACTAAAATCAGCCTGCAAGGAATAACCGTCTTGGGCAAAGCCAGGGTGAGGCTTGTGGGCTGCTGGCAGGCTATTGGTGTCAGAGCTTTACACAGCTACAAGACACCCAGGTTACAAGGCATATGGTGAATCCCAAAACATCACAATCATTCTATAAAAATTTTGTTTTAACATTATTTTCTCCATTATCCTGTTTCGTTAATGCAACAGTCGCTGTCAGCACCTCTGTAATGAGATGAGCCAATGGAAGGGGTTAGTCAGGTTGGGGTGATTTCAGCAAAGGGATGTAGAGGTAAGTGAAACAGTTGGGAGGCGGCTGGGTCAGGGAACAGCTGGAGTTTTTAGAAATGCTCCTTTCTATAAACAGACTCGTGGCCCAGATCCACAAAGGTATTTAGTCTTCTAAAGTCTGCTGATTTCAATGGGAGTTAGGAGCCCAAATGCCTTTGAGGATCTGGGCCTACTGTCACTAAGGCACTCAACTAAGGGCTAACACTATCGGGACTACCTGATACTCATGCCCAGGCAGGATACTTGGACAAGTCCCAATAGCACAGTGATGGGCAAGGAATAAAACCCCAGAGAGACAAGCTGGTGTCCCCTCTGGGATGGGTTTGGGGTGTCGTGCCCTGGAGGTGCCAGGGACGATTATTTTCTTGATTCCATTTATTTACCCTCCAGTTTGTCGATGAGGGCTCGGTTTGTTTCCTTCAGTGCCTGGTAGAGCCGGTCCTTGCGCTCTGTGTCCCAGTTTGGCACCAGCTCGTACAGCTTCCGCATCTTCCCCGGCTCAGTACAGATTTCCATGTATTGCTCATTGTCCAGTACATCTCCATACAGCAGAGCGAGAACTTCATCCACCAAGGAGGCTCGTTTGATCAGCTGCTCTTGGTGCCACTCAACAAAATGTCCCCCTGAGTAAAAAGACATGAAAAACCCTACTGAATCACTGGGTTTAGTGGCCAGACTATTCAGGGCTGGTCCAGGGGCCACTTAGGGTAGGTCTACACAGGATATCGGATGCGGTTGCCCTAGGTCACCTGACTCACGCTTATGGGGCTCAGGCTGTGAGGCTAAAAATTGCTGTGTAGATATTTGGGCTCCAGGCTGAGCTCTGGGACACTCTACCCTGGCCCAAATGTCTACACAACTATTGCTCAGCCATGGAGCCAGAGCCCCACAAAGCCAAGTCAGCCATGAAATTTTTATCCCTGTGTAGACATACCCTTAGCCACAGCTCTGAGAAGGGGTTGGGACAAAGCTTCTCTGCCCCAGGATGGATCATGCCTCAGAACTGCAATCCCTCCCTCAGCTTCCCATCATGCAGGGGGACATGCCAGCTGCATTGAATAGGGCCACCTGCTCTCCACTGAATCCAGCCATCTGCTACCCTCACACAGCACCGACATGCAGCCATCTCTGGGGTGGTGTTTAACAGCCATTTAACAGTTGCACAACAGTGTTAAGCTAGAGTTCAGGACAGGAAATGCAGGGGGCAGATGCTGGCTGCTGGGACGGGGAGTGTGGCAGACAACTCATGGAATTCCAGACCGAATCAGCAGAGAACAGCAATTAGGCAATCTCCTGACTGTGATTCTCCTATAGACATGCCCTTGCCTTCAGTGAATGGGGATGGATGTGTGAGAGAAGGGGCAGAGTTAAGGCTATTAGTGGTAACTGCTCTTCCAGGGCCTGCACTAACTCTTGCCCTTGATCTGACAGCTCCCAGTACCTGTGTCATGGGAGAGTTCTTTGAAAAGGACTATTGTCAGCAGCACCTTTGGGTAAGAGAGGGGAAAATTGATTCAGTCAGGGCTACCCCTGATGGCAGGAGAAACTACAGCATCAGTTTCAACAACACAGAACTTCATACAGTGGTGATGTCATCAGACTCCCCCTCCTCCAGTTTTTACTGTGGACATGCTCTCCCCCTTGCTGACTGGCAATTTGCTCCTACCCCCTCCTTCCCAGTCATTTCCCTTCAGTCTTACTCTTTCTACCCTCACTCTGTTCCCCCCCCCCCAGCTCCCTTTTCCTCCCCTACCCAAAAACTAACCCAAAAGGAAAGCCTGTGGCACTAACATGTGTGTGTCACCCACCACTCGGCCTGTGTGTTCTGGTCCTTCCCACAGCCCTGGTTGTGCTCTGTATTGAGACTGTGAGCTCTTTGGGATGGAGACGGTCCCTTTGGTATGGAGCCTCCCATGAGTTTCCCAGCTCCTGGAGCCCCAGCCTACACATGGAGGGACCACTACCCAAAGGACTACAATGACTACCAGAGGCCTCTGAGCCCATTCCCAGCATGCCTGGAGTCAGGGGTGGGGACAGAAGAAACTAGAAATCCCTGCTGGGGCAAGTTAGGGAGGTGTCTTCAGGAGCAACCCCTGGAACAATGACAAAGCACAGCCCCCAGCAAACTAGCCAGGGAGGGGCAGCCTGACTTTACACAAAGGAGAGAAAGGTCAGTTTGAGTCTGCATCCTGGGAGAGAGATGGTGTGGCTCAGGAGTCCCTGCTGAATTTCCCCTTCCCCTTAAGGGCGTTCTTGTGCTGCTTGAGACTGGGGCTGCAGAGATCAGGCGGCTCCAGATCTGCAATGACCAGCATCCAGAGGGATATCCCACCCAGCACCAGCTACCAACAGCCAATCCAGACTCCAGGAGGATTTCAGCCCAGGGAAGCAGCAAGCCCGGTTGGAGTCAGGAGAGGACCCTGCCTCAACCCACGGTGAAGAAAAAGTAAGGGGACCATTTGTTTAAGCTGGCCAGTGCCATAGCACTGCGACGCTGCATCACAGGACACATGGCATCCTTAGGGACTGGAACACCTGGTCAGAAAGGGATCCTGGCTGCTCTGGTCGGCATCGCTGACCAGGAAGTTAGAAGTCCCGTCAGCGGTGCTGCAACACTAAGGCAGGCTAGTTCCTACCTGTCCTGGCACTGCACTGCACTGCGCCCCGGAAACGACCAGCAGGTCCGGCGCTAGTGTGGGGGGCAAGAGGCTGTGCACATTGCCCCCACCCCAAGCAGTGGCTCCACACTCCTATTGGCTGGGAACCGGCCAATAGGAGCTGGGGGGCAGGGCCTGCAGGCAAGAGCAGCAAGCGGAGCCTCATCCTTCCCACCCCACCTACTAGCGCCGGACCTGCTGGCTGCTTCCGGGGTGCACCTGCGCAATGCGGTTTCAGGATAGGCAGGGATTATCCTGCCTTAGCCCCGCTGCACTGCTGAGTGGGACCCACCAGAGGTAAGCCTGCGCCCCAACCCTCTGCCCCAGCCCTGAGCCCCCCCAAACCCAAAACCCCCTCCTTCACTCCAAAGCCCTCATCCCTGGCCCCACCCCAGAACCCACACCCACACCCTGTATCCCCTCCTGCACCCCAACCCCCTGCCCCAACTCTGAGCCCCCCAAACCTAGACCCCCCTTCTGCACCCCAAAGCCCTCATTCCTGACCCTAACCCAGAGCCCTCACCTTCTCCCACACCCCAACTCCCTGCCTCAACTCACAGCCCCCTCCTGAACTCCAAATCCCTCGGCCCCATCCCCCCAGCCTACAGCCCCCTCCTGCACTCCAAATCCCTCACCCCCAGCCCCACCACAGAGCCCTTACCCCCTCCTACATCCCAACTCCCTGCTTCAACCCGCAACCCCCTCCCACATTCTGAATCCCTCGGCCCCAGCCTGGAGTCCCCTTCTGCACCTCAAACCCCTGTCCCAGCCTAGTGAAAGTGAGTGAGGGTGGGGGAGAGTGAGCCACCGAGGAAGGTGGAATGTAGTGTGCAGGGGGCAGGACCTTGGGGAAGGGGCAGAGGCAGGGCAAGGGTGTTCAGATTGGTGCGATTAGAAAGTTGGCAACCCTAGGTATCCCCCCCCCCGCCTCAGGATAGTACAGAGAGGGAGTTAGGTTAGAGGAGTTTGTGGTTAGGAGGTGAAGAAATGGCTTATTTATTAATTATTAGCTACCCTTAGCCCCTTCCTTGCCCAGATCCTATGTTCATGTCTCCAGTACAGTCCCCGCTCTGTGCCACTGGTATTGTTGCTGTGTCATTCCTTTGCTGGGTTTGTTTCAATTGCCTTGTTGTCCCTTGTGTACTGAGCTTTATGGTCCTTGCTGCTCGGAGCATGGTCACTGATTTCTCAATGGGCAGCACCCCTGTGTATACGGCACAGCAAGGAGTCACCCTGATTGGAGGCATCTAAGAGCCAAGAAAAATAACCCCGGACCCAGCCCACATGAGGAGATGGATAGCAAGTACCAGGGAGAGGTTTGAAATCTAAGTGAATGTTACAAATATCCCTAACCTGAACAACAGGCCAAAGCAACCCCCTGGGGCCTAATCACCCCATGCATAATTCGAAGGGATGTGAATGAGGAGCTGCCTGCAGAACTGAGCCCTGGCCCTTCGTGTGAAGCCAAGCCCTGGATTGCACGGCTGGAGAAGGCTCTGTCTGGAACGGACCTGACAGCACCACATATTGAAAGAATCTCCCGCATGAAGCAAATGCTCCTACACTGTACGCCATCCAGAGTAACCCACTTTGGCGTTTGCTAGCTCCTGGAACACCAAACTGAGCCTCTAGGGGGTCCTGCCCTCTGGATTACAGCAACAATGGCTCCAGAGCCTCTGGGCACCATTTCTCACCCTGCTTAGGGTCCAGGGCAGGGACAGAATAGACAAAACTCCTTCAAAAGCCAGTGGGGAGCAAGAGATCAAGTGATTCATGTAAATAGTCTGCTGGGCCAATGAGAAGCCAGGACTGTTCAATCCCTCAGTGGGAAGGGACAGCCTGACTCAGAGACAAAGGGAGTTGTTTTTGATTCATGTTTGGGCTGTTTGAGTTTGGAGGTGGGAGAGGAGGAGCAGCACAGCCTGCATCTGGAGTCTCTACTCAACTCCCCACTTCCCACACACAAAGGGGACTTTGAATTATTTGGGGATTTAATATGTGATTGGGCATGCCAGCCGTGCAGGGACTAGCACAGAACCAACCTGGCACTGGCTACCTAGAGCCAGTGGAAATCTCCCCAGGACTCTAGCCCAGGGAGCCAGGAGAGGACTCTGATCCGCTCAGGGGGGAAAACACTATAAGGAAACCCTTTTCTTTTAGGTTTCAGAGTAGCAGCCGTGTTAGTCTGTATTCGCAAAAAGAAAAGGAGGACTTGTGGCACCTTAGAGACTAACAAATTTATTTGAGCATAAGCATACAGTTCACTTCATCGGATGCATTTTCTTTTATTCATCCCAGCCCTCACTTACAGCACTCATCGCAGAACTGATTTTGCGCATGCTGTCTGCCTGGAAAGGTGCTAGGGAGGGAGCTGAGGGTTGTGTGCAATGGGAAGGCAGGGAGGTGGGGAATTTGTTATAGTGTTGATGTTTAGTATTTCAGTTAACTTTAATCCTTCCTCCTCTAATGCCTTTGTTTCTTCTCCCCAATACAGTCCCCTGTGTTATATTTTTCTTTTTTGAGTGTGGTATTGCATTTGTTGGGGTTTGTATTAATGTGTTGTTCATGTACGGGGTTGTATTCCTTGGGAATAGAAAAGAAGTATGAGTTATTTTCCCGAAGGACAGCAGCACCCCTTGTGTCTCAGGCATGGAGAGGAGTCACCTAGGGTGGAGGCACCAGGTGCTAAAGTAAAGAACCCAGGACCCAACCCATGCGAGGTGGAGGGAGAAACCGCTCCAATTAGCGAACAGGAGGGAGGAGGCTTGGGGAGGGGCTACACCAGTATTGTGGGAGCTGCTTAAATATCCACTGTCCAGCTCAGATACCAGTGATGGGCAAGGGATAAAAGCCAGCGAGACAAGCTAGTGTCCCCATTGGGATGGGGTTGGGGTGAACCCTCTTGGGTCACACAGGGAGCTGATTTCCCAGATGTCATTTACTTACCCTCCAGCTCTTCGACGAGGGCTCTGTTTGTTAATTTCAGTGCCCAGTAGAACATGCCCTTGAACCATGAGTCCCAGTTTGGAATCAACTCATACAGCTTCCGCATCTTCTCTGGGTCAGTTCTCTCAACTGTGATCATTTGGTGTGGCTTGTTCTCTGGTGCCTGAATGGGCAGCTGAGGCAAGACATCGCTACTCGCGGCATAGGCAAAAAATCCTTTCTGCTGGTTGGCAAAATGTTCCCCTGAGAAGTCATTTAAAAAAATACCAAATTAATAATTGTCATGATTATATATTATGTTTGTGCCACACGGGCAACCACTGGCATGGTCACATCCTCCCCAGTTTATTTCCCCAGCCTCCTCCCCCCCAATTCTGCTGGCCCAGTGGCTGGAGGGGAAAAAGTAAATATTACTCCTCCTGCTGTTAATCGTCAATTAATGCTCTCCTGAACCAGACGATTCCCTCTCCCGGCCCCACACACCCCGTTAATGTTGACCCTTGGGTTAATGCAGGTAAAGGAGGAAGCCCAGATGCTGCCTTCTCCTGGGGGGAGGCAGCAGAGAAAGAGCTGAGGGACAAGGCGCATAGGACAGAGACGGGGGACACTGGGAAAACAGAGCTCTGCACACAAATACAGGCATGGACATGCAGACATACAGATATTTTTAAGGGGAAACTTTCAGGAGGAGGGGGAATGAGTTCATCTGTAGAACTAGTTCCACGTTGAATCCTCCGCCCCAATCTTTCCATCCAAAAATGACTCTCCTGTCCGCACCCAACATTTTTTTGGCGATTGCACCTATGTTCCCCGGCGCTGTTTAGCCAGAGGCCTGAGTAGGGGCTGGGACAGATTGTGCCTCAGAAATCACATTCCCCTCTCCATTGTGCCGGGGGGATATGCCAGCTGCACTGTCCCTTTTGGGGGTTGTGTATCATGATGTTTGATTGAAGAGGGGAAGAAAATTTGTGGGGAAACCAAGTGAACAGGGCAAAGCTATTAGGTAGGTGGTCAGAGGGGTGAACTACAAGGGAATGGCTGTTGGGGGGAAGGGGAGGAGAAAGATTGAGGTTAGGGGAGGGGAGATTGAGACAGATGGGAATAAAGGGCAGTGGGAATGAAGGAGTGATAAGTGGGTGTGGAGAAAGAGAAACCGAAATAGCACCGATATCCTAGAGAGGGTAGCAAGGGAGCATGGTTTCCCGCCCTGACAAACAGGGAGAGACCCTGACTGCCCTCTGGTGGGCAGAACTGGGACACACACAGCTGCTCCACTGGAAGCAGAAGGGCAGAACAAGAACCGGAACTATAAAAGACAGGCCCTGTAGCTCAGTTGGAGAGCTTACCAGAGGAACCCTGCCCGGATTGAGTGCCCTGGGCAGATAGACTCACTGCTGTTCCGCCTGGCTACAGGTCAGAGCCATTAACTTCTAGCTAACAGGAAAGGTTTAGGATCCCTCCCCTGACCCATTTAGGATGTGTAATTCACAGGTGTGATTTATATTGGTGGAGATACCTTCGGCTATAGATTCCTGAGATGGGGAGAGAAGCTTAGTGTTTTCTATCCCACCTGCTAGGCAGGGAAAAAGGAACCATAAAGAAGCCTTGGTTTCTGAAGCATTACTGGCAAAATGTTTAAGAAAAAGAAAGCAAGAAGCAGGAGGAGTAGGCGAAACACTCAGGCAGTTGTCAGAACAATCCTGCAGGAAAAACAGGATCAGGCCCAGGCAAGCAGCAATCATTCTGCTTGCAGGCAACAGATTAAAAGCTGAAATATAAACTGGATGCCCAGAGGGGCATTGTAGCAGCAGGAGGAGTAGGTACAGATACAAGGGGTACTTCAGGCCCCTGAGATAAAATTACAAAACTATGTTGCCAGTAAAACTTTAAAAGCTGTGGCAGCAGAGAATAATATAATGAAGCTAAGATATAATAAACTGGATGCAGAAGTAAGTGATTTAAAGAAAAAGTAAAGAGATAACAATAGCTTTTGCAGAAATTAATAGTATGAAGTTAGGAAAAAAAATAGACAGGTGGGAATTGTAAAAATATGAAAGAACAACAGTTGTAGTGTTATAAGAAGAAAATTCTGGGTTCAATAATAAAACCCAGTCATGTAAAAGTAAATATATTGTGTAATTATGTAAGGTTCTAAGGACCTAAACCAACATTCCTGGTTTGTAAAAGTCTGTTTTGTAGGTTTAAGATGAATTGGGTTTTTTTTTATTTAATAATGCCATTAAAAATCCATTTGAATATTTTATTCAAAGTTGCTACACTGACAGACCCTTTTGCTGGACACAGGCAACTAGTGTGGTTTGCCTTTAGTATTTTGCACTTAATCCTTTGGGGACATATTATAAAGTTTAGTCTTTTTAAATAAGGACCAGAAGATGTGGGCAAAGCAGCCAGAACCCGAAGAATGGGGAGAGATTCTGGATCCTTTTTAAATAATAAATAGCAGCTAAGAACTGCAGGAGAAGAATAAAAAGTTAAAAGACAGTGCATCTCTGATGCAAGGGCATGGGTGGAATGTACAAAGGAAGCAATGTTAAAAACACTAAGTCTTAACATGGCTCTAAGTAGTCACACTGTCACTTGAATAAGGATACATAAAAATTTTAAACAGTTACACTTTAAAATTAATATGGCTAATATAATGTTATAGAAGTTAACTATGGAAGAAATGTGCATTCCCCCCCCACCCATGAAATTTACCATATACACCGTATAAGGGGTAAGAGAAATGTCAATAAAACATATTACTTAATTAAAATCCTATTAGGGCTCCAAAAAGAGCCACAATAGGTTATAGAGTAGCAGCCGTGTTGGTCTGTATCCGCAAAAAGAAAAGGAGGACTTGTGGTACCTTAGAGACTAACCAATTTATTTGAGCAGTCTCTGTAGTGCCACAAGTACTCCTTTTCTTTTTACAATAGGTTATGTTTTCTTTTTCAGATTGCTGGGTGTCCTGAAGCAGAAGTTGAAAGTGGAAAATAATCAGAACTCTAGTTCTGACTTGCTGGTGGAAATTAATGCTTTTAAAACAGAATCCAGTCCCTGAGCTAGTGATTGCTTTGGATCCAAAAAGCAACATCTGTGTTGATGCAAATTACCCAGCTGAGAGAGGAGGAAAAGATCTGCCCATATACGGTAGCCAAAAAGTTTTGTTTGTTTGTTTTTTTAAATGAAGTAGTTTGCAGATACGAAACCCTGGAAGTCAGAGACTCAGACAATGGGGAAACCTTCGTAGGGGCAGTTTTTACAACCATGATATAGGCATTAGGAGTTAAACAAAAGTTCCACATACCTTACCGACCCCAGTCATCAGGCCAGGTGGAACGTATGAACCAAACTATTAAAGAGGTACTGTGCAAAGTACTAAACCACACAGGTAAAGATTGGCCTGATAAACTGCCAGTAATTCTTGGGGCCATACGCATTAGCAATAGACTACGAACAAAAATACACCCATTCCAAATTCTGTTTGGGCAACCTACACGCCTAATGATCGACCCCAGTCACCTAGACAAGGGTCCAGGGGAGCCTCTTAATGCTACTCAGCATGACTACTTCCAATGGCTTAAACAGCTACAGGAAAATAAAACTACATTACGGTACAGAGTCAATCAGGCTGTTAAACAAAGGAATAATAAAATCCAAGAACAGAAACATGTGAATCAGCATTGTGGGAGACAGGAAATCAAGTAATGAACCTGAAGCTGGAAAAAAGGGGCCACTAATTAAAATCAAAATGGACAGGACCATATTCCATAGTGGATCGCCTCTGCCCACTGATATACCACATTAAGAAGGACGGAACGCCAAAATGGGTACGTGTTGCACAAATTAAACTGTTTGCATAAATAATAAATCACATTTGAACTCTCTTTACAGAAAAGAACTCCCTGAAATTAAAACACAAGGCACTGCTTAACCACCACAATTTTACTCCACAGAAAATAAGATTGCAGTGTAAGATCTGGCTCTGTCTGCTTTTGAAGATTTTCAGTGCCAAGATAGCTCTAGTGTTCATGAGAGAAGATGCAGCCCTCCTCATGAACCAATATGCAAGGAATAATTCACTCTCTATTAACCAGTCATGGGTCCCCAAGTGATCCGGTAATACTTATAAAATTGTATAATAAAAACACCAGTCAGGTTCTAAAACCACTAGGAAGTAGCAGTGTGTACACCTGGAAAGGTGAGGTGGGACTTAAGGTCCACCTTCTAAATATTACAGGAATACAAAATCACTGGAAAATAGGGGTTGAGATAAAAGTTTTTTTGGGGGATACTAGGTGGATCACCAGCTACCCACAATTACCATACGAGTGGGACAGGCTCATTAAATCAGGAACAAGGTTAACGGCAATTGCGGGCTACTGTCCAATGGTAATTTAAATTTATGGTTCCTGGACACATGTACTAAAACCTGGACCAGGGACTACACATTTAAAAAGGGCACCCCAGTTAAAATAAAGAAACCTAAACTGTTTATCACCCAAATTAATCTAGTAAAGGTACTGTTAAACCCCCTGTTGGTAGAAATAAAAATTGGTATGGATTGGACATGGCTAAACGTGTCAGAAATAGAAGATGAAGGTATACCCTACTCCCTTCCTATTTTGAAAGCATGGATAAAAACACATCAGCCCTCAGGTGGCTGAGCAAAGCGAGACATAATACAAGTAGAACTAGAAAATAAAACTGCCTTGGCCATAGGGTGTACCGAAATGCGAATTCTTAGCTTAGCAACACTTGAACATGAAATGTTTTGGGTAGTATCTGGAAATGTTAGCGTACTAGCACATCTTTTAAAACAATGCAAAAGATTGTCATTCAATATCTATAGATATGAATGGATGCAATACGTTTCTAGTATGGTAAAATCTAATTTGCTATTGGGTGCAATTATTAAAATTGCTCACCAACAGTCTGTAGAGGCAGAAATATGGAAAGTAAGCCCACTTCCAAAATTAACCATGGGATTTTTTTGGTAACCCCGGGTTGTAGGTCAGTGGGTTGGGAAGAAGAAGAAATTATGAGACACTCGAGGGTGTACAGAATGGAGCCCTCAAAAATGGGTATGCTTTTTCTTGCTTGTCACTACAGAACCATGTAGCATAAATACATCATTAGGAAGATGTGTTTGGGATGAATTGAAAATGTAACGCGTGTGTTATAAAATGGACAATGTGTATAGGTTGCATCCTGGGAAAATGTGTTTTGGGAAGATGGAAGCATTAGCCAACCCCCAGTGGCTGAATGTAGATGCAATGCCAGCGGACTATATACTAGCAACCATACTTACTATTTACCAAAGATAAAAAGGTACAAAGCACAGTAACTGCTGCTTTGATTAATTTTTCTGTTACCCTTGGCCTAGATTGATCAGTAAAATCATGCCACTTATTTGCAGAAACAGAAGTGACTCGGTTTTTACAGCAAAGACAAAAAGACACAGGGAAACGCGTTGTTCAAATATTACATGCAAATGGAGATATGTTAAAAATTGCCAAACCTAAAAAGAAAATAACAGCCTATCACTGGTACGATATCTTTACAGGCTGGTCCCCTACTTCTAAGGGCATTTTGTCTATTATGTTTCATCCATTGCTGATGTATTAATATTATGTTGCATTTGGCTGGTGGGAATGTGTCGTATGTGTTGCTGGATAAAGAAAATGTTTGTTAAACTACAACCACAAGATCAAATTGCCTATCAGTATATTGCTTTAAAATAATTATGTAAGATATGACCCACTCAAGAATAATACTAATGATTAGTATAAGAATTATGAATATTGTAATAGAATGAAGTTTTAAGATTAATTTAGTTTAAGTGTAAGTCCTTTGATTAAAATGCTAATGTGTGGGCCTCAGACTGGCCACGAAGGTTAGCTGTAGTTTCTGATGTTAGGATAAAGGTAAATTAAAAGGAATGGAATGCTATGAAAGACCTTGTACGAGATAAAAAGTTTTAGTGTTAGAAGTAGCTGGTACTAAAAGTGATTTTTATGCCATGCTGCAGCTAGGTAATACTTTGTTTGTGCGAATGAGAGTGAGAATGTTTTAAGAAAGATAAACGTGAAGAACGTTGCCATAATTAACGGGTCCCACTTGGCGGATGACTTCGTCATGGCCTTGTCACCAGGCTGACAGTTTGAACTCCTCAAACTCCGGAGCAACGGTAGAAATGCCAGGTCTATCACGTAAACCTCTTGAAGGCCTGGCATGAGCAGGAAAGTCTGCTAATAACCCCATATCCCCCTGACCCAGAGTTAGGGCCCCAGGGCCCCACTCCGATGAAACAAGGGGAACCCCTCCTCAGAGAAACCCTCACTCCTGAGCAGCAAAAGCAAGCAGGATGTCTACTGGAGGCCTTCTCCTGAACATTCATGGCAACACCAGGGCAGATCCTGCAGGCCCAGCACATCACCTGCACACACACACTTCGGGAGGTAGTTTGTGAAACCACCCGTCCCACGCCACCGGCAGGATGTGATGGAACAAGCGGTGCAGGCAATGCTGGAGCTAGGGATCACAGAAATGACACAAAGCTAGTGGCACAGCCCCATTGTTCTGGTCCCTAAACCAGATGGGACCTACCAGGTTTGCATTGATTTCCAGAGAATTAGTGCCATTTCTAAATTTGAAACCTACCCAATGCCCCGGATAGACCAACTTGACCATATGGGCGAAGCACGCTCTATTACCACCCTGGACCTGACAAAGGGATACAGACAGATCCCACTGGACCTGATCTCGAAGGAAAAGACCCTATTGGCTGCCCCCACCAGGCTCTACCAGTTCACCCGCATGCCTTTCGGACTCCATGGGGCCCCTGCAGCCTTCCAGTGGTTGATGGATCGCCCACTCTAGTCACACCTTGAATATGCCTCAGCCTACCTGGATGATGTAATGATCTATAACTGTTACTGGGAAGAGCACCCAAACCAGCACCCCTACAGACCCTCTGATCCACAAGACAGATGGCTAACCCCAAGAAATGTCAAATTGCCTACCAGGAGATCATCTATTTGGGATACGTCCTGGGACGGGGGAAGGTTCGTCCTCTAGTTGGAAAGGTCCAGACCATTCAAGAACAATGACCACAAAAGAAACAAGTGAGGCAATTTTGGGGGCTGGTGGGCTGTTACCACCACTTCATCCCCAACTTCACCTCGATTGTTCTCTCCCCACCCCCCAACAGAAATCCTAACAACCAGGCACAATGTGTCAGCTGCTTCCCGAGTGTGCCAAAGCATTCCAGATGCTAAAGGACCATCTCTGCCATGAACCAGTGAGTTATAGCCATGATTTCTCTCATAGATGTGTGGTTCAGACCGATGCCTTGGCAGTGGGGCACGAGGCTGTCCTCTCTCAGACCCGCAATGGAAGGGAACACCCCGTCCTTTTACATTAGTCAGAAGCTCTTTCCCCGGGAACGCAACTATTCAACCATCAAGAAGGAGGCCCTGGCAATTAAATGGGCTGGGGAGGCCTTTCGGTATTACCTCCTGGGGGTCTCCTTTGTTGTGGTCATGGATCATGCCCCCCTCAAGTGGCTGCAGACTATGAAAGACACTAATGCGAGGCTAATGAGGTGGTACCTCGCCCTTCAACTGTTTGCATTTACCGTGTAACATAGTGCAGTTAAGGAGAATGCAAAGGTAGATGGGGGAGGGGGACCATACCAGCCCAAGAGAGTAGGGGCTGGACTTGAGGGTGGGGTGTAGCAAGGTGGCATGTTCTCCCACCCTGACAGATGGGGAGAGACCCGTGACCACCCCCTGGTGGGTAGAGTTGGGACACCTGTGGCCACCACACTGCTTCCAGCAGGGCGGGACAGGAACTGGAACTATAAAGGATAGGCCCTCTAGCTCAGTTGGAGGAGAGCTAACAGAAGAGCAGGACGTCTCTTCCCCACTGCTGGAGTTTGGAGCTGACGGAGACTGCCACAGCGCCAGAGACCTAGAGAGACCATTGCAACTGCCAGGCACTGGGGACCTGAGGAGCTGCCACTTGCCATCTATGAGATGAACCCCAGCGAAATGAACGATGACCCTGGAACCCAGGTACCCCCTGACTGGGAGTGTAGGAAGAAGCCCAGGGAAGCCGAATAGGGTTCAGCTTTGTTACTGTCTACAGGCTGGCCAGCATGTTGTGGCCAGAATTCCCCACTGACCCAGTGGCGGACAGCTCCGCCACTGTTAGATCCCTGTGCTGGGACACAGTGGAGTGGGCGGGCATGTGTCCCCCTGCCCCGGTCACCCCACCCCTAGGGTTGGCCGCTTCCACATCTTTAGGCCAGGAGGCCTGCATTTGTCTGGCGCCCGCCTGAGCTAGGATTCCAGACGGGTTTGGCTGTTGCTCCCACCAGAGAGCTGATTTCCCCTGAACTGCTGTGTTGCTCAGCTTGGCTACAGGCCAGAGCCATTAACCGCTTACTAATTTCCCCCTGAACTGAGTTGCTCCCGGAGGGATTGTAGCCCACCCTGATGGACGGGGAGAGACCCTCAACCACCTTACAAGTGGCTTGTGCTTTGTAAGTATCTAGGCCTGGTCTGCACACATAAGTTGCAGTTTGCTGACTGGCTAACAGTGATTTCAGAAGAGGAAGAGGCTGCATGGATTCCAGGAGAAGATTGCTACAAGCAGATGGAGGGAAGATGTTTTTGACTCAGCAGATTGTATACATTTGGTGATCTAAGGGCTTGTCTGCACTTACATTTTATAGGGCTCTAGCTTGCAGGCTCAGAGGTGTGAAAGATCACCCCCCTGAGCACTGTAAAGCGCCAGCGTGGACAGGCTCAGAGTGCTGGGAGCCGCACTCCCAGTGGTCTGAGCTATTCCCCTCGTGGAGGTGGATTACCAGGAGCGCTGGGAGAGCTCTCTCCCAGTGCTTGCCTGGGACCACTCTCACACATCAAAGCACTGCTGTGGGAGCCCTTGAACTCTGCAGTGTAGACTTAGCCTAAGGCTCAGGTGAACTCAACCTAAGTTTTGGGAACTCGGAGTTTCTCCTCGCTGTGTTTCTGTGAGCACTGGCCTGTTTCGATTTAATTTGTTTTCTTTATTTATGTTTATGTATAACTGTGAAGATAATGTATGTGGATTATCAAATAGCCATGTTATGTTATAAAAACTAAGTTATTATTTGTTTTATTATTTATGTTTCTTTATCATAAAGATTTTATAAAGGGGGTACTTAAATTCATTCCTTTTGGGATATTTGGGGATTTCAAGGTGGGGAAGTTAACCCAGTGCAATCCTTGCTGAAAATCCTTAAAGACTTAATTCTGGGTCTCAAGCTGCTTTTCTATGGGAGTTGGGATTTTTTAAGGCACTGGAGAACGGCAATGAAGAGAACTGTAGCCCACCCAAAGCCCAGCGCCATACACACACCCCTTCTCATTCAACACATGCTCAGATCAACATAAACTCCACAGAGCAATCGCAGCACAGATTCCCCAGCACAAACCCCAGACACAAAACAACACCACCTCTCACACAGCAACACAACCAGCATGCAAAATAACCCCAAACACACAGCCCCTCCCTCACCATAGCGCACACCCCTCATTCATCATCTGCACCGATCAACACAAAACACCCAGCGTAACACAGGCTCATCGGGTTATGGTTTCTTAGGGTACGTCTTCACAGCCACTTTCAGCGCTGAAATGTTTGTCGCTCAGGGGTGTGAAAAAATATCCCCCTGAGCGATAAAAGCTTCAGTGCTGCAAAGTGGCAGTATAGACAGCGCTCGATCGCTGGGAGAGCTATCCTCACGGTGGTGGGGATTTTTATACCACCGGGAGAGCTCTTTCCCAGTGATAGATCCCAACTACACAGCCCACATTAAAGCACTGCCATGGACTGTGTAGACAGAGCCTTAGAACTGCTGTCTGGGAAGTGGGGCAGCCAAGTGGTTTAAATAAATCAGTTTAGTTAAACTCCTGCAAGTTTGCATGTAAACAAATTCCAAGGTAACCTGCCCAGGGGGACCCTCCCCCTTGCTCTGGGATCCAGAATCCATTCTCTTTCCTCCTTTGGTTTTTACTGTGATTAATCCAGACCTGAGGGAGGGTGGATTGGTGGCAAGGAGGGAGTCCCTAGTGCACTGTGCTCTGGCATTGTCGCTTCACTGTTCGTGCTCTGCAAAATGTTATTAAAATAAATCAGTAGTTCCCTATAGAAGGGAGAGGGAACCTGGCTCTACAGAGGGGAGCTGTCACAAGCTCTTAAACAAGAGCAAATCAGCAGCAGGTAAACTGGGCTCCATGGGAGGATCCGAGGGAAGCAGAGAAAATTAATGTGAAAGCTGTCTCCTCAGCAGGGGTGGGTGGATGAGGAAGTATTTTAAACACATGGGGTCCAGGCCAGAGAGGTTTATTCAGCTGTTACTTAGTGACCTCACTGTGAGCTTTGCCTAAGTAAGGACTGAGGAATAACTGAGATGGGATGTCAGGATTTAGATTCACTCACAGAATCTCATTTGGGCCAATCTCTCATCTTCTGTGATATTTACTAGAATGTGTGAAATCAGGTTTCCCCCAGATGTAATCTCCTGGCTCCCTGCTGCCAACTCCAAGCACTTCTAACGCTTCCCAGTAGAGGGGAAAGGTCGTACTCCTTTTCTTTTTGCAAATACAGACTAATACGGCTGTTACTCTGAAACCTTTCATTCAGACAGCTGCACCGGCACAGGAGCCAGCAAACAGAGCTGTAAACAGGGGCGTTTCAGTGGGAGTTTGAAAGGGGAGTTCGTATTGTGGTACTTGTGTGGGGTTTGTTTTTGCTGTGAGTGGTGGTGTTTTGCGGTGGTTTGTGTTTCCCAGATTAACAGGATTTAGGTGGGAAGGCTATGACAGATACAGAGGCAGCAGAGGGAGTGACCCATGTAGTGGAAGACACAATGAAGATGACTGGATGTGGAAGCTGCGGTATGTATATGATCCTCGAGGGGCTACCTGGTAAGAGTTTTGTCTGCATCAAATGCCGTCTGATAGAGCTGATGGAGGAAAAGATCCGAGGATTGGAGATGCAGGTGGAAAATCTGGTTGAGTTTAGAAGGGGGTTCGAGTGGATTATGGAGCAAAGACATGAGGCAGCTGAAGGGAAAAGCTCAGACTTGCAGATAGAAGCAGGACTGAAGAATTCTGAGGGGAGACTGTTGGGTGAGGAAAAGTGGACAGTGGAAGCATGTGACTAAGAGAACCAGGCAGAGGAACAGACGGGCTAGTGAAGGAGAAAAAGAGCTCAAGAATAGGTTTGCAGAGTTGGAAAATGAAGAAGGGGCTCAGCAGGTGATCACTGAGGGTGGCAGGGCGAGGAAGAAGAGAAGAGCAACTAGTCCTATAGGAAAAGGGGAAGAGTCAATGGAAGCTACACTAAATATGAGTCCCAGGAGGATACAGGATGGGTTGAAGAGCATTACAAGAGAGAATAGGAATAGAAAGAACTTGCAGCCAGAGGGAACAGGGGATAGACTGGAGAATAGCATGGTCACCAGGAAAAGGCAGGTCTACATGATCGGGGACTCTTTACTGAGAAGAATAGACAGGCCTGTAACCAGAGCTGATCCAGAAAATAGAAGGGTGTGCTGTCTGCCAGGTGCTAAGATACGGGATGTAGACCTGAGGTTGAAAAGGATCCTAAAGGGAGCAGGAAAGAATCCCCTAATTATCCTTCATGTGGGAACAAATGATACGGCTAGATTCTCGCTGGAACATATCAAGGGAGACTATGCTAGGCTGGGGAAGACGCTTAAGGAAATCGAGGCTCAGGTGATCTTTAGTGGGGTTCTGCCTGTTCCTAGAGAAGGGCAACAAAGGTGTGACAAGATTATGACTATCAACAGATGGCTCAGGCAGTGGTGCTATAAGGAGGGCTTTGGGATGTATGGCCACTGGGGGGCATTCATGGACAGAGGACAGTTCTCTCAGGATGGACTTCATCTGAGTAGGGAAGGAAATAGACTTCTAGGTTTTAGTACCATTATACAAGGCACTGGTGAGACCTCACCTGGAATACTGTGTGCAGTTCTGGTCTCCCATGTTTAAGAAGGATTAATTCAAACTGGAACAGGTACAGAGAAGGGTTACTAGGATGACCTGAGGAGTGGAAAACCTGTCTTATGAAAGGAGACTCAAGGAGCTTGGCTTGTTCAGCCTAACCAAAAGAAGGTTGAGGGAGATATGATACTTTCTATAAATATATCAGAGGGATAAATACCGGAGAGGGAGAGGAATTATTTAAGCTCAGCACCAGTGTGGACACAAGAACAAATGGATATAAACTGGTCATCGGGAAGTTTAGACTTGAAATTAGATGAAGATTTCTAACCATCAGAGGAGTAAAGTTTTGGAATAGCCTTCCAAGGGAAGCAGTGGGGGCAAAAGATCTATCTGGCTTTAAGATTAAACTTGATAAATTTATGGAGGAGATGGTATGATGGGATAATATGATTTTGGCAATTAATTGATCTTTAAATATTTACGGTAAATAGGCCCAATGGCCTGTGATGGGATGTTAGATGGGGTGGGATCTGAGTTGCTACAGAGAATTCTTTCCTGGGTATCTGGCTGGTGAATATTGCCCATATGCTCAGGGTTCAGCTGATTGCCATATTTGGGGTCAGGAAGGAATTTTCCTCCAGGGCAGATTGGAAGAGGCCCTGGAGATTTTTCGCCTTCCTCTGTAGCATGGGGCACGGGTCACTTGCTGGAGGCTTCTCTGCACCTTGAAGTCTTTAAACCACGATTTGAGGACTTCAATAGATCAGACATAGGTGAGAGGTTTATCGCAGGAGTGGGTGGGTGAGATTCTGTGGCCTGCATTGTGCAGGAGGTCAGACTAGATGATCATAATGGTCCCTTCTGACCTTAATATCTAAGAATCTATTTCTCAAGCTAGGTGGATGGGTGTAACAGAAAGCAGGGAGGCTGCAGGGACCCTGCTCATAGGTGCTGGAACTAAGGGTGCTGGAGGTGCTGCTACACCCCATGGCTTGTGGCTTCCATTCTATCCAGGGTTTACAGTTTGGTTCAGTGGCTCTCAGTACCCCCACTATACAAATTGTTCCAGTACCTCTGACCCTGCTGGGAGCTATTCTCTCTCTGGCTCCTTCCGTACCAGCTGTCGGTGTGGGAATGAGTATCTCCGACGTGGGTCCCTGTGCCTCGATTCTCAGCACCTCTGCTCCATAGTCCTTCCCGTAGGAGCTGATCTTCAGGTCAGTGGGGGCGCTGGCATCTGCTTTCTCTCGTCTGCTCTGGTCGGTGGGCTTGTAATATCCCGCCTGCCGCTGGATTCCACTCCATTTGCCCTTGACACTCTGCAGCTGTGCCTTTTCCAGCTCTTCCAGGGCTTTCCTCGCCATGCTACCACCTCAGACAAAGGCACATCAAACTGCCAAGAACAGCAGAGACAGAGTCAGAAAACTGCTGCTGCACATAGGACAGGGAGCAGGAAGCGCTTGCTCGTCAGAGAAGCAGGAAGGGCTTGAGAATCCAGCTTCCGTGCACAGTAACAGTACACTCCCTTCACCCTGCCCTATCCTGCCTCCTGCACTTCCTGGTTATTGCTCTATGTGGCCCGAGAATGTGTTTGCGAACTCTGTGTTTAATGTCGGGATCTGAGTCGTTATTCCCATTAATCTGAGACACCCAAATATTAAAATCCATGGGCCAGTTTAACATGGCATCTTCTCGAATGGCACTTGGTAAGGTAGGAGATTCACAAAGGCATTTAAGTGCCTAGTTCCTACTGATTTCAATGAGAGTTAGGTGCCTAAATACCTTTGAGAGTCTGGGCCCTAGACTGTATATTAAGGAAGGACTTAAGTGCTGGAGAAGGTTTCTGTGGGCCCCTATATGCTGCCACCAGTGTATAGGGTGACCAGATAGCAGGTGTGAAAAATTGGGACACCTGATTTTTGGGGCAAGGTGGGGGAGATAGTTGAGTGCATAAGACAAAGCCCCTAATATCAGGGCGGTCCTGTTAATATCAGGACATCTGGTCACCCTACGAGTGTCTGGGGACCATAAACCCCTTAGCTGGCCAGGGGAGAATATAGTAAATTCATAAAAGCTGAGTAGGGGTCATGCTGGAATCAAGGCTGGGGAGGCCATAACTTAGAGCAGCTCCATGGACCTAAATTATGCCATAAGCTGTTTCAGCCCCTGGGCAGCCCAGAATTGGGAGGGTGCAAAATTTGTTTAAGCCGTCATTGCCCTATCACCCCAAGGACTGTGACTTCTGGGCTGTGCCCCTTGGAAGGGCAAAATCTGACCCTTGGGATCTATGTCAGAGCACCCCATTGTGCAGCCAGTATGTTGAATAAGGCAGGGGTCAGTGGAAAAATCTGTACTGACTGGATTCTTTGTTTTTGTATTTAATGCACTAAAAAATCCCCTAAAACTGCCCTTTTCCTCCAGGAGCAAACGTGGCAGAGTTACTTCTTTTGTCAATCTGCTCTCTTCCCAATGTGTTGATTCCGATCACGGCCACGTGTTCTCCTCAGCGAGCTCAGCCTAAATTCTCTAGCAAGGCACCATGGTTTCTGAGGCTGTCTGGTACAGGGGACTGGGGATTCTGCAGCAGCCTCAGGGGAATTTCAAAAATAGAGGTTTTTACTGTTAATAAATATGAAAACAACTAACCCGGTCGGAACAACACCCCTCAGGTTACATATTGTAATATTTAATTCAATCATATCCTGCTCCCACTGCCTCCAGTTTGGTATTGACACACACAGCAGCACTGCAAAAGTTGTCAGGAGGAAGCTGGAGGTTTTGGTAGATATTTTAGGGCATGTTGAGCTGCAAACAGGAATCTTTTTGCAGTGCACCTGCTTGAATCTGCACATTTATGAACTATACTGCATATTGGTGCTCTTTATGTTACCCATCTACAGACACAACACACACACACAGTCATACAGAAAAGCACTATGTTGCGTATCAGTTAAGCTAGCTGATGATGTACCAGGCCTAACACAAAACCTCCAAATCAAGGACATGAAAAGCCATGGCATCTAACAGACTCCTGTACCACGAGACACACTTCACCACCAACCCTGACACCATACAGCACAGACCACATTACATCCTTAACTCTGTTCCAACAGGGATTTCAACTTCCAATACCCCTGCCCATCTGTTGTTCACAGAGCTGGAATCCCTCCCTCCCTCAGCTTTGGGGAAGGGGGCACTAGAAAAGCTGTTATCCCTATTAATCCCCAGTCATTCCAGCTCTGGGAATAGCCATACTGGGTCACACCAAAGGTCCATCTAGCCCAGTATCCCATCTTCCAACAGTGGCTAATATCAGATGCCCCAGAGGGAATGAACAGAACAAGTAATCATTAAGTGACCCATCCCCTGTCATCCATTCCCAGCTTCTGGCAAAAAGAGGCTAGGGACACAATCCCTGTCCATCCTGGCTAATAGCCATTGATGGACCTATCCTCCATGAATTTATCTAGTTCTTTTTTGAACCCTGTTATAGTCTTGGCTTTCACAAGGAGTTCCACAGGTTGACTGTGCGTTGTGTGGAAAAAATACTTCCTTTTTTTGTTTTAAACCTGCTGCCCAGTTCTTATGTTATGAGAAGGAGTAAATAACACTTCCTTATTTACTGTCTCCACAGCAGTCATGATTTTATAGACCTCTATCATATCCCCCCTTAGTCGTCTTTTTTCCAAACTAAAAAGTCCCAGTCTTATTAATCTATCCTCATATGGCAGCCATTCCAGACCCCTAATAATTTTTGTTTCCCTTTTCTGAACCGTTTCCAATTCCAATACATTTTTTGAGATGGGGCGACCACATCTGCACGCAGTATTCAAGATACGGGCGTCCCATGGATTTATATAGAGGCAAGATGATATTTTCAGTCTTATTACCTATCCCTTGAGCATTCTGTGTGACTGGGACACAGGGTGGAAACGGGACTGATGTCACTTCCCCATTCTCCGCCCTCCCCCCATGGCTGCAATTTCCCCAAGGGAAGGAACTGGCCCTTTGGTGGCTGCTTGTTCCTCATTTCCCCCTTTGTCCCATCAGCCCAGAGCTTCTTAGCCTGCGGGGGGAGGAATAAACTGGCCATTTACCCCATAAGGGCCTAATCTGTGCCGACTGCTTGATCTTCCCTTGCCCAGGTCAATAGGCCCTGGCCATATACACAGGGCAGCTCAGAGTGCCGGATAGTGACCTACACGGGGCTTTTAAATACAATGACAACTGTAGGGGCCGCAGTGCCGCCACACGCACTGCCCCGGCACACAGCGCCCCCTGTGTGTGATACATGCTGAGAAGAAGGGCTTGAGAGACCAGATACCCCCAAGGCCCCAGCATCCACCCAGGTCAGCTATGCAATGTGCACCTGGCTCCCCTACAGCCCCCACCAGGAAACGCCTGTTCCTCCCTGATGCTCTGCCTGTGAAAGCACAGGAAGTAAAGGGCTGTGGGGCCCTTCCCAATGCCAGCGCCTTCTCTGGATCTAGGGGGACCAGCACTGAGAAAGATGCCAAGATACCTGCCTCCATGTTTCAATATTTTGTGCCAGGCAGACACACCTCTCTAAGGGCTTATATATATATATATATTTATGGGAAGTTATACCAGCATAAGGCAAGGTGTGAATTCACCCCCCTTTGGCAATACTTGTGTAACTCCCTATCTGGAAACTCTTTCCCCAGAATACAAGTGCCTTTTCCTAGTACCGCTTCTATCGATTTTTGTGCAAGCTGATTGTCTCTTCCTAGGTATCCATTAATTCCTCCCTCCCTCCCGCACTCATGCCCCGCCTGCATCTCACCTGGGAGCTCCATCTCGCCTACGGTCTCAGCCGGCTCCCTCTCGCCGGCTGCTCAGGGCTCCCCCCGCAGCTCGGCCTGAGGGGTGTGGGGCAGCAGCTCCCCTGGGGCAGGGACTCAGCAGGGGCTGAGGCTGCAGAGTAAACAGCCCCGTTATGAGAGTCCCCCCCTCACACACCCGAGGCAGAGGGGCCCTGCTGGGCTGATGGGACAGGCTGCAGGGGGCAGTGGCAGCCCCCAGGGCCGGGGGCCTGGGAAAGGCTTGAGCTGGGCCCTGCTGGAGCCCCGCTGGAGCCCCAAGGAGCCCAGCCCGGCCAGGGAAAGGCCCCATCTCCATCTCAGGGGAGAGAGGAAAATGTCCAACCCCTGTGTCCATTCCCGCCCCCAGGATTTGGGGCTGGGAAGCCTCCCAGCAGCCGGGAAAGTCCCTGCTGGTTAGTGATGCCTCTTTGTGTCCCACAGCCCCACCTGGGGGGAGAGACACCCAGAACTGCCCCTCCCCCACCAACCCCCTGAACTGTGACCCCCCCCCCCAAATCTCCTCAGTGATCCTCAAACTCTGCCCCCTCCCATCTCCTGGCCTCTCCTGACTCCCCCACATGAGCCTCTCAAACACACTCTGCTCCCCTCCTGCCCCTCAATCCCCCCCCCATTGCCCCCTCCAGCCCCTCACTCCCCTCTGGAATCTTGCCCCTCAGCCCCCCTGAGCTGCCTCTAAATTGCCCCCAAACTGCCTCTCAGACCTCCCAAACTGCCCCCTCCAGCCCCTCACTCCCCTGGAGTCCTGCCCCTCAGCCCCCCTGAACTGTCCCCCTGTGCCCCCCAACCAAATAACCCACCCCACCAATCTTGTGCTTGAATCCCTCCACCGTCCCCATTGCCCTTCTCAGCTGACCCTCCTCCTGGACCCTTTAGAACTGCCACTCCCCTGGGGGTCCCCCCCCCAAAAAAATCCCTTCCTGGCTCCTCTCAACCCCCCACCCCGCCCAGCTCAGCTCCCCGGGGTGAGTCCGTTGTGTCAGTTTAACTGTCACCTCAGGGACATTCTGAGGTCCCTCGCCCCACGGGGTCACCTGGGCCCTCGTTAGCCTCAGAAGATGGGGGGGCTTATTTGCATAACGGGAGGCTGGATTGTCCAATCAGGGGCTGGCCTGGGGGCTGTAAAATCATGACTGGTGTGGAAAAAGTGAAGAAGGAAGGTGTTAAACCTAAACCCCTCCTCCCTACACCATCGTCTCATCCTGGCATTGAGACCACGTGGCTCTGCCCGTCTAACCGGCCCTGCGCGTGGGACTGGGAGCATCTCCGAGAACGCTACCTTGGAGGTCCTGGACTTCAATCTCTTACCTAGTGTTAGGTCAAGGAATAAAATAGAGAAAGGCTGCAGGGAACCCCCCACTAAAATATAGGTCCACAGTCCTTTACTGCGAGCTCCAGTATCGATCACCTGGTTGGCAGCCAAGCTAGTCCTCCTGATGTAACCTCCCTTCCCCTCCCTCTGCTGGGATGAGGCAAGTGGAATCAGGTGTATAGAAACCAAAGAAATTGGGTTTATTTGGGGGAAACTGAGGTACCTAGATAGGAACCGGAAAAATGCATAAAACAATAACAGAAACTTATTCTCTCTATAGGTACAGTAACTCAGAACATCTGTGGCCTGAAGCCAAGACCCAAACTAGACCCCCATGGAGCACACAAGGTAAGTAAACATACAATGTCACCCTTCTGATGGCTGCTACTCTGAAACCCTTCTGATGGTCACTCAGGACCTCGATCCTTTGGCTCGTACAGAGCCTCAGGAGAGGGACTCAGAGGAGACCCCTCGATGACTTGTCCTTCTCACTGGCTCCAGATGACAGGGCGGCAGGCTGACGAGAGGACAGCAGGGTGTTCCACAGAATCCATGGGAAAATCCAGTGAAAACTGGAACTTGTTTACTGCTTGGGCCACTACTGACCATTGGACTTCAAGAAGGATGTGGATAAATTGGAGAGAGTCCAGCGAAGGGCAACAAAAATGATTAGGGGTCTAGAACACATGAGTTATGAGGAGAGGCTGAGGGAGCTGGGATTGTTTAGCCTGCAGAAGAGAAGAACGAGGGGGGATTTGATAGCTGCTTTCAACTACCTGAAAGGGGGTTCCAAAGAGGATGGCTCTAGACTGTTCTCAATGGTAGCAGATGACAGAACGAGGAGTAATGGTCTCAAGTTGCAGTAGGGGAGGTTTAGATTGGATATTAGGAAAAACTTTTTCACTAAGAGGGTGGTGAAACACTGGAATGCGTTACCTAGGGAGGTGGTAGAATCTCCTTCCTTAGAGGTTTTTAAGGTCAGGCTTGACAAAGCCCTGGCTGGGATGATTTAACTGGGAATTGATCCTGCTTCGAGCAGGGGGTTGGACTAGATGACCTTCTGGGGTCCCTTCCAACCCTGATATTCTATGATTCTATGAAAACACTCCAACTGCCCTCCTGATCACATGACCAAGTCCTCCATTTTAGATAACAAAATGGGTTCCATGCAAACATAATAAATCATAATACTAATAGCCTTACAAACATAGCTTTAGGAATTTGCCCCTAACACTAGCAGCCTAAATTTGGCCTCCAGAATTTCTCTCCTACCATTCCCTAAGCCACTGGAACCTACATGTACCATGACCACCAGCTCTTCCCCAGCACTGCACAAAAGACTGTCTAGATGTCTTAAGAGAGCTGCAACCTTCACACCCACCGGTAATTCACCATGCAGTTGTCCCAATCATCACAAACCCAGAAATCTATATTTCTAATGATCCTGTAACCCTTCTGCCCGTCAGAGTTGGCAGCAACAAGGGCCGGGTTCAATATCTAGGGGTTCCATTCCAATAACACAATGCAAACCGGCTCGAGCCCCCACCCAGTGACCTGGGACAAATATATACCACCCCCGCTGGGCGCCTCCAAGAGGCAATACTTCCCCTCTCGCAAGCACATAGTCTGAGTGTAGCAAAAGTCTTTTAATAACAGAGAGAAACAATGTGGCATTATGTTGGGGAAACACCACCAACAGGATTCATAACACAACCCATGAGCAAAAACAACCCCACCCCAGGCAAATTGGGGCATGCCCTTTTCCCTTTGGTTCTTGAGTCCAGCAACCCCAAAAGTCCAATGCCCCAAAAGTCTCTGTCCCTGGTCAGGGCAGCCCCAGAGTTTGAAAGTTTATCGGCGGAGCTTTACCTCCCAACCTGGGTGGAAATGGGACGGGGGTAAGAGGCACCTTACGTGATCTGAAGCTGACCGCTCCATAGCGGCGCTCCGCTCCGCCAGCCGCCCCACAAAACTCCTTCGCGCAGCTGCACTCCGCTCCGCCAGCCGCCCCACAAAACTCCTTCGCGCAGCTGCACTCCGCTCCACCAGCCGCCCCACGAACTCCTTCGCTCAGCTGCGCTCCGCTCCGCCAGCCGCCCCACGAACTCCTTCGCTCAGCTGCGCTCCGCTCCGCCAGCCGCCCCACGAACTCCTTCGCTCAGCTCCACGGCCCACAAGCAGCTCCTGCCATCCACACACTGCGCCGTGTCGAACTGCTTCGCCAGCCATCCCGCAAACTGCTCCACAATATATCTTCAGGCTCCCCCACTACTTAACACAACACTCAGTGATTTCAGCACTTAGGTGAATTCAGCTTATAATAGGGGAGCCCCAGTGCTGGTGCACTGTCAGCCCAAAGTGAGCTCAGCAGCCTATAACTAGACTTCTAATGAAATCAAAATTAGCTCTGATATTCCACAGTGGAGAGAGGAGGAAGTGCAATTAGCATGTAAGGCCCTCACCAAGGGGCCCATGCCACCAAGTATTAATACTTGTCCCCAGCCTCTCTCCATTCACACAGTTTTGGAACCCATGACCCTTGCCTAGCGAGTGCTACTTAGATGATGGTGAATCCCTCCATCGTAACAAAAGGCCACGTACAGTTCCAAGCACAGTTCCCATAATCAGGGTAATAACAATTTATTCTTCCTGCCCCAATAACAGAGACACTGGGGATCCCACAGCAGCCAAAGTGACCATTTGGGCAGCTATGGTCTCATTCTAGGCGTGGTGGGTGTGCCTATGCAAATGAGATCGGCCCCTGAAGTTCTTTTCCACAACTTGCCACACCTCACCACCAGATGTCAGGGTGGAGCTCATCCTGACACTGCTTACAATCCAATCCCCCATTACTATTACCTGTCTCTTCCTCATAACTGGGATTCCCTCCCCTCTTAGTGCAAGAGGATACCCTGACATCATGTGAAGGAGGGTCTCAACTGTGGGATCATTTCCCTCCGCTCCAGTTTGATGTTCTCTTTCCCCAAGACTTTCATCCTCCTCAACAGCACAGAAGCTGTCAGACTTGGGGGTGGGACCGTTCTATTGTGTCCCACAAAGTCTCATCTACGCACCTCTCTGTTGCCCTTAGCTCCTCCAATTCAGCCACTCTGGTCTCAAGAGCCTGAAGGCCATCAGCTCCCTGAACACACATGCCATCTGCCTACAAGGCATATGCTGCATTCAGTACAATAAACTGCATAGCCCCCACTCCGCTGCTAGACTTCTGCCTGCATGCTTTTTACTCCTGCCGCTTTTTTTGCTTTTGTTTTGTGTGGGTTTTTGGGGGGTGGGAGAGTTTATTGGCCTAAGTTTAGAGAATGTTAATCAGATGCATTTGGTTCTCTAAACTCCCTTGCAAAGCTCTGTATTTGCTAGCTCCTCTGGTCGCTTAAGAGCTGGTTTCTTAAACCCCTGTTCTCCCTGAGTAGCCCTGCCCCCTGGTTAAGGGTTAATGGGTGCTTGTAATGGTCCTTTCCCTCTCAGGCTCAGAGGGAGGCCTTGCTGTCTCTTCACAGCTGATTGCAATCATCGGAAAGAACAGCAAGCAGTCATTGGTCCAGACAGCCTGGCTTGGGCAAACAGCAATCAACAGTCTGGACTCTGACCCTCTGGGTGGGGCAAAGCAATAAGCAGGCTTTAACCCAGAGGTCTCAAACACGCGGCCTGCGGGGTTATTTTCTGTGGCCCGTCAGCTCCCCGTAGGCCCCCCCCCAGCATTTACCTAGAGCGGCTCCGTCCCGGCATGCACCAGGGGCAGGGCAGGCTCCCTGCCTGCCTGCCTGCCCTGCCCCCGCGCCGCTCTGGGAAGGGGGACCTGGGGGAGGAGGGGCAAAGGGGTCTGTGTGTTGCCCTGGCCGTGCCTTCCCAGGAGGTGGTTGGTAATGCAAACAATAAATAATACTTCTAGTACTGGAGGAGGAGGAAGTGATGGAGGACGAACATTTCAATATATTCACATAGATGGGGGCTGGCTGGAGAATCTTTGCGGGACCCAAACATCCCCTATTAGCTCTGACTAACATGCCTTACCCCCTTACCCAGCCCTGCTTGCTCAGGAGGGGTCCTTCCTCATATGGTCTCTGTTTTCCCTGTGGGAACTACCATGTCTGAATACACATGCAGAAGCTCCTTGGCCGGCCAAGAAACCCACACCAAGGATGTCTAGGAGGAGCTGGAGCTCAGCCTGATGGAGAAAAACGATGGGAAGCTGATCTGGGAGGTTGTCATCAGACCAGGTAAGGGTTTCTGTGCCACTGAGGTGAAAATGACCAATGAAACCTTGCAAAAGGGTGGTTCTGGTATCCTGCATGGCTGATCCAGATGGCGCTCGATCCGTGGGGAGGCTGCGTCCCTTTGGGATTTGTCACGATGATGATGATGATGTCAGAGCAGACTCAGCCCGGCGAAGGGAGATGTTTGTGCAGGCAGCCCCGAGCCAGCACCTGTCATGAGGCAGGAACCATGTGAGGGGTCTGGCAATTAGGTGGGAGAGGAGAGGAGCAAGATTGGAAATATCCTCTAAGAGCTTGGAACTCAAGATTATTGCCATAAAGCTGTGGCCAACCACAACATCCCTGCTAGCCTTCTGCTTGAAACTGTACAATGCCCACAGGGATAGAGCTCACATCCTCCTGCTACCAAAACCCAGGCCCTGAACCCCTGGAGTAAAGCCCCCCCTCCCCCAACTAGCTGTAAAGTGTACAGAGTCTATGGTACACATTTGAGCAGCTCTGATTCCTACCAGCAGAGGGCAGGAGAGCACAGACACACATTACCCAGTGTGTTATGAATAGGCTTGGCAGAATCCAGTTTTTATTTCTTTTATCATTTCAACAGATATCGGTTTTCTTTTAAACTTTTTTAGGTTTTTACTGACTTAAATTTTCATAGAATCATAGAATATCAGGGTTGGAAGGGACCTCAGGAGGTCATCTAGTCCAACCCCCTGCTCAAAAGCAGGACAATTAAGCAATTAAATCATCCCAGCCAGGGCTTTGTCAAGCCTGACCTTAAAAACTTGTAAGGAAGGAGATTCCACCACCTCCCTAGGCAACGCATTCCAGTGTTTCACCACCCTCCTAGTGAAAAAGTTTTTCCTAATATCCAACCTAAACCTCCCCCACTGCAACTTGAGACCATTACTCCTTGTCCTTGTCCTTCAGTTGCATGAAATTACGGGGGAGGGGTTGGACAATTATTTAGTGACAAGAGACGCTGAGATTTGAAAAGGGAAAGCTTTTCAGAGTGTTAAAACACAAATTGTCAATATCACACATCAAAAGATACAAAGTAAATAGTCTGACATCCCTGTTTTTTACTGTTCATTTGCTAGTCCATTTGAGACCAGGCCCATTCAGAAGTCTGAATCACTGGATTCGGACCCTAATACGTTCTCAAGCAGCATTTTCTTACTTTCCCTGCCTGTAAATTTCTATTATCATCAATGGAAACAGGTTTTTGTCAGTTTGTATGTGTGCAATGAAATCCACTTTTATTGAATGAAAATCTAATCCTTCCGAGCCTCATTATAAGATCTTCCTTGCTCTCTCTTGATCATGGATTTTCTCAGGAGCAGATCACAGGGTGGGAACAGGCTCCATTAACATCTTTAGGACACCTCAGTGTGGAGTGAATTCTCCCAGTTCAGCAGCTTTGACACTTCCTTTTCTCTTAAAACTGGGGGCTCTGTCTGAGACGCCAGTTTTTAAATCCAGTTCTTCTGTCACACAGGCCAGTTTCTCCTCTCAGAAGCAAAGAAATCAGATGGTGAAATCGCTATTAATGTCTTCTCTAGTCCACATGTTGTACAGTACTGCTGCCATACCTCACCCCAGAGGTGGCTGCATTTTGACACTGGATGAGCAATCTCTCAATATCCAGACTGCAAGGTGCTGTGGTGAAACTCATTAGGGAAGATTTTATATTAGCAAACATGTTAAAAAACCCCAGTTCATTCTCTCTCTTCTCCTCAGATATGCATTTTGTTCACAGGCACTAAGAACAGCTGAGCCAGCGGGTGACTGCAGCAGGCAGTGTTCTGAATAAATTATACGGCGGCACTCTAGATGACTAGCAATACTCAAACGTTAAATCTGGGAGTACAAATCCAGAGACGATGCGGAAGCTGTGTGAACTCGTCCTGAGCTGGAACAGGGACTGCAGGGTGGCTCTACCAGGCGCTGGAGGACAGCCACAAAAACCAGGTGAAAGAGTTTTAGGGGAGATAGATGCAGGCTGTCAGAGGGGCTGCATCCAGGGTCATTACAGGGAGCTCAGGACTCCAGTTCTGATCCTTCCGTCCTCGCCAGGCTGCACTATCAATTCCTCCCCAAGACCTCACTTAGTCATGGAGACGCATTCAAAGCTCCTGCTTCCCCCTGGCCTCAGTTGCACTGTCCTTTGGGGGAAGAGGTGGAGCAAGGGGCAGGGCCTGGGAGAGAGGCTGGGCAGGCAGGGCGCGGGGCCTCAGGGGAACAGGTGGGGCAGGGGGATGTTCCAGCACTCCTGCTGTAGTGTCCGGCTTTCAGAAATTAGAAAGTAAGCAACCTTACACCCAAGTACAGACAGCTCCATTCACCCCCACCACTCCTGCGCTGATCTCAGGGTGTCCACCAAAGCTCACACACCAGGCACGGTCAGCAGCTGCCATGACTCTCTGCAATATCTTGGTTGGGAAATCCGATCGTGGCAGCTGGCTGGACTGAGCTGGACTGCTAGATCCGCCCCACCCCAAATCACAGTTGATCCATGCCCCCAGAGCCAGAAGGCATGAGGGTCCCCAGGTGTCTGAAACAGCAGTGCAGGGTGCTCCCCCATAGCCCCTGGTTCCCAGGGGGAAGGGAATGGAATGGAGAATGGGATCCAGGCATCCTGGATGACAGTTTAGCACACCCAGGCCCTGGGGTGCAGGGGAAGACCGGGATGCAGAATGGGACCCAGGCATCCGGACGGGCAGTGCAGGGTGCTCGCCCTTAGCAGAGAGACTGTGCTGGGGAATGAGAGCCATGCCAACAGCTGCCTGAGCCAGTCACCTGTCACCCTTCCCTCCCCCTCCTGCTCTGCAGACAAAAACTGGCCAGTGTCCTGTGCTTCCCAGAACAGCAGCCGGTTATTGATCTATATATAGAGGTGGGGAGGGGCTGTGGGGCAGTCGCGTTGCAGCTGAGCCCATCCCAGCAGTCAGCTGCTCCTCGGTGCCCATCCGATCTCTGCACCTCATCGCCCTCCAGCCAGACCCTGCTCCCCAATCCGTCTCCTCCGATCTCAGTAAGATGCTGCTTTCTTTCTCTCCCACCCGGAGCGGTGGCTGTGGGTATATTTCAGTGCCCCTTGGGCTGGATGCAGCCTAATGCGACCAGGGTGCCAGGGTCCAGGCTTAGAGGGTGGTTGGGAAAACTTGAAGGGAGGCATTGTCTTTCTAAACGGTGTAGAACGGGGCAGGCTGCGTGGGCAAGGCCAGAGGATCTGACGGGGACGTGGGCTCAGCCGCTGCCCTCTAGGAGAGCACCGGGGTTTAGCTGGCGCAAGCTGGAGTTACTTAGCTCTGGGCAGGGATCAGAAATACTCAGAGTGAGACCTCTGTCTGCATCCATCTGTCCGTCTGCCTTGAGTCTGTCTCCCTGTCTCGTCTTTTTTTCTTCTCTCTCCTGCCCGTCGTTTTAACCCCATGGTGCTGACATTGAGCCCGGATGGTAGCAGAGGGACAGCTTGTATGCGGGAAGAGCATGTGGCAGGGAAAGAGGGGGGCAGGCCAGAGAAGGGAGCTGGCTGGGGAGGGGGCTGGTTATTTAACCCAAATCTCTCTGGGCAGAGGCTAAAAATGTTCCTCAGTGTCTCTCTCTCTCTGTGTGTGTGTTAGTATCTCTTCTCTTCTGTTTGTGCGTCTGTCTCACTCCCTTCCCCTCCGCCCCCGCCGTGTCCAATGCATGGAGAAGCCATCCAGGCCCCCTTTGCTGCGTGTCAGGCCCCTCCGGAATGGGTCTCGCCCATCTCTACCCATTGGGGATCAGTCTATTCCCTCCCTTCTACTTCACCCCCTCCCAGTGCCTCTCTAGCCCCTTGTTCCCAGCCGCAATGTGGGCCTGTGGGGCAGGACATGCGGAAAGCCAGGCTGGCCTAACCCCCTCATCCCACTCGGGAAATGGCCTGTACTGGTCCTCAGATGTGGTCCTGACATTGGCACGCAGCACGGTCTGGGGAGGGCTCAGCCCTGCAGGCTGCTCCCCATCATAGCAACAGCAAAGCATGAGATTCATAGACTCCATACGGGACCATCGAGTCTGAACCCCTGGATAACACAGGCCAGAGAACTGCCCATATGTAACCCCCCTCCACACACGTGCTGCAGCTTAAGCCAACTACTTCTTGTCCTACCTGCACTCCATCACAACAGGGCAATGACTGCAACACAATGCACCTCACTGCACCAAAACACCATGCAATGCAGTGCCAATCAATGCACGTGGAATTCCCTGCGGTAAATAGTTTGTGCTTAATGAGACGACAGGGCAATGCCCGGCCACGCACGGCACACTGCAGCAGAGGGAACAGAATGCCATGCACACTCGCGGCCACACAGCACACAGCTGCAAAGCCGTAAATCCCGTGCAATTCACTGCCATGCCTGGGTGCCGTGGAATACACTGTAGCAAAACGGCATCAAGACAAAAAAATCAGGGCTGTGCAACACAATCAGACACGGCTCCCAGGGAGAGGCAGTGATCCACAGCTGGAGAATCTGCCGGCCCCAGAGCTCGGCTCCCATTGCGATATCCGTTCCAAGCCAGCTATTTATAGGTATTTGGTCACCCTGCAGCCATGGGCCCAGCAGATACCACGCAGGGTTAACATTCCTCCAGTAGGTCAGGCTGCATAGGCCAGACACAGGAGGAGGCAGCCCAGGGGGAAGGGAAATGACTACTTTATCCCAAGCAGGGGGGAGGGCAGGGAATGGGACTTGGTGCCTCTAGGGGGCTTTGAATCATAGAAATACCAGGGTGGGAAGGGACCTCAGGAGGTCATCTAGTCCAACCCCCTGCTCAAAGCAGGGCCAATCCCCAATTTTTGCCCCAGATCCCAAATGGCCCCCTCAAGGATTGAACTCACAACCCTGGGTTTAGCAGGCCAATGCTCAAACCGTTGAGCTATCCCTCCCCCCTTTGCCTCCAGGACTGGCTGGCTCAGGGGAGGGGAATGGGATACATGAGTTACCTTCTGTCCCCTCTCTGCCAGCCCACCCCACCGCCCAGCCATGTCAAACTCCAAGCAGCTCCTGATGCAGGGCATGCACCAGGACCTGAGCTGCCCCAGCTGCCTGAAGCTGTTCAAGGCCCCCGTGACGGCTGAGTGCGGCCACACCTTCTGCCTGGAGTGCCTGTCCCGGGCTGCGGCCTGCCCCACCTGCCAGGCCCCCACCAAGGTGGAGCAGCTGCGCATCAACCAGCAGATGGAGCACCTGGTGCAGTGCTTTCGGCAGGTGCCCCACGACCACTGCGAGGAGCACATGGACCCCCTGAGCGTCTACTGCGAGCAGGACCAGCAGGTCATCTGCGGGGTGTGCGCCTCGCTGGGCAAGCACAAGGGACACAACATCATCACGGCCGCCGAGGCCCACCAGAGGATGAAGGTAACAGACCCATGGGCCCATCTAACCCGGTATCCTGCCCCCTTGTTCCCCCCATGGATCAGACCCATGGGCCATCTAGCCCGGTATCCTGCCCCCTTGGTCCCCCCATGGATCAGACCCATGGGCCCATCTAGCCCGGTATCCTGCCCCCTTGGTCCCCCCATGGATCAGATTCATGGGCCCATCCAGCCCAGTATCCCGCCCCCTCCCTGCCACCCTGGATCAGACCCGTGGGCCCATCTAACCCGGTATCCTGCCCCTTTGCTCCCCCCATGGATCAGATTCATGGGCTCATCCAGCCCAGTATCCCGCCCCCTCCCTGCCACCCTGGATCAGACCCATGGGCCCATCTAGCCCGGTATCCTGCCCCTTTGCTCCCCCCATGGATCAGATTCATGGGCCCATCCAGCCCGGTGTCCCGCCCCCTCCCTGCCACCCTGGATCAGACCACTCGATTCATCTTTTTCTCTTGCTCTTTCAGAAACAACTTCCCCAGCAGCAAATTCAGCTGCAGGAGGCGCAAGTGCGTAAGGAGAAAACAATCACTCTGCTGAACAGACAGATAGCAGAGGTGGAGGTGAGACAGCAGGGGCCCTTTGGGGGTGTGTGTGTGTGTACACACGTTCAGGAGATTCGGATGAGTGCTGTGGAAGGGGATCTGTGATGTGTCTGAAACAGTGGGTGAATGCATTGTTAGTTCAAAGGGATCCCACTGGCCTACCTGCCAGCACCCGGGAGTTACACTCTCTTCTCCTTTCAGACAAGCTGCTCCCAAAAGTTAAGTCCTCACTAGAGACCCTACAATAACAAAGCAGTGTGTGCAACCCAAGTGTCCATGAGAAATTCACAGCAACAAACCATGTGTAGATCTAGCAATGTCAGGAGACCCTACAGAAACAAAGCAATCTGTGCATCCTCCATGTTCATGAAGACATATGTGGGGAGGAGGTTGCTGGTGGACTCCCACCCCAGGGATGGGAGCAGATCCTGGAGGGGAGGTGCTATTGGGGGTAGTTACAGGGGGGCTCTGACCCCAGGGGGAATTGGGGCAATAGTGGGGGCGTGACAAGGCAGTGACCATCCATCCCTCCCCGGCTGCAGGACACGGTGGTGCGGTTCAAGCAGCAGGTGTCGGAGCAGCTGGGGGTGATACGCACCTACCTAGAGGTGCTGGAGGCCTCCCTGGGCCGGGAGGCAGAGCGGGTGCAGAAGCAGGCCACGGCTGTGCTGCAGGATGAGCACAAGACCATGGGCCACTACCTAGACCAGCTCAAGCAGATGGAGGCCGTGCTGGGCGAGGTGCAGGAGGAGAGCCAGACCGAGTTCCTGAGGGTGAGGAGAGACCCCCCTCTCCGCCCCGCTTCTGTCTGTCTGGGACTCTGCCCCTTTATTCGTCTGTCTGTCTGGGACCCCAACCCCTGCCTCTGTCTGGGACTCCATCTGCAGTGTCTGTCAGTCTGTGACCCCCTAACCCCTGTCTTTGGCTGTCTCTGTGACCCCACCCCTGTCTTCCTCTGTCTGTGACTCATAGAATCATAGAATATCAGGGTTGGAAGGGACCTCAGGAGGTCATCTAGTCCAACCCCTTGCTCAAAGCAGGACCAATCCCCAACTCAATCATCCCAGCCAGGGCTTTGTCAAGCCTGACCTTAAAAACTTCAAAGGAAGAAGATTCCACCACCTCCCTAGGTAACCCATTCCAGTGCTTCACCACCCTCCTATTGACCCCCACCCCAGGCTTGTCTGTCTGCCTGGGACCCCACCTCCTGTGTCTGTAACCCTGCCCCCTGTGTCAGTCTGGGACCCCTGTCTCTGGGACCCCACCCCTGCCTTCCTGTGTCTGTCTGTTACCCCCCACCTCCTGTGTCTCTGTCTCTGTGATCCCACCCCTCCCTCAATTTGTCTGTGACCCCGCTCCCTGTGTCTGTCTGTCTGTTACCACCTGACTAAGGTGGAAGAAGGAAAAAGCCCCACAAGGGAGGTGACACCTGGCACCTTAGTTTCACATCCCAGCTGGTGTTCAGAATTTAGCCAGCAGAGGTGACAATGTCATCTGGGTCCCTCTGTCTGGCCAGAACCTCCCTCAGGATCAGGACAGGATGGTGATACAGTGGACCCCTGGGTTGCAGCAGATGATGTAGGTGGCAACCATGATGGGGAAACTTGGTTCTTCCTTCTAGGCCACCCATCCCGTTTTGACAACACCACCACCCCACCAGATGGGAGCGGTGGGTGAAACAGCACCTCCCTTCATTATTCTGGCCTCCAGTTAGGCCTAATTTCCAAGCCACCAATTTTGGTTCATTGATTTCCAGTTCCTTTCTCCCCTTGATTACCAGGTGTGACCTGAACCACGCCCTTGGTGGGCCAGCAGGGCGGGGGGGGGGGGGGGGTGGTCAGCAGATTTGAATGCAATCTGTCTTTTGTGTTTTCTAAACTATTTTCTATCCCCCTTTGCGCTGGACTGTTGTTACCTGGGAAAATTCAGGCTTGGTCCACACTAGCAATTTATACCGATGTAACTGTGTCCTTCAGCGGTGTGGAAAATCCACACCCTGAGCCACGCAGTTATACCACATAAAGTCCTGGTGTAGACAGCGCTCTGCTGACGGGAGAGCTTCTCCCACCGAGACAGCTACACCTCTCGGGGAGGCGGATTGCCTACGCTGATGGGAGACGCCCTCCCCTTTGGGTAGATAGCATCGTCACTCAAGCACGACGGTGGCGCAGCCTTTTAAGTGTAGACAAGCCCTTAGAGTCCAGGGCTCTGCACCACACTCCTTGTGTCTGTCTGTGACCCTGCCCTCCCCGCAACATCCCTTTGTCTGTCTGTCTGTTTCCCCTCCAAACGTCTCTGTGTCTGTCTGCCACCCCCCAACCTCAACATCCCTGTGTCTGTCTTTTGTGACCCCAAACATCCCTGTGCCTCTGTCCCCCTTACATACGCACCAGGTCCCTGTGTCTGTTCCCCTCCCCAACACACGCATGCTCCTCTGGGTCTGGGGGTGACCCCCGCCCACACATGCAGTTCTCTGACCCACAGCTCTCTGTGTCTGTCAGACCCACCCCCGACTCTGTCTGTCTTTTTAACGTGATGCCGTCGCCTCTGTGGTTCACGGGGGCTGGGTTAGAAGTGGGGTGGGTGCGTGGGTTGGGAATGGGGAGATACTGTGGGCCAGGTGCTAATCTTCACCCTCGTCTTCCTCTCCACAGAAATACTGCCTGGTGGCCAGCAGGTGAGCGCTCCCACTCCTCTGCTGCTCTCCTTCAGCTCCTCCCCCTACCCCGCCCCCCAGTCCGCCCCACAGGGCTGGAGACATTGGACCGGAAGGGCCCTACTGGGTCACCAAGTCCAGTCGCTGCTCTCGCAGCCTCTCTGAAACCCCCTTGTCAGCTCAGCCAGAAACAGATCAAGCTCCATCCTCAAACCAGCTCAGTTCCTGAGCTGCTGCTGGGAGGCCGATCCAGACCCTCCCTCCTCCGATGGCCAGAAACCTTCTTCTCCTGTCCAGCTTCCCTTGCTTCCTGCCCAGTGTGTCCCCATATCCTCTGGCACCAGCATCGCTTAGAGCTCTGCTCCCTCCCGCAACGCGTCAGTAGGGAGCGATCAGACCCCCTCAGCCAGCATTTCGCCAGGCTGACCCAGCCAAGCGCATCCGGTCTCCTCTCCTCCCGTCGGCCCTGCAGGCCCCCATTGCCCGTCGCTGCACCTGGTCCACTCTGGCTTCATTGTGCTTGAACAGGATGCCTGGAACTGGAAACCGCATTCTAGACACACTTGCCCACAGCTGTCTCCTTGGGAGCCTCTGCCCCAGGCCTTGCTCGCTCACCGGCTTCCTCTCACACGCCTGTGCTCTGGCTCACTCTTCTCACACACCCCTCTCCCCTTGCACACGCACTCCTGGCCATACTCAGGCCTTCTTGCACACTCACCCTTTTCCCCGCCTTCCCTTTGCACACTAGCTCATCCCTTGCCTCATACTGCAGTGTCAGTATTTCTGGCACACTCCTTCCCGCCCCACGTTCCCCCTCCGTACAGTGCCTCACATTAGGGTAACACTTCCACAATCCAACCAACATCAGGGCCCCATTATGCCGGGCAGTGCGCAGACCTCACTTGAGATGGAGGCCCCCACTGTGCCAGGAGCTGCATGACCCCCCAACCAACATCAGGGGGCGCCGTTGTGCCAGGTGCTGCACAAACCCCCCAACCAAGATCAAGGCCCCCTTTGTGTCAGGTCCTGCACAGACTTCCCCCTCCCCCCGCCAACCAAAATCGGGGGCCCTGCTTATGGCAGGTGCTGCTCAGACACTCAGTGAGCTCACATGCTAGGCAAAGAAGGGATTATTAGCCCCATTTACAGATGGGAAAACTGAGGCCCAGAGCCATTCAGTGACTTGCATGAGTGGGTTTGTGGCAGCACTAGGAATTGAACCCAAGTGTCCTGAGATCCAGGCCAGTGTCTTAACCATGAGGCCAGCCTGCCTCTCCTATTGCACAAATCCAGAGTGCCTCTCTTACTGTGTGCTCAAACCAGGTCTGCTCCCACCCCTCCCCTTGCACACGAGCCTCACACACCCAGGTCTCGGGAAGACAACATTCCCTGCCAGATGAATGGATCCAAGAACTGAGTCACACAGTCTTGACCTCCCCATTGCTTCTTATCCTCCCACTCTGAACTCCATACACCGACCGCTCATCCCTCCTGGTTCCCGTCCCTGAGCACATGGCCCCCTGACTGGCTCTTCCTTCCCCGCAGGCTGCAGAAGATTCTGGGAGAGTCCCCGCCGGTTGCCCGGATGGACATCCAGCTACCAATCATCACAGATGATTTCAAGTTCCAGGTGTGGAGGAAGATGTTCCGCTCACTGATGCCAGGTAGGGCATCTGCACGAGATGGATCAGTAAGGGGTGCTCTGTCATTGCTGGCCCCACTGCCTCAGTGCAGCTCTAGGGGGCGCTGTGCTGCAGAGAGCAGGTTGGTGGCTCAGTAGGGAGCGCTCTCCCCTGGCTGTCAGGGCTGGCCCCAGGGCCCCAGCACGGTGCATGGGGGAGCTGTGCTGCATTTCAAATGAGACTTCGTACCAATGCTCTGGCCATTCATGGTTTTTAAATGTCCCTGGCATTTTTCCAAGAGTCAGCGAGTTAACCACAATGTCCTGGCAAAATCCCAGCTATGGTGACTCTATTCTGTTCTCTAAATTCTACCTTCACTTTCAGTGCAGGATTGCAGTATGGCTGCTAAACAAACCCGTGTGCCCCACCCCAGAGGTAGCTGCATCTCAGCATCGGGTGAGGGATCCCTGTATATATCCAAGGACATATTTGATTCTCATTTACCCTGCACAGCAATCACCAGTTGTGCCAGGTGCTAAACAGACCCTGAGTGACATGATCAGCTCAACAGACCTGTGGCAGAGCCGGGAATAGAACCCAGGAGTCCAGGGCCCAGTGCAGTGCTCTATTCACTAGGCCCCAGTGTGCCGGGCACCCTCTGACTCCACCTGAGATTCTGGCCTCCCTTGAGGGGGATGCTTGGGGTGCTGTGTGGGAAAGAAGAATTAGGAAAAATGGGGATGGTGGGAGGTGACAAGGGGTGGAATTTTGGGCCAACTTTCCAGGATCCCACGTGGTGCCCCATTCCTTTCTCCCTCTCCCCTCCCAACAGCTCTGGAGAACCTGACCTTTGACCCAGACACGGCCCACCCCAACCTGGTGGTGTCGGAGGACGGCAAGCGGGTGGAGTGCGTGGAACACAAGCAGCCAGTGAGCTCTGATGACCCAGGCCGCTTCGACAAGTCCAACTGTGTGGTGAGCCGCCAGAGCTTCTCTGGTGGCGAGCACTACTGGGAGGTGACAGTGGGTGACAAGCCGCGCTGGGCGCTGGGCATCATCTCGGCTGACACGGGGCGAAAGGGTCGGCTCCAGGCCCTGCCCTCCAGCGGCTTCTGGCTGGTGGGCTGCAAGGAAGGCAAGAACTACGAGGCCCACGTGGAGCACAAGGAGCCGCGGCTGCTGCGGGTGGAGACCAAGCCCAGCCGGATTGGGCTGTATCTCAGCTTCGAGGACGGGATGCTGGGGTTCTACGACGCCAGCGACGAGGACAACCTGGCGCAGCTCTTCGCCTTCCACACGCGCTTCACCACCACCGTCTACCCCTTCTTCGACGTCTGCTGGCACGACAAGGGCAAGAACAGCCAGCCACTGGTCATCTACGCGCCGGAGCCGGAGGCCTCCTAACAGCGCCCTGCAGAGCCGGAGGTGCTGTAGCCACGCCCAGCCTCTCCCCACGGAGCCGGGAGTGCCGTAACCATGTTGCCAAAGGTGCTGTAGCCACGCCCAGCTATGCTCCATGCTTCCAGATGTGCCACAGCCATACCCAACCTTGACCCAAGATGCCAGAGCAGGAGGTGCCCCAACCACACCCAACCCCACCCCACATCACCAGAAGAGCCATGACCATGCCCAGCCGGCCCTACTTCACCAGCTGTGCCATAACCTCACCCCACAGCATCACGGCCACACCCAACCATGCCCATGTCGCCAGGTGAGCCACAGGCACTCCCAACCATGTCACCTGGTCGGCGGTGCTGAAACCACGGCCGGCCACACCCCAGAGAAGCCGTGCCCTGCCACGCCTCGCTATGCCTGACATCACCAGAGCAGGAGGTGCCTCAACCATGGCCAACGTCACTATAACTATGTTGTCAGACGCTCTGTAACCACAGCTAACCACGTGCTACATCTCCAGAAGCTCTGTAACAATGTCTTGTCATGCTACCATCAACAGAAGTCCCATTATCATGGCCCCCCATCACCAGAGGTTCATGCTTCCATTACCAAAAGCATCTCAATCATGCCCAAGCATGTGTCCATTACCACAGACTCCCTGGCCATGCCCACGTAGCTGGAAGTGCCGCAGCCATACCCCATGCCATCACTGCTCCTCCAGACATTCGGAGCCCATGTGGCCCAGCTCCAAGCTCCCTGGGACGGGCAGTGACCCGACATGGTTCCAAGCCTCCGGGATCTGTACAGGCAGTGCTGGGATCTGAGCATGTTCGCATCCACCCAGATACGGTCTCCAATAAAACATGGTTGTGTCCCCTCTGCCTCCTGTGTGCACGTGTGTGTCTGGGCTTCTATCTGCCATATGGCCCCCAAACAATCTGTGAGGGATCAGCTAAATCTTTATAAGGGCCCGGACACCTTATTTACTGGGCACTGTACCAGCATTAGTGAATTTATTCTTCTGGCACACACCCATGTGAGTGCATTACAGGAATCTCATTATTATTGGTTGTTATGGTAGCAGTTGGAGGTTGCAACTAAGATCAGCCTAAGATCAGTTGTGCCTGGCGCTGTACAGACCCCGACCAAGATCAGGACCCCGTTGTTCCTGGTGCTGCACAGACCCCAACCGAAATTAGGGCCCCCAGTGGGTCAGATGTTGCACAGAGTCACAGTGAGAGTCGGTCCCTGCCCTGAAGAGCTTATAGACTGAACAACAAAGGGTCGGAGGGAAAATTATTATTAGGGATCATCACCCACAGCCAAGCAGGGAGGGGTGGGATACTGGCCTAGATGGGCCATGGGTCTGGGCCAGGATAGCAGGGAGATGTGTAAGTGTGAATGGGGCATGGGGGTCAATTTTTTGAATTTGCCAAAGTGCCAGTTAGATTTCATCTGAAAATCTAACAAACTAGATTTTCCTACTGGATAAACAGTATTGCCAGTTTAGGGCTGGAA
The DNA here is from genome assembly GCF_965140285.1 of Lepidochelys kempii. NCBI lineage: Eukaryota > Metazoa > Chordata > Testudines > Cheloniidae > Lepidochelys > Lepidochelys kempii. The sequence goes on from NC_136385.1 coordinate 5,351,607, forward strand.
TTTAGTTTGGCTCACCCTTTTTTTACTGCATCCTGGGAGTACTGGCTTTCTGATTTTAAAGTTGGGTCCTTCTCAGATCTACTTCGACCTCGGTCAGAATGTCTCAAATGAGGACACTGGGTTATTCTTAACCAGCCAACCAGTTTATTAATTCACCATGAATGACCCAGATCTATAATCAACAGTTATCAGTTCTCCAGTATTTCTAACACACTTTCTGCACCTAAAGTAATTCTCCAAGGAGTAAAGTTATGTCTCACAGGCTGCACCTTGAGGAGTCTGGCATTTGCTGTTTCTCATGTTGGCTTTGAAAGGGACTTGTTTAAAGCATCAAAAGCAGATGCTTAAACATTTTCTGTGAGAGTCTTAGTTCAATTGACTTGGGTGTACCAAGGAGGAGAAGCCAAAATACAGTTCCTCAAGGCCTCACTAGAGAGAGTGCAGCCGCAAAAAGGGAACTAGCAGTTACCACTTCAGTGTAGACACTCACTACACAGATGGGAGGGGTTAATCCACACACACACATTCCCAAGAGGTAGTCGCTACCTAGTGCTTTCTACACTGGCGGTTAGGCCAATTTAACGACATCACTCGGGGATATGGATGTTTCAACCCCCTGAGTGATGTAGCAGGGTCGACCTAACTTTTTAGTGTAGACCTCGCCTGGGCCATAAAAAGAAAGAACAATCTCTGAAATGAAATCTCATGGTTTCCCCAAACTGCTGGTCACCCTGGATAGGAGGAGTGTGTCCACGTTACGGCAGCTTCTTTGTTGGAGTCAGCAACTTCTGATGGTTTTTAGATCCTGTTTCGGGGTTCAATGGAGGTATTTTCTGCTTGGCTGTTGGCTCTCAGATTTTGGATCGCTCATTCCTTCAATATCCAGTAGATGGCACCAGTGTATAACAAATTTCTTTGCTCCTTTTCTTAGCTGAGGCTTTGTACGTTTCATCAAGGATTAGGAGTCCTTGTGGCACCTTAGAGACGAACACATTCATTTGGGCATAAGCTTTCATGGGCTAAAACCCACTTCATCAGATGCATGGAGTGAAAAATACAATAGGCAGGTATAAATATACAGCACATGAAAAGATGGGAGTTGCCTTACCAAGTGTGTGGGGGGTGGGGGTCAGTGCTAATGAGGCCAATTCAATCAGGGTAGATGTGGCCTATTCCTAACAGTTGACAAGAAGATGCGATTATGCCCAGATAAATTTGTTAGTCTCGTTAGCACTCCAAAAAGTAATTTTCCCTCTGTTGGTATTCACCCCTTCTTGTCAACTGTTGGGAATAGGCCACATCTACCCTTACATAAGTGACTAAGACTAGCTTCAAGATTTTATTGGCACACCCCATTTCCTGTTGCTGGAGGAATGGGATGTTCCACTTTCTTCTGATCTGTAAATGGGGATTCGGGGGAGGGGGTGTATCGGTCAGTGTGTATCTGTGTTGGTATTTGGGTGTGTCTGTGCAGAATTGTGCATGCAAGTCTGTGTGCATGTGTGAGTGTCTGTGGCAAGTGTGAGTACAGTGTGTGTATCTGTCAGTGTGTGTGCGTCAGGATGCATGTGTGTCTCTGTGTGGTATGTCTGTGGTGTAACTGTGTACGTGTCCCTGTGTGTTGTGTTTGTATGTAACTGAGTGTGGTGTGGTGTGTCTGTGTGTTATTCTGTGTGTGCAACTTTCTCTGGAGGGAGGTGTGTGTGTGCATTGTTCTTGCCACTCTTCCTGCCAAATTTCCGCCCCTCACCCCAACTCCGCTTTCCTTCCCAGCCAGGGCACAGATGCCCTTTGCCCTCCCAATCTCCGTGCCCAGGAGTGTTTGAATAACACAAGACAACAGGAGTGAATCTGAGGCTGAGCCCCCTGGTGCCCCCCAGAGGAGCAAAACCCCTGACCGCACAAAAGGGTCACAAAAATCGGGAGCCAGATCAAAACTGTTAATCTTCCAACTGAGCACAGCCCAGTGTCACAGAAAAGAAGAGGGTGGGCTGGATGAAGGGTGGAAGTGGTGAAATTTGTTTCACTTTCCTTTTTGGGACACTGCTGTCTCGGGGGAAAGAGCCAGCATGGGAAAGACCCTGAGAGACCACCTGTTCGACACCATTAGAGAACTGGGCAAGTCGGACTTGAAGACATTTAAAGACAAGCTGAACAATTTCCAGCCCAAGGAAGGTTATAACCCCATCAGATGGGGAGAGCTTGAAAAAGCAGACACTGTAGAAATCACTCGCCTGCTCGTCAGCTACTACGAGGAGGATTACGCGGTGGAAGTGGCCGGGAAGGTGCTGGAGGACATGGACAAGAAGAACCTGACACACAACCTGTTCCAGGCCACAGGGCAGGGTGAGTGAGGGGCTTTTAAGGGGGGATCGCCCCCTCCCTAAGGGGGATCTTGTCTTGATGGGTCTCCAAGTACAGGAGCTGCCTGCTTATCGGCCTGCCAAGCAGAAAAATGAGCAATGCTGCTGGCTTCCTTAGCACAACCCCCCCCAGGGGCAGAATTGTGCAGCCCCTTCTCAGGCCAGGCTGCCACCGGGTATCACAGATCCAAAGGGCTTGAGACCAGAGGGGAAAGTGAGCTGGTACGGTGTACCGGTAAAAAATGGTCACCGGTACAGGCCCGTACACAGCGGATGTTAAAGCCCAAGGCCGCCAAGGGAGGGGGCAGCGATGTGGGAGGGGGGAGGGGGCAAACGGGGCAGCTTCCCTGGGGCCCAGCAATTTAATAGGGCCCAGGGCTCCCGGCCACCACCGCTGCTATCATGTCAGCAGCCAGGGCCCCGGGCCCTTTAAATCCCCGGGCAGCACTGGCCAGGCAGCACTGAAGAGCTGGTTGGGGGAGGCTGACCCCCAGTCCCGCCCCTTCTGCCCGAGACCCTGCCCTTCCGGAGCCAGGCCCTCATACCAGAAACACCTTTCAGTTACTTTCACCCCTGGTTTAGACACCTAACTTCCTGTTCTAGGTCCACAAAGGGAGTTAGGGTCTTCCACTGTATCACGGAGGCAACTCGATCCAGACAGGGCCAGGCCAGTAGTTGACGGTTCGCTTGTACCAGCCCAGCCCCCATCTCTTCCTTCTCCTTTCCCAAACGGGAAATGAACCCCCCAACACCCAGTGGGGATCACGGCTCCACAGTGGGGAATTGTGTAGGGGGGGGGTGAGAGACACAGAGGGGAAGATCTGTTCATATGGAGATAGGAAAAGATAGGGGTGCTGGAAAGGAAGAGAAGGAGGGATGGGGGATAAATACATGGATGTGGAATTGCTCACACCTGGAGGGAGGAGTCCTGCGTCCAAGAAATGGTTATTTTTCTTGCTTCATCAGTCCAACAAGGAACCAAACATTCTTCTTTCTATGGGGGAGTTTTTTTTCTGTTCCCCTTCCCCGCCACTGATTCCTCATGGCAACATTCCCCGACTCAGCTATGGGTCACCCCAAACCTTCTCCTGCCAGCTCCCAAATCCCCGTCCCTGTGGGGGAACGGCTCGCTCGGGGTGCACCCCTGAGAGACGAACCTCTCTCCTCCTTCTCTGCTGCAGCTACAGGCGGTGCCCAGCAGACCCCAGCTCCGACCAGCACCATCCGGACCAGAGTCACAGGTGGGCTGACATTTGTCCAGCTGTGTCGGGGATGGGACAGTAACACGGGTTTTTGGTCATGTTCAAGACCCCACCCCCAACCCCAGTGCATTATGTCATTTATGGAGCGCCCTAAAATCCCTCTGGGTTCACTGCACGGAGAGGCTGGCTGTCCACGAGCTCCCAGCTGCCGTAGAAAGCTGAGATTGTGCTATGGGGAACTGGCCAAAGACTGAGGGGTTTCTCCTGTGGAAGGGAAGGATCCCGGCAGCGAGGGAGGTGGGCAGTGTGGGGAGGGCAGGCTGGGATGGGAGGATGGGGGAGTGATCTGGGCAGCGGGGGAGGCGGGTGGCATGGGGCGTGCAGGCTAGGGGTGTGGGGGGGAATCCAACAGATAGCCGGGTGACGTGGAGAGCGTCAGGCGGGATCCCAGCAGGGATGAAGGAGGGGCAGAGGCTGCTCCGATTCCTTTCTGAGTGAGCTCCCTGTTGTCTCCAAGCAGGTATAGCTGCCCCCATGCCCAGGGAGCACAGGCCAGACTCGTCCAGGGCTGGAGACTCAGGTAGGGTGACCAGACGTCCGGGTTTTCCTGCACATTGCCTTTGAGGCTCCTTCCTCTGTCCGGGCAGATTTTTCAGATAACAGGAAATGTCCAGGTGTTTTGCAGAGCAGATGCTGGAGCTCAGCAAGAGCCCCAGTTGGTCCACTTCCTGACTGGTCCCACCCCTGCATCTGCAGCTGATCGGTGCAACCACCGATTCTGGGGCCCACCCAGGCCCCGGCTCCCAGCCCCGGGGAGCGGGTTCCCGCAGGGAGGTGCTATCTGGTGGCTTTCGCTGCACGCTGGACTTGCGCCAGCCGTCCTGCCCCCATGACAGGGAGCAACACTGCCCACCCCTCCAGTGAATACCCTCACTGCAGGTGCCCCCTCCAGTACCCCCAACCTGTCCCCCCTCCACCTTCCTCCCTCAGTTCCCCTTTTTGAAAACTTGACACACAGTAACCCTTGACTCAGGTCAGGCCTGAGGCCCGACACAGGCCCCCCGACCACACTCAGCGCTTTGGCCCTCCAGCTTCTGATGTCAGGGGAGGTGCTGCCACCCAGCCCAGCCTTCCACAGCCGGCGGGTGGCGGCTGTTTTGAAGCTGCTTATTCAGCTCACTCATCGTAGGCTCCCCGGTCTTGTCGCGCCACAGCTGGGTTAACTCTGGCCTCTGCCGTGCAGACGGCCGAATGGTTCCTACTAACCCCGTTCGCTAGCGCTCCAGTTCCCAGCATGGTTACGCTACTGTCCACATAGCGACTGGAACTGGGTTGGAGCAGGTTCCAGCTTGCATTGCGTTTCTCTTTACAACTGAGATCAGAATCCAGCCCTGACGCCACTGGCCTCGGCGGGGTCACCGCGGATTTACACTGGGGTCACCGAGATCACAATCGATTTTCTGGGAGTGTCTCATAATAACAACTTACATTTTATCTTATAATAATAACAGTTGTGCATGTAATAGATTGTGTGTATATCTACATAAATACCCAACGAACGTGTCACCCCAGCACAGCTAGACAGAGAGAGGGGTGCGTATGGGGATAGACAGGTGGATGGATAGTTGTATAGGAGGATAGAGGGAGGGATGTGTATGGAGATGGATGGGTGGGTGGATGGGGGCTTTTGAAAATACTGGCGTGATTTAGGAATCCCACTGATTTTTCAACAGAATGTTTACTCAGAAGTCTTTTTCATGCTTTAAAAAATGGCACCCCTGTCATGGATCCACAGGGTCGGTGCTATGGCCCTCACTTTGGAACAGTCTCTAGGAGGACCTGTTCAGTGAGCCAGACCCCGCAGAGGTCAGAGAATCATAGAATATCAGGGTTGGAAGGGACCTCAGGAGGTCATCTCGTCCAACCCCCTGCTCAAAGCAGGACCAATCCCCAACTCAATCATCCCAGCCAGGGCTTTGTCAAGCCTGACCTTAAAAACTTCAAAGGAAGGAGATTCCACCACCTCCCTAGGTAACGCATTCCGGTGCGTCATCGCTCTCCTAGTGAAAAAGTTTTTCCTAATATCCAACCTAACCTCCCCTCCCCCTTGCAACTTGAGACCATGACTCCTTGTTCTGTCATCTGGTACCACTGAGAACAGTCTAAATCCATCTCCAGGGCGAGCCACCATGTGGCTTCACCGCCTCCATAGACTGGACCTCTGGTCGTTCAGCACCGCGAGCTCCATTCAGCCGGTCCCACTGAGACGGACCCCTGAGGGAGACTTGTACAGTATTAGGGAGCAGTGCACCCCACCACCTGCAGTGACACTCAGCCAGCCTTGTCACAGTAGGGTTTACTAGTCAGCTGGGGCACAGCCTAGGAAGTCCTTGGTTAGCACAGAGAAATGAAGGTTGAAGCATAGGCCCTTCTGGGTAGCCAGAGCCCAGCCAAGCTGTAGTGAACCCTCATTGTTCAAGCTCTGTCTGTCCCTGACTCTAATCTCCTTTGTCAGACTCCAGGCAGTGCCCCCGACTGCTTCCCGCAGCCCACATTTAACTTTCTCCTCGCTCTTGCCCCCCCCCCCCCAGTCCTCTGTTCCCAAGCTGGGGAGATACAGCTCAGCCCCCCCGCCGTGGAGATGCAGGAAGTCCATATCTCTCTGGGTCATTGATAGCCAGGTTTCAATGTCCCTGGGATTGGATCTGCCATTGTCTTCTGAAGAGCTGCATTCATGTGGGACCTAAGGCCCCAGCCAGCGAGGCACCATTCACACCTGGATCTGAGCCTGCCCTGAGAGCAAACAGTCCCTTTTCACCCACTAGGTAACAATGCAGCAGAGAGGGGAAACTGAGGCACACATCTGCTTCATAAAAAATATTACCAAAACTTCCTACTTCATCACAACCCATACTTAACGGCAAGATTTGGCTGAAGAGCAGAGAGGTACATAGACTGGCATCCTGGTCTCTAGGGGTTAGCAATACAATAGGCTAGCGTGGCTTAGTGGATCATGCAGAGGATGAGGGCGCAGGCTCTATTCCCAACTTTGCCACTGTCCTGAGGGGTCACCTTGGGAAAATCACTTGTGCCCTCTGTGCCAGAATCACCCCATCTTTAGATGGGGATAAAGACACCGACCTCCTTGTTAATCATTGTGATATCTGTTGATGGCAAGCTCAAGGGATGGAGACCCAAAGATGGATGGAATAGCCACTTTGAGATCCTTGGGGTGAAAGACACCAGAGAACTTCCAGATCAAGTAGCATAAAAGCCACCTGAACTCCGTTCCTTTATGCAGCTGTTTCTGACTCACTCCCCTGTTTCCAGGAGACGAGATGGACCTTCGGTAACATCAGGTGCTGAGCTCAAGCCTTCACAATTGATGTGACGCAGTGAAAGAGATGGCTAATGCTGGAATGAAGACTGCCCTGCAGCATTACCAGCTCCCAATGGCCAAGGAAACCTGGAGCCTTTTCAGCGTCGTACCAACTGGCCAGGATATTGCATTCCATGTTTTCGGTCAATAAAACAATTGCCTGGTTTTCATACAGAGAACTCGTCCATCAGCTGTGTGGGTGTTTTCCTTGATCTTTTCAGCCGGCAGGTTCAATGGTGTGTCGGAGATTTGGCTGGGCTCCGGTGAAAGTCCCAGCTGTGGTGCTCTCCTCTTACAGCACCTAGGATGGTGGGTCTGTCTCATGAGCGAAATGGCTGCAAGGCTTGGATGAGTGACCCTAAGGAACGTTTGGATCCTGTTAGAAGTACAGGGAGCCGAGCCTAATGGTGCACAAGGGGGTGCTGCCGGGAGGGCTCAGTAGGGGATGCTCTCCCACACAATCAGTTCTGGTCCCTAGGGGGTGCTGTGCTGTGGGAGGCTCAGTAGGGGGTTACTCTTTCTCCCCTCTCAGTCAGTGCTGACCCCAGTGCGCCCCTAGGGGGTGCTGTGCTGCAGGGAGGATGGCTCAGCAGTGGTTATCCTTTTTAACAACTGCTAACATGGCTCATCCAGCAGCTTTTGAACTCCAGACCTCTGAACCCACAGCACAGCGCTCTACCACGTGAGGTAAAGGAGCAACTTCATTAACTAGCAGCAGGAGCAGGCTGGTACTCTCTCTTTGACCCTGCGTCTAGAGAGGGACGTAGCACAATCAGCCAGCAGGTTGTTTTCTTAACCTTAATACAGTTTTTTGGGGGGGAGAATTTACTCTTTTTATAGTGCCCCCAAATGAGCCAGGCACTTCGCAGAAGATATAGCAGGGCCTGATTTCATCACCTTTACGCTGAGTAGTACCACGGATGTCAATGGGAACTATACAATACTAATTTCTCCGTACTGTTACTCACACCTTCTTATCAACTGTCTGTAATGGGCCACTCTCATTACCACTTCAAAAGTTATTTTTCCTCCCTTGGTATCCTGCTGTTAATCGATTTCTCTCATTAGACTGACCTCACCCTTGGTAAGGCAACCCCCATCCTTTCATGAATCTATACCTGCTCCTGTATTTTCCACTCCATGCATCTGACGAAGTGGGTTCTAGCCCATGAAAGCTTATGCCCAAGTAAATGTGTTAGTCTCTAAGGTGCCACAAGGACTCCTCATTCTTTATACCCTCACAGTGTTTACATCAGCCTGCAAGTCACAGGGAGCACTCGCCACAGCCGGCACCTCCTTCTGGTTGCTCTGGTGTCTCTCCTGTTGCCCTCTCATTCCGCAGACCTTTCTCGCTCCAGGAACCGCACCCTCCTCTTTGTGACTTCGCCCTATGGCCAGGTCACTACATGGTTCCCCTTTGGGGGCGGGGGGAGTGTAACAGAGTCTTTTCATGCAAATAGTCTCAGGCAGTCCACTGTCCCTTGCCTGGTCTCTACCATGTCCCCAGTGGCTGACAGGGCAACCTGGGCCCACCCTCTCCACCAGGTTCCAGCTCAGGGGCCCTCTAATCAGCAGCGAAGGACTGCACTCCTGTTCACTGCTGCTTATCCCCTGAGCCATCTCCTACCTTTCTGGCTTCCTCTCTCTGCGTTTACCAGCTTCCCAGCTCACTCCCAGGAAGTAACAGTGGGCTACCCTCTAGAGTCCCAACACCCAGGGAATGTCTGCAGACCAGCTCCCTGCAGCCTCTTTCTGCTGTCAGCTACCTGGCTTTGTACAGGCCCCTCCCCGGTCCTGTCCACCTGACCCTCATGGCTGATTAATCAATCCCTGCTCCCTTGCTCCTCCTCCAGGTGCTGCCTATAGGTTCCTGGGGCCTAATTTCCCCCCTCAAGGACAGGGTGGGAGCACACCCCCAACAAACTGCATTTAAACTTCATTTTGTACATTCCTTTCTTTTGTGTTCTGTTAAAAAAAAAAAAAAGGAATGGCCATTAACGGTGTGCTTTCAAATATTGAACAAACGTTGATTTGCTACCACAAACCAATTAACTTTGAAAAGCTTGGATACAAAGGCTGTTACTGTTTGGCTAACACCGAGTGCTCAGTGGGTGAGAGCATTACACCACAGAAGATTTTGTTGAGCGTCTGTTTTAGCAGTGAAGCGTTATTTTTACTATGGAAAACTAGTAATGCACAAGATAAGGAAGTAAAAATAAATGTCTTTGCAAAAGCAGGTCGATTTGTTCTAAAGAATTGGGGAAAATGAGAACAAAAGCATAGATTGTGTTACAAGTAACTTGGTTCCTATTGCATGGTAAGTACATATATTAAAAGCACATTAACCATTTACACCACCAGACAGCGGAAACCATCTCTGAACCATGGCAGTGAGGGCCTGGCTACTGAGAAACGGTGTCCCACTTACAGTATGCATGATGAAGTGAGCTGTAGCTCACGAAAGCTTGTGCTCAAATAAATTGGTTCGTCTCTAAGGTGCCACAAGTCCTCCTGTTCTTTTTGCGGATGCAGCCTAACACGGCTGCTACTCTGAAAAGTATGCATGACGTCGCTAAACTGTTTAATCAAAGACAAGTAAAAATCGGTTATTGTAAACATCCTAAAGGCAAGGGGAAATTGTACTAGTAGAGAACTTACGTGTACTGCTTATGGGTGTTACGTGCTAACCTCCAGAACCAGTTCATGAGAAAATATTGAAAAAGGAAAACACTTAGATAAAAACAGTTAGTGAAAACCCAGCTATTGTGTCTTTGAGACCAGAGACCTATTTACAGCAAAAAGCTGAAATGAGTGTAGTAAAATCCGGGGGAAATAAAACAAAACCGTGTTTAAAATAAACAAGAAAGCTCCTATAGGCTGCATAAAATATGAATGTTTGAGGCACGTTTGAATACAAGAGAGCGGACTCAGCCCTGTTGCACTGCATGGTATAACCATAACCTACTGAAAAAATTAAGGCCCGATGAAACCATACCCCCATGTTTTCTTAACGTTCCATCAGGGTTAGATATTTGATCCTGTTGGGGTTAGAAAAATGATCAGTAAATAGGTGTGATGGGCTGTAGGATATGCGATATGTAGAATGTATACATTAGGTGATGGGACATGTGAAAAGATGCTTGCTTGTCTGGCAGGGTGGGAGAACAGCCAGGGGAAAAGCTCAGCCAGCAACCTGATCAGGTGAACACCTGGGTCAGCACTACAATCAGGTAAACAACTAAGTCAGCCAACTAATCTTAGTGTTCTGCAGAAAAGTGTTTGTACAACATATCATGAATAACTTTGTAACAAGGTATTTAAGGCCCACACCTGAAGGCAGGGGCTTGCTTGCATTTAACCCTATTCTGTGCCCTGTTTGGGTGGACTGATCAGTCACTGAAGAAGCAAATAAACAACCTGCTTCTCCAGCTCAAGAATCTGTCTGTGAATCTGTGTGTTCTGGGGGTTCCCTAGGGAGGTGGGGGAATCTCCATCCTCAGAGGTTTGTAAGGCCCGGCTTGACGAAGCCCTGGCTGGGATGATTTAGCTGGTGTTGGTCCTGTTATGAGCAGGGGGTTGGACTAGGTGACCTCCTGAGGTCCCTTCCAACCCTAATCTTCTATGATTCTATGAAAAGAGCCAGTCAAGATGGACATTCACCCACAGTAAGAGGGGTGGGTGGGGATGATGAGCTATAGTTAATATTAAATTAAATAAAACCTCAGGAGTTTGTAGAACACTATGGATCATACTTTCTCACAACTCAAAGTCATTAGAACAAATATTTCTCACTATACCCATGTCTATCTCCTGCATATGCCCCTAAATCACAAACAACATTTTAAACATTAAAACCACCCTTTTAAACCATTTTAAAACACACACAACACACATATTGCCGAGTAAAAACCCCAGTAATTTTTTTAAAAAACGAGAAGTCACTGTGGCACCTTAAAGACTAACAAATTTATTTGGGTGTAAGCTTTCCAGAAGGAAGTGCCAGATACCCAGAGAGGGTGCACTGAGGTGGTGGTGAAGGCCGAAGGGCACGAAAAGGAGAAGAGAAACTTGTAATTGGAGAGGAGAAACTCGAAAGAGTCCCTCAGAGGCCAAGCTGAAGGATATAGGGACCAATACGGAGACTAACTGGGGCAAGACAGGAACTCAGACCCTGGGAGAAGGGGTGCAGAGAGAGCCCACAGAGCTAGGGCCAGGGCTACAGAAGAAAGTGAAAGCCAACTTGGCCTTGCGAGTATCGTGAGAAGACGCAGAGTTCCTGAGAGAGAAATTCAGGGGATGCCAGGGAGGAAAACAGCAAGTTGCTTCTCATGGTAGGAGACGGGGAGAATGAACGGGATGACCTGTGGGCCTAGCCGTGACTGCTCCAGGGGAGAAGGTACCTGCCCACCTGAGGGTTGGGGTCTTGAGGGGCAGGGTTAATGTAGAGTGAGTAGGGAGCTAATTAACCCAACAAGCCACAGCTGAGGGGAATCAGGGGGCTAAGGGAGCCCAGCTCAGAAGGAGGATGCTGGGCTGGGACTATAAAGGCAGGAAATTGGGAGCAGAAGGGGGTTGCTGGGAGAGTCTACAGTCACATCCTGGGAGAAGGGAGGTGCATTTAGCCTGGGAGGAGAGAAGCCAGGAAAGTAGGACAGAGCTCAGGGAAAGGCAGTAAGGTCTAGAAAGGAACAAACCTTGACTGCTGGCTAGAGTGAGCCAGAGTACAGGTGGGCTGAGGTTCCCCTGCCAGCCACTGCAGGACTGGTACTATAAGGCAGTGAACAGGAATATCGCTTGGGGTCGCTGAAGGAGTCTTTGGAAGATGCATCTAGCTATCTGGCTGGAGGGCTGAGTTGCAAAGAGGCAGCAGCTCGTGGAGCAACAGAGGCGCTTCAAATCCAGAGAGAAAGGTGCAGAGATGGCAAGCAACTGCAGGAACGGGTGTGGATCCAGTGAGCTATTTCCCAGAATGACCAGGAGGAGATGCCATCCTAGCAGTGAGTGGAGCACCCCATCACTGGGACCTTGCAGATGTCCATGAATGTCTTAAGGTGTTTTCTTCATTTTAAACATCTTTACCAAAGTCCAGACACCAGATGGGTGTAGTTTGGTTATGGCCTGGTGTAATTGTGCCCCTAGTAACATGTACATTCCCAGCAAAACACCTTATACACAGTACACCCAATTGTTCACCCCTTGCATAGACCATTGATCCTGCTCCTCCATAGTCATAGGAGAGGGGCACATCCAAACATCTGTTGATTGACACTATTTTACACACCCCTCCATTGATTCCCGGTGAGCTCCTCCCCTTCTCATTATTCCATACGGCTCGTGGGAACCACTTTAGTTGCCGGTACCATTTCCTTTCTGGGTACCATGGTAGCTATTACACAGGTGCTGGCCTCCTAATTGAGCATTTTGCATTCCCATACACATCTCCCCACAGGGTCAGCCTTTTGAAGCCATCCCCCACCCATGTCATGAGGTTTTCTGTTCATTAAAACACAACATTGCTAGCAACAAGACAAACACAAAACACAGATCCATGGTATTGTGCGTTATTTTTCCTGCTGGCGCCAGCTTGCTTGTAGAGTGTCTGAAAAATAAAAGAAACAATTTCCTCCCCCCTAGTGGGGACAGATTATTGCTTAATAATAATAATAATATCCACTTTCTTTTACAAATTTCCTTGCTAATTGCAGGAAAAACACAAGAATTACCTCCAGGCTGTCCTTATTTTGTTCTATAGTCAGGCTAGTGAATTACCGCACTCACTGGTCATTTATGAAATTCATGAGGTGGTGTACCTCAGTTTCCCCTCTTGTACAACAGACCATGTTTACAATAGTTTCTCTGCTGTATCAAGCTTTAAGTTTATTCTCAGGTAATAGCTGAGACACAGCTTCAGATTTTAGCACTATACACACACAAACACACACACACATACACATACCCCTTAAGGTTAACCTGTTCCCCCTTATTTTCAGGCTTGACTTGTTTTTTCACCTCCCTTTCCTGGAGGGCCATAATCTGAGTCTTCTAGTAGCTTGTTTGCTAACCAGATGTATTCATTATTTGCAGCTCCTTTGAGCCCATCAGCTAGGTAATTTGCATTTACACAGAGGCTTACTAGCTTGCTTCTGGATCCAAAGCTGTTAGCAGCTCAGAGACTGTCTTAAAAGGGAAACATTTTACTTCCAGAGTTCTGATTACTTTCCACTCTCATCTCCTGCTCCAAATCACACAGAGATCTGAAAAAGAAAGCACAACCTATTGTGGCCCCTTTTGGAGCCCTAATAGGATTTTAATTAAGTACCATGTTTTGTTTGCATTTCTTTTACCCCTTCTCCAATATACACTGCACACGTCCTGGGAAAATGCACATTCCTTCCATATAGTTTAACCTGCATAACATTATATTAGCCATATTAATTTTACACAAGGTATAACTGCCTCCCATGCCCACAGAGTTTTCATGCACACACACCAAACAAAAAATCTAATCCCCCAGAGCCACCCCAAGGCTCAGTGCTCCCATCATTCCTCCCCTTTTCCTTTTCTTTTTACCTATGCGCACACACAAAATTCTCTTTTGCCCAACATCCCTTGCACTGCGATTACTCTTTTACACAACTGTACCCCGATTACACTTCCATCTTGTACAACTAGACACAACCAGGGGCAGCCAAGTTATGTTCCAATAGAAACCCCTTCCATCCTTTAGTGATTTTGATTACATTACCCAATAGTCAAATAATTTTGATCAGATTCTCTCTCTGCCTGCAGCAGTCTCTGCAGATCATTTCTGTGGGAAAAGGGCCCATTTTCCCTCAGAATAACTGTAAAGGCTTCTGGGGACAGAAGCCTAGTGGTGGTAGTAGCCACTCTACCTGACCCCCTTGGATAATTTAATTACCAAGCTTTCATCCAATGTGACTGCACAGAGTTGCACAAACAGTTACATTTATATAACTGGGTTTTATCATTAAACAAAAACTTCCTTCTTGACATCTCACATAAGTATCCGAAGTACCCTCCATTAAAACTTCAGAAAAACAAGAGTGTGGAAAGGCAGGTTGCACTTTGAAACTTTTTTTTTCTTCCCCTTCTTTCTCTCCACTCCCCCAGGAGCAAGTCCCAGCTCCAGTCTCTAAAGGTCGTCTGTTAGCTCTGCTTTTGACTTTAAACCCTGTTGTGCCAAATCATCTTTAACCACCCCTAACTAATTTACAACCCTTTAGCAGCCCTTGCTGAAGCAGCACCAAACTTGAAAGATTCCTGGCAGCTTCCCATAATGCTGCCCTTACTTCAAACCTCTCACAAGTGGACTGAAGTACCTCCTTTCCCCGGAAGGCATTCAGTCCCCATGGGCAGGGACCTTCTTCCACTACCGTATACCAAGGAGGGTGGGCTCCTCAGCCACCCGCCATCCCTCTGGGTCCCCTAACACTTCCTCCAGTTCCTTGTTAATCTCATCCCAGGTTGACCCCTGCACCTGGTATGGGCTCTGGTTCTTCCTTATCCATTTATCCAAAAAATCCTTTACCCTGGCTTGCCAGAACCCGCAACTACCATCACGAGAGTTCGCGATACCCCCTCCAAGCAGCTGTGCGGACTGTTGGGGAGGGGGACTTACCGGCTGCCACTCACCTATCCAATGCGATGTATCCGAGTCAATCACCGGCACCAAGATGTTAGGAGCTTATTCCTTCACCCGCTTCCTTCCCTGGTCCTTCTTGCATGAACAGAGAGCAACAATACCCGAAGTCCGAAGGTGCAAACAATTCAATGTTTGTTGGGGTGAGCTTCCAGCAAGCATGATTCCAGTTTCCTTCCTTAGTGTCCCCCTTTCCAGCTCTGACACCACAGAGCCTTACACCTGTGTCCCTGTTCCCATTCCTGCCCTTAGCCAAACATGATTCCAATTTCCTCACCCTATTCCCTGTTCCCATTTCACCTCCCCACATCCCCCACTTCCTGATTGACTGCAGACTATATAATAAAACTTGAGTTCTGCTTAGCTATACCTTAACCAATCATTTTCCTGAAATTTAACTAACCAATCCTAACATATTGTAACATGATTATGTAACCAATTATATCCCACCGCCTTAATTTTGTCATTATAGTTCCCACTTTGCTATTGTTTGTCTGTATAATCTCTGTCTGGTTCTGTGATTGTTCCTGTCTGCTGTATAATTAATTTTGCTGGGTGTAAACTAATTAAGGTGGTGGGATATAATTGGTTAAATAATCATGTTACAATATGCTAGGATTGGTTAGTTAAATTTCAGTAAAATGATTTGGTTAAGGTATAGCTAAGCAGAACTCAAGTTTTATTATATAGTCTGCAGTCAATCAGGAAGTGGGGGTGTGTGGGGGCGGAAATGGGAATGGGGATGGGGAAACATTGAATAATAATAAACATTGAATTGTTTGCACCTTTGGACTTGGGGTATTGTTGCTCTCTGTTCATGCGAGAAGGACCAGGGAAGTAAGTGGGTGAAGGAATAAGCCCCCTAACAGGAGGGATCCTGGCTGTGGGAGAAGTGTCAGGCGGGAACCCAGCAGGGGTGGGAGAGGGTACGGAGGCCGCTCCTGTCTGTTTCTGAATGAACTCCCTGTTTTCTCCCAGCAGGTGTAGCTGACCCCACGCCCGGGAAACACCAGCCAGGCTTGTCCAGTGACGAAGACTCAGGTCAGGCCCTGGGCCAGACACGCACTCCTACCATGGTCAGCGCATTGGCCCCGCAGCCACCCAGCCCAGCCTTCCACAGATGGCAGGTGGTGGCTGTTTTGAAGCTGCTTACTCATCATGGGCTTACTCAGCTTGTCAGGCCAAAGTTGGGTTAACTCTGGCCTTTGCCGTGTAGACGGCCGAATGGTTCCCGCTAACCCCGTTAGCTAGTGCTCCAGCTCCCAGGGCTGCCGGGCTACCCAGCATGGTTACACTACTGTCCACATAGCGACGGGAACCGGGTTGGAGCTGGCTCCAGTTACATTGGGTTTATCTTTACAACTGTGATCAGAATCCGGCCCTGCGCCACTGGCCTCAGTGGGGTCACTGCGGATTTACAACAGGGGACACTGAGATCAGCATCTATTTTCTGGGAGTGTCTTGTAATAATAGGAATAACTTGCATTTTATTTTATTATAATCATACTCGTGGTGTATCTAACATATTGTGAAAATGTTTATATAAATACCCAAAGCACGTATCACTCCAACACAGCTAGCTAGACAGAGAGGTGTGTATGGGGCTAGACGGGTGGATGGATAGTCATGTGTGAGGGCAGAAGGAGGGATATGCATGTATGGGGATGGATGGGTGCATAGATGGATGGGCTCTTTTGAAAATATCAAAGTGAGTTAGGAATCCTATTGACTTTCAACAGATTCAGATTTGTTACGTCGCTTACAAGCTTTAAAAGATAACAGGAATGTCACGGAGCCACAGAATGATGTGATGGCCCCCGCTTTGGAAACGCCTCAGTGAGCCAGACCCCCTCGGGGTATCTCTCACTCTTCCTCCAGGGTAAGTCACGCAGCTTCACCTCCTTCTTAGGCTGGACCTCTGGGCCTTCAGCACCCCTGTCAGCTGCGAGTCCCACCCCTGAGGGAGATGTGTACAATCCTAGGGAGCAAGGCACCTCTGCCAGCATCTGCAGGCAGAGACACCCCAGGCCCCATGCTTTGGGGGGCCCTGCGCTTCAGGAGTGACACAGGGCCTGGGCGGCGGGGGGGCTGGCAGCAGCATGACCAGCCCTGCTCCTCTCTGCCCTGCTTCAGGGCACACAGGACCTGGGTGGCACAGAGGCCGGCAGCAGCTCCTCTCCGGCTCCCGCAGCACGCAGGAGAGGAGGGGGCGGGGGCTTGAGGGAAGGGCAGAATGGGGGCTGGGGTGGGAGCTTGGGGGAAGGGGCGGAATGAGGGTGGGGCGAAAGTGGGAAGAGGTGAGGCCTGGGGCAGGGGGTTGTCCCGCTTCCCGCACCCCCCCAGGGATGGCCCTGTCTGCAGGGACACTCAGCCAGCGTTGGCAGACAGCAAGGTTTATTAGCCAGCAGGAGCACAGCCTAGGAAGTCCTTGGTTAGCATCGCGAAATGAAGATCAAAGCATAGGCCATTCCCGGTAGCCAGAACTCAGCCAAGCTGTAGTGAACCCTCATTGTTCAAGCTCTGTCTGTCCCTGACTCTAATCTCCTTTGTCAGACTCCCAGGGGTGCCCCCGACTGCTTCCCACAGCCCACACTTTACTTCCACAGTCCTCTGTTTCTGAGCTTGTAAAATAGGCTCTCCCCGCTGCTAAGAGGCAGGGAAGTCCATATCTCTCTGGGTCATTGATTGCTAGGTGTCCATGTCTGGGCATTTGGATCCGTCATTGTCTTCTCAAGAGCTCCACTGATATAGGACCTAAGGTCCCAGACAGTGAGGTACCATTCACACCTGTGTCCTAGCCTGCCCCAAGAGCAAAGACATTCCCCTCCCAACTAGGTAACAATGCAGCATGTAGGGGAAACTGAGGCACACATAGGGTTCATACATTTTTTTTATGAAATTACCCCAAATTCCCACTTTGTCACAACCCATACTTATTAGCAAGATTTGGCTGGACTGCAGAGATAAATAGACCAGATAAATAGATCTATGTCTCTAGCAACTGGCAGTACAATAGGATAGTGCTGCCCAGCGGATAGCACAGAGGACGAGGGCTCAGGAGACCTGGATTGTAGTCCCAGGTCTGCCACTGGCCTGAAGGATCACCTTGGGAAAATCACGTCTGCCCGTTGTGCCAGTCACCCCACCTTTAAAATGGGGAAAGACACAGACCTCTATCAAAGCTCTGTGATGTCTGCTGATGGCAAGCGCTGTCGAACAACGAAGTGTTCTTGCTAGATCGAGGGATGGAGACCCCGAGCTAGATGGGGACCCTTAGAGAGATCAAAAATGAGCCACTTTGAGATCCTGGCAGTGAAAGACACCAGAGAACTGCCCCAGCAAGTAGCAAATAGCAACCCCGAGCCCCGTTCCTTTATGCAGCTGACTCTGTCTCGCTTTCCTGTCCCCAGGAGTCGCATCAAATGCTGAGCTAAACCCTTCCCAGCTGACGTCACACAGCGAAAGAGATGGCTAACGCTGGCATGAAGACCGTGCCCCGCTGCTCTACCTGATACGGACGGCCCAGGGAACCCAGAGCCTTCTCAGAGTTGTACCAAGTGGCCGTGAGATTGCATTCCATATTTTTGGTCAATAAAAGGGGGCAATTTGTTTTAATACCGAGAACTCAGCCATCAGCATTTTCCTTGATCTTTTAGGCTGGCAATTTCAACAGTGCGTCAGAGATTTGGAACCTGATTTGCTTGGGCTCCAGGGACAGTCCCGGCTGGGATGCTCTCCTGCTCTACCACCTGGGAGGGTGACTCTGTCTCGCAAGCTAAGCAGCCTCAAGGCTTGGATGGGTGGCCCTAAGGCTGTGAGTCCCAATCTTTCCTCGGCCATGGCACACCTGGAGCTCTTCCCCCAGCTGCAGGGACCACTCAGGGGCGGGAAGGGAGATTGAGCTCTGATTGGTTGCTCTGACCCTGGAGGAGGCGGGGCACTGAGGCAGACAGCCAATCAGAAGGCAGGGCAGGGTCAGGGGAGTGAGCGCGAGCTCCCAGCTGATTGCTGAGGCCCTGAGATAAGGGTGGGGATGATGCTGGGGCTGCGGGGAAGTGGCTCAGGGAAGTAGACTGAGAAGTCAGAGGGGATGCAGCACGTGGCTGCCCTCTACAGGGTCCCTGGGCCAGGACACCAAATGGCAGGTGGGCCCGGGTCCCTCCCACCCCCACTCGCCACTGAGGAAGTGGCTGGACCGGCCGAGTGGGGTACAGACCCTCCCTGGGTTACGCAAGACCCAACTTACGCAAATCCGCACTTACGGAAAAAGCTCCATAAGCTAGAAATAGGAGTGTGGGCTTTTTTGTTTGGGATTTTTTTTTTTTGGGGTAATGATCGGGTATACATTTCCAACTTATGCAAAACTCGAGTTATGCAAGGTGTTCCGGAATGACTGCGTAAGTCAGGGAGCGACTGTACTGTCTCCGGGAAGGGGGGTCCTGAAGAGGACCACTCGGTCCTTGGAGCGACGCAGCTCCAGGAGCCGAAGTGCTGGCGGGCGAGACGCCACCAAGAGCCAGTGTACTTGACCTGTGGAGCCGATCTGCAAGATGACCAGCAGGAGGTGCTAGCGGGGTGAGTCCCACCCTGTCACAGGGCCCTATAAGTACCTAAACCAAAGAGAACCACTACCCAGGCAGATTTTCCATGAACTGGAACCTGTCAGTCGAGCTTGAGAGGTCTCACAATGACGAAGAGACATCCAAGATTATCTTAATTTTTTTTAAAAAAAGAGCTTAAATAACTGCCCTGGCTTTTCTTCACAATGCACCAAAGCTTTATTTCACTCAGCAGATACCTCTGTATCAGGGGTTCTCAAACTTCATTGCATCACAACTCCCTTCTAACAACAAAAATTACTACATGACCTCAAGCGGGGCAGGGGGGCGAAGCCTGAGCCCGCTCCGGGCAGGGGAGCAGAGCTTAAGCCTAAACCTGAGCCCTGCCACGGCGGGCAGGCGGGCCAGAGCTGTAGCCCTTGGGTTTCAGCCCTGGGTGGTGGAGCTTGGGCTTCGGCCCCAAGCCCTAGCAAGCTAACAGCAGCACCCCTGACCCCATGAAAACAGGGTTGCGACCCACTTTGGGGTCCCGACTCACAGTTTGAGCACCTCTGCTCTAGATTAATGGACAGATAAGTATTCCTTTTAGCGAACACACCCAATTAGTGTTTTGCCATGTCTGGACCACAGAGGTCAATGATTTCACATGCATAGCCACTTTCTTGAGAAAAGACTGAGGTGGGGACCTGATAACGGTCTTCAGGTATGTTCAGGGCTGTTATAAAGAGGACAGGGATCAATTGTTCGCCGTGTCCACTGAAGGTAGGACCAGAAGCAATGGGCTTAATCTGCAACAAGGGAGATTTAGGTTAGCTAGTAGGAAAAACTTTATAAAGATAGTTAAGCTCCGGAACAGGCTCCCAAAGGAGGTTGTGGAATCCCTTTCATTGGAGGCCTTTAAGAACAGGTTGGACAAACTCCTGTCAGGGATGCTCTACGTTTACTTGGTCCTGCCTCAGTGCAAGGGGCTGAACTGGATGACATCTCAAGGTCGTGTCCAGCCCTACATTTCTGTGAGATTTAGATTTTCGTAGAATCACACTCTACTCCCAACCCAGAGCTGAGGTGTGACTACTGTCGGCCTTGCTGGAGCCCTAGGCATAACTAACAGTGTGAACCAAAGGCTGTGAACCAGAGTAGGCCTGACCTTGGCAAAATAACGCCACATTAGGTATTTGCTAACCAAGTCAGCACATGCCTGACCAGAGAGGATGGTAGGAGACCACCCAGAGTTCTCCAGTAACTATGTAAACACACTCTTAAGAGATGGCCCAAGAACACACCGACCCCTCGTAAGATAAGGATTGGATGATAGGACAATGGATGAGGATGTTTTGTTCGAATCAGCAGGTACAAGGAGAAGGGGGGTAACTAGCGACATCAGGAGCATCCTACGTAACTTGTTTGTATGCACGTAAAAAGGGGGAAGCCCTAGGAGGGGCATCTTTCTCCAGCCCAGGAGGCAGCATCCTGGTGTGCTGGCTGAGCTGGTATCATTGAGGCAGGGATAGACGTGTTCGTGTACCTGTAAGCACGGAGCCAGGGCTACTAGGACTGTGCTTCATCGACAATAAACCTGGCCGAGCGCCTTCACCACCGAACCGAGCCTGTGTCCTTTCCTGATGAGGAACATTGTGGTTTGCTGAATCAGCAGCCTGCGTGCGCTCCTTGTGCAGCAAACACCGGAGCGCCACGACCAGCTTGGCAGCCCTGACAGCGTTGCCACAGCCCCAACACTGCCATCTTGGCTGGCGCCCTGGGGACTGAACTGGGGACCTCCAGGGCTAAAAGCATAAGCTGCTATTTCATGGGCTAAAAAGACAAGCTTCCCTCCTGAGGGGGAGAATTAACCAGTGGAACAACTTACCAAGGGCTGTGGTGGATTCTCCATCACTGGCTGTTTTAAAATCAAGATATTCCCCCCCCCCCACAACCCCCGCCAAACGGTCTGCTCTTGTTCCAAAGGAATGATTTTGGGGGAGTTCTATGGCTTGTGTTGCACATGAGCTCAGGTTAGATGTTTGCAATGGTCCTTTCTGGTCTAGTAATCTGTTAATCACACCCTCTGTGGCTCAGCACAGAGGGGTACCTGCGTCATACACTCACCAGAATGAGACATTGTGGATAGTGGTCTGAAAACATTCACTCAATTTGCAGCGGCCCTCAACAATCCTAAACGAATCTTAGGAACTATTAGAAAAGGAACAGTAAATATCATAATGCCTCTCTATATATATCCATGGTACACCCACACCTTGAATATTGTGTGCAGTTCTAGTCTCCCCATCTCAAAAAAGATATATTAGAAATGGAAAAGGTACAGAGAAGGGCCACAAAAATGATTAGGGACAGCTTCCCTGGGAGGAGAGATTAAAGACTGGGCCTGCTCATCTTAGAAAAGAGGTGACTAAGGGGGGATATGACAGAGGGCTATAAAATCATGACTGGTGTGGAGAAAGTGAATAGGGAATTGTTTGCCCCTTCACATAACAAGAACCAGGGGTCACCCAATGAAATTAATAAGCAGCAGGTTTTAAAAAAAACAAAAGAAGTATTTCTTCACACAGCGCAGAGAATTAGCTAAGTTCATGAAGGATAGGTCCATCAATAACTAGTAGCCAAGATGGTCAGGGATGCAACCACATACTCTGGGTATCCCTAAGCATCTCACTGCCAGAAGCTGGGTGTGGATGACAGGGGATGGATCACTCGATAATTGTCCTGTTCTGTTCATTCTCTCGGAAGCACCTGGCATTGGCCACTGTCAGAAGAGAGGACACTGAGCTAGATGGACCATTGGTCTGACCTAGTATGGCCGTTCTTAGGTTAAGCGGAGTGGTTGTCTGAGGACGCCACTGTCCATGCTCTGGGGCTACCCAAAAGGATCCAGCCTTCAGGGCAGGGGAGGCACCAGGGGTGGGGTGACCCTTGTCACCAGTGGCCATATTCACACCTTCCCCCACCATCCTCCATGCCAGGCAGATCAGCAGATGGTAAGGGGGCGACTCATTCGTCCCGTCGTTGTGCCAGCAGGGCCGTAGAAGGGATATAGGAAAAGGGTGGATCTTGGTGTGCAAGGTGAACCAGGGCAGTGCCTCCAGAGAGGCGACAGCTCCATAGAAAGAAAGCGCCCTGGCTTCACAGTCCAGGTAGACGCTGATCTTCCCTGGCGGCTCGTCCACGTCGAATTCCTAGAAGGAGAAGAATTCATAGAAGGTGCCGAGGCTTTTCCCTTCCTTGCAGCTGGTCATCCAGTAGCCGCCCTGGTTGCTGCGTGCCCTGGTGCTGAAGAACACCAGGGCATGCAGCAGACAGATTCTTATCATATAGAACCTGTTCCCCGTACCATATTAATAAACCCGCTTGACATTGGTTATTTGCTCTCTTGAGTATATTTCAAAACAAAATAATGAACCAAAGTGTGGCCAAGCAGTTGACTATACAATGTATCAACCAATTGGCAAGCCGAGCTAGGAACCAGCTAGCTAAAAATAGTCAGTCAAACCATGCAGTGTGGGATTGCAACCTGACTGCTGCTTGGAGGGGACTTTTGTTCAATACCATAGTGGTGGGACACTAGTGTGGGTGAATCTCCAGTACACCGTGCAGCTGGCCAAGCCAAAGGGGGCCATAAGCTCTCAGACTTTTCCAGTATGCTCAGGAGGGGCTGCTGGGACTTTTAATAATAAGCGCTAATGTGGCAAAACACCTTTTTCAAAGCAACCAGTTTTATAGACGAGCGCTTTGTTACGCACTCTAGGCAAAACACCAATACGTTAGGAATTCCTGGGCAAAAAGCCACACTTTAAGTGTACAGATAACAAACTTAAAGCCATGGCAAATAAAAGTGAGAGGCAAGAGACAGAATCCTTTGTTATATGGTTTGCAAATTGTCATGTTGGTCCATCGTTTGGGTTCGATAGTGGGAATAATCTTAGAATCATAGAATATCAGGGTTGCAAGGGACCTCAGGAGGCCATCTAGTCCAACCCCCTGCTCAAAGCAGGACCAATTCTCAATTAAATCATCCCAGCCAGGGCTTTGTCAAGCCTGACCTTAAAAACTTCTAAGGAAGGAGATTCCACCACCTCCCTAGGTAACCCATTGCAGTGCTTCACCACCCTCCTAGTGAAAAAGTTTTTCCTAATATCCAATCTAAACCTCCCACACTGCAACTTGAGACCATTGCTCCTTGCTCTGTCATCAGCTACCACTGAGAACAGTCTAGATCCATCCTCTTTGGAACCCCCTTTCAGGTAGTTGAAGGCTGCTATCAGATCCCCCCTCATTCTTCTCTTCTGCAGACTAAACAATCCTAGTTCCCTCAGCCTCTCTTCATAAATCATGTGTTCTAGTCCCCTAATCATTTTTGTTGCCCTCCGCTGGACGTTTTCCAATTTTTCCACATCCTTCTTATAGTGTGGAGCCCAAAACTGGACACCGTACTCCAGATGAGGCCTCACCAATGTCAAATGGAGGGGAACAATCACGTCCCTCGATCTGCTGGCAATGCCCCTACTTATACATCCCAAAATGCCATTGGCCTTCTTGGCAACAAGGGCACACTGTTGACTCCTATCCAGTCCACTGTAACCCCTAGGTCCTTTTCTGCAGAACTGCTGCCGAGCCATTCGGTCCCTAGTCTGTAGCGGTGCATGGGATTCTTCTGTCCTAAGTGCAGGACTCTGCACTTGTCCTTGTTGAACCTCAGCAGATTTCTTTTGGATTTCTTAATCCATGGAGTCGTGTGTGTAACCTGTTTAAACTGGAAATGGAGGGGGGACGTACAAAAGGGAAAGGTAAGGAGCAAAATGGTATCGCAATGGGTTTCCTCACATGTTTAGCATTAAACAATGAAGTAAGCGCGCTGACAAAGAACTTAGAACTAGAACATATCAAAATAGGAAATAAAAACAGCACATGGAAGGTATCAGCAACTGCAAGACTCCTCAGACCTTCAGTTTACAAGAAATGAAGGGAAGACTAGGAGATTGTCAGGAGAGATGCAGCCAGCAAGAGGGGGAAAAAAATTAGGGTGGCAAACACAGGCTAAAAATCTTAAAAATACGCATGGAGTTGCCCAGAGACAGTTAACTGCAGCAGGGGCGGGCACTCCTGTTATCCATCTGGCATGCCGACAAAAAGCAACAAGTACCGGGGGAACAAATTCAGGTTTTGCGGGAAGAGATAGAAACCGGTTCTCAACTCCCTGCTCTAATTCACAGAACCCCACTCCATGCTCAGGGCTAATAACATAATCTTACATACAGGGAACATTTTTCCTTGATGTCCTTTCTCAGTTTGCTAAACTTCTTGCTGCTGTCTGTACTTTAAAATGACTTCACAGAGTTCATTACTCTCTCTTGGCTCATGTCTCCCTCCCTTCCTAGATTGCTTTCTCCTGGCTTCTGCCCTCGGTTTTAAAAGTTACAGTTATTACATGCCAAGCAACAGAAATGCTCACTTTGCTTCTAATCCTAGCCACTAATATATGAACATGTGTGTTCCTTATTTCTACAGAGTAGTATTCTTAAAAGTAATGAAAACTGATTTCAGTTAAACAACAAAGTGGGCAAATAACTTAATAGGGATTTTTATCAATGCTTAATAAAAGTTTTAAATAAAAAGATAATAACTTGCCTAGTTTGGTGTTTAATTCCTTTGTTCACTTGTTTTCCAAAATGCATTGCCTTAATGACTTTAAGCTTTGAATAGCTTATCTTGTATAGTTATAAATACAATTCTGGCACTATTCGTCTTTAACTATAAGTTTATCCTATATGTCATGTATGTTGTCCTGTGTTGTTGTGTCAAGTAACTAATTTTTGTTTTTATTTTGTTGCAACAAAAGCCAATTTTATACTCCTAATTATATAAAAATAATTTTTATAGAAGTGGTACCACACTATTTTATGGTTGGGTTATAACCATAATACCGATTAAATTTTTTTGCAAAGTTCAAAAAGGCCTCAGTTATAAATATATGTACATATATTTCTGTCTCAGTAAATAATACAGTTGCAAACAATAAGTTTAATTGTTATTAATTAAAGGCTTTTTATTTAAAGAAGAAAAAACCACAGGGGGGTAAAACCTCAACATTAATGCGAAAGTATTAACAAAATGCAATTTTCATTTTGGGGTTTTTAATAAACTTCTTTGCACCTTTATTAACTTAAAATATAGTTATAAAAATGTTATAGCAAAAATGTCTAAAAATGGTTGTGTTGCAAAAAGTTAAAGGTAACCAAACAATTTCAACAGGTTTCTACCTTTGACTCCCAAGCACAACCAAGTGTCATAAGAGTTTAATACCCTCAGAGTGTCTACATCAACCTCTATGTCATGGGGGTGCGCTCACCGCGGGTGGCCCCTCCTCCTGGTCACTCTGGGGATTAGCTCTGGCTAGGCTTTGCACCCTCTCTCCTGTAGTCCTCTCACCCTGCCGAACCCTCTCTCCAGGAAACCCAGCTTCCTCTTTTTGACTCGGCCCGTCAGCCAAGCCACTACATGGTTCCCCCTTCCAGAGGATGTAACAAAATCTTTCCACGCAAATAGTCTCAGGCAGTCCACTCTCCCTGGCCTGGTCTGTGCCACGTCCGCTGTGGCTGGTAGGGGAACCCAGGCCCACCCTCTACTCCGGGCTCCAGCTCAGGGCCCCTCTAATCAGCAGCTAAGGTCTGTGCTCTTATTCCTTGCTGCTTTTCCCCTGAGCTGTCTACTACCTTTCTGGCTTCCCCCCTTTGGGTTTGCCAGCCTCCCAACTCCCTCTGGACTGTGGACTACCCTCTATAGTCCCAACATACCTCCCTTCTCCCAGGGAGTGACTGCAGCCTATGTCCCCACCGTCATTTTGCTTGCCAGCTTCCTGACTTGTACAGACCCCTCCAGCTGAGACTCTTTCCAACCAATTCCCGGCTTTCTGGCTCCTCCTCCAGGTGCCGCCTATCGGTTCCTGGGACCTAATTTATCCTCTGTGGGCCAGTGTGGGCAGTGCACCCCATCACACTGCCTTTCAACTACATTTTGCTTCAATTTTGACATTATTGCCTTTTGTGCTATGTTCAAAAACAGTATTGGCCATTAAAGTTTGTGCTTTCAAATATTTAACAGAAAGTTGAATTGCGCCTTGGGCAGTAGCTTCCATTGTTTGCCACTCTCTCCATGCCACAAAGAAGCTGAATGGCTCCTTCTGTTGCTTGGGAGTGCCTGGCACGCCCATTAGGTCTGGGATGGTCTTTGGACCCAAGACTCACCTGAGGGCAGACCCAGTGCCTTTCGACATGGCAAAGGAAAGAACCCTGCCTCTCCTCTGGGGGGGCATTTATGCCCTTTCCCCTAGTCATTACATTAACAGCGCCCGTCTTACGTCCCTCTTCTTACCGGGCCTGTCCCCATTCCTGCAGGGAGGGACATTCAGGTTTACATGTAACGCAGGCCGAGAGGATGAGTGTCTTTCCTCCTTTAGCAGTCTGCAGCTGTAAAGAAGCTCAGGCTGCAAGGGCCCATGCTTTTAGCTACAGAGGCCCTGAGTTGAACTCTCATCACCAGCCCGCATAGGAGCATGATTACAGACAGCATACATTTACTTAAGGGCTTCCCCCTCTGAGGTACAGGTCACTGCCCCCCTGGGGGGAGGGGAAAGGCAAATATTAATACTTAGCTCTTTTGATAGACAGCAATTGCTTTTCACAGGGCAATGACCTCAGGACACCTTGCCTCACCAGTGACGGGAACACACAGTGCAGCTTGTCGGCATGTGGAGAGGATTCAAACTTTATAGACTCTAGTTCCCTAGGGCCAGGAGACCCAGCCACCCCCTGCTCTAACCTACTAGATCCCACTCCCCTCCCAGAGCTGGGGGCAGAACCCAGGAGTCCTGGCTCCCAGTCCCTTCTCCCTGCCCTAATCCACTAGATCCCAGAGGTAGGGATAGAACCTAGGAGTCCTGGCTCCCAGCCCCCACATACTTTAATCTGAACAGAGGACAGGGTCTTTACTTGAATGAAATCCCAGGCTCTTTTCACCTTCCGCATCTTCAAGGCCTGTGGGGGGCTCTCAGATACCAGGTTTTCCACTGGCAAAGGGATGTGTGAAAAAGTGGGAATTTTTGTAATGTTTTTATGACACCTATGTGTGCCTCAGTTTCCCCTATCTGCTGCATTGTTACCTAGTGGGTGAAAAGGGACTGTTTGCTCTTGGGACAGGCTCCGACCTGGGTGTGAATGGTGCCTCATTGGCTGAGGCATTAGATCCCACGTGAATGCAGCTCTTGAGAAGACCATGGCAGATCCAATCCCTGGGACATTGAAACCTGGCTACCAAAGACCCAGAGAGATATGGACTTCCCTGCCTCTCAGCAGGGGTCTGAGCCGCATCTCCCCAGCTTGGGAACAGAGGACTGGGGGGGTGAGGTGGAAGTCAAGTGTGGGCTGCCGGAAGCAGTCGGGGGCACATCTGGAAGTCTAACAAAGACGATCAGATGCAGGGACAGACACAATTTGAACGATGGGGGTCAGTACAGCTTGGCTGGGTTCTGGCTACCCAGAATGGCCTATGCTTTAACTTTCACTTCTCTCTGCTAACCACGGACTTCCTATGCCATGCTCCAGCTGACTAAAACCCTGCCGTGTGACAATGCTGGCTGAGTGTCCCTGCAGATGCTGGCGGAGGTGCATTGCTCCCTCAGATTGTACCTGTACAAGTCTCCTTCAGGGGTCTGTCTCAGTGGGCTGATGGTGTGAAGCAGGAGAGCTGAGGCCCAGAGGACCAGCCTAAGGGGGCGGTGAAGTCACATGGCTTAGCCTGGAGGAAGAGTGAGACCACTGGGTGTCTGGCTCACTGAAGGGATCCTCCTAGAGACTGTTCTAAAGCAGGGACCATAGCACCGATCCTGTGGATCTGTGACGGGGAAAACCAGTTTGAATGGGGACAGCTGGCTCTTTCCAGCCAGGTGGAGACCTCCTGCTTTAAAAGCAGTGTCATTTCATCCATCTGCCTTCAGCGCCTTCCCTTGATGCTTCTCCAAAAGACAAAACCACCTGGCCAGCTCAGCACTACCGCTAAGCCTGGGTCCTTCCCTACTGCCTTCCAGCTCCATGGAAGACCCAGCACTGTACGCACCAAGGTCCCTCACCCAGCACTGAGATGCAACCGCCTCTGGGGTGCACAGGGATTCCCCCCACATTGCAAAGCCCTGCCCAAGTTACTGCATCCTTTCCTGTGCTGCCTTCCTCCATGCGTGCGACTCGGACTTTTGGGGGGCACGTCCCATGGTGCTTTGGGCTGCACTAAGCTGAGCCACGCTAGGATTCTTTCCCAGTGCACCGTGGGAGAACTTGTCCGTGCTTCCGCGCACACGAGGGAGTTGTGGGAAGGCACTGGAGGATTATCAGCACTTGGTGGGTGTATCCTGTGGCCTCACTGCAAAGTGGGCTGGTGACCAGCCTCAGTGAAAGCTTCACCAGAGCTTCAAGCCATAGCCCCAGCTGGGCCATCCAGCCTGGGTTGGAAGCAGCACTAGACTCAGGTGACAGGGTGTGTGTGTGTGGATGGGGCACAAACCGAGTTACAGCCTAGGTTAGTCCTGTGCTAATATTGAGTCCAAGGCCAGGAGGGACCACTGTGATCATCTGGTCTGATCTCCTGTGTAACACAGGCCAGAGAACGTCTCTGAGTGAATCCCTGTTTGAACCAGAGCCGACCTTTTAGAATGACTTATCCAGTCTCGATTTAAAAATTGCTAGCGATGGCGAATCCACCACGGTCCTTGGTAAGTTGGTCCAGTGGTTAATTCCTGTGGTGATAACTGGGCCTGTAAATGTACCCTAATTGTGAGCTCATCTGTAAAAAGCGAGTGACAGTTTATAAAAGGTCAGAAAGATGCACAATGACAAATGCGGAGGGGGAAAGGTACAAAAGAGAGGTGGAAAGGCTGAGTTAGTCCAAACACAGAAAGGCCTGTTGCTATAACTCAAGCACTGTGTTATGATCATGTCTGGTAAGAAAGAGGTGTGAGGGACCGGAAATCAATGGACCAAATTGGTATCTCAGAAATTAGGCCTAACTGGTGGGCAAAACAATGAGAAGATGGGCTGCTCCATCCATCACTCTCCTTCTGGGGTCCTTAAAGAGAAAAGATTTTTGGGAAAAGCTGCCCACCATGATGCTGGCTGACAGCAAGACAAGAGAAGGCGAAGGAGGTGCTTCGCCATGATAGATGCCACCCTCACCGTCTCCTCGTACCCTGGACCTTCGTCGTCTTGATCCTGAAAGATGTCCTGGCCAGGCCACAGAGGGGGACCCGGATGACATTGCCACCTCTACCAGTTAAATCCCAAATGGCACCTGGAATATGTGGGTGCCTTGGTGCTGGATCAGCACGGTGCTCTGGATGAAGTTTTCCCCACACTCTGCGCACTCGTAGAGCCGCTCGCCCGTGTAGGTGCCCTGGTGCTGGATCGGTGCAGTGCTCTGGCCAAAGCTCTTCCCGTACTTGGTGCATTGGTGAGGGTGCTGGTGGATGGCCAGGTGGGAGAGCCAGCTGAAGCTCTTCCACAGCAGGAGCACGTGTAGGGTTTTTCGCCTGGCTTGTCTTCCCAGGAGCCTCATCCCTGCTGAGTGGGTCTCTCCCCCAGGGGGTCTCCCGCTCTGGGACATCTCGTGCGGCTCCACTCCTGCCAGCCCTTCCTGCTGGGGATTCTCCTCTGCCGTCCCAGCACCTGCTGTGAGAGAGCGAGAGAATCCAGCCAGGGCTCATTCCCTGTGCCGGGGAGAGGTGGGGTGTTTAAAAATCAAAATACTGGGGTAATGAGGTGTTCAGAGACCACAGTGAGGAAAGTCTTAGAGAGAGAGAGAGATGTGTACGAGAGAGAGAATACCCAACTCTTATATAGCACGTTTCATCTGTAGATCGGTGGGTGTGTAAAGGGAGATGGATGGATAGAAAGATAGATCCTAGCATTCAGGATTTATCAGTATTAGACAGATTGGATAAATTAGCTGGATCAGCAAATGAGGATCTAAAGAAGAAGAGAGATAGATAGATAGAGGGGGTGTATGGGGATGGATTGATAGATAGATTAGATTAGATAGATGTGTACAGGGATGGATGGATGTGTATACGAATGGATAGACAGATTCTAGAACCCAGATCTAGCTTTCACTAAGTTTTATTATAACCTTTAATGACTTCCCTGGTTGAAATGGAGCCCTAGTAAAATTTATCACAGTGCGGGAAAAAAAAGACCTCTCTCCCCTTTTAAAAAAAAATGCAACGGTTATATTTTAGTAGGAATCATGTCAATAAAAAACACTGATTCATGCTGGCAAAAACAGACACAAAAAGAAAGTAAAGACCCAGGTGCATGCAATAGCCATGTCTGTCGATGAGAAATCCTCAGAAAGCATTCTGGGTGTGCGCTATCAGAAGTCGGGCTGAGTAGAAAATGGTTTTTCTGTCCAGCCAAAATGTTCAAGATTTTGAAAAACTTTCCTGTCCTGAATAGGGACAAAAAATTGAAATCTCAAAGCTGTCTGCAAATCGACAAACTGAAAAATAAATTTGTTCAGGTTTCAAAGTCATTTTGAAACCTTTTGTTTCAATTTGGACCTTATTTTTCCTTTTTTTATTTTAAGTTTTAAATTCTGTGAAGTCATTTGGAACCCAAAATACCCAAACCTTTTTACCCTAAACAATGTCAAAGGGGGACTTTTTCAAGATGTTCTACGCTCTTCCCTAGTGGGGAAGTTCATTAAAACCCACCCTTGCCCGCAAATAGTTTCAGTTTTGAGGATTTGGTGGGTTGTTTTTTTTTTTGGGGGGGGGGGTGGAATTGTCAAAAAGAAATTCCCAACCAACCGTCATGGGAAGCTTGCTTCTGCCCATTGATTTCACCTTCAGCCTAAATGATTCCCACTGCAGCCTAAAGATGAAATGAAGGGATAGAAGAGCAGCTGCTGTGGGTGTAATCCACCATGATTAAACAGTGCAGGCCTTTATCACCCTCTAGTGGCTGGGTGAAGTAAAAGGTTTATGAGCGAAAATGTTTTTGCTCAGATATTCGTGTCTCAGGCTGTGAGATCCAAAGGTCCTAGAATTAGTGACCCGTGATCCACGTCTGGTGTTACAGTGGATTGACCCCAGCTAAGACTGTGGTCCTGAAAACTCAATATCTTACAGAACTTTGTTCAGGCTGCAGCCACATCCCGGGGGTGGGAGCAGAACCCTCGACCCTCTGTCGATGAAAGTGTCCCTGAGCCACAATTTCAAAGATAGATGAGTAGAGGCCATCAGACCCAACAGCGTAGACCTGGGAGATCCAGGGATGACACCTGCCAGGAGGACAGGGCACCTGCTGGGGATGAGACTGAATGAGATGTGACAGAATTGGGGGGGGGGCTCCCCGCGGCTTTGCTGGGACCGCTGATTCCTCGCCGGTGTGGGCACCTCTGGGGATCTCCCTTTCCTGGGAGCCCTGGAGATCTGGGACCCTCGGCTCTTCCCCTGGCTCCATGCGGGAGATTATGGGCCCGTCAGGGAATCCGGCTGGTGGGGAAGGAAACAGGCGAGGGAGAGGGCGCTTGGTGAAATCTCCCCTGAGGGCTCGGTACAGAGACCGTGCCCTGATTTTAACCCCAGCCCCGTTCTCTGTAGTGGAGGGATGTTGGATCTAAGCAGGGGGAAATGTTCAAGGGGTCCCCTGGAGGCAGTGAGATTTCTGGGGGGAGGGGCAGTGCCCCTTGCAGGGAACAAAGGGAATAGAAACAGGGAATAAAAGCCAGGAGTCCTGACTCCCAGCCTCGGCTCTCACCCTTTACACCCCCACCCCCTCCCCACCCGGAGCAGAACCCCGGCGTCCTGACTCCCAGCCTCTGCGGTAACCCACGACAGCCCCCAACACAGCGATAGAACCCAGGAGTCCTGCTGACTCCCCCTGCTCAAACCCACTGGATCCCCCTGGTCCTGAATCTCACCCATTCAACCCCGCTCACCCAGAGCTGGGGTTAGAACCCAGGAGTCCTGATTCCCTGCTCCCCCCCCCCCCCAGGTAAACTAGCACCCTCCCGCTCCCCGCCCGCCCGGAGGCTGCTAACTGGGGGGGGGGGGCCCGCAGGGCATTGGGCTAAGGATTCCCCGGGATGATGGGATCCAAAGTGGGAGCCTCTGGGCTGGGTGTCCCCGGGAAATCCTTCCTCTGGGCACCCGGGCGCCTCCGGAGACTCCAGCCCGGCTAGCCCAGCAGCGCAGCGCCCCCAGCCCCCTGCCCCCACGCCGCGGCTGGCTCCGGGTGCAGGGGGGCCCGGGGCACGGAGCCGATCTGTCCCGGGCGGCGCTGGAGCCGGAGCTAGTCTGCGGCAGGAACCAGCAGCGGCTGGGATGTTTCCCCAGGGATGGTGTTTATAACGGTGCTGATTGCCCGGACTCCTGGGTCCTCAGGGGAGAGGCCAGACGGGAGGGAGCGCTGTGCTCGTCTAGCCTGCCCTGCTGTAGGAGCCAGGCTCCTAGGGCTGCCCCCCAGGGACAGAGGCGGGCTGGGCCCCCGGTGTGTCCCGGCCGGGGAGCAGATGCGGAGGAAGGGAGCGGAGAGGAAGATCGGCAGAGCAGGAGGCAGGGAGAGTGAGGAGGAGAGGGGAGAAGGACCCCCCCCACCCCCAGCAGGAGACCCAGACAGCCGGGGGGGGGATGGCAGCCCCGGTAGGAAACAGTCCCTGAGCTCTGCCCTTGGGCGCTACTGTAACAAACCCGGTTAATAAGAAGTATGTAGTGGGGTTAGAAATGTTCCCTAACCCTACTGGGGAATCAGAACCGATCTTCGGGCGGGGGGGGGCGGCTAATTCGGAGCAGGGGGACAGTGGGAAATGGGGCACAAGGCCTTTCCCCTCTAGGGGGCGCCGACTCTGGTCCAGCCCCAGGGCAGGGGGACTGGCTGGCTCAAGGGGGATGGGGAAGGGGGTCTTTCCCCTCTAGGGGGCGCCGGCTCTGGTCCAGCCCCAGGGCAGGGGGACTGGCTGGCTCAAGGGGGATGGGGAAGGGGGCCTTTCCCCTCTAGGGGGCGCCGGCTCTGGTCCAGCCCCAGGGCAGGGGGACTGGCTGGCTCAGGGCAGGGGGGACGGGATAGATCCGGTTGGGGACTATCCATGGTCGCTGCAGTGGCATTTGGGGAGTTACACAATGGAGAATGTGAACAGCGTTGTTTTCACTGTCTGCCCTGGAATCACTCGCCAGGTGCCGGTGGGGTTCGAGGAGGTGGCCGTGTGTTTCTCCCGGGAGGAGTGGGGGCTCCTGGACGAAGGGCAGAGGCAGCTCTACAGGGACGTCATGCAGGAGAACTACCAGGCTCTCATCTCACTGGGTGAGCCGGCACTGCCCCTGCTCCCTGGGGATTTGGGGGGGCTTATGCACCCAGGGAGGCTTCAGCTCATGACTCTTCCCGAGCCCTATAGATTTCTGGGGGAGTGGCCCCTGAAGCCCCCAGACCTCCACCTCTGACCACTGGGATGTATTGTATTTATATGGCTCTAGCACCTCTGAGCCTCAGCCACGGCACTGTGCTGGGTGCTGTATATTATATATTAAGTGTATTATGGTAATCCCTAGGAACCCCAGTCATGGGCCAGGACCGCATTTTGCTGGGCACTGTACATTATTTATTAGGTGTATTACAGTAATGCCTAAGAAACCCAGTCATGGGCCCAGGCCCCCACTGTGCTCGGTGCTGCACAGACCCAGAGCAGAGACAATCCGTGCCCCATGGAGCATAATGCAGAGCCCTGTCTCCCTCACAGGGGGCACAGCCCACCTGCCCACAGGCATCTCCCTGCCCCCAAAGGGTCCCTGTGAACTTTCCCCCTCCACTCTGATCCCGTGTCCCCCCACAGAGAGCGGGGCTGGGATTAAAATCAGGGTGAATTCTCTGCACCGAGCCCTTGGGGGAGATTTCAGCGAGCCCCGTCTCGCCTGTTTCCTTCCCCCGAGCAGGATTCCCTGTCCCCGACCTGGCTGTGATCTCCTGGATGGAGCGAGGGGAAGAGCCGAGGGTCCCGGCTTTCCAGGGCTCTGAGGAAAGGGAGATCACCCTCACAGGTGAGGAATGAGGGACACCGGCTTGGAGTGAAGGGGGAAGCTGGGGTTCCAGCCAAGCCAGCGGGAGCCCCCCACTTCTGTCTCCCCTCACTCAGTGTCATCCCCAGCAGGTCTGTGTCCTCACGGCAGGTGTCACTCCTGGATCCCACCCCTGGCAAGAGCCCTTCCCTCCCCCAGCCTTTCTCTGAGGGCTTAGCTGGGATGTTGGGGCAGCCCCGAGGAAGGGTTTTGGGGGGATTTGCTTCCTGCCCATCAGGTTTTCTGCTCAGTGACAAACCCTTTTGCTGACCCCTCTCTCACTGGCGCAGGGAACGAGTCCCGGCTGTATTCTCTTGAGGAATTACTCCGTGAAATTTTCTCAATGTGTTCCTTGAAGGACATCAAACTCCATGATCATGTTATGGTCCCCTTCTGGCCTGGAGTCAGTGGGGCCAGATCCCTGGAGGGTGTAAATCAGTGTTGCTCTGCTGGAGTCCGTGGGGCCAGATCCCCGGAGGGTGTAAATCAGCAGTGCTCCCCTGGAGTCGGTAATGGGGCTCTGCCCATTTACACCTTCATCTCTGAATCTCTCTTCCTTTCCCAGGAGGCGAGAGGCGCTGGAGGCAGAGCCAGGAGAATCCCATCCAGGGAAGCCTCAAGAGGCTGCAGCCCCAGCAGACCTTCCCAGGGATAGCCCGGAAGTGGGCCATGCAGAACCCCAGCCAGGGCAGGGCTTGGGGGAGCCAGCCCGGGGCACCCCCGCCTGGCAGATCTGCTACATCCAGCCGCCAGGAGCGAGGCTTCGGCTGGCTACTGGGCATCCTCTTCGAGCCCTCGGCCGCGGCGAGGCCGCCTCGGCCCAGGGACCACGGGAGGGCCCCTGAGCGCAGCAAGGGCTCCGGGAGGCCCGACGGCTGCACCGAGTGCGACAAGAGCTTCCGGCAGAAGCCGCACTTGGCCACCCACCTGCGCACCCGCACGAGCCAGCGGCCCTACCTGTGCGCTGCCTTCGGCCAGAGCTCCAACCGGATCGAGCACCGGCGTGCCCGCACTGGCGAGACCCCCGTCCGCGGCCTCGACGGCGGGAAAGGCGTCTGCCTCTCCGCTCCAACCTGGCGCAGCCCCGGCGCTCCATGCGGGGGAGCGGCCCTACCTCCACGCCCGGTGCGGGAGGAGCTTCTGCCGCAAGCACCGGCTGACCCGGCACCACCAGGGACACACCGAGGAGGAGGCTGCTGCAGTGCTCCCCCATGGGGGCCGCCCCGGCCGTAGAGATCAGGGCTGCACCATGCGCTGGGGGTGGGATGCTGCCATTCCCGGGTTGGGTATTGCCTCCAATGTGATGCTGGAGCGCCAGGGCCGGGCCCTCTGCTGCAGTGGGGTCCCGCGGAGGCTTCTGCAAAGCTCCAGGGAAAGTCACTGGCTGCAGGCAGCAAAATGTGTTGTGATTGGTTGATGATAATTAGACGGGGCTGCCACCACCTCTTGGCCACCAAAAGACTGTCAGACAAGCTTAAAGAGAAACCTTACAGCGCAAAGGAAAGGGAATAAGGGGGACTGTAAAAAATAAAAGCCTTACTTAAGACTTTACTTTTCACAGCCTTCACTGGTTTTCCTTCTTTTTGTGTATCTTTAATGCGAGTGTGGAAGAAAACAATGTCCTCACTCTGACTTGGAAGCAACAAGCCAGAGGCAGCTTTATTATGAGCAGTTGCATAGGAGAATACAGATGGGCAGGGATTCCTCTCCCTGGGCAGGTCTCCGTTAGATAAACAATTAGGACAAGCATTTGTACCTTTTGTTACCAACAATAATGCTCAACAACCGCATCCTGTTTATACATATTCCTTCTGACGTCTTCCTTTTCTTAGCAGTGTGTATTCCATTCTTATCTAACACAAGGTCGAAAAACAGCATCTCTTACCGGTTTTCTTGTTCCACTCGCCCAGGGCCTGCCTGAAATCTCACGTTATTAGAGCTAGTGTTAGCCTGACTCGTAACTTTATTCCTAGAAGTCAAGATATCTGCGTTCAAATTCCCTTTATCCTTTTCTCTACTTCCACACTAGGATAAAGAGATTTGGTTATTGTTACTATGGGATTAAGTCAGCAGTAATTTGACATGAAAGCCCAGACCACTTTCAACTCTTTAGTGTTGAATGAGGGGTTTAATCTTACCCCTTGTTGGACCTGGAGCCCCCCTTTCTGGACCTGGGGCCCCTCTTTTCAGCACAAGAAGGGCCCTGAGTGAAACTGGGATCACTAGACACTACTGGAATAAACTGTAAGGATTCATAGACTGTAAGGGACCATTAGATCATCTCCTCTGATCTCCTGTATAACACAAGCCATACAATTTTCGTGAATTAATCCCTGTTTGAACTAGAGCAGATCTTTTAGAAAAACTTCCAATCTGGATTTAAAAATTGCCAGGAATCGAGAATCCACCACAGCCGTTGGTAAATTGTTCCACTGGTTAATTCCCCTCACCGTTAAAAATTTGCAAGGCACTGATGTCTTGGTAAAACTGATTATTTTAATAACTAATAATCCCAGGAAATCCAGAGTTAAGAGGAATGAGGGACACCGGCTCGGAGTGAAGGGGGAAGCTGGGGTCCCAGCCAAGCCAGCGGGAGCCCCTCACTTCTGTCTCCCCTCACTCAGTGTCATCCCCAGCAGGTCTCTGGAGAAATATTGGCACTTCCCTATCTTGTGCATATTCATTGCAACAGGGCATCTCATCCCAGAGAAGGGAGAAAATGCTCCCTCTCTGAGCACCTACAGAAACCTCCCCCTGTCTTTGGGATCCGATCACCAATGAGTGCCTGTTCTGATGATGTAATCCTTTGGGGTGGAGTGGCTCTGGATAAGAATGCCTTTGCCTTCCTTCGACCATTTTCAACCGAGCTCAGTGGAATTATTTCTGTTAAATAAACACAGTCGTTGAGATCATTAAATATTAGCAGGCAACTGTATAGCACGATCGAAAGGCTGGGAGCTGAGAGGAGGTGAATTCCAACAGGAAATAAAGGTCTGATTTTTAACACTCAAGGGGATTAACCGTAATTTATCTGGGAATGTGGTGGATTCTTTTATCACTCAAAATCAAGATTGGACATTTCTCTTCAAACGATCTAGCTCCACCAGCAGTTATGAGATGGATGCAGGAGCTACTAAGAGAAATGTTCGGGCCTGTGTTAGCAGGTCAGATTAAGATGATCCTAATGGCCCTTTCTTGCCTTAAAATGTATTAATCTATTATTACTCCACACACAGTAAACATACCTGAGTGTGGGATCTGACATGGCTGAACTGGCCTAATTAGAAGAGACTCTCCACGACCTCATATCTTTTTCCACATTTGGGCAAAGTGAGTCAAAAACACAACAGGTCAGAATCCACCACTCACCCCCGTGGGGGCATTTTAGATTCGCTTTGCAACAGGAATAAGTCGCAACACAACGTACAGGGCAGGAGGGATTCATGCCGGCTGCATGCTTTCCTTTTTGCATTTCATGTAGGTGAGGCAATGAATCGGGTCCAGTCAATTTCCTTTTTGTTTCTAATCCATTTCACTTCCAGGCTCTGACATAATGCTGCAATCTCTGGGTTGCAAACAATGCAAGTTTAACAAAGCTTCCCCCGCTCACTTATCAGCAGGATTGGAAGCTAGGCCTTTAAAGTCCACAGCATGGGCCTCTACTGCTTGAGATAAAGGAGTATTAGCATGCAGCTGTAGAAGGCTGTTATCTTCCATGTGGACCAGCCACAAGAGGCAGAGAAAACTATAAAAGGTGCATTTTCTTATTTTTTTTAAAAAGCAGGCATTAAACAAAAATTCCCTGCCCCTGTTCCTATAACCCCAGACATTATTAAAATCAGGTCATTTTTTACAAGAGAGAACCCAGGGGTCCTGGCTCCCAGCCCCCACTCCCCTCACAGAGCTGGGGCGAGAACCCGGGGGTCCGGGCTCCCCTCGCAGAGCTGGGGAGAGAACCCGGGGGTCCGGGCTCCCCTCGCAGAGCTGGGGAGAGAACCCGGGGCTCCGGGCTCCCAGCCCCCACTCCCCTCGCAGAGCTGGGGCGAGAACCCGGGGGTCCGGGCTCCCAGCCCCCACTCCCCTCGCAGAGCTGGGGCGAGAACCCGGGGGTCCGGGCTCCCAGCCCCCACTCCCCTCGCAGAGCTGGGGCGAGAACCCAGGAGTCCGGGCTCCCCTCGCAGAGCTGGGGCGAGAACCCGGGGGTCCGGGCTCCCCTCGCAGAGCTGGGGAGAGAACCCAGGAGTCCGGGCTCCCCTCGCAGAGCTGGGGAGAGAACCCAGGAGTCCGGGCTCCCCTCGCAGAGCTGGGGCGAGAACCCAGGAGTCCGGGCTCCCCTCGCAGAGCTGGGGAGAGAACCCAGGAGTCCGGGCTCCCCTCGCAGAGCTGGGGAGAGAACCCAGGAGTCCGGGCTCCCCTCGCAGAGCTGGGGCGAGAACCCAGGAGTCCGGGCTCCCAGCCCCCACTCCCCTCGCAGAGCTGGGGCGAGAACCCGGGGGTCCGGGCTCCCCTCGCAGAGCTGGGGCGAGAACCCAGGAGTCCGGGCTCCCAGCCCCCACTCCCCTCGCAGAGCTGGGGAGAGAACCCGGGGGTCCGGGCTCCCCTCGCAGAGCTGGGGCGAGAACCCGGGGGTCCGGGCTCCCCTCGCAGAGCTGGGGCGAGAACCCGGGGGTCCGGGCTCGTTCCCGGGCAGCAGGAACGGTGGGGCCGGGAAGATTTCCTGGGGACCGGGTTGCCGGCGCACCGCATCCTGTCCCCGCTGAGCTGCGGCTGGCAGCCGGGTGAGCGGCTCCTCGGCCCGGACCCCGGCGGACGGAGCTTCTGCCCCTCCGGGCAGGGGTTCGCCTCCGTCGGGAGTCCCGCAGGCGGAGCCCTGTGCCCCGGATGGGGGGTAGAGAGCAGCTGAGCTGCAGGGATGTGGCTTTTAAATAACCCCGAGCACCGCCAAAGGGAGGGGGTGGGGTCGGGGGGGTACAGGAGGGGGAGGGCTGGGAGCCAGGACTCCTGGGTTCTCTCCCCAGCTCTGGGAGGGGAGTAGGGTCGGGGGGGGGGGGTACAGGAGGGGGAGGGCTGGGAGCCAGGACTCCTGGGTTCTCTCCCCAGCTCTGGGAGGGGAGTAGGGTCTGGGGGGGCTACAGGAGAGGGTGGGCTGGGAGCCAGGACTCCTGGGTTCTCTGCCCAGCTCTGGGAGGGGAGTAGGGTCGGGGGGGTACAGGAGGGGGAGGGCTGGGAGCCAGGACTCCTGGGTTCTCTCCCCAGCTCTGGGAGGGGAGTAGGGTCGGGGGGGGGGTACAGGAGGGGGAGGGCTGGGAGCCAGGACTCCTGGGTTCTCTCCCCAGCTCTGGGAGGGGAGTAGGGTCTGGGGGGGCTACAGGAGAGGGTGGGCTGGGAGCCAGGACTCCTGGGTTCTCTGCCCAGCTCTGGGAGGGGAGTAGGGTTTGGGGGAATACAGGAGGGGGAGGGCTGGGAGCCAGGACTCCTGGGTTCTCTGCCCAGCTCTGGGAGGGGAGTAGGGTTTGGGGGAATACAGGAGGGGGAGGGCTGGGAGCCAGGACTCCTGGGTTCTCTCCCCAGCTCTGGGAGGAGAGTAGGGTTTGGGGGAATACAGGAGAGGGTGGGCTGGGAGCCAGGACTCCTGGGTTCTCTCCCCAGCTCTGGGAGGGGAGTAGGGTCTGGGGGGTTACAGCAGGGGGAGGGTTGGGAGGTAGGTACAGCAGGACTCCTCTGTCATTATGGCTTGATCACTGCTTCTCTATGGAAGAGCCCAAAAGTGCCCTTGTGAAATGTCACCTCCGCTTGGATCTGCCCCCACCTGTGTGCACAGAACAGGGCCAGGTTTACAATCAGGCAGCAGCCTTTTCTACTGAGCCCTCAGGGGAGATGTAACAAACTCACCCATTTCCTTCCCTGCCAGCAGGATTCCCCATCCCTGCCGTGATCACCGAGATGCAGGGAGAGGAAGAGCCATGTGTCCCGGATCTCCGGGGTGCTTGAGGAACAGGAGAGCCTGAAAGGTGTCCACAAAGGTGAGCAATGAGTGACACTGGTTCCAAGAGTGGCCAGGAGTGAAGAGAACAGCTGGGGTCCCAGCAAAGCCACCGGGAGCCCCCCAGTTCTGTCTCGTCACACTCAGTATCATCCCCAGCAGATGTCCTGTCCTCATGGCAGGTGCCATTCCTGGCTCCCAGCCTGGCAGGAGCCCTCCCCTCCCCCAGCCTTTCTCTGAGGGCTCAGCTGGGCTATTGGGGCAGAACCAGCCTGTCCTCTCCTTACTGGGAAAGTGTTTAGGGGAATTGACTTCCCGCTCCTCAGGTGACAAACCCCTGCTCAGTGACAAACCCCTTTGCCACCCCCGGGGAGTTTATCAACTGAGCAGACCAACTTTCTGACCCAACAAACAGGAACACCCTTGCCCCGCCCCTTTTCGGAGGCCCTGCCCCTTCTCCGAAATCCCACCCTGCTCCCTCCACCCTCACGCACGTGCTCATTTTCACCACACCAGCGAGGGTCCCTTTTCGACCAGGTGTTTGGTTGAAAGCTGGACACCTGGCAACCCCAGGGAATGAGCCCTGGCTAGATTCTCTCTCTCCCTGCAGGTGGCAGGATGGATGAGGAGAGTCCCCGGCAGCATGGGCCAGTGGGAGCAGATCCAGATGGGGCATCACCTGATGAGGATGTTTCCATGGGAGAAGATCCACATGGGACGCTGCCTGGTGGGAACGAGTCCATAGAAGAAAACCCAGATGGGGTAATGTCTGATCGGAATGAGTCCGTAGAAGAGGACCCAGATGGGGCGTTGTCTGATGAGACTTTATCCCAGGTTCCAGCCCTGCGGCGAACCTCCGAGCGCTCTCCTGGCTCACCAACCCCTTCAGCCCTGGAATCTCAGTGGGAAAAGCCCCCAGGGCTGCCTCTCCCATTGGCACCCACCCAGCCCAGACGAGCCCCCAGGAAGCCCCCTTGCCGCGAGGCCCCCCCGACCATCTGCAGCGAGTGCGGGAAGAGCTTCACCCGGAGCTCCCTGCTGGCCCAGCATCAGCGGGTGCACACGGGGGAGCGCCCCTACCAGTGCACCGAGTGCGGGAAAAGCTTCAGCCGCAGCTCCACCCTCATCCAGCACTGGAGGACCCACACCGGGGAGCGGCCCAACACGTGCCCCGAGTGCGGGAAGGGCTTCAGCCAGCGCTCCGACCTGGTGAAGCACCAGCGCGTCCACACCGGGGAGCGCCCCTACCAGTGCCCCGACTGCGGTCAGAGCTTCAGCCGCAGCTCGGACCTCATCAAGCACCAGCGCGTCCACACCGGGGAGCGGCCCTACATCTGCCCCGACTGCGGGAAGGGCTTCAGCCGCAGCTCCGACCTCTTCCAGCACCAGCGCACCCAGCGCGGCGAGAAGCCCTACCAGTGCCCCGAGTGCGGGAAGAAGTTCAGCCGCAGCTCCAACCTCATCCGCCACCAGCGCACCCACACGGGCGAGCGGCCCTACGTCTGCCCCGACTGCGGGCGCAGCTTCTCCCAGAACGCCCACTACACGGACCACCAGCGGAGCCACCGCCGTGAGAAACCCTTCCACTGCACCCAGTGCGGCAAGGACTTCGGGCGCAGCTCCACCCTGGTCAAACACTGGCGCACACACACCAGGGAGACGCTGTGAGCCTGGGGCAGAGGGAGGGGCCTTCAGCTCCCCAGTCACGGACCAGGAATCCCAACGTGGCCTCCTGGGGAACTTGACCCAGTATCTCCCTCGGGGTCAGCTTGGATTGGTGGTGCCACTAGTCACGGCTGGTCCCTTGGAGGATTTCATACAGTGTGTTGTCCAGGGTCAGCCTGATTAACAGTGTTGCGAGTAGAGTCCTTGATGCTCTTCTCCTGGAGGATTTGAAACAATGTCTCCTGCAGGGTCCATCTGATTCCGTGTTTCCAGTGGGGTCACCCCCCCCCCCCCTTACCTGGCACATTTGATACAATGTTTCCAGCAGGGTCATTTCTCCTTTCCCGAAATAATTTGATTCAATGTTTCCAAGAGAGTCGATTCTTCCCTGGAGGTGCCTAGGCCAGGGTCCGCTTGATGCAGTGTCTGCACTGAGATCCAGTCTCTTTCCTTGGGTGCATTGATACGTTGTCTCCAATAGAGTCACTGAACTTGGTACAATGTTTCCACTGTTGTCAATTCTTCTGTCCCGGTTGATTTGATACAACTGTATCCAAGAGTGCCAGTTTTTCCCAGGTGGTATCTAGACTAAGGTCAGTGTCATACAGTGTCTCCACTCAGGTCCATCCTAACGACTTTGGGTGAGTTGATACATTGCCTCAAATAGAGTCAACTCTCTTCTCCCAGGGCAGTTTGATTCTAGGGTGACCAATACTCCCCTTGAGGGCGGGATACAATGGTCAGATCCTCAGATGGTGTGAATTGGCATGGTTCCATTGCAGTGAATGGAGTTCTAGTGAGATACAGCAGGTGAGGATTCACCCCAATGTCTCCATCATTAGCTCTTCTTTCTAGGGGCATTGAAGCCAGGAACCTGATCCTGCTCTCACTTACATGGCCATTTTACATCAGTGTAATTCGACTGACGTCAGTGAGGTCACTCCAGATTTACACCAGGGTCACTGAGATCAGAATCCAGCTGTAACTCATCTTCCATGGATGACAGCGGGGTCATTCCAGATTCATACGAGGGCCATTGAGATCAGACCATGCCTTGATTTCATTAACATCAGTAGGTCCCTCTGGATTTACACTGAGGTCTCTGAGATCAGAATCCAGCCCTAACTGCCTTAACTTCAGTGTGGGGAGATGGTCATGGGGGAAGATGGTCGCTCCAGCTTTACACCACCATTAACTAGAGAGGAATCCTGCATCAATTCTGGTTTCCTGGAAGGCTTGAGGCTGTTTCTGGACTTTTGCAAACCTGTCCATAGATGACTGGGTATTTTTACCTTGCAGAATAAGTAAGTGGGTTAGGAAATTCGACAATGAGGATTGAAAAGGGGAGGAAATACAGAAGCAGCAGGTATTCTGTAGGAGGTGTTCTGTTTATTTCTCGGGGAACATGTAGGTGGGGGCAGGGGGAAGGGAGGAAGGAACCAGAAGCCGAGGCAACCCCTAAAGGGATCTATGGTTTCACGGACAATTGGTGGAATATAAAGAGTAGGGTCCTACCACATCCATGCCACATCATGGACCACGAAATCTGGTCTCCCCTCTGAAATCTGGTATTTTATTTACTTTTATCTTGTACTATAAAAGTACCCTATATGGTAAAAGTACACAGAATTTCTCAAACTGCAGGTCCTGATCCAAAAAGGGGGTCGCAAGTCTGTTGTGTGTGTGTGTGGGGGGGGGGGTCACAGTATTGCCACCCTTCTGCGCTTCTGCTGGCCAGCTCTGAAGGCAGCACAGAAGTAAAGGTGGCAATACCGTGACCCCCCTACAATAGCCTTGCAACCCCCTCTTGGACTGGGACCCCAGTTTGAGAAA
Source organism: Lepidochelys kempii (assembly GCF_965140285.1). Taxonomy (NCBI): domain Eukaryota; kingdom Metazoa; phylum Chordata; order Testudines; family Cheloniidae; genus Lepidochelys; species Lepidochelys kempii. The sequence goes on from NC_136385.1 coordinate 5,395,354, forward strand.
TGCTGAGTCTTAAGGGCTTCGTGTGTTTCTTTTGCCATTTTCAAATACGTATTCATGTTTCGTTACAGCACCGTGAAATTCAAGATTTCAATATCTGAAACTGTGACAGTCAAGATTTTTAAAATCCTGTGGCTGTGAAATTTGCAAGAATGGACCGTGAATTTGGTAGGGCCCTAATAAAGAGATGTCTAAATGCTCCTTGGAGTAGGGGGAGGTGCAGTGCCTCAAGTCAGGTTAATTTCCCCCTTTACCCCTTGCTCTGCAAGAATCATTAATGCACAGTCCCCTTCAGATCCAGCTTTAGAAGGGAGGTCCAAGCAATCCCATTTCAAAAGCTGATCTCACTTTCCTTATGGGCTCTGACTGGGTGATTCAATGGAGTGTCTGTGTTATCTAGGGCCATCTGCGACTTGCCTGAAATGTTGGGGCCCTTTGTCTGACTTATCTTTGGGCAACTGAATTTGGGGACTTCCGGTTCAGAACAAAATGCTTGCTTGTGCTGTATATTAGAGGAAATAGACTCATAAGTCTTTGCTCAGCTCTAGCCACAAGAGGGTGGTATAAACCCACATTGTGCGATCCACCCGCCTTTTGTGTCTTGGCATTTCACCTGCTTGTGGTAGAATTACCCACAAACCACACATCTCTGTCTGTGTCCCAAGCAGCGAACACGGGTCATATTTGTCTGTATTAAATTTCCAGCGTAACTGCCTTTCATGTGTCTAAGAATGAGGGGGGGGGTGTTGTTTGTTTTGCTCTATTTTTGTTTGTGCATGTTTCCCATTGGTCAACTTTAAATGCTTTTTGAAAAACATGATGTTTAATCAGCCATTGGAACTCCCTGCCACATGATATAATGGAGGCTGAGACTTCGGTAGGATTGAGGGAAAAGGATTTATATGGAACATGAGCATCTCTACTAGACCAGTGGTTTTCAACCCGTGGTCAGTCCGCAAACTATTTCTAAGGGGTCAGTGAAAGCTTGTTACCATAAAACGGTAGTTTTCAGTCTGTGGTCTGCGGACCCCTGGGGGTCTGCAGACTACTTCTAAGATTTTCAAAGGAGTCCATATCTCCATATGAAATTTTTTTAGATATCTACAAATGAAAAAAGGTTGAAAACCACTGTATGAGACAAAAATGTATAAGAGATCTAAGCCATCATAGCTCTGGGCATAAGCCAGGCACTAATGTAGCAGAGCGAGGAAGAAACTTTCACAGTGGGTAATTTATTTTATAATGGCCCAGGACAGGGCTTCTTGCACCTTCCTTGAAAGCAGCTGATGGTGGCCGCTGCTGGAGACAGGATGCTGGGCGAGATAGTCCATTGGTCTGATCCAGAGTGACAGGGAGCAGGTGAAATATCAGGCTAGATGGGCCCATGGGTCTGATCTCGGGCAGCAAGGAGGCAGGATACTGGGTCATATGGGTCCATTTTCTGAGCTGATGCAGTAATGCCCTGGAATACTGTTTCTGGTCATAAACCTGGTTCATTGTTTGGCCAATATCTTGTCCTTTCTGGGACCAGTGCAGAGGAGAATTGCTAATTCACCCAACCTGATCCCAATTGAGGGACAATCTGCCAACCCCATGTTCAGCTTGTCTGTTTGTAGAGGCAACACACCGTATTTCTGCTTCTCTCAGTGTCTGTCATTATTCTGGTTTGTAACTAAAACAGCAGTAAATATATTGAAACAGGAGGGGAGCTGGCTGGCTCAAGGAGATGGGGAATGGGACATGAGGCCCTTCCTTTCTAGGGGTGCCAGCTCTGGTCTGGACCCAATGTGCGGGGACTCAGAGGGTGGGGAATGAGATATGGACTGGCTGGCGTAGGGAGTAGGGAATGGGATATGGGGCCTTGCCTTTCTAGGGAACACCAGCTTCAAGACAAGCTTGCCATGACTGACTCGGGGAGGGCAAGGAACGGGATATGAGGTCGTTCATTTATAAGGTATAAAGCAGATATTAGTAGTATCTGGCTGATGAATCTTGCCCATATGCTCAGGGTTTAGCTGATCGCCATATATGGGGTCAGGAAGAAATTTTCCTCCAGGGCAGATTTTCCTCCAGGTCCAGGGGTCTCCTTCCTCTGTAGCATGGGGCACAGGTCACGTGCTGGAGGATTCTCTGCTCCTTGAAGTCTTTAAACTACGATTTGAGGATTTCAATAGCACAGATATAGGTGTGAGGTTTTTTGCAGGAGTGGTGGGTGAAATTCTGTGGCCTGCGTTGTGCAGGAGGTCGGACTAGATGATCATAATGGTCCCTTCTGACCTAAATATCTATGAATCTATAAGTTCCAGACTGGCTGGCTCAGATGGGTCAGGGAATTAGAGTATACCCCTTTGCACTAACAAGGAGTATGAGCTTGTCCTGTGTTAAAAATAAGGTGTGTGCTGTGTGGAATATTGTGAGATAAAACAAGGCCATTTTCGCACCTTACCCAGAAGAAACAGCTGTCTTGTGAGAAGATTCTTTGTGGCTCTGAATAGCGTCCTGTTTTGCAGGACAGAGAAGAAGAGAAAAGATCTAGTTTCAAGAAGACAGATTTGAGATGGGGCCTGGAGGAAGACGGAAAGATTCCTTGAAGACAGGGACAGAAAGTGAAACTGCAGGAGAATAGAATTTGAGTGAGAGTTTGAAGTTAAAAATAACAGGGGTAAATCCCTACACAGTAGGTAGCTACAAACAAATGTTCAGATTGAAAGCCTAGACTGGAAGTTGAAGGTTCTTCTTAGAAGCAGAAGCTAAGGACTGACAACTCAGTACTTTAGTGAGTGGCAAAATTATCCCGTAAGTCAAAGAAAGAAAAGATTTCAGAGTAGCACCTGTGTTAGTCTGTATCTGCAAAAAGAACAGGAGGACTTGTGGCACCTTAGAGACTAACCAATTAATTTGAGCATAAGCTTTTGTGAGCTACAGCTCACTTCATTGGATGAAAAGAGTCTTCCTACCTTAAGTGAATTATTAAGGACATCTGAAACAGAACTGGTAGGGAATTGTCCAATGAATTTTTTGTCAAAAATTACCAATTTGTCAAAACTAAAAATTGTAATTAATTTTTGTCAATGCTGACAAAATTTTCAACAAATTTATATCAACAATTTTTTAAATGGCTCTTTTATTTCATTTTTTTACTTTACTGTTTCACTTCATTCTGACATTAGGATTTCATTCCGAGTTTCCTGTTTCTTTTCAACTTTACCATGTCATTTTCCCCCCCCCTCCCCCGGCGTATTCCTACCCTCCTTTTTCTGCAGTGTAGCAGTGGAATTAGAAATCAAAATGACCACTAGTGGCCTTCATCTTCCAAGATGACAAAGGTCAAAGCATTTTAGGTTTGACATTTTTGACTCAAAACATTTCATTTGGACATTTTTTCAAATCAAAATGTGTCAAATCATTAAAACTGACCCTTTCGATGTTGTGGACACAAAATTTTCTGGGTATTTTGGTCTAGTGTAACATTTTAAAAATATAGCTTTTTGTCTCAAGTCAGGATAAAACAAAACTCCACAAATCACAACCTTTTCCACAAAATGAAAATTCCATTTTTCAGCCAGCACTAATTTGAGGGTGAATCCAGAGGCCATCCAGTTTCACCCCAAAATGATTAAAGTTTGGGAAAGTTATAAGTCACTGAAAACAGGGATTGGGATTTTTAATAGGGATTGTCAGGAAACCTTAACAATTGTTGCTGCCTTTTAAAACAGACCGTGGATAGATGGATGTGGGTAAAGGGACTTTGCAGCACAATTGGGCCCTGATTTTGATTCCGGAAAGAAAAATGGAAAGCTTTGGTAAAAGCTGTCAATGTTTTCTGTCTTCTGTGACTTATTTTTATCAAGGTCGTTTCCAAAAGCGTTTACTTTTTTTTATGTATCAAAAGCCAGTTCGCGGTTGAGGGTTTTGGTTCGTGAAAGTGTCAGTAATCATAGAACCACACAGTTAGAAGGGACCGCAAGGGTCATCTAGTCTAACGCTCTGCCAAGAGGCAGGATTTGTTGTGTCTAAACCACCCACGACAGATGGCTGTCCAGCCTCCTTTTGAAAACCTCCAGCAAAGGAGCTTCCACAACCTCTCTTGGCAGCTCTGTTCCGTTGTCCTACTGTTCTGACAGTTAGGAAGATTTTCCTGAAATTTAATCTAAATCTGTTTTGCTGTGCTGTAGTTTGAACCCATGGCCTCTTGGCCTGCCCTCTGGCAAGAGAGAACAACTTTTCTCCACCTTTTTTATGGCAGCCTTTCAAGTATTTGAAGATCGCTGTCGTGTCCCCCCTTAGTCTCCTCTTTTCCAAGCTTAAACATACCCAGTTCCTGCAGCCTTTGCTCCCATGGCTTACGCTCCACCTCTTTGATCGTCTTTGTCTCTCGCTTCTGGATCCTTTCCAGTTTCTCTGCATCCTTTCTACTCAGCGGTGACCAAAATTGGAGACAGTAGTCCAGCTGAGGCCTAACCAGCACCGAATGGAGCGGTACTGTCACCTCCCATGACGTGCATGCTCTGCATCTGTTATTGCAACTTAATTTAATTTAATTTAATTTAATTTTTTTTTTGCAACAGCATCGCTTTGCTGACTCATGCTGAGGTTGTGATCCACCGCAATTCCCAGATCCTTCTCAGCCGTGCTGCTGCCAAGCCAGTTTCCCCCCATTCTGTATTTGTGCGTTTGGTTTTTCTTCCCTAAGTACAGCACCTTACGTTGGTCTTTGTTGAATTTCATTGTGTTGGCCGTAGCCCAGTTCTCCAATGTATTGAGATCCCTCTGAATTTTAACTCTATCCTCCAAAGTGTTGGCAACCCCTCTTGCTTTGAGGCATCTGCAGACTTGACCAGTAAACTCTCTTCCTACATCCAGATCATTAATAAAGGGGGGAGGGATAGCTCAGTGGTTTGAGCATTGGCCTGCTAAACCCAGGGTTGTGAGTTGAATCCTTGAGGATTGAGGAGGGGGCCATTTGGGGCAAAAATTGGGGATTGGTTCTGCTTTGAGCAGGGGATTGGACTAGATGACCTCCTGAGGTCCCTTCCAGCCCTGATAGTCTCTGATTCTATGTTAAACAGCACTGGACCCAGACCAGCTCCCTAAGGAACCCCCCTGGACACCTCCCTCCAATCCGACATCATTCCATTTGAAGAAGTTGGTTAAAAATACATTTTAAAATGCGGCTTGTTTCAAAACTTGCAAAACAACAAGGAATGGCTGGGCGAGTGCTTCGGGTATCCGCTTGGCATATAGATGAGATAAATTCAGTTCCCTACGCTGCTACACATTTCCTGTGTGACCTTAGGTAGTTTCTCTGTATCTCAGTTCCCATCTGTGAAATGGGTATGGATTTGTGAGGGTAAATACGTTAAGGATTGTGAGTGGCCTCTATGGCACAGGGGTAGCGGGGGCCGCAGATGCAACTTGGAGTGCTGAAGAATTGTTCCCCCACTTTCTAAGCAGCTCCAGCAATCAGCCACTTGGGAAGCACATGCCTTCGCTTATTTCGCCTGTCTGCCCTTGGCAGAGCTCTTTGTGGGCTGGGCACAGCTTCCTTTTGTGCAAATGGGGTGGCTGTTTACATTCTTTTAGCACAAAGAGCTGGGGGCGGGGGTTGGGGAAATAACTTGGAAGGCAGAAGTGCCATGACCAGTCAAGCAAAGCTGCAGTTGTCCAGCACCCAGAGTTTGGAAACAGCTTCAGGCAGGCTTGTGCTCAAGGGTAGAGGAAAGGGAAATTCAGATTGAAAGAGATCAGGCCGAGAGAGGTGTCAGAAATGCGCAGGAGATGGTGAGACAGATCGACACCGATGGAGTGAGAAGTTCAGACTGTTGCAAAAGGGTTATAAACTCTGTTCATACAGAGGCCACTCTGCCATGCCCCAGCCAAGAGGCAGCTGCCTTTCAGCACCAGGCAAGGGATCCTCCAATAAACAGCCTCTGCACCCCACCCAGAGAGAGCTGCACCTCAGGGCCGAGCCAGGGCTCCTTGTGTGTTATTGCTGCATGGCTAATACCTAGCTATGGTATCCCACCCCAAGAGCAGCTGCATTTCAGCACGAGGTGAGCAATTCCTGTGTGCTGTTGCTATGCAGATAGCTTGTAACTTTACCCACATGTGGATTCCCAGACAAAAAAACCCTGTTAATGCAGAGTTATGATTGCCCCGTGGGGTCTCCTGCCCTTCCAGAGCATTGAGTTCAGCTAATCAAACTTAACAAAAACCAAGAAATGAAGAGTTAAGGCACCTGCCCCTGTAACCTTAACTCTGCCCCCTGGAGCTGGTAATAGCCAGTGGGAAGTATCTGCATGCACTTCAGCTGCATTCACTGTGCTCAGTGCAGCTGTCTTGAATGGTGGAGGCATTAGAGGGCACGGTTTGGCAGAGCGGTGATTGTGAGAGGAGGCAATCTGGGGGCCCCTGCCCCTCTGAGGTTGTGTGCGAGCCCCTCTCCCTGACCTCTGGGTGGATGACCAAAGGAAAGAGGTGCATGTGTCCCTTGGGAGATCCCGTCTGCCTCCTCAAGTGAGACCAGGTGCCCCTCCCCAATTCACTTTTATAAGGGGACTGTTGGCCCCTTACTGAAACTTAGAGGGTTTGGGGTTTTTTGGTTGGCCATCTCCCAGTGCCAGAAGAAAGGGAAAAGGATTGATGGGAAATCAAGTCCCGAGACTGACAGTCCCCAGGCGCAATGGGAAGAGACCAATGCTCCAGCTTAGCCTGGTTGACAGGGCAGGCCAATGAGGAGTCAGGAGGCTGGAGTGTGCGTGTGTGTGACCCATCCTCAAGGTGAGCTGGAGCAGCCTGAGCGAGAGTGGGGCCAAGCTAAGGAGAGAGCAGGAGCCCGAGCGGAGCTGGGGAGCGGAGCCACTCCAATGGGAGTCAGAGGAGCAGCCCAAGGAGCTACGCTGGAGGCAGAGTGGAGAAGGGGCTGGAGCACCCTGGAGCCGGGTGTGGAGAGAGCGAGGGGGACCCTGGGCAGTGGGCCCAGTGCAGGGAGACGCCCCCAGCCAAGAGGCCTTGCAGGCCAGACTTGGAGGGGGATCATAACCCCAACGTGGGGGGCGGGGGCGACGGTGGGAAGAAGGGTCCTGCCACCTAAAGCCTGGAGGCGTATGGCCACCGCCAGAGTAAGTGTCCGACCCGCGGCATCCCTGCCGCACAGCCAGGGCTGAGCAGGAGGCCTGGGAGGTGTGAGGAATAGACTGTGAACTTCCCCTACCTTCCAGAGATGCTGGTTGTGATGTCCCCGGGCCCCAGAGCGGGGTAACGGGTTTTCCTTTAACCTTTCCCATTTTTTCCTTTTATTTTTTAATTAGTTGCTGTTTAATACATCGCATTTGCTTTGAACTGTATGTAATGATCAGTGGGCCAGGGAAATGTCCAGTGCAGAGAGCACCCCAGAGTGAGGACACCCTAGCCTCTGCCCTAAGTGACCACAACAAGACTGGGGGGTCGAGCCGCCAGGAATCCTGGGCCCAGCCTTGTTGGGGTTACGAGGACTCTGCCAGACAGGAGAGTGGAAGGGGAGCCCTCAAGGCCAGGAAGGCCTCTGGGTAAAGGAAGTGGGAGCGAGGACTCAGATCCTTTCGCTAGCCCACTTCACTGGGGTAGTGTAGAAGCCAGGAAAGTTCCCCACAATAGCGGGACTATTCCCCCGCTTACACTTTATCATGGGATAGGGATCTGGCCATGATGTGAAATGTTTGGAGTGTGCCGTTGTGTACAAGGCTGGTGAGAGAAACCTCAGCCATGACGAGTCATAGCTGGCTGGGAGATCCCTTGGACTTTCGGCCTGCACATGCTCTGGGTAACTGGTGTGACTCACAGGTCTTAAGTATGTGCCTCGCTAGAGAGCCCGAACTTTTTCAAAGGCCATTTGCAGTGTGGGTCCCCCCAAAGGGGAGGTGGGTGCCAGGCTAAACGCTGAGCAGCTGAGACTGTTTGGTGCATGGTCAGGGCAAAGGTTTGACCCTTAGGACGGTTCAAAAAAAGGGGTGTAGACTCTGCCAAGCGGTTTTTTTTGGGACAGGCCCCAAAAAATCTCAGGCCCCCCTTGATCACAAGACTAACTCCACCCTGCACATCCAATTTCAAGGTACAGTAACAACTGCCACGTCCCACCCCAGAAGCAGCTGCATCTCAGGGTTGGGTGAGGGAAACCAGTATAAACAGCTCCCACCCCCTATCCTAATGGTGGCTGCATCTCAGCACTCGGTGCGGGAGCCCTGTGTAATCAAGCCCCATGCACCACTCCAGAGGCAGCCCCATTTGAGCGCTGGCCGAGGGAACCCTGTATGAACAGCCCCCTGTGCTCCACCCCAGATGCGGTTGCGTGTCAGCAACGGATAAGAGGTCCCTGTCCAAAGGCACAGCCTGGAAATTGCTCTGCTCTCATGCAGGTTTACAGGCATGAAGAGATGAAAGATGGTCTCACTGCATATTTTCAAAGAGGAACAGGGTCTCCTGACTCCATCTGTAGCTTCGCCTCTTCCCCTTCTCTGTGCTGGATCAGAGAAGTGGTGTGTGTGGGTCCCCAGCTGGGTCCCAGATTACAGTAGAGGAAGATATAAGTCATGCTGATTCACTGATTTCTTGTCTGTCTGTATTTCCCATCCTATTTCCATATGTCTCGCTCTCTGACCATGTTAATATTGGACATTTTGCCTTAAAATCTCTACCAGTGCTGAAATGCAGCTGCCCCTGGAGTGGGGCGAGGGGACTGTTTATACCTGGATCCTTTGTCTGGCACTGAGATGCAGCTAGGGTGACCAGATATCCCGATTTTATAGGGACAGTCCCAAGTTTTGGGTCATTTTCTTATATAGGCTCCTATTATCCCCCTCCCCCCCCACAGCCTGTCCTGATTTTTCACCCTTGCAGTCTGCTCACCCTAGACGCAGCCATGGCTGGGGTCAGGTAAGGGGGCTGTTCACATAGGGATGCATCACCCAGCACTGAGCTGCAGCCACCTCTGGGGTGGGGTGTGACAGCTATTTGTACAATGGCTCATCACTCAGTGCTGAGGTGCAACCACCTCTGCAGTGGGACGTGGGGGCTGTTTACACAGGGATCCCTCATCCAGCCCTGAGATGCAGCCACTTCTAGGGTGGGGTAGAGGCTCTGTTTGGGGTGCTCAGTCTGAGACTGACTTTCAGAGGATGAGCACTCTGCGCTTTCTGGGGAATCACTTTCCTTGTAAGGGGGTCTCCCCCAATTTGACTCCCATAAAAACTCAGACACCCCTACTCACTCGCTGCTTTTGACAGTGGTGGCCACTGAATCTTCAAAGTAACTCGCTAGAATTCCTGCTGTCTCCTTAGCCAGGTCTTCCATCCACCCCTCACCCTGTCCTTAAGTCAGTTATTTGTTTCTTTGATTCATGTGGTGAAACCTTTTCTAAAACCAAAGGAAACCCAGATTGCTTTAGAGAAGTGACTGCTGTTAAAACGCCCCTTTTTAAGTAATATTTTTATCCTTTTCTTTTTGAAGGGGAGGGCGTGTCTATTTTAATTTCAGGGATCTTTATAAACACAGAGAGGGAAAGTAAAGGGTTTGGCAAGATCTCATCTTAGCAGGAAAGAGAGAGATCTTTTCCCCACAACTTCACAGGACATTATAACCCAGAGGTCTTTCTCCCACAGCTTCATGAATTGTCATAACCCAAAGATCTTTCTCCTGCAGCTTTGTGAGATGTCATAATGCAGAGCTGTCTCTCCAACCATTTCAATCAATTATGAGGAGCTGAGAGAGACTTAATGCAGGAAATCTACTTGTGGCAGGATCGAGACCTTCTCACTATGTAGCTTTTAAGGAAGGGGTGTTTGAAACAGGCCTGTGTTTTCTTTTTCTTTTTTTCTTCATTTATTTTTAATCCAATTCTGACAGTTCTCCGCTGATCAAAAACCTCAGCAGAAAACTGGCTGGAGGGAAATAAACAATCAAAATGATTTTGGAAACACTCTGGATAAAAATAAGCATCGAGAACCAGAAGACATTGACAACTTTTATTAAAAAAAACAACACGTTTTCTTACCAGAATCAAAATCAGGGCCCCATTGTGATGGGAGTCCCCCTGTTCCCTTGTCCAGGGTGCCACGGCTATCTATACAGGGATCCCTCACCTGGCACTGAGATACAGTTCGCTCAATTTGGTGATTTTTTGGTGGCGGTGGTGATATGACAATCTGAGTGCCTATTCAGGGCACTACTCCATCGAGCTTTCACCTGGAGATTAGGACTTCTAGCTCCACATGCTGTAGCTGAGCGTAAATGTATTCCTGGTCATGAATAACTTTCTTCTGCACTCAGGGCATGGCTACACTGCAAATGTAAGTCGCCCTATGTTAGGGCCGTTTACAGCCACCGCGGTAATTTACTGCGGTGGTTCATGTCCACGCTGCCGTCCTTCTGTCGGTGGTGCACGGCCTCACCAGGAGCACTTCCACTGACGTAGGAAGAGCAGTGTGGCGGGGCTTCGGCTCCGTGCACAGCTCCCCACCGGGAGCCCGGCTGCCCCTGCCCAGCTCCCAGCCCCAAGCTCCCCCTCCCACCTACTACGTTGACATCATAACTCCACCTCCACGAGAGGCATAGGGCTTATTATCGGTGTAGTTAGGGTGACGTGTGTTTCTCCTGGCCAGGAGCCCAGCTGCCCACCCCTCTGGGCTCTCAGGTCCTTGCTCCTGCCCCGCGGGCTCTCAGTTCCCTACTGCCCACCAGGAGCACGGCAGCCACCCAGGCTCTCGGCTCCCCACTGGGAGTTCTGGGCGGCTGTTGGGCTCCCAGAGGGGACTGGGGATCCTCGACACAGCCAGGCTCCCAGTAGAGATCCAGGAGCCGGGGCAGCGCCCAGGCTTCTGGCGGGTAGCCAGGTGGGCGCAGCCCAGCTCGGAGTGGGGAGCCCAGGCAGCAGCCCAGATGGGATCAGGGAGCCCGGGGTGCAGGCGAGTTCTAGCGAGAGCCCTCCACCCGCCCCGGGTGACAGCCCAAACTTTGAGCCGCTTTCTTATCCATGTCACAGCTCCAGCACAGAAAGAACGGCCACCGGCCCATGTAAGTAACTCGCAGTGTCTACACGGACACTGTGTCGCCCTAACTACCCCGACATAAACCCTTCGCCTCTCGCGGAGGTGGAGTTATGATGTCAGCGTAGTATGGCATTTACATCGGCAGGACAAGGCTGCCGTGTGGATACTGACATAATTACATCAATGTCAGCTGCCTTACATCAATCTAACTCTGTACTGCAGACCGGGCCTCAGGGTAGCTGTGGGTCTGTCTTTCTCTGCCTGTGTAGGTTTTCATGTCTCTGTTTCAGTGTCGGGGGGGGGTGTGTGTGTGTGTCTCTCAGCTTTGTGTTTCTCTGTCTGAGTGTAGTTTGTGTGTTTGTGTAGTTGTCTGTATGTCTCGGTGTATCTGGGGGCCTGTGTCTGTCTCAGTGTGGCTTTGTGTGGCTTTTTGTCTGAATGGAGTTGTGTGTGTGTGTGTGGCTGGCTCAGTGTAGCTGTAGGTGTTTCTGTCCAAGTATATCTGTGTGTGACTGTCTCCGTGTTGCTGTGCTTGTCTTTCTGCCTGAACGTAGGCATATTGTGTGTCAGTGTAGTTCGCTTTCCCCCGGGTGCTTGACCCCCCCGCCCCTGGCCCCGCCCCCACTCCACCCCTTCCATGTGCCCCCCCCCGTCCTGCCTCTTCCCACCCCTACTCTACTCCCATTCCAACCCCTTCCCCAAAGTCCCCACCCCAACTCCACCTTCTCCCTGCCTCTATTCCAACCCCTTCCCCAGATCCCCACCCTGGCCCCACCTCCTCCCCTGAGCGCGCCACGTTCCCAATCCTCCCCCTCCCTCCAAGCATGCTGCCAAACAGCTGTTTGGCGGCCGCCGGAGAGAAGCCCTGGGAGGTAGACGGAGGAGCGGGGACGGGGTGTGCTGGGGGTGGGGGGAGGAGGAGGTGAGGCTGCCAGTAGGTGCAGAGCACCCACTAATTTTTCCCCATGGGTGCTGCAGCCCCGGAGCACCCACGGAGTCGGCACCTATGCTTTGTGTAGTTTTGTGCTTCTCTGCCTGTCTCAGCGTAGCAGTGTATCTGCCTCAATGCTGCTTTGTATGGTAGAACCACAGAGTTCTGAACACCTCGGGAACGCGGGTTGGTTGTAACTCTGAACAAAATGTGATGGTGGTTCTTTCAGACATCTACAACTGAACACTATTCAGGGGACCCCATTACAGGGCCTAATCACATCAGCCACACTATCAGAGGCTCGTTCTCCTGCACATCGACCAATGTGATTTATGCCATCATGTGCCAGCAATGCCCCTCTGCCATGTCCATTGGTCAAACCGGACAGTCTCTACGTAAAAGAATAAATGGACACAAATCAGACGTCAAGAATTATAACATTCAAAAACCAGTCGGAGAACACTTCAATCTCTTTGGTCACTCGATCTCAGACCTAAAAGTGGCAATTCTTCAACAACATCTTCAAAAACAGACTCCAATGAGAGGCTGCTGAATTGGAATTAATTTGCAAACTGGATACAATTAACTTAGGCTTGAATAGAGACTGGGAGTGGATGGGTCATTACACAAAGTAAAACTATTTCCCCATGATTATTCCCCCCCTCCACCCCCCACTGTTCCTCACATGTTCTTGTCAACTGCTGGAAATGGCCCACCTTGATTATCACTACAAAAGGTTCCCCCCCCAGCCCCTGCTGGTAATAGCTCATCTTAAGTGATCACTCTCCTTACAGTGTGTATGGTAACACCCATTGTTTCATGTTCTCTGTGTATATGAAATCTCCCCACTGTATTTTCCACTGCATGCATCCGATGAAGTGAGCTGTAGCTCACGAAAACTTCTGCTCAAATAAATTTGTTAGTCTCTAAGGTGCCACAAGTCCTCCCTTTCTTTTAACTGAACACTGTCTTCATACAGCTTTGAACCTTTACTATGCAGAAGAAAAATGCTGCTTTTTACCCTCTTAAATTAAATGAAACAAGCACAGAAACAGGTTCCTGAGCCTGTCAAATTTTCTTTTAAACTTTCCCTTTATTTTTGAGTAGTTTACCTTTAACACTGGAGTGTCGTGTTGTTGTTTTTTGTTCTCTGCTGCCTGATTGCATACTTCCGGTGCCAAAGGAGAGGTATGGGTGTCTTGTCAGTTTGTATCTCTGGTGTTCGTAACGCTGAGGTTCTACCATATGTCCATCTAGGTCAGTGCAGCTGCTGGTGTGTCTCTCTGTCCATCTGTCTCATTCACTTTAGTTTTCTTCCCTTCTTTTGTTCACTTCTCCCTGCATCTCCCCTGAGTCCAGTCCAGTCCCCTCCCCAGGGCTGGTCTCACCCTCCCTTCACACGACACTGATTGCACTTCTCTTTACTCTGACACTCTGCTGCTTATTCTGCAGGCTGCACCCTCAAATCTCATACCTCCTGGCACACGGCTCCCCGCACCCTATGCTCCCCTCCTTCACCCAGCCCAGGATGGGCCCCCTGCCTCTGCTCATCTACCTGTGCACAGGTGAGTGCCAGCCAGCAGGATGGGGAAAAGCTGAAGTCCCCCATGCAAGATGCCCAGTGTGTACATCTCTGGCAGGGGGATGGAAGCAGCTGGACTGTCAGGACCCCTGGGTTCTGACCCTGGCTCTGGGAGAGGAGTGGGGTCTGGTGGGTAAGAGCAAGGAGGGGCTGGGAATCAGGACTCCTGGGTTCTTTCCTTAGGACTGTGCAGAGGGTGCAGTGCAGAGCCGGTGTTCCTCCCCCACTGAGCCTCAGCCCCTCTGGCAGCGGGTTTGGGTGGGTAGCTTTGCCCAGGACCCCCAGCAGTGGGGTCAGAGCACTTCCAGACAGACCCCGTCTGCTATGGTGCGGGCTGTGCAGAGTTGCTGATCTCACTCAGCAATTTCCAGGAGTGGCTGGAGGGGATATGCAGGGGGACCCACCAGAGATCTGTAAGGGGGCTGGTTGGGGGATTTGGGTGGGGAAAAGGGTAACGGGGTTAGTTGGGGGGTGGATTGGCACTGACATGTTTTAACAGACCTGTCCTTCTGCTTCTCTCTCACACTGAACTCCTGTCTCCCAGCCCCATCTGCTCCAACCCACCACAGCCCTATCCCCTCCCAGGGCTGGGGCGAGAACCCCAGGAGTCCTGACTCCCAACCCCACTGGCTCCAACCCACTAGACCCTCACACTCCCTATAGAAAGGACTGTCTCTCTCCAAGTTTCCCAATTGGAGTTCTCTAATACAGACGATGGTCCTGGCTCTCCCATCCCCCACCCCTCCAGACTTTTGGTCAGAGACGCATTTGTCCAAGTCACTTCCCCACCCCACCCCATCCCAACCCAACACACCCCACGCAACTCTCTTGGGCCACTCACTTCCTCAGAGCACCGGTGGCATCACAGCTGTGCTGTCTAGGGTGGAGGAAAGTAATTGTAACTTACCCCCTGCAGTAGCCTGGGGATAGAACCCAGGAGTCCTGATTCCCAGCGCCACCCCCACTCTAACCAGCAGACCTCTCTCCCCTCCCAGAGCTGGGGTAGAACCCAAGAGCCCAGCACCACCTCCCCTGGTTCCCCTTCCCCAGCCTCTGCAGCGCCTGACTGGTGCCACTCCCAAGTGGGTTGCACCAGAGGACGGGTTGTTTCCCAATTGCTTTGCAGAGCCTTGTAGGCGTGGGGGGCGCCAGTCTGCTACTAGCAGAGCCAGCACTAGGCAGAAGAAGACCAAACAATTGCTTAGAGCCCCGAGCAGCTCAAGGGGGCCCCCTATTTGCTTTTTTAGCACTTGTGTGTGTGTGGGGGGGGGGAGGGAATATGCCTGCTGAGGGCCCCGCCTGGAGACAGAACAGCTTGGGATACTCCCTGCAAGCACACACTCACCATATACTTCCTTCCTCTGGAAAGTCTTACCAACCCCTCCCCCCACCCCCGGACTCCTGGGTTCTACCTCCAGCAATGGGAAAGCAGTGGGGGCTAGTGAAGGAGAGTGGGAGAGGGGGTGGGGTGGGTGCCGAACTCCTGGGTTCTCCCCATAGCGCTGGGAGGGGAGGGGGGTTTCGTGGGTTGTCATGGTTACTTACAAGAAGGCCTCCCACTTCGGCCAAGCTCATTGAATATTCTGGGGGCTCCTCACATTCTCCCAGCCCCCTCGCTTCAGGGGACCCCCCTGAAGCCCACCCCCATCCCCTGCCAGGGGCTCTGTGTGCCCCCCATTACTTCCTTTCTCCCCTGTGCTCACCAATCCCCCACAATCTCTTTCCCGCTCCCCTTCCTCCATACAAGTGTAACCCTTCTACCAGGCCAAGTTGATAGCAGCAAGGGCCGGGTTCAGTACACAGGGGTTCCCTCTCGTCAAAGCAAATGCAAAACTGGCTCGAGCCCCCACCCAGTGACCTAGGAAAATCTTACACACCCCCTGGGTGCCTCAAAGAGGCAATACTTCCCCTCTCGCAAGCACAGAGTCTGAGTGTAGCAGAGAATCTTTAATAACCTGAGGTAAATGACATCAGCATTAAATTGGGGAAACACCACAACTAGTGTTCATCAACCAAACCATGAGCAAAGACCCACCCCAGCAAACTGTGCCACATCCTTTCCCTCGGGTTCTTGAGTCCCAGAACCCAAACGTCTCTTAAGTCCAGCAATCCAAAAATCACCCAAAGTCCAAAAAGTCCAGCCCCAGAGTTTGAAAGTTCATCTGCAGAGTGTTGCTCCCCAGTCTGGCTAAAAATGTGCCTGTGTGTGGGGGGAAAGAGGAAAGGGGCACCTTACGTGACCTGAAGCTGACTGCTCCACAGGGCTCCAGCAGCCTATCCACAAACAGCACTACTACACTCTAAATCTTCTAGCTCCCCACTACTTGACACAGTGCTCAGGGATTTCAGCTCATAATAGTGGGAGCCTTAGGGCTGGTGCACCATAAGGCCAAAGTGAATTCAGCACAGTATGCTAGCAAGACTCTTAATAGACCCAAAATTAGCTCTGACATTCCACAGTAGAAAGAGCAAACAGTGCAATTGGTGTTTGAGACCTACACCCCATACCTATCTCAAACCTCTCTCAATTCACAGAGTTTTGGAACCATGTCCCTTGCCTAGCGAGTGCTACTTAGTTGATGGTGAGTCCCTCCATCATAACAAAAGGCCAAGTACAGTTCCCAGCACAGTTCCCATAATCAGGGTAATAACAATTTATTCTTCCTGCCCCAATAACAGAGACACTGGGGATCCCACAGCAGCCAAAGTGACCATTTGGGCAGCTATGGCCTCATTCAAGGTGGGGTGGGTGTGCCTATGAAAATGAGATCGGCCCCTGAAGTTCTTTTCCACAACTTGCCACACCTCACCACCAGATGTCAGAGTGGAGCTCATCCTGACTCTGCTTACACAAGAGGACCCCAATCTCCCCCACCTGCCAAGGGTTCTGGGTGCTCCATTTCCCCATCTCCACCCCCATGCCAGGATCAAGTGTGAACCCCCATTGTCCCCTTCTCTCTCCCACATGCCTCCTCCTCTCTCACCATTCTCTGTTGATCAGTGGTTCAGGGCATCACAGGTTACCCTCCATGCGATGCCGGGATGAGGGATGGTGGCAGGTGTTCTAGACCGAGCTGGCTGAAGCTGCAGGCTCTGCTAACCAGATGCCAGGGGGTGTGTGTGTGTGTGTCCCATTTCCTTCCTTCCAGTTTTCTGATTTTCCCCAAACCCACAGGGCTTTGCCCCCTTGAGACCTGAAACATCCCCTGAAATTTTGGATGTGATCAGATGTGATGTTCAAAGCGCATCATGTTGCATACAGACGCGCAGATCCCCAGACTCCTTTTCTACGTATTCCTGTAGGGCTCCGCCATGGACCACCACCCCGCTCTGCTAGGGGCTGTACAAACACAGAGCAAAGAGGGTGCGGGGGAGGGCCTGGGAGTCAGGACTCCTGGGTTCCATCCCCTGGTCTGGGAGGTGAGTGGACTTTGGTGGGTTGGAGCAGATGAGGCTGGGAGTCAGTCCCACAGCCGGGAAGAGCTGGTGCCTAAGGCCCCGCCACTGGCCCCATTCTGCATAGGGGAAGCGCTAATGGATGGGTCTTTAACCCCTGCAGTGCTGGTACCGAGCCGTGGATTCAGTGTGGACGTGGAGGTACCCATCACCTTCCAGGAGGCTGCCGCGGGGTTTGGGCAGAGCGTGGTGCAGTTCGGGAGTGTCAGCGCCGGGGGGTAAGGGCCGAACGTGGGCTCAGGGCCGCACATGTCTGACTGGGCTGCCCCAGCTTGGCCCCCCCTAGGGATGATGGGGCGCCCCTGAGCCCCTATCTTCTCTCTCCCACACAGGCTGCTCGCCGGGGCCCCGCTGCAGACAGGAGAAGTGAATGAAACCGGCAAAGTCTACAAGTGCGACCCGGGCTCCAGAAGCTGCCAGGCGATCCCCATCCAGAGTAGAGCCACCCTCTGCTATGGGGTCTAGTGGGGCAGGCTGTGGGGGGGAGGGGACTTGGAGCCAGGACTCCTGGGCTCTATTCCAGTTTCTGGGAGTGGAGTGGGGTCTAGTGGGTTAGAGAGGTGTTGTGGGGGGAGGCTCGGGATCAGAGCTTGTTCTGTGTCGAGCGCCAGGAAGGAAGTGCGGTTTAGTGGGTTAGAACAATGGGGGCTGGGAATCAGGACTCCCGGGTTCGATTTCCATTCAATTGCAGGGGTATGTGCAATGACTTCCCCTCCTCCCCCACATATCTGGGAAGGAGATTGAGTCAGAAGAGCCATGTGTGGGTGGGGAATGACTCAGAGAAATGATGGACTAAACATATCCAGCCACAAGATTTCTCAACCTGGTGCTGGTGTGTCTCTCCTCTCAGGGCCCCCGGATGCAGTGAACATGTCCCTCGGATTGTCTCTGGCTGCCCATGGCTCCAATCTCCTGGTGGGTACCACATCCAGAGGGGCTGGGGGTGGGTCTGGAGCGGCTTTTTTATACCAGGGTATCACCCAGAATTAAGTTCAGTCACTTGCCTAGAATTCCACAGACTTGTCCTCCCCGCAACAATGTTTGTGAGATAGAGTGTCAGCACGGTGATGTCACAGGGTGGGTGATAACCAGGTGACATCACAGACATGAGCACCTGGGGAGCTACCATCACACGGGAAGGTGTGACCGCGGGACGTGAACACCTGAGCGCTGTCCCAGGGCGGTTGATAACTGGGGGACACCTGGCGGGGGGGGATGGGTTCCTATTGCAGGAATGGATGATGTCACCATCCCTGGAGCAACTGTGTGGTGATGTCATGGTGTGGGGTGGTAAGGGCGGGAGGTCACCCTGACTGGAACTGTGCATTTTCAAAATATTATTTACTGGGTGTATTAGGGTAGCGCCCAAGAGTCCCAGGTCCTTGGTCCTGTACAAACACAGAACAACAACACGATACAAGGAGGCTTACAAATTAAGTTTAAGACGAGGCAACAGCTAGATACAAGCAGGGACATGGGAGGAGAACAATGAGACAATATTGGTCGCTATGATCGGCAGTGGGCTCAGCGCACCAGCAGCCTGATCGTTGTTAAGTTTCGTTGTAGGCCTCACGGCAAAGGAGAGCTTGAAGGAGGGTTGTGCAGGAGACAAGGCGGTAGTTTTGTGGCCGTTTCCAGGGAGCTCGTCCCAAGTGTGAGGGGTGGCACGAGAGACAGCACAAAGGGGCTAGCTGGAAAATGTAACGGCTGGGCGGTGGAGGCCGGCACAAGGAGCCGATCAGAGACGCGTCTCGACAGCTCGACACAGACTGAGAGATGCTAGGTCGGGGGGCGGGGGGAGAGGCCGATAAGGGCCTAGAAAGGGAAGACCAGCAGCTCGTGTTTGATGTGATAGAGAAGAGGGAGCCAGGGGAGGGCTGCAAACAGGGGGGTGACCTGGTCACAGCAGCATTCTGAATGGAGATGATCGGGGCGTTGTTGCCATGGCAAGGGGCGAATGGCCTAGGACGCTGTGTAAGGTGGTGGTAGCCAGGTGCCACTTGAATGACTTGCGATGGTGTTGTGAGGGCAGCGGTAAGCAAGTGACATCACCATGACTACCGTGACTGTGATGATGTTCTGGAGGAATGCGGGAGACCAGACAGTGCAACGAAATGGCAGGGAGGGTGGTGACATCACCATGGTGACAGTAACTGCAGAATGACATCACAGGGAAGGTAATGATGGTGCACAGACGTACCAGGGAGAGTGGCAACCCGCTGGGTGATGTTGACATGGCAACAGTGATTGAATGCTGCCATAGCAAGGAGCATAGGAACCAAGTGATGTCCCCATGTCTCTCCCCTGTCTCTTCTCTGGGAGTCCGAGTGCTGGGTTCTGGGGTCCCGTCTGCCCCAAGGGGGTCCCCTGCCCTGGCAGAGCCTTTCTTTGCATATCCATGTGGGGGAGCAGGCCCTGGGCTCTCTGCTTCACCCCCAGGGTTCTCATCACCTGCTGATCCCGTCCCTCTCTCGTGGCCCAGGTGTGCGGCCCCACGGTGCACCGGGCCTGTGGGGAGAACATGTACGTCAACGGCTACTGCTTCCTCCTGGACCAGAGCCTCCGGCAGGTCCAGCGCATCCCGGACACCCAGGCAGGTACGGGGCAGCTCCATAGGGAGGAACCAGCACTCAGGGGTCATGGGTGGGGCGGGGGGAAGGAGACAAGATGGGTCTAGATGGGCCCATGGGTCTGATATGGGTTGGGATAGCAGGCTAGGTGGGCCCATTCGTTTGATTCAGGATGTCAGTGGGAGCTAGGATCCAGGACTCCTGGGTTCTGTCCCAGCTCTGGGAGGGAGAGGGGTGTATTTTTTTCATCCCAGTGCATGTTATGCTCTACGCTCAGGACCCCTCCATGGCAGGGACGGGATGATATTGCGACAGAGGGGCCCACTGGTCTGATCCGGGGTTGCAGGGATGGGGCAGGATACCAGGTTAGATGGACCCACTGGTCTGGTCTAGCTCTTTCTACTGGGCTTTCTCCATGTTTGTGGAGTTAAGTCAGGAGTCGGACATATTTCTTTCCTGTCCCACTCAGAGTGCCCCAGACGTGCCACAGACATAGTGCTCCTCATGGACGGCTCGGGCAGCATTGTACCTGATGACTTTACAAAGATGAAGACGTTTCTCGCTGAGATCATGAAGCGTTTCCGCAGCACCGACACGCAGGTAAAGGGCAGAAGCTGAACCCTGGCTACGTACCCTGCCTCTCGCAGTCAGCGCTGACCCCAATACCCCAGTGCGGTGCTAGGGGGCGCTGTGCTCCAGGGAGCAGCAATGGATTTTGCATCCAAAACCAGGAAAAAATTCCCACAGAACCAGTGACATCCCGACCACCTGCCCCTGCCATTAACTTTGTCTGATTCCTGCTTTTCTGACCCTCCACCCCGGGGTTGTTTTTTTCTCTTCTTCCCTGCCTCCTCCTGCAGTTCGCCCTCATGCAGTACTCGCACAGATTTAGAGAGCACTTCGACTTCTTCCAGTACAGGAAGCGTCGCGACCCCGATCGCCTCCTCAGGTCGGTCATGCAGCTCACGGGAGCAACGTACACAGCCACAGCCATCCGGAAAGTGGTGTAGGTATTGCCCTGCTCCCCGTGCTGACTCCACAGGGAATGGGCTGCAAGGACCTGCAAGCTAAGGGATAGGGACTCAGGACTCCTGGGTTCTATCCCTAGCTGTGGGAGGGGACTGGGGACTAGTAGGTTAAAGTGGGGTGGGGATGCTGGGAGCCAGGACTTTGGGGTTCTAGTGCCAGGTCTGAGCCTCTGTTGTGTTGTGACTTTAAGCAAGTCACATCCCCGCCCCATGCCTCAGTTTCCCCATCAGTAAAATGGGAGCATGACACGAACCTCCTTTGTAAAGGACTTTGAGATCTGCAATGCCAAAGCAGTGGACGAGCGCTACATGTTATTACATATCAATAACTCTCCCATGCATTCCCCACCCCCCTTTTCCAGGCAGCAGCTGTTCACCTCTTGGAAAGGAGCTCGGGATGAGGCCACCAAGATTCTCATTGTGATCACAGATGGGGAGAAATCTGGAGACCCGCTTTCTTATTCAGATGTCATACCTGAGGCTGAGAGTGCTGGGATCATCCGCTATGCCATCGGGGTGAGCTGCAGCTGTGCGGAGAACTAGTATGGATCTGAGCCCATGTCCAGGGACATGGGATGGGGTGTGTGGTTCCCATCAGATAATGGAAAAGAACTCATCTTGGGTTGTAATTGGGTCAACGTGTGACATTATAGGAGAGCTGGAGCTCCTCTGTTGTTCAGGTTGAGCAGAGCTTTCTAGTTAAAGGTTGGGTTTTCTGAGTGCCCTATGGTCCACGTGCTGACTCAGATTGCCATGAAATTTGGAATTTCTCATGGGGACAAAGGTTAGGTTTTGTGGTCCAAATTTGGGGTCACTTGAACAAAGGGTTCCTGACATACAGCCCCCCAGTTAACCAGCAAAATCACCAGTTCTTTTTTGTACACACCTGAAACTCAAAAAGTGGCTCTGAACCTCCCCAAACTGATCTCAGTCACTTGATGTTTATCTCCACTAGTGCATGGCACCCACTGCCCCTCTGGGGAAGAAGTATTCAAAAGATTATTAATCTTAGACGCTGGCTGCCTAGAATGGCACATGCCAAACTGCTGAGCCAAAGAGATTGAAATGAGCATCAAGATCTAGGTCTCTTTTGAAGCAAGAGGGTATTCATGTGGCTCAAGGTGACAGCAGGTTACCATTGACCCGGAATTGGCCCTGTGGGTTTGATCCCTACTATTAGCTAACGTTCCTTGCATTCTGCAGTGGATTTTTGGATTTTTTTGCCCTGAGATCAAAATTTCCAGCTGAAGAGCTATATTTAAAAGTGCTCTAAAACCCACATGAATGCTTTGAATTTGTGTAAGAGGTATGGTCAAGGGAATCAACATTGATTAAACAGATGGCTGATGAAAGACAGTAAAGGAAAATGTAATTGTGTCTCCTGAACAATAGAACTGAGCGTGAACAATAGAAGCTGGGTTATACCATCAACTTCCTGAATGCAGAGTTAAGGTTTCCCAGTGTTGCTTCCTGCCCTTCCCAAACATGGAAAGTGGCTGCACTTAGGCCTCTGAAATCCATGAAATGCACAGTTAAGGCAAACACCCCCACAACCTTAACTCTGCCCTCTTTGAGCCATGCCCAGCACACCAGGAACACACACTGGCCCTTACAGATGCTACAGAGCGCTGGGCGCAGAGCACATGAGAACTACGGGGCCAGGCCCATCACCTTCCCTTTGCCAAGGCAAAACTCGGGTTTAGAGTCATAGATTCCCAGGCCAGAAGGGACTTCTGCAATCGTCTAGTCTGAGCTCCCATGTAGTACAGGCCAGAGAACAGCCCCAAATAATCCTTGCTGGAAGCAGAGCAGATCTTTTAGAAAACCAGCCAGTCCTGAGATAAAAATGGCCAGGGATGGAGAATCCACCATGGCCCGTGGTGAGCTGCTCCAAGGGTTAATTCCCCTCACGGTTAAACCTGACACCTTATTTCCAGTCTGAATGGGTGTAAACTCTGCTTCCAGCCACTGGATCTTGTCTGACCTTTGTCTGCTGCTTACGTCGGGCCCAGCGACCGGGAGGTGCCTGACCCCACCTCTGAACCGACTGCACACAACCCACCCAGACTAGTGCAGTGGTCCTGGCCCTTCACCCCTTGCCCCGAGGCGCCTCCGGAGACATTGCCTGCAGTCACCCCTCACTACGCCCTGGAGGTTGAGTAGTGCTGGGCCCCAGAGCGCTGACAATCCCCATGGCAAGGAGACCCCTGTGCCCTGCTGCTGGTACAACCGACACAACTCGGTGCTGAAATGAGATAGGATCCATAACTCCAGGCTCCAGCGGCCCGCCACCCCCCACTCACCAGAGCAGCACATGGCGCTGGCTGAGCCGTGCCTCTCTGGGGCCCAGCAGGGCTCGGGGCGGGTGGGTGTTGGCCCAGGGCTCTCGGCTATGACTGAAGCTGATGCCCTGGTCTCCCCTGTACCTCCCTCTACGCCGTGAAGGTCGGTGATGCCTTCTCCAGCACTGCTGCCCACCAGGAGCTTGAGGAGATCGCCTCTGAGCCCACTGATGAGCACGTCTTCCGGGTGGACAATTTCGACGCCCTCCAGGGCATCCAGAACCAGCTGCAGGAGAAGATCTTTGCCATCGAAGGTACCAGAGCTGGGGGAGGGGCCGCACTGGCCCTGGGGCTCTAGAAATGGGTTTTCAAGGCGGATATGGGACGGGGAGCTGCTGGGAATCCAGAGCCCAAATAGGCCCCAAATATTCTCTCTTTCCCCATCCAACATATATCTACTGATCCATCTGCAGAAATGCCACTGATGTCTTTCTCATACGGGGGCCCCCGGGCAGGGGACTGGCTGGCTCAAGGGGCTGAGGAATGGGATACGGGGCCTTTTCTCTAGAGGCCCTGGGTCCAATCCAGCCTCGTGGGTGGGGAGACGGGCTGTCTCAGGGAATGGGACACGGGGCCTTTACTGTCTATGATGATCTCTCCTGTGTCTGTCTGTCTGTGTCTCCCCCCAGGCACCCAGTCTCAGAGCGGCAGCTCCTTCCAGCTGGAGATGTCCCAGGAAGGATTCAGCTCCCTGCTGTCCCCTGTGAGTGACGCCTGGCCCCAGGGTGTGTCCCTGGAGCCCAGAGTCCTATGGGAGCAGTGCAGGGGGCACCCCCCCTCCCACTCAGGGCAGACACTAGGGGGCTCTATGCTGCAGCGAGTGGTGTGGGGGGCCCAGTAGGGGGTGCTCACTTCCCTGGCCATCAGCACTGACCCCAGTGTCCCAGCACGATGCTAGGGGGCGCTGTGCTGCAGGTGGTGGCCGTGTCTAGTAAATACATGCCGTGCTGTCTGTTCCCTGTAATCGATCCCCTTTGCCGTCCCTGTCGATTTAGGACGGGCCTGTGCTGGGAGCGGTGGGAGCCTATGACTGGTCCGGTGGGATATTCCTGTACGGGAGCGGCGGGCAGCCGAGCTTCATCAACGTATCCAGAACCTCCACTGACATGAATGATGCTTACCTCGGTAAGAACAAACCCACCGAGCTTCCCTTACCTATTTAAACAGCCCCCGCGCCCCGCCCCAGAGGTGGCTGCATCTCAGTTCTGGGAAAGTTCTGTGCAGCACTGTTGTAGGGCTGTTTCCCATTTCACCTCCCCACGTCCCTCTCTTCCTTTGAGGTTATTCGTCTCAGGTCATCACAGCCAATGGGCAGAGCAGCTACGTGGTCGGGGCCCCTCGCTACCAACACACCGGCAAAGTCGTCGTGTTCTTCCGAGATACCAAGGGTGGGGAATGGACACGCAGATCAGAGGTGCTGGGAGAGCAGGTATGGGGAGCGTTACTGGTAATATGGAGTGTGGGTGTGAGAGAGAGAGGGCTGGAGGAAGCCTGTAAGATTTTGACATCGTGTAATATTTGTGTTTGGATTCACTTTCAGGAACGATTCAGTCAGAGAGCCTCAGGCAGGGGATAACCTTGACTGGTTTAGGGAATTGCACCGCAGCTGACATTCAGCCTCTCTCCAATATCCCACTGCTGTTACCTTCACTTACAGTCTAGACAGAACTCATAAGATGGATATCGATGGAGGCCCAGACCCTCCAAGGGACTTAGGCGTTGTGATGCTGCAGGGAGGCACCTACCCCTGCCAGTGATCCATGAATGGGGGGAAGATAGGCGCTCTTCCACCTAGCTCAAATATCAGCCCTCATCCAGTTGGCAGGCTCAGAGCCCCCACGATCTTCACAAACCAGCCAGAGGAGATGAGGGAGGGCCTCCCTTACAGCAAATTCATGGCCGTGAAAAACACGTCTTGTACTGTGAAATCTGGTCTCCTCTGTGAAATCTGGTCTTTTGTGTACTTTTACCCTATACTATAAAAGTATCCTATACTATAGGGTAAAAGTATACAAATGTAAACAACATTTCTCAAACTGGGATTCCCTACCTAAAGGGGGTCACAGTATTGCCACCCTTAATTCTCTGCTGCTGCTGGCTGCAGCGCTGCCTTCAGAGCCAGGCACCCGGCTAGCAGCCGCTGCTCTCCGGCCACCCAGCTCTGAAGGCAGCGCAGAAGTAAATGTGGCAATACTGTGGACCGCCCCCCCATAAAAGCCTTGCACCCCCCTTTTGGGTTGGGACCCCCAGTTTGAGAAATGCTGAGTCTTAAGGGCTTTGCATGTTTATATTTTGCCTTTTTAAATACATATTCATATTTTGTTAATACACAGTGAAATTTAAGATTTAAATATCTGAAACTGTGAAAGTCAAGATTTTTAAAATGCTGTGACCGTGAAATGTACAAAAATGGAATGTGAATTTGGTAGGGCCCTACTTATAGCCTGGGGCTTAGAGTCCTCATCAGGTCACAGGCGACCACTGGTTCAAGTCCCCGCTTTGCCTGATGAGGAAGAAGGATTTAACCAGGGCTCTGCCACCTCTCAGGGAGTGCCCTGATCACTGGGCCTTATGGTGGTTGTGATTTGTACACGTTGTGCAGCCCAACTGATATTTAATTAGTCAATTAAAATGGAATAACTTTAACAGGCAAGACCGAGGGAGCCCGCAGCTCCGGGATTAGGGCACTGACTTAAGAAATAGCAGACCCCTGTTCAAGTCCTTCTCCTCTGACCACATGTACCAGATGGTGCCCTACAGGTGGAGGAGTGTTTGTCTTCCCCCAGTTTGTGGATCCTGCTGGGGTGTGGTGGGAAATGGGCAACTGGCTGCCTAGAGTAAGACAGGAGTGCACATGCCCTGCCCTTGAGGCAGCAACATAAGGAGCTTCTACTGCAAAAACATAGGCACCAAGTCAGGTTAGGCACCTAAAGGGGTCAGCAGCAGCCATGCAGAGGTTTTGTGAATCTCAGTGCACCTAAGTCTGGGGGTTAGGCACATAAGTACCTTTGTGGATCTGGGCTAGAGAGACTCAGGCAAGGAAAATTACATTACTAGTGATATCAGCAGTGTTCAAAAAGGATCACACTACACTAACGAAGTGAATTTCTCCAAGATCTAACTGCCTATACGTTCCAGCGGAACAGAACTTACAAGAGTGACTCAGTCAGTGAATAAACTTTACTCGGGCTAGAACAGCCGCTAGAAAGAACTGCACCACAACTAACATTCAGCGTCTCTCCGAGATCTAGCTGCCTCGTTGTGCAAGAACCCTTTCAGCAACAGCACCACCCACTGTGCAGCGAGAGGGTGCGACTGGGGATGGAAGGAGGATTGGGACTGAATCCTCAGCCCCAGAGGGTGAGAAGGGTCCCAGGGGGAGAAGAAGGAGGAGGTGACTAAATGAAAGGGGTGACTTATCTGCCTCTCCAGATTGGCTCATATTTTGGGGGTACACTGTGCGCTGTGGACCTCGACAGAGATGGGAACACGGACCTGGTTCTAATCGGAGCCCCCATGTACCATACACCTCTGAATGGAGGACGGGTCTATAACTGCCTGATTAACTGGCCGGTAAGAAAGAGGATGGAGCCAGGGGGAAGATGGCTGGCCTGGGGTTCTTCTTTGCCTGCACTGCCATGGGGTTGTGATGCTGGGACAATTAGCATGGCAGTAACAGGTGTGGTGCTCCAGGAAGTAGGATGGGGGGGAATCATTCAGGGAAGCTTTTCCCTGCCAGTCAGTTCTGGCCACGATGCCCCAGAGCGGTGCCAAGGAGCGCTTTGCTGCAGAGCAAGGGAAAGATGGTCAGTAGGGGCAGGGGTACTCTCTGCTGGAAGTCAGTGCTGATCCTTTCCCCATGTGTTTCCTTCGATGGGGCCTGCAGGGGATGACACTGATCTGCACCAAGACACTGCAGGGGCAGATGGGGCAGGCGTTCGGACGCTTTGGGGCCAGCATGTCCGAAATCGGGGACATCAGCGGGGACGGACAGACGGATGTGGCCATCGGGGCCCCCATGGAGAGCGACAATAGCGGGGCCTTGTACATCTTCCATGGGGAAAAGGGAGGCCTCAATCCCCAGTATAGACAGGTGAGCCCAGCTCCTGGGGGGAGGGGTCACCACAAAGCCCCGAAGAGACATGATGGGGCCCCATAGCCCCCTAGTGCCTATTAGCCTGTAGCTGCTGCTTTCCCATCCCTCACCCTCCACTGCCCCCAAGTGCCCATTGTACAGTACAGCCACCCCTTGCCCACCCCTCACCCTCCACTGCCCCCTAGTGCCCATTGTACAGTACAGCCGCCCCTTGCCCACCCCTCACCCTCCACTGCCCCCTAGTGCCCATTGTACAGTACAGCCACCCCTTTCCCACCCCTCACCCTCCACTGCCCCCTAGTGCCCATTGTACAGTACAGCCGCCCCTTGCCCACCCCTCACCCTCCACTGCCCCCTAGTGCCCATTGTACAGAACAGCCGCCCCTTTCCCACCCCTCACCCTACGCTGCCCCCTAGTGCCCATTGTACAGTACAGCCACCCCTTTCCCACCCCTCACCCTCTGCTGCCTCCTAGTGCCCATTGTACAGTACAGCCGCCCCTTTCCCACCCTTCACCCTCCGCTGCCCCCTAGTGCCCATTGTACAGAACAGCCACCCCTTTCCCACCCCTCACCCTCCGCTGCCCCCTAGTGCCCATTGTACAGAACAGCCGCCCCTTTCCCACCCCTCACCCTCCACTGCCCCCTAGTGCCCATTGTACAGAACAGCCACCCCTTCCCCATCCCTCACCCTCCACTGCCCCCTAGTGCCCATTATACAGAACAGCCGCCCCTTCCCCACCCCTTACTGCTCTCTCTGCCCCACAGCGCATAGAGGGGTCACAGTTTCCCAGCAGGCTGCACTACTTTGGCCAGGCCGCCAGTGGCGGGACAGACCTGACGGGGGACGGACTGCCAGACATCGCGGTGGGGGCACAAGGGCAGGTCCTGCTGCTGAGGTGAGTTACTCTGTGTCGTTGCGCTGCTCCACATGGCAGTCACAGACAGCACCAGTGCATGTGTGTGTGTGTGTGACTGCTGCCCCCTGCTGGAGAATGGCACAATGACAGCTCTGCTGCTCCCTTCTCTGCCCCCCAGCATCTCCTCTAGCAGAGCTGCATGTCCATATCCCATCTCCCTGGGGTGCTGTGAGCACATCCAGGCTGGGTGGGAGGATCAGGGGAGGGAGGCGGCCTGGCCCCATTGCAGGGAGCAGCTGGGTGATGATTCTGTTCCTCCCATGGCAGGTCCCGGCCGGTGCTCAGAGTCGGGGTCTCCATCAGCTTCCAGCCCCCCATGATCCCAACCTCGGCCTTCGCCTGCCAGGAGCAAGAGCAGCTTGACACGGAGGCCAGCAGGGCAAATATCTGCTTCACCGTCACTAAGGGCACCAGGGACAGCCTAGGTCAGACCAAACCCACCCCCCGCTCCCCTCCCCGCTAAGAGAGACAGTCTCCTGCCCTGGGGTTGGATTGGAAACAGCGCCCTCTAGGGGGGAAAGGCCCGATGTCTCATTCCCCACCCCCCTGAGCCAGCCAGTGCCCCATGCTGGAATTGGATTGGAGCCAGTGCCCCCTAGAGGGGAAAAGCCCCATATTCCATTCCCACCTCCTGAGCCAGCCAGTCCCTGCCCTGGGGCCAGATTGGAGCTGGTGCCAAGGCCCCCTGTTCTGTGTCCCATTAACGATCCTGCTCTCACGTCTCTCTGACCCTTATTTCTCCTCTGTGATAGGCAACGGGATCTCCAGCACCATCCAGTACAGCCTGTCCTTGGACCCCGGGAGGACGAAGATCCGAGCCGCCTTCGACTCCACCGGCCCCGTCCTGAGCAGGGAACTGCGGCTCGGCATTGAGACGAAATGTGATCCGTATAAGATAAAGCTACCTGTGAGCACAGGGGACCCAGCTCCTTCCCCTCCCACTGTGTCTGCCCCTCCAACCCTGTCCCTTGCTCCCAAATCACCCAGAGAACAAACCTCTCTATGGATCCCACCTTTCCTCATGGGTCCCTACGTGTCTGTCTCTCCAGCTCTGCCCTGAGGACACCCTGACTCCCATCACCCTACGCCTCAACTACACCCTGACGGGGGAACCCATCACTGCCGCCAGCCGCCTCAGACCCATCCTGAGTGAGGACTCCACGCGGGTGTCTGCAGGCTCGGTAAGGCTGCCGGGGCCAGGCAAAGGGGTTTGTGATGGTCTGCAGAGGTTTTAGTGGGTGTGCTTTTGGTTACAGCACCGGTGCAGACTGTAGCAATGCTTGGTGTTAATGTGTGCGATTGTCGTGCGGGCGAGTGTTTGAGGGTTTAGGGGTTGTGCCGTTGGTGACATTGTTGATTCAGACTGCGGTGAGCTTGGTGAGGTTATCGTCTGAGGTTGGAGCGATTGTGTTGGTGACATTGGTTTAGATTAGACCGTACTGGTCTTGATGGCAGTGTGAGGTGAGGTTATAGTGGTTTTGTTGGTGTTGACATTGCTGGTTCAGACTATACTGACCTTGGTGACTGTCTGAGGCACGGTGGGAGTGACTGTGTTGTAGATGCTGACATTGGTACAGAATATATTGGTGGTGGTGGGGAGATCAGTGGTGTTGGTGACCATGTTGGTTGAGGATGTTGTGGCTGTGTTGTAAGTTACATGTTGGGACTGTACTGGTAGGTGGTTGCAGTTTAGACTGTGATGTTGGCGGAAGTGTAGTCTTAGGTAGAGTGGGTGAGTTGTTGTGACAGTGTTGGTTCAGATTGTATTGATACTGATTGTGGTTGTGGTTGAGACTATAGAGGTTTTGGTTGCGATGGCAGTGTCTGCATTGTTGGTAACGGTGTTGTTTCAGATTACATTTTTCGTGGTGGCTGATGAGATTGTAACGGTGTTGGTTACAGTGTTGGCTGAGATGGTAGTGATTATGATGCTGGTCACGGTGTTGGTTAACACTTTATTGATTGTGGTGGTGATGGCAGAGTTGGTCGTGTGGTTCATAGTGTTGGCAGAGGTGGCGGCAGCTGCAATGCTGGTGAAACTGTCAAATCAGTATTGGGGCTGGCGGTTGTTGAGGCTGAGAATGCAGTGGTGGTGGGGACAGTGTTGCGGGAGGTTATTGCGGGTGTGTTCGTGGTGACGGTGTTAGTTCACACTGCACTGGTAGTGGTGGTGACAATTGAGATTGGAGGATGAGTGACAATGTTGACTGAGTTTCACTCCAATTCCCTCGCACCCACCCTGCTCCCTGCTTTCTCCCCGCAACCCCTTCCTGGATCTCTCTCTAGCTCCCGTTTGAGAAGGACTGTGGCAGTGACAAAGTCTGCACTGATGAACTACAAATTTCCTTCAATTTCTCAGGGTAAGAGAATTTCTTCACCCACTCTGCTTCCTCCCCCACACTCCATGGTGAGGCCTGTCTACTCCATCAGGCCTCAGACCATACCACATTTCCATATGGCTTCTGAGTGGGAACCATTATAGGAAGCTCACAGAGCTGTTAGGGCACTGCCCTGAGGAAGCTCACCCCTTTCTCTCCCCCTTAGCTTGAGCACCCTGGTGGTGGGGGTCATCCCCGAACTCAACATCACCGTCTCCATCCAGAACCGCGGGGAGAATTCCTACAGCACCATGGTGCGGTTCTTCTACCCGGCCGCGCTGTCCTACCGCCGGGTCCTGCTGCTCCAGGTACCACCCAATCCTCCCAAACACTGCAGGCATGGGGGGCAGGACACAGGGGATGGATGTGAGAGATCAGCTGGTGCAGAAAGCAGGCAGGGGCTCAGTAGGGGCCGCTGTGCTGCAGGGGGCAGGCAGGGGGCTCAGCAGGGGGCGCTGTGCTGCAGGGTGTGGGCGGGGGGCTCAGCAGGGGGCGCTGTGCTGCAGGGGGCAGGGGGCTCAGTAGGGGCCGCTGTGCTGCAGGGAGCAGGCAGGGGGCTCAGCAGGGGGCGCTGTGCTGCAGGGGGCAGGGGGCTCAGTAGGGGCCGCTGTGCTGCAGGGGGCAGGCAGGGGGCTCAGCAGGGGGCGCTATGCTGCAGGGCATGGGCGGGGGGCTCTGCAGGGGGCGCTGTGCTGCAGGGGGCAGGGGGCTCAGCAGGGGGCGCTGTGCTGCAGGGGGCAGGCAGGGGGCTCAGCAGGGGGTGCTGTGCTGCAGGGGGCAGGCAGGGGGCTCAGTAGGGGGCGCTGTGCTGCAGGGCATGGGCGGGGGGCTCTGCAGGGGGCGCTGTGCTGCAGGGGGCAGGGGGCTCAGCAGGGGGCGCTGGGCTGCAGGGGGCAGGCAGGGGGCTCAGCAGGGGGTGCTGTGCTGCAGGGCGTGGGCGGGGGGCTCTGCAGGGGGCGCTGTGCTGCAGGGGGCAGGTGGGGGCTCGGCAGGGGGCTCTGTGGGCCACATCTCTCACTGGCTGGTCTCCCGTGCTCAGTCTAACAGGAGAGCCGTGGCCGTTAAGTGCAGCTCGGCCGTGGGCTCTGAGGAGCAGACTCAGAGAAACAGCACCTGCCACATCAACCACCCCATCTTCTGGAGCGGGGCTGAGGTAGGGATGGGCCCTGGCCAGGGGTGAGCCCAGCTGAGAGCAGAGAGGGGCAGTTCCCTGGGGTCAGCCCAGCCCGTGACAAGCGATGTGCTGGGGAAAGCTCCCTGGAGAGCCCGCGAGTCAGTGCAAACAGAGCCCTGAGGTCACTCCGGGGCTGGGGTCAGGCCCTGCTGGGGCTGCAAACCAAGGGCCAGACTTGGGGGGCTGGAAATCAGGCTTCACTGGGGGAGAAAATAATGAGGGGAGGGGCTGTTCCCTCCCACATTTGGGGTCCTTAAAAGAAGCGACTCGGGGTGGGGGGGGGAGGGAGGCGACCGTGGCTCAGTAAAAGACAAGGGAAAGGGAAGGAGCCAGCATCATTGTCATGGCTGCCCCCAAACCCGTCCCCTCGGACCCAGCGTGACACCACTGGGCCTTTCGTCATCCTGATCCTGAGAGGTGTCCTGATCCGACTGGGCCAGGCCCAGGGAGAGGGACCCACTTGCCCCTGCCCCCGGCGAGATCCAGACACCACCTGGGATGGGCGACTTTGTCTCCCCACCCCTGCCCCATGGGCTCCTTCCCTTCCCCGCCTTCTTTCTTCTCTTCTCGCTCCCCTCCGTCTCAGGAGCGTCTGGCTGAGCCGGCCACGCCTGTGTGTGGTGCTCGCTGCCGGGAGCCGGGGCTCAGGACGGCGGCGAAATCCAGCGCCCGCACCAGCCCGAGGCTGGCCCCGCTTGCCAGCTCTCGGAGCGGCTGCTCCGGGGTCTCTCCAGCAGGGAGGCTGCCGGCGAGGGGCAGCAGGGGCCGCAGAAGGGGCATTTTCTCCCTGCGCTGCTCTTTGCTCTCCCCACTTGTGCCTCTGCCCGGTGTTGTCCACCGGGAACCGGGGCTGGACTTTAACCCCCGCGCCCAGGCCTGCTCCAGCCCCTCCACTAACCTCCTCTCCTCCCCCAGCGGCCAGGGATTGCGTCCAGAGCCGCTCAGACGACGGGGGGAGGATAAAACACTCTCTCCAGGCGCCGGGCAGGGGGAGGATAAAAGTCTTGCTGAACACGTTACAGTGCCAAGGCCTTAGCTGATTTCTTCTGCGACTGTGAGACAAGGACGGTGAATGGGGTGTGGCCACGGCACGGAGCCGGCTGAGGTCTCTGGATCCCAAACCGGGTTAATGCTGTCTGGCAGGGACAGGGTCATGTTGACACTTTTGCCTCTCTGGGCCCATTTATACCATCTAAGTTGATACAACAGACCCCCTGATCCCCTGTGCCTCCCCCACCCCGCAGTCTCTGGCAGTTCCCCAGGCCCTGAGCCCAGCAGCTCTCAACCCCTGTGTGTTTTCCAGGCCGTCTTCGTGGCTACCTTCGATGTCTCCTCTGAGGCCGACCTGGGGGACAGGCTGCAGATCACGGCCAATGCCAGCAGGTGAGGGGGCCGTGCAGGGCCAGGGGGCGGGGTGGGGGCAATGGGAGAGGGCCATACAGGCAACAGGGCAGGGCAGAGGCCGGATTTTAGCATTGAGAAGGAAGAAAACAAAGTAAGAAAGGATACAGCCATGGGTAGGAGAATGGATATAAGGAGGCAGGGCAGTGTGGATACCAGTCTAATAGGTCATACTGGCTGTAGAATGACCGGGCCTAATCGGGTACAGAATGTGAGCGAGGCCAAACAGCAAAAATTAAGATGTTTGTACACCAATGTGAGGAGCCGAGGTAACAAAATGGAGGAACTAGAGTTACTGGTGCAGGAAGTGAAACCAGATAAAGGGATAACAGAAACAGGGTGGAATAGGAGTCATGACTGGGCTACAGGTGTTGAAGGGTAGGTGCTGTTTAGGAAAGACCGAAATAAAGGCAAAGGTGGTGGAGTAGCACTGTATATCAATGATGAGGTAGAACGTAAAGAAATAAGAAGCGATGAAATGGATAAGACAGAGTCTGTCTGGGCAAAAATCACATTGGGAAGAAAACTACTAGATCCTCCCCTGGGATAGTGCTTGGGGTGTGCTAGAGACCGCCGGGATCTAATTTGGATATGGATAGAGCCCTCTTTAATGTTTTTAATGAAGTAAATACTAATGGAAACTGTGTGATCATGAGAGACTTTAACTTCTTAGATATAGACTGGAGGACGAGTGCTAGTAATAAAAATAGGACTCAGATTTTCCTAGATGCGATAGCTGATGGATTCCTTCATCAAGTAGTTGCTGAACCGACTAGAGGGGATGCCATTTTAGATTTGGTTTTGGTGAATAGTGAGGACCTCATAGAAGAAATGGTTGTAGGGGATAATCTTGGTTCAAGTGATCATGAGCTAATTCAGGTCAAAATGAACGAAAGGATTAACAAAAATAAATCTGCAACTAGGGTTTTTGATTTCAAAAGGGCTGACTTTCAAAAATTAAGGAAATTAGTTAGGGAAGTGGATTGGACTGAAGAATTTATGGATCTAAAGGTAGAGGAGGCCTGGGATTATTTAAAATCAAAGCTGCAGAAGCTATCGGAAGCCTGCATCCCAAGAAAGGGGAACAAATTCATCGGCAGGAGTTGTAGACCAAGCTGGATGAGCAAGCATCTCAGAGAGGTGATTAAGAAAAAGCAGAAAGCATACAGGAAGTAGAAGATGGGAGGGATCAGCAAGGAAAGCTACCTTATTGAGGTCAGAACATGTAGGGATAAAGTGAGACAGGCTAAAAGTCAAGTAGAGTTGGACCTTGCAAAGGGAATTAAAACCAATAGTAAAAGGTTCTGTCGCCATATAAATAAGAAAAAAACAAAGAAAGAAGAAGTGGGACTGCTAAACACTGAGAATGGAGTGGAGGTCAAGGATAATCTAGGCATGGCCCAATATCTAAACAAATACTTTGCCTCAGTCTTTAATAAGACTAAAGGGGATCTTAGGGATAATGGTAGCATGACAAATGGGAATGAGGATATGGAGGTAGATATTACCATATCTGAGGTAGAAGCGAAACTCAAACAGCTTACTGGGACTAAATTGGGGGGCCCAGATAATCTTCATCCAAGAATATTAAAGGAATTGGCACATGAAATTGCAAGCCCATTAGCAAGAATTTTTAATGAATCTGTAAACTCAGGGGTTGTACTATATGATTGGAGAATTGCTAACATAGTTCCTATTTTTAAGAAAGGGAAAAAAGTGATCCGGGTAATTATAGGCCTGTTAGTTTGACATCTGTAGTAGGCAAGGTCTTGGAAAAAATTTTGAAGGAGAAGGTAGTTAAGGACATTGAAGTCAATGGTAAATGGGACAAAATACAACATGGTTTTACAAAAGGTAGATCGTGCCAAACCAACCCGATCTCCTTCTTTGAGAAAGTAATAAATTTTTTAGACAAAGGAAACGCAGTGGATCTAATTTACCTCGATTTCAGTAAGGCATTTGATATCATGCCACAGGGGGAATTATTAGTTAAATTGGATAAGATGGGGATCAATAGGAAAATTGAAAGGTGGATAAGGAATTGGTTAAAGAGGAGACTACAACGGGTCCTCCTGAAAGGTGAACTGTCAGGCTGGAGGGAGGTTACCAGTGGAGTTCCTCAAGGATCGGTTTTGGGACCAATCTTATTTAATCTTTTTATTACTGACCTCAGCACAAAAAGTGGGAGTGTGCTAATAAAGTTTGCGGATGATACAAAGCTAGGAGGTATTGCCAATTTAGAGAAGGACTGGGATATCCTACAGGAGGATCTGGATGACCTTGTAAATTGGAGTAATAGTAATAGGATGAAATTTAATAGTGAGAAGTGTAAGGTCATGCATTTAGGGATTAATAACAAGAATTTTAGTTATAAGCTAGGGACGCATCAATTAGAAGTAACGGAGGAGGAAAAGGACCTTGGAGTATTGGTTGATCATAGGATGACTATGAGCCGCCAATGTCATAAGGCTGTTAAAAAAGCTAATGCAGTCTTGGGATGCATCAGGAGAGGTATTTCCAGTAGGGATAAGGAGGTTTTAGTACCATTATACAAGGCACTGGTGAGACCTCACCTGGAATACTGTGTGCAGTTCTGGTCTCCCATGTTTAAGAAGGATGAATTCAAACTGGAACAGGTACAGAGAAGGGCTACTGGGATGATCCGAGGAATGGAAAACTTGTCTTATGAAAGGAGACTCAGGGAGCTTGGCTTGTTTAGCCTAACTAAAAGAAGGTTGAGGGGAGATATGATTGCTCTCTATAAATATATCAGAGGGATAAGTACTGGAGAGGGAGAGGAATTATTTAAGCTCAGTACCAATGTGGATACAAGAACAAATGGATATAAACTGGCCACTAGGAAGTTTAGACTTGAAATTAGACGAAGGTTTCTAACCATCAGAGGAGTGAAGTTTTGGAATAGCCTTCCAAGGGAAGCAGTGGGGCCAAAGATCTATCTGGCTTTAAGATTAAACTCAATAAGTTTATGGAGGAGATGGTATGATGGGATAACATGGTTTTGGTAATTAAATATTCATGGTAAATAGGCCCAATGGCCTGTGATGGGATATTATATGGGGTGGGATTCGAGTTACCCAGGAAAGAATTTTCTGTAGTATCTGGCTGATGAATCTTGCCCATATGCTCAGGGTTTAGCTGATCGCCATATTTGGGGTCGGGAAGGAATTTTCCTCCAGGGCAGATTTGAAGAGGCCCTGGAGGTTTTTCGCCTTCCTCTGTAGCATGGGGCACGGGTCACTTGTTGGAGGATTCTCTGCTCCTTGAAGTCTTTAAACTACGATTTGAGGACTTCAGTAGCTCAGATATAGGTGTGAGGTTTTTTGCAGGAGTGGGTGGGTGAAATTCTGTGGCTTGCATTGTGCAGGAGGTCAGACTAGATGATCATAATGGTCCCTTCTGACCTAAATATCTATGAATCTATGAATCCGTGATGCAGCCTCCCTGCACAGTTATCTGCCTGCATCTCCTCACGTCTCTCCCCTTTGCCCTCCACTCCCCCCAGTGACAATGGCGGCCCCATCACCGAGCGCATGAATCACCGGGCAGAGCTGCCGGTCAAGTACGGCATCTTCGTCATCCTCAACAGGTAGGTCCGTGCGGAGACAGAGGGGAGAGCGCCCCCTGCTGGGCCCCCTGTTCCTTGCAACACAGCGCCCCCTAGCGCTGCACGGGGTCATAGGCGCCAGTGCTGATTGCAAGGGGAGAGCGCCCCCTATTGAGCCCTTCCCTGTAGCACAGCGCCCCCTTCTGGACATGACACCCCACCGCCACTCTCCAGCCCCATCCAGCACACTCCCGTCTCTCTCCTTCCTTCCGTCCTTTTCCTCCCCCAGCCTCGAGGAGTCGACCAAGTACGTCAACTTCTCCGCCGAGGAGGCAGGGACAAGTGTGCAAGTGACACATGGGTACGAGGTGAGGCCGGCGGCACAGAGTGCGAGGGGGAGATGGGGCAAGAGGGAGGGAGTGGAAGTGGTTTAATGGGATCTAGTAGGTTAGAGCACGGAGGGGTGGGGGTGGGCAGGGAGCCAGGACTCCTGGGTTCTATCCCCAGCTCTGGCAGGGGATTGGGGTCTGAGGGTCAGAGCGGGGGCTGGGGATCAGAGCTCCTGGGTTCTCTTCCTGCAGTGCCCTGTAGCGAGTCTGTTTCTTTCAGGTCAAGAACCTGCGGCAGCGAAGCGTCCCCATCTCGGTCACGTTCCAGTTCCCCGTGGAGCTGAGCGGGGTCCGGGTGTGGGACGCCTCTGAGGTCGTCCCCTCCAAGGTACCTGCCTCTCCCTGCCCTTGTGTGTGTGAGATGGGCCCAGTGACACCTGCTCGGCCCTACAGCGCCCCCTGCTGGGACAGGCTGCTTACGGGGGAAACACACCCTGTCCCCACCCCCTAAACCAGCCAGTCCCCTGTCCTAGGGCCGGATTAGAGCCAGTGCCCCATAGAGGGGAAAGGCCCTGGGTCCCCTTCCCGCCCCCGTTAACACCGTGTCTCTCTCCCTCCCCAGCCCCAGCTGGCTCAGTGCACCAGTGAGGCTGAAACGCCCGGTTCGAAGGACTTTGTGAAGCAGATGAGCGAGCGCCCCCTGCTGGTGAGTACAGGCTGGCGCGGGTCCCAGCAGCCCCTTCCCCTCCGCACTAACACAGACAGCGAGTGGGGGGCTGAGCTGGGGGAGCGACCCCTGCTATAAACAGACCCAGACCCTCATGGCCATGCTGAGCCCCTGCATGCCCCCTGCCTCACCCGGCGATACCCTTCTGCACCCAGGACTGCTCTGTGGCCACCTGTAAGAAGATCCGGTGCAGAATCGCCTCCCTGGAAATGCAGCAGCCGCTGGAGTTTATGATCAAAGGGAACGTCAGCTTCCAGTGGGTCTCCCAGGTACGAGAGCTGCCTCTGCCTCCTGGCACGAGATGAGGGATCCCCCTACCCCCTGTGTAAACAACTCCTCTTCCCCTCCCCAGAGGTGGCTGCATCTCAGTGCCGGGCAAGGGATTGCCCCTGTGTGAATGGCCTGTAAATTGCTCTGGGTCCCTCTGGGTTGTTGCTCCGGCCTGGTTTGTGCCATTTCTGGTCAGGGACGGTGAATTTATCTGTTCCAGACTCAGCAGCAGAAAGTGAGTCTGGTGAGCGAGGCCCAGATTGAATACGAGGAGAGGAAATACACCCAGAAGGACGGATTCATCCAGCGCCAGGTACCAGAGTGACTGTGCCCGGGATAGAGAGAGCATCGGGTAGTGGTTAGAGCTGGGAGCCAGGACTCCTGGGTCCTGTCCCTGCTCTGGATTGAAGTGGGGTCTGGGGGTTTAGAGCAGGGGCGGGTGATGGTGCCAGGACTCCTGGGTCCCCATCTCACAGCTCCTCTCCCGCAGGTGCAGACGGTGGTGGAGCACTCTGAGGTCTATAACTACCTGCCCATCATCGTGGGCAGCAGCGTGGGGGGCCTGGTCCTGCTGGCTCTCATCACTGCAGCCCTCTACAAGGTGAGGGGGGTAGGGCTTGGACCCCTCCCGCACAGCTCATCACCCTGGGGGTGGGGCCTGTGACTCTCCCAGCTGGTGGGGAAGGGGAAAGGGTATTTACTTTGGGGGCTCCCACACCCCAACCCCCAACCAGGCATGAGTCCACCTGTTTCCGGCTGGCTGGCTCTCACCTTCTCTCCCCTCTGTCTCCTTCCAGTTTGGCTTCTTCAAGCGCCAGTACAAGCAGAGGATGGAGGGTGATGGGGCCGAGCCGGCCCAGAGCGGTGCCTCCCCTCCCCCCGGTGCCCCCAAACAATAGCTCCACCCACATCACCCCCCATGGGCTGCTCCAGATCCACACACCAAACTGACAAGCAGGACTTGGAACAAACCTTCAGAGCATCCATGGGGGGCTGGGAGCCAGGACTCCTGAGTTCTATCCCCAATGGTGGGACGGGAGTGGGGTCTAGTGGGTTAGAGCAGGGGGGCTGGAGCCAGGACTCCTGGGTTCTCTCCCAGAAGTGGGAGGGGAGTGGGGTCTAGTGCATTAGAGCGGGAGGGGCTGAGTCTCTCTGCACCTCAGTTTCCCCACTTGTAACGTGGGGAGAATTATCCTGCCATTTTCTATTTATACTGTGAGCTATTTGGCGCACGGCTTGACTCTCACTGTGAAGATGGCACTCCCAGAGTAATGGGGTGCCTTGATCTCAGCTGGACTCCTTGCAGCACCGGGGCCCCCATCTCATTCAGGGTCTCGAGGTGCTATTGGATAACGTCCAATAAAGCCAAGCTCTCGGAGTCATTCGCCTGCCTTGCCTGATATCTCAGGTCGTTTCAAACCATCCCCAAATCCAACGGGTGCGTTTGTGGACGGGAAAGGGGAATGTGGTGTGGCTCCAGGCCAGGCTTCCAGGCCACGCAAAGGGACGAAATCACTCGCACCACGTATTGTCATGGAGCTCTCTGCTCGCAGCTCGACGGTACCTCCTCGTGGCCACTCTGGGGATTAACTCTGCCCGGCCGATGCCCCTTCCAGTGGTTGCATCCCATCACTCTCTGGCACTTTCAGTCTGTGGCCCTGCTC
The DNA here is from genome assembly GCF_965140285.1 of Lepidochelys kempii. Lineage (NCBI taxonomy): Eukaryota > Metazoa > Chordata > Testudines > Cheloniidae > Lepidochelys > Lepidochelys kempii. The sequence continues at coordinate 5,434,804 of NC_136385.1, forward strand.
TTGCTGGCTGCTACCTCTTCATGACTTGCCCCTCCGGCCAGCTCACTAAGTGGATTCCTTTGCTGGAGTAGGACACTTTCCAGATCTCTCCAGAGAAAGCACACTCAACTGTCCTCCCACCCACTGCCCTGACCCTGTCCCTCCTGCCATGACCCAGACAGCCTGCTAGCTGGCTGCCCCTGGCAGTGCCCCCCAGCAGGGGAACCCAGACCTTCCCTCTTCGCTGGGTTCCACCCCAGGGCCCTTTACCAAACAGTCAAGGTCTGCACATCTTCCCTAACCTCACTGTTTTCACCCCTGGACCACTTCCTACCTTGCTTCCCCTCATCCTAGTCAGCCCCCTCTCTCCTAGGTCTCATGGATTCCTGCCCCTCCTTTCCTCTCCCTTCCCTGCCACACCTCACTCTGCAGCCCTCTCTTTGGTATCAGGCTCTTGGCTTGATGTAAACTCTGCCTGGTCCCTCACAAATGAGCCTGCATCCAATTAGCAGCCTCCCCGTAGCCTAAATCTCTCCCCTGTTTGCCACTTAATTGGGCCTGCCTGGCCTAATTCAACCCGCTCAGGGCCGGTGTGGGGAGTAAGTCCCTTCACCCTGATTGAAAAGGACACAGTAAATTCCCTCCCCAGCAGATTTACCCTGAGGAACTCCCTGTCACATGACGTGAGGAGGCCAAGCGCTGTGGTTAGGGAGAATGAGAGGTTGGTATAGACCCTGAGCTGTGTGAGGTCGTTTCATAGGAGCTGCAAGCCCTAGCACAAAGTGATGGCAGCTAGCGATCAGTCTAAGCGGCTTATCGAAAGGAAGATCAAGAGGTCACTCGGTTGCGGTGTTAGGAGAAAATCCCATGTTCTAAAGAGCTCTGGCCCTGGGCTCACCCCCCACGTTGCCTCTGACACCACTCCAGCCCCCAGCTGCGCAGCCAGACCCCAGGCTCCAGCCCTGGGCTCAACCTCCACCATTGCTCTGTCCCCCGCTGCTTCCTTCAGCCCTCTACCCAGCCCCCATCCTCCCTGCCCCCTCCACCTCCCCATCTAGGGCTTAATGTGTCCCCTAGCTTGCTGGGGCTGAGTAAGTCTGCTGTGAAAAGTGATATTAACAAATATACAACTATCAGTTTTCACAGTAGCAGACTTACTAGCTAGCAAGTCTGAAAAAAATATCAACCGAAAAAGCAAAACATGCAAAGCACATTATTTGTGTTTCTCGTCTGTTTAGGTCTAAAGAATAGAGACAATTGTACACTATTTTTATTATTGAGTCTGCAAAAAATAACCCTACGTAAATAAATTACAGTGATTTGGACATGGGTACGAGCATATTTATTTGTTTTTCCTAAAGTTAATTACATATTTTAGGAAAAACTGTCAGAGCGACCACCAGCAAGAGTTGATGGCCACTCGCTGAGGCCACCAAAAAATTTGTTGTGAGAAGCCCTGATCTAGTCTGACCTCCTGTCTAACACGGGCCATAGGACTGCCCTGAATTCGTCCTGGTTTGAAGCAGAGCAGTGGATCTCTCAGAAAAGAGCAACCCATCTTGAGTTACAAATCGCCAGTGACAGAGAATTCACCGTGGCCTTTAGTACATTGTTCCAAAAGTTATTATCCAATGAAGTGAGCTGTAGCTCACGAAAGCTTATGCTCAAATAAATTGGTTAGTCTCTAAGGTGCCACAAGTACTCCTTTTCTTCCTGTTAAGAATGTTATACCTTATCATAGAATCATAGAAGATTAGGGTTGGAAGAGACCTCAGGAGGTCATCTAGTCCAACCCCCTGCTCAAAGCAGGAGTAACCCCAACTAAATCATCCCAGCCAGGACTTTGTCAAGCCGGGCCTTAAAAACCTCTAAGGATGGAGATTCCACCACCTCCTGAGGGAACCCATTCCAGTGCTTCACCACCCTCCTAGTGAAATAGTTTTTCCTAATATCCAACCTAGACCTCCCCCACTGCAACTTGAGACCATTGCTCCTTGTTCTGTCATCTGCCATCACTGAGAACAGCCGAGCTCCATCCTCTTTGGAACCCCCCTGCAGGTAGTTGAAGGCTGCTATCAAATCCCCCCCTCACTCTTCTCTTCTGCAGACTAAACAAGCCCAGTTCCCTCAGCCTCTCTTCATAAGTCATGTGCCCCAGCCCCTTAATCGTTTTCATTGCCCTCCGCTGGACTCTCTCCAATTTGTCCACATCCTTTCTGTAGTGGGGGCCCCAAAACTGGATAAAATACTCCAGATGTGGCCTCACCAGTGCCAAGTAGAGGGGAATAATCACTTCCCTCCATCTGCTTGCAATTCTCCTATTAATGCAGCACAATATACCGTTAGCATTCTTAGCAACAAGGGCACACTGCTGACTCATATCTAGCTTCTCATCCACTGTAATCCCCAGGTCCTTCTCTGGAGAACGGCTGCTTAGCCAGTTGGTCCCCAGCCTGTAGCGGTGTGTGGGATTCTTCCATCCTAAGTGCAGGACTCTGCACTTGTCCTTGTTGAACCTCATCAGATTTCTTTTGGCCCAATTTGTCTACGTTATTCTGGACCCTATCCCTACTCTCCAGCGTATCTACCTCTCCCCCCAGTTTAGTGTCATCCGTGAACTTGCTGAGGGTGCAATCCATCCCATCCTCCAGATCATTAATGAAGATGTTGAATAAAACCAGCCCGAGGACAGACCCCTGGGGCACTCCAGTTATTTCCAGTCTGAATTGGTCTAGCTTCAACTTCCAGCCACTGGCTCTTGTTAGAACTTTCTCTGCTAGACTGAAGAGCCCCCTGGTCAGGGCAGCCCCAGGGTTTGAAAGTTTATCTGCAGAGTTTTACCTCCCAACCTGGGTGGAGATGGGGGGTGGAGGTTAAGGGGCACCTTACATGGTCCAAAGCTGATTGCCACACCTCTCCATGGGGCTCCGCTCTGCTCTACCAGCCATCCCATGAATCACTCACTCTGCCAGCCACCCCCATGAGCCGCTCTAGGCGTCCCACAAACTGCTCTGGTCCACCAGCCACTCTGCTTGGCCAGCCATCCCATGAGCCGCTCCAGCCGTCCCACAAACTACTCCACAATACATCTTCAGGCTCCACGACTACTTAACACAACACTCGGTAATTTCAGTTCTTTGTAAGTTTAGCTCTTTTGTGATTTCAGCTTGTAGTAGGGGAGCCTCAGTGCTGGTGCACCATTGGTCTAAAGTGAATTCAGCTCAGCAGCCTGTAACTAGATTCCTAATGGAATCTAAATTAGCTCTGATATTCCACAGTGGCAAGAGGAGGAAGGCCCTTACTAGAAGGACCCCTCTCTATTCATTGGGACTTGGAACCCATGACCCTTGCCTAGTGAGTGCTGCTTAGTTGATGGCGAGTCCCCCCATCATAACAAAAGGCCAAGTAAAGTTCCACTGTCCTTGATTCACATAATCAGGATAATAACAGTTTATTCCTGCCCCAATAACAGAGAAACTGGGGCTCCTACAGCAGCCAGAGTGACCATCTAGGCGGTGTGGGTGTGCCTATGCAAATGAGATCAGCCCCTGAAGTTCTTTTCCACAACCCACCATGACTCGCCACCAGATGTCGGGGTAGAGCTCATCCTGACTCTGCTTACAAACTAAATCCATTGAGCAACTTGAGGCTGTCACACGGGATTCCAGCGATGGTTACACCAAGGCCAAATACAGAGGAACAATAACCTCTCTGCTCCAACTCACGATTCCCCTGTTTATCCATCATGCCCTGCCATTGTTGCCTTCAAGGGCTGGGCCCTGTGTCTGAAACCAGTGACATCAAACAGCCTTGTCAGAACACAGGTGTGACGCATAGGCGCCGACTCCGTGGGTGCGCCACGGAAAAAAATTAGCAGGTGCTTAGTGCCCACCAGCAGCCAGCTCCCTCCCTTCCCCCCAGCACCTCCTGTCCGCCAGTGGCCCCACCGATCAACTCCTCCCGCTCCCTCCCAGCGCTTCCCAGCCGCTGTGATCAGCTGTTCCGCAGTGTGCAGGAGGTGCTAGGTGGGAGGGGGAGAAGCGGGGCTGGGGCATGCTCAGGGGAGGGGGCGGAACTGGGTAGGAAGAGGCGAGGTGGGGGCTTGGGAGAAGGGCTAGGGCGGGGCATGGGGCAGGGCAGGAGTGGGAAGAGGCGGGGCAGGGACTTGGGGGGAAGGGGTCGGCTGGGGGTGGGGACAGGACCTGGGGTGGAGCGGGAGGTCGAGCACCCCTGGGGCCCGGAGGAAGCCGGCACCTGTGGTGTCACTGATCCACGGGCCCGGTGCTCTCGCACGGCTCTGGAACAGTCCCTGGGAGGAGCCCTTCACGTGTCAGCCCCCTTCGGGTCACGCTCTCTCACTAGGGTGAGCCACTGGGCTTCACCACCTCCTGGGACTGAACCGCGGAGCCTTCAGCCCCCCTGCAACACACCGTGAGCTCCCTGCAGCAAGTCTGCCTGAGTTGGACAGCTGAGAGAGACTTGAACCCCCAAATGGAGCAATGCAGTGACCCCCACCGTCAGCAGCTGCAGTGACTTGCAGCCAACACTGTAAAAGCAGCAGGGTTTATTAGATGCCTGGAGCACAGCATAGAAGCTCCGTGGTTAGCACAGGGAGCAGAAAGTTACAGCACGGTCCATCTTGATGAGCACAGAGCTCTCTGACCCCTCTTTTGTCCCAGTTCAGGAGACCCTCCTGCTTCCGGCAGCCCACACTTAACAACTCCCCGCCGGGTCTCTCCTCAATCCTTTGTTTAGCCCTCAGTCTCCAGAGCCGGCTGCCCCCTCCTTCTGCAGTGAGTCTGCGCCCCAGCGCCCAGCACAAAAAGACCCTGGAGACTGTTGTGCTCTCTCCCCACAGGGCCGGGTGGGCACATTGGCTGGATGCCAAGTGTAGGCCAGGCAGATCTCCTTGAGGGGACACGGAGGCAGGGCTGATTGGCAAAGGGTTGGGTGGGTGTGACTGGGGGCAGCTCTCCTTGGCGTTGCCAGAGCTGGGCACACACAGAGAGATTAATTCCCTGCGCTACCTACTGGCACATGCGAAACATGCAACCTTCATGATATTCTTTTCAATGAAAACAAATCTCCACATGTTCGGTGTTTAAATCTGGTGATTTGTGGGGTACAGATCCTAGCTTTTAACAAGAACGACCTTATGTTTCTGTAAAAAGCAGACCCTTTGATGTGGACAGTGACAGGTTTTTTTCCCAGGCAGCTAAAACAAATAAAATACATTTCACGACAGCTGAGGCCAGAAGGGGCCATGCAGACCATCCAGCGAGACCTTCTGCAGAGCACAGGCAGTTTAGTGAGACCCCTTCCTGTGATTCGGGGGGCAGAAGGTCCCTGTGAATAAGGGTGGGGGGCATAGGATGGGGAGTAAGGAGAGCTACAGAGATTGGGGTGGGGGGCAGCCATTTCCAGGCTGGGAAGAGGCATCATAACAGGTCCCAGCTGGCTGGAGCCCGGTGTTCCCCTCTCCCCACACCGAGCCCACTGACCGAGTAACTGTGGCTCTAACCAGAATGAGCTGGGGTGCCTCCCTTGGATCCATGCCACTCCCCTCGGGGCCTGTGCCCCATCTTTTTAACCAGTGATATTGACGGACGGATCCATCCGTTTTCCACCGTGTCGCCCTCTAGTGGCTGTGGTTCCCTGAGAGAGGCTAAAAGGCAGCTGAAAAGAGCTTTTCCGTTAGCTCAGCAAGCAGGAGGCTGCGTGAAAGCCCACACTCCCACTCCTGGTTCCCCCGGGTAGGCACACAGTTTAGCTCAGCTGGGAGAGGCTTGTGTGTCTTGGGTGTCTGAGGGTGGTCCTCAGCCTCGCTCCCACATGGGTCTGTCGAAAATTCAGCTCAGCTGGGAGAATGTTTAGTGCTGATCAACCAAGATTCCCCCCATTCATCTGACTGTAAGGTCTGGCTTCCCTCCTGTGCTGGGTGCTGCACGCACACAGCGTGAGAGACATTGCCGGGCACAAGACAGCGAAAGGGGAAACTGAGGCACAGAGCGTGGGCGTGATTTTCCCAAGGTCATGCAGCAGGAACCCGAAATAGAATGCAGGTCTTGGGAATCCCAGTCCGTTGGTCCACATGCGGCTAGAGGGGCTGGGACAAAGACCCCAGACAGATTAGAACTGCAGATGGGCAGCACAGAGCCTGAACAGACATAAATGCAGTCGATGCTTATAACTGGGCCGAATTTAGGTGGATTTTCACGGGAATGGCAAAAGCCACAAGGGCCACCTCACCTCCCTTTCTCCAAGCCCCTGCTCCAAAGCGTGGGGGCGTTAGCGCTTTTCAATCAACCAGCTGTATGTTTATTATTTTTTGACATGGACTAAACAGCGTAAGAACAGAAGAACCGCCAGACTGGGTCAGACCCATGGTGCCTCTCGCCCAGTGTCCTGTCTTCCAGCAGTGGCCAATGCCAGATTCTTCAGAGGGAATGAACAGAACAGGGCAATTATCAAGTGATCCATCCCCCGTCGTCCAGTCCCAGCGTCGGGCAGTCAGAGGCTAAGGGACACCCAGAGCATGGGGCTGCATCCTTGACCATCTTGGCTAATAGCCATGGATGGACTTATCCTCCATAGAATCATAATGTAGCAAGGGGGCATGGCTTCCCTCCAAGACTGACAGGGAGGAACCACCATCTTCTCCTGAGTGAGCAGAGCCAGGAAGGCCACCCCCGCCCTGCCGGAAGCATGGGGGTGGGGCAAGAAGTACAAAAGTCAGGCCCTGCAGCTCATTTGGGCTGGAGCTCCTGAGGGAGACAGATACTTCTCCCCCGCGGCTGTCGGAGGTCACTGAGGAGGATCTCTGTTGCACTGAGGACTCGCCCGAGCTTCCAGAGCTGCCAGCCACTCCAGACACCAAGGAGCTGCTGGGACTACTGTTGGCTGGATATCCCAGTGAAATGGAGGATGGCCCCGGGATCCAAGTACACCCCAAGGGGAAGGGAGGAAGTAGCCCAGCAACAGCTGACTGTAGTCCAGCTGCGTTGCTGCCTGATCCCAGGTCAGCGTATTGTGGCTGGATTCCCTACTGACCCCATAGTGGAACACTCCCCCACTGTCAGGGCCCAGGGCTGGGACCCGGTGGAGTAGGGTGGGCCCAAGTCCCCGTAACCCCCTGCTGGCAATCCTACCCCTGGGGTGGCTGCCTGCCCACCTTAAGCCAGGAGGCCTGCATTTATCTGCTGCCTGCCAGAGTCAAGACGTCAAAACTCCTAGACTGATTACTGCTCTGCCCTGCCTGAGGGCCAGAGACCTTAGACATTTTGGTGCCCTGCCTTGCCCGGGGGCCTGGGCTCCCAGATTATTGACTGCTCTGTCCTGCTTGAGGGCCAGAGCCCTAGACTGTTTGGGGCTCCCCCTGCCTGAGGGATTGAGTCCCAGAGACTGATTACTGCCCAGCCCAGCTCAGAGGGCTTGAGTGCCAGAGAAAGCTAATTTCTCCTTTTTCACACTGCCTTTCTAGCAACGGGACAGTGAGGGGGGCCTTTCTCCAAGACTGGCAGGGAGAAACAGCCATGGACTCTTACACATCATGGAATCATAGGACTGGAAGGGACCTCGAGAGTTCATCTAGTCTAGGCCCCTGCACTCAAGGCAGGATTAAGTATTACCTAGACCATCCCTGACAGGTGTTTGTCCAACCTGCTCTTAAAAATCCCCAGTGATGGAGATTCCACAACCTCCCTAGGCAATTTATTCCAGTGCTTAACTATCCTGACAGGAAGTTTTTCCTAATGTCCAACCAAAACAGCCCTTGCTGCAATTTAAGCCCATTGCTTCTTGTCCTGTCCTCAGAGGTTAAGAAGAACAGTTTTTCTCCCTCCTCCTTGTAACAACCGTTTATGTACTTGAAAACTGTTAGCATGTCCCCTCTGTCTTCTCTTTTCCAGACTAAACAAACCCATTTTTTTTCAATCTTCCCTGATAGGTCATGTTCTCTAGACCTTTAATAATTTTTGTTGCTCTTCTCTGGACTTTCTCCAATTTGTCCACATCTTTTCTGAAATGTGGTGCCCAGAACTGAACACAATACTCCATCTGAGGCCCAATCTGCACAGAGTACAGTGGAAGAATTACTTCTTGTGTCTTGCTTACAACACTCCTGCTAATATAACCAAGAATGATGTTCATATTTTTTGCAAAAGTATTACGCAATTGACTTATATTTATCTTGTGATCCACTATGACCCCCAGATCCCTTTCTGTAGTACTCCTTCCAAGGCAGTAATTTCCCAATTTGTATGCGTACAACTGATTGTTCCTTCTTAAGTGGAGTAATTTGCATAAGTCCTTACTGAATTTCGTCCTATTTACTTTAGACCATTTCTTCCATTTGTGGAGATAATTTTGAATTTTAATCCTATCCTCCAAAGCACTTGCAACCCCTCCCAGCTTGGTATCATCCGCAAGCTTTATAAATGTACTCTGTATGCCATTATCTAAATCACTGATGAAGATATTGAACAGAACCAGACCCAGAACTGATCCCTGCGGGACCCCACTCATTATTCCCTTCCAGCATGACTGTGAACCACTGATAACTACACTCTGGGAACTGTTTTCCAACCAGTTTTTCACCCACCTTATAGTTGTTCCATCTAGGCTGTATATCCCTAGTTTGTTTATGAGAAGGTAATGTGAGACAATATCAAAAGCCTTACTAAAGTCAAGATATACCACATCTACTTCTTCCCCACTATCCACAAGGCTTGTTACCCTGTCAAAGGAAGCTATCAGGTTTGTTTGACATGATCTGTTCTTGACAAATCCATGCTGACTGTTACTTATCACCTTATTATCTTCTAGGTGTCTGCAAATTGATTTTTTAATTATTTGCTCCATTATCTTTCTGGGTACTGAAGTTAAGATGACTGGTCTGTAATTCCCAGGGTTGTGCTTATTTCCCTTTTTTATAGATTGGCACTACATTTGCCCTTTTCCAGTCCATGAACTTATCTAATTATTTTCTGAATCCAGTTATACTTTTGAGCTTCACAACATCCCCTGGCAAGGAGTTCCACAGTTTGACTGTGTGTTTTGCGAAGAAATACTTCCTTATGTTTATTTTAAACCTGCTGCCTTTTCATTTCATCAGCTGACCCCTGGCTCTTGTGTTATGTGAAGGAGTAAATAACACTTCCCCATTCACTTTCTCTACACCATTCATGATTTTATAGACCTTGATCATATCCCCCCTTCATTGTTTCTTTTCTAAGCTGAATAGTCCCAGTCTTTTAAAACTCTCCTCAGATGGAAGCTGTTCCATCCCCCTAATAATTTTTGTTGCCCTTCTCTATATCTTTTCCAATTCTAACGTATCTTTTTTGAAATGAGGTGACCAGAACTGCATGCAATGTTCAAGGTGCCGGTTTACCATGTATTTATATCATGATATTATGATATTTTCTTTCTTATTATCGCTCTCTTTCTGAATGGTTCCTAACATTCTGTTAGCCTTTTTGACTACCACTGCACATTGAGCGGATGTTCTCAGAAAATTTTCCACGATGACATCAAGATCTTTCTTGGGTGGTGATAGCTAATTTAGATCTCATCATTTTGTATGCACAGCTGGGATTATGTTTTCTATTGTGCATTACTTTGCACTTATCTACATTAAATTTCATCTGCCATTTTGTTGTCCAATCACACAGTTTAGTGAGATCCTGTGACACTTTGTACCTCATAGCAGCACCCCCCTGCACATTCATCAGTGTCATATAATTAGGATATGTTTCCTACAAAGGATGCCTTGTCAGGTATCATTTTAAAAGTTTTGATCTGTTGAACATTAATATCCTGTTGGATTGTATGTGCTATTATTGTATGGAAAGTTATGAAGTTTTGACTACGCATGTGTTGCTAAAATATATTGTGAGGTTGGGAACACCCACAACCAGAGTAGCCAAACATGCTGATGGCCAGGAAATACCTTGTGTGGGAAGATACAGGTACAGCGATTTCTGTGGTTAAGCAGAGTATAATTCAAGAAGGTGACATATTGCCAGGACGGATGGAAGAGCTTTTATTAGCAGGAGGTTTCAGGTTTCTCTTTTTCCTTTGGCCAAATTACACATAGAAACGGAGGGTTTAGAAAATTAATTGAAGGTGGGGGTAGCTGAAGATAACCCCATTAATTGGAGAAGCCGAAAGGTTAACCATGGTGCACAGATACAAAAAGATGTTTTCTAGAAACTCAGAGGAGGCCTGCTTGCTAGATCACAAGACAGATCCACAAAGTGTTAAAATGTACACCTAACTTTGCAAAAGCACCTGTGGGAAACAATGTTTAGCAACACTTGGGAGCTATGTGGTCAAAACCTGAAGAGCACCTTCAGGTTTGGGGGAGGAATAATGGAAAGACAGCTTCATAATTTGCACAGGGGCAACGGCACTTGCTGCAAGAAAAGATAATATAGACAGCAGTGAGGAGGGTCATGATTAGTAGGAGGCCTTTTAGGATTTGATGTCCGAGCGAGCCCAAGCGTCTTGTAAGCCAGGACCACAAATCCCAATCTGAAATTGTCTTCTCCTCTGCTATGCCATGGAACAGTTTTACCTTCTGTTGGATGGTATGTATATCACTTACTACCTGTTGGCTTTTATCCATGTAGGTACAGCAGGTGGAGTTCACCAAGACACAGACACCTCCCTGACTGGCCAGGAGTAGATCTAAGGCCATGGGATTCTGCAGGGAAATTCAGGAAATGCTACGGATTTCAGTCTGCAAATTGGTAATAGCATCCACTGTCGCATTCCCCATTAGTTCCATAGTGGCAGAAATGTTGACAACGGCCTTTTCCAATTCACTGACTCCCAGCCAAGGGATTAGCACCCTGATATCTTGGTGGAATTTAGTAGGGTGTAGGATCAAGGGGTTAGGGGAACTGCGCCTTACCCGGTGTAGGCCCAGGTTGTGGGTTTGAGTGTGGTAAAGGTGGTCCCTTTTTCAAACCCTGGAAAAAGGTACCTGAGGGTGTACATCCCTTTCCAGTCCCAGGGCAGAGTTTTGTATGCCCACTTCCCGCAGAGCCAAAACAGACCATGAATGAGCTTGGTCCCTTCATTACACTTAGAACGGAAGGAATCGGTCATGTTCTGACCTGTTTTGTTATGCCTACACCATTTGGATAAAAATAAAAGATAGGAGGGGGCAGAGGTCAAAGCCAGGGTGGAGTTTGGGGTGCAAGCTGGGGTATTTTGGGGAAAGAATACTCCCAAGTCTTGCATAGTCCACTTTCCCGGGAAACATAATCCAGCCTCCACTTACTGTTATTATGTGCAGAGCAGTTGGAGGCCGTAACATTGTTCCCTAGTAGTTGGCTGTGATTGCTGTTAGGGAAATAGGTAAGCGTATGTTGACAGTGTGGGTATGATTCTACATAATGTCCCTTTGAAGTATCTGCATAGATAAAATTAGAGCAGAGTGGGGCAAAAAGCCAGGGGCAATAACTTATGCGTTTAATGAATAGTAGGGACCCGGGGGCCCTTTTTCCCTGATCCTTTTCTTGTATAGACATGTAACCAGCTTGTTCGGTCATTCCCCATTCAGATATATCTGCAGGCAGCCCTACCACTGGGATTCCCTGTGCCTGGTGTTCTGGCATATGTGAACAGATCCAGCAATTTGTTAGATTGGCAGCCCGAGCCACTTGTTGGCTGAGATTGAGGTAGAGGTTTTTATCCCAGCCTCCTTGTAAACCTTTTGTTCCTCCCCGGACAGATAGGGCAACTTCTATTCTTACCTGGGGGTCTTAGGGGAGGGGTGGCAGGGGTGTTAGCGATGTCGTGTGCCCAAAAGAACATAATGGTGTCACGCAAGTTTAGCAATCACAGCAATAAGATGGTTACACATATGAACCAGATAGACGGCATAAGCCACTTGTGCACTATGGCCCATTCTTTCATTCTGGCAGCTGGCTCAGTCATGGTCGAAAGGAGCCAGTGGGTGCTAAGTTGACCACTGGGCTTGGAAGGCATTATTATGGCCTTATGTTCCCTGTGCTCCTTTACCAGCGGGCCAGATTTTCAACTGGCTGTGAAGGCAGTTCACGGGAGGTTAAAGGTTAATTGTTTGAGAACCGAGGACCTTGCTGTTGGAAGCGAGGTGCTATTTCTTCCTCCATAGGCAATGCCGAGGCTCCTCTGGGCAGTGTTCTGAGGTTGGGCTCTCGGTTGCCGGCCGAGGGTTTGCAGTGTCTGGGCCCAAAGGAGGGGAAGTTTTCTTGCAGTCGGAGGCGTGGATCCAACTGGTGAGTCCCTGGCATTTGACCGCAGTATGGGTGGTCAGCAGGACCTGGTAGGGACCCTTCCGGTGAGGATCCAGGGAAGTTTTTCTTTGGTGCACCTTAACGTGGACCCAGTCTCCAGGCTGTAATGGGTGGCACCAGGACCGTCCTTCAGCATACGCAGCTGCATAGCGCACCATGAAATTTGGGGCACCAAATTGCCCCAAATTTCATGGTGCCGTAGACAGCTGCGTGCTGCATAGGCAGCAGCACCAGCCCCGGCGACCAGCCCTATCCCTCGGTCAGTCCCACGACCCAGGCTGCGCTCACTGCAAGGGGAAGGGCCGTCCCTAGAGGGGTGTGGGGCCCCGCACAACTCCCTCCGACCCACCTCTTACCTTTCCCCCTGCTCCACCCCGGCCCGCACCCATTCCACCTCTTCCCCCAGCAACCCCGCACTCACCGACAGCGGCAGGAAGCGGAGCAACCTGGCCCCAGCCTGCTCCACTCCACCAGCTCCCAGCCGCAGCGCTCCACTTCCCGCCACCCGTGAGTGTGGGGAGGTTGGGGAATGGACGCCCGCCGCACTCACCAGCGGCAGGAAGCGGAGCGCCGTGGCTGGGAGCTGGCAGAGTAGAGCTGGCTGAGGCTTCCGCTTCCCGCTGCTGCTGGTGTGTGTGTGTGTGTGTGGGGGGGATCCCTTCCCCCAAGCCCCCCTCCCCCAAGCGACATAGCTGGGGCCAGGGCAAGGGAAGCAGAGTGGGCTGCTCCCGGCCCCCCGCTAATCCCCTGGGCCACTCTGGGCCTGTGGGGCCCCCAAAAGTGCCCCCCAGCTCCTGCCTCCAAGACCCTGGGGTGGGGGAAGCCTGGGGCCCCAAACAGACCGCCTGTGGGGGGGCTGCCTAGGGCACCCAAATGGCTAGGGACGGCCCTGGGTGGCACGGAATGTCAGCCGGTTCTGGTAGGGCCTGTGTGCCTGTGAGTGAATAGACCTGACACAATGAATTAGCTTCCTACAGTATGCCAGTACAGTATCGTCGTTTAGCTGCAGGTCCAGCTGATGAGAGAATGCGGGAGGGGTTACTGGCATTCTCATGGGTCGGGCCATGAGGATTTAATGTGGGGACAGGCCATGTTTACGCATGGGTGTGCTCCTCATGTGCATGAGGGCAAGGGGTAAGGCATCGGGCCATTTCAGGTTGATTTCAGCATAGATCTTGGAGATTTTGTTTTTCAGGTCACCGTTTTTGTGCTCGACTGCCCCCGCACTTTGGGGGTGATGGGCACAATGAAAACACTGGGTAATGTTCAGGGCCTTACAAATGTTTTGCATAACTTGGCCTGTAAAGTGAATGCCCCGATCACTATTAGTAAAGACAGGTAAACCAAACCGAGGGATAAAGTCTTTTTAACAGTCTTTTGGCCACAGTGATGGCATCAGCCTTGGCACACGGCTAGGCCTCAATCCATCTGGAATACATGCAAACGCAAACAAGGACATATTCATAAGAACAACATTTCAGCATATGGATGAAATCAATCTGGATATTGACAAAAGGACTCCACGGTGTAGGGTGTGCAGCTGGTTTTGTTTTTATCAGCCTGCCACTGTTGTGGGCTAGGCAGATGAGGCAGGTATTACAGTATTGCCATGCTGTACTGGAAAAATTGGGGGCAAACCCAGGTTGTAGTCATCCCCCAGTCATCCCCCCTTTGCCCAGTGTGCCTGGCCATGGGACACGCGGGCAAGGTAGGGGAGCAGAGCCTTGGGCACCACCAAGCAGCCATCTGGGGAGTGCCACAAGGCATCTGGATGCAATGAGCATCCGGCCCACCCCTGCCCGTCCCTCTCCTGGTCTGGGGCAGAATTTTGCACGAGAGCTAAGTCCCGGAGGGAGTCAGGTACAAGGGGGGCTGGAGCACTGAGGAAAATAAAGTCAAAGGGGAGCTGGAGACCCGGAAATGGCTGCCTGCTTGGCAGCAGGGTCTGCCAAGGCATTTCCTTTGGTAACATCATTGTAGGGTTTCTGGTGCGCAACACATTTTACGATTGCCACAGCGGAAGGACGTTGGAGGGCAGAGAGAAGAGCATCAACAAAAGGCCCATTACTGATTTTGTTTCCTCCCGATGTGAGGAACCCCCCATATTTCCAGAGCTGTCCATAGTCATGGACCACTCCAAAAGCATATTGGGAATCGTATCCGGTAACAGATTTTCCCTTGGCCAGGGTGCAGGCCCGAATAAGGGTGACAGGTTCTGCAACCTGAGCCGAGCATGCTTCGGGGAGGGAGTGGGTTTCAACTGTTTTATATTGAGAATGTACAGCATAGCTGGCCACAAGCTGGCCGGAAGGATTCCTGAGGCAGCACTTGTCTACATAGAACAGCAGATTTGGATTCTGGAGCAGGGTATCCTTTAGGTCAACCCTAGGACAAGTAAGTTGGGTGGTCACAGTGAAGCAATCATGGGGTTCGCCATCTGTTGAAGTAGGGAGAAGAGAAGCCAGGTTGAGGACAGAACAACGGGTGAGAATTACATTTGAGGCATTTAACAGCAGCATTTCATATTTTGTTAGTCTTGAGTTGTAAAGTTGTTGGGTTTTGCTTTTTGTGAGTAATGCAGTTACAGCATGGGGGACAGCAACACACAAGGGGGATCCCAGGACGAGAGTGACAGAAGTTTCTACAAGGGAAGCCGCAGCTGCCACAGCACGGAGGCAGGGAGGGAGTCCAGCTGCCACGGGGTCGAGAGGTGAACTATAGTATGCAATGCGCCACAGCTTATCACCATGCGTCTGGGTAAGGACTCCCAAAGCAATGCCGTCCCGCTCATGACAAAAAGTGTAAAGGGTTTCTGGTTGTCTGGCAAGCCCAATGCAGGGCCCTGGTAAGGGCCTGTTTAATCTGTGGGAAAGCCTCTGTTGCCTCCGGGGACCATGGAAGTGGTTTGAGAACTTTATCAAGGGTTAACTGCTGCAGGGGCTTGACAATAGCTGCATACCTAAGGATCCACTGGCGACATTAGCTGGCCATGCCCAGGAAGCCATGCATTTGCTTCCTGGTAGTCAGTGTGGAGACCTGGAGAAAGGCCTGTATCCTTGGAGAGGATAGATGTCATTCTCCAGCTGAAATACCATGTCCTAGATAGTGGACCCTTGGTAGATAGAGCTGAAGTTTGGATTTAGATGCTTTGTGGCCCTTGTAGGCTAAAGCCTGTAACAGAACAAGGGAATCGGTCAGGGAAGCATCTAAAGAAGATCATGCCAGAAGCAGGTCATCCACATACTGGACCAGGGTGGAGCTGATAGGGAATTCGATATTGTCCAGGTCCTTTTTAAGGAGCTGGGAGAACAGAGTGGGAGACTCGGTGTAACCTTGGGGCAGTGTAGTCCAGGTGTATTGAAGGCCTTGATAGGTAAAAGCAAACAAAAATTGGCTATCGGTGTGGATGTGGATGGGGATGGAGAAAAAAGCCGAACACAAGTTGACCACAGTGAAATAGGTGGCAGACGAGGGAATATGAGATAGGATAGTAGCAGGATTTGGCACGACAGGGGAGGTAGGGAGGACAGTGGCGTTAATGGCGTGGAGATCCTGGACAAAATGCCAGGTTTGTTTGCCAGGTTTCTTGACGCGCAGGATGGGGGTATTGCACTGGCTGAATGTATGGACAACAACGCCCTGTTGGATCAAGGATGCAATTACTGGTCGGATCCCTACTTCAGCCTGTCTAGAAAGAGGATATTGCTGAACCCTGGGAAGTGGCTTTGCTGGGTTTAAATGAATTTTAACAGGTTGGGCAGTAGCAATGCACCCAACCTCCTTGGCATGATCCGGCCACAAGGAGGGAGGAACATTAGCCAGCAGTTCCTGCTGCAGTAAGGAAGGTCCGGGGTCAAGTACCTCCTCTGGAACATTGGTTTGTAAGACTGCCAGAACCTCATTGTGGTTGGGATTGGGAATGTCTAAGTATACTCCATCAGGGGTACAATAGATTTTACAGCCTAATTTACACAGCAAATCCATTCCCAGAAGATTAACAGGTGAACACGGGATGAGGAGGAAGGCGTGTTGATCAGACAGAGGATCAATGGAGATAGTGAGGGGTGCAGCTATGGGATGAGGAATAGGGAGTATTACTCATACTTACAACACTCACTATTTGAGAAGTAATGGGGCAGAGGGAAAATCACCGGCGCAAAGGGTGGATCACGATGCGCCAGTGTCTACCAACCAAGAAGTAGGCATACCATTGATAATACAAGTCACATATGGGCCAGACTGGTCCAAGGGGACGAGCGAAGCAATGATGCCACTAATCTCCTGGCAATACTAATATTACCGGGGAGTCACGGGAGGTAGGGGATGGATACTCTAGATTGGGACCTGAGGGCAAGCTGGTTGACCAGGGCAGAAGGGACATTCACTTTTCCAGTGCCCCCTATGCTTGCAATAATAACAAGCACCATTGGGTGGGCTCCGGGAAGGTGAATGGTGGTGCCCTTGGTTAGACTTTCCCCCTTTTCTGCTGAATGGACGATTCTTCTGAGGCCCCTGAAAGTTCTGAATTTGGAGGGTCAACAATTTATGCTGGGTTTCATCCTTTTTCTTTTCTGATTGGCGATAAAAATGGTGGGCAGCCACCAAGATGTCATCGAGAGGTTTTGTTTCCCATCCTATAATGCCTAATTTTAATTGGGCTTCTAATTTGGGAAAGAGTCCCTGAACAAAGGCTGCCACTATGGCTTGGTTAACGCCTTGGTCCACATTATTTTTGCCGGAATGTCTTTCAAAGACCTGCTGAAGGCGCTGCAAATAGTCAGCAGGGTCTTCTCCTTTAGTTTGTTTACAAATGTTAATTTTTGTCCAGTCCGCCCTTTGGGGGCAGCCCGAGAGGACTGCCTCCACCAGTTTTAGCCTATGTTCTCTCAAGGAGGCCATTTGTTCCGGGTTTTGGTGGCCAGGGTCAGTGCTAGGCCAGCTGGCCGCCGCGTGAAGCGAATTAATGTCTCCTTGGGCCGGACACCCCGGAGGAGTTGATTTAGATCTGCCCAAGTGGGGTTATAACAATTTATAATAGTTTTTAGCTCTTCCTGAAAATTTATAGGGTCTTCCCTAATTTTTGGAAAATTACTGGTGATGGTATACAAATCCGAGGGAGACCAAGGTGCATGCACAGTCACCAAGGCCCCACCTTCTTCACCTATACCGGGGAGTTGGCGTAAGGGCATGTTAAGATTCGATGTAGATGGGTGGGTTTGGCTACGTAGAATCCTTCGACCACCTGGTTCAATAAGGTCACCAAGAACACCTCCTATGTGAGACACCTCAGTAATTAGTTGACAAACTGTGTTTAGGAGGGAGGCCGTCAAAGTCTCTGGGGACCGTTGGTTGTTCGGGGAATCAATAAGTGATGAAGGGGAAGCCTCTGGGGATGGGCTGTCAAAGGAGTACTCTGGCGTGTGCTGGGAGCTATTTGCAGGGGAGTTGGGGTTAAAGGAGGGTGTCACTGATCCTTTACTTTGTTACCCCAGACCAGGATTTCCTGACATATATGGCAGTGGGGCAACAGGAGGTTGTCTTGTTTCCAGAAACAGATCGATAAGATCATCCGATGGACCCGACAGGGTAGGGGCAGATGGGGAGGTTCTCGGGAGGGAGATATAGAGAGGGATTTGCTGGCCAGCAGGTGTCTGGGATAGGGTTTGGGATACTGTTAATTTTTCATTTGCCTTTTGCAATTGGGTCTTAAGGTGTTCTTGGGAATTTTTAAGTTTCTCATTGAGTCCTTAAGACTCCTTACCTGAGATTCTCGGTGCCGTTTTTCCATTTCCCCATACCAACTAAAATATGCATTAAATTGACCTTGGCCCACCTTATAAGTCAACAGCATGCGCCTAAGATGTACTACTTTATCAAGGTCAAAATTCCCCTCTAAGGGAAATTGTAAGTCCAGATTATCCCTGATATATCAATTCCATTTCTCCAGACACTTGCAAGTGCTAGGACCGTAATTCTTGTACATATAAAATGCAGGCATGCCTTTTGGCGGGATGGGGATCGTTTTTGACCCACCGCCTCCCATTCCTTCCTCTTTCGGGTCTTTCACACAGGGTGGACTTACAGGAAAGGTTTATGCTCAGGGTGTTCACAACTCTCTTTCAGGAGGTCAGACCAGTCAACGGTCCATCAGACCACCCTTAGGCGGTAAAGGGGGAAACAGAGGAAAGAAGTTGAGGAAAACACACTCATACAAGGAAGATTCACAGAGGATGTCAACGACCCTCTCACAACCCCCTTCAGCAAAGAACATCAGCTAGTGCCTCATATTACGTCAGGCGAGATGTAGGCAATGGCCAAAAGAATTAGGGTCATAGGATGTCCAAGGACGTAAAAATAGAGACAAGCATTCCTTGCCTCAGACGGGGCCCATCTTGCTGGTCAAGCCATGCAGAAACGGCCCATCTTGGCCAGGGCTTTTACCACCCTTCTCCATTGGGGCCACAGAGCTTGCTTTAGAGTCACCTCTGGTCACGAGCCGCAGCTTCTCAGAGGACTCTGGGCATCTTTCTGTGACCCTTGCTTTCCCACTGGCACACACACAGAGAAACTAAGTCCTAGGCGGCCACCTTTGTGACTTTTCCGGCCTACCTGAAGGTGTCAGAGCTGTTTGACAATAAAGTTCAGATCCAGCATGCAACTTACCCAATTCCAGAGCCTACAGTCAGTTCTCCAACGAAAACCCAGTATAGAGATTTAAAAGGTCCCTTACCTTTCACATGGCTCCTTGGGTTTGGAGGGAAACGGCCTGCAGTCCTCTAGTCATGGATGATATAGGGTTGATCCCGGACGAGCCCCCCAAATTGTTGTGGAAAATGAGTCACACCATCTGTTTGGTTCAAACAGTCTGAGGCCTTTTATTGAATACAAGCATGCAGGGAGAGGGAGACAGAGATGGTCACACGCAGGTGCCACCCTAGTCTCTCTCACCCCTGCCCCTATAACACCAGTCTTATATAGGTCCAAATCCAAGCCACACGATGCCTTTCCTTATTAGTTTTTTTTTCACCACTCAAGCATTATTAATAAAGCCTTATAAGGAATAATTGAAAGACAGCTTCATAATTAGCACAGTGCTGACACACCTTGTTATTATCAAGATCTGTAGTTTGCTGTGGCAGCATTTTGACTACGGACTTTTGCAGGGTAGGGTTCATATAATGGACAGCTCGGGACTTTTCCGGAGGCCCCTTTGGTTCAATTTCTAGTTAGAAAATTGACCCATTATCTGGGTCAAATGCCACAGCCTAGCATACGTAAATGCTTTTAGCTTAAGCCAAGTCTAGCCATTGTATAGCTTAGCGTATCAACAAAGAATTATTGAATTGAGCCAGTTGCATCTCAGCACTGGGCGAGGGATCCCTGTATAAAAAGCCCCTGTGCCCCACCCCAGGGGCAGCTGCATTTCAGTGCTGGCTGGGGGATCCCTGGATAAATGCACAGCCTGGAAAGTGCTTTGTTCTTGTGCAGGTTGACAGGCATGAGGATATGAAAGATGGGCCCACAGAGCCTAATCCTCTTCCAAAAAAACTCAATCTGTGGTTTTACCACTTCCCTTTCTTCCATGCTGTGCTGACTTGGCTCTGGGGGCAGTGGGGTGCATGGCCCCCGGGCTGGGTTCCAGATTATAATAGGGGAAGTTTTAAACCAGGATGACTCACTAATTTCTGAACTCTGCGTTTTCCTATTTCTACATCTCTCTCTCTCTCTGGCCTTGTCTGAACTCCACCTTTTGCCTTAAAATTTCCACCTGTTGCTACCACCTCTGGGGTGCGGCATGAGGACTGTTTATACAGGGATCCTTGCCTGGCAATGAGATGCAGCCTTCTCTGGTGTGGGGTGTGGGGGCTGTTCATACAGGGATGTATCACCCAGAACTGAGATCTCCAGCTGTTCATAGGGATTCCATGCCTGGTACTGAAATGCAGCTACCTCTGAGGTGAGGCATGGCAGGAGCGGATGCTGGATCTAGTATAAACAGAGTTTATATCTGGTACCCCTTTTGTAGCAGCCTCATTTTCTCTCCCCATCAGTCTCTATCTCGCACCAGCTCTTGCTCGTTTCTTACAAACACCAAGAACTGGTCTCTATATTTAAACTTCTCTTTCCTCTGCCCTTGAGGAAGGCAGATCTGCTGCATGCATGAGGCCAGTTCCAAACCCAGGATGCCGCACATCCGCAGCATCGCGTTTGTGGTCATGACACTTCCCTCCTCTTTGTGCTCTCCGACCAAAGCTGTTTGTGGTGATAAAAGAAAACATAAGCAGCTCCCCGTCTCACACAAAGGGCAGCTGAGCCAGATGTGCAAAGAGCTCTGCAAAATGCATTTGAGCTAGAGAAAGGTCAGAGGGTTGCGAGAGCAAGTGGAGGCATGCATTAGCCTAGCTCCAGCGATTGATGACTAGAGCGGAGAGGGGACATAGTTTTGCAAAACTCACAAAAGTTGCATCCGTGGCCCTATGATCATCATGTCCGAACACCTCACAATGTCTACTATAGTTATCCTCACACTCCCACTGACCAAAATTATGCTGTCATTGAAAAAGTTCTATGTCATTGTCTGGGCTGTCAAGTGACTTAAACTCTATTTGTGTAACAAAAAAAAAAAATCACTTTATTAAGGGATCATGCTCCTCTGACATCTCAACACCTGGAAGACCGTCTGGCAGATAAAGACTTTGAACTAGGGAGATTGGTCCCAGGCTGGAAGGGAGTTCAGTCTGAATACTGAGAGCTGCCTGTAACATTCAGTGAGGTGAGAGTCTGATTCAAACTTTGCTTAGTCTTGTGGGGGAAATTACTGTTGACCTGACCCCTTCCCATTCTGCGGCACAATCTATGCACTATATGCAAGAGCAAGAGGCCTACGGGCCTGTATCCTGTAAGGGTGTCCCCACTCCGGGATGCTCTCTGCACTGGGTGCTTCCCTGACCCCCTGATCATTACATACAGTTCAAAGCAAGTACAGTTTATTAAACAGCAATCAATTAAACAGCAACCAATTAAAAAAAATAAGGAGAAAATGGGAAAAGTTAAAGGAAAACCTGTCACCCCGCTCCGGGGCATGGGGACACCACAACCAGCGTCTCTGGAAGGTAGGGGAAGTTCACAGTCTGTTCCTCACAAGTCCCAGGCCTCCTGCCCAGGCCCTGGCTGTGCTACAGGGATGCCGTGGGTCGGACACTTGTGCTGTCAGTGGCCACACGCCCTCAGGCTCTAGGTGGCAGGACCCTTCTGCCCAGCGTCGCCCCTGCCCCATCGCGGTTATGATCCCCCTCCAAGTCTGGCCTGCAGGGCACCTTGCCTGGGGGGCATTTCCCTGCGCTGGACCGGCTGCCCAGGTTCTCTCTCCCCAGCTGCTCCCTGCACCTGGCTCCGAACTGCTCCAGCCCCAGCCCCACCGCTCTGCCTCAGCCCTGATGCTGCTGCTCTGCCTCCAGCTCCCTGGGCTGCGTCTCTGGCCCCTCGGCTCTGGCCCAGCTCTGCTCCCCAGATCAACTTGGGCCCCTGCTCTCGCTTTGGCTCAGCCCCACTCTGTCTGACCCAGGCAATTCCAGCTCACACAGAGGACGGGAGCCTCCTGACTCCCTGATTAACCTGGCCCCCCGTCAATAAGGCTGACCTGGAGCATTGGCCTCTGCCCGTTGTTCCTGGGGACTGTCAGTCTCAGGGTCCTGATTTCCCATCCACCCCTCCCCTTTCTCTTGGTACTGGGAGCTAGCCAACCAACCTCCCACTCCCCCCCCCCCGAGCTTTCATAAGGGGACAACAGTGGTTTACAAGTGATTACACTTGGTTTAGGAGCGGCATATGGGCCAAGTGAGGTGAGACCCTGCACTCAACTCACCCAGCGTGTGGGGGGCCAGGGGCCCGGCTGGATCAGGTGAGGGGCCGGCTGGGTGGAAAAACTTTGCCTACGTCAGCATCAAAGGGGTAACCTTCTAGCTGTCGCTCAGTGTACATGTATTCCTGGTCATGAATGACTTTCTCCTGCAGCCGAGCGCTTGGTGTAGGTGTGGGTCTGTCTTTCTCTCCCTGCGACTGTCTGGCTCAGTGCAGTTTGTACGTGGCCGTGTCTGTCAGTGTCGCCGGTGGCGTGTCTGTCTCACTCAGTTTAGCTGAGTCCTGTCCCCTCCCCAGGGCGGGTCTCTTTCTCCCTTTGCAAGGCACTGATATCAATTCTCTTTCCTCGGCACTCAGCTGCTTCCTCAACAGTGCCCTCAAACCTCCCAAGACACTGCTCCCAGCAGTCAGCCCACCTCCAGCTTCCCAGGATGCACCCCTTGCGGCTGCTCATTTACCTGGGCACAGGTGAGTTGCCAGCCGGTGTGGTGGGGAAAAGCTGGGGCCCTGCGTGCACCAGCTCATTGCCTAAACTTCGGGAAGGGGCATGGGAGCATCTGGGCTCTCAGGCCTCCTGGGTTCTGTCCCCAGCTCTGGGAGGGGAGGGGAGTTACAGCGGGGGGCTCGGAATCAGTCCCACAGCCAGGAGGGGCTGGCCCCTCAGCCCCCACCAGCGGCCCCTTCTCAATGGGGAAAGCTAATATGTGGCTGTTTAACCCCTGCAGTGCTGGCACCGAGCTGTGGATTCAGCGTGGACGTGGCGGGACCCATCACCTTCCAGGAGGCAGCCAGGGGGTTCGGGCAGAGCGTGGTGCAGTTCGGGAGTGCCGGAGCTGGGGGGTAAGGGCTGAACACAGGCTCAGAGCCCTCCAGTAACATGCCTCATATACACCCACGAGAGGTCCATCTGGCTGGGCTGCCCTGCCTGGGCCTCACCATCCAGGGGTGACGGGGCATCCCCTGAGCCCCCCTCTGCTCTCTCCCCCACAGCCTGCTTGTCGGGGCCCCGCTGCAGATGGGAGACGTGAATGAAATCGGCAAAGTCTACAAGTGCGACCCAGGCTCCAGACGCTGCCAGGAGATCCCCATCCAGAGTAGGGGCACCCTGTGCTGTGGGGTCCAGTGGGCTAGCATAGGGGGTCTGGGAGCTAGGACACCTGGGTTCCGTCCCCAGGTCAGGGAGGGGAGTAGGGTCTAGCTGGTTAGAGCAGGGGAGGCTGGGAATCAGGACTCCTGGGTTCTAATTTCTATGCAACACTTTGCCATCACTTCCCCCCAGTGTGTGTAGGGGGCGATGCACAAAGGAGAGGGGGTACGAAATGACTCAGAGATATGCAGGACTAAACATATCCAATGACAAGGTTTCTCACCCTGGTGTTGGCGTGTTTCTCCTCTCAGGGCCCCCCGATGCCGTGAACATGTCCCTCGGATTGTCTCTGGCTGCCCAGGGCTCCAATCTTCTGGTGGGTACCGCCCCTTGGGGTGGGGAAGCGGCTCGGTCTGTGGGTTGTGCCCAGGGGCTGGGTCAGTCTCTGCCCCTGTCCCCCAGAATTCCACGGGATTCTCCTCCCCCCAGCAATGGGAGCGGGATGACTGCGCACCCACCACGCTCCAGATGGGTCATGTTACCACAGGACTTGAGGGCCTGTGTGCTGCTGTCACCAGGAGGGGATGGGCTGATATCACAGGAGCGGGTGATCTTACCACAACAAGAGCTGATGTGACAGTGGTCACCGGATGACGTCACCGTCACCGGAACATGGCATTGTTACCATGGTGAGGGATGAATGACAATGCGTGTGTAGGCAGGTGCTAACCACTAGCATAGGTGGGCCATGGCCTTGTGCAGAAGATGGTAACAAGATAACAACGGGGTGAATACAGCCAGGGTGTGATGTTTGTCTGGGGGATGGTGGGACCCAGAACGGTGCACTGGAACAGCAGGGAGGAGGAGACCATCGCCATGAAGATAGTGACTGAGATGTCATGTTGTGAGGGAGGGGGGTGACCGGGTGACATCGCCATGGGGACAGTGGCTGTGCGATGACATTGTGAAGGATGGGGGTAACTGGGCGATGTCACTCTGGGGACAGTGACTGGGCACGGCCGTAGCAGGGAGCGTGGTAACTAGGTGATGTCCCCCTTCCCCTCTCTGGGAGGCAGGTGCTGGGTCCTGGAGTCCTGTTTGCCCCATGGGGATCCTTCCCCTGGTGGGGACTTTCCCTGCATATCCATGGGGGAAGCAGACTCCCCTCACCCCCAGTGCTCTCCTCAGGGAGTGCCCAGTGACCCCATCCCTCTCTCGTGCCCCAGGTTTGCGGCCCCACGGTGCACCGGGCCTGTGGGGAGAACATGTACATCAACGGCTACTGCTTCCTCCTGGACCAGAGCCTCCAGCAGCTCCAGCGCATCCCGGACACCCTGGCAGGTATGGGGCAGCCCCAGGGGCAGCCCCAAGGGGCCACCGATTGAGTGGGGGGACCGGGCAAAATGGGCCCTTTGATCTGGTCTAGCTCTTTCCACTGAGTTTTCTCCATGTTGGTGGAGTTGAGTTAGGACGTATTTCTTTCCCGTCCCTCTCAGAGTGCCCCAGGCGTGCCACAGACATAGCGCTCCTCGTCGACGGCTCGGGCAGCATCAAACCAGAAAACTTCAGAAAGATGCAGACTTTCATCTCTGAGATCATGAAGCGTTTCCGCAGCACCGATACCCAGGTAACGGGCAGAAGCTGAACCCTACTTACCCTGAGTACTGCCTGAGGGCGAACTCCCAGTCACGGCTGACCTCAGTGCCCCAGTGCGGCACTAGGGGGCGCTGTGCTGCAGGGAGCAGGGCTGGGGGCTCAGTAAGGGGCGCACTCCTCTCGCAGTCAGTGCTGACCCCAATGCCCCAGTGAGGCGCTAGGGGGCGCTGTGCTGCAGGGAGCAGCAATGGATTTTGCATCCAAAACCAGGAAAAAATTCCGGCAGAACCAGCGACATCCCGACTGCCTGCCCCAGCCGTTAACTGAGTCCGACTCCTGCTTTTCTTACCCTTCACCCTGGGGTTGTTTTTCTCTCTTCTTCCCTGCCTCCTCCTGCAGTTCGCCCTCATGCAGTACTCGCACAGATTTAGAGAGCACTTCGACTTCTTCCAGTACAGTAGGAGTCGCGACCCCGATGACCTTGTCAGGGCAGTCACACAGCTCACGGGAGCAACGCACACTGCCACTGCCATCCAGAAAGTGGTGTAGGTATTGCCCTGCTCCCCGTGCTGACTCCACAGGGAATGGGCAGCAAGGACCTGCAAGCTAAGGGATAGGGACTCAGGACTCCTGGGTTCTACCCCAGCTGTGAGAGGCGAGTGGGCACTAGTAGGTTAGAGTGGGGTGGGGATGCTGGGAGCCAGGACTCCGGGGTTCGATTGCCAGCTCTGAGCCTCTGTTGTGTTGTGACTTTAAGCAAGTCACAGCCCCTCCCGGTGTCTCAGTTTCCCCATCAGTAAAATGGGGACATGACACTGACCTCCTTTGTGAAGGACTTTGAGATCTGCAATGCCAAAGCAGTGGACGAGCGCTACGTGTTATTACATATCAATAATCCTCCCAGGCGTTCCCCACCCCCCCTTTTCCAGGCGGGAGCTGTTCACCTCTGGGAGAGGCGCTCGGGATGAGGCCACCAAGATTCTCATTGTGATCACAGATGGGCAGAAATACAAAGACCCGCTTTCTTATTCAGATGCCATCCCCGAGGCTGAGAGAGCTGGGATCATCCGCTACGCCATCGGGGTGAGCCGTGGCTGTGTGGAGAACTAGTAGGGATCTGAGCCCATGTCCAGGGACATGGTGGTGGTGTGGGAGGCAGGGGCAGTGGGCAGTACAATCAAGCATGGGAGAGCACCGGCACAGAGGCCGGGGAGGCAAACGGAAGCCAGGTTGTAACTGAGCCAGGGTATGGTGCTATAGCAGAGCTGGAGTTTCACTTGCCAGACCAAGCGGCAGCCGATTGTATCTCGTTAAAGGCTGTTCCCTGTGTCCACTATTGGTCAGGTTGCGAAACGTTGCCTAGTCAAAGGTGGGATATTCTCACTGCCCTCCAATCCACATGCCCACTCCAATGGTCTTGAAGTTTCGTGTGCTTCCAGGGGATGCAGGGTAGTGTTAGTGATCCACATGTGGGGTGACTTGACCCAAGGGTTGCTGGGACACATTCTCCCACAGATCCCGGATTTGACAAAATCACCCTGTTCTCAATACTGTTATTTCATTTTCTGCACACACTTGGGGCTCAAACAATGGCTCTGGTCCTCCCCAAGCTGACCTGTCACTCAACCCTTATGTCAGCTAGTGCACGGCATCTACTATCCCATTGGGGAAGAAGTATTGGACCAATGATTGGCCTTAGAGTGTGGATTGTCACAGCACAGCTCCAGTGCACCCCATGCCCACGCCCCGGAGCGGCACATGGTGCTGGCTGACCGTGTCTCTCGAGGCCCCAGCAGGGCTTGGGGCGGGAGGGTATTCGCCCAGGCTCTTGGCCTGTGACTGATGCCGATGCCCTGGTCTCCCCTGCACTCTGCTCCATCCCTTGAAGGTCGGCGAGGCCTTCTCCAGGGCTGCTGCCCAATGGGAGCTCCAGGAGATCGCCTCTGAGCCCACTGACGAGCATGTCTTCCGGGTGGACAATTTTGACGCCCTCCAGGGCATCCAGAATCAGCTGCAGGAGAAGATCTTTGCCATCGAAGGTACCAGAGATGGGGGAGGGGCCGCACTGGTCTGGGGCACTAGAAGTGGGTTTTCAGGACAGGAAATGGGACAGGGAGCTGCTGGGAATCCAGAGCTCAAATAGGCCCCAAATATCCTCTCTTTTCCCATCCAACATATATCTACTGATTTATCTCCAGAAATGCCCCTGATGCCTTTCTCATCCGGGGGCCCCCGGACAGGAGACTGGCTGGTGCAAGGGGTTGAGGAATGGGACATGGGTCCTTTTCTCAAGGGGGTGCTGGGTCCAATCCAGCCTCGAGGTGGGGAGAAGGGCTGGCTCAGGAAATGGGACATCGGGCCTTTATCATCTATGATGGTCTTTCCTATATCTGTCTGTCTGTCTCTACCCCCAGGCACCCAGTCCCAGAGCGGCAGCTCCTTCCAGCTGGAGATGTCCCAGGAAGGATTCAGCTCCTTGCTGTCCCCTGTGAGTGACGCCTGGCCCCGGGGTGTGTCCCACGCTGACATGCCCTGGGGCCCTGATGGATCTTCCAGCCTAAGTAGCGTCAGGCTGGGTTAGTCCCTGAAAGGCAGATGGCCCTTTATTAGCCCAGAGAGCTGGAGGAGCAGCGTGGGCGGTGCTTTTCCCACGGTGCCTGAGAGTGGCGCTGTCCTGCCAGCCGGGGCCTCAGTCGGGGGCGCTGTCTCCCCTGGCAGTCCCCAGTGCCATGCTAAGCCACACTGTTTTGCAGATGGTGAGGAGGTCTCCTAAATATTCCCTGTCCTGTCCGTTCCCTGTAATCAGTCCCCTTTGCCGTGCCTGTCGGTTTAGGACGGGCCTGTGCTGGGAGCGGTGGGAGCCTATGACTGGTCCGGCGGGATATTCCTGTACGGGAGCAGCGGGCAGCCGAGCTTCATCAACGTATCCAGAACCTCCACTGACATGAATGATGCTTACCTCGGTAAGAACAAACCCACCGAGCTTCCCTTACCTATTTAAACAGCCCCCGCGCCCCACCCCAGAGGTGGCTGCATCTCAGTTCTGAGAAAGTTCTGTGCAGCACTGTTGTAGGGCTGTTTCCCATCTCACCTCCCCACGTCCCTCTCTTCCTTTGAGGTTATTCGTCTCAGATCATCACAGCCAATGGGCAGAGCAGCTACATGGTCGGGGCCCCTCGCTATCAACACGCCGGCAAAGTCGTCCTGTTCAGCCGGGATACCAATGGTGGGGAATGGACACCCAGATGGGAGCTGCAGGGGGAGCAGGTGTGGGGAGCATTACAGACAATGTGGACCATGTGTGGGTGTGGTTGTGGGGGACTCGTGCAGGACTGGAGGAAGCCTGTAAGGTTTTGACACCATGTGTTTGGCTTCACCTTCAGGAACGATTCAATCAGAAAGACTCAGGCAGGGGATAAATTTGACTGGTTTAGAGAACTGCACCACAGCTGACAGTCAGCATCTCTCCAGTATCCCACTGCTCTTACATTCAGTTACGGTTTGTCTCCACTGAAAACCCTGAGGCAGTGAGGATGCTACCTACACCAACAGGAGTGCTTCTCCCATTGGCATAGGTAACCCACCTCTGTCTAGCACTGACTACACTGGGGGTTAGGTAGTTTTAATTACGTTGTTCAGGGGGGTGGATTTTCACACCCCCGAGAAACGTAGCTATAATGTTTAGTGTAGACCAGGCCTTAGACAGAACACATAAGACTACTATGAAGAGACTCAGACAGGGTTAAAACATGGCTGATCACATGCACGGTGTCTGAAAAGGATTGTTTGCCCCTCAACTAACGCCACACGTTTCTCGAAGGTCTAACTGCCGGTACATTCCAGCTGAACAGAATTTATAACAGTGACTTAGTCAGAGTGGCTCAGTGAATCAAGGCTACCTGTGCAAGCATGGCCTCGAAAACGAAATGCATCACAACGAGCATTCAGCAGCTTTGAAAGAGGCTGCCGACCTCGGCCTGTGCGTCCACTTAGAAAGAAAACTGACGGCGGGAGCAGCACCTGCTGGGTGTAAAGGGTGGGTGAGGGTGAGGATGGAAGGAACATGGGGATTGAATCCTGCTCCCAGCAGGGTGGGGAGTGAGGGACCCAGTGGGAGAAGAAGGAGGAAGTGACTAAAATGGAGGAGTGACTTCTCTGTCCCTCCAGGTCGGCTCGTATTTCGGGGGTACGCTGTGTGCTGTGGACCTAAACAGAGATGGGAACACGGACCTGGTTCTGATCGGAGCCCCCACGTACTATACACCTCTGAATGGAGGGCGCGTCTATATCTGCTCGTTTAGCCAGCAGGTAGGAGAGACAAGCGGGGCCACGGGAAAGATGGATAGCCTGGGAGTCACGTTTTACCTGGGCTGCTGTGGGGCTGGGATATTTTGAAAATAAACACCGTGATACCTGAGACTGTGCTCCAGGGAGCAGGGTGGGGGGCTCAGTAGAGGGTGCGCTCACCTAGCAGTGCATGCTGTCCCCAGTTCAGCACTAGAGGATGCTCTGTTGCTGGGAGAGGCATGGGGAGGCTCAGTAGGGGACACCGACCCTCACAGTGAATGCTGATCCATTTTCCATGTGCTTCTTTGGATCTCGCCTGCAGGGGGTGACGCTGAGGTGTAGGAGAACACTGCAGGGGCAGACGGGGCAGGCGTTCGGGCGCTTCGGGGCCAGCATGTCGGAAATCGGGGACATCAGCGGGGACGGATGGAGAGATGTGGCCATTGGGGCTCCCACGGAGAATGACAATCGCGGGGCCTTGTACATTTTCCATGGGGAAAAGAGAGGCCTCAGTCCCCAGTACAGACAGGTGAGCCCAGCCCCTGTGAGGTGGGGTCAACACACAGTCCTGAAGGGTTGTTACAGGGGCCCCAGGGGCCCCTTGTGGCCATTAGCCCCTTTCCCACCTCTCACCCTCCGCTGCCCCCTAGCGCCCATTATACAGTACAGCTGCCCTTGCTGTGGGAATGTTCCTATGCTCATAAGTTTAGGGCAGAACTGAATTGCAGAGTTAATTTTTCCTAAAAAAATTAAATTGTATTACCAGTTGTGTTGAATAAATCTGAAAAAACTTTCATAGAATCATAGAATATCAGAGTTGGAAGGGACCTCAGGAGATCATCAAGTCCACCCCCCTGCTCAAAGCAGAACCAATCCCCAACTAAATCATCCCAGCCAGGGCTTTGTCAAGCCTGACCTTAAAAACTTCTAAGGAAGGAGATTCCACCACCTCCCTAGGTAACGCATTCCAGTGTTTCACCACCCTCCTAGTGAAAACGTTTTTCCTAATATCCAACCTAAACCTCCCCCACTGCAACTTGAGACCATTACTCCTTGTCCTGTCATCTGCTATCACTGAGAATAGTCTAGATCCATCCTCCTTGGATCCACCTTTCTGGTAGTTGAAAGCAGCTATCAAATCCCCCTTCATTCTTCTCTTCTGCAGACTAAACAATCCCAGTTCCCTCAGCCTCTCCTCATAAGTCGTGTGTTCCAGTCCCCTAATCATTTTTGTTGCCCTTCGCTGGACTCTTTCCAATTTTTCCACATCCTTCTTGTAGTGTGGGGCCCAAAACTGGACACAGTACTCCAGATGAGGCCTCACCAATGTTGAATAGAGGGGAACGATCACGTCCCTCGATCTGCTTTGTCTGAGCAGAGCAGTAACAGTGGCTAAAAGACTAGTCATACACAAATGGCAATCCGAAAAGCGACCAACAATTAAAAGTTGGATCATAGATCTTGTAAGCTTGGCCACCCTGGAAAGAATTATCTATGTAATAGCAATATCCAAGAAAACTTCTCCGAGATATGGGATGCTTTCCTCTGAATGATCCTATTAAAACCATTCTTCCCCCGCCCCTTCCTCCCCAGTTCCATCTCTTTCCATGTCCATCCCCCCTCCTCTGAATTTTGCTTGTTTTGAATTATTCTTTAATCTTATATTAACAATTTTTCTTTAACCAGCTGCATTTTATAAGCCAAATTTGTTTGTTTCTAAATTATGTATTGCAAGAAATTGATTAATAGTTTAACCAGTAATAAAATATATAGTTATATGTTAAAAGTATAGCTGATGATAGACGTCAAATGGTTAATATATTGAGACATTTATGTATTATGAATAATTTGTGTATATTTCAGTTAGTATTTCTATATATATATTTAAAAAATCAATACAAAATTAATAGAAAAAATACAGAACAGCCGCCCCTTCCCCATCCCTCACCCTCTGCTGCCCCCTAGTGCCCATTATACAGTACAGCCGCCCCTTTCCCACCTTTCACCCTCCGCTGCCCCCCAGTGCCCATTATACAGAACAGCCGCCCCTTTCCCATCCCTCACCCTCTGCTGCCCCCTAGTGCCCATTGTACAGAACAGCCGCCCCTTTCCCATCCCTCACCCTCCGCTGCCCCCTAGTGCCCATTATACAGAACAGCCGCCCCTTTCCCATCCCTCACCCTCCGCTGCCCCCTAGTGCCCATTATACAGAACAGCCGCCCCTTTCCCATCCCTCACCCTCTGCTGCCCCCTAGTGCCCATTGTACAGAACAGCCGCCCCTTTCCTACCCCTTACTGCTCTCTCTGCCCCACAGCGCATCGAGGGGTCGCTGTTTCCCAGCAGGCTGCACTACTTTGGCCAGGCCGTCAGTGGCGGGACAGACCTGACGGGGGACGGACTGCCAGACATCGCGGTGGGGGCACAAGGGCAGGTCCTGCTGCTGAGGTGAGTTACTCTGTGTCGTTGCGCTGCTCCACATGGCAGTCACAGACAGCACCAGTGCATGTGTGTGTGACTGCTGCCCCCTGCTGGAGAATGGCACAATGACAGCTCTGCTGCTCCCTTCTCTGCCCCCCAGCATCTCCTCTAGCAGAGCTGCATGTCCATATCCCATCTCCCTGGGGTGCTGGGTGGGAGGCTCAGGGGAGGGAAGGGGCCTGGCCCCTTTGCAGGGAGCAGCTGGGTGACGGTTCTATTCCTCCCATGGCAGGTCTCGGCCAGTGCTCAGAGTCGGGGTCTCCATCAGTTTCCAGCCCCCCAGGATTCCAACCTCAGTCTTCCACTGCCAGGGGCAGGAGCAGCTCAACACGGAGGCCAGCAGGGCAAATATCTGCTTCACCGTCACTAAGGGCACCATGGACAGCCTAGGTCTGACCAAACCCCTCCCCCCTAAGACAGCCAGTCTCCTGGGGCTGGATCGGAGGGAAAGGCCCCCATGTCCCATTTCCCCTTGATGGTCCCGCTCTCAGTCTCTCTCTGTCCGTCGTTTCCCCTCCCCTGTAGGCAACAGGATCTCCAGCACCATCCAGTACAGCCTGGCCCTGGACCCCGGGCGGACAAAGATCCGAGCCACCTTCGTCTCCAATGGCCCCGTCCTGAGCGGGGAGCTGCAGCTCGGCATCGAGACGAGATGTGAGACATACCAGATAACATTACCTGTGAGTGTGGGGGGTCCTAACCCCTTCCCCTCCTACTGTGTCTGCCTCTCCCACTCTGCCCCTCGCTCCCAAATCACCCAGAGAACAAACCTCTCTCCGGGTCCCACCCAGCACCCAGCCTCCCATTACCCTTCAGGGGCCCGTCATGTCTCTCTGTCTCCCCAGCTCTGCCCAGAGGACACCCTGACCCCCATCACCCTGCGCCTCAACTACACCCTGACGGGGGAGCCCATTGCCGTTGTCCATCGCCTCAGACCCATCCTGAGCGAGGACTCCACCGTGATGACTTCAGGTGTGGTAAGGCTGCCAGAGCCGGGCAATGGTGTTTGTGACAGCGTCAACGTTGGTTGTAGTGGATCTGGGTGTGGTTGCAGTGCTGGAGAAGCCTGAATGGATGTTCTGTGGTGATGGGTAAAATTGTGATGTGGGTGACAGCATTGGGTGAGGTTGCATTGGTTGTGTTATTGGTGATGTTGTTGGTTAGGACTGCAGTGGTTTCGGTGACAGTGTTCGCTGAGGTTGAAGTAGCTGTGTTTGTGAGGGGTTGGTTCAGATTGTAGTGATCTCGGTGACAGTATGGTTTGAGTTTGTAGTCATTATGGTATGGGTGATGTTGGCTCAGACTGTAATGGTCTTGGTGGCAGTATTAGTTCAGGTTGTTGTGGCTTTGTTGCTTGTAGGGGTGCAGATTGTGTTGAGATTGTACCGGTGACAGTGTTGGCTAAGGTCGTAATGGTTGTGTTGTTAGTTACGGTGTTGGTACAGAAGATACTGATGGGTGGCGGTGGTTATAGTGGTGTTGGCGACAGTGTAGTTTGTGGTTGCTGTGGGTGAGTGGTTGGTGACTGTTGTTTCAGACTCTATTGACTCTCTATTATGGTCGAGATTGTAATTGTATTAGTTACCGGGTTAGTTGTAGTTGCAGTGGCTGTGTTGGTAACTGTTGTTTCAGACTCTATTGGTAGCGGTGGTTGGTGAGATTGTAATGGTGTTGGTTACACTGTTGGCTGAGGTTGTAGTGGTTATGTCATCGTGACAGTGTTGGTTGACACTGTATGGGAGGTGTCAAGGCTGATTCCCCACTCTGGCACTTTGAGTGCAGAAGGTGGGGGCCCGCAAGGATTCTAAAAATGGATACTGGCCACTCCAGGCTGGTATTAAACTCCAAGGTTACTGCTTCTCTCTGACCTTGGCTGGGTAGAGGCTGCCCCCACCCAAGTGCAGAACCCCTTTGAGAGCCCAGGAAGGTGCACTTGGGAAATTCCTCCTTGTGGGGTACCCTCAAGCCCTTTCACCCCATCTCCGGGGAAGCGCTGAGAAAGAAAAAAAGGAAATCAGCTGTTGCCACCGGCTAATTAAACATCTGCACTAACCTCTTAAGATACAAAATTCCAATTCTGCTCTTAAAAAAGGTAAATTTTATTAATAAAAAAAAGAAAGAAAACACATCTGGGAACTCAGGTGACTGCAAGTTTTTACAAGAGCAATTACAAGAATTAAGCATCAAGAATCGCTTCCTTGAGGTTCAGCTTAAAAGTTACCAGCAAAACAAAAGCACCTGGGGTTAGCACAGAGGAATCCACAAGCCATAAAGAAATAAAAGGGATCAATCTGATCGCGTCTTCCTAGACATTCCTGATCCACTTACATATCTGGGGTTTTAAATGAGTAGTTTCTAGGTATGATACTGATGGTTTTTAATACCTGGCCTAAGCTATTCACAGCTTGACTGCTGTCCTGTCTGCCTCTCCCTGGGAGAACAACAACAGACAGACCAAAGGGGAGTCATTTCCATTTTAAAAAGTTCGAGCCTTCCCATTGGCTCTTTTGGCCAGGTGGCCACTCACTTCCTTTTCCCTATGCATAACAGTGAGACTTTCTAACCCTTTACAGGCAGAGCAATTAGAGAACAGCTACTAAGAGGGAGTTTATCGCCACTGGCTGGCTGGGTGTCCATAAAAGGGAGCTGCCCCCCACCCCCCCCTTTCCTTTATCACAGGCGGTGGTGGTGGAAGTGACAGTGGAGACTGTAGTGGGGGGTACGCTGGCAGAGGTTGTTGCCTCTATAATGCTGGCGGTGGCGTTAGTTCAGACTGTGATGATGCTGATGCCGGTTGCAGTTGAGACTGTGGGGCACCTGTTGACGGTGCTGGTGACGCTGTCCGTTCCGACTGTTTGGGTGCTGGTGACGCTGTCTGTTCCGACTGTTCGGGTGCTGGTGGTGGGTTGGGAATGCGAAGGTGCAGGTAACAGTGTAGGGGGGCAAATGCAGCCGTTGCGTTCTTCGTGAGGTTGTTTCAGACTGTATTGCGGGCGGTGGTGACGACTGAGATTATCTGATGGGTGACGACGCTGGCTGAGTTTTGCTCCTGTCCCCTCCTAACCACCCTGACCCCTGCTCCCTTCCCCGCCTCCCCTGGGATCTCGCCCTAGCTCCCGTTTGAGAAGGACTGTGGCACTGACAGCATCTGCACTGATGAGCTACAAATTTCCTTCAGTTTCTCTGGGTAAGTCCTCCCCCTGCCTCCCCCCTCCTCCCCCCAGATAACTTCCACAGTGGGACCCGTCCGGCTCAATCAGGCCTCAGATCTGCAACACCCAGTGGGGGATCTCCCCATATTTCCTCGTGGCATCTCACTGGGCACCGATATAGGAAGCTGGCAGCCCTTTTATAAGAAGCTCGCACCACTGCCCCAGCGCGGCATTAGGGGCTGCATGGGGTTCCCATCTGGGCACTGTTATAGGGCGCTCACAGCACTGGTTTCCCCTGCTGGGCACTGTCTTGAGGAAGCTTGCAGTGATGCTGGGGCACTGCCCTCCCTGAGGAAGCTCACCCCTTTCTCTCCCCCTTAGCTTGAGCACCCTGGTGGTGGGGGTCACCCCCGAACTCAGCACCACCGTCTCCATCCAGAACCGCGGGGAGAATTCCTACAGCACCACAGTGCGGTTCTTCTACCCGGCCGCGCTGTCCTACCGCCGGGTCCTGCTGCTCCAGGTACCATCCAAACCCTCCAAGCACTGCCGACAAGGAGGGCAGGACACAGGGGATGGTGCAGAGGGCGGGCATGGGCTCAGCAGGGGGTGCTGTGGGCCCTGTCTTTCACTGGATGGTTTCCTGTGCTCAGTCTAACAGGAGGGCCATGGTCATTAAGTGCAGCTCGGCCGTGGGCTCCGAGGAGCAGACTCAGAGGAACAGCACCTGCCACATCAACCACCCCATCTTCTGGAGTGGGGCCAAGGTAGGATTGCCCACCCCCCTCAGCCCAGTAGCCTGTCACTGCCCATCCCCTGCTTTCTCTGCCAGTTTGCCAGGCCCTGAGCCTGGCTCTCTCTCACCCCACATGTGTTTTCCAGGCCATTTTCATCGCCACCTTTGACGTCTCCCCCAAAGCCGATCTGGGGGACAGTCTGCAGATCACAGCCAAAACCAGCAGGTGAGGGGGGCATGCAGGCCACAGAGGGCAGTGTGGGAGGCAGTGCAGAGGGCTAGGTGTGTAGGGCAGTGCAGTGGGGTGTGGTGCCTGGTTCAGTCTATTGATGTGTAGGGGAGGGCAATGGTATGTGGTGCCTGGTGCAGACTGCAGGTTAGTGCAGTGATGCATGGTCCAGTGAAATGCAGTCAGGTATAGGGCAGTGCTGTGTGCTGCAGTGCAATACAGTGATACATGCGCATTGCAGTGATGGATGGTGCGACGGCAGTTCCACAATGCCTGTGCAGTGAAATGCAATGGTGTGGGGGGCAGTGCCGTGCAGGGCAGTGATGCCAGTCACAGTGCCATTGAATGGAGGGCACAGCCGCTCAATGGCATAGGAGGCAGTGCAGCACGGTGATGCGTGGCACTGCTGAGTGGCAGAAGCCATAAAGCCAGGCAGAGCAGTGTGATGCAGCCCAATGCATGAGGCACCGTGCGGGCTGATGATGCCGGCTAGTACACTGCCCCACGGCAGACAGCCAGGGTGCAGTGGTGCAGGGCAGTGACGCATGCTGAGAGGCATTGTGCAATGCTGTACGCTCAGGGAAAGGCTGGGTGGCACAGTACAATTACCAGTACTTCAGGGTGGTGCAGTGATCTATACTCAAAGCAGTGGAGTATGTTGCAGTACAGTGATGGAAACTGCAGGGTGATGCAGTGCTGTATAATCCACAGCACTGGCATATGGTGCAGTGCAGCGCAGTGGATTATGGTGCAGCTCACTGACGTAGACTGCAAGGTGGTGCAGTGGGGTATAAACCAGAGCAGTGGCATTTGGTGCACTGCAGCAGAGTATGGTGCAGGGCAGCGGCATATGGCGCAGTGCTGCAACCTAGGCTGCACTGTGGTGCAGTGATGCATAACCCAGACCAGTGGAGTATGGTGCAGTGCAGTGATGTATGCGGGAGGTCAGGGCAATGGTGTATGGCAGTGGTTCTCAAACTAGGGCCGCCGCTTGTTCAGGGAAAGCCCCGGCGGGTCGGGCCGGTTTGTTTACTTGCCGTGTCTGCAGGTTCAGCCGATCACGGCTCCCAGTGACCGCAGTTCGCCGCTCCAGGCCAATGGGGGCTGCGGGAAGCGGCACGGGCCGAGGGATGTGCTGGGTGCCCTTCCTGCAGCCCCCATTGGCCTGGAGCGGTGAACCGCGGCCAGTGGGCAGGGCTACCCAGAAGGAGGGGCAAGTGGGGCAATTCGGCGGGTCCTTCGGTGCCGCCGAACACACGGGGAGTGAAGGACCCGCCGGCGCTTCTTCCGCTCCGGGTCTTCGGCAGCAAGGGGTCCTTCCGCTCCATGTCTTCGGCGAAGTGCCCGGAAGACCCGGAGCGGAAGGGCCCCCGCCGCCGAAGACCCCAGCCCCCCTGAATCCTCTGGGCGGCCCTGCCGGTGGGAGCCGCGATCGGCTGAACCTGCGGACGCGGCGGGTAAACAAACGGGCCCGGCCCGCCAGGGGCTTTCCCTGGATAAGCGGCGGCCCTGGTTTGAGAACCACTGGTGTCTGGTGCAGTGCAATGGAATATGGCGTTCTGCAGTGACATATATTGCAGTGCAGGACAGTGGTGTGTAACCCAGAGTTGTGATGTATGGCGCGATACAGTGACTTAGGGTGCAGGGCACGGGTAGTTCGTGCAGGGCAGTATTGTGCAGGGCAGTGAACTCTGGTGCATTCTCCCTGCAAAGTTACTTGGCTGTTTCTCTTCACATCTCTCCCCTTTTCCCTCCCCTCCCCCCAGTGACAATGGCGGCCCCATCACCGAGCGCATGATTCACCGGGCGGAGCTGCCGGTCAAGTACGGCATCTTCCTCATCCTCACCAGGTTGGTCCGTGTGGAGACAGAGGGGACAGGTTGGAGAGCACCCCCTACTGAGCCCCCTGCTCCCTGCAGCACAGCGCCCCCTTCTGGACATGACACCCCCCTGTCACTCTTCATTACTCTCACCCACTCCTATCCCTCGTCCCTTCTGTCCTTTTCCTCCCCCAGCCTCGAGGAGTCCACCAAGTACGTCAACTTCTCCGCCGAGGAGGCAGGGACAAGTGTGCAAGTGACACATGGGTACGAGGTGAGGCCGGCGGCACAGAGCGCGAGGGGGGAGACGGGGCAAGAGGGAGGGAGTGGAAGCGATTTAATGGGATCTAGTGGGTTAGAGCATGGAGGGGTGGGGGTGGGCAGGGAGCCAGGACTCCTGGGTTCTATCCCCAGCTCTGGCAGGGGAGTGGGGTCTGAGGGTCAGAGCGGGGGCTGGGGATCAGAGCTCCTGGGTTCTCTTCCTGCAGTGCCCTGTAGCGAGTCTGTTTCTTTCAGGTCAAGAACCTGCGGCAGCGAAGCGTCCCCATCTCGGTCACGTTCCAGTTCCCCGTGGAGCTGAGCGGGGTCCGGGTGTGGGACGCCTCTGAGGTCGTCCCCTCCAAGGTACCTGCCTCTCCCTGCCCTTGTGTGTGTGAGATGGGCCCAGTGACGCCGGCTCGGCCCTACAGCGCCCCCTGCTGGGACAGGCTGCTTACGGGGGAAACACACCCTGTCCCCACCCCCTAAACCAGCCAGTCCCCTGTCCTAGGGCCGGATTAGAGCCAGTGCCCCATAGAGGGGAAAGGCCCTGGGTCCCCTTCCCGCCCCCGTTAACACCGTGTCTCTCTCCCTCCCCAGCCCCAGCTGGCTCAGTGCACCAGTGAGGCTGAAACGCCCGGTTCGAAGGACTTTGTGAAGCAGATGAGCGAGCGCCCCCTGCTGGTGAGTACAGGCTGGCACGGATCCCAGCAGCCCCTTCCCCTCCGCACTAACACAGACAGCGAGTGGGGGGCTGAGCTGGGGGAGGGACCCCTGCTATAAACAGACCCAGACCCTCATGGCCATGCTGAGCCCCTGCATGCCCCCTGCCTCACCCGGCGATATCCTTCTGCACCCAGGACTGCTCTGTGGCCACCTGTAAGAAGATCCGGTGCAGAATCGCCTCCCTGGAAATGCAGCAGCCGCTGGAGTTTATGATCAAAGGGAACGTCAGCTTCCAGTGGGTCTCCCAGGTACGAGAGCTGCCTCTGCCTCCTGGCCCCAGGCAAGAGATCCCCCCATGTGAACAGCCCCTGAGCCCCTCCCCAGAGGTGGCTGCATCTCAGTGCTGGGCAAGGGATTGCTCCTATGTGAATGGCCTGTAAATTGCTCTGGGTCCCTCTGGGGTGATGCTCCGGGCTGGTTTGTGTCATTTCTGGTCAGGGACGGTGAATTTCTCTGTTCCAGACTCAGCAGCAGAAAGTGAGTCTGGTGAGCGAGGCCCGGATTGAATACGAGGAGAAGAAATACACCCAGAAGGAGGGATTCGTCCAGCGCCAGGTACCAGAGTGACTGTGCCCAGGATAGAGAGAGCATTGGGTAGTGGTTAGAGCTGGGAGCCAGGACTCCTGAGTCCTGTCCCTGCTCTGGGAGGAAGTGGGGTCTGGGGATTTAGAGCAGGGGCGGGTGATGGTGCCCCGACTCCTGGGTCCCCATCTCACAGCTCCTCTCCTCCAGGTGCAGACGTTGGTGGAGTGCTCCGAGGTCTATAACTACCTGCCCATCATCATGGGCAGCAGCGTGGGGGGCCTGGTCCTGCTGGCTCTCATCACCGCAGCCCTCTACAAGGTGAGTGGGGCAGGGCTTGGACCCCTCCCCCACCACCCTGGGGTCGGGGCCTGTGGCTCTCCCAGCTGGGTGGGGGCAGGGAGAGGGTCCCACACCCCATCCCCCTGACCCACAACGTGAGTCTGTCCGTCTGCTTCTCACTATCTCTCCCCTCTGTCTCCTACCAGCTCAACTTCTTCAAGCGCCAGTACAAGAAGATGATGGAGGATGCGAGGGATGGTGCTGGGGCCAGGCTGGACCAGAGCAACTCTGCCAATGTCTGCCTCAGCCCCAACCTCCCCAAATAATAGCCCCCCCCGCCCTGCCCCGCCCCAGAATGCTCTGCTTCTGCCTTCCCGCACATCCGCCCCCCATGGACTGCTCTGGATCTGCATTCTGATGACCTACTTGCACTCAGAACATAGCCCTATAACAACCATGTGGGGCTGGGAGTCTGGACTCATGAATTCTCTCCCCAGCTCTGGGAGGGGAGTGGGGTCTAGTGGTGAGAACGGGCAGGGGAAGCTGGGAGACAGGACTCCTAGGTTCTATCCCTAGCAGATGAGAGGTCTCTGGTATGCGAGATCAGAATAATAGGGGACGTGAACCCTCTTGCAAAGCGATGGATGCTAAGGAGCTCAGTGTGTTCAGTTTATTAAACGAAGATTGAGGTGTGATTGCCGTGTATTATTGTGACCAAGCGGGAATTTTTCATAATATTTTGGATGACTATTGTGTGTGCCTCAGTTTCACCTATGTGGCGCACGGTTAACTAGGTGTGGGGGGGAACGGTTTTTACTCTTTGCAGAGACTCTTTGCAGGTGTGACTGATAGGTGACCTGGCCCCCTTGCCCATGTGGAGCCTGAGAAGGCAATGGTCACTCCAATTGCCCGAATATTTCATACCTAGCAACTAACGACCAGGGATGGCCAAACCCTCCGCAGGAAGCCAGCCGGGTGTGACCAGCTGGAGGACAAAGAGCTAGGGAGGGGCCAGGTGAGGTTGTTAAGTGTGGGCTGCTGGAGGAAGAAGGAGACGCTTCTGGCTTGGGACAAAAGAGGGTTCAGAGGGCGAGTCTGGACCGACCCAGATGGACCGTGCTGTAACTTTCTGCTCTCTGTGCTAACCACGGGGTTTCTATGCTGTTTTCCAGACATCTAAGAACCCGCCTGCTTTTACAGTGCTGGCTGAAAGTCACTGCGGATGCTGAAGGTGGGGAGGCCTTGCTCCCTTTGGGGGTACAAGTCTCCCTCCGGTGTCCAGCTCAGGCCAACTCGCTCCAGAGAGCTCACGGTTTGAAGCAGGGCTGCTGCAGGCTCCAAAGTTTGGTCCCCGGAGGCGGGGAAGCCAACGGGCTCACCCCAGTGAGAGAGCGTGACCCGAAGGCTGACGCACTAAGGGGCTCCTCCCAGGGACTGTTCCAGAGCCGTGTGAGAGCACCGAGTCGTGTGGGTCTGTGACAATTATTCTCTCCCCAGGGAGACAGGTTCAGGTACCACAGGGCTCTTTACTCTCGCAGAGAAATGCAGAACAAGAACGGACGGCTGGAAGCTGAAGCCTGGCAAGCGCCTACCAGAAATAAGGCCCCCCCTTTTCACAGTGAGGGTGATTAACCCTTCGGACAAATTGCCAAAAGAAGCGATAGATTCTCCGTCTCTCACTGGTTTCAAATCCAGACTGGAGCGTGCTTTAGCCAAATGCTTTGATCCATACAGGGGGGCCGGGTGAAATCCTCCAGCCTGTTCTCTACAGCAGGTCAGACTAGAGCCCGTTGTCCAGCCGGAACAGCTACGAAGCGATGAAAACAATTCTCTGCAGAAATTTACCCCCGGGGTGGCTGATCCCCAAAGTGTCCACCGCAGGGTTCTCGCGCCTTCCTGAGGGCGGGCAGTGTCAGAGGCAGGGTGGGCCGCTAGGTCTGATCCAGCAAGACAGGGAGGTTCGGCTTGATGGGGCAGGGGCCAGGGGTCTGAGAGCAGAGGGAGGAGGCTGTGGATTTCCGAGGTTCTTTCCCTGTTTGGAACTTCCCTACGCGCTGGAGAATTAGAGGGTTAAAACCAATGAGCTCTGAGCCTGGCTATTTTCCAGAGCGGTTTGGTAAGGGGGCTGTCACAGCACAGGGGCTTTCCTGTCCCAGTGGCCTGCACACCTGGGTCCCCCGGCCCCATGTCTGTAAGCCCCGGGGATCACTGGCCGGCCGTGAGCAGGGTGCCCGGCACAGGGGAGAAGCAGCCAGATGCGGCCCCCGGGAGGGAGAGAAACAGGAAATCGGTGCCAAGAGGAAGCGGCCGCAGGGACTTGTAACCCTCAGGCTTGGAGGCCAGAAGGGACCATCATGATCATCTAGTCTGGCCTCCTGCACATTGCAGGCCACAGGACCTTGCTCGCTCCTGCACTAGACCCAGAACCTCTGGCTGAGTCACCGAAGCCCTCAAATCGTCAAGTGACAGAGAATCCCCCTTTTGCACCCGTTTAAACCTGCAAGTGCTCCGTGCCCCACGCTGCGGAAGAAGACGATGAGGGGATCGGAGCTGACCCAAATCTGGGATAGGAGAAACCCTCCGCCGCCCCCAAGCCAGCGCTGAGGCGACAATGGGGGCTGTGTGTCTGTGCAGCGGAGCCCTGTGGGGGGCTGAGGAAACAGAAGTTATGGGGGGCTGGGGCCAGAATTAATTGCTCAGCAGAGGGGTGGGCGGACGTGGGGATGACTGCTCCTGTAGCAGGATCCAAAATCAGGATGCCCAGCTCTGGGAGGGGAGTGGGGTCTAGTGGGTTAGAGCAGGGGGGTGGATAGGGCTGGGCGTCAGGACTCCTGGGTTCCATGCACAGCTCTGGGAGGGGAATGGAGTCTAGTGGGTTAGAGCAGGGGGGTGGATAGGGCTGGGCGTCAGGACTCCATGCCCAGCCCTGACATTATCTTGTCACGTGACCTTGTCCACATTCTCTCTTCCAGTCTCTGTGCCTCCATTTCTGTCTGTGGAGTAACAAGCCCTCCCTCGCTGCAAGACACCTCTCTTAGCTCACTGGGGACACAGCACAGACCCCAAATCTTAACTGCCTCTTGCCTTGACAGCTCCACTTTGGACACTGTTTTTTTCAGTCGCTGCTGTAAAGTGATCTGAGCCCTGTTCCGTTTGTACCTGGCTTCTTCACTCTCATTTTAGTCTTATTAAAATGGGTTTTTTTTTTTTTAAAAAGAATCACCGGAACGCCGGCACGGGGATCAGAAATGGGGGGTTAACCCTTTCTATTGGATATTCGATCTTTGTGCTCAGAGCTGTGCGGTGAATCTGAAAGTCCGGCAGGATGATAATTCCTCCTAGTAGGGGAATGAAGGATTAAGTCCCCCCTGCTCTTCTGTGCTGGGAGCAAAAGCTGTAACAGCACAAGGAGTTTCCTGTTCCCACCCCTCCCCTCGGCCCCTTT
The DNA here is from genome assembly GCF_965140285.1 of Lepidochelys kempii. Classification (NCBI taxonomy): domain Eukaryota; kingdom Metazoa; phylum Chordata; order Testudines; family Cheloniidae; genus Lepidochelys; species Lepidochelys kempii. Next base: position 5,477,550 of record NC_136385.1, read on the forward strand.
CCGGGATCAGAGCCAGAACCACACCTGGGACCCCCCCGCCCACCTCCTAACCAGCTCTAGGGTAGCATGGGAGGGAGGATCTGTGCAGCTGGGCTCAGCAGGGTACCCCTAACTCAGCCGGAACCTCCCCCACTTTCCACCTGATGTGGCCATGAGCTGGTTGAGGGAATAAATTGAGCTACCGGCTGTTTACACAGGGATACTTCCAAGGGCACTTAGATACAGCCACCCCTGGGGTGGGGCAGGGGGAGTCTTTATGCAGGGATTCCTTGCCCGGCACAGAGATGCAGCCGTATCTGGGGTAGGGCAAACTGGTGTCTAACAGCAACACTGCAAAAGAGTTGAGGACAGCAAGTGAAGAGGAGCTCTGCATGCAATTGAAACCGTAGTGGGGGATTTCAGGAGACAGAATGGGATTGCTGGAGCTGGGATTTGGCCATCCGTCCCCTCCTAAGCCCACAGCAGCCAGACAGGTTCCCAGGCTGTTGGCCGGTCCCACCCCAGGCTCTTGGTTCATAGCGGGCGCCCGGACCCCGCTCGCCATGGGGACTCTCTAGTGCCCAGCTGGGGGGAATCAGGGTCGCCCCCTGGAGGATAAACCTGTTTTCCCTCCCAGCCTCTGCCCCTGGCGCCCCCATCTCAGGGGTAGCAATCAGGGTGGCAAAGTACAGTCACATGCATGTCCCAGCCTTGGGGGCACAGAGGGGATCCCGGATCCAGGGTTTCCCGCTCCGTGTCCCTTTCCAAGCTGTTGAATGGGCCAGACTGTAAATAAATCCACTGGGAGACAGATCCACTCAGGTTTATTGTCACTAGGCCCGGGGCCTCTTGGTCAGGGAGGGAGGGTGGCTCAGTGATGACCCCTTGCTTCTTCGTAGCCTGTGGGCAGGGGGTTGGTGTGGGGGTTGTGGAAGAGGCTGTGGTTCCCGTCAGCCCAGGGGAACGCCTGCAAAGAAAAAGAGGGGGGCAGGAGAGGGGGTGTCTCTTTGCACCTTGGCTTTCTCAGGGCTGGCTGCCCTGAGGCCAGAAAACTCACTGCATCTCTGAGCTAGGGATCCTTTCATTGCTGTGGCTCAAACCCACAGGCCCAGCTAGCCTGGTATCCAGCCCCCTCCCTGACAGCTAGGGTTGCCAACTGTCTAATCACACAAACCCAAACACCCTTGCTCTGGCCCCTGGCCCATCCCTTCTCTGAGGTCCCGCCCCGTTCACTCCATCCCCCCTCCCTCCATCGCTCGCTCTCCCCCACCCTCACTCACTTTCACCAGGTTGGGGCAGGGGGTTAGGGTGCGGGAGGGGGTGCGGGCTCTGGGTTGGGGCCGAGGAATTCGCAATGTGGGAGGGGGCTCCGGGCTGAGCCTGGGACAGGGGGTTCGTGGGCAGGAGAGGGTGCGGGGTGCAAGCTCTGTGACATTATCTGATTACAGTATGACCATGTAGAGTATTGTTGCAACCACTGTTATAGATTTGCAGCAAACCTCGTACACAGGTTGTCGAGTGAGGCATCTATGAAAAGGTTATGTTTTGCTGGTTATGATTATGCTATCTGTATGCACATACCATTTTTGTATGTGACGTTATAAGTATCAGAATATCCACCAGCTTTATGGGGATTGTCTGCCCCATTCTTTGCAATTCCCCCTAACTGAGTGACCATAGCTATCCCCACTGGGACGCTGGTCACAGCCATGTAAGATAACTGCAAAAATGTGATAATTTGCCATAGATGATCATCTTGTTGATATGTTTGTATCACCCTTGTACTATACGTTATAGATCTGTATATACAGTAACTCCTCACTTAACGGCGTCCCAGTTAACGTTGTTTCATTGTTACGTTGCTGATCAATTAGGAAACATGCTCGTTTAAAGTTGCACAATGCTCCCTTATAAGGTTGTTTGGCAGCCGCTTGCTTTGTCCACGGCTTGCAGGAAGAGCAGGCTGTTGGAGCGAGCTGGTGGACCGGCAGCCCCCCTAGCCATGGACCGGCAGCCCCCCTAGCCATGGGCGGCGCGTTCTATGGGCCCGCGGTACCTGGGCACCAGGAATATTCCTGGGAGGGGCCCGGCTCCCGCAATGTTTGAGGCCGGGTCTCTCCCTCGGCCCCGTCTTCTGCCCCCGGGCGATTTAAAACGGCCCGGGACCCCCACCCACAACCAGCAGCGCGGTGCAGCTGAGCGGCTTCCTGCCTGCTCGCTCCATGTGGCTGCCGGCCCTTCCCTGCGGCCCTGGGGCGGGGGGTCTGTGTCTACCCACGCTGCTCCTGCCCCAAGCACCCCTGGAGCCAATAGGAAGCTGTGGGGGGCAGTGCCTGGGGTTAGCAGTGCACAGAGGCCCCCTGGCCCGCCCTGCCTAGGAGCCCCAGATAAGTGCCACCCCCCCGCCCCCTCCCAGAGCCTGCACCCCCACCAATGGGAGCTGGGGAGTTGGTGTCGAGGCAGCGGCAGTGCACGAAGACCCCCTGCTCCCCCCTGCCGCAGACGCAGGGACGTGCCAGCCGCTTCCAGGAGTGGCACAGGGCCATGGCAGGCAGGGAGCCTGCCTCAGCCCCACTGCGCTGCCAGACTTTTAGCAGCCTAAAATCTCCTGGTTTGGCTTGAGTAGCCTCCGGGAGATAGAGCTGGATTCCGGGAGACTCCCAGCCAAACCGGGAGGGTTGGCAACCCTTCTGACAGCCCAGCTCAGACCCACAGGCCCATCTAGCCCGGTATCCTGCCCCCTCCCTGACAGCCCAGATCAGCTTCATGGGCCCATCTAGCCCGGTATCCTGCCCCCTCCCTGACAGCCCAGATCAGCTTCATGGGCCCATCTAGCCCGGTATCCTGCCCCCTCCCTGACAGCCCAAATCAGCCTCACAGGCCCATCTAGCCCGGTATCCTGCCCCCTCCCTGACAGCCCAGATCAGCTTCATGGGCCCATCTAGCCCGGTATCCTGCCCCCTCCCTGACAGCCCAAATCAGCCTCACAGGCCCATCTAGCCCGGTATCCCGCCCCCTCCCTGACAGCCCAGATCAGCCTCACAGGCCCATCTAGCCCGGTATCCCGCCCCCTCCCTGACAGCCCAGATCAGCTTCATGGGCCTATCTAGCCCCCGCCCCCCTGTGTCCTGCCCCAGATCCGCCCCATGGGCCCGTGTAACCCAGTTCCTTGTACCTTGGTGCGAATACGCAGGTGATGGTAGGCAACGAACTCTTCAGGCTCGTGGGGGTGATTCTCCATCTGCAGCCAGGCGTTCAGCATGCAGATAGCCACGCCGGGCAGCGCCACCGTAAATGACAGGATCTTCCATGTCCTGGCTGCAGAGACAGTCACTGCACAGTGCATGACCCCTACACTGCCCTGGGGACAGAGTCCCCGACTGAGCCCCCATCCCACTCCCTGCAGCACAGCGCCCCCTAATGCTAAATTGGGGTCAGCACTGACTGAGGGCAGACTGCCCCCTAATGAGCCTCCCCCCATAGCACAGCGCCCCCTAGTGCTGCGTTGGGGACATCACTGACAGAGGGGAGAGAGTCCCCTATTGACCCCCTGTCCTGCTCCTTGCAGCACAGTGCCCCCCGGTGCTGCACTGGGGCCAGCACTGACAGAGGGGAGAGTCCCCCCCATTTCTCCCCCCCCATAGCACAGCACCCCCTCGTGCTGCACTGGGGCCACCACTGACAGAGGGGAGAGTCCCCCCCATTTCTCCCCCCCCCATAGCACAGCACCCCCTCGTGCTGCACTGGGGCCACCACTGACAGAGGGGAGAGTCCCCCCCATTTCTCCCCCCCCATAGCACAGCACCCCCTTGTGCTGCACTGGGGCCACCACTGACAGAGGGGAGCGCGCCCCCTACTGAGCCCCCCCGCCCCCCTCCGATAGCACAGCACCCCCTCGCACTGCATTGGGGCCGGCATTGACAGAGGGGAGAATGCCCCCTACTGAGACCCCCATCACCCCCCATAGCACAGCACCCCCTCGCGCTGCATTGGGGCCGGCATGGACAGAGGGGAGAGTGCCCCCTACTGAGACCCCCATCACCCCCCATAGCACAGCACCCCCTCGCGCTGCATTGGGGCCGGCATGGACAGAGGGGAGAATGCCCCCTACTGAGCCCCCCATCTCCCCCCATAGCACAGCACCCCCTCGCGCTGCATTGGGGCCGGCATGGACAGAGGGGAGAGCGCCCCCTACTGAGACCCTGCCATGCTCCCCTGTGGCCTCCTGGCCGTTCCCAAAGGGAAGCAGCAGAGGTCAATTTCAAAGTCACGCTCCGGTGGCAGCCTCCCCCTCCTCCTGGTGGGTAAATATAGCCCCGGCCTGACGCTCTGGCATCGCTCCAGGGCCCAGTCCAACGGCAGCGCCCGCCCCCCTGTCAGGGGAATAAATAACGCTGCTCGGCTGCCTCCCAGCCGTAGGAAGTGGGGGCCCGTTTCCCCAGTGAGTTAGGGTGGCCTGCTGGTGCTGAGAGACGGGGTTTGGAGCCCGCTGCTAAGGCACCCAATGCTTCACCATGGGGAGACATTCCCCTGTGGGACATTCCCGCCTGGTCCACATTGCTCTGAAGCTGGCTGGGTTGTGGGGCCCCTGCCGGATTTGGCTGCACAGGGATTACATGGGAGTGTGGGGGGGGGGGGGGGGGAGGGGGGGCGGTAAAGCTAGAGGGAGGCTAGCTTGCAGTTATACTCCTATGCAGTATTTGGCAGCTGCCCTCTGCTGCTTGACCCCACTAAACCCTTTGCCCTGGCTGTTTCTGGGACCGGATCAGCATCAACCGAGGGGGCTAATGATCTCCCACTCCTAGAGCAGGGCAGCCCTGGGGCGAGGTTCCCCCTGCTTGCATACCCTGACACAGACACAGCCCCTTTCCACACACCACCCCATCCCCAGGGAGAAGGGAGCTCTGCTGCCCTGGACTATCCAGCCCTCGGTCTCTCAGTTGTGACTGCCAGCCAAGTGGCTCGATAGTGGTAGTGGGGGGGCTGCAATTTGTGCGCTGGGACTGAGACCCAACAAACTTATTTCACAAGGCCACTGAACGAGCGTCAGGTCGACTCAAGATGTTGGACAGGATCAGAGCCAGCACCTCCTGTTAGGGAAAGGCTCCATGTCTCATCCCCCCGTCCCCAGCCAGACCCCTGGGGCTGGATCAGAATGAGCACCGAGGAAGGAAAGGCCCCATAGCCCACTCCACCCTCACTCCTCTCTCACCTCCTGTCCCGTCCCCGTGGTGACCCCTGGCACTGGCCGACGCCGTGGCTAAACTTCGCCCCTTGGCCACCAGTGGGGTCAATCTCTGCCACAGGCTCATGTTCGGAGGAAGCAGGGGAGGGAAAACCAGCCAGCAAAGTCTAAAACGAACACTCAGCAGTGACCTCCTTCCCTTCTCCTTCTGCTCTCCTCTGCTGGCTGGTCCGGGGCTTCCCAAAGCTCTCCCGCCCCTGCCCCCCATCCCCAGAGCTCATCTGACCCAGCGTGGCCAATGAGGCAGAGGCCAGCCGGATAAACATGCCCGGCTGGGTCTCCGTCCAAAATACTCTTCTCCCATCACGTGCCCGGGACAAGGTCTCTCTGAGCCTGGCATGGTGCCCAGCAGCCCTCTTGGGTTCCTAGGGGTTGTAGGGGAGAGAGAGAGAGAGATCCTGGAGCACTGGACCTGGTGCCATATCTAAGGCCTGAATCATGTATTTAACGTAGAGGCTTATAAATTTATTATATAGTATAGGAATTTGGTAGGGTTGCTGTTAGTGTTTTAGGTATTAGCCATTTACATAAATATATTTCCAGGCTCGAACAGATACACCCCAATCTCCTACAAGCTAAGACGGCGTGATGAAATAACGATTAGGGATACAGTGCACACCTTGCATAAGAATCACATCTGTCCTGCATGATTTGATTCTTAAAAGCAGTTGATTCTTACAAGCAGGGAACTAGGAGTGATGTCCCAGTGGTTTTGATCACCGTATCCGGTTGATTCTTATAAATGGAGTGCCCTGTATCAGGAACAAGGGGAAGTAACAAACAGATGTCAATATGTGGAGTGGGGTGTAAGTCGTGTATTCCAGTTGTTTGTCTCCCTGTATAAATGTCAGGGTACTTCGCCTTAACCCTTTGCGCGGGCTAGGCAACAGCAAAAACTCCCGCTGCTCCTAGGCACTCATGCGCCAGGGTACCTGTGACCACAGACGCTGGGACGGTGCCTAGGGGACAAGAAACCTGGCCGACTGCCTTTGTCACCGAACCGTGCGCGTGGGCTTTCTTTATGAGGAACATCGAGGTCTGCTGCATGAGCAGGCTGCCTGATCGGCTGCTCCAAGGTCAGAAGCTCTGAGTAACCGAAATAGCGTTATTATGGCAACAATTTTCCAGCCTTCAGCAACTTGACAACACTGGTTGTACTATCCACATCTGCTGTACCAGCTATCGGCCCAGGGCGGAGGGATAGCTCAGTGGTTTGAGCATTGGCCTGCTAAACCCAGGGTTGTGAGTTCAATCCGTAAGGGGGTCATTTAGGGATCTGGGGCAAAAATTGGGGATTGGTCAGGGGGTGGGACTAGATGACCTCCTGAGGTCCCTTCCAACCCTGATATTCTATGATTCATGTAAAGAACACACACACACAAGCCAGCTGGGAACAGGGGCTATACTTAGGAGAGATTGAAGGAAGATCAATGGTAATAGAGGGTTGGCTGTCCTAGGGTTGTGAATGGAACCCAGGAGTCCTGATGCCCGGCCCACACCAGGGCTTCCCAAACATTTCCCTGCGGCCTGCCCCTGCAGTGGGAATAGGCACTGCAGCCCACTATTCACACCCCTTGAGGGAAACCACAGCTTGGCTGGATGTAATAATTAAAATGAATAACACTGTCAATAGACAATGCGCACATTTCGTTCTCATTTTAAAGTCAACGCTTGTCATGCTAGAAATCCCTAGCGGCCGGCACTCAGGATCGGTGAAACCCAGCCATGTCACCCAAACCACACCTTACAACAAACGCTGAGAGCAAAAGGTGGCGTTCAAGCAGGGAAAACACAGGTTTGTGTAAAACTGAACAATAAGCAACACAACTGTATTAACAAACTTGTTAAAAAAACACATGGTGTTACTAGATGAGTTTAAAACAAAATAGTTGTCCAACTTTGAACGCTATATTGTGCCCCTTGTCTCGCAGCATCCGGCTGTCCAGGCTTTCAGGGGAATAGCCGCTCCAATGATCCAGCAGGCTCTTGGCCTGATGCTGCCCCCAGAGCGCCTGCAGCAGCCGAGAGAAATGGCCAAATCCCAGCTCCCGTGACCCCGTTCTGCCTTCAACATCCCCCACTGTAAATGGATACAAAAAACTCCTTCCTTTTTGTCCTGAGCTCTGGTGGCACCAGCTTGCCCTACCCGAGAGGTGGCTACATCTAAGCGCTGGATGATGGATCCCTATGTAAACATCCGCCGCGCCCCACCCCAGAGGTGGCTGCATCCCTGTTTTAGAGCTTGCAGCTCCATGTGTTCAGCCAGCCAGGTAAGGGCAGCGTACGGAGGAAAGGGGGATACGCTGGCTGGGTTCGGGGGAGGTCCTTGCTGGACCCACCTGCACAATCTCCCCCCCAATACTGGCTTGGTTGGGGGGTCCCCACTGGGATCAGCTGCCTCTCCATTCCCAGCTATGGCTCGGGCTGCAATATTTATTCTCTGCAGGTGCCAGGGGCACCCTGCAGATCCAGCCCCTTGGGCACTAGGTGCCACCAGCGTCCCCCGCAGCCAGTCTCAGAGCCCTGGGTGCAGGAGGCTGAAACAGGAAGGTCCCTGTGTAATTACTCCCCCCCCCCAGGATGGCCAGCTCCTCTCTGGGCTGAGGAGGATTTAGGAGGTCGGTGGCTTTAACCCTTCGCTACCCAGTTATCATCATGCTCAGGATCACGCTATAAAATCGTGTTAGAGTTGGGAATGGAACCCAGGAGTCCTGAGGCCCAAAGCCCAGCTCCCGCTGCTGGACCCCACCCCTCTCCTAGAGCCAGAGATAGAACCCAGGAGTCCTGGCTACCAGTTATCTCCTGCCGTAACCCATTAGACCCCACCCCTCCCAAAGCTGGATTCTCTGGTGGCTACTGTGCTCTGAGCTCAAGCAGAAACCCTTCCCGTCGTGGGAGCATTTACAGGGTCTCCCCATTACAGGGGTTCTTTAGGGCAGGGGGGTTCCTGAACTGAGGGCCGTGATACAGCCCTGGGTGGTCGGCCAGTGCAGCCCTGGGCAGAGGTTTGTGGGTGGGGGGCAAGTGGGGGTGTTGTGAAGCAGACAGGCGTGACCGGTGATGGCCTCCGCTGAAGGCTGGAGGAGCCCAGCGCCCTGGCGGGTGGCAGAGGGCAAAGCAGAGCCGCTGAGCGGAGGGTGAGGAGAAAGGGCAGCTCCCAGGGCGGCAGGAGGGGGCTGGAGGGTTCGTGGCCAGGCCTAAGCATCTGCCTCTGCCCAGCACTGGCAGCCCCCAAGCCCTTCCCTCATTCCCGGGCAGAGGGTGCCCGCGAGGCACACCAGGGAGCTGGGTGGGTGACCGGGGCAGGGCTGCCAGGTGATCTGCTCAAGGTACTCAGCGGGCCACTGTGGCAGAGGGTGTCAGCAGGGGCCTGGTGTGACACCTGCCTGGCCCCTTTGCCCACTCGCCAGCCCTGGTCCCTGCTGAAGAGAGAGGCCCCGCACGCCCCGCGGTACCCCTCTCCCTGACCGACGCATGTTAATAGCGGGCCACAGTGCCTAATACAGCAGCACAGCTGGACCTCAGGGAAAAGTTTGGGACCCCCTGCTCTAGAGTCTATCCAGCCCTGAGTGGTCGCAGTAGCTTCTCCCACAGACGAGGAATCTCTAAGGGTTGTTCCTGGATGTGGGTCTTAGACGCCTGCTGATATTCAACCAACTCCTAAAGCTCTTCCTGCAGTCGGCACATTTACAGGGGCTCGCTCCCGCGTGAACCCTCTGGTGGATCACGACCTGCTCCTGGATTCGCCACCTCTACACGGCCGCTCCCCCAGTGTGGATCCTCAGAGGCTGGGCATGGGTGGAGCTCTGGCTGAAGCCCTTCCCGCGGGTGGTACGCTCGTAGGATCTCTCACTTGGGTGGGTCCGCCCCTGCCAGATCGTATCGGAGCCAACCCGCAGAGCTCTGGCCGCCTCTGTGGGGTCGCTCCCCCCATATGGATCTGCGGGTGCCCGCTGAAGAGCACGTGGTGACTCCCTGTTCTGTTCACTCCCTCTGGGGCACCTGGGTTAGGGTTAGGGTTAGGGTTCTGTTCACTCCCTCTGGGGCACCTGGTATTGGCTGCTGTCGGCAGACAGGATATGGGGCTGGATGGACCTTTGGTCTGACCCAGGAGGGCCGTTCTCGTGTTCTCTCTGCCTGTGCGGACAATACGCACCACGCAGGGGACAGGGCGCAGGACAACGGTAGCACAGAGTCACTTGTTCTGAAGTGAGCTGCCCCGAGCAGAAGCTACCCACCCCCGTTCTACACGCAGCCACCGAGCCTGCCTCCCAGAAACGACCTCCCCGTCGTTAAACGGAACAACCCTTCAACAGAGCCACGAGAGCTGAGCTGGGCCCCAGCCCTTCAGCAGTCCCCTTCAGTGGGCCAGACCCCTAAGGAACCCACTCACACTCACGGGTGGGCCACTCGGCCTCAGCACCTCCAATACCCAGCCCCTGGGCTCCAGCCCCCCCCGGTTTCTCTTGGTGAGCTGAGCCCAGCTCAGACAGACTGCTGCTCAGAGACGTCTGCCCTCTCCAGCGAATAACGCCCCTCAGCGGGTGTTTGCAGGGACACCACCCAGCCGCTCCAAAGCAGAGCAGGGTTTATTAGACCACGCCGGGAAGCCCTTAGGCTAGCACAGAGAAGCAAAGGTTAAGCCACAGGCCAGATGGGCCAAGGCCAGGGCTCCCATGAGGCCTGCTTCTGTAGGACCCCTCTTTGCTTCCCTTCTGTCTCTGTTACATTCGGCAGGTCTACACTATGGGCGCTATGTAGCGTTATAGCGTAGATCAGGGGTGGGGAACTTTTTTCTATGAGGGGCCATTGACCCACAATAAAAAAATCAATTGTGGGCCACATATAGCCCTGCCGGGGGGGAGAGAGGCACCGAGGCTCGGGGCTTCCCCTAGGGTTGCCAACTTTCTAATTGCACAAAACTGAACACCCCTGCCCTGCTGCTTCCCCAAGGCCTCATGCCCCCACTCACTCCTGCCCCCCCTCCCTCAGTGGCTCGCTCTCCCTGACCCTCACTCACTTTCACTGGGCAGGGGCAGGGGGTTGGAGTGCAGGAGGGGGTGAGGGCTCTGGCTGGAGGTGCAGACTCTGGGGTGGGACTGGGGATGAGGGGATTGAAGTACAGGAGGGGGCTCTGGCCTGGGGCCAAGGGGTTTGGAGTGTGGGAACGGGCTCAGGGCTGGGGCAGGGGGTTGGAGTGCAGGAGGGGGTGAGGGCTCCAGATGGGGGTGCAGGCTCTGGGGTGGGGCCAGAAATGAGGGGTTCAGGGTGCAGGAGGGGGTGAGGGCTCTGGCTGGGGGGGTGCAGGCTCTGGGGTGGGGCTGGAGATGAGGGGATTGAGGTACAGGAGGGGGCCAAGGGGTTTGGAGTGTGGGAGTGGGCTCAGGGCTGGGGCAGGGGGTGTGGGGTGCGGGCTCCGGCTGGGCAGCACTTACTTCAGTCGGCGGCGCAGCGGGCTAAGCCGGGCTCCCTGCTTGCCCTGGCTCCGTGCGGCTCCTGGAAGCAGCCGGCATATCTGGCCCCTAGGTGGAGGCACGGTTGAAATTAAGCAATGGGCTGGATCTGGCCCATGGGCCGTACGTTCCCCACCCCTGGTGTAGATGCTTCCTATATTGATGGAAGGGGTTTTTCCATCACTGTAGGTAATCCACCTCCCCAAGCAGGGTAGCTAGATTGATGGAAGAATCTGGGGTTAACTGACTTCACTATGGTGCACACACCCCAAAGCGACATAGCTAGCTCAATGTAAATTTTAAATGAAGACCAGGGCTAAGTCCCAGGTGAGAGCCCCTGTGTCTCTCAGCCCAGCTCTTATCATCTGCTGTCACCTTCCCTCATTGTCCTGCTGCAGAACATCGCTGAGTTCACTTATGCTTCACCCAGCCAGGCTGGGCGCCTCCCATTGACAATCGACTGGTGTCAGGTGTTCAGTCTTTGGGGTTCCCAGGTTCTTTCCAGATCCTCCATTGATACAGGTTGGTCCCAGCCAGTCCTTAATGACACTCCCAGACAGCTATGTGACAAAATACATCATGTCTCCTGCTCTTTACGCTCAGTACAAAGCATGGAGGGGAAACTGAGGCCCACACTGGTGTCATAACAACTTGACCAAAATTCCCCCCTTCGGCACCCCCTTTCACAACCCCGCCACATGGGAGTTTCACAACCCCACCACGGGAGCCTAGTGAACGCTATCGTTTTGCTTTCCCGTCTGCAGACATATCCCACCTCACTGCTAACAACCCTCATGCCACAGACACGACCTGCGTAACTCACTGCTGAAACGATGAGGACTGGATCCCTCTTGCCCCATGATCACACACACGGGGGAGGGCAGGGCTCAGACCCCAATCTCTCCTGACTCCTATCACAGCCTTGGGATACTCCTCAAACAAGCCCGACATCTCCTATCACAAACACACCCCAACCAAACGATCCCCTCGTCACCATCACCACTGGGAACAGCTCCACATGGCCCAAGGAGTACAGCACATGCAGATCATTCTCAGGGGCTCTTCCCAGCTCCGCAGGGGCAGAATTAAGGTTACACACAGGGGCGGCGAGTTGTATGGGCCCGTGGTGCCTGTGCTCACCGATATGAGAACAGGGGGCCTGGCTCCACCAAAGTTCAGGGCTGGGTCTCTCCCCCGGCCCCGCCTGCTGTCCCCACGCGCCTCCCCCAGAGCGTCCCCCACAGCCCCTCCTGCCACCCCTGGGCCAGTTAAAAGGGCCCGGGGCCCCCGCCGCCACCACCGGCAAGGCAACAGGACGAAGGCGGCTTCTTGCTCCCCGGCTCCGCTTACGGAAGCAGCCGGCACGTCCCTGCGGGCCCGGGGGGGTGGGGGGGGGGGCGGAAAGGGGAGCGAGCGTCTCCGCGCGCTGCCCCCACCCAGAGCGCCGACTCTGCCGACTGCGGCCAATGGGAGCTGCGGGGAGCCGCCTGAGGCAAGTGTTAGGCTCTAGATATTCAGGTCTCTCGGTAAAGGCCTGTACTCTAAGAATTTAGGTGTATTCTTATCCCTTGGCTAGTTATTGAGGTATGAAAGAAAGAATCAAAACCACTGTCTGCCGGTGTAAGGGCCTTCTCTCACTGGGACAGTCTGAGGCCCTGTTCTTAGGCTCAGGCCTTTGGCTAAGCAACAGAGGCAGCCATAAGCTGGGAAGCGACCGGTCACATCCTCAGCAGTCCCATTGAAATAAGGTGCTATTGGGCTGTTAGGAACACAGTCCTGTCCCGATAGTGCCCATCACCTCCAGAGAAAGGGAAGTGCCTAGAAGATGTAAAAGGAAACCTAGTTTGATAGCGTCCTGTCTGGCAAGAACTCACTTATCCATAGCTGGGATGTGAAATCCTCATTTCTGTGAAAAGAACGAGGAGGACTCGTGGCACCTTAGAGGCTAACAAATTTATCTGAGCGTAAGCTTTCGTGAGCTACAGCTCGCTTCACCATTTCTGTGTTTGTTCTATCACTGTAGTCCCCATTTCCCCATTGTTTGTCTGTATAATCTCTGTCTGGTTCTGGGATTGTTCCTGTCTGCTGTATAATGAATTTTGCTGGGTGTAAACTAATTGAGGTGGTGGGATATAATTGGTTACATAATCCTGTTACAATATGTTAGGATTGGTTAGTTAAATTTCAGGAAAATGATTGGTTAAGGTATAGCTAAGCCGAACTCAAGTTTTATTATATAGTCTGCAGTCAATCAGGAAGTGGGGGTGTGTGGGGGCGGAAATGGGAACAGGGAATGGGAGTAAGGAAGTTGGAATCATGTTTGGCTAAGGGCAGGAATGGGATCAGGGACACAGGTGGAAGGCTCTGTGGTGTCAGAGCTGGAAAGGGGGACACTAAGGAAGGAAACTGGAATCATGCTTGCTGGAAGTTCACCCCAATAAACATCGAATTGTTTGCACCTTTGGACTTGGGGTATTGTTGCTCTCTGTTCATGCAAGAAGGACCAGGGAAGTAAGTGGGTGAAGGAATAAGCCCCCTAACGGTAAGCTGCACCCCTCACCCTCTCCCACACCCCAACCCCAGACCAGACCCCAGACCACCTCCCACACCCCAACCACCCACCCCAGCCCAGAGCCTACACCCCAACTCCTTCCCAGAACACATTTCCCATACCCCCTCCTGCACCCCAACCCCCTGCCCCAGCCCAGACCCCACACCACGCACCCAAACTCCCTCCCAGAGCCTTAGGCAGGTGTGTGTGTGTGTGGGGGGGGGGACTTGGACCACCAAAAATTATACAAACCTGCCACCCTTGATTACATGGGCCTGTCCCCTAACTCTGCGTTTCCTGGTTTTCAGAGCTTTGAGGGCCTCCCCATCCTGGAAGGGCAAGAGATGGCCCCAGCCCGCGGCAAGCTTAACACTGAGATCACCATGGTTTTGCAAGTAAATAAGATTGAGGTTCGGGTTCTGACCTCCCTGTGCCTGCATCCCCATGCTGCCCTGAAGCTAACTGGGCTGGCAGGGAGAGGGGGGAACTGCAGGGCTCAGATGCACAGACCCCCACCCTGCTGCTCCAGAGCTGGCTGTGGTGTGGGTGAGGGTTATTTGTCTCTCTGGTACCAGCCGCAGTTCAGGGCCTGATCCCCTTGTCACTGCAGCTGACACAAGCCCAGGAGCCAGCCCTGCAGGACCCCTCTCCAGTCCAGGGCCAGGAGCCGTGGCATGGACCAATCAGCTGTGGATGCAGGGGCGGGACCAGTCGCGAAGTGGACCAGTCACTGCTAGGTCTGGACTGCAGAAGCCTGGACTTTGACTCTTATTTCGAAATCCGTCCCCCAGAAGCAGCACGGCTTTGTAGGGCACCCAAAAATTTGGGGCACCCCTGAGGCTTAGTGTCCAACCTCCCACCTTTTCCGCTCCCTGTTCTGATCCTTCCTGCAGCTCCCACCACAGCTGGCTGCTGCAGCCTGGTGAGTCTTCCGGGGGAGGGGATCTGCTACTTAACAGTGAAAAAGCCTCCAGCCTGCCAGACCTGTTAGCACAACACTGAAACTGTTAAAGAGCCATTTAAGTTTTTTTTCCACTGCATGCATCCGATGAAGTGAGCTGTAGCTCCCGAAAGCTTATGCTCAAATAAATTTGTTAGTCTCTAAGGTGCCACAAGTCCTCCTTTTCTTTTTGCGGATACAGACTAACAGGGCTGCTACTCTGAAACCTGTCAAGTGGTAATGAAGCCATTTAACAAGCATTTGCCAACCCCCAGGTCTATACTGTCAGTTTCTGAATTTACTGACAAAACCAGTTGTGCATTACTCAACTCCTCCGAGTTAAGATCAAGTGTTTACTCAGAACATGTTAGTCACAGGACCTTAGTTTAAAATTTGCTTTAAAAATATTTCATTAGTGTGTTGCTGAAGATGATAAAATCACATCTCTAAAAAAACCCTTGCATCAATTTATAGATCATAGAATCATAGAATATCAGGGTTGGAAGGGACCTCAGGAGGTCATCTAGTCCAACCCCCTGCTCAAAGGAGGACCAACCCCAATTAAATCATCCCAGCCAGGGCTTTGCCAAGCCTGACCTTAAAAACTTCTAAGGAAGGAGATTCCACCATCTCCCTAGGCAACACATTCCAGTGTTTCACCACCCTCCTAGTGAAAAAGTTTTTCCTAATATCCAACCTAAACCTCCCCCACTGCAACTTGAGACCATTACTCCTCGTTCTGTCCTCTGCTACCACTGAGAACAGTCTAGATCCATCCTCTTTGGAACCCCCTTTCAGGGAGTTGAAAGCAGCTACCAAATCCCCCCTCATTCTTCTCTTCCGTAGACTAAACAATCCCAGTTCCTTCAGCCTCTCCTCATAAATCATGTGTTCCAGTCCCCTAATCATTTTTGTTGCCCTCTGCTGGATGTTTTCCAATTTTTCCACATCCTTCTTGTAGTGTGGGGCCCAAAACTGGACACAGTACTCCAGATGAGACCTCACCAATGTCTAACAGGGGGGAATGATCACGTCCCTCGATCTGCTGGCAATGCCCCTACTTATACATCCCAAAATGCCATTGGCCTTCTTGGCAACAAGGGCACACTGTTGACTCCTATCCAGCTTCTCGTCCACTGTAACCCCTAGGTCCTTTTCTGTAGAACTGCTGCCTAGTCACTTGGTCCCTAGTCTGTAGAGGTGCATGGGATTCTTCCATCCTAAGTGCAGGACTCTGCACTTGTCCTTGTTGAACCTTATCAGCTTTCTTTTGGCCCAATCCTCTAATTTGTCTAGGCCCCTCTGTATCCTATCCCTACCCTCCAGCGTATTTACCACTCCTCCCAGTTTAGTGTCACCTGCAAACTTGCTGAGGGTGCAATCCACACCATCCTCCAGATCATTTATGAAGATATTGAACAAAACCGGCTCCAGGGCCGACCCTTGGGGCACTCCACTTGGGGCACTCCACCAGCTGCCAACTAGACATGGAGCCATTGATCACTACCCGTTGAGCCCGACAATCTAGCCAACTTTCTATCCACCTTATAGTCCATTCATCCAGCCCATAGTTCTTTAACTTGCTAGCAAGAATACTGTAGGATACCGTATCAAAATCTTTGCTAAAGTCAAGGAACAACACGTCCACTGCTTTCCCCTCATCCACAGAGCCAGTTATCTCGTCATAGAAGGCAATTAGATAAGTCAGGCATGACTTGCCCTTGGTGAATCCATGCTGACTGTTCCTGATCACTTTCCTCTCCTCTAAGTGCTTCAGAATTGATTCCTTGAGGACCTGCTCCATGATTTTTCCAGGGACTGAGGTGAGGCTGACTGGCCTGTAGTTCCCAGGATCCTCCTTCTTCCCTTTTTTAAAGATGGGCACTACATTAGCCTTTTTCCAGTCGTCCGGGATGCACAAACTGAGTATTCATCTTTAGCCTTAAATGCTTGGATCTTCCGACATATAGTTTTTTAAATATATCCTTCAAAAGACCACCCTTATCTAAAACCCACATGCGAGCCCAGGCTGCCTCAGGCAAAGGGGCACCAGTTTAAGAATACTGCATAGGGCCCCATAAATCGTAAGGACATCCCTGCCCTGGAGGGCAAGCAGAAAAGAGGTTAGGTCCAGGCATGGACCCTAACAGCCCCACCCCACAGCTTGCTAGTTTGTTAATTTCAGCGTACTAAAGGGGCCGGAGAGACACAGAACTGTCCTCTGACAATGTTAAACAATTAAACAGGGTTGAGAGTATGGAAACCTCAGGCTGCTTTGTCCCCTGGCAAACAATAGAATCCTCATGCTGCAACTTGGAAATTTATTAAGCAGGATACACAAGAAAATAATTCAAAACAAAACAAAGGATTTTGAAAGTGAGTGTTAAGCAAAACAATTGTAAGCAAAACTTGAAGTCCCTTTTTTTCAGAGAGGATACTTGTGAAATATTCTTTTGTTGAGAGCTGTGAGTTTTGTGGTTACTTTTCCTGCTTTTAACAAAACGGATGCAAAAGGAAGCGGAGGAAGAGAACCAATAGTAAGGTGGGAGAAATATGGCTTTGTGTCGGCGTTTTCAGGACACAGGACAGCTGATCTGTCATGGCTAGATGCTCTGGGCTGGCAAGTCGGTCAGGATAGCTGTTGCTCTGGACCTGACTCACTTTCCCAGTCCTGGTCATCATCTGGCTGTTCTGGGCAGGTCCTTTTCTTCACCAGTTCTTCACTGAGTGGGCTCTCTTATGCCATTATGCTGGTGTCATGCCTTGCAGTTGATTAAAGGATCAGCTCAAAGACGCACACACACACACAGAGATAGGACAGGCAGAAGATAGCAGGGGATGGAAAGGAACACACAAGGGAAAGGAAAAACAGCAGGATCCTCATGTTTATTAACCTGGTGTCTTGGTGGACTGGCCGTGATGGCCAGGTGTCCCCACTGGTTTGCTGAGCTCTGGGTGTTGCAGTGACCCTGGAGGCTCACCACCCTTCCCCTCTCTGGTTTCTTTCCAGGCAAATGATAACCAAACCCATGCCTATGCAGGAGCCCACCACAGTCCAGGGTAGACACAGATGGACATCATTTTCTATGTGAAAACTGACAAGTCCTTCATGTAAGTCAACATTTTACCCCCTCCTCCAGGCAGCTGCACAACCATGACAAAGATAGACTTGTTTCTGATGAAGTAATCTGAAAATTTCTTCCCTTTTTCCACTTGTTGGTTAGCGTACAGCAAACTAAATTGTTGGTAACCTGGCGATAAAATAAAGGGAGAGTTAGCACAGTGGATCTCTAAACAATTGCTTTTCTGCCATTTCTTATTTGGACTGTTGGATCAAAAAGCGAAATAACTAAACATATAAGAAAATGATTTCTAGCTGCTTGACTTGTCTGTAGATGAAATAACTAATTAAAAAAAAATCACAAGTCTCTTACAATAATGGAAACTGACGTTGCCAAAATGTTGTTCTGCTGGATGGTGTATAATTATCCAAATGCAAAATACGTCTCAGACGCTGAGCTCTCTCAAACAATAATTGCTCAGTTTTAAAGTACGTTTATTTCCTTACAACTTACCTGGCTTCTTCAGGAGTTTGGTTGCCACCATCTCCATGAATTTGTCAATGGTCATATTGTTGAATTCCTGCTCTTTATTTGCCACATCTATGATGCTTCTTCTGCCCTCCACCCCATCTACAAACACCTGGAACACGATAGACATCCTCACTGCTCTTCCATCAGCTGGCAACTGAGCCAGTGCCTTCCCTTCTCCTCACCACCAAGTCTCTGAAGCTTTCACTTTCACTGTTTGTGATGCATTTTTAAAGCAACAACGTCTGCATTACTGAGCCGTAAAAACAGCCATTAAGAAATGTCTTCCAGAGCAGTCATTGGGGTGGATGCTGGGGCAGCTGTCTCGGGACTGGTCTTGGGGGGAGAGCTGGGTGATGCTGTAGATACAGGTTTAACACTGGTGAAAGGCTTCAATATGATTTTAGCTGTTAGCTGAGATTGGCGTGAGCATGGCATTGGTTTGAGCTGGTATTAACAAGACAGCAGGACCTTGTTTTGCAAAAGTAAGGACTCTGCTGAGCCAAACGGTCTTAAGCTCTTCGGACTTTTTCCACAAAAGGACAAAGCAGTGTGACCAAAACCCCTCTCCATTCTGAACCGTGTTTTGCAGGACAGCGGAAAATAGAAACGAGCTCATGGGCGGCCGGTGACAAGGCCGTTGGGGGAAGCTAGCCCCCAGCCCCTCCCCTTGTGCCCAAGGCCCTGCCCTATATGCCCCCCCTTCTGTCCCCCCTCCCCTGCAGGAGCTCAGAGCACCCCCACCACAGCCCCTGGCCCCAGCGCCGGGCAGCCAGCCCCGGTGCACCATGTGGCAGCACTCCCGGCCCCGGTGCTCTGGGCGGCGCAGCCAGCCTCCGGGTGGCATGGCCCCAGCAGCAGCCGCTCTGACTCCCTGCGGGAGGCAGGCCAGCCAGCCCCAGCCAGCCTGGGCTCGCCAAGGCAGAACGCTCTGGGAACTGCAGGAGGGGGCCTGGCCTGGGGGTGCAGTGTGGGCAGGGCCACGCTAGGCTGTTTGGGAAGGCACAGCGTACCCCTGCCTATGTAAGGATACCCGCTGCCCGTGTTCCCGGAGCTCTGAAAGGGGAGGGGGTGCATGCCTGCTGGGCAGCTGAACTCAAAACACTGAGCAGAGCGGTCACGGTGGGCATTGTGGGATAGTGAGGGAGGCCAGTTCTGGCGATATAACAAATGGCACTGTCTACGCTGACGCTTTGTTGCTTTAACTTTGCAGCAAAAAGCTCGATGCCTCTCATCGAGGTAGTTTTATTTTGTCAGAAAACAGCAGAGTTTTGCCTCCAAAAGGAGCTTTGCAACGTGTCCACCTCCACCATTTTGTCGGCAAAAGCTGCCTTTTGCGGACACAGCTGTGCAGTGTGGACAAGGCTTGAGCCTCCGGTGTCTTTCCCTCCTCTGCTGTCCCAGCTGCCCCCTCAATCTTTAGAAACTGGTGCCCTGAGCCCCTGCAAATGAAAGTAAGACGATCAGTTTTTAATAAAAGGAGTACTTGTGGCACCTTAAGAGCTCTCCTTACAGTGTGTATAACACCCATTGTTTCATGTTCTCTGTGTATATAAATCTCCCCACTGTATTTTCCACTGAATACATCCGATGAAGTGAGCTGTAGCTCACGAAAGCTCATGCTCAAATAAATTGGTTAGTCTCTAAGGTGCCATAAGTACTCCTTTTCTTTTTGCGAATACAGACTAACATGGCTGTTACTCTGAAACCTGTCAGTTTTTAATGTGACTGTTGTCCCTGCCAAGTCTTTCTCACTCAGGGACAAATCCTACACTCCGTATTCAGGCAAAAATAACCTACTGGCTTCTGAGGAGCTTTGCCTAAGGACTCTATGAGTTTGCTAAAGTGGCCTAGGGAATAAAAGCTCATTTTTTAAAAAAACAAATTGCAACATGGCTACAGGCAGCGGTGCTTGATTACAGCCAGTTGTTTTCTTCCTGATGCAGCTCTGGTTGGTGAACTGTGGAGAGGGAGATCTAATCTACGAATAAAAAAAGAGAAAAATGAAAGTAAGTTTTAAGTTTCATTTTCACCGCTGGGTGGGGCAGTGTTTCCAGGAATTAGAGCTGTTTATCAGAACGGTGACACCATGAACAAACATTAATTTTGGACACGGCTGTAGAGAGACATGAGCCTGGAGTTCCCCTGCCTGTGACACAGCCCCAAGGGCTGAGGCCCACAAACGCAATTATCCAGGCCAAGGCCAAGCTTCCTGGGAAGCTCAGGGGGGTTTCTGTGGGCTCATCGGGGCTATGCAGGGTTCATGTTTGCAAAGTAACCACAGTAGCTTTTCCTTCAGAATGCCCAGGGGCTTGTATTGAGCATTTAAAACCCAAATGTCCCCTATAGTATGCATACCTCACGCTTGCCTTTGTACCATTTGAATACCAAACACCTTTCACTAAACGCACCAAATAAACTGCATTTCTCTCCATGAAAAACAAGATGTTCGCCCTCCTGTGGTTTCCGTGCTGTAATCAACCACCTCCCATTTCCCATTGGCCCCCCTCGCTGTGGCAAAGCAGGTCTGTCTGCTGACTGCCTAGGCAGAGTAGGTGCATCTATGCAGATGCGCTCTGCTCCTGAGATCCTTGCCCCAGTGCCTCAGTAGCCATGGGGTATCCTGGCTTACCTATGTTTGTCTGATCATTGTGAAGGGGTGTGTTACTGCATGAATAAATGGGGTTAATCCAGGAAGAGGGTGTCTGCACGTCAAAAAACAATGGCTTCAGATAGTCACCCAGCTACCAACACTTAAAGGACAATGCAGGGGCCATTTGCTCTGATGTTTCTACCTTGGGTCCCCAGTGAGCCAAGCCAACAAGTTTGGCAAGCAGGGGGCTGTTCTGGGGTGCAATAAAACAAGGTCTAATTGTGGTGCTGTCTCTCTCAGTGCATAGGTCATTGATCCTCTGGAGTTCCATCTGTTTTTCTCAGGAAGCTCCATGGTGTCTGTTTCTGTCTCAGGCCTTTTCCCCGAAGCGGGGGGGAAGCCTGGTTCTCCATTCCTCTCTGGAGTCTCCCCGGCTCACAGCATGAATTATAAAATGCTCATGTCCATTGTCCTAACCTGGTCTTCTCAAGCCCGGGCAATTCTTTTATTATCTAGAAAAAAAGTCCTCTTTAAAAGTCTGTATCCAAAAGTGGAAGAGATTCTCTGTTCAGGCCAAAGATAAGGGCCTAATGCCTGATTCCTCACAAGTAATCTAGCTAGGTATGTGTTAGATTATGATTTCTTTAAATGGCTGAGAAAATAGCTGTGCTGAATAGAATGAATATTCCTGTCTGTGTGTCTTTTTTGTGACTTAAGGTTTTGCCTAGAGGGATTCTCTTATGTTTTGAATCTAATTACCCTGTAAGGTATCTACCATCCTGATTTTACAGAGGTGATTCCTTTTTACTTCTATTAAAAGTCTTCTTGTAAGAAAACTGAATGCTTTTTCATTGTTCTTAAGATCCAAGGGTTTGGGTCTGTGGTCACCTATGCAAATTGGTGAGGATTTTTACCAAACCTTCCCCAGGAAGTGGGGTGCAAGAGTTGGGAGGATTTTGGGGGGAAAGACGTGTCCAAATTAAATTTCTTCAGGAACCCAGATAAAGTTTGGTGGTGGCAGTGGAAGTCCAAGGGCAAAGGGTAAAATAGTTTGTACCTTGGGGAAGTTTTAACCTAAGCTGGTAAAAGTAAGCTTAGGAGGTTTTCATGCAGGTCCCCACATCTGTACCCTAGAGTTCAGAGTGGGGAAGGAACCTTGACAAGGTGCCATCAGTGAGCAGTGTTGGAGTTATGCCTCTGTGTGTGCACGCTAGCCCAGCGAGACGATGGGACCACAAAATGTCCGCCTGTGGGGACTCCACACCGACTGCTAGTGAGTGTGCACACCTCTGAGAGCAGGCATCCTCACAGGGCTATGGTTATGGCTCTTAAAAGGGAGTGATGATCAGTGGATCCTAATCTCGCCAAAGTGCTGGCTCCTATATAGCCTGGTATTGTCCCCTGCCCTCAGATAGTGCCCCTGTCCCAACTGTAGACTCATCTGTGGTCCGTTAGCAGCAAGTTCTGTAGAAACTGATATTTATACCTCTGAGCAAGCCTGAGAAAGGCACAGTCGGGATCTCTGCTGATTTGCCAAGAAATGGGACGGGAGGCTGGCAGCGATTGGAGTTAGGGGCAGAGATGGGGAGTGGTTGGGCAACGAGACTTGGTCTGGGAGCCAGGGAGGGAAGTGGTGGTGAGGGGATTGGCCAAGGGGGAAAGAACTGGAGGAGGTAGGATGACCAGAAAGCAAGTGTGTGTGAAAAATCAGCATACTTTTTGGGAGGGTGGGGGGTATAGTTGCCTATATAAGACAAAGCCCCTAATATCGGGATGGTCCTGATAAAATTGGGACATCTGGCAGTGTTCCCTCTAGGTTTTTACATCCATGTGTGGAAGGAATTTTGTTATGTGCACAATATGGAGGCGATGTGTGATTCATCACCTTCATATCAGTGCCCATAACAAAATTCATGTGGTGGGGTTGGGGCCGAGGCGTTCGGAGTGTGGGAGGGGGCTTGGGGCTGGGGCAGAGGGTTGGGGTGCGGGGGGATGAGGGGTCTGGCTGGGGATGCAGACTCTGGGGTGGGGCTGGGGATGAGGATTTTGGGGTGTGGGAGGGGGCTCAGGGCCGAGACAAAGGGTCAGGGTGCAGGGGATCAGGGGTTTGGGGTGCAGGCTGTCCCAGGGCTGCGGTGGGAAGAGAGGACTCCCTCCACCCCTCTCTTGCTGCAGCAGCTCGGGGCCAGGTCAGAGGTGCCTCTCCCCGGTCACATCAGCAATGGCGGGGCTGGGCTGGGCTGAGGGTGGGGCTCCTGTCCCTGTCAGCTACAGCGGGCCTGGGCTGGGCCGAGGGAGGGGCTCCTCTCCTTGGCAGCTCCGGTGGGGCCAGGCTGGGTCGGAGGAGTGGTGCCTCTCCCCCCAGCCTGCGTGGCCCTTGAGAGCCTGCTCCGTGACTGCACAGCTTACAGGGGACATAGACACCTGGTGACCCTACCAGGAGGGGAGGCAGATCGGACAAGGAGCTGAGATAGGCGGGGAGAACTGGAAATGGCTGGGCTAAGACTGGGACAAGGAGCTGGGGAGTGGAAGTGGGGACTGGGAATGGCAAGGTGGGGAGACTGGGACTGGGGTGAGGAATCTGGAGGATTGAGACTGGGATCAGAAACTCAGGAGTGGAAACTGGAGCTGGCTAAATGAGGAGACTGAGAGGGGACGAGGAGCCACGGGTGTAGTGGAGACTAGGACTGGGACAGGGCAGAAGGGGTCAGGCTTCGGGGGCATGGGTCAAAGAGTCTACGTTCACTACAGCAGTGGTTCTCAACAAGGGGCACGTGTAGCCCTGGCGATACTCAGAGGTCTTCCGGGGGTACCTCCACTCACCTGGATATTTGCCTTGTTTTCCAACAGGCTCCATAAAAAGCACGAGCGCAGTCAGGACAAGCTAAAATTTCATACAGACAATGACTTGTTTACACTGCTCTATATGCTACACGCGGAAATGTAAGTACAATAGTTATATTCCTGTTGATTTATTTCATAATTATCTGGTAAAACTGAGAAAGTAGCAATTTGTCAATAACAGTGTGGCTGGGACACTTCTGTATTTTTGTGTCTGAATTTATAAACTGGCTGAGATTCACACATTTCTCTAAAAACCTGTTAAGTCTACAAGACAATGATATAACCACTTTGAATCAAGTTTATTTTTTTCTTGGGAAATGGCACAATTTGTGGGCGGAAAAAGAGAGAGAAAAATCATTATGTGACACTACTGTATTACTTAAAACAAAACCGATTTTAAAAAGTTAAGGATACTAAGTGACAACAATGTTGTGCTGAAACACACGTTTATTATACTGGATCTGATATATATTTGAGCAATATAAGATATATGACGTCTTAAAAGCAAAGAAATGAAGAATTAAAGTATTTGTAAATAAGAGGAAGCACAACCTTAAGTCCTTTGCTGAATGGGGAGCTAAACAAATTGGATGGAGCGTACAGAGCATTACACTGTAAGAGTTAGTGGCAACTTAATATTGGCTATAAACAATACAATCCATATGCCCCTAGAAGCTCTAAAATTGTTAGAAAACTATCCATCAAAATTGACTGTATATTTGATTGTCATTGATTTGTGCTCTCTGCACAAGCAAAGCATCACCCCACTCTCTTGTTTTTGTCCTGAAAAACTTTGCCAGCTCTAGGACTATGGGAATAAATCCTGTTCGTCCTTTTGACTGTAGACTACAGAGGTAGCGAATCATTTCTAATTTTCAAATAATGAGAGTTCCGTTAATATTTTACTAGACCTGCACTTAGAATCCCCGTGTGGCATGAATCATTGTCTAAATCCAATCTCTCTGCGTGTAGATAGCTTGTATTTCCTGTGTTCCTAAGTGCTGTACATGGACCAAAAGCAATGGTGAGCAGGCTTGGAGTTATCTAGAAATGGTCAAAAATTCTCAGTCAAAACTGTTTTTGACAGAAAATTGGGTTTTCAACTAACCCGGGTTTTCCATGGAATGTGTCTGCTTTCTGTGGAAAATTACAAACTTATTCACTGAAAACCAAAACATTCTCAGCCCAAACCTCAAAAGTTTAATTTTTCAGTTTTTCACAAAATGAAATGTTTAGCAGAAAACATTGACAAAAAATGAATTTTTTTGTGGTGGTGAAATTTTGCACAGGAAGAAAAAAATCTGACCAGTTCTAGTCATATCCTCTTGCCTCACACAATTTCAAGCATACTGTGAGCAGATAGCATTCTGCTAGTAGACGGGCACAAACATTACATTTCACCAAAACTTCCTAGAAGTGTCATTTTAAAATCTCAAAGATCTAATTCAATTTATTCAACATTTTCAGAACAGGAGTCAATTAATTTGTTAATGAGCTTTAATGCTAAACCTCTGAGAGCAAGACATTTTTTTTTGGCGTTCCAAAGCAAACCAAAATCCGTCTTGCAGGGAAATGCTAACTACAGTCTTAACTATGAAGAGTCTACTGTAATGTGACAGTAGTGGATATCTAAGAACCACGTTCTTCTAACACTGAACAGAGAATATTGCTGTACGGGAATAAAGAAGACCCATAAGTTTACTTCCACAGTGAGGCCAGCATAACACATTGTACATAGACCAATTTATTCACAGCTTCACAATGGGTTATATTTAGAAATTTGGTATGTTTGGTTTGTCTTAACCAGCCCCCGCTATTCCCAATGAATGGCAAACCTGAACTTTCTTAGCCATGAAAAGAGTAAGATTGGTTAATACTGGGTTCAAGAGGGACTCCCCAGGTTGTGCGTGTTAGATTGCAGTACTGTGTGTGAAAAGCTGGACATGTTTCACAAGCCCCTATCCCTGTGGGGAAGGTTGGAGGACTGCACAGAAAGAGTGGTTTTTCATTCAGTTAGACAAAATACTTTAAAAGCCAAGATCGAACCTCTTTATCCTAAGCCTATGAAAACAAAAACATTTGTATTTGGTTTTGTTCAAGTTTGGTTCAGCCTTAGCCACCTTGTAGAGAGGGGAAATATAATTATGATTATGAATTTATGAACCAGCAAAATCTAAGTATCTGTTAATTACATGGGTTCTCCAGTATCATAAACAAGCTACAAAAATGGCATATAAATTTTAGATTACAAGCATTTTTCTTTTTTCACATATGGCTTAAATATCAGGCGCAGCAGACCTATAATATCCCCCACAACACACACTATCCTTCCTGGAAAAAATGTCATTGGAGGGGATGGGCTTGTCCTGACTCTCTATCAATCTCTTCTCTGTCCATCAAGCTTAATTTGACAGGAGGGATAACGTAGCATTCGGGAGTACTGCGTGAAGCTGGGTACTGACCCTGGGGCATTTTCCCAATCT
Source organism: Lepidochelys kempii (assembly GCF_965140285.1). Taxonomy (NCBI): domain Eukaryota; kingdom Metazoa; phylum Chordata; order Testudines; family Cheloniidae; genus Lepidochelys; species Lepidochelys kempii. Next base: position 5,503,228 of record NC_136385.1, read on the forward strand.
CCCTGGCCTGTGTGGCTGGAACAATTTTGCTTATTTCTGAGCCCATACCGGAATTTGTGTTTGTTTTGGAGCTAGTGGCTTTGCACAGTATTTAAAATAGGCACCACCTTTGCTGGCTTGGCAGTTACGAGCAATTTCAAGGCAAGCGAAACAAAATTCAACTTGACATTGTGGACATACAATATATTCGCACTTTTCTATGTGTTCAATGAGTCTCCCACAGGTGGGACAAGCACGGACGGAGGGACAGTTTTTTATTTCACTTCCTGGAAGATCCTTCAGCTTGCAGTTTGCTAAGACTTCCAGGGACTGGTGCTTGCATCCCTCATTTTCACACCTCTCAGAGGGTGCTCCAGCACCTTTCCAGGGCTTCAGGCACTGCCAGCAGAACTCAAAGACGTCCCCCTTCAGCGAATGGCAGAGGATACAGACCACCCTCAGGTTTTTCAGATCACGGCGTTCCACAAAGCTTTTGCAATTGGGACACTTAGAGAAAAAACAAATTTCAGACGTGAGTGAGAATGTTACTCCATCCTTTTCCAAAAGAAAGTGACACAAAATGGTATTTACATCACTTCTGGAGTTCCTTCCCATTTTACAGATCACCCATAAAGATGAGTGTGTGCCTGCAGGAGGGTGGTCACCCACTCCAGCCTTAAAGGGCTTAAAACAGCCCAGGAGAGGCCTGTGGCTGGGAGCAACCAGTCCCCAGGCTGACTGGGGGGAAGCAGGCTCAGCTGTGGCCACGCCCCAATCAGGGCTTAGCTGGCTCTTATAAGAGGGCAGTGGGCCAGGAGCAGACAGTCTCCTGTAGCTGGGGAGGGAGATGGGCCTGGCTGCTGGGGAGCAGACAAGGGTACCCAAGGTGGAGCAGGGCTGGGGAGCTTCAGCCTGGAAACCTCACAGGCTGCAAGCCTAGTGTAAAGCTGAAAAGGGTACTGGGGTTGCAGGGGGGAAGCCCATGGGTAGGCAGAGGCAGCAGGTCCAAACCCCCTTGCCTGTCATGATTGGCTTATACACTACAGTCCACCTCAGTGTGCGGGGGCTCAGCGGTGACTGGCAGTAGCCAAAGACTGAGGTGAGGTGGGGATAGTGGGTGGGGGGTCCCCAGGGAGGGGAGACTCAGAGATCTGTGGGGGAACTATCAGGGGGAAGCACCCTGGGTAAAAGGGGCACCGGGGTTCAAGAAGGATGTGGGGGCCAGCAGCCTGCAGAGGGTGCTCCGAAGGCCGGAAGAGCTAATTCCCTGAGAGACCGGCAGGAGGTGCTGCAGGGGTGAGTCCCGCACACCACAGTGCCCTTTTGACTTCTTTATGATTTATAATGAAGGTCTGAAAGGGTATTTTCCTCTCCAGAAACACTTATTGTTTTTGATTATTTGCCACAGAAATATCAAGAACATCAAGTCTTAGGCCTTTTCTATACTATATAGTTTTGTCAACAAAAGCTGACTTTTTTGTCGACAAAACAGTGGAGGTGTACACACTGAAATGCTCCTCCTGCTGATGTAACTCCCCTGCTACGCTGACATAATAAAACCACCTCAACAAAAGGCATAGGGCTTATGTCGGTGCAGCTAGGGCGACACAGTGTCTGTGTAGACGCTGCATTCCTTACATCGGCCATTCCTTACATCGGCCATTCCTTACTGTCAGCCAGCTCCCCTTCTCAGGAGCCAGAAGCTCCTGGCTGATATATAGGACAATCCTGTCCTGAAGAGTGGCTTGCAGTATATTAAGCAATAGATCCCTGGCCTCCATAAACAGTGGTGGTGAACTCCTACTTGACAGGAGTGCACCCTTCTCCCTAAAAACAATGGGGAGTCCTTGTGGCGCCTTAGAGACTAACAAATTTATTTGGGCATAAGCTTTTGTGGGCTAAAACCCACTTCATCAGATGCATGGAGTGGAAAAATACAGAAGGCAGGTATATATATTACAGCACATGAAAAGATAGGAGTTGCCTTACCAAGCTGGGGGGCTCAGTGCTAACAAGGCCAAGTCAATCAAGGTGTAAGTGGCCTATTCCCAACAGTTGACAAGAAGGGGTGAATATTAACAGAGGGAAAATTACTTTTTGTAGTGACCCAGCCTCTTCCAGTCTTTATTCAGGCCTAATTTGATGGTGTCAAGTTTGCAAATTAATTCCAGTTCTGCAGTTTCTCCTTGAAACTGCAGGTTTTTTGTAGAATAATGGCCACTTTTAAGTCTGTTATTGAGTGTCCAGGGAGACTGAAGTGTTCTCCAACTGGTTTTTGAATGTTACAATTCTTGATGTCTGATTTGTGTCCATTTATTCTTTTGTGTAGAGACTGTCCAGTCTGGCCAATGTACATGGCAGAGGGGCATTGCTGGCACATGATGGCAGATATCACATTGGTAGATGCACAGGTGAACGAGCCCCTGATGGTGTGGCTGATGTGGTTAGGTCCTATGATGGTGTCCCTTGAATAGATATGCGGACAGACTTGGCAACAGGGTAATATATATAAACTGCCTATTGTATTTTTCACTCCATGCATCTGATGAAGTGGGTTTTAGCCCACAAAAGCTTATGCCCAAATAAATTTTTTAGTCTCTAAGGTGCCACAAGAACTCATATTTGTTATTGCTGATACAGACTAACACGGTTCCCGCTCTGAAACCCTTCTCCCTAGCTACTCCTGGAACTGTCCGTATTCGAGACACCTAGAGAGACCTGTGCTGAAAGGCTGAGGGACAGCTCTGCCTACAGAAGGACATGTGCGTTGGTGAAGTCAGGACCTTAAAAGGAGGCTTGGCACTGAACCCTAGCAGAAGTGGACAGGGTTAGTGGGAGATGAACCAGGCCATACCTGGGACTCCCACATTAGGGAGACTTCCATAGCCCTGCATTGGAACGCTGCTTGGAGGTCAGTGCAGATGCCAAGGCTGGAGGTGATGGCTTAGCCCATTGTAAGAACATGGGTGTTGGTGCTGAAAAGGGTCGTCCTGGGCCCTTCACAGCATCTTTATCTTTAAGAGGGCCTGCCTTGGCCTTAAGGGTTTCCCCAGTAAGACAGGCCTGGCTGCCATTCCAGGAAGCTTGAGGGGTAAACGTCTGGCAAATGAGCACTGTGCTGGAGCATGGATCACCCCAAGGCAGAAAAGATGAATCCAGCTCCAAGAAGATGGAAGGGGAGTAAGCACAGGTGTTTTTCTAGGCTTAAGAGCCCTGCATGCACAGTGCACACCAAAGCCTGACAAAATCTATCAACCTATCGAAGGCATTTGTGGAGGCCCAATGGACACAGCTTTCCAGAAGGTTCTGGAAACTTGAGTTGTCAGGCTCACCATCCCATGAATGGGAATGTACAGAGGCCCTTGAAATAGTGCTTTCCTCTGCAGGTCACCTTTCAGGAGATAGACCGTTCTCTGTCTGCTGTGTATAAAGATAACTTTCCCAAAGGCTTGTCTGGTTTTTTTTAAGCTCCATCTCCTGCACATGTCCAGCTGCATAAATAAGCTGAATGTCCCCCTGCTCTGTTAGGGATGTGGGCTATGTGAGGCTGGGCAGAGGAACAGCTGGATACAGGATGTCTTCTCCTTGGGGTGCCCTGGATCAGTAACCGGTAGCATCACTGTCATGGCGCAACATGGAAGCTGCCGCAACAGCACCAGCAGGAGCAGCTCAGCTTCACTGTTATCTACAAGGTGCCATCATGAATAAAACAAAGGCAGAGGTGTGAAAGAGGAGAGGAGCAGTAGGGATCCGTGCTCACCTCTTTGAAGTCATGGTAATATTTAGCTGCAAACTTTGCAAGTTTTTCTTCAAAGTTCTGTTGCTCTGTTTCAGTGAGTAAAGCATTCCAACGGACTTCCGGATAGGACCATTCCTTCCCACATTTCTCCCCATTAACATCAGCAGGGCAGTGAAACCTCAAGTGACCCTGTAGGCCAGGAAAGCAGAGAAGTAAAAGAGGCAAAGCTGTGAAATTTGAAACCTGTGCCATATTACAAACCACTCTTAAGGTCAGCGTTAACTCCATCTTAATAGAGTTGTTTGTTTTACTTGTTTGGAACTTGGGTCTAGTGGAGATTCTGGAGGTGGTGATTCCAGTGATGGAAGTGATAAAAACAGTCAGAAAAAAATGGTGCTTTCTCTGATTTCTGGAGCAGCTTAATTCTTAATTTCTCTCACTTTGTTGAAGTATATATGGTCATAACCTTAATGGGAAGTGAAGGTTGGGTTTTTTTTAAATAACTTGCTAATCTGAGGTTTATGAATGTGTCACTGAGTCATCACCAAGTGAAATATTTATAAATGTATTTAAAGGAGTATATTTGTGAAATATTTCCTGAAGCAAAAAGAACAAAGTCACGGGGAAAAGCTCATATTTAAATGGGGGGGAATCAGTGATTTGAAGAAAAATTGCTTTGATGACTCTGATTGTGGTCTCCATTCTGGCCATGTGTGCTGTTTTGTGGGGCTACTTATAAAATTACTCTGCTTTCTTTTAGTATTTAACATTTCTTTCCCTGTTTTGTCTGTCTGCTGTTTTGTTCTCATCTGTTCTGTATGTGCAGAGCTTGGAAAACTGCAAAGAGCAATTCCAGCCGCAGTTGGCTGTTTAATCCACCTGATGCTCTCCTTGGTGTGGAGGAACTTCAGGTTCTCATCCACTCAGCCTGCCTTCTTTCTTAAACTTAAGACTAGCTCACTGAACCAGCATTCACGGCACCAAAAGACTGAGATTTAGGAAGCAGGACTCATGAAGAACACGGTAGTCCTCGTGCAGTTTGAGAATGTGCTTTTGCGTTGATTTCGGGATAGCTGCTCTGGGCCTCTTCAGCAACATATTGATTTATGTTAGGATCATCTGAAAGTGCTCAACACGGCTTGATAACATGATCTGAATTTTTATTCTTTTCCCCATCCCTTTTTGCAGTGGATCATAACTTTCGGGGGCATTCATCTACTTCTTGTTATGCATTCCTCTGGCTGGGGAAGCCCATCCTGATCTTCAGGAGCCATATAACTCAGGGCCAACTACAAGCTGCCTCTTGTAATGCAGTGCTCCTGGGTGGATTGTTGGCAGTGGGGAACAGAATCCAGGAACCTCTGCATCTAAAAGCAAGAGCCTCTGCTGCCTGACCAATGTCTGTTAGCTCAGGGGCTGTAGCAGACCTGTTAAACCTCTATGTGGTTAAGCCTTTAGAGGAAGCGAGATCCACACTGCAGGTGTGTTGGGGAGTATTGGTGAGGCATGTCCCCCTGGGTGCCATATTTATAGAAGACTGAAGGCATAGGCGCCGACTCCGTGGGTGCTCTGGGGCTGGAACACCCACAGGGAAAAATTGGTGGGTGCTCTGCACCCACCGGCAGCTCCCCTCCCCACTCCTCCCCAGCTCGCCTCCGCCTCCACCCCTGAGCGCGCCGAGGCTCTAGATCCCAGCGCTTGCCACACAAAACAGCTGTTTTGCGGCAGCAAGTGCTGGGAGGGACGGAGGAGGAGGGGGAATGCGGAGCGCTCGAGGAAGAGGCGGGCCCGGGGTGGGGATTCGGGGAAGGGGTTGGACTGGGGGCAGGCATGGAGTCGGAGCAGGGCCGGGGCAGGGGGGTGGGGCTGAGCACCCACCAGTGCCGCAAACAGTTGGCGCCTGTACCTGAGGGAGGACTACATCAGGTCCGTAGGATAATGCATTGACTGAAACTGGTGTTTATTTGGGCTATGGAAAACTAAATGTGGCAAGGTGCTCAAGCTTTATTTTATCTCTGAGTGTACTTAGCTCTGTATAGGTCTACAGTACCAGGATCTTTTTGTTCCTCAAGAGAGCAGAGTGAAGAATTTTGGCTTTCTGCTAGGTAGGGTACTTCCCTGCACGGGTCATTCATGTCCATAAGATCTAGGTATGTCTCTAAAATTCTTATGCTCACCCTGGGTTATTGTTTGCACACTTTCTGGGTCCACTTTGACCACGTCTCATCAATAATTTGGTCTAAAAACTTCATTCTGTCCCTTGAGAATTTGCATGTATCCATTTTATCCACAGTGTCATCTCGTAGAATCATAGAATAACAGAGTTGAAAGGGACCTCTGGAGGCCATCTAGTCCAACCCCCTGCCCAGAGCAGGACCAATCCCAACTAAATCATCCCAGCCAGGGCTTTGTCAAGCCTGCCCTTAAAAACTTCTAAGGAAGGGGATTCCACCACCTCCCTAAGTAACACATTCCAGTGTTTCACACCCTCCTAGTGAAAAAGTTTTTCCTAATATCCAACCTAAACCTCCCCCACTGCAACTTGAGACCATTACTGCTTGTCCTGTCATCTGCTATCACTGAGAACAGTCTAGATCCATCCTTTTTGGACCCATCTTTCAGGTAGTTGAAAGCAGCTATCAAATCCCCCCTCATTCTTCTCTTCCGTAGACTAAACAATCCCAGTTCCCTCAGCCTTTCCTCATAAGTCATGCGTTCCAGTCCCCTAATCATTTTTGTTGCCCTTCGCTGGACTCTCTCCAATTTTTCCACATCCTTCTTGTAGTGTGGGGCCCAAAACTGGACACAGTACTCCTGATGAAGCCTCACCAATGTCTAATAGAGGGGAACGATCACGTCCCTCTATCTGCTGGCAATGCTCCTACTTATACACCCCAAAATGCCATTGGCCTTCTTGGCAACAAGGGCACACTGCTGACTCCTATCCAGCTTCTCATCCACTGTCATCCCTAGGTCCTTCTCTGCAGAACTGCTGCCTAGCCATTCGGTCCCTAGTCTGTAGCGGTGCATTGGATTCTTCCGTCCTAAGTGCAGGACTCTGCACTTGTCCTTGTTGAACCTCATCAGATTTCTTTTGGCCCAATCCTCCAATTTGTCTAGGTCCCTCTGTATCCTATCCCTGCCCTCCAGCGTATTTACCACTCCTCCCAGTTTAGTGTCATCCGCAAACTTGCGGAGGGTGCAATCCACACAATCCTCCAGATCATTAATGAAGATATTGAAAAAAAACCGGCCGCAGGACCGACCCTTGGGGCACTCCGCTAGATACGGGCTGCCAACTAGACATGGAGCCATTGATCACTACCCGTTGAGCCCGACAATCTAGCCAATTTTCTACCCACCTTGTAGTGCATCCATCCAGCCCATACTTCTTTAACTTGCTGACGAGAATACTGTGGGAGACCGTGTCAAAAGCTTTGCTAAAGTTGAGGAATAACACATCCACTGCTTTTCCTTCATCCACAGAACCAGTTATCTCATCATAGAAGGCAATTAGATTAGTCAGGCATGACTTTCCCTTGGTGAATCCATGCTGACTGTTCCTGATCACTTTCCTCTCATGCAAGTGCTTCAGAATTGATTCCTTGAGGACATGCTCCATGATTTTTCCAGGGACTGAGGTGAGGTTGACCGGCCTGTAGTTCCCAGAATCATCCTTCTTCCCTTTTTTAAAGATGGGCACTACATTAGCCTTTTTCCAATCTTCCAGGACTTCCCCCGATCGCCATGAGTTTGCAAAGATAATGGCCAATGGCTCTGCAATCACATCCGACAATTCCTTTAGCACTCTCGGATGCAACACATCCGGCCCCATGAACTTGTGCACATCCAGTTTTTCTAAATAGTCCCGAACCACTTCTAGTGTCATCTGCAGATGACACTAAGCTAGGGGGAGAGGTAGAAATGCTAGATGGTAGGGATAGGGTCCAGAGTGACCTAGACAAATTGGAGGATTGGGCCAAAAGAAATCTGAGATTCAACAAGGAGAAGTGCAGAGTCCTGCACTTAGGATGGAAGACTCCCATGCACCGCTACAGGCTGGGGACCGACTGGCTAAGCAGCAGTTCTGCAGAAAAGGACCTGGGGATTATAGTGAATGAGAAGCTGCATATGAGTCAGCAGTGTGCCCTTGTTGCCAAGAAGACTAACGGCATATTGGGCTGCGTTTGTAGGAGCATTGACAGCAGACCGAGGGAAGTGATTATTCCCCTCTGTTGGGCACTGGTGAGGCCACACCTGGAGTATTGGTTCCAGTTTTGGGCCTCCCACTACAGAAAGGATGTGGACAAATTGGAGCAAGTCCAGCGGAGGGTAATGAAAATGATCAGGCGGCTGGGGCATATTGACTTATGAGGTGAGGCTGAGTGAACTGGGCTTGTTTAGTCTGCAGAAGAGAAGAGTGAAGGGGGATTTGTTAGCAGCCGTCAACTGCCTGACAGGGGGTTCCAAAGAGGATGGAGCTCAGCTGTTCTCAGTGGTGGCAGATGACAGAACAAGGAGCAATGGTCTCAAGTTGCAGTGGGGGAGGTCTAGGTTGGATATTAGGAAACACTATTTCACTAGGAGGGCGGTGAAGCACTGGAATGGGTTCCCTAGGGCGGTGGGGGAATCTCCACCCTTAGAGGTTTCTAAGGCCCATCTTGACAAAGCCCTGGCTGGGATAATTTAGTTGGTGTTGGTCCTGCTTTGAGCAGGGGATTGGACTAGATGACGTCCTGAGGTCCCTTCCAACCCTAATATCTTCTAGAATTCTATGATTTGGCAGAAGTCATAATTCCTGGAAAGGTTCATCTTCCTTTGAAAGTGTTCAAAGGCAGATGATATGCCGAATGGATGTTGACTAAAACAAAAATTTCCAAATGGTGTAATAGAAGTAATTAGTAGTGTAGAGTCTATGGCTACTCAAAAGAACTGCAACTGGGCATGGCATTTTGAGAGGACTTTTGTGTCTCCAGATTCATAGAATCAGAGAACCATAAGGTTAGAAGGGACTGCAGGGATCATCTAGTCTAACCCCCTGCCAAGATGCAGGATTGCAAGTTGTTCTAACGTATGTTCTACACATTGAGGTACATGTCTCTTCCCTCAGAGATTCTCATCAAGCTTAAAAAATTGTACATGGATCTGAATCTTTGGGTTTTGGGCCTGTCACTAGCACACCATTCTGCTGGAATATCTACTTGGGAAGTTACATGCATCGTCTCCATTTGACGGAGTTCCTCTTTTACCTGGCTGTCAGTGGGAGGGAGACTTCTAGGTGCTGGCAGGGAGTGGGAATTGAAACCAAGTGGGGTGGCAGGTGAAGCTGCCTGTTGCCGGCTCTAAGGAAGTCAGTCACTGCTGTGTCAGGGCTCTGGCTGTGTTCAGTGTTTTGTATATAATGTGATCTCACCTCATTGCTTTGTGTACCCCTGACATTACAATATCATTACAACCCAAAGTACCAACGCAATGTTCAAAAGGCTGTTCGTACAGCTTTTCCAACCCAGCCCAGGAATTGCTGGATCTCTTGTCACATTTCCAGCCCAATTTTGCAGACTCAAAACGTTCGAAGAACTCAAAGGCTTTAAAAATAGCATCTGGACTTCAGTTGTTCATTTGCAATGGACCCTTTGAATGTTCTGAAGTTCTCTTGTCACTGGAAAGAATGATCTCTTTGCATCACAGGTAGTTGCTTATTTCTCCTGGGTGGGGAGGGAAGCACGGGATGGGAGGGGAATAACAGTAAATGGTCTCAAGGCCTGGCTACACTTGCAGCTGTAGAGCGCTTTGAGTTAAACCAGCCTTCGGCGAGCGCAGTCGGGAAAGCTCTGCAGTCTGTCCACACGGACAGCTGCCAGTGTACTGGCATGGCCACATTTGTGGCCCTTGCAGCGGCATTGGGAGCGGTGCATTATGGGCAGCTATCCCAGCACGCAAGTGGCTGCAACGTGCTTTTCAAATGGGGGGTGGGGTGGAGTGTGTTGTGTGTATGGGGGGGAGAGAGAGTGGGTTTGGGAGGGGCTGAGAGTGTATCAGTGTGCTGTCTTGTAAGTTCAGACAGCAGCAGACTCCCCCTCCTCCCCGCCTCTCTCTCTCACACTCACACTCACACACACCCCATTCCACAGTAATGGTTGCTTTGTCTCGGAGCAGATAAGCAGCCAGCTGTCAGAAACGGAGCTTTGACAGGGCACATCCGCATTCCTACAGCCGAGTTCACAACAATGGCAAGAGTGGCCCCTTGACTGAAGGGGATGATGGGGCGTTCCCAGAGGCCGATCAGAGCGCAGTAATGCAACACCTTGTCCACGCTAAGGCCCGGGCGTGGTAGCCAAGGCGCACCCGGCGGTAATCTTCTCGCCGAGGTGAAGTACCAGGAGCGCTCTACGTGCCTTGCCAGTGTGGTCGGGGCGTCGGCTAGTGCGCCCAGGGCTCCTTTACTGTGCACTAACTCACAAGTGTAGCCAAGGCCTCAGAATGCCCCACATTACCAGCTGAAGACAGTTTTCCCACTTGACAGAACATTTCAATATATCAAGGGACATATCTCTGGAAGAAACCAAATATATTAAAAACATGTAGTATGGCTTTTCTGACTGCCTTCTGTGTTCTCTTACCTGGTCTAACAGACTTCGGCACCAAGCTGTTAAGGAAGCAGGAACCGTAGCTTGTCCACAAGACATTTCCACCCTCATTACATCATCATCATCACCTGACAAGCAAGGAGACACTAGCTGAATTAACGTAAAAATCCTCTCAAAACTGAGTGTGTTTATCAAGTCTGGATCTTTGGTCGGGGAGATTCTGCACCCTCCCCACCCAGCACTGAAGTAACTGGCACAGGATGTGTCTAAGTACTGATATTTACAAAAGTTCCTCAGGGATTTAGGGACTCAAGTCTCATTGACTTTCAGCGGGACACATGGGACTTACACTTTTAAAACCCTGGGGTGCTTTTGAAAAACTGGTGTTAACACATTTAAATATTTTCTCCTTCTGCTTTCCTTATTTGGGTCAGACCATTCTTTCTTTTTACCCTTTGGGGAAAGGGGCCTTCTGTCTCCTTCCCAAAGACCTGGGGACCTCCCTGTTCCCCAGCTTTCCCACTTAGAAAGGATGTTGTTAAAGCAAAAGATTGGGAGTCGGGCGAACTGAGTTCTGGTTCCACTACCGCAGACTTCCTGAGCCTTCTTCCTCCTGGTCCTTTGGCTCCTTCAGGCCAGCTAGGCTGTCATAAAAATGCACAGAGCATGTACAGCCCCCCCCCGCCCCAGAATATTGCCAGCTACAGGAAGGGGAAACTCTCCCGTTACTTGCAACAGCTCCACCCAAAAGAGATTGCATCACAAAACTAGCAATAATACAGTGTTTCTTCAGACTGACTGTCTCGCGCGCTAAGAAAAAGAACTTGTAAAGCTATTTTAACATTGCTATCTGATGTCTCCCCCATAATAGTCATAGTCTCCATCCCATTCCTTAGATATCCTGACATTTTCCTGGCTTTTGACTACTCTACATGTTGAACCGCGGTCTCCATTGAGCTGTCTGCAGCGATGCTTAAGCCTCTTTTACAAAATGCTCAGTACAAGCCAACCAGCAAATCTGGGGGGCACGTGACCCGGCATGCCCCCCACTGTCGCCTCTGTCTGTATGAAATTCACAAAGGCCCTTTTACATCTTTTGACCCAAATACGTTTACATTAGTTCAATTTAAAGTAATGATCATTTTCATACCCTCTTTCAACTTCTTAGCTGGGGCAGGATCTGTGTTCTGATCCACCAGCCTGGCCATGAATGGGCAGAGTCCCAGGCTCGTAAAAGGGGGCATATCCCCTCCCCCCCATCTATGGCTACAGCATAGGTGGGCTGTAAAGCAGGGATGGGAAAACTACGGCCCACAGGCCGAATCCAGCCTGTCAGGGCTTTGGAACCAGCCTACAGGATTGCCAGCCCCATGCTGCTTCCAGAAGCAGCCGGCACCACATCCCTGTGGCCCCTGGCGGGGAGGCGGGGGCAGAGGACTCTGTGCCCTGCCTTCGCCTGCAGGCACTGTCCCCTGCAGCTCCGGAGAACTGCGGCCAATGGGAGCTTCGGGGGAGGTACCCACAGGCGAGGGCAGCGCACGGAGCCCTCTGCCCTCCCCTCCCCAGGGGCCACGGGGACTTGGTGCCAGCCGCTTCCAGGAGCAGCACGGGGCCAGGGCAAGCAGGGAGCCTGCCCTGACCCCAGTGCATGCCGCTGCCACCCCGGAGCCCACACCCCAACCCCTCCTGCACCCCAAACCCTTGCCTTGAGCCCCTTCCTGAACACCACACCCCAACCCCCTGCCCCAGCCCTGCATGCAATTTCCCCACCCAAATGTGGCCCTCAGGCCAAAAAGTATACCCGCCCCTGCTCTAAAGGCGTCATCTGCTTCCCTAAGCCAGCCCTCTCTCCACCATTCCTCTCTCCAGACACCCCAGAGAAGGGGGAGAAGAGTGGCCACGCATGCTGCATGCACCTACGGGCTGCTTTTTATAGTGAGCCCTGCGTGCTGAACAGGAAACTACAAGGAGCAAAGTCACCCAATAGCAGGTTTCAAACTAGGGCCATTTACATAACGATTTTAAGTTTCTGCTTTGCTCTCATGCTTCAAAATGGCTTGAACATCTGGTTATACAAACTCCAATTCCATTTCAGAACGGTGAGACAATGCCCCTTCACCACCCCTGCAGCGTGTTTGCCACAAACAAGGAAGGACCTAAGTGATCAGGCTGATAACAAATGAAAATGCTGCCCAGAAATACCTGTGATATCGTCCTTTCGATGAACAAATGTTAGTTCAGGCTCTTCATTATCTTTCCCAGGAGGTTCCATAGTCTTAGCTGGAGAGGTAAAGCGGACAGAAAAGACCCCTCCAAAATTTGTCGCTCAGGGGAGAGAGCCCAGGCCGCCTGGCCCAGGTCTCCCCAAGATGGACTTGGGTGAAAGTCACTGATTTCTGCGCAAACAAGTTTTGTTCTATGCTTTGTTCCTGTCGACTAATAATCCTTCTGTTTTATGTTGGCTGAGAGTCATTTCTGACTGTGGAGTTGGGGTATAGGGCCCTCTGGCTTCCCTAGGAGCCCCGCCTGAGCGGACTCACTGCAAGAAGTTCACAGTGTGGAAGGGGATGCTGTGTAGACAATATGGTCAGAGAGAGGAGACTCCCCCAGAGTCCTGACGGACTTTGTATGGAGTAGTTCCAGAGCATCGCCCCGGTGTCTCTGTGACAAGGCTGAACCACCAATCAACAGATTCCTGTGTAAGCAGAGTCAGGATGAGCTCCACCCTGACATCTGGTGGTGAGGTGTGGCAAGTTGTGGAAAAGAACTTCAGGGGCCGATCTCATTTTCATAGGCACACCCACCACGCCTAGAATGAGACCATAGCTGCCCAAATGGTCACTTTGGCTGCTGTGGGATCCCCAGTGTCTCTGTTATTGGGGTGGGAAGAATAAATTGTTGTTATGGGAACTGTGCTTGGAACTGTACTTGGCCTTTTGTTATGATGGAGGGGCTCACCATTGTTACGAATTACACCTGGTAGGACACGCACACAAGTGCTACGAATTACACCTGGTAGGACACGCACACAAGTGCTACGAATTACACCTGATAGGACACGCACACAAATGCTGCGAATTATACCTGATAGGTCACGCACAGTTCGAATCTAGGCTGAGGCACAGAAACAAAGTCCACAACTGCAGAGTTCCCAAAAGACACTAAGTTTATTACGCTCGAGCGTGGTGCCCCCCTGCTAGCCAGGAGGGGACCCCGAATGCAGATTATTCAAAGGTTATATACTTTTTAGCAAAGCTTGTTGCCCTCGTGCATCGGAAACCTTAGCCAATAAACAAACCCTTGTCTTATCTACCACCTATCCCTGCTTGGTGCATTCCTCGTGCTAAACTAGTATGTTAATTACACAGCATGGTCCTAAAGCCATGCATCAGTAACTTTTTTTTATCAGGATGGGAGGCCTCACATCAAGGCCAAGAGACAGGGAGTTAGAGACTGACAAAAAACAGATACTGGGAGTCAAGGCAGGCTGGAGACAAGGAGGAGGATTTTCACAGGGATTCAATATCTAAGGATCACTCCTCCTGGTGCATGATGTGCTGGCATTTAAACAATGGTGGGCCCCAAACCAAAATGGAGTCACATGTGCTAACTTTTCCTTAACACCATCAACTAAGTGGCACTCGCTAGGCAAGGGTCATGGGTTCCAAAACTCTGTGAATGGAGAGAGGCTGGGGGATAAGTATTAATACTTGGTGGCGTGGGCCCCTTGGGGAGGGCTTTATCTGCTAATTGCACTTCCTCCTCTCTCCACTGTGGAATATCAGAGCTAATTTTGATTCCATTAGGAGTCTAGTTACAGGCTGCTGAGCTCACTTTGGGCTGACAGTGCACCAGCACTGAAGCTTCCCTGCTACAAGCTGAATTCACCTAAGAGCTGAAATCACTGAGCGTTGTGTTAAGTAGTGGGGGAGCCTGAAGATCTATTGTGGAGCAGTTTGTGGGATGGCTGGAGCTGCTGGTGGGATGCAGAGCAGTTTGTGGACCGGTTGGTGGAGCAGTTTGTGGGACGGCGGGAGCTGTGTGTGGGCCGCAGAGCCGAGCGAAGCAGTTCGTGGGGCGGCTGGCGGAGCGGAGCGGCGCGAAGGCCTATGGAGCTGTGGGGCGGTCAGCTTCAGATCATGTAAGGCACCTCTTACCTCCACCCCATCTCCACCCAGGTTGGGAGGTAAAGCTCTGTAGATAAACTTTTGAACTCTGGGGCTGCCCTGACCAGGGACAGAGACTTTTGGGTCATTGGACTTTGGGGACTTTGGGTGATTTGGGGTTGCTGGACTCAAGAATCAAAGGGAAAGGGGCATGTTCCAATTTGCTTGGGGTGGGTTTTTTGCTCATGGGTTGTGTTATGAATCCTGTTGGTGGTGTTTCCCCAACATAATGCCACATTGTTTCTCTCTGTTATTAAAAGGCTTTTTGCTACACTCAGACTAGGTGCTTGCAAGAGGGGAAGTATTGCCTCTTGGAGGCACCCAGCAGGGGTGGTATCTATTTGTCCCAGGTCACTGGGTGGGGGCTCGAGCCGGTTTGCATTGTGTTATTGGAATGGATCCCCTAGATATTGAACCCGGCCCTTGTTGCTGCCAACTCTGATGGGCAGAAGGGTTACACCTGCCAGGCAGGGTGAGGTAGTAAAAGAGAGCAAGTTGGTGCAGCAGCTGTTCCTGTTATAATATGAACAGAGTAGCCGCAGTGATACTGTAGGATTATCAGGAGTCTGAACCCCAAAACTACAGGCTTCTGTCAGCTTAAAGTAAAACTATTTTTCAGTACAAACCACTCCATAGGCAACCCTTAAAGGAGAAAGTAAATTTTCTTCCTAGCAGCCAGGAGGCAACGGTATCTGGCTTCTTCAAGTTTTCTCAAACCCCTTTCCGCAGGGCTTCTTTTATGAAGAGTCCAGAACTTCCCCTCAGGGTTTCTGTGGGTGTAACCCCAGCTGGGGAAATTTGGCCTAAAAAAATTACTTTCAAGGCAAAATAGCTTGAAGACTTTTCTCTGCATCTTCAATCGGACCTTCTTCTCCTTCTTCTTCTCTCTGCCCCCATGTCACCTCCCCAGAATCTCCTTTAGCCAAGTTCTAAGAATGTAAAACAGACTTTGTGGATGAGCACTGCTTCTCTAATACTTACAGTCCTCCAATATTGTGCTGGCGTTGGGTATTGGTGTAAGGATTTAAATGGATTGTCCAGTATGTAAAGCACAGTCGCCAACTTTCGTGCAGTAAATAAGCACCCTGACTTTCACAATAAGCCAAAAATTAAGCTAATCCCATTTCAAAACAAGCCAATCCCTAAGAACCCCAACACTCTATGTGACTAGATTCCCCCTGGCGTGCAGTCTGGGACTGGGGTGGGCCCACTGTGCACCCCGACTCTCTCCCTTCCTTGCCCCTGCTTGCAACCCTTTCCTGGGAGTCTATCAAAAAAAAAAAAAAAAGAAGCAGCTACAAGCCCAAAAACTAGCCAACAAGCAATTCACAAGCCAAAAACAAGCCCAATTTCTGCGTTTTTCCCGTGGGTTTGGAATGTCTGATGTAAAGGTGAATTATCTAATCATATGCACAGGGAATCAAGTGTTCAAAACACCAGAAGAACTAGCCCTGGCTTTTCTGACATATGCATGAAGGATCTCCTAGCCTTGCCTCATTCCTTGCACACAATACACCTTTACACCCATCCAGTCATAGCGAAAGTGATAGCTCAAGGAGCAGCCCAGTATAAACAGTGTCCAAGAGCCTCTTTACAGACCAAGAGGACAGAGTCAGAGAAATAAAGGATTCAGTTGTAAGAACTGGGGGTGTGTGTGTATGTGTGTGCTTTCAGAAGAGATAATGGATCTTGTATTTAAGATAAGATAAGAACATTATTAAATGGATCAAGTAGCGAGTGCGTGACCGTAGTTTATTTTCGTTAAAAAGGAGGAATCAGACTTCTTTTCGTTCAGCTGCCTGTGGGCCTAACGAAGGGACACTACTAGACTATTCTCTGGTTAACGTGCAGTGTGTTGAAACGTGCCACAATCTCAGATACTTGAGGCTGTCAGATGATGCACTAAACACATGAGGAGATACGAAGGAAGGCACAAACGTGCAAGTCGGTTAGTATTACTAACATAAATAACAGCAGTAATCACATATTGTTTGTATAGTCCCAAAAGGGTCTAGCTGCTTGTATAAACTGAAGGTTTTGTTGGGGGTTAGCCAGCTAGTTAGGATAAAATAAGAACTGCCTTATCATTGAGTTAGGACCCCAATATTTTAATAAGGGATTGTGACTTTACCCAGGGTATAGTCTGGACTGGTGAATGGCTGTATCCCCTCAATCCTCCAGCCTGCGGTGCCTTTTACCCTGCTTTGCTGTAAGAGCAACCACTCCTGGTCTGCTCACATACAGCCTCCAGCATGTAAATCACTCCCAAATATACTGTGTGAGTGCTAGGACCAGCCACTGTTGAGTTACACAGCAGAGCAACACCAGCAAATTCCCAGTCCCAGACTTGCCCCTGGAAATGTGCATCTTGTACCGTCCAGCACCGTCCTGCACAACACAAGCTCAGAGAAAGTCCGTCATTTTATTAATAGAAAATGATGTGGACAAATCTTGTTATCCCAAATGGTGTTTCCCACACACTTGGGTAAAAGCACACTGGTGTTGATAAAACAAGAAAGCAAGTTTACTAAGTACAGAAGGATAGATTTTAAGTGATTACAAGTAATGAGGCATAAAAGTCAGAATTGGTTACAAGGAAATAAAATGTACAATGCAACGAACACCTGACTTAACAAGCTAAGTGAATTCAAAGAAAAGTCTCCATCACCCCATTTCCTCAGGAAGTCAGTTCAAACACAGCCTTTTGCTATCAGCCCCCCCCCCCATGTCTATTGACCTCTGGAAAATCCAGACCGAATGAGTGTATGCAAGCCTACCCGGGACTGCCACTCTGGAGGTGCTTACAACCTGAGTGATCACCTTACTCAGCCCTCCCCACCGTTTATAGTTCCTGGAGGAACTGTGGAAATCTTCCCCATGGCCCACAGTGATACATAAACCATTCATAACCTTAATGCAGTATGCTTCCCCTAAAGATCCTGTCTGTGGGTGCACCCCCGGTACAGAAGCCCTCCCATCGGCATAGGGAGTGTCTTCACTGAAACGATACAGCAGTGCAGTTGCAGCATTTTAAGTGTAGACAAGCCCGAGGGTTGCCAACTTTCTAATGGCACAAAATGGAACACCTTTGTCCTGCCCCCTGCCCCACCCCTTCTCTGTGTTCCCACCCCTGCTCACTCCATCTCCCATCCCTCCTCACTCACTTTCACCAAGCTGGGACAAGGGGTTGCAGTGTGGGAGGGAGTGAGGGCTCTGGCTAGGGTTGCGAGCTGTGGGATGGGGCCGGGGTTGAGGAGTTTGGGGTGCAGAAGGGGGCTCCAGGCTGGGGCCAAGGGGTTTGGAGTGAGGATGTGGGAGGGGCTCAGGACTGTGCAGAGGGTTGGGGTGCAGGGGGTGTGAGGGGTCTGGCTGGGGTGTGGGCTCTGGTGTGGGGCCAGGATGAGGGGCTTGAGATACAGGAGGGGATCCGGGCTGGGGCCGAGGGGTTCGGGATGCAGGAAGGGGTGAGGGGCATAGGCGCTGACTCTGTGGGTCCTCCAGGGCTGGAGCACCCACGGGGAAAAACTGGGGGGGGTGCTCTGCACCCACCGGCAGCTCCCCGCCCTGCCGCCCCACCCCACCTCACCTCCGCCTTCTCTGAGCACACCTTCCCCGATTTTCCTCCCAGTGCTTGCTGCCACAAAACAGCTGTTTCGTGGCATAACAAGCTGTGGGAGGGAGGGGGGAGGAGTGGGAATGTGGCACACTCAGGGGAAGAGGCGGGGCCAGGGTGGGGATTTGGGGAAGGAGTCCAATAGGGACAGGGAGGGCGCGGAGTTGGGGCAGGGACTTTGGGGAAGGGGTTGGAATGGGGGAGGGGCCCGGGTGGAGTCACGGCGCGACCGGGGGTGGGGGTGGGGTAGGGCAGGGGAAGGGGTTAGAATGGGGGCAGGGCAGGGGTGGAGTCGGGGCAGGGCGGGGAGGGGCGCGAACCCCCACCGGCGCCCGGAGAAGTTGGCGCCAATGATGTGGGGTGTGGGGTCCAGGCAGTACTTATCTAAGGCGGCTCCTGCGAAGCGGCTGGCAGGTCCCTGCGGCCCCTAGGTGTATGGGGGGGCCAGAGAGGCTCCACACACTGCCCGTGCCCACAGGCACCGCCCCTGCAGCTCCCATTGGCCGGGGTTTGGAAACAGTGATGGCCGGAAAGGTAGGTTTGAAATTGCGATCAAGGAAACCGTCTCCTGTTTGATCCGACTGCATGCAGTGACCCAGGCTTTGGGGCACATGCTTTGTAAGTGAACATGATTGCAGCACAGACATACCTGACATTTATATTCTAACAGAAATAAACCACAAGAGCTGAGTACTGGCTAAATGCTCCTGCCAAAAGAGGGGAAAACTATGGAGCTCAGCTGTCCCTTTGGGAAAAAAAAAGCTTTCGGCAGAGAGGGGTATTGTGGATATTCCTGAGAAAAAACTGAGACAGCTCCAGCAGATCAATGAACTATACAACTTAAGGGAAAGTTACACCCTGGCACAGTAGCCGGTTTAGGGACTAAACAGCAAAATCTAGCCTGAGGTGCTAAGTAGCGAGTAGGAACGAAGCAGGAACCTGGTGCCCTGGTGCAACAGACGTTTTGGCTGTTTTATTAAATAGTGCCCCTAGCACCAGTCTCTGCCCAGAGATGTTGGCTGGTGCCCAGGAGAGGGGGGAGTGTGTTATGCTGCAGGCTTTGGCAATATGGGGTCGTGGTGAGGTGATATGTGCCAGGGGCAAGCAGTGAAGAGGCATGTGGTGTTGGTCCGTGTGTTGTCTTGTGGGGTCACAAGAAGGAGGCGAAGTCTGGACTCTTAGAAGTAAGGCTCTGTTAGAGCCAAAACATAGTTACAGAGGAGAGCTATGGCCTCCTCGCTGTGTATCTGAGCAAGCTGCCGCTAGACTGCTTCGAACCAGTTCTCCTTAGCATGTGCCCTGCTCTTAAAGGCAGAGTACGTACTTCTAACAGCAGTGGGAGGTGGTCGATTACAACGGGGAAACCTCGTGTGATAGGGTGACCACCTTTTCAAAAGGCAAAAGAGGGACACAGGCAGGCGCCCTGCCCCTGCTCCCCCTCTCCCCTCCAAGGCCCTGCACAGGACGGAAGCCAGAGTCCAGCCCTGGTAAGAACCACCCAGGGAGCTCGGGCCACTGTGGGAAGCCCTGGACCCTCCACCTGCCATGGGCCAAGGGCAGGTGGAGGGTCCAAGTCTCCCCACAGCAGCTTGGGCTCCCTGGGCGGCTCTTACCACTGCCCAGCTCTGGTTGGCTTCCAGCCTGGCCAGGGGCGGGGCCTCAGCTAGGAGAGCAGGAGCGGGGGGGCAGGGGGGGTCATGGTGATGAGGGGCTAAGGTCCATCTCAGCGTCCTCCACCAGAAAGAGGCTGGTGCTTCCCCTGAGCCTCAAGCAGGTGCAGAGCACCGCTGCAGGGAATCCAGGACAAATGCTGTCCTGGAGCCAGTCAGCCCGGGACCAGGACTTGAACTCTGTATTTCGGGACAGTTTACCTAGGGGAATGCAGAAGAGAGATATGGTTGTCACAGGGGATGTCTGGCTTTTTAATGCTTACTGCAAATTGCTTGGTGGTCTGCAGGCCTTGAAGCAGCGAATTCATTGCAGAGGATGCCCTCTTTCTATTTAATAAAAAGGGGGGTTACTTTGCAAACTGTGCCTTGCATCGCCCTGATGATCATGCAGCCAAACCCCTGAGCTTCACAGGAAGCATGACCTTGGGCTGGGCCAGGCCTTTGTGGGGCTCCGCCCTTGAGGGGAATTCCAGACTCCAGCCTGTCTGTTTACAAGCAGGCTCAAAGATCAACTCAAGGCACCACTTTCTGAAAACAGCTCGACTCCTGAAAATGCTGCTTCAGTCAGCAAGGAACATGAAACTTAAAACTGTCTTTCTCTTTCTCGGGGGGGGGGGGGAGTAGTGATCAATCTATCTAGTGTAGACGCGATAAATCGATCCCTGGTCGTTCTGCTGTCGACTCGGGAACTCCACCACAGCGAGAGGCGGAAGCGGAGTCGACGGGGGAGCAGCCGTCGTTGATCCCACGCCGCGAGGACGCAAAGTACGTGATTCCAAGTCGATCTAAGATACATCGACTTCAGCTACGCTATTCTCGTAGCTGAAGTTGCGTATCTTAGATCGATCCCCCCCAGTGTAGACCAGGCCTTTGACTCTCAGCTTTCCTCCCTACATATTTCACCAGCTGGTGCTGCATCAAGTAGAAAACAGTTGTAGTAATCAAGCCCAGTTGCCTGTAGCCATGTTGCAAGCAGTTTGAAATGACCTTTTAATCCCTAGTCCACAAAACCATGCAGCCAAAACTCCTTGGAAACCAACAGGATTTTTGCCTGAATAGGGTATTATGTTATTGACATAAACTATGACCGTATAGATCATTGTTGCAACCACTGTTATACAATATTTGCAGCAAATATTGTACGAAGTGTGAGAAGAAGAAAAGGCTGACCCAGAGGCGGATTTGAGTAGATGGGCTTCTTTATTGCTGTGCTTGTTCACCTGGACCCAATTGTCCAGTAAGCGCTGGATTAGTTACAACATTCTCTTTTTATTTACATTAGGATGTAAATCCCTACATTTATTACAAACACCCCCAATATCCTTACGGAGTAATATGAATGCCCACACAATGAATATTGATAACCTTATACTGAATATAATTATCCCTGCCCCTGATTACTATTTACCTCATTGGCATGTTCTACCGATAAGTTTTACTTTGAAGATACGCTCCTTTGCTATAATTGCAGTCATGAACTCCTTGGATCAGCAGTTTGCAGGGAAGGGAGGAAGGGGCCATGACCCCAAACTTGCCTGTGCAGCTGGGAATGAAAGGGAGAGGGAGATAACACCACGTTACCCAAAAAGGCATCCTTTAGCTCCCAACATTCCTCAGGCAGCTGCAACATTCTCAAACCCTTAAGAAGGAGAAGGGAGGTAACCCTAAATCTATCAGACACAGAAAGATGCCTGCACTTTATCAAGTGCAGAAGCAGTGCTTGCCCCTGCCTTTACTCCCTAATGCAGGGGTCGGCAACCTATGGCACGCGAGCAGATTTTTAATGACACGCTGCTGCCTGCTGGGTCCCAGCCGCCGGCTCCGCTCAGCCCGCTGCCGAACCCAGGCCGGGACCCCGGCAGGCAGCAGCGTGCCATTAAAAATCCTGCTTGCCCCGGCCTGCTCTTCTCCACCCCCTGTCCCCCCCCCATGGGGCAGCGTGAAGAAGCTTGGTCCTGCCGGCTGCTGCTGCAGGGAAGGCAAGGTCCCCCTTCCCCTGCCTCTTTTCCGAGCGTGCTGGGTTCCTGCCCCTCCTCCTCTCCCTCCCAGCATATCCCCTCCAGCCCCCTGCCGTGAGCCACTCAGGGCAGGGGGCTGGGAGCACCCCCACGACCCTAGACCACACCCCAGCCCTCTGCGCTGACCCCTACATTCCCCCACACACACCTCAACCCTCTGCCCTGACCCCTGAACCCCCTCACACACACCCAGCCCTCTGCCCTGACCCCTGCACCCCACACGACCTCAGCCTTGACTCCAGCACCCCCTCACATACCCAGTCCCCCCACAACCCCAGCCCTGACTCCTGCACCCTCCCCACACATACCCAGCCCTCTGCCCTGACTCCTGCACCCTCCTCACACACCCCCAGCCCTGACTCTTGCACCCCCCAAACCCCATGACCTGACTCTTGCACACTCCCCCCCCACATTCCCATCCCCACCCTGAGCACCAAATGGGAGCTGCCCAGGTAAGCACTCCACACCCAAACCTCCTGCCCCAACCCTGAGCCCCCTCCCTCATTCTAGCTCCTGGCCAGACCCTGCACCCCAACCCCCAGCCTGCTCCTTCACCCCCAGCCCTGTGCTCAGAGCACTCCCACCCTCAGCTCAGTGCAGAGAGAGAGGAAGAGAATGGCCAGAACCAGGGAGAAGGTAGGTACCCACTCTCTGTGGGCAGAGCCGGGATCCCAGACCGGCAACAGGCTAAGCAGCAGCGGGCTGAGCCGCTCTGTCCACTGCCAGTCTGGGGTCCCAGTCGCCGGCCCCGCTCAGCCCGCTGCCGGTCTGGGGTCCTGGCTGCAGGCCCCGCCCAGCCTGCTGCCAGCCTCAGTGAATGGCCCAGGCTGGCAGCGGGCTGGAGGCGTAAGATCAGCATTTTAAATTAATTTTAAATGAAGCTTCTTAAACATTTTGAAAACCTTGTTTACTTTACAAATGACAATAGTTTAGTTATATAATATATAGACTTATAGGGAGACCTTCTAAAAAACGTTAGCATGTATCACTGGCCCGCGAAACCTTAAATGAAGGTGAATAAATGAAGACTCAGCCCACCACTGCTGAAAGATTGCCGACCCCTGCACCAGACTATAGTAACAGACAGAAAGCATCTGGTTACCTCATTAACCCCTAACAAGATATAGGTAAACACAGACAAATGCAATCGCTATCTTCTTCTAATTCGCTAACAATACAAGTCTACATCTGAAAGTTCTAGTCCATCTGACAGGGCTTTGTTAGCTTTATATATTTTTCTAAGATGTCTTTGAAGGTTGAATTTGGGTCATTTAGCTTGCTAGTCACTTAACCCATTTGTAGCTCACAAAAGCTCATGCGCTAATAAATTTGTTAGTCTCTAAGGTGCCACAAGTCCTCCTCTTCTTTTTACGGATACAGACTAACACGATTTCTACTCTTAACCCATTCTGGCTCAGTGTCACGACCACTAGCAACAAACCTTGAGTGGGCTGTAGCAGAGGGACAAAGGGGGAGAGTGATGTGTTTAAGGGATCTTTGTTCAACAGACATTCAAGCAGTCAAGCAGGAAACTATGTGGAAGACTACTGCCTAGAATATCATGGGGATGGGTGTTCTACTCGTTATTTGTATGGATATATTGCTGGTTTATTGTTGCGATGTTCTTTTTCCTTAATAAATATTTCCTTGCTTCATACACAGACTCAGTGCTTGAGAGGGGGAAAATATCAGCTGCTAAGGTATTCAGTTTTCCCCCCAGGTTTCTGGGTGGGGGCTCATGCCAGTGGTGTTGGCTAATTTTAAGAGGAAACCCCAGACATTTGAACCCGGCCCTCTTTTTCGCTGCCAACAACACCTGGCAGCAAGGCTACAGAGCTCTTGAGTGAAATATCTTTTCTAGAAACTTGTTGTGACAAGATGTTCATGCTTTCCACCTACTCCATTATCAAACCATGTTTTCCAGAGAACATGTCACACAGGAAGTAATTCT
The DNA here is from genome assembly GCF_965140285.1 of Lepidochelys kempii. NCBI lineage: Eukaryota > Metazoa > Chordata > Testudines > Cheloniidae > Lepidochelys > Lepidochelys kempii. Next base: position 5,526,951 of record NC_136385.1, read on the forward strand.
GCTTTTAAAAAGTATATTTAATGTTGTGGTGGCTTTTCTGGCAAATGGCGTCCGGTACGCCTGGTCCAACCGAGTTGGCAACCCTAGGCCTGGGAGGAGTAAGTGGTCTTCAGTAACAACAAAAAAACTCTCAAGTCCGAGTAGAGGGGTTATTTTACCTCTCTATTTGGCACGGGTGGAATACTGTGTCCTGTTCTGGTGCACACAATTCAAGAAAGATGTTGATCAGTTGAAGAGGGTTCAGGGAAAAGCCAAGAGAATGATTAAAGGATTAGAAAACAGGCTTCGTAGTGAGCGACTCAGGGCTGCCGGTGGGGGGGTAAGTGGGGGGATGGCAATTTAAAAGGGCCCAGGGCCACCACTGCTGCTACCACAGCAATGGCAGAGGCCAGAGCCCTGGGCCCTTTAAAATTGCTGCTGGGGCCCTGGGCAGCCCGGTCCGGGCAGTGCTGAAGGGCCTGAGTCCCTGCCCCTTCTGGGGGCCCAGAGCCACATACACACACACACCTTGCCCAGGGGCCCAGCAAGTCTGTCAGCTGCCCTGGAGAGACTCAATGAGCTCAATTTATTTAGCTTAATAAAGAGCAAGTTAAGGGATGACTTGATCATAGTCTATAAGGACCTGCATGGGGAAGAAATATTTGACAGTGGGCTCCTCAGTCTCGCAGAGAAAGGTCTGACATGATCCAATGTCTGAAAGCTGAAGCTAGACAAATCCAGACTGGAAATAAGGTGTAATATTTTTAACAGTGAGGAAACTAAACTTTGGGACAATTTACTAAGGGTCGTGGTGAATTCTCCATCACTGACAATTTTTAAATCATGATTGGATATTTTTCTTACAGATCTGCTCTGGGAAATGTTTTGGGGAAGTTCTCTGGGTTGTGATATATGGTCAGACTAGATGATCACAGTGGTCCCTCCTGGCCTTGAAATCTATGAAAAACTTCACACAATTTTCTCCTCTATGGGCAACTCATCGGCTCAAATGGAAGAGGTGACTTAGTGCTCTGAAATTTACTTGAGCTTTTTTTTCTTTTTGCTGTCTGGTTTCTGCTGAGGATCAGCTGCCCTAGGAGTAAAAAATACGACAAGTTTTAAAATGTTATTTTAATTTAACTGATGTTGTTATGTAGCAAGGAAGAGCAGTATTAGGACATGCCAACTACCGCAAATCAAAATGGAAATAGAACATGTACTGTACTCACCTCATCAGTTCAGCACACCCTGTTACTAGGGAAAGCCTCCCCACATGCTTGAATCTTGAAAGAGAATAATGAAAATACATTAGGAAAAATAACATCAACCTTGCATCAGACATCACAAGGCATGGGATTCCCCATCCCTTAAACCATTCACTTCACCTTCAGTGACTTCCTGGCTCCTACTCCTTCCACCCCATTTTCTGATGGATCCTACCTATGATGTGAGACATGTAAGGAAGGATCTGTTCCCTCAGATCCTTTCAACACTGAGGCCCAGCTCTGGATTTGAAGCATGAGGGAAGGAAGAAAAGAAAAAGACAAGTGACAGAGTTGGTGCATTTGGACAGCAGGGGGCAGAATAAGAGTTTTCATTGTTAAACACAATTACTGGGAGGTGAGGGAAATCATTCCAGGGAATATCAGTAGGATCTTCTGCAGCCAACAGAACTGTCACCATCCTTGGTCTCTGCATTTCAGCTGCAGAGCTGCAGCAGCCATGAGGCAGGAGGGGCTCTGTCTAGTCTCTACTGCCACTGTTACTCCACCTCCCCGTCACAACCTGCCACCTGAAGTGCCCCTGGTAACTCTTCTCTTCTTCACTGACTCCCATGCCTGCCTGACTGTACAACCCTCTACAGCTTATCAGCCTCCATGACCACTTAGTAAGTCATCTCACCAGGCACCTGCTCTCCTCTGTTCCTTCTGCCCGTATTCTTCTCAATTTTCTTTGCTTCTGTCATAAAAATAAAGGGAAGGGTAACAACCTTTATGTATGCAATAACATAAAATCCCTCCTGGCCAGATGTACTGAATCACTTTACCTGTAAGGGGTTAAGAAGCTCAAATAACCTGGTTGGCACCTGACCAAAAGGACCAATAAGGAAAGAAGATACTTTTAAATCTGGGGGCGGGGGAGGTTTTGTTCATGCTCTTTTTGTTTGTTCCCCCTCTGGATGGAGAGAGAGACCAGGCAGGTAAAACATCTGAAAGCATACCTGAAATGATCCATCTAAGATTACAAAAATTATAAATAAGGGCAAGAAAATGCATTAGATTATCTTTTGTTTTAGCTTGTGAATTTTCCCTATGCTAAGAAGTAATTTCATTCCTGTTTTGTAACTTTGAAGCTGAGCCTAGATGGGAATCCTCTGTGTTTTTAAATCTTTTTATTTACCCTGTAAAGTTACCTTCCATCCTGATTTTGCAGGTGTGATTCTCTTACTTTTTTTTATAAATAAAATTTTTCTTTTAAGAACCTGATTGATTTTCAGTGTCGTAAAAACCAAGGAGTTTGGTCTGTGCTCACATTGTAACCAATTGGTTAGTATATTATTCTCAAGCCTCCCCAGGAAAGGTGATGAAGGGTCTTGGGGGAATATTTTTGGAGAATAGGGACTCCAAGTGACCCTTTTCCTAAATTTTTGTCTAAATCACTTGGTGGTGGCAGCAATACCATCCAAGGTCAAGGAAAGGATTTGTGCCTTGGGGAAGTTTTTAACCTAAACTTGTGGAATATAAGATTAGGGGGTCTTTCATGTGGGTCCCCACATCTGTACCCCAGAGTTCAGAGTGGGGAGGGAACCCTGACAGCTTCTCTTTCACTTAAACTCACTGTGGTCTGTGCTTCTTCCTCACTGACCCCATTCTACCCCTCACATTTCAGTATCAGCTCCTTCTCTTCTTCCCCTCCTCTTGGATCACTCACTCATTCATCTCACCTCACCCTTTCTTTCTCCCTCACCTAAGAGACTAGTTACACCAGTGGCATTTCCATCTAGTGGCTAGTGCTACTGTCACTACCAGCTAAATGCTTAAGCTTGAGTGGTAGATGCCCAGGCTTCTAGGGCTGATGCTCTTGGTGTTCAAACCCATAACGGGAAAGACTATTAAAGTGGTGTCCCAAAAGTGCAGGTTGAACTGCCGTGTATCTCAGATGCTTGTGATGAATTTCCCTGACAGGGTAAGTGTGTAACACACTTGTGGTTGCTGTCTCCCGCTGAAGTGACTGGTCTACACAGAGGAAAATACCTTATTACTACTATAGAAGAGGGAATTAACTCCTCTAGCTAAGATGTCTATGCCTTTAGTGCTGTAGATCCAGAGAACAAACCCCAGTTACAACCCCTGAGGGGCACTGTTATGCACATGCATTCCCCTGCTTATCCTAATATGCTCACAAAGTCGCTCCCCCAGAGACACTCCTCAAGGGCTGTTAGGTCACCTGCTAAGCAGCCAGAAGAGGAGCCGTTTGTTGAGCACAAAGGAACTGAAAGGAGCCCCAGGACCCACAGATTGTTGCACCGGTAGCTGCTGGGAAGGCGAAGGAGAGGACTTCATGCTCTGAGCACCTGCAATCTCAGCTGGAGGAGCAACTTTCCGCAGGAGCCCAAGGCAACAGCACCAAGGCAAAGGAAGCTGTCCTGACTAGGGTGCTGCCAAGCCCAGCTCCAGCACAGGCCTCAGACAGTTGGTCTTGCATCCATCCCTAGGGACAGCCCTGACTTGGGTGGGCTTTGGTCAGCATCTTAGACAATAAGAAACAATTTATTTTATTTAGGATAGATGTTTTGTGTTAGGATATAGATATAGATATTCAGGCCTGTCTGCAAAGTCCTATACTTTAAGAATGTAGGTATAAAAGAAAGAATTAAAATCACTGTCTGCCAGGGTAAGGGCCTTCTCTCTCTGTGACAGTCTGGGGCCCTGTTCTTAGGCTAAGGCCTTTGGCTAAGCAGCAGAGGCAGCCTTATGCTGGGAAGCGACCAGTCACATCCTCCCATTCCAAACCCGGCTCCACCAAAGTTCAGGGCCGGGTCTCTCCCCCGGCCCCGCCTGCCGCCCCCAAGTGCCTCCCCCATAGCCCCACCTGCCTCCCCTGGGCAAGTTAAAAGGGCCTGGGGCCCCCGCCGCCACCACTGGCAAGGCAACAGGACTAAGGCGGCTTCTTGTCCCCGGCTCCGCTTACGGAAGCGGCTGGCACGTCCCTGCGGGCCCTGGGTGGGGAGGAGGGGGAGTGAGCGGTGGGATATAATTGGTTAGATAATCATGTTACAATATGTTAGGATTGGTTAGTTAAATTTCAGTAAAATGATTGGTTAAGGTATAGCTAAGCAAAACTCAAGTTTTACTATATAGTCTGCAGTCCATCAGGAAGTAAAGGGGGAAATGGGAACAGGGAATGGGGGTGGGGGAATTGGAATTACGTTTCACTAAGTGGGGAATGGGAACAGGGACACAGGCAAGGTTCTGTGGTGTCATGCCTGGGAAGGGGGACACTAAGTAAGGAAATTGGAATCATGCTTGCTGGAAGTTCACCCCAATAAACATTGAATTGTTTGCACCTTCGGACTTCGGGTATTGTTCCTCTCTGTTCATGCGAGAAGGACCAGGGAAGTAAGTGGGTGAAGGAATAAACCCTCTAACATTTTGCCTGGTCCAGGAGCTGGACATGGCCTTTGCAGAAGAAGGATTGCTAGGCAGAGACGGGCTCCACCTAACGAAGAGATGGAAGAGCATTTTCGCAAGCAGGCTGGCTAACCTAGTGAAGAGGGCTTTAATCTAGGGTCACTGGGGAAGGAGACCAAAGCCCCGAGGTAAGTGGGGAAGTGGGATACCAGGAGGAAGCAAGAGCAGGAGAGCGCAAGAGGGGAGGACTCCTGCCTCATACTGAGAAAGCAGGACAATCAGCGAGTTATCTTAAGTGCCTATACACAAATGCAAGAAGCCTGGGAAACAAGCAGGGAGAACTGGAAGTCCTGGCACAGTCAAGGAATTATGATGTGATTGGAATGCCAGAGACTTGGTGGGGTAGCTCACATGACTGGAGTACTGTCATGGATGGATATAAACTGTTCAGGAAGGACAGGCAGGGCAGAAGAGGTGGGGGAGTTGCATTGTATGTAAGGTAGCAGTATGACTGCTCAGAGCTCAAGTATGAAACTGCAGAAGAACCTGAGAGTCTCTGGATTAAGTTTAGAAGTGTGAACAACAAGGGTGATGTCGTGGTGGGCATCTGCTATAGACCACCAGACCAGGCGGATGAGGTGGATGAGGCTTTCTTCAGGAAACTAACAGAAGTTACTAGATCATAGGCCCTGGTTCTCATGGGGGACTTCAATCACCCCGATATCTGCTGGGAGAGCAATACAGCAGTGCACAGACAATCCAGGAAGTTTTTGGGAAGTGTAGGGGACAATTTCCCGGTGCAAGTGCTGGAGGAACCAACTAGGGGCAGAGCTCTTCTTGACCTGCTGCTCACAAACAGGGAAGAATTAGTAGGGGAAGCAAAAGTGGATGGGAACTTAGGAGGCAATAACCATGAGATGGTCAAGTTCAGGATCCTGACAAAAGGAAGAAAGGAGAGTCCAGTCAGCCTGGACTTCAGAAAAGCAGACTTTGACTTCCTCAGGAAACTGATGGGCAGGATCCCCTGGGAGAATAACATGAGGGGGAAAGGAGTCCAGGAGAGCTGGCTGTATTTTAAAGAAGCCTTATTGAGGTTGCAGGAACAAACCATCCTGATGTGTAGAAAGAATAGTAAATATGGCAGGTGACCAGCTTAGCTTAACAGTGAAATCCTTGCTGATCTTAAACACAAAAAAGAAGCTTACAAGAAGTGGAAACTTGGACAAATGACCAGGGAGGAGTATAAAAATATTGCTCAGGCATGCAGGAGTGAAATGAGGAAGGCCAAATCACAATTGGAGTTGCAGCTAGCAAGGGATATTGAGGTAACAAGAAGGGTTTCTACAGGTATGTTAGCAACAAGAAGGTGGTCAGGGAAAGTTTGGGCCTATTACTGAAGGGGGGAGGAAACCTAGTGACAGAGGATGTGGAAAAAGCTAATGTATTCAATGCTTTTTTTGCTTCTGTCTTCACGAACAGGGTCAGCTCCCAGACTACTAAAGCTGGGCGAGCACAAGTCCATGGGGCCAGATGCACTGCATCCGAGGGTGCTAAAGGAGTTGGCAGCTGTGATTGCAGAGCCATTGGCCATTATCTTTGAAAACTCATGGAGATCGGGGGGAAGTCCCGGACGCCTGGAAAAAGGCTAATGTAGTGCCCATCTTTAAAAAAGGGAAGAAGGAGGATCCTGGGAACTACAGGCCAATCAGCCTCACCTCAGTCCCTGGAAAAATCATGGAGCAGGTCCTCAAGGAATCAATTCTGAAGCACTTAGAGGAGAGGAAAGTGAGCATGGATTCACCAAGGGCAAGTCATGCCTCACTAATCTAATTGCCTTCTATGACGAGATAACTGGCTCTGTGGATGAGGGGAAAGCAGTGGACGTGTTGTTTCTTGACATTAGCAAAGCTTTTGACACGGTCTCCCACAGTATTCTTGCTAGCAAGTTAAAGAAGTTTGGGCTGGATGAATGCACTATAAGGTGGATAGAAAGCTGGCTAGATTGTTGGGCTCAACGGGTAGTGATCAATGGCTCCATGTTTAGTTGGCAGCTGGTATCGAGCGGAGTGCCCCAAGGGTCGGTCCTGGGGCCGGTTTTGTTCAAATTCTTCATAAATGATCTGGGGGATGGCGTGGATTGAACCCTCAGCATGTTTGCAGATGACACTAAACTGGGAGGAGTGGTAGATACGCTGGAGGGTAGGGATAGGATAGAGAGGGACCAAGACAAATTGGAGGATTGGGCCAAAAGAAATCTGATGAGGTTCAACAAGGACAAGTGCAGAGTCCTGCACTTAGGACGAAAGAATCCCATGCACTGCTACAGACTAGGGACCAAGTGGATAGGCAGCAGTTCTGAGGAAAAGGACCTAGGGGTTATAGTGGACGAGAAGCTGGATATGAGTCAACAGTGTGCCCTTGTTGCCAAGAAGGCTGTTACGAATTACACCTGAGAGGACACGCACACAACTGCTACGAATTACACCTGAGAGGACACGCACACAAATGCTGCGAATTACACCTGGTAGGACACGCACACAAATGCTGTGAATTATACCTGATAGGACACGCACACCAGTGCTGCAAATTATACCTGATAGGTCACGCACACCAATGTTGCGAATTATATTTGATAGGTCATGCACAGTTCGAGTCTAGGCTGAGGCACAGAAACAAAGTCCACAACTGCAGAGTTCCCAAAAGACACTAAGTTTATTACGCTCAAGCGTGGTGCCCCCCTGCTAGCCAGGAGGGGACCCTGAATACAGATTATTCAAAGGTTATATACTTTTTAGCAAAGCTTGTTGCCCTCGTGCATCGGAAACCTTAGCCAATAAACAAACCCTTGTCTTATCTACCACCTATCCCTGCTTGGTGCATTCCTCGTGCTATACCAGTATGTTAATTACACAGCATTGTCCTAAAGCCATGCATCAGTAACTTTTATTATCAGGATGGGAGGCCTCACATCAAGGCCAAGAGACAAGGAGTTAGAGACTAACAAAAACCAGATACTGGGAGTCAAGGCAGGCTGGAGACGAGGAGGAGGATTTTCACAGGGATTCAGTATCTAAGGATCACTCCTCCTGGCGTATAATGTGCTGGCATTTAAACAATGGTGGGCCCCAAACCAAAATGGAGTCACATGTGCTAACTTTTCCTTAACAGGCTAACAGCATTTTGGGCTGTATAAGTAGGAGCATTGCCAGCCGATTGAGGGATGTGATTATTCCCCTCTATTCAGCATCGGTGAGGCTTCATCTGAAGTACTGTGTCCAGTTTTGGGCCCCACACTACAAGAAGGATGTAGAAAAATTGGAAAGAGTCCAGCGGAGGGCAACAAAAACGATTAGGGGGCTGAAGCACATGACTTATGAGGAGATGCTGAGGGAACTAGGATTATTTCGTCTGCAGAAGAGAAGAATGAGGGGGGATTTGATAGCTGCTTTCAACTACCTGAAAGGGGGTTCCAAAGAGGATGGATCTAGACTGTTCTCAATGGTAGCAGATGACAGAACAAGGAGTAATGGTCTCAAGTTGCAGTGGGGGAGGTTTAGGTTGGATATTAGGAAAAACTTTTTCACTAGGAGGGTGGTGAAGCACTGGAATGGGTTACCTAGGGAGGTAATGGAATCTCCTTCTTTTGAGGTTTTTAAGGTCAGGCTTGACAAAGCCCTGGCTGGGATGATTTAGTTGGGGATTAGTCCTGCTTTGAGCAGGGGGTTGGACTAGATGACCTCCTGAGGTCCCTTCCAACCCTGATATTCTATGATTCTTTAAAAACACAGTGAATAGAGTAAGGAAGAAAGGGAAAGCTCTAGTGGCTTGGTGCTGCTGGTGAAGAGAAGGCAGCTCACTCCAAACTGACTGGGGTAGCAACCCACATGGAACATGACGGGAGGAGCGTGGGTCGCAGGAGGGAAGTGTTTAGAAGAGGCTACAAACAGTCAGTCTGGATGCATGTGGCTAGAATAATAAGCTGCAAGAACTGGAGTCAGGAAACTGAAGGGAAATTTAGCAAGGTACAGCATACCTGACATACTACGCTCGGACAATGGGCTGTGACAATGATTCAATGCAAAATGGGAATTTGAGCACAAGGCCTCTTCCCCAGCTACCCACAAAGCAATGGGATGGCATAGATGGCAGTAAAAACAAACAGCCAAGAGATTGATGGCAAAGGCCAAAAACCAGGATAAGATTCCGACCTGGCAATGCTGGAACATCATAATACTCCCTTCCACAGACTAGGTAGTTGCCAAGCCAGCTACAATTGCTCCACCAGTTACCACAAAGGATTCCTAACCCAGGTCAGCCCAGAACAGGGGTAATAGGATAAGAGACTTGTTGAGATTCCCTCACTTTGTCCCCCTGCCTGCAGGCCGCCACCCTGTGTCTTCCTGCTGTGTCAGCAACAGAGTGTAGCTCTGTTCAGTTCTCAGCCTTCCCACCCCAGCTCACAGGTTGCCTGCTACCCAGGTACTTCTCAGCTGCTTTCTCTGGCCTGTTGCAGCTGCTTTCCCATGGCGTAGGATTCCTTCCGAGTCCTGAGCCCAATCCTTTTAACCTCAGGTTGGGCTTCCTTTGTTTGTACCAGAGAAATTATAGAGCCCTCTACTGGCTGGCTGTTGAATGGGGTTCTTTACAACAGGAGAACATAAGAACGGCCATAGTGGGTCAGACCAATGGTCCATCTAGCCCAGTGTCCTGTCTTCCAACAGTGGCCAGTGTCATGTGCTTCCCTTGGAATCAGAGGTGAGGGACGTACATTTGAAATCAGAAAGATGATTTACGCACAACAATCCCAAGAGCCTGGCAATGTCATCACACCCCAGTAGCAATTTGCAGCAGCTCCAGCTCTCACTCCCCGGTCGAGTGGCGGAGAGGGTATCCCAGTACTTGGGCTTAGGAGGGCAGGTTTCTGTTTGGGCCTCTCCCTGTCAAACCCCACCCCCACAAACTGCAGCAGCTCCTTCTCACACTCCCCAGTGGAGAGGTGGGATGTGAGTCTCCCAATACATCAGCCAGGGCAGGGGCCCTGGTGTAATAATGTTTCCCTGGCTCTGGCAGCGAATAGTAAACAATAGGTGCATGTTACTTACCTGGCTTAGCATCAGAATTCACCTTGTGGTACATTAACAGAGATACGGTGCCACTACGACAGAAACAAAGGGCTTGTTTATACCTAGTCACGTGGATGCCCATATCCCTGAGCCCTTCCCACAGCTCAAGGGTGCTTTGCAAGTGTAGTACAATATTTATATTATTCAAGTGAGTTATACCATCAGGGTGCTCGAAGACAAATAGAAATAGTCTGTCAGGGGGCCTGACCGGGCCAACTCTTTGGGAGCTCTGAAAATGTCACACTGGGACTGAAATGGCTGAAAGCCTGATTCTCAGAATGGGCATTGAAAATACCTGTTCTGGACTTTTGAAGAGATCTGTTCTTCTGAGACCTGTAAAAAAACAGACAGGATCATTTCCCAAGGCAACTTCTGACTTAGTTATTAAATATCTGCAACACAGACAGTGGATGGAAGCAAAGGGAATGTCTCCTGTGTCCACAAGCGACAACTTTCAAAAGTGCTGGGGGGTGCTTGACCCCCTGGCTCTGCCCCAGGCCCTGCCCCCACCCCACCCCCCAATGCCCCACCCAGCCCCACCTCTTCCCGCCTCCACTCCACCCTTGCCCTGCCTCGTCCCGCCCAGTTCCGCCTTCTCCCCTGAGCATGCCATGTCCCCGCTCCTCCCCCATTCTCCAGCCCCAGAGCACCCATGGAGTTGGTATCCCAATGGCTGTGCTAATGCTAGACAAAAGGTGATAACATTATGACGTACATTAAACACCAATCAAGGGGAGAACTATGCTTTTTTCTATGTGTTTCAATTGAGTATTTCATTTCTATCTGGTCAGTCACTTCAGAGGATCATTACAGCTCTCATCTACTACACCTGCTGGAAAAGGCTGAGGGTTGTAAGCTGAGGATCAGAGGCATAAAACTGGGGGAGAAACGTTCTGTAACTGACGAGGGGGGAAGGGCTGGGGACTGACAATGCTCTACCTATATTTTCGGTAACACAAATAATGGATAATAATAATTCTCCTGTATTAGGAGACGTGGATGACCCTTTATCCAAATCAGAGCTCCGTCCCCACACAACCCAAGGTATTACATAGTTTCCATGAACTCTTAAGCACATTTTACCTCAGACACTCCTTTATCATTGAAGTGGTACCAGTAATTATCTTCCAATGACTTTACTTCAGCTGTGTAATGATCACCATGAATTGCTCCAATATGGTGACATATTCCAAAGAGCTCATAGTCTGTGTACTACAAGATAATCATGATAAAGTTCAGTAGTCAACCATCTTGTATCTTCGCAACAAGAAGATTGTCAGAGTTCACAACTGATGAGGTCCTAGGGCACTAGCAGTGATGTTAACAATGAAGGGTTGGGATCATGAACTGAACCCTACATGATTATATCTGAGGAATGGGTAGTGACCAGACCACGAAGGTTTGAGTTTATGGGCTTATCTCTCCAAGGGGACATGCTCTGAGTCTGGTGTTCCCCAGATACAACTGATAGGGGAAGCCATTGAGGACAGGGAGCCAGAGGAGGAGGCCATAAGACCCTACCAGAAGATGGAAATGGTAAGTAGAGGCCCCAGGGCTCAGAGAAGGGCAAATATCAGGCTAGGGGCATCCAGCTGTATTCATAGATTTCTCCTAATGGCAAACTTCCTTCCTTCAGGTTCACAAAATATCAAACTTCCAGGCCAGGCTCAGTCCCACAGGCTCAAAGTTCATTACAATAGCCTTGCACAACAGCAGAGCTGAACTCTGTGAGGCCTGGTTAAAGAAGCTCTTGGTACATTTTCCTCCCTGTTCTTTTCGTCATTAGATCATGTAGGTAAAACAAAATAATAATCCCTTGAGAGCTCGATGGAAAGTCCATGTACTTACAAGCTGCTTGCCTGTTGTTAGCGTGAGTGAGAGGGGCACAGACACCCCAGCATTGATGTCAACCGGATCTCTCTCCAAATGGATGACCAGAATCTGAGGTAGAGTTTCAAAACAGTAGCACTGAAAGAGACAGCAGTGCAGGACACTGTATCATTTTGGCCATGCTAAAATTCCCTATTGTAGGCAGACAAGAGTAATGAGATACACGTTTATAAAAACCTTTGCCTTCTGCTTGGGCTTGCCTTTTACATTTTAACAGCTCTGACCAGCACTGAGCACAATAGAACGTTCTAAAAAGTCCTTGCTTACCTGTGTGCTTCTTTGGTTTCCACAGCATTGACAATAGTGTTGGCCATCCCCAGTATAGGGATGTTCTTCCTGCATATCAGCCAAAGCATGATCCTATGCAGAGAAGGATATTGAGATGTTATACGGCATTACTGTGACCAAAATAAAACAGTATGGATTCTATTTGACAAGGCAATAAAGGGACCTGCCTTGGGAGAACTATAAGGGAAATTCTATGGACAGTCATTAGGGGGAAAGGTAATAGTTGGCTGTAATCCACCTTGCACTCCTCAGGTCCTGAACCCTAATGTCTGGGGGGAAAACATCCAACGCACACAGGGTGCCAATTTTATATAACTGGTTAAACTAAATAACTAAGTCAAAAACGCAATACATATAAACTAATCAAATTAAAAGAAAGTGGGTTAATATGAAATCATCAAATTAATTTAGTAATCAGGTTGGTTAAACCACATCAAATAAACCAGCAATTCTTTATAAGCATCATCTAATAATTTGGGAAGGTGGCAGTTTTTTGTTTAAGTAACAGCCCCAAAATAACAGGACATTTTCAATCTCAATGCCAATTAATATGTTTATAGTCCAGCCAAATGGTTGGGAGGGTCAAGTCACGCCAAGAGCAATTTGAATGTGAATCACTTTGATAGCAATTCGGTAATCATGTTCAAATAAGAGGCAGTTAAAGTGATAGATCATCTCTTGCTCCCACAATGGATTACATGAGACATTCCAATGAAATTCAAGATAACACATCGCTGGTTACATTTATAATTCAAACTAGAATTTAGGTGAAATTAGCAATGTCAGGATTTTACATATGACTCCAAACCCATAAGATATATGTACACATGATCTTTCACACAGAGGGGTTATTTAACTTAGAGCTTTTTTAGATGTTCGAGGGGGGAGAAACGGTTACTTTACCGTCCCGTAACTCTCATGCTTCAAGATGTGTTGCACATGTCCGTTACGCTGTACGTGTCTTGTGCGCTGCTGCCAGAGAGTTTTACCTAGCAGTATCCATAGGGGTGGCCCCACCCAATGCCGAACTCCTCATGCTCCATAGCGAGGATATAAAGGGTGCCGTTGCCCCACTCATCCACAAGTTCCTTCGCCCTGGAAACCGATGGGAGACTCCAACACTTCTGGGAGGGAGGGTGGGTGGTTAGCATCTCCCGTTTACTACGGCCACAACTAACGAACCAGATGCATGATGTAAATAAAAGTGTTCAGACCCCCTGAGGTGCCTGGTATTTATGTTCCATTCTTTTGGTCACAGTGAAAGGGGTTTGCCAGATTGTTTTGGCCAGCTGCATGATGACCTCATTTATGGGCAGAGCCACTTTCCCTGCCATAGCAATTGGTTTGTGGGTATTCTTCTCCACTAGCTCCACCGGAGGTAGGCTGCCGTTCTCCTGGGGAGCTCCTGTAGCCCCTTAAAGTCATCCAGTACTGGGTAGGGTGCCCCACCCCTGGTACCAGATCCTCATCAGGAAGACTCATGCAGGAGGAGCTGCTCTTGCGGTACCAGGACAGGTTGCAGCTCCAGAACAGGCTGAGGTAAGTCCTGAGCTGAGGTCAGTGCAAAGGCTGATCAGTGCCAACCGTGACAGGTCTCAGCACCAAAAGGAGAAGGCTCCTTCCTGGAAAATCTATTTGCATGGAAAATTGGCAAAGGACATCTGGGTACTGGAAGCATCCCCCAGGGTATTCAGTAGGGCCCCTGAAAGGCTGGTATGGTACCAAGCCACAGGTGTGTCTGCCCCAAGCATCCCAATCCCTGGCTGAAGTCTTCTCAAATCCAGGCTGGTGATGAGAAAGGGACTGGGAGGAAGCTCTGGACTCTCAGTACCGACATAGCCGAGAGCCTACCCTGGAACTGGAGTATTCTAAGTACCAGGATGGCACAGAACCAAGAAGGGACCGTTGACTGAGAGCTAGGCTTGCATTGAGGATGCAGCACTGGAGGAAGCATGGATGACTTCCTAGCTACTCATAACGTTTGGTGAGGAGGAGCCGGTACCAGTCCAGAAGACAAGGTAGGAGGCGGTACTGATCCTGAAGCTGGAGGTGCCAGACTAGAGTATTCTGGTGCCAATGGTTTGGGCAGCTGCACTAGGCCCAGAGGAGGGTCCTCGATCTGAAGCAAGGGTGATGGCAGTACTGACAGGCACAGCAAGGCCCTGGCTGCAGCATAGGGCTCTGGCGTAGTTGGAACAGACATGGGCTACTGACCTGGAGTGATCAGGGACAACTGCTGCATTGCAGCTGAAGAGGTAGACTGTCTTGACAGTCTCTGGGAGGGTACCAGAGACAACAGCTCAGATCTGTCTCTATGAGCCAGCACTGGGGACCGTGATGTAGGGTACATTCTATTGTCTGTACCAGACCGATCTTCTGTAAAGGAGACCCACACTCCGGACTTCGAAGAACCTGATGCCAACTTCTTCTTATGTTTCAAGGCCAGGACTCTTCTGAAATCTTGGGCCTCGAAGAAGATAGTGCCAGTAAGGGGGATCTCCTCTGGCTCTGTCTGTGGGCAAAGCTGGGGGAGCTCTTTGGGACCAACAGAGTGCCAACACTGACCTCCAGGTAGCCTCCATGTGGATGTATTGGAGACACTCCTCCCTCAGTCTCTTTATCCTGGTCTTGAAACCAATACAATTGGAGCACATCTCTCTAACCCAAGCAGTTGAGACAGTGTGATAAGGGTCATTAACGGGCATAAGTTTTCTGCAGCCTGCACTAGGTCTGAACCCTGGGGATCCTGGCATAGGCCCCCTGACTGGGAAAATAAAAAACTAAAAAAATAAACAAAAAAACTGAACAAAAGGAAAAGCAAACAAACAAAATAAGATTTTAGAACATCAGGTGATGGGAAGAGCGCCATTGTGCACAAAGGTAAGTTTGTTCACAAGGAACACCAATGCTCCAACCACGGATGATAAGAAGGAACTAAAGGAGGGATGGGGTGTGTCATAAATATAAAGGGAAGGGTAAACACCTTTAAAATCCCTCCTGGTCAGAGGAAAAATCCTCTCACCTGTAAAGGGTTAAGAAGCTAAAGGTAACCTCCCTGGCACCTGACCAAAATGACCAATGAGGAGACAAGATACTTTCAAAAGCTGGGAGGAGGGAGAAAAACAAAGGGTCTGGGTCTGTCTGTGTGATGCTTTTGCTGGGGACAGAACAGGAATGGAGTCTTAGAACTTTTAGTAAGTAATCTAGCTAGGTATGTGTTAGATTATGATTTCTTTAAATGGCTGAGAAGAGAACTGTGCTGAATAGAATGACTATTCCTGTCTGTGTGTCTTTTTTGTAACTTAAGGTTTTGCCTAGAGGGATTCTCTATGTTTTGAATCTACTTACCCTGTAAGGTATCTACCATCCTGATTTTACAGAGGTGATTCCTTTACTTCTATTAAAAGTCTTCTTGTAAGAAAACTGAATGCTTTTTCATTGTTCTAAGATCCAAGGGTTTGGGTCTGTGGTCACCTATGCAAATTGGTGAGGATTTTTACCAAACCTTCCCCAGGAAGTGGGGTGCAAGGGTTGGGAGGATTTTGGGGGGAAAGACGTATCCAAACTACATTTCCCAGTAAATCCAGTTAAAGTTTGGTGGTGGCAGTGGAAATCCAAGGGCAAAAGGGTAAAATAGTTTCTACCTTGGGGAAGTTTTAACCTAAGCTGGTAAAAGTAAGCTTAGGAGGTTTTCATGCAGGTCCCCACATCTGTACCCTAGAGTTCAGAGTGGGAAAGGAACCTTGACAGGGTGACTGTCCTTGCTTTCGAGCACAAGGAGCTCACTGGGTGGATGAAGCCGTCCCTAAAGGTACTGCTAGGGAAGCCACTCTGGCACTGGTGCATGAGATACATGCACCATACAGCATAGCGCACATATGCGAGCACTCAAAGAAGAACTGTTCTATAGGCACCATTCTCAGAGCAATGCTATAGTCATCTGCTGGAGTTTAAAATAAAGTGCAAGAATTCTAAGGTGGTTGTATTCCCGTATCAATAAAAGTAGGGGAAAGAAAACCAAAGCAAAAAGGTTAATACTCATGGCAGGTTTATAGCTGACACTCTGGGAGGAGTGGTAGATAGGCTGGAGGGCAGGGATAGGATACAGAGGGACCTAGACAAATTGGAGGATTGGGCCAAAAGAAATCTGATGAGGTTCAATAAGGATAAGTGCAGGGTCCTGCACTTAGGACGGAAGAACGCAATGCACAGCTACAGACTAGGGACCGAATGGCTAGGCAGCAGTTCTGGGAAAAGGACCTAGGAGTGACAGTGAACGAGAAGCTGGATATGAGTCAGCAGTGTGCCCTTGTTGCCAAGAAGGCCAATGGCATTTTGGGATGTATAAGTAGGGGCATAGCGAGCAGATCGAGGGACGTGATCATCCCCCTCTATTCGACATTGGTGAGGCCTCATCTGGAGTACTGTGTCCAGTTTTGGGCCCCACACTACAAGAAGGATGTGGATAAATTGGAAAGAGTCCAGAGAAGGGCAATAAAAATGATTAGGGGTCTGGAACACATGAGTTATGAGGAGAGGCTGAGGGATCTGGGATTGTTTAGTCTGCAGAAGAGAAGAATGAGGGGGGATTTGATAGCTGCTTTCAACTACCTGAGAGGTAGTTCCAGAGAGGATGGTTCTAGACTATTCTCAGTGGTGGAAGAGGACAGGACAAGGAGTAATGGTCTCAAGTTGCAGTGGGGGAGGTTTAGATTGGATATTAGGAAAAACTTTTTCACTAGGAGGGTGGTGAAACACTGGAATGCGTTGCCTAGGGAGGTGGTGGAATCTCCTTCCTTAGAAGTTTTTAAGGTCAGGCTTGACAAAGCCCTGGCTGGAATGATTTAATTGGGGATGGGTCCTGCTTTTGAGCAGGAGGTTGGACTAGATGACCTCCTGAGGTCCCTTCCAACCCTGATATTCTATGATTCTATGATTCTTGTACTTTTTTCATTCAGCTTCAGGAAGCTCGTATCCCGCTGAAAAGATGAGCTCTGTTTCGAGCTCAGACTTGCTGGCTGGCTAGAGGTTGCTTGCTTGTGTGATGGGATACGCCGCCATCCCACTGACAGCAATGCAAATGAGTCAGTGCACTCGGCAGCAGCCAGGCACACAAGCAGAGCATGCTCTACCAGGAGAAGGGGAGCTTACAAAAGTGAAGCTGACCGCAGAGCAGGAAGGACGTTTGCCCAAGAGCAGAGGCTGCTGGAGACTGCTAAGGAGCCCAGCAGCCAGAGGAGTCTAACAACTAGGGGAGCCCAGACTGAGGCAGTGACTAGCCTTCCCTTTCTCCCCCTTATTTAGGGCACACAGACACTTCAGCCCGGAGAGGGGCTCTGGGTGGCTGCTCCCTGTCAGTGCCCTGTAACTAGACCTGATGAGCAGTGCAAGGGACTGGATGTAATTGGACTCAGAAAGGACTCTGGGAGAGAGCTCAACTCCCATGGGGAACAGTGAGCTTGCCCAGGAGTGGGGCTCCCAGGGGGAGAAGGGATGGTGATTACTTTTCTTGATTTTGAAGATGGCGGCCTGGCTGATACTCCTTGGGACTCCTCCTCGGGAGTTTTTTGGTAAATCACAATGGAACACTCGCTGTCTAAAGGCACCAGTATCATCCAGTGGTGTTTGATTGGGTCACCTTTATGCAAACATTTATGTGAGTCCTGACTAAAAAAACAATGAAAATGCAAAGCTAACAAAAAATTGAAATTTAAATCATAAGGAAAACCCCAATCACACATTCATTCATCCAAGCACACAGAGGAAGAATAGTTCCTTATTCTTCAGACAGATGCTTAACTTTTCTTTTGTATTTTGGTATTCAGCAGCTCATATCTGAATAGTGACACAAAGTATGTGTGAAAGGTCAGAATTTAACTCTATCAGAGCAAAGTCTTTTCCTCCTAAAAATGATGGTTTAGGAGTTCCTTTTTCATCAATACAGGTCTATATCTCATAATCTGAAGGTCAAGAGATTCAGAATTTGATCTGTTTTTTTCCTTATATAGAGAAGTTCACTGACTTTGCTAACAAAGGACTTTAGCCCAACACCCACAAAAACGTTTTGTGCAAAGAGCATTCATGTTTAGGAACATCCCTATTCAGGAACACACTTAGACGTATATCTTCTATTAACTTCAATGGGACTTAAACATGTTTCAGGCCATGTCTACACTACCACTTACGTTGGCAAAACTTATGTTGCTGAGGGGTGTGAAACCCCTCCACCCCCAAGTGACATAAGTTTTGCCAGCATAAGCGCTTGTGTGCAAAGTGCTATGTTGGTGGAAGAGCTTCTCCTGCCGACACAGCTACCATCGCTCGTCGAGGCAGTTTTATTATGTCAACGGGAGAGCTCTCTCCCATCAGCATAGAGTGGCTACATGAGCGATCTTACAGCGCTGCAGCAGGATTGGTACAACTGTGCCGCTGTACGTTCGCTAGTGTCAACGTGGCTTAAGTGCCTTCCTATGTGGGAATGGACTTAAGCATGTACTGAAATGCTCTGCTGAGTTGAGATCCTAGAGATGATGGTCACACAGGGGCTGTGGCAGCGGCTGGCCCAGAGAATCAAGGAGCTGTAACTGGCCTGAAGCCCTCTCCTACCACTGACTTCTGGCAAAGAACCTAGTCCCATGACTACATTTTTCTCCTCAAATGCATCATGCGACAATAACCTCAACTACCTTGACAAATATTTGATCTAATCAAAGTAACAGAGCAGAATTAAATAACCCTTGTTTAAATCATCCATGTTTGTAGGTAGATTTAGAGAACAGGATGGCCCTAATGCTGCAAAGACTTACACATGACTTTAGTGTTATCTATTTTAAGGACAGAAGGGCCTGTTGAGATAATCTAGTCTGACCTCCTGCATAACAAAGGCCAGAATATTTCCTGCAGTAGTTTCTGATTTCTGTTTGTGCTATAGCAGCGGTTCTCAAACTGTGGGTCAGTACCCCAAAGTGGGTCACAACCCTATTTTAATGGGGTCACCGGGGCTGGTGTTAGACTTGCTGGGGGTGGGCGGCACGGCTCAGGCTTCGGCCTTGGCTCTGGGTGGCGGGGATCAGGTTACAGGTCCCCAACCCGGGGCTGAAGCCCTGGGGCTTTGGTTTTGGCCCTCCCACCTGGGACGGTGGGGCTTGGACAGGCTCAGGCTTCGGTCCTCCAAGTAATTTTTATTGTCAGAAGGGGGTTGCGGTGCAATGAAGTTTGAGAACCCCTGTGGCTCTAGCATGTTTTTTTAGAAAAGCATCCAATTTTGATGTACAGCCTTAAGTGATGGAGAATCTACCATGACCCTAGGCAAACTGTTGCAACTGTGAATTCCCCTAACTGTCAAAAATACAGAAGTGTCTAACTTCAGCATTAATCCACTGGATCGTGTTATGCCCTTGTTCGCAGAGTAAAGAACAAACCTTCTCTCAAGGTAGGTACTTACAGACTGATCAAGTCGCCACTTAGCCTTCTCTTGGATAAAGCTAAAAAGATTGAACTTCTTAAGTCTTTCACTATACGGCAGTTTTTCCAGACCTCTAATTATTCCTGTAGCTTTTTTTCCAAACCCTTTACAATTTTTCAACATTTCTTTGGAAGTATGGACATCAGGGCATATTCCAGTAATGGAGTTCACTAACCCCATAATAGAGTGGAGCAGAAGCTCGGTTAAAGGTCTGAGCATCTCTTACTGTTGAAGAGACACCTAACCTAAATCCTCTCCAATCTACACGCTTAATTGGATTTTCTTGAAATTTGTGGTGCCTCATGGAGATGGAGGATAGAGATAGTGGTCCAAATTTGGAACCATTTGAGTTTTCCCCTAAAATCATGTGTTTACAAAATCTCTTGTTTTTTCTAATGATTTCTGTGCACACCTGGGACTAACTATGTCTTTAATCTTCCCCAGGTTGATCTCAGACATTAGGGATTTAACTCAGCAACTGTACAGCAGCCATTGTCCCTTAGTGATGTAATATTTCCCCAGCTATTCAGGATAAAAGTTTAGAACTCCAGCTTACTTTGAATCTAACGGATGAGCCATGAGGGTATGTCTACACAGCAATTAGACACTTGTGGCTGGCATGGGCCCGCTATGGATTTCTATTTGCAGTGTAGACATACCCTGAATGTGCAGCAATATTAGGGCTCTGTTCAAGCTACAGGGTATGCAAGCAGGCTGTTGGTACAGTAATGGGGTGGCTCTTACTGTGGCCATTGAACCCGAGCAATACCCAAGTCTGAGCCCATGGCAGCTTTCACAGAATGAGTGTTTGTGCACATTAGCTGTTCTCTGCCTGCATTCTGCAAGCGTTCCTCTTGAAATGTTTGCCCCGGTTTAAGAGCTGGTATTTTAAAGTACTCTAAAATCCACATGCAGACTCTGATTTTAGAAGCCCTGTCACAGAAATTAGCATTAATTTTAAATGGGGAAGATGAAAGACTCTAGTAAGTAACATAATGTAATCATGGCAATGTGGTCATGATTCAGGCTCCGCATCCATTTCCTGAACAATGGGACTGAGCACAATCAAAGAAAAACAAATTGCTGGGTCATTCAGCCAACTGATACACAGCCCCTCTACCAGGAGCTACCAGGAACAGTTAACATAAGAACATAAGAATGGCTGTACTGGGTCAGACCAAAGGTCCATCCAGCCCAGTATCCTGTCTACAGACAGTGGCCAATGCCAGGTGCCCTGGAGTGAGTGAACCTAACAGCTAATGATCAAGTGATCTCTCTCCTGCCATCCATCTCCACCCTCTGACAAACAGAGGCTAGGGACACGTGGGTTTCCAAAAGCGTAGCTCTTCTATGATCACTTGCTGAATAAGGGATCCTTCTCAAAGGGACCTTTGCTCTCTGGGGGCTCAGAATCACTGAGAGCAGAGCCACATGGTGTGTGTGGAGGGAATTGGGCACCTTTCCTTCCAGTGTTATACTTGGAGGGGAAGTGAAGCCATCTATGTCCTTTCCCACTCCCCTGCAAGAACCACCACTGCCCAACAATTCCTCCCATGGCTGCTCCAACAGGCCAAGGCAGGAGGCTCAGGAGATCCCCTTCCCTGCACTGAGCCCTGTTTGGGGGAAGGAACCCAGAACTCTCCTTCTTCCCCAGGCTGCCTCCAGCAGTGGACTCCAGGCTCACCCTTCTCCTCAGTGCTGCTGCTCCTATGGAAGAAGAGGTCAGAGCAGTGCATGAGAGTGGGGGGGAGGGGGGAGGGAATGAGGGTGTCATAACTGTGCAGTGGAGGAAGTAGGAGGGCTTCAGCTGAGACAAACCATACCCACTATTTCTATCCCCCACTTCAAAATGTGCCCCCAG
Source organism: Lepidochelys kempii (assembly GCF_965140285.1). NCBI lineage: Eukaryota > Metazoa > Chordata > Testudines > Cheloniidae > Lepidochelys > Lepidochelys kempii. The sequence goes on from NC_136385.1 coordinate 5,548,188, forward strand.
ATGACTCCGTCTAAGTTTCTGCGTTGTCTGCCCAGTTCCGCAACCCATGGGGTCCCTGTCAATGCCCGCCCTTCTGTGGGAAGGAGGGTTGGTAATGGAGGACTGCCCTCAGAAGGGCAAAGGGGAAGGGTGGTAACGCTTAGTAGGTCTGGGGCAGTTTGTGTGGTGTAAACTCAACGCCTGAGTGTTGGCAGCATCTGTTCACTACAATTGACCTAAACCTTAGCAAAGCGAAGGTGTTAGACTGTCTCCTACAAGGCTCTTGTATTCTGTTCCCTGAGTGTTCAGTAACATCTGCAAGGGGAAAGGGCTAATCTGTGTGTCATTGACATGTTTGGGCATCACGCAAACAGGGCAGAGTTAAGTGTGCTTTGTGGGGGTGGCTGGTAACTTAACTCTCCATTTTATGGTCTTCAGAAGTTCGAGTGTAGCTGAACTCAATGTTCTGGAAGGGCACAAGGACAACTGGCAACCTTCATGGCACATTAACAAAGTTTTGAGGCAGTTAGTATAGAGGTAATACCACCTTCCTACTTCTGGGTGAGATTCCCCTGCTCACACATCTAGCAAGTAAATTAGCCATCTTAGCAACATCCCACTGGGGGCTCATGTTCAACTGGTTATCCACCAAGTCCTTTTCAGAGTGACACCTTTTCAGGATACAGTTCCTCCATCCAGTAAGTGTGACCTACATTCTTTGTCCTTAAATATATGATCTTACATTTGACTGTATTAAAAGACACGTTGTTCAAATTAGTCCAGTTTACCAAGAGATCCAGATTGCTCCATGCAACTGATCTTCCTTATTATTTATCACTCTACCAAATTTTGTGTCATCAGCAGATTTAAGCAGTAATGCTTTTATATTTTCTTCTACATCGTTGATAAAGATATTGATTACATTGGGGCCTCACTAGAAACACACCTATTATATTAAAATTAAGAAAGAGAATTAAAGCAGAAACCATCTTCAATTTTTTAAAATAAATGAACAGTTGAGATCAGCAAATTCCCAGAAGTGCATTAGACCCAATTTGTGGGGAAATTTGGAAATGGACAAAACCAAGGTGGTTATGCAGAGCTGAATGCAAAAGTTAGCATGCACCCACACTTAATTTTCTTTGGAATCCCCCAATTCATGGGGAGATTTGGATATAAAGTTCCAGCATTCAGGGTACTTCCAGGAACCTCCCTCCCCCTTAATATATATGGAAAGAAGCTTGAAGACTTCCTATTTAAGGTTTAACTTTAGCCATCAGATCTGCCTTTGTAGCTTACCCAGAATTCCTAACAAATACCAGGATATTTTCCTTACCACAGAATAAAGCGCACAATTAGAACTTTGTTTCTGAACTGAGACACAAATACTCAGATTGGATTTCTTCAGCATCTTCTGATGGTGGCATCCATGGCAAGTGATGCGGTGGACCATTTTCACCTGGTATAGCTAGTAAAAGAATGACAAGTTATAAGTGTTTCTGCCCATCTAGAGAGATTCAGTCCTAAAGGTAATGCACAGAAATGCCTTTTATCTGGGTGGTGGTGGTGTTTCAATCTTCATCTTCCCAGAAAACCTCCCCAGTAACAATCAAAGGGGTTTCTGACTTATATTGCCTTTTGAGAGCAGAGCCAGCCCTATCTGCTAGAAATAAGGAACACACCACACGTCTAAGAGCACAGGGATTTCCCAGTCTGTCTTACACTGGAAGCTTGAAACCCACAAGGGAGTCTCCTGGGGAGATGGGATCTTTACACAAATGATCATTGCTTTCTTCTGCTCTAAAACAGTGGTTCCCAAACTGTTACAGGGGGTTCTTGGGAAAAAATTCCCTAATGGTGGACAGAGCTGTCCATAGGGATCCCAGACAGCATGGGGCCAGCAGCCAGGAGCCTTGGGGACTTCCAAGAGCTAAGCAGATCAAAGCAAGCATATCTATCACACTGAGGAGATTTAAACTTCAAGACTCCTTATATGAAATAGAAAGAGGTGGATATTTTTTGCTGCTTTTAAAATTAAATAGGCAGCTAGTATTGTTTTAAAAATTATTATGAACAACAAGTTTAAACTTTGTAGTAATGTGCATTGTTTGCCTGGACTGCTCAAGATCTTACTGCTTGTGTAGGAGAAATTCTTTGAGTTGGCTTCTTAAATACCTTCATGCTGTTTCACATCTGATACTCCTTGATGAAACATAGGAGCCTTGTCTTATAACAGATTATTCAAAGGGATACAAGCTATGAAAGTGAGATCTTGGAAGAGTGTTGCTGTTTTCATAATGTAATAAAAATACTGTAATGATAAATAATAATTAATAATAAATAGTGTGAAATAAGCATGTCATAAAAACAAATTTTATATTTCCAAAATCACTGCTTTTATAATTTATACTCAGGTAAAGGAGAAAATCCCTGGAAATATTCATTTTTAGGAGGAGGTTCACGAGACTTGACATTTTAGTGAAAGGGGTTCACAGGTTGTTAAAGTTTGGGAACCACTGCTCTAAAATAAAGTCTCACATTTACACTTGCAGAGAATATGAGTTACCTGCTGAATATCTTCTTTGTCCTCAATGATTTTATTCATCAGAAGCTGGAAACATTCCTTCACATTTAGCTGCTGGCGCACTGTACACACACAAATCAGAATGATCAACGCGTAACTGTGGTGGCTGGTTCCTCTGTTCTGTGGTGGCTGAGAAGAGCTGCTAGCCCTTGGGGCAGCGTCTTCTGCCCATTTCCATTTCTCCTGGGCTATTTTGGAGGAGACTCTTTGTTAAGATGGCAGAACTCGCATGCACAGTCAGAAAATGGGGCTGGATGGAACCCTGAAAACCCATCTGGCAGCTGCCACACAGTTACCACCTTTGTAAAACATGACACACTGAGACCTTTCAGTACCATTTAAAACATCCAGAGGAGGGTTCCCCAGCCTGCTGCCTATTCCACTTTGCTAATCCCTGGGTCAGTCCCTCCCAGAGCACACTTGGTGCCTCTGGGTAGAAATGCAGGCTAGATATCAAGATTCTCAAAGGCCAAGGTCTGTGGGGTGTATTCACTATGTAGAAGGGGGAAGTAAAGGAGAAGGAGGGGAACTTTGGGAGCCTTTTTATTTGCCTGAGAAAACTTCCTGGATTCACAGAGAGGCAGGGGAGCTAACAGGGGAACAAACAAGAACATGCTGGGGGCTCACAGCAATTAAGGGGAGTAGCATGACAGTCTGTTGGGGACTGGGGAAACAGTAGTGACAGGGGCCAGGAGGCAGAGAAAGAGGAGATGATGGAACTTCAGGAGATTTCAAATGAACATCCAGACTTCTGGGGTTTGTCCAAATTGAACCACTGGCCCTTTTGATGTTCACTACGAGTAATAAGGAGACACTTCAGCAACAATACTTGTGCCACAGGAACAGAGGATGGGAAAGGACCTCTTGGGTCACTGAGCCCAGTCCCCTGCTATCACAGACAACTGCATCCTATCATCCTGCTCACAAACTTCTCATGCTCCATTCATATCCCTTCTCAGCTTTCCTTTTGCTAGGCTAAACAAGCCATGTTCTTTTAGTTTCAAGGGAGGTTCTCCATTCCCTGATCATCTTTGTAGCCTTCTCTGTACCTATTCCAGTTTGAATTCATCTTTCCTGAACATGGGTGAAAACTAGGGCTGTCAATTAATCGCAGTTAACTCACACGATTCAACTCAAAACAATTAATCATGATTTAAAAAATTAACTGCAATTAATCATAGTTTTAATCACACTGTTAAACAATAATAAAATACCAATTGAAATGTATTAAATATTTTGGATGTTTTTCTACATTTTCAAATATATTGATTTCAATTGCAACACAGAATACAAAGTGTACAGTGCTCACTTTATATTATTTTTATTAAATATTTGCACTGTAAAAATGATGAAACAAATGAAATAGTATTTTCCAATTCACTTCATACAAGTACTGTTGTGCAATCTCTTTATCATGAAAGTGCAACTTACAAATTTAGACTCTTTTTGTTACATAACTGCATTCAAAACCAAAACAATGTAAAACTTTAGAACCTATGAGTCCACTCAGTCCTACTTCTTGTTCAGCCATCGCTCAGACAAACAAGTTTGTTTACATTTACAGGAGATAATGCTGCCCACTTCTTATTTACAATGTCACCTGAAAATGAGAACAGGCATTCACAAGGCACTTTTGTAGCCAGCATTTTAAGGTATTTATTTGCCAGATATGCTAAACATTCATGTGCCCCTTCATGCTTCAGCTACCATTCTAGAGGACATGCTTCCATGCTGATGACGCTCATTAGAAAAATAATTTGTTAATTAAATTTGTGACTGAACTCCTTGGGGGAGAATGGTATGTCTCCTGCTCTGTGTTTTATCCTTATTCAGCCATATATTTCATGTTATAGCAGTCTTGGATGATGACCCAACACACTTTGATCATTTTAAGAACACTTTCACTGCAGATTTGACAAAACGCAAAGAAGGTACCAATCTGAGATTTCTAAAGTTAGCTCCAGCACTCGACCCAAGATTTAAGAATCTGAAGTACTTTCCAAAATCTGAGCGGGACAAGGTGTGGCGCATGCTTTCAGAAGTCTTAAAAGAGCAACACCCCAATGAAGAAAATACAGAACCTGAACCACCACCAAAAAAAAAAATAAAAAAATCAGTTTTCTGCTGGTGGCATCTAACTCGGATAATGAAAATGATCATACATTGGTGCACACTGCTTTGGATTGTTATCGAGCAGAAGCAGTCACCAGCATGGATGCATGTCCTCTGGAATGGTGGTCGAAGCATGAACAGACATATGAATCTTTAGCGTATCTGGCAGGTAAATATCTTGTGACACCAACTACAACAATGCCATGAGAATGTCTGTTCTCACTTTCAGGTGACATTTTAAACAAGCAGTGGGCAGCATTATCTCCCACAAATGTGAACAAACTGGTTTGTCTGAGCAATTGGCTGAACAAAAAGTAGGACTGACTGGACTTATGGGCTCTAAAGTTTTAAATTGTCTTATTTTTGAGTGCATTTTTTGTACATAAATTCTACATTTGAAAGTTCAACTTTCATGAGAAAGAGATTGCACTACAGTACTCGTATTAAGTTAATTGAAATACTATTTGTTTTACAGTGCAAATATTTGTAATAAAATAAATATGAAGTGAGCACTGTACACTTTGTATTGTGTGTATTTGAAAATGTGGAAAACATGCAAAAATATTTAAATAAATGGTGTTCTATTATTGGCATTATTAACAGCGTGGCAAATGGTATTATTAACAGCATGATTAATTGCGCGATTAATTTTTTTAATCACTTGACAGCCCTAGCAAAAACTGTACACAATATCCCAGATCAGGTTTGACCAGTGCCTTGTACAATGGCATTAATAGTTCTCTCTCTCTCTCTACTAGAAATACCTCGTCTGATACATTTTAGGATTACATCTTAGGTCACCCTGTGAAGAACTGTTTTACCAGAATCTGTGAATGCAAGAACCACATAGCACAGGTCTCTACAGAGCCCTCTTACCATTGCCCATCTCGAGGGCTCTTGTAATCTTCTCAGTGGTAGGTGATGAATCACCAGTCATCAGCTTTTTAAACAGCTGTTGCAGATGGCACACAATGATGGAGTCACCAACATTATCGCACCTACAAAACACCAGAGAGACATATAATGAATACATCACTTCACAGGTAGAATCCAGGTGCTGATGCAAAGGGAAGTGCAGCAGTGCCTGCAGGAGAAAGTGTGATCTCACCAGGTCTGGGTTGGATTCTCCTGGTGGAACTGTGAGAGGAATCCCAGAAATGAAAGAACAGTGAAATCACCTCTAGGAGGATCTCTCTGGCTCAGAGTTACAATGTGTTAGCTCAGGGGTTCCCAAACAGGGGGCTGCAGCCCAAAGATGGGCAACGACACAGTTCAAGGTGGTCCGCCATGGGTGGAGTTGCCCCCCCAAACTGCATATGTTGGCGGAGTGGTGGCCAACGATGGCCCCCACCCAGGGCTGGAGGAATCTAGCAGTGGGTGGAGGGCGATGACGAGAAGGGGCCAGCCCTGAGAGTTGGTGGCTTCCAGGGTGGTTGGAGAAGACTGGAGAGTTTGCAGCCGTTCCCGCTCCGAGCTGCTGCACCTTGTGACCTGTGGCTGTTGGACGCCTGAAGTATCTGCCCCAGGACCCAGCCAGGGACCTGGGCTCAGCGGTGCCGCTCTGTTTCCATCTGGACAATGCTGGGATTGGGACTGTCACAGGTAACGGCCAGGCTCGGCCTGAGTGCCTACCTCTGCCTGGCACTGGCAGCCCCTGATCCCTTCCCTTGTTCCTGGGCAGGGGTGCCCATGAGGTGCGCCGGGCACCGGGTGGATGACCGGGACAGGGCTGCCAGGTGACCAGCTCAAAACTGCTGAAGCGGAGGGTGTCGGCAGGGCCTGGCCATGCATGCCCCAGCCCGCAGTGTTCCCTCCCTGACAGAAGCGTGCTAATAGTGGGCGGCAGTGTCGACTGCAGCTGCATGGGTGGGCTACAGGGAAAAAAGTTTGGGACCCCCTGCATTAGGGGCTTGTCTACACTACCGCAGGGGATCGATCTAAGTTACACAACTTCAGCTACGTGAATAGTGTAGCTAAAGTCGATGTACTTAGATCTACTTACCGCAGTGAAGACACCGCGGTAAGTCCACAGCTGACGCTCTCCCATCGACTCTGCCTGCACTCCTTGCTCTGATGCAGTATCGGAGTCGACGGGAGCACACTTGGTGGTCGATTTGTTGCATCTAGACTAGACGCAATAAATCGACCCCCACTGGATTGATCATTGCCCGTTGATCCGGCAGGTATAACCAGGTTCATCTCCTCTGGCCCTTTTCAGTGCCCAGCTATTCCTAGGCTTTACCAGGGCAGGTTCTCTGGAACTGGATTGCTGATCCAGCATCCCACGGCCAGCCACACAACAGTCCTTACCCCACCCTCTACTAGTCACTTGCAGACATGAAGGCAGGTAACTGCTGCCTCATTTCCTTTTCCCTTCCCCTGTAGCCTGCTACCACTTCCAGTTCCTTTCTCTTCCCCTCCCCGCCACTGCAGGTCTCCTTCCCTCTCCCACCACACCTGGCACAGTGCTGCCCTTTCAGTCTTGTCTCAATGGGTCAGTCTTACAGTAGGTCCCACAGCACCAGAACCATGCAGCTATCCAGAATAACCACACGTTGCTGATGTAACCCCAGGGTTTATTGTGAACACCCCTCACCTGAGGATGGCCTCTCTGAGCTCTCTCGTGAAGAAGAGACAATGCAGCAGGCTGTTTAAATAGCAGCTGCAGCTTTGGTTACGCAGCCCCACATACATCCCTGTAAACAGAATCTATGTCAAATCCAGTGATATTTATGTATAATTTTTTAAGTAGAACAAATGATCACAAATATTTTAACAGGTAAACTCTGGTTGAAGTGCTGAAATATGGTAGAGCTGTTCATCGAAGTTAATATTTGGTCTGTGTGAGCTGTAGGAAAGGTGCAGGACAGCCTTTGCAAACGCTCTTTCCTTCCTCCCAGAATTGTATTGCTTGGAAAATAGGTCTCTATTCAGCCCCAGCCTCACCCCATCCAGTGCCTTTCTTATCTGCTTAGGTGCTTTTGTGGGCTGGTTTGAGGTTTTCTAACACAACCCATGACGTTCCCAGGCTCCACATTTATGGCTTCAGGAGGAATTGTTGTTTGCTCCCAGAAAAAAAATCAAAGCTTCTATTTTCTTTCTGAGCCCCAGTAAGACACAAAAAACAGTTCCACAAAGACTGAGGCATAATTCCCTTAATAACCTCTCTATCCTAGATTGTGTATTCAGGACACCCAAGAATATCTGAGTAAATGCCTGACAAACTTTCATTCACTAAACTCTGACACTAACCCAGGTAGTTGCATCAATACTCCAATTGTTATTTTGCTGACACAGTGTATTGGGCACGGGGACTCACACTCATGCTTGGTGCCCCAGAAAGTTCCTGTGTTTTGTCCAAAAACAGCCACTCAACAGCGATAAATCAATCAACAAAGCCAACAAATAAATAACTGGGGAGACAAACTGAAATGCCCCCGCACTAACAACAGCCCCCTCCCCCAGCAACAAGGCACAAACAGAACAACAGATGGCTCCAGCAATGAGGTCTCAACAATAATCAAGAAAAAGCCAACCGCTACCTGGGCAGAGCAGACTCCCTGACTTAGCTCTTGGGGGCAGGGACTATTATCCTACGGGGTATTTGTACAGCTGACTGAGCGTCCGTGCCACACAAATATTCAGGAGAACAACCAATGGAGAAACCCACCCCTTCCATCACCGAACTCGATCCCCACCTGGATCCTCACTGTGGCTGTGGGGTCTCTAGAGTCACCCTCCGCTTCTCCACGTGCTGAACCGGCTGCACTTTGCACACAGCACCTGAAGAAAGGGCTCTCAACAGGCTGTAGATAGGCTGGGGAATCTGGGAGGCTCAGTGAACCGTATTTGTTTGGCCGTAATGTGTGGTGAAAGACCAATCTAAGACACACAGACACTTGAGCAGGATGGTGTCTGGGGGAAATGGAGGTTCCCAAAGCCCTTCCCACGGGTTCTGTTTACCCAGGAACAGAATCTTCATGGCACTGGCCTCGCCCTGGCCCTGACCCTGACCCTGACCCTGACCCTCCCTGGCAGCAAACTGAACCAGCTCCTCTCACTGGCTCTCCCATCAAATGGTGGGAAGCAAGCCTCCAGGAACTTCCCTTTGTCTTTGACAGCAACATGTCACTTACTTGGCTTCGCAAAGGAATCCACCTTGCGGTACATTAACAGATATGCAGTGGAACTATGACAGAAAAAAAGAGAAGTGAATATTAATACCTAATCAAATGGATGCCACATCTCTCCACACAAACACCTTTTCAGTCTAGGAGTTTACTGGCCACTTTACCTTGAAATGGTCCATTTAAATATATGTTAACTATTTAAGCTAAACAATCTGTTCCACCTTGTATTTAGCTGTGACACTCTGAGTATATTTCCCAGACTAGAAGAAGAGCTCTGTGTAAGCTCAAAAGCTCCTCTCGCTCATCATCAGAAGCTGGTCTTGGTCTCTTTGATATCCTGAGACCCACATGGCTACAACAACGCTGCATACATACTTAGATGAACCAGAGATTCTGCCTGGCCAAGAAAAGAACCATGACTATAGCCTGCAACCACCTACTTACCATCAGACCAAGAAAGGAACAGCTCTTCTCCGGTCTCTCTTTTTGTTTACATTTGTTTGCTGTATGCTTGAGGGTGGAACTGGACTTGACAAAACTTGCAGCTTTGTAAATAAGCTGACATTGATTGTATCATCATTAATATTCCAAAATTAATGAATAAAAGCTGGGTTGGTGTCTTTAAATTTCCCTGCACATTTAGGCTAATAAAGATTCACATCATGTGTGGATACTGACTACATAAAGCTAAGGCCAATACAGATGCCTATGGCAAAGCACAAGGCATGAGGTGCAAAGATATTATCAAAATAACCCTACAACCATGACAGAACTGGACTTCTGCTGTATTCTCTCCTTCCTAGCCAAGGAGATTCATCCTGTTCCAAAGCTCACTACATGGTCCTGATAAGCTAGACTATATACCAGGCCTAGGATCCAACACCCCTTAGGATCTGAGAGAGCTCTCCTATCAGATCTTCACATGCTTAGGCAAGTAGAACAAGCCACTAGGTGCTGGAATCAAGGAGTGACTCTAGACTAAAGCCCTCTACCTAGGGAGCTTGGAAACTGTGCTCCAAGCTTTAAATGGTGCGTGCCCTTGCTCTAAACAACAAATAGGTGAGAAAATGGCACAAACTGGCAGAGGCAAGGTGGGTGACACATCACTAGAGACCACTGAGATATGTGAAGGGTTAACCCAAACCAAAAGGGGAGAGATTTTGGCTGTGCTGCAAAAACACCAGCAGGTATTTTCCAGCAAGCCAGGTTTAACTCATAAGATGGTCCATACGATTAGCGCTCTGAGGTCACAACATGTCCCTAGCAGAGCTTATTGAACCACTAGAAAAAAGAAGGGGCAAATTTGTAAAGAAATACAGAGTTGTGACACTCTATACCTCGGGGGAGCGCCCTGTAACCCCCATATTCCTCATTTGTATATGGTTGTGATATTGCATATAAAGCATGCCATGTGAGGTATCATGGGAAAGGTTATGATCTGCTGAAACCTGCTGTTCCAATATGTATAACCTCAATGCATATGAAGGTATGAGAATTGTATTGTATGGTTGTCACTAAAATATGCGTTTGGGAAGTGCCCAGATACAAGCTCCCCAGAGACAATAACAAGGGAAGTAACCAGTGCCCAGGCAGGTGCTGAATGGACATCACCGGCCATTGTCCAGCAGAGGAGTTACAATTCAATGGCTCACTCACACAAGACACACCAGGGTATTGCTCCACCTTGTGACTCAGCAATGCCCACCAGACAGAGCTGGACTTGTGCTTTCCAAGACCACGGACTAAGAGTATAAAACAGAACACAGTGGCCCCACAGTTCGTCCTCTGTCTTCTCCCCGCACCTACACTGCAAGCAACGAGGACACTGGAGCTTAAGAAACCTGGTCCCCAGGCTAAGAGGGAAAACCTGCATATGAAAGACTGTAACCAACCTGCAATATCCAGTGGGGTGAGAAAAACTGCTTAATCTAGATGTTTCCTTGTTCAACAAGGCTAAGAGTTTAGACTGCATGCTTATATTTTATTTTGGTAACCGCTCTGACTTTTTGCCTATTTCTTATAGTCACTTAAAATCTACTTTTCATAATCCATAAACTTGTTTTACTGTTTATCTTGACCAGTGAATTTTCCTGAAGTGTTTGGTAAATCTGTTCAGGTTACAAAGGCTGGTGCATGTCACTTTCCATTGATGGTGTGATGAACCAATCAATAAACTTGCATTGCTCAAGAAAGGGTCTTGAGCAGTGCGAGATGGTCTATTCCTGAGGAGCAAGACTGGGATTTGGCTGGAGCCTCTCTATTGTTAGTTCATGAATGGCTAGAGAAGTAATCATGTAACTTAGTTGGGTGTGTCCCTGCCTGTGGATTTCTGTGTAGGTACAATGCCTGCCAGAGATTTGTAGCTTGTCACAGCAACACAATGTGAGAGGGAGCCCAGAATGGTGGGGCAGAGGGCTCAGCAGTACCCCAGTTCCAGGTTGCACCCCAGGGATCTCATCTAAATAGAATACTGGAATGGGTGTTCCTGAGCCTCACAAGTTATGGTTCCTAAAATAGATGGGACTGTAAGATTTTAGAAGAGGGACAAGGTAGGTGAGGTAATATCGTTTATTGGACCAACTTCTGTTGGTGAAAGAGACAAGCTTTCAAGGAGAGTTCTTCAGGTCTGAAAAACTTACTTGGGGAAAGTCTACTCTACAAAATTAAGTTGACCTAAGTTATGTCAATGTACAGCACTGTAGTAAGTGAATCGGTTTTACATTTCCAAACTTCGCTCCTTGGGTCAGCGGTATGTGTCCTCACGAGGAGCGACTGCACCAATTTAACTGCCAATGTGGGAGGTTGTGGGATGGTATCTTAAAGACAGCAACAGTCGATGTAAGCAAGGCATTGTCTATACTGACACAGCATCGACCTAATTACATTGACTTAAGCGCTACGCCTCTCATGGAGGTGGAGTTATGAAGTCAGTATAGTGGGTGAGTTACAGTGGTGGGATCTACATTTAGTGTAGATACTTACAGAGTCTACTGTAACCCTGCAGCATAGACCAGACCTCAGTGTCACAGCTAAATACAAAGTGGGACAGATTATTTAGCATAATAGTTAACACATATTTCAAAGGACCTGTGACGGGGATCCCGCATGTTAAGCTGGGCCGTCCCCTTGGCCCAGTGTGGGGTTGGTACACCCCATCACCCAGTCATTGTGATTCCCTGTTAAGTGGGTAGTTGCGGCCAACTGGGTTACGGTCTCCTGACAGGGTCACACAACCGAGTAGTACATTGCCTCTGAGTGGGCAAAACAACCAAACAGTCCAGAGCCCTGTAACCACCTGGCTGGGTCAGGCAGTAGCAGTTGGGAAAACAATTCCCTAGACAGGCAAAGCAGGAAGCAGGCTGCAGCCCCTGGGTGGGGCAAAACAAGCAAACAGTCTAGAGCCCTGCAGCCTCCTGGCTGGGGCAGCCATGGCACTTGGGGAATTAGCCCCCTGAACAGGGCCAAACAGCCGTCAGTCTATGGCCCCTGAGTGGGGCAAAACAAACACACATTCTGGCCAGTCCAGCTTTTGACAAAACATTCAAACTCCGTACTAATGCATCAGACACTGGTTTAGGCATGGTACAGATGCAGACAGTGGGAGGTAACAAAAGTAGCCCCTTGCTTTCTTAAGTGAGAAGCTGACACCCACTGAACAGAATTATTTTGGCATAGAAAAAAGCGTTATGCAATTGTATGGGCAGTCCACACTCAAGGGAGTGCTCTGCATACAAGCACCTGAAGAGTCAGGAATGCTGACCCTAAACCAATATTTTCACATTGCATGTCTCAACTCCAGATACCTAGCAGACCCAATCTCAATGCAAAGGGGAAGAAGCAAACAAAAGGAATGGAACAGAATTTGTCTGTGGTCCAAGCCAATCAACAGGCACACAATCCCCCCCCGCTTTTTTTTTAACTACACTAAACAACTGACCTAAGCAACGATCAGCGAACTAATAAGAAAAATGATGGCCAAGGAAGGGAGGAGCTTTGAAAAAGTCACACTGGCATCGGAATGGCTGAAAGTCCAACTGTAAAACATGGCAATGGAAATACCTGGCCTTGGCACCCATTGTGTTCATGTCTTCTGGCATCTGTATGAACAAACAGAAAGGATCATTTCCCAAGAGAATTGCCAAAGTGTTTATTATATATCAATAACAAGCACTGTATGGAGGTGAAGGTGATATCTCTTGTATCCCTATGGCTGTGTTAGCACTAGACAATGGATGATAAAGTTAAGATCTACATTTAATGTCAGTTAATTATACTCTGCTTTGTTCCAGCAGGACCAACAGAATAACTGCCATCTGAACAACAATCACTTCAGATGTTCATTACCTCTCTCATCCAACAGGATGGCACCACATCTGCAGGGAGAGGGAATGCTGGGCTATCCAAACACCATATTGTATTGAAGTAAGGCTAAACGGAGCACGTCCAGGTTGTAATGCACCAATATACAGATGGCAAATTTTGCTCTCAGTTACACTGGAGTAAAGCCAGAGCAACTCCATAGGCTTTGAATGAGTAGCTGCAGATTTACACCTATATAAATGAGTACAGACTCTGGTTTACAGTGTTTTCAATCTGCTATAGAGGTAGTTCCAGATATGGCACTTCCCTCTTGTACTACACTTCTCAGATCCCTTAGTAGAAACTTGGACATGTCTATGTTTGTTTTCCCTGAACTCAGGCACCCATTACCTTTTTCACCACGGTATCGTTGAAGGAGTACCAGCACTCATTTTCATATGATTTTATTTCAGCCACATAATGGCCACCATCAATTCCTCCAGAATGGTGACACACTGCAAAGAGCTCATACTGTAGGATTGGGAAGAAAATCATGATGAAATTCAGATCAGCAATCTTTTCAGTTGCACTGCAAACAGACTTTCAGAGGGATGCATATAGAGCTAATTGCAACCTTACTTTTAGTCAGGAAGCATTTCTGTCACTTCACCTATCAGCATTTCTTAGGCCTCTGAGCTGAACTCTTCAATGGAGAATAAATTTCAGACAGTATGGAAATAAAATTTTGATTTCTTTACAAAAAGCAAAAGATTTGACTATATTGGTGAAACCATAGTAACAATGTAAAGACTGACATCTGACTGTGTGCAAATATGACCGCATAAACGTTCACAGTATAAACAACTATTTTATATTTATTATAAACAAATGTATTAAATCTGTGCCATACATTAAATGTCTTTTGTAAAAAATAAACCAATGGTCTGATTGGACACCCAAGGTGATGATACTGCTCCTTTCTAACAGGAAAACTGGCAACTTCCGAGCTCAGAGGACAGCTTACTCTTTGGATTCATTTAACAGTGTCTTTCTTGCCTGTGCATTTAGCCAATCTGGAATAATGTGACAATCTGGAATCCCTGCAACAAACCCCATTGCAAATTCAGTCCGCATATCTACTCAAGGGACACCATCATAAGACCTAAGCACATCAGTCACACTATCAGTTCACCTGCACATCTACCAATGTGATATATGCCATCATGTGCCAGCAATGGCCCTCTGCCATGTACATTGGTCAAACTGGACAGTCTCTACGCAAAAGAATAAATGGACACAAATCAGACCTCAAGAATGGTAACATTCAAAACCCAGTCAGAGAGCACTTCAATCTCTCTGGACACTAAATAACAGACTTAAAAGTGGCCATAGTTCAGCAAAAAACTGAAAACAGACTTCAACGAGAAACGGCAGAGCTGGAATTAATTTGAAAACTTGAAACTATCAGACTGGGTCTGAATAGAGACTGGGAGTGGCTGGCGCACTACAAAACGTAATTTTCCCTCTTTTGGTATTCAAACCTTCTCATCAACTGTTGGGAGTGGGTCACATCCACCCTGATTGAATTGGCCTCATTAGCACTGGTCCTCAACTTGGTAAGATACCTCCCATCTTTTCATGTGTTAGTATATTTATACCTACCTACTGTAATTTCCACTCCTTGCATCTGATGAAGTGGATTATAGCCCACGAAAGCTTATGCCCTGTCAGGGTTCCCTCCCCACTCTGACCTCTGGGGTACAGATGTGGGGACCCGCATGAAAGACCCCCTAAGCTTATTTCTACCAGCTTAGGTTAAAAACTTCCCCAAGGCACAAATCCTTTCCTTGTCCTTGGACAGTATTGCTGCCACCACCAAATGATTTAGACAAAGATTCAGGAAAATGACTACTTGGAGTTCCTATTTCCCCATAATATCCTCCCAATCCCCTTCACCCCCTTTCCTGGGGAGGTTTGAGAATAATATACTAACCAACTGGTTACAAGGTGAGCACAGATCAACCCCCCTGGGTCTTTAGGACACTGAAAATCAATCAGGTTCTTAAAAGAAGAAGTTTATTTAAAAAAAAAAAAGAATCACACCTGTAAAATCAGGATCAAAGGTAACTTTACAGGGCAAATAAAAAGATTTAAAACATAGAGGATTCCCTTCTTGGCTTAGCTGAAAAGTTACAAAAAACAGGAATAAAACTCCCTCTTAGCATAGGGAAAATTCACAAGCTAAAACAAAAGATAATATAATGCATTTCCTTGTTATTACTTACAATTTCTCTAATTTTAGATGCATCATTTCAGTAGGAGCTGGTTACTTGCTTGGTCTCTCTCTTTGTCCCCAGAGGGAACAATACAAAGAGCACAAACAAAACCTTCCCTCCCCCCCAGATTTGAAAGTATCTTCTTTCTCCATTGGTCCTTCTGGTCAGGTGCCAACTAGGTTAATTGAACTGATGAACCCCTTACAGGTAAGTGATTCTGTACCTCTGGCCAGGAGGGATTTTATATTACTGCATTCATGCAGGTTGTTACCCTTCCCTTTATATTTATGACATGCCCAAATAAATTTGTTAGTATCTAAGGTGCCACAGGACTCTGTTGTTTTTGCTGATACAGACTAACACAACTATCCCTCTGAATGTGACAACTGTTGTTTATAGATTGGTTTAACTACAGACTATCCTGTATACAATGAAGTGTTTGGATCAGGATTACATTCTCCAACTGAACCCTACATTATTGTATCTGAGGGACTGACAATGAAAAAGAGGTTACTTACCTTATAGTAACTGATGTTCTTCAAGCTGTGTTGTCTATATGTATTCCACTCTTAGTACTGCATGCCCCTCATGCCAGAGATCAGAATTTTTTCCCTTATTTGTCCTCACATGCTCCCTGAATGCCCTTGCACTCTCCCATTTCCGCTCTCTCAGGACACAAAGATGTGGGGCATATAGGGAGGACCTGACATCAATGCATAATTTCACCCACTCTACATGCAGAAGAAAACACTGTTTTCATAGAGAGAAGACTTAATGGGCGGGTAGCTAAAAACTCAAAACAGTGTTTTCATTAAACTTGACAACACAATATTCAGATCCCATGGAGCAGGTGGAAAACACTTAAAGTAGATGCCTAAGGAATCTTTTAGAAATAGGAGGAGAAAATACATTAAACCAATCAAGCTTAGGATGAGAGGCAGAGATTGACGCTAGATACACTTTAATAGACCTAACTGATAACCCAGAGGATTTTAAGGATAAAATTTAATTAAAATGAAGGGAATGTCAGCCTGGAATGGGGACATAGAATGATCCTGGGACCAAGCATCAAATCTTTTCCAGTTATAGCTGTAAGTGGAAAGTTTTTTTTTTTTAAATCATTTGAGAAGAGGATCGCAGTTTCATTCAAGCAGCCATCATCGAGACTGTTAGATGTATGGAGGACAAGCCCAGATGAAGAATTGTCCTGCCGTTCTGCAATATCAAGTTGGGAATGAGAGGAAGTGTGATGGCTGGTCGTATCGACAGCCTGACTGGTTCTGGAAAGCAGTATTGTCCGTGCCATACTGGTGCAATGAAAATCATAGAAGCTGAGTTTTGTGTGAGCTTCATTAAAGTTCTTGGAATCAGTGGAATTGGTTGATAAGCATAATGAAGGCCTGTAGATCATGAATGCATCAGTTATAGAGCCTGGACTGACCCCTACCTTTTGTAGGCCTTGCTGGAGCCCTAGGCATCACTAACAGTGCGAACCAAATGCTTTGAACCAGAGTAGGCCTGGCCTTGGCAAAATGAGAACACACCAGGTATTAGCTAATACCAGGTAAGCGCATTCCTGACCAGAGAGGATGGTACAAAAACCACACAGATCTCTCAAGTTATGACATAAACACATACTTAAGAGATGGTATGGGAAGACACCAAACCCAGGATAATGGATAAGGATGTTTTGTTCGAACCAGCAAGTATAAGGAAAAGGGTGGTAATTAACAATGTCTGGCGTATGATACTTAACTTGTTTGTATCAATGTATAAAAGGAGAAGTCATAGGAGTCGTACTCGCCAAGGGGATAGCATGCTGAGCGGGTATCTGGTCATGGGCATCCATGTGTTAGTGTACCTGCGGCTCCTATGGGGGGCTAGTACTGCACTTCGTCGACAATAAACCTGGCCAAGCACCTTTGCCACCGAAGCTAGCCTGTGGTCTTTCTTATGAATAAGATCGAGGTCTGCTGAATCGCTAAGCTGCGTTCTCTGCTAGTTCAGCTGGCATCGGAGCTCCCGGACAAGTGGCACTGGCAGCAGTAACAATGTAGCAGCCTTAACAACTCTCCTCGGCACCTATGACATCCTTGAGCAAAACCGCTGACACTTTTCACTGAGCTGTGGGTCAAGCAAATCCACACAATGGTGGCCCCATTTCTGTAATATGGCAAGAGTAACAGCTCTCTTCAGTGATCATTTGTGATCTGAGGCAAATCGCTTGCTTAGCAGATCTGCACAAATGTTCAGCAGACTTGGTAGATTAACCTCGTTCAGGAAGGTGTGACAGTGTATACACCACTCCCAAAGAACTGAGCTTCTTCACATAAAGGTGCTGATCTAGTCCTCTCCCCTGCCTCTCCCGCACACGTCTGTATACATAAAACTTTCAAGACACAAGGTGAGTGAGGTAATGTATTTTATTGGACCAACTTCTCTTGGTGAGACAGACAAGCATTTGAGCTTACAGGTCGAGGAAAGGTACTCAGTGTCACAACTAAATACAAGGAAGAACAGATAGTTTAGCATAAGGAATTAAAAACATCACAAACAAGAATTTAACTGTCATAGGCTTGGGGGGGGGGAATGGTTCTTCCTACTACAGCAGAATGGAACGCCAAATGATGCTGAGCAAACTTTTCCCTTTAGGTGGAGCAGGTAATTAAGAATAAATTGTATGCAAACCTGTAAATAAGAGGTACCTTTCTACTGGGACCACACAGAGAATCTTCTCCATTTCCTGAGGGCAGAACATCTGGTGGATGGCATCCTGCTATTTAAGAGAACATTCAAGGGAACAGCCTGAGAGAGTTAAACACTGAGCATCCAAGCAGACAGATGTAGGCTGACAGACAGTGTTGAAATGCAGCATCTGGCTGTGGTCCTATGAAACTATGCTTGAGACCAGAGGGAGAGCCATGGGATCTTGAACTGAGAGAGTCAAAAAGTCCAAGAACAAATGCTGTTGGGGACAGACTGGTGCTATCAAAGTTGGAATGATGTGATCCTGTCTGCATTTACACAAACTCTAGATACCATAGGGCCGGGGGAAAGGAGTATAGAGGTTTCCCTTTCTGGGACAGTAGGAGGGTATCTGGCAAAGACTCCAGTCCATGACCTGCTCTTGAGCTGTACAGGTGACCCTGTTCTGTCCGGTAGCAGGGTGGTCTATTTCTGGCATTCCCCAAGTCTGAAAAATGGACTTTGCTGTATCTGCTTTGAGGGACCATTTGTGATTCCTGCTGAACATCTGCTAAGCTGATCCACCAGACAGTTTTGGACCCTTGGGAAGTGTGATGCTTTGAATGTAATTTTGGTCTTGATGCAGAAACTCCGAAGGTCTACTGCATCTTGGCAAAGAGGATCTGATAGGGCGCTTCCCTGCCTGTCCAAATAGAACATAGCATCAGTGTTGTCTGCAAACACCAGTACAGCACATCCTCTGATGTGGGGCAAGAATATTCAACATGCCAAGTGGATTGCTCGAGGCTCCCAGACACTGATGTGGAAAGAGAGATCTTGCTCCAAACATAGCTCCTGAATCTGTAGGTCCCATAAGTGATATCCCCATCCAAAGGATGAGGCATCTGTGACCAGGGTCATGGAAAGCAGAGTTAAGGAAAAGGGAACCCCTTTGCCTATATTGGCAGGGTCCATTCACCAATCCAGGGACAAGACACTTGCAAGTATGTGAGTGCAGTGGATAACGAAAGGGAGAGTAGACTAACTCCAACCACTTCTGCGTGACTCTGAGATAAAGTGTGGCATGCTGAGTCACATACATAGAATATCAGGCTTGGATGGGACCTCAGGAGGTCATCTAGTCCAACCCCCTGCTCAAAGGAGGACCAATTCCCAATTTTTGCCCCACATCCTTAAATGGCCCCCTCAAGGATTGAACTCACAACCTGGGTTTAGCAGGCCAATGCTCAAACCACTGAGCTATCCCGGATACATCAGATGAAGTGAGCTGTAGCTCACAAAAGCTTATGCTCAAATAAATTGGTTAGTCTCTAAGGTGCCACAAGTCCTCCTTTTCTTTTTACAAATACAGACTAACACGGCTGCTACTCTGAAACCTGGTAAACTATTGGGTGCATTAATTTCACAATCTCACTTATAGTATCTGTATCCCCTGTTATAAGGCAATATTTATGTGGGATACTGAGAGGAAACACAAGGAGGAGGGTACAAGACGAGAAGCCTCCTGATTCATACTGAGAAAGTAGGGTAATCAGCTAGTTATCTTAGGGGCGTGCACACGAATGCAAGAAGCTTGGGAAACAAGCAGGAAGAATTGGAAGTCCTGGCACAATCAAAGAACTATGATGTGCTTGGAATAATAGAAACTTGGTGGGGCAGTTCACATGACTGGAGCAGTGTCATGGATGGATATAAACTGTTCAGGAAGGACAGGCATGGGAAGAAAGGTGGAGGAGTTGAATTGTATGTAAGAGAGCGGTATGCTTGCTCAGAACTCCAGTATGAAACTGGAGAAGAGCCTGTTGAGAGTCTTTGGGTGAAGTTCAGAGGCTAGAGCAACAACAGTGATGTCGTGGTGGGTATGTGCTATAGACCACCGAAGCAGGAGGAGGAGGTAGACGAGGCTCTCTTCGAACAACTAACTGAAGTTTCCAGATCACAGGCCCTGGCTCTAATGGGGGACTTCAATCACCCTGACATCTGCTGGGAAAGTAATACAGCAGTGGAAGACAATTCAGGAAGTTTTTGGAGAGTGTTGGGGACAACTTCCTGGTACAAGGGCTGGAGGAACCAACTAGGGGCTGTGCTCCTCTTGACCGGCTGCTCACAAAAAGGGAAGAATTCGTAGGGGAAGTAGAAGTGGGTGGCAACCTAGGCAGCTGTGACCATGAGATGGTTGAGTTCAGGATCCTGACAAAAGGAAGAAAGGAGAGTAGCAAAAAAACAGATCCTGGATTTCAGAAAAGCAGACTTTGACTACCTGAGGGAACTGATGGGCACAGGGCCGGTATAACCATTAGGCGAACTAGGCAGCCACCTAAGGTGCCAAGATTTGAGGGTGCCAAAAAGTGGTGCCCAAAATGTCTGGGATGCTCACTCAGCACCGGCTAATATGTAACCCTCTTCCCGCCGCTGTGCGAGGAGGTGCTGCGGCTTTGATGGGCTCCAGCCAGCCAGGAAGTGATGTTATTCCTCCTCCGGCTGCCAAAGGCGCTGCGGAAACCATGTGGGCCACCACCTGGCCCTGGGCACAGGCCCTCTTGCTGCTGCTGCTCCCCCTGCACTCCCTGCCCTGCCTGCAGCCAGCCCTGCACCCCCTACCCCGTCTCCAGCCAACGCCTGCCGCACCCCCCTGCCCAAAGCCAGCCAGCCCCACACCCCCCATCTCCAGCCAACCCGCACCCCATCTCCAGCCAGCTCCGCACCCCCTGCCCTGCCCAAAGCCAGCCAGCCCCATACCCCCCTGTCTCCAGCCAACCCCTGCCGCACCCCCCTGCCTGAAGCCAGCCAGCCCTACACGCTGTCACGTTATTCATTTATTTTCATTAAATATGTAGACTAAATAATGAAATTAATAAATTTTCAAGCCGAACATGTATTAATTCTAATGAACAATGTCACATTATGCAGTATTCATTTTTGAAAGTTTATAATAAGCAATGCTCCAGGGGGAGGGGAAGGGGGAGGGTGGGCGCAAGGTGGAAGTTTCGCCTAGGGCGCAAAATATCCTTGCACCGGCCCTGGATGGGCAGGATCCCCTGGGAGGCTAATATGAGGGGGAAAGGAGTCCAGGAGAGCGGGATGTATTTTAAAGAAGACTTACTGAGGGCACCGGAACAAACCATCCCAATGTGCAGAAAGAATAGAAAATAGAGGGACAAGGTCCCTCACCAAAGGCTCTTACGTAAATTAAGTTGCCATGGGATAAGAGGGAAGATGCTTTCATGGATTGAGAATTGGTTAAAAGACAGGGAACAAAGGGTAGGAATAAATGGTAAATTTTCAGAATGGAGAGGGGTAACTAGTGGTGTTCCCCAAGGGTCAGTCCTAGGACCAATCCTATTCAACTTATTCATAAATGATCGGGAGAAAGGGGTAAACAGTTAGGTGGCAAAATTTGCAGATGATACTAAACTTCTCAAGATAGTTAAGACCAAAGCAGACTGTGAAGAACTTCAAAAAGATCTCACAAAACTAAGTGATTGGGCAACAAAATGACAAATGAAATGTAATGTGGATAAATGTAAAGTAATGCACATTGGAAAAAATAACCCCAGCTATACATACAATATGATGGGGACTAATTTAGCTACAACTAATCAGGAAAAAGATCTTGGAGTCATGGTGGATAGTTCTCTGAAGACGTCCATGCAGTGTGCAACGGCAGTCTAAAAAGCAAACAGGATGTTAGGAATCATTAAAAAAGGGATAGAAAATAAGATGGAGAATATCTTATTGCCCTTATACAAATCCATGGTGAGCTCTCATCTTGAATACTGTGTACAAATGTGGTCTCCTCATCTCAAAAAAGATACACTGGCATTAGAAAAGGTTCAGAGAAGGGCAACTAAAATGATTAGGGGTTTGGAACGAGTCCCATATAAGGAGCTATTAAAGAGGCTAGGACTTTTTAGCTTAAAAAAGAGGACACTAGGGGGAATAGGATAGAGGTATATAAAATTATGAATGGTATGGAGGAAGTGAACAAGGAAAAGTTATTTACTTGTTCCCATAATAGAAGAACTAGGGGACACCCAATGAAATTAGTGGGCAGTAGATTTAAACCAATAAAAGGAAGTTCTTCTTCACACAGCGCATAGTCAACCTGTGGAACTCCTTGCCTGAGGAGGCTGTGAAGGCTAGGACTATAACAGGGTTTAAAAGAGAACTGGATAAATTCATAGAGATGAAGTCCATTAATGGCTATTAACCAGGATGGGTAAGGAATGGTGTCCTTAGCCTCTGATTGTCAGAGGCTGGTGATGGATGGCAGGAGAGAGATCACTTGATCATTACCTGTTAGGTTCACTCACTCCAGGGCACCTGGCATTGGCCACTGTCAGTAGACAGGATACTGGGCTGGATGGACCTTTGGTCTGATCCAGTACGGACATTCTTATGTTCTTATGGCAGGCGACTAACTTGGCTTAACAGTGAAATCTTCAGTGAGCTTAAAATCAAAAAGGAAGCTTACAAGAAGTGGAAACTTGGACAGATGACTAGGGAGGAGTATAAAAATATTGCTAGAGCATGCAGGGGTGTAATCAGGAAGGCCAAAACACAATTGGAGTTGCAGCTAGCAAGGGATGTGAAGGGTAACAAGAAGGGTTTCTTCAGGTATGTTAGCAACAAGAACAAAGTCAGGGAAAGTGTGGGACCCTTACTGAATGGGGGAGGCAATCTAGTGACAGATGATGTGGAAAAAGCTGAAGTACTCAATGCTTTTTTTGCCTCGGTCTTCACAGACAAGGTCAGCTCCCAGACTACTGCACCGGGCAACACAGTATGGGGAGGAGGTGAGCTGCCCTCAGTGGTGAAAGAACAGGCTAAGGACTGTTTAGAAAAGCTGGACATGCACAAGTCCATGGGTCCAAATCTAATGCATCCAAGGGTGCTGAGGGAATTGGCTGACATGCTTGCAGAGCCATTGGACATTATCTTTGAAAACTCATGGTGATTGGGGGAGGTCCCGGACAATTGGAAAAAGGCAAATATAGTACCAATCTTTTTAAAAGGGAAGAAAGAGAACCCGGGGAACTCAGACCGGTGAGCCACACTTTAGTCCCCAGCAAAATCATAGAGCAGGTCCTCAAGGAATCCATTTTGAAGCACTTGGAGGAGAGGAAGATGATCAGGAACAGTCAACATGGATTCATCAAGGGCAAGTCATGCCTGACCAACCTGATTGCCTTCTATGATGAGATAACTGGCTCTGTGGATATACGGAAAGTGGTGGATGTGATATATCTTGACTTTAGCAAAGCTTGATACGGTCTCCCACAGTATTCTTGCCAGCAAGTTAAAGAAGTATGGATTGGATGAATGGACTATAAGGTGGATAGAAAGCTGGCTAGATTGTCGGGCTCAATGGGTAGCAATCAACAGCTTGATGTCTAGTTGGCAGCCGGTATCAAGCGGAGTGCCCCAGGGGTCTGTCCAGGAGCCAGTTTTGTTTAACATCTTTATTAACAATCTGAATGATGGGATGGATTGCACCCTCAGCAAGTTTGCAGATGACACTAAGGGCAGGTCTTCACTACCAACCAGATCGGCGGGTAGAGATCGATCTTTCGGGGATCAATTTATCGCGTCTCATCTAGACGTGATAAATCGATCCCTGACTGCGCTCCCCGTTTACTCCGGTACTCCAGCTTGCAAGAAGCACAAGCGGAGTCAACGGGGAGTGGCACCGGTCAACTCCCTGCCGTGAGGACAGCCAGGTAAGTCGATCTAAGATACACCGACTTCAGCTACGCTATTCACGTAGCTGAAGTTGCGTATCTTAGATCGACACCCCCCCCCGCCCCCCAGTGTAGACCAGGGCTAAGATGGGGGGAGAGGTAGATATGCTGGAGGGTAGGGATAGGGTCCAGAGTGGAGGACTGGCCAAAATAAATCTGATGAGGTTCAACAAGGACAAGTGCAGAGTCCTACACTTAGGACGGAAAAATCCCATGCATTACTACAGGCTGGGGACTGACTGGCTAAGCGGCAGTTCTGAAGAAAAGGACCTGGGGATTACAGTGGATGAGAAGCTGGATATGAGTCAGCAGTGTGCCCTTGTTGCCAAGAAGGCCAACTGCATATTGGGCTGTATTAGTAGGAGCATTGCCAGCAGATCAAGGTAAGTGATTATTCCCCTCTATTCGGCACTTGTGAGGCCACACCTGGAGTATTGTGTCCAGTTTTGGTCCCCCCACTACAGAAAGGATGTGGAAAAATTGGAGTGAGTCTAGCGGAGTGCAACTAAACTTATTAGTGGCCTGGGGCACATGACTTACAAGGAGAGGCTGAGGGAACTGGGCTTGTTTAGTCTGCAGAAGAGAAGAGTGAGGGAAGATTTGATAGCAGCCTTCAACTATCTGAAGGGGGGTTCCAAACAGGATGGAACTCGGCTGCTCTCAACAGTAGCAGATGACAGAACAAGGAGTAATGGTCTCAAGTTGCAGTGGGAGAGGTCTAGGTTGGATATTAGGAAACACTATTTCACTAGGAGGGTGGTGAAGCACTGGAATGGGTTACCTAGGGAGGTGGTGGAATCTCCATCCTTAGAGGTTTTTAACGCCTGGCTTGACAAATCCCTGGCTGGGATGATTTAGTTGGTGGTGGTCCTGCACTGAGCACAGGATTAGACTAGATGACTTTCTGAGGTCTCTTCCAACACTAATATTCTATGATTTTATTCTATGATTCTAATATTTAAGTGGGGCTCTGTAATTTGAAAAGTATTTGCTCTGAAATTGTAACACATACACCCCCGCTCCCCTGGCAGGCAAGAAACATCACCCAAGTGTGAAATACTACTTTGCCACAGTAAATGTTATGTTCAACAAAATAAGGTCCATAGACACCAGACAAGCCATTGTGGAACATCAAAGGAAAAAAGACTTTGTTGATTGCTTGCCCCACACCCATAGGCACGACCTGGTACGGAGATTAAAAGCTTGAATAACGAATGAAAACAAGCAAAATATTTTTGAAAAGCAAGTACCACTAACAATAACTAGCTATATATACACAATAATTTTCCAGAAAACTTTCTCTGAAAAGAGAAAAAGGAAAGAGTTTGACAAACGCACACGCGCACACACTCTGACTACAGACCACAGGAAGTGAGAAGGAACTGAGGTATATTGGGACAGCTCTGTCCTTTATACCTTTGGCTAGAAGGATGAGAGGGTGTGGAGGATGCATGCTTGGGGGAAAAAAATCTCCAGCAATCTTCTTTTAAGAGCTCAGAAAGATCTATAATCATCTAGAGGTGAGGAAGATGTTGCTGTTGCCCCTTAAGGAAGAGAAGACAAAATATTTGCAGGAGTTTTCTCTGACTGAACCTGAAGAGCTCTGTGTAGCTTGAAAACTTGTCTCTCTCACCAACAGAAGTTGGTCAAATAAAAGATATTACCTCACCCACCTTGTCTCGCTAACATCCTGGGACCGATACAGCTACAACGACACCACATAATGACTGACCCTGTAATTCTTCTTCGGAGGAAACAGGCTGATGTAGAACAGGAGATGTATGAGGTTGCTCATCAGGAAGACCAATTTCTAACTATTTGGGTGATAGAGACCTTTGCCTTGAATGAGACCAAGATGGGGTCCTCTACCCCTGAGGAGGAGCCCAACAGTACTAGTAAGGCCACATTTGCTGTTCATGAAGAAACTGCTTGGCAACCCAAGAAGGAGGAAACCAAGAAGCATGGGAAAATTCATAACCTTAGAAGTAGATTTCAGAGGTCTAGTTTTAGGATGAACGAACCTTTGGTGATAGATAAGCATGCGTGTAAGAACGAGATCCCTACAAACTTGCCTCACAAGCTGATGAAGATAATTCATATTCTTCTGAACAAAGATAATAGACCTTGGAGGGGTCTTCATTAAGTGAATACTAGATCGGCAGTAGATATTTAATAAACAGTACCGGTGACTCACCCAGACATGGTACTGACAATGGATTGTCAGCATTAGCCAGTAAAAGTGATTCTCTTTGCCCAGGTACCAATAACCCTGGTGGTACCATGAATAAGGGAGCATTTTTCGTTGCTTTCAGCATGCATAGTTTCGTGACCACAGGAGGGTGTACTAATGTCCACAAGAGGAATGCACATGATTGTTCAAAGAATTCTAATTGGTTTTTAACTGGAGCCCAAGTGTTAGCAATTACAGAAGGCTGCTCAGACTCCATTGCTCAGTCTCTGAGCTCAGCTAGCCCTGTTCCTCCAATCAGCTGATTTGCCGCACTCCTGGAGGGAGTGGGAGGAGCAGGAGGGAGCCTTGAAGAGCTGCAGGCTACACCTCAAAAAGCCACATGCGGCTCACAAGACGCGGACTGAGTATCACCGCCTTAGACAATACCTGTGCACACAATACTGAATCCTTGTGTATCAATGGAGCACTTGTAGTAGAGGGTAATGTAACCTTCAGAGGAGGTATTGAAACTTCTGACTGATCTGAAGGCTCTCTCCTTAACAGTACTGAGCTCTTACAGGTATGCTTCAGGGCTTCAGATGGCACTTTTGTATGCCTTCCAAAGCCACAGCTTGAGGTGTTCTGACCTTTTTTTCCTTTGAAGACCTGGGGAATTAAATGAGCATCCCCTTTGAGTCTAAGGCTTTGGCTACACTTGCAAGTTAGAGCGTACTAAAGCCACCCAGAGCACTCTAACTAATTCCCCATCCACACTGGCAAGGCACGTAGAGCACCCTGACTCCCTGGCTAGAGCACTCCTGGTAATCCACCTCGGCAAGAGGGATAACGTCTGATGCGTATTGAGTGTCATGCCCCAGCGTCAGTGTGAACGAGGTGTTGCATTACTGCGCTCTGATTGACCTCCGGAAACGTCCCATAATCCCCTTAAGTCAAGTGACCACTCTTCTCATTGTTGTGAAATCG
The DNA here is from genome assembly GCF_965140285.1 of Lepidochelys kempii. Classification (NCBI taxonomy): domain Eukaryota; kingdom Metazoa; phylum Chordata; order Testudines; family Cheloniidae; genus Lepidochelys; species Lepidochelys kempii. Next base: position 5,575,169 of record NC_136385.1, read on the forward strand.
GCTGCAGGAATGCAGAAATGCCCTTTCAAAGCTCCATTTTGGACAGCCGGCTGCTTATCTGCTCCAAGAAAAAGCAAACATTTACTGTTTGCTTTGAATGAGTGAGAGAGAGGCGGGACGGGAGGGGGGGTCTGAACTTACAAGACAGCATGCTGACACACTTTCATCACCCCAAAAATCCACACTCTCTCCCCCCACATACACACAACACACTCCCTGTCACACTCCACACCACATCCCCCCCACATTTGAAAAGCACGTTGCAGCCACTTGAACGCTGGGATAGCTGCCTATAATGCACCACCCCCAATGCTGCTGTAAGAGTGGCCACACAGACTGCACCACTCTCCCTACTACGGTCTCCAGAGGCTGGTTAACTCAAAGGGCTCTACATCTGCAAGTGTAGCCAAGCCCAATCTTTGAACTGCAGCAGGAGCATGACTTGTAGCAGCCGATAGACAGATCTGACTGTCCAGGATCTGAGTCAGGCCTTGTGGATCTCTCCAGAAGATGCCTCCTGAGTTTAATCTCCCTGTTCTTCTGAAACCCTTTGCCGAAAGAACAGCAGTAGTACATTTACTAGGAATATGCCCCTCACCTAGACAATAAAGACTCTTTTCTTGAGTGTCGTGGTCCAGCACAGCAACATGACATGAAGGCCATGTTTTGAAACTGGGAGATTTAGGAGATGACACAGCTGCCTATCACCCACTAATTAACTAAATGTTAAAACTATCTTAAAATACTGACCCTAAAATACTAATAAAAATTAATCTAAAACTAAATGACTAAATCACTATTTGCAATAGATTATGCTACTTGAGCTTAAAACAGAAATAAGGCACTGCTGAAGTGTTCCACCTCCATCCTAAGGCTGCAGTTGAAGGAAATGAGTGGTGGTTTTTCTGCTCCGCCCCTTTATGACTGGAGGTGGGTGGGAGAGTGTGAGGGCATTCAATGAGCACATGTGGACCAACAGCAGACAGTGCTAACTAGGAAAAAGCACCAATCTCTGGCACTAAGGGGTGCACAATACCAAGAGTGGAAGATGTACAACATCACTCAATGAAGAACCATCTCACATAGGTTTGCTTGCAGGTTCAAGTTTATGAACTCATCTCTGCAAGGGGACACAGACTAACTCCTGCACCTACTGTCCCCCAAAGACTGAGGCAGTAAAAGTCACCAGGGCCAAGAGGAAGTCAGAGGAAGCCATCAAACCCCCACCTGAAGTTGGAAATGGTACCTAGGGATGCCAGGGCTCAGAGAGGAGCAGATGTCAGGCTAGGGACACTCCAGCATAGTTCACAGACTTCCCTGAATGGCAAATCTCTGTCCTTCCGAGTCAACACCTCAAATCTCAAGACAAGGCGCCATCCAACACAGATTCAAGGTTCATTACAATAGCTTTGCACAAGGGTAGGCCTGAACTCTATGAGTCCTAGTTAGGGAATGTGTTAGTATATTTTCCTTCCCATTCTTTTTATTAGGCAAAGAGAGAATAAAATTCACCTGAGGGCTCAGTGGAAAGTCCATGTTCTCAGCAGTCTGTTCTTTCAAATTCACAGGCAGTGAAAAAGGCACAGACACCTCATAATGCAGCTTTCTAAACCAGTTACCATCAAACTGATATCTCTTCAAATTCAGAACAAGAATCGGGGGTAGTGTTTCAAAGTAGCAGCGCTGAAAGAGGCACCAAAGCAGCTCATTACATACCATATTACTATCGTCTCCCTTCTAAAAATTCCCTTTTGTAGACAGTTCATTACAATAAAATATACATTTATTAAAAAAATCAATTTCCCTCTTTTTACTTACAGCTTTCAAGTCTGAGCAGCTCAGCTCAGCGCTGCGTACAATAGACCATTCCAAACAATCCTTGCTTACCGATGTGGCATCTTGTTTGCTTTCACATGTTTCACAATAGAACTGCTCATCACCAGTAAATTTATTTTCTTCCTGGACAGCATCCAACGCATTACTCTACACAGAGACAGAAATTACAATTTGATGTACATTATTAAGATTGAAAGAGAGAAGTAAATTGAACAGCATGGATCATATCCCACAGGGCACTGAAGACCCAGCATTATAGTAAACAGTATTTGACCTGCTTTTTTTCCTGCATGAAGAAGTACATGAACTTTGCTAACAAATGAGGTTTTTTCCCCAGGCAAACTTTTAGTACATAGACCAAACCTAACCAGGAAACATCATATTCAGGAAAACACTTAAGCAGGTGCTTAATGTTAAGCACATTCTCAATGCCCCTTGACTTTAATGGGACTTAAGTATATGTACTCAAACATATACTGAAGTTCTTATCTGAACAGGAACTGACTTGAGTATGACCTTCATTTTTTTTTGTTTTGAATTTGAACAGCAGCTCTGAGTTACAACAGGGCTGTGGCTGTCCCAAAAACTGGCCCCCAAACACCCTCCAACGAACTCTCTCCTATGCCACGCAGACCTCTGGCAGAGAATTTACCCTCTGGCTTCATTTTTCTTTTCAAAGGTACATTTTAATTATGACATCAACTTCCTTGGAAAGGTTTTTATCTCATCAAAGCAACAAAGAAGAATTAAATAACCCTTGTTTAAGCAAACTGTTTTTTTTAGTTAGCTACAGAGCACCGGGCATTTTGCTCCAATTCTGCAGAGACTTAGGGCTTCTCTACACATACAGTTCTGTGCCACTGTAGCACTTAGTGTAGACGCTACCTATGCTGATGGGAGAGCTTCTCTCATCGGCATAGGTACTCCACCACCCCAAGAGGCAGTAGCTATGTCAGTTGGTGAAGCTGTCCTGTCAACATGACACTGTCTACACTGGGGGTAGGTCAGTAGAAGGTGTGGATTTTCCACCCTCCTGAGCAACGTACTTATACTGACAAAAGTTTGTAGTGTAGACCTGGCCTTACTCACATGCTTAACTTTCAGAATGTATTACAGTCAATGTGACTGTTCTCATGCTTAAAGTTACGCACATGCCCAAGTCATTGCAGGATTAGAGCCTATACCATGTGCCAGTATATAAGGTGAGAACATGCACTTCAAGTGTGAGTGAAGGTTTACAGTAAAAGAAAACTGCCCCATCACTCAAAGATGTACCACTGCTTAGTTTACACAGAGCGCAGGATACATCTGGCAGTGTAATCATCGCTGGTATACTGGTAACAAGCTATTCCTTACTACTTTCAATAGGAATTGGAAAAAAAAAGTTGTCAGGGTTCCTTCCCCACTCTGAACTCCGGGGTACAGATGTGGGGACCCACATGAAAGACCCCCTAAGCTTATTTCTAGCAGCTCAGGTTAAAAACTTCCCCCAAGGTACAAATCCCTACTTGTCCTTGGACAGTATTGCTGCCACCACCAAGTGATTTAGACAAAGATTCAGGGAAAGGACCACTTGGAGTTCCTATTCCCCCCAAATATTCCCCCCAAGCTCCTTCACCCCCTTTCCTGGGGAGGCTTGAGAATAATATCCTCACCAGTTGGTACAGGTGAGCACAGAGCAAATCCCTGGGTTTTTAGGACTCTGAAAACCAATCAGGTTCTTAAAAGAAGAAGTTTATTGTTTAAAAAAAGTAAAAGAAGCACCTCTGTAAACTCAGGATGGAAGGTAAAGTTACAGGGTAATAAAAGGTTTAAACACAGAGAACCCTCCTCCAGGCTTAGCTTCAAAGTTACAGAAAACAGGAATAAAACTCCCTCTTAGCACAGGGAAAATTCACAAGCTAAAACAAAAGATAATCTAACGCCTTTCCTTGGTTTACTTACTATTTTTGTAATCTTAGATACTTGTTTCGGAGAGAGGGTTTAGGAGACGGATTTTCCTGCCTGGTCCTTCTCCGGCTCCGAGGCAACATACAAACAAAGAGCACAAACAAAACCTTCCCCTCCCCAGATTTGAAACTTTCTTTCCCCATTGGTCCTTCTGGTCAGGTGCCAACTACGTTATTTGAGCTTCTTAACCCTTTACAGGTAAATGATTATGTACCTCTGGCCAGGAGGGCCTCTGGCCAGGAGGGATTTTATATTACTGCATACATAAAGGTTGTTACCCTTCCCTTTATATTTATGACAAAGGTTAACAGCCCGCACTGTTTATTTAGAAATGCATCAGTATGTAAAACAAAAAGGAACCTGTCACAAGAATGAAAAGCTCATTATTTCATAAAAATGATATGTTCATTAACCCCAAACAAGATGACAAATCTGCACCAGATCCCTTTATAGTTCTGGAAGGCTTGAATGACCACACAACACCCAGACAAATGAGTTTGGGGTACTTTTCTATGACAACGCTTTCCCCCTTTTTTTTGCCTATGAACTTAAATTTAATGGCTTCCTATTGAAGGTTTAATTGTAACCAACAGATCCACTGTTGTAGGTCACCCAACCAATGCCAGGATATTTTCCTTACCACAGAATACGCTTTACAGTTGCACTTGTCAAGAGAGAGAGCAAGACTCAGGACAGGATTCTCCTTGATTCTAGTTTGCTGTTTGCATCCATGGCAGACGATGGAATGGACCATTTCCACCTGGTATAGCTAGGGAAAGATTGACTAGTTAGAAGTAGCAGAGGGGTAGCTGTGTTAGTCTGTATGCACAAAAACAATGAGGAGTACAATGGCACCTTAAAGACTAACAGATTTATTTGGGCATAAGCTTTCGTGGGTAAAAAGCGCATCTGAAGAAGTGGGTTTTTCACCCACGAAAGCTTATGCCCTAATAAATCTGTTAATCTAAGGTGCCACTGGACTTCTTGTTGTTTTAATTAGAAAGGTTTCCAACAATCCATAGAGATATAATGCCCCAGATGGCACACAGAAAGGACTTTTATCAGGTGAAGGGTGTACTGTAATGTAAAGTTCTTTAAATGCAGGGTTTTCTTGGAAGTAATGATCTAAAAAGCATCTCAAGTTTCGATTTCCTGAAGGGAAGAATTACCTGCTGAATCTCCTTTTTGTCCTCAACGATTTTATTCATCAGAATCCGGAAATATTCCGTGACATCCTGCTGCTGGTGCACTGTACCAACACAAACCAGAATGATCAACATCTAATTGTGGTAGCTGGTTACTTAATCCTAAAAGGGGCAGTGTTCACTGCCTCGGTTTCCATTTCTTCTGTTTCTTCTTCAGCAGAGACTCTGTGGTAAGATGGCAGATCAGATACAGCTGGGATGTTTCCGGAACTCACATGCCCAGTGAAAACTTGTCTTGCAACTGCCACAAAGATACCATTGGAGTTTGTTTTTTAAAAACAAACAATAAAACCAAAACAAAACAGTGAGGCTTTGAAATACTACTTAAAACAGTGGTCACCAACTCATCGATTGCGATTGACTGGTTGATTCTGGAGCCTCTGACAGTCAATTGCAATCTCCGGCCGTTAATAGTCCAGCAATGCAGTGGGGCTAAGACAGGTTCCTTGACTGCCCCTGCCCGGCGCTGCTCCCGGAAGTGGCCAACGTGCCCCTGAGATAGGTAGGGGGTCTCCGAACACTGCTTCTGCTTGCGAGCACCATCCCTGCAGCTCCATTGACTGGAAATGGGGAACTGTGGCCAATGGGAGCTGCAGGGGTGGTGCCTGCAGAGAGGGGCAGCGTGAGGAGCCACATGCCACCCCCCAGGGCTTCAGGCGCACGTTGACCACTTTTGGGAGCAGCCTGGGGCTGGGGCTCGGGCAGGGGCAGGAGCAGGGGCAGGCAGGCAGAACTGCCTTAGCCCTACTGCACTGGCATCTGGGAGCCGCTTGAGGTAAGTGCCGCCCAGCAGGTGCCAGCAACCCAACCCACAGCCCTGACCCCCCTTCTGGAGCCAGCACCCCATAGCCCCCTCCCACACCCCAACCCCCTCCCGCGCCCTGAGCCCCCTCCTGCACCCAAACTCCCTCCCAGAGCCCACATCCCTCACCCTCTCTCATACCCCAACCCCCTGCCCCAGCCCAGTGAAAGTGAGTGAGGGTGGGGGAGAGTGAAAGATTGAGGGAGGAGGGATTTAATGAGTGGGGTGGGGCTCTGGGGATGGGGCAGGGCCTCATGGAAGAGGCGGGGTAGATCCTGAGATGCACTTAAATTAAAAAAAAGGAGTACTTGTGGCACCTTAGAGACTAACCAATTTATTTGAGCATAAGCTTAGGGTTTGACATCTGTAGTATGCAAGGTCTTGGAAAAAATTTTGAAGGAGAAGGTAGTTAAGGACATTGAAGTCAGTGGTAAATGGGACAAAATACAACATGGTTTTACAAAAGGTAGATCGTGCCAAACCAACCTGATCTCCTTTTTTGAGAAAGTAACAGATTTTTTAGACAAAGGAAAAGCAGTGCATCTAATTTACCTAGATTTTAGTAAGGCATTTGATACCGTGCCACGTAGGGAATTATTAGTTAAATTGGAAAAGCTGGGGATCAATATGAAAATTGAAAGGTGGATAAGGAATTGGTTAACAGGGAGACTACAACGGGTCCTACTGAAAGGTGAACTGTCAGGCTGGAGGGAGGTTACCAGTGGAGTTCCTCAAGGATCGGTTTTGGGACCAATCTCATTTAATCTTTTTATTACTGACCTTGGCACAAAAAGTGGGAGTGTGCTAATAAAGTTTGCGGATGATACAAAGCTGGGAGGTATTGTCAATTTAGAGAAGGATAGGGATACCCTACAGGAGGATCTAAATGACCTTGTAAACTGGAGTAATAGTAATAGGATGAAATTTAACAGTGAGAAGTGTAAGGTCATGCATTTAGGGATTAATAACAAGAATTTTAGTTATAAGCTAGGGACGCATCAATTAGAAGTAACAGAGAAGGAAAAAGGACCTTGGAGTATTGGTTGATCATAGGATGACTATGAGCTGCCAATGGGATATGGCTTTGAAAAAAGCTAATGCGGTCTTGGGATGCATCAGGAGAGGTATTTCCAGTAGGGATAAGGAGGTTTTAGTACCGTTATACAAGGCACTGGTGAGACCTCACCTGGAATACTGTGTGCAGTTCTGGTCTCCCATGTTTAAGAAGGATGAATTCAAACTGGAACAGGTACAGAGAAGGGCTACTAGGATGATCCAAGGAATGGAAAACTTGTCTTATGAAAGGAGACTCAGGGAGCTTGGCTTGTTTAGCCTAACTAAAAGAAGGTTGAGGGGATATATGATTGCTCTCTATAAATATATCAGAGGGATAAATACCGGAGAGGGAGAGGAATTATTTAAGCTCAGTACCAATGTGGACACAAGAACAAATGGATTTAAACTGGCCACTAGGAAATTTAGACTAGAAATTAGACACATTTTTAACCATCACAGGAGTGAAGTTTTGGAATAGCCTTCCGAGGGAAGCAGTGGGGGCAAAAGATCTATCTGGCTTTAAGATTAAACTCGATAAGTTTATGGAGGAGATGGTATGATGGGATAACATGCTTTTGGTAATTAAATATTCATGGTAAATAGGCCCAATGGCCTGTGATGGGCTATTAGATGGGGTGAGATCCGAGTTACTCAGGAAAGAATTTTCTGTAGTATCTGACTGATGAATCTTGCCCATATGCTCAGGGTTTAGCTGATCGCCATATTTGGGGTCAGGAAGGAATTTTCCTCCAGGGCAGATTGGAAGAGGCCCTGGAGGTTTTTCATCTTCCTCTGTAGCATGGGGCACGGGTCACTTGCTGGAGGATTCTCAGCTCCTTGAAGTCTTTAAACTACGATTTGAGGACTTCAGTAGCACAGATATAGGTGTGAGGGGTTTTTTTTGTAGGAGTGGGTGGGTGAAATTCTGTGGCCTGCGTTGTGCAGGAGGTCAGACTAGATGATCATAATGGTCCCTTCTGACCTAAATATCTATGAATCTATGAAAGCTTTCGTGAGCTACAGCTCACTTCATCGGATGCATACTGTGGAAAATACAGAAGATGTTCTTATACATACAAACCATGAAAAAATGGGTGTTTACCACTACAAAAGGTTTTCTCTCCCCCCACCCCACTCTCCTGCTGGTAATACCTTATCTAAAGTGATCACTCTCCTTACAATATGTATGATAATCAAGGTGGGCCATTTCCAGCACAAATCCAGGGTTTAACAAGAACGTCTGAGAAAGGGGGGGGTAGGGACGAAAAAACAAGGGGAAATAGGTTACCTTGCATAATGACTTAGCCACTCATTATGCAAGGTAACCTATTTCCCCTTGTTTTTTCCTACCTACACACACACACACATCCTTCCTCAGACGTTCTTGTTAAACCCTAGATTTGTGCTGGAAATGGCCCACCTTGATTATCATACATATTGTAAGGAGAGTGATCACTTTAGATAAACTATTACCAACAGGAGAGTGGGTTTGTGTGTGTGGGGAAAAAGGGGGGGGGGAGAAAACCTGGATTTGTGCTGGAAATGGGCCAACTTGATTATCATACACATTGTAAGGAGAGTGATCAGTCACTCCGGAAGTCCTGGATGACTGGAAAAAGGCTAATGTAGTGCCAATCTTTAAAAAAGGGAAGGAGGAGGATCCTGGGAACTACAGGCCAGTCAGCCTCACCTCAGTCCCTGGAAAAATCATGGAGCAGGTCCTCAAAGAATCAATCCTGAAGCACTTGCATGAGAGGAAAGTGATCAGGAACAGCCAGCATGGATTCACCAAGGGAAGGTCATGCCTGACTAATCTAATCGCCTTTCATGATGAGATTACTGGTTCTGTGGATGAAGGGAAAGCAGTGGATGTATTGTTTCTTGACTTTAGCAAAGCTTTTGACACGGTCTCCCACAGTATTCTTGTCAGCAAGTTAAGGAAGTATGGGCTGGATGAATGCACTATAAGGTGGGTAGAAAGCTGGCTAGATTGTCGGGCTCAACGGGTAGTGATCAATGGCTCCATGTCTAGTTGGCAGTCGGTATCAAGTGGAGTGCCCCAGGGGTCGGTCCTGGGGCCGGTTTTGTTCAATATCTTCATAAATGATCTGGAGGATGGTGTGGATTGCACTCTCAGCAAATTTGCGGACGATACTAAACTGGGAGGAGTGGTAGATACACTGGAGGGGAGGGATAGGATACAGAAGGACCTAGACAAATTGGAGGATTGGGCCAAAAGAAATCTGATGAGGTTCAATAAGGATAAGTGCAGGGTCCTGCACTTAGGACGGAAGAACGCAATGCACAGCTACAGACTAGGGACCGAATGGCTAGGCAGCAGTTCTGCGGAAAAGGACCTAGGGGTGACAGTGGATGAGAAGCTGGATATGAGTCAGCAGTGTGCCCTTGTTGCCAAGAAGGCCAATGGCATTTTGGGATGTATAAGTAGGGGCATAGCGAGCAGATCGAGGGACGTGATCATTCCCCTCTATTCAACATTGGTGAGGCCTCATCTGGAGTACTGTGTCCAGTTTTGGGCCCCACACTTCAAGAAGGATGTGGATAAATTGGAGAGAGTCCAGCGAAGGGCAACAAAAATGATTAGGGGACTGGAACACATGAGTTATGAGGAGAGGCTGAGGGAGCTGGGATTGTTTAGCCTGCAGAAGAGAAGAATGAGGGGGGATTTGATAGCTGCTTTCAACTACCTGAAAGGGGGTTCCAAAGAGGATGGCTCTAGACTGTTCTCAATGGTAGCAGATGACAGAACGAGGAGTAATGGTCTCAAGTTGCAGTGGGGGAGGTTTAGATTGGATATTAGGAAAAACTTTTTCACTAAGAGGGTGGTGAAACACTGGAATGCGTTACCTAGGGAGGTGGTAGAATCTCCTTCCTTAGAGGTTTTTAAGGTCAGGCTTGACAAAGCCCTCCTGGGATGACTTAGTTGGCTGGGATGATTTAACTGGGAATTGGTCCTGGTTCGAGCAGGGGGTTGGACTAGATGACCTTCTGGGGTCCCTTCCAACCCTGATATTCTATGATTCTATGATCACTTTAGATAAGCTATTACCAGGAGGAGAGTGGGGTGGGGGGAGAGAAAACCTTTTGTAGTGGTAAACACCCATTTTTTCATGGTTTGTATGTATAAAAACATCTGTATTTTCAACAGTATGCATCCGATGAAGTGAGCTGTAGCTCACGAAAGCTTATGCTCAAATAAATTGGTTAGTCTCTAAGGTGCCACAAGTCCTCCTTTTTTTTAAATTCAAAAAGTGATCTTGTGTTAAAAGGTTGGAGATGACTAACTTAAAAGATCCAGAGGATGGTGCCCCATACTGCTGCCCTATTCTTTTCTTCATCCCTGGTCATGTGCATCCCAGAGAACTTTTCATGCCTCTGAGCAGAGAGCACCCCGAGCACCTCTGAATGCAGCAACACTTAAGAATACGTCTTCACTGCAGTTAGCCTGGGTGACTGACACCTGTGTTAGCCTAGCCCAGGTGTGAAAACAGTCACACCGCAAAGCCAGATAATGCATCATCATTGGCACTGAGATCCCCTGTGTATTTCTAGGGCTTCTGGGGGACACATCCTATGGTTCTATGTGCTGCAGTAAACTGAGCAACTCCATGATTCTTTGCCGTTGGATTGTAGGAAAACTTGTCTGTCTTCCTGGGCACATGGGGTGGTTTGTGAGAAGGCACTGGAGGACTATCAACACTTGAGTGATTTAGCCTGTGTTCTTACTGCAAAGGGAGCGGATTACCAGCCCAAGTGAAAGCAGAACGTGGGCTCTGACACACCCACACAGCTGGGCCAGCTAGACCAGGTTCAAAGGACCACTAAACTCGGGTGGGAGGTTTGTGGGTGTGGACAGAATGGGAGGTTAGCAGCAACACCTGAGAAAGGCCTCGGGCTACAGGACGAGAAACTCTAAGGATCCATCAGAAGACAGTGTGCCTGACATGGCAAATCTTCAGAAGTACAGGTATCTGAGAACTTTTATTGTAAAGAAGGAGGAGAAGCTGCATAGGAAGAGGGTAGGGGAAAGTCATGGAGCAGAAACAGGATTATGGAAACCTTTTATACTTGGCTGAGAAATCATCTTGTATTAACAGACAGGCAGGGGAACAAATAAGGGACCTAAAGTAAACACATTGGGGGATTCACAGAAATGAATGGGAGAGGCATGAGAACCTGTTAGGGACTGGAAAGGGGGCAAGAGGGGACTGGGGAAGAAATATAGAAATAATTCAAATATGCATACAGAGTTTTAGTGGCCTAGCAAAAAGGGAACTTCCAGCCCTTTTGATGATTATCATCAATAATGAGATATTACTTTGGTAACGTCTGTCTCCTGTTTAATAGAAAGCTGTGTAAATGTGAATATGCCATGGCACAGAACTCTTACCATCTCTCACCCCAAGGCACTTTGTAATCCCTTTGGTGGAGGGTGCTGATTCATTACACTTCAGTTCTTGAAACAGCTTTTGCAGCTGACACACGATGCTGGAGTCACCACCATTATCGAAGCTACAAAATATCACAGAGACACAAATTTAATTGGCCACTTTCCAGGTAAAATCCAGGTTCTGACCCAACTGATGCTGTGGCAGTGCTTCCAGGAGAGAGTGGTCCCTCCTGGTGTCTGGGTTGGGTCCTGCTAGTGGCACCCTTGGAGAAATCCCAGAAATGAAAGAACAGACTGAAATCAACTCTCATCTCGCGGGGGAGGAATGGGGGGATTCTCTGTGGCTTGGTGATACAGTGCAATAGGGGACTGAGTAAGGGAGAGACAAAAATTACTTGCTCTGACTCTTTTCTGTGACCAGTCTATTCGTAGGCTTTACAGGGATGGCTTCTTTGGGACTGGATTTCTGACCCAGCATCGCATTTCCATTCTGGCCAGGTACACATCTCTCCTCGGCCTGCTCTTTATTAAACACTTGCAGAAATGAAGCCAAGTAACTATTCCCCTTTCCCAAACTGCCACAAAGATTGCAGATGAGAGTCAGGTTACAGGCCATAAGGGCCTGCAGTACTAGAACCTGGGACGTGGAGCCTGGAACAGCTGAAGTTCCCACATTGCCACCTGGAGGCCATGGAAAGCTGTAGCCAAGGAGCACTGTGGAGATTAGGTACCGCAGGAAGTACCGCCTACAGGGCCCAGAGTGACAGCACCCTGCGGCTTTCTGATTGGCCCCTGCTCACTATTTAACTCTGGTGGTTGCCCTGGATGCTGTGTGGGCAACCACATGGAGTGCTGGCTTGCTGTGACTCCAGGCCTCCCCCAACTTTCTGATCTCCGGTCTCCATCTCCAGTCTGACTCTGACCCTGACTCTTGCCTCTTGATTCCAGCTTGGTTGCCAGTCTCTGACCCTGCTCGCTGTCCTTGCCTTGTGGACACCAACCCAGCTGTGGTCACCGCAGTCCCTTACACAGACACAACATGTTACTGCCAAAGAGGTGTTTATTGAAAGATAACCAGAGAGGAAAGGATTTCAAAGGTTAACACCAAGACAAGGTCTAACCAATTTGAGCGAGTGTCTCAGTTGTACAGAAGGAGGAAGATATTAAAACATTAAATATTATTCAGCAGCCAACCTTGGAGAGAGAAGGGCCCCCTCTGGCTCCCATCTCCAGCCCTGGCAACCTGGGTCTTATTTGACCTCTGGTACCCAACAGCTGTTTTCATCACCTTCTCCCGCACGGTTCCAAACCCTCCTCAGTCATCCTAGGCAGAGTGAGTGAATCTGGGGAGCTCCCAATAGACGTCTGACTGGTCTATTTAAACCCCAATCAGCATCTTGAAGGCTGATTTCACTTGCAGATGGTTCAGCTACACAGACCAGTGCCTGCCTACCATGGACACTGCCTCCTTCAGAGAGCCTTCCCTTAGAAAAGGTGTTTCCCTGCTACCGTGCCCTGGTTGTCTCTCTTGGGAACACTCTGCCACCTCTTTGGGAACACTCTAATAAATTGGTTAGTCTCTAAGGTGCCACAAGTCCTCCTTTTCTTTTTGCGAATACAGACTAACACGGCTGTTACTCTGAAATCTGCCACCCCACTGGACATGGTCATCACATTGCTTGAATGTGCCCTGAAGCCACTATTAGAAGTGGGCCCCATTTTCCAGTATAACTTCAAGGTGCCTCCTCCTCTGCCCTCCCCATACTTGTGGGCTGCTGCCCCTTCTCTTTTCTCTTCCCCCTCACACCCTGAAGCCAGCTATCACTGCCTGCCCCTTTCTCTTGCACAGTGCTGCCCTGCCATTCTTACCTCAATGGTTGTGTCCTACTTTGGGTCTCAAGGTCAGAACCATGCAGCTACCGAGCCGAACCACACATCTCGTGTGCTGTTGCTGATGAAACCCCAGGGTTTACCATGAATGCCCCTCACCTGAGGATGTGCTCTCTGAGCTCTCGCGTGAAGAAGAGACACTGCAGCAGGCTGTTTAAGTAGCAAGTGGAACCTTGGTTACGCAGCCCCACGTATGTGCCTGTAACCAGAGAAAATCTATTTCACATCCAAGTTGGTTGATTTATAAAAGGAGAGAAAATGATCAGAAAGTGACTAGCCAGAGAGCTGTAATACAGCAAAGCTCCCTTATCAGAGGTGGGTAACAGCTCTGGGTAAATGCAGCTCTAGCTGGGTTGCAGGGCAGCATCTGAGAAAGAAAAACCCCAACATTTCCCTCTGCCAGGATTCTACTGTTTGGCAAGCAGGTCTCCATTCAGCTCCAGCTGCACCTCAGCCAGTGCCCTTCTGCTCCCTGCAAGTACTCTCTTGGTCTAGTTTGAATTGATTTAAGCACAGCCCATGATGTTCCCAGGCTTCAGGAGGATCAGATTCCTGACGTCAGGAGGGATTGTTACTGGCTACCAGAAATCTATCAAACCTTCTGTCCTACTTTTGGGTTGCACCAACTCAGGAACACTAGTTATGTAACACCCGAGGGATGATAACCTTCTTAGCTTCCTTATTCTAGATGGCATTCCTTATGGGACCGGAGACTATCAGAGCACATTCCTCACTTATGAAACTCCGACCCCAAGCCGGATGGCTGCAGCCATCGCCCAGCTGTTATTTTGCCGATATAGTGTGCTGGTTGTGGGGACTCACACTCACGTGTGTGTCTTCCAAAGTTTGCTGGGCTCTTTTTTCTAAACTAGCTGCCCAACAGGGATACATAAACCAAACAACAAAACTAACAATAACCACCAACATGGATCCCCTGCTGTGGGGTCCCCAGAGCCCCTTCCCCAGCTCCTCATGCTGAACCGGCTGCACTTTGCACATAGCACCCGAAGAAAGGGCTCTCAAGAGCTGTAGATATGCTGGGGAATCTGGGAGACTCCATATACGTATGGCTGTTAGGAGTCAAAAACATGGGTGGGCCAAACCATTATGCACTTCAGTGCCCTGGACGTTACATAGACGTATCTTAAGGTGCCCAGAGGGCTGTGAAGGTGAGCTCCTGCCTAACTCTGAGTATTTAGGCCACTAATCACTCTACTTAAAGAAAAGGAACTGAATTCCCACTGCTTTGCCTTCAGTCTGAGCCCTGCCTCAAGCTCACTTACCTGGGTTTGAGGTCATTCCAGCTTTTCCTAAACTTTTGAAAGCGAAGTCACCCAGTTCAGGAAAATGAAATTAATCGTAGCCCTGCCCGTGCTGCTAATATTTTACACATCATACCAGCACAAATCTACCTATTTTAATTGACATACCACTACCTCCTTCCCCCTTCATGTACCACTGACTTAGATAGTCACATAATACTTCCTCAGCTTTCTTACAGGCTTGGAGCAGAGAGATAATTGGCAATGTTGGCATTTCAATGATCATCACTGGCATCTGACTTACAGTCCATTGAAATGAATGGGGCAGCTCATACATCAGAGCTACTTCAGACTCCCTGCAAGCTCAGGCAGACATGGTTACACTCGGTTCATGTTTTGAAGGCTCTCTTCACAACCACAACAGCTAGAGATTCATCTTTTTAAAATGAAAGCTGAAACTTCAGAGAATAATTGAGAGGTCTGTCTATGGCCTCCCTGGCAGTCTTCACATCACCCCCAGGGACTCACCCCACACTTTGGGAAATTCTGGGTTTTCGTCTAAGCCTGAAAAGTTGTTCCAAGGAAAAAAAATGTTTTTTCTTTCTTTAGAAATGTAGGTGTTGTATATACTGGAAGAAAGCAGCTACCCATATGGTAGGAAAATGCCATCAGACAACAAACAAGTGAACATGGATTCATTGAGAGGGTAGTGATTTTTATTAAGATTGTTTAAAACTCTTTGGGTTTTAGGTTATTTTTGTTAACACCGATTTAATGCCAAAGTCTGAGTAACACTTGGAAGAAAAGATGTCTGAGTCATGATCCCAATCAACCTCCTGGAGACAAAAAAACCTCCCAGTCAGCTAAAAGGGAAGACGAAGTATTTAATTCCTAACATTTCTAAGGTGAAATCAAGTAGAATTTTTTTAATTCAACACACCCGCAGGCCTTTGGGGCATACCACGAAGAGGAAGAGAGCCCTTTTTTGTAAGCCACCTTTAGAAGGTATCAGAGTCGATCCAGGTTGGTACAGCTATTACTGTGGGTGCAGAGCAGGTAACACTGACACTTACCACCGTAAGCACGATCTGTAAATGATGGGGAACCTGAAGAACTCCTGCCTCTTGCAGTCACTTTGGGATTTTGCAAAGCTCTGGGCCACCACCTCCACAAATGTGGGTTGCCTTCCTGTGGGAGGCCATGACACAACAAGTGCACCTGTCTCAATTTCCCCTTGGTCCAGCCATAAAGAGAGCACGGTCTCTCTACATTGTCAAGTTCAAAGTCCCACCTCTAGGCAAATTTATTCACATACACATTCAATAGTCCTTGGGAGAATTGTTTTACCACGAGGGTTCCGATTCCCAAAGTAAAACAGATAAAGGTACAGCGATTTTCCATTCCCCTCTCCAGGGGCATCACTTCCAGGTCACCCACCCACAAGTCCACCAGCACTCATTTCCCAGTTTCTTTCTGCCCCGCTCTCCACATCACCCACCTGAGAGTGACCACTCTCATGAATCATCGACCTCAAACACATTCCAACAACTTAACCCTTTATAGCCTCCCAATCCTGGCTTTCCAGTCAGGCAAGTCAGCAGGCTAGTGCTTCCACTGGTCTCCACACTATTTTTGCAGACCTGCAAAAACAAACTTCAGTCTTGCAGACCCTAGGATGTCTGGCAAGAAGGATACGGATGCCCCTTTGCATACAGACCCCCTAAGCGCCCTCCTCTTTGCTTCATACTAGAGATTTGGCTGCAAACACAGCTATGGAGTGGTGGCTGCTATTGTGTTCCCTAGGCCAACACCTTGATTGTGGCACAGAATATGCAGTCTAAGTGTTGATTTTAAAAAATACATTTCTAGTCCACATGGCTGCACAGAAAAACCTTCCAAATGTGAATCAAGTATAAAGCAAGGCAGGTGTTTCTATGTCTGCAACCAGCATGAAACAATGGATGAATTCGCAACTTCTCCATCCACACTATTAATCTCATAAGATGCTAATTCTAAAGGCAAATGATAACACGGTTAAGTGTCAATCGCCTTTTACTGTTTCAGGACTGAACAATCTAGGGGCTTGTCTACACTGGCAAGTTTCTGCGTAGTAAAGCAGCTTTTTGTGCTCAAACTGCAGACAGATACACACTGCCAAGCCACTTTGTGCACAGAAACTCCTCAGTCGCAGCGCTGCACAAAAACCCACCTCTACAAAAGTTGTGAGGCTATTTGCACAGAGGCCCCAGCGCCGTATTGCCAGTGTAGACACTTGATTGCCTTCTGTGCTGTAATTAGCCTCCGGAGCTGTCCCATAATGCCTCGAATGACCGCTATGCTCATTGTTTTGAACTCGGCTGCCCTGGAGACATGCGCCGCTCCCCTTTCAAAGCACCATTTCTGACAGCTCTTGCACACTGTGCTGATCTGCTCCGGGACACAAAGCAAACCATTAATGTGGAATGCTTGTGCTGTTGAACACAGAGGCAGGTGTCTGCGTGTGCGTGTGTGTGAGAGAGAGAGATTGCTGTGCAGAGAGCCCAGAGAGGGAGGCTGGGGCTGATGTCGGGGTTTCCCCCTCCCCCTGCCTCAGGATTGGTTGCTTTCTGCCACTGTCTGAACTTACAAGACAGCATGCAGACACATTCTCTGTCCCCCAAAACACACCGTCTCGCTCTCCCACTCCATACACACACACACACTCCCTGTCACACACTCCTCCCTCCGACCAACCCTTCAGCTGAAAAGCAGCTGCCAATGTAGTAGGATGCCCATGGAACAATGGGATTGGAAAACCTGCATCACGTGACGCTGGGCCTGCCCCATGAGGGATTGCTGCCCAGGCCTGTAAAGGGTGGTGGTTGAAATAAAACAAATACATTACACCTCAGTGTTTACAAACCGGAGGCGTTAGAGCCATTTGCATGAGACGACAGACCAGCAGGCATGACCTGTCAAACCCACGTTCAAATCCCTGCTCTTCATAATTTGGGACCCCACCTCCCACGCAAGTGCCCCAACCAGCAGACTAGCGGCTATTCTGGGTTGGTCTCTAGCTCTGGATTCACACAGGAAAATAAAATAAACTTGAAAGGTCTCGGTTCCGTACCAATGTGGAACTTTGTTTTGTGCAGATGTGGTCACCCCATCTTAAAAAAGATATATTGGAATTGGAAAAGATTGAGAAAAGGGCAACAAAAATGATTACGGGTCTGAAACAGCTTCCAAATGACGAGAGATTAATAAGATTGGGACTTTTCAGCTTGGAAAAGAGACGGCTAAGGGGAGATATGATTGAAGTCTATAAAATCATGACAGGTGTGGAGAAAGTAAATAAGGAAGTGTTATTTACTCCTTCGAATAACACAAGAACGAGGGGTCACCAAATGAAATTAATAGGCAGAAGGTTTAAAAAAAATCAAAAGGAAGGATTTCTTCACACAACACACAGGCAACCTGTGGAATTCTTGGCCAGGGGACATTGTGAAGGCCAAGACTATAACAGGGTTCAAAAAAAGAACTAGATAAATTCATGGAGGACAAGTCCATCAATGGCTATGAGCCAGCATGGGCAGGGATGGTGTCCCTAGCCTCTGTTTGCCAGAAGCTGAGAACCAGTGACAGAGGATGGATCACTTGAGGATTACCTGTTCTGTTCATTTCCTCTGGGGCACCTGGTACTGGCCGCTGTTGGAAGACAGGAGACTGGGCTAGATGGACCTTTGGTTTGACCCAGCATGGCTGTTCTGGGTGTGCGCTCCTGATGGAAGCTGGTGATCCACCCTCTTGCATGGCAGCATTCTCCATCTCCCAAGACATCTGAGTTTCACGTGCAGGTGAGGAGCCTTGGCTGGATGTATCATCAGTGTCTAAGTTCCCCATAGACTCAGCAGATGTCACAGCAGGAATACCTATGTTTTAATGAGACAGAAACAGTACTAGGAGACAGTCATCTTTCCTCCACAGCACACTCGGCAACCTGCAGCAAGGACGCCATAAATGGACACTATCTCTTAGTGCTACAATGATATTCAGAACAGTGCTTGCAGAATGGAAAGAGGGGGGAGACCATTATCTATCTTGGATAGAGGCCTAAGAGGGCCCTGAATCAGAGACCTCAGGTGTACGGGCGTGTATGTGTAACCTTTGGGTGGGATAGAGTTCACTTCATTTCCCACCTCCAGTGCCTACGAAAACCAGCCCCAACTCCCACAGAAGAGTAGCTGGAGACTCAGAGTTCAGTCTCTAAGGATTTTCAGCAAGGATTGCACTGGGTCAACCTCCCCACATTCAAGTCCCAAAAGGAACTAAAGAAATGAATTTAATTAAATAACTTTATAAAATCTTATGAGAAAGAAACAAATAATAATCTAATTTTTACAGCATGACATGGCTATTTTATTATCCATGGACATTACCTTCACAGTTATACATAAACGTAAATTAAGAAAACTAATTAAAATCTGAACAGTTCAGTCCCCACAGAAATACAGTGAGAAGAAACTGAAAGTTCCCAAAAGCTTAGGTTTTGTTCACCTAAGTCTCAGTTAGAGTCTTTGATCACAAAATCTATACAATCTGCTCAGTCTAAAACAACATCTTCCCTCCACTGGCTTGTAGGAATCTTCAGCTGGAATCCATGCAGACCCTTCCTCTGCTCAAATCACTGCTCATGGTTATAGTTAAGCTGTATCAGAAATACTTTTGGCCCTCTGGTGGGAAACAGGCTGGCTTACCAGCCCTATACTGCATAGTGCATGAACACCAGTTCCCCTGCCTCTTGGAATCTCCTCATTTATAGCCCGCTCTTGTCTATGGTCTCTGAGTGCCTTCTGCACTGGTGAAGTTGGGGGTGGGGTAAATACAATTTTCCTCACATTAAATCGCAGTGATCAATGTGTGGTTCATGCAAAATTAATCAGTTGGATTGAACCCCTATGGTGCGGTTGGGAGAGTGACGAAGAAAGAAGGTTGCCCCTGTATTATAAGGAACATGGAATTAGGCACCTCATAGAATGGCTGAGGGCCTGACCCAAAGCCCAGTGAAATCAATGGAAAGACAACACAAGAAGGGAGAGGGACACAGCTGTGACAGACATGGAGACTCCGGTCCCAACGAGGGCCCAGTTCTGCTCCTGGACTCCCAGCTCCCATACCCAGGGACCCCCGCTCCTGCCCTCTCCATGCAGCCCGCTCTGGGTACCATAGTCTCCCACTGCCCCTGAGCCTGCAGCATCTGCCTGGGGCAGCCTCCCCCTGCCACTGTCTGGGACCCTGCAGCCAAGGCTCCCAGCACAGAGGTCTGCAAGCCCTGGGGAGCCCTATATAGCCCCCCAGTACCCAGGCCAGCTCCTGATTGGCTGCTCCAGCCTCCTCTATGCAAATAAGTCCCCATCCCCTGATGCTAACGAGGGCCCAGGTGGCCCCTTGGGGGGAGGGGAGCTCAGAATGTCCCTGAGGTGACAGTTAAACCGACATAACTGACCGCCTGGGGAGCAGTGGGGAGGGGTTGAACTCACGGGGCTCCTCGGGGGCTAGAGAGGGGGAAATTCAGGATGGGGCCAGGGATGAGGGGAGGGAGGAGCTTGGTAGGAGGGATCAATTGGAGAGGGGAGAATTTGGGGGGTCAATTGGCTGAGGGGAGCTTGGGAGGGGTGTTAATTGTGAAGGGCCTGTTCTGTAGGGTTGCCAACTGTCTAATCCGAAAAACCCAAACACCCTTGCCCTGCCCCTGCCCCTTCCCTGAGGCCTCGCCCCCGCTCACTCCATCCCACCACGCTCACTCACTTTCACTGAGATGGGGCAGGGGGAGCAGGCTCTGAGCTGGGGCTGAGGAGTTCACAGTGTGGAAGGGGGCTCGGGGCTGAGCCGGGCAGGGGGTTAGGGTGCAGGAGGGGGTAGGGACCCTTGGAGAGAGTTTGGTTGTGTGGGGGACTCAGGCCTGGGGTGCAGGAGGGGATACGGGCTCAGGGAGGGAGTTTAGTTGTGGGGGGGGCTCAGGGCTGGGGTGCAGGAGAGGATACGGGCTTGGGGAGGGAGTTTGGTTTGAGGGGGGCTCAGGGTTGGGATGCAGGGTTGCAGGCTGTGGCCAGGTGGCGCTTAAGTGTATAGATTTAAAGAAAATCCTGTTACAAGAAAATACAAAACTAAGACTAGCAAAATAGAAATAGCTCTGTCCCCACTACTACATTTAAAGAAGAGTTGGTGACTCCGACTAGTCGGGACAATTTAACTAGAACAGTTTGACTAAAATCAAAACCACATTCAAAGCACGCAATTAAAATCGAAGACATTATTTTTCCCTCCCAATTTCCCCCTGGCTATAATTAGCACTGCCAGGGCTTCCCTGTTGGAGGGTAACATTATCACTAAACTGCTGCAAAAAGCTCCAGGGTTAGGGACACCAGCCTGCTACCTGCTCCTGGACTCAGCGTCTCCCAGCTCACCCGGGGCACATGGCCCTTTGCAAAGCAGCTGCCCTGACCGCTCCCCCTCATGGAGTCTGACCCCAGCAACAGGGAACCTACTGGAGCAGACCCCAAACTACCATACCCAATTCCAGAAGCTTCTGGATGTGAGGGCTTAATCAGCCTAGCAACAATGACCCAGACACAACCCACTCCTAACCGACCCTCAATGGGTCTCTTAAAAAGATATCTCCTTATTACATCTCCCGTAACATTTTTCTTCCTGTTACGGAATTTCATTCAATGGACTTCAAAATCTGAAATTCCTAGGCAACGACAGTGTTCTTCCACTTTGGGTGCTTTATTTTGTGTCACAATCATAGAATCATAGAATATCAGGGTTGGAAGGGACCTCAGGAGGTCATCTAGTCCAACCCCCTGCTCAAAGGAGGACCAATCGCCAACTAAGTCATCCCAGGAGGGCTTTGTCAAGCCTGACCTTAAAAACCTCTAAGGAAGGAGATTCTACCACCTCCCTAGGTAACCCATTTCAGTGCTTCACCACCCTCCTAGTGAAAAAGTTTTTCCTTATATCCAACCTAAACCTCCCCCACTGCAACTTGAGACCATTACTCCTTGTTCTGTCATCGGCTATCACTGAGAACAGTCTAGATCCATCCTCTTTGGAACCCCCTTTCAGGTTGTTGAAAGCAGCTATCAAATCCCCCCTCATTCTTCTCTTCTGCAAACTAAATAATCCCAGTTCCCTCAGCCTCTCCTCATAAATCATGTGCTCCAGTCCCCTAATCATTTTTATTGCCGTCAGCTGAACTCCTTCCGATTTTTCCACATCCTTCTTGTAGCGTGGGGCCCAAAACTGGACACAGTACTCCAGATGAGGCCTCACCAGTGTCGAATAGAGGGGAACGATCACATTCCTTGATCTGCTCGCTATGCTCCTACTTATACAGCCCAAAATGCTGTTAGCCTTCTTGGCAACAAGGGCACACTGTTGACTCACATCCAGCTTCTCATCCACTGTAACCCCTAGGTCCTTTTCTGCAGAACTGATGCCTATCCACTCGGTCCCTAATCTGTAGCGGTGCATGGGATTCTTCCATCCGAAGTGCAGGACTCTGCACTTGTCCTTGTTGAACCTCATCAGAATTCTTTTGGCCCAATCCTCTAATTTGTCTAGCTCCCTCTGTATCCTATCCCTACCCTCCAGCGTATCTACCACTCCTCCCAGTTTAGTGTCATCTGCAATCTTGCTGAGGGTCCAATCCACACCATCCTCCAGATCATTAATCAAGATATTGAACAAAACCAGCCCCAGCACTGACCCTTGAGGCACTCCACTTGATACCGGCTGCCAACTAGACATGGAATCATTGATCACTACCTGTTGAGCCCAATGATCTAGCCAGCTTTCTATCCACCTTATAGTCCATTCATCCAGCCCATCCTTCTTGAACTTGCTGGCAAGAATACTGTGTGAGACCGTATCAAAAGCTTTGCTAAAGTCAAGGAATAACATGTCCACTGCTTTCTCCTCATCCACAGAGCCAGTTATCTCAACATAGAAGGCAAGTAGGTTAGTTAGGCATGACTTGTCCTGGGTGAATCCACGCTGACTGGTCACTTTCCTCTCCTTGAAGTACTTCAAAATTTGATCTATGAATGTCTGATCTGTTTGACTTAGTGATTCCTGAAGGTTTAGTTGTGCAAATCACGCTTCTCCACTTCCCTCTCTTCAGCTCAAACGCTGCAGGTGGTATGAGAAAAGCTAACCTGGAAAGCTGTCATTCTGTTGCTGTTTGAATACTTTTGGAGAATGATTTATTTTATGGCAGTAAGCACCTATGGCACCTAAGCTGGACATTTGCCTTTTTAACTGTTTCTCCAACAGTGCATGTATTGCTTGCCCTTCTTTGCAAACCAACGTTCTCTTTGTTTTCGTCTGCGTTTGTGTCTATCTTGTATATGTTGTATGCCTTTTATATTGTTAACGATTTCCATTTTTGTAACGGTTTCTTTGCTTGGTTGCTCTTATGGCATATATCAAATAGCATGGTTAAATTTCATCTGATTGTCATAACATATGCACTCTGGTTTCATTGCCTTTTGTGCCTAAATCTTTATGATCTCTAACAAGTTCATGTGCAAGCGTGCCAAATTTGTGCGATTGAAGCTAATTAGTGCGGTCTGGTTGCATATTGGTCTGCAGGTTCTTTCCCTTAGATCAGATGTGTTGAGAATATACCACTCATATATTACATTTCTTTGAAATACAAAGTTTTGGGGTTTTTTTTCTAAATCTTCTAGGACTGTAGTTGCATCTTGCTTTTCTTCGTCTGCTACCTTCAATGTGGCCACTCTGATTTGCATGCTTTCTTGAGTCAGTTTGCTCAGAAGGCCACAAAGAAGCTCCAGTTTTCACTAATATCCCCATGTATTTTCATAATAGCAGAGAGTGAATAGGTAGTCGCAGAGACCACAGCTAAAATGTGACTCAATGACTCTGGTCAGCTACAACCACCACCTAAAGCAGTAACAGCTCTTTTACTTCTGACACTATGTTAAGAGCTGCACACAGGCAGCTATCTGCTCTGCATAACTACAAACATTTTATTAAACCTATATATTTATGATGAATACAATAGACACTATTAGCCTTATGTGCCAGCAGATGGTGATCTTTATATGTAATAATGATACATATACCATATGCAAAAGAGTGTACAGAAAAAGAGTACTGATTGAGGGCCCTTTTTTCAATCTCATGTCGAGCCTCCGGCTGAACAGGGTGGGCACCACTGGGGTAATGGGAAAGGTCTGAAGAGCCACAAAGGTATATTACTAAAAAGAAGCAGGAGTCTAAGGTGAGGATAAAGTACTATCCAGGGGGAGCGTGTCTGGGTTCGGAAGGATTGGGAGGCTGCCATGCTGAGTGAGATGAAGGAAGGGTAGATGTGATAACTATTCAGTACATTTCATTCAGAGCTGCAAAAGGAAACCTCAGGTTGCACTAGAGATGAGTGAAGAGCAGTAGGTGACCAGAGGCAATGGGTCTCAATGACATTACCATTTCAGCCAGGGGAATTAAGGCTCTGCCTCCTGTAGCCAGTGATTTTAGTTTATTGTTCATTTATTGTGTGATATTATAATTTATTAACATGTTATGTCATACATAATCATTGTATGCTAAACAGAGTTAAGTTGTAAGATTATAGAAGTATCAGATTGATCAGTATGTAGAGGGAATAATCATGTATTAGGTCTCTACGTAAGTAAGGCTGAAACGCAAGGCCTACAGCCTGAGGCCTGTAAGATATTAGCTTAGCCATACTAGGCCATAGAGTTAAGAAATGCTGATATGTGTGCCACTGGTATGCTACAAAAGATGCTTTGGCATATACATGGTTTGCCCAGTCATCACCTCAAAGGGGGTATGATCTGTGGTGGCAGTAGTGGGAGTTCCCCTAGTTTAAAATCCCTCCTGGCCAGAGGAAAAATCCTTTCACCTGTAAAGGGTTAAGAAACTAAAGATAACCTTGCTGACACCTGACCAAAATGACCAATGAGGAGACAAGATACTTTCAAAAGCTGGGAGGAGGGAGAAAAACAAAGGGTCTGTGTCTGTCTGTGTGATGCTTTTGCCAGGGATAGAACAGGAATGGAGTCTTAGAACTTAGTAAGTAATCTAGCTAGGTATGTGTTAGATTATGATTTCTTGAAATGGCTGAGAAAATAGCTGTGCTGAATACAATGAATATTCCTGTCTGTGTGTCTTTTTTGTAACTTAAGGTTTTGCCTAGAGGGATTCTCTATGTTTTGAATCTAATTACCCTGTAAGGTATTTACCATCCTGATTTTACAGAGGTGATTCTTTTTTACTTCTATTAAAAGTCTTCTTGTAAGGAAACTGAATGCTTTTTCATTGTTCTAAGATACAAGAGTTTGGGTCTGTGGTCACCTATGCAAATTGGTGAGGATTTTTACCAAACCTTCCCCAGGAAGTGGGGTGCAAGGGTTGGGAGGATTTTGGGGGGAAAGACATTTCCAAACTACGTTTTCTCAGGAACCCAGATAAAGTTTGGTGGTGGCAGTGGAAGTCCAAGGGCAAAGGGTAAAATAGTTTGTACCTTGGGGAAGTTTTAGCCTAAACTGGTAAAAGTCAGCTTAGGAGGTTTTCATGCAGGTCCCCACATCTGTACCCTAGAGTTCAGAGCGGGGAAGGAACCTTGACACATGGTTTGCCCAGTCATCACCTCAAAGGGGGTATGATCTGTGGTGGCAGTAGTGGGAGTTCCCCGAGTGCCATTAAAATGAATGGAATCAGGGTATTCCAACTGCATCCATTGGCATCTACCAGTTTCCGCAGCATTAGCTTGATGGTGTGATTTGTTCTTTCTAGAATCCCTGAGGATTGACGTCTATATGGAATGAGCAATTTTGTTGCACTCCGAACAACATCTCTGGAACACTCGTGGTTAGCAAAAGCATCTATATATTTAGTCACTAATGGCTGCACATTTGCCTTTCCCTTTGCAATGTTTTTCCTTGGGGGATAAAAAACTGCACCGGGCCTGTTGGCTTTAGGCTATCATTATGGGTCCGCCTTCTCCACCCCCTGCTAGAGACTCTAAATCTGAAGCAAGTAGCAGAGGTGACTTTCCCTCTGTTAAGCTTGAAATTGTAGCCACCAGAGCTGAACCCACGATGGTGTAATACCACATTACAAAATTCACTTTAAACAAAATACAAGGCTACACTCCCCATTCCCAAACCCCTTGCCAGGGTTACATTTTCCATGTACCCAGTTCTCACGGAAACAGAACGTTGATAGAACAGGCCTCTCCCAGACCCTCCCACTAGAGGAAATTGCAGCAGCTCCTTCTCTCACTTGCCAGTCAAGTGGTACGAAGCAAGTTTTTCAGTACATGGGCCAAGCTCATCCTTGGCAGCAACTTATAAACAATCAATGAATGTCACTTACTTGGCCTAGCATCAGAATTCACCCTGTGGTACATTAACAGAGATACGGTGGCACTATGGCAGAAACAAGAGACATACGTATTAACACCTAGTCCAGTGGATGCCACCCCTTGCACCCATCCCACGGTAACCTTGGTTGAATTTTGAGACAACCCACAAGAAATGAACAAGAGTCCACTTTTCAAAACAAAGTTCCCCTATTTTCACAATCATATTGTTTGGGTCAGAAGACCTACCTCTGCGAGAACAATTGTGAATAGCACAATCATTTCCCACTGATTGGGAATTACAAAACTAAGAAAGCAAAGTGGAACCAGTACTTGTCTTTGTTTTGTCAGTTTTGTTTTGACTCAGTTCCCCCCCCCACACACACACACACACTTTTTTTGTTTAGCTTATTTTCCACTCAAGTTATAAGCATCAAGCCTTTTGAACCTCAGCAATGGGGTTTCTTGGATGTTACCAACATATGTTAACTATTCACAGATTTGCTTTTCCATGCTCACCTGAAGCTTGCTCTCACTATTGGGAGAGAGGAGGGAAAATTTAGATCAATAATGAGACTGCACCTCTGACCCGAACTTTGCACTCTGACCTCAGATGAACCAAAGACTGAGCCATGACTCTAGCCTGCAACCACCCACCTACCAACAGACTGCCTGCTCTTTTGCTATTCTCCTTTCTCTGATTTTTGCATTTGATGGGGGAAATGGACAAATCTCCAGCTGTATACGTAAACAGTGTTTTGGTTGCAATATCATTAACATTCCAAAAATTAATTTAAAAAATGTAACTTAATATTTTCCTGTACACTTGGGTTAATAAAGTGAAGGGGCCCATCTTGTATGGTTACTGAATGGTTAATCATGACAGCATTAAGGAAACCTAAGATGAAGCGCTAGCCATGGGATGCAAAAGTAACATCTAAATAACATGACAGATCCGGTCTCCTGCTGTATTATCTCCTTCCCAGCCACAGAAGATTCAGCCTGCTCTAAGGCCACTGGCCTAGCACATGGCCCTGACAACCTGAATCATTTAGCAGGCCTTAGAGTCTAAACAGTTCTTCAAGACTGTCAAATGCTTTGCCATGCAGAACAAGGCAATAGCTGCTGGAATCGAGGATTCTGAGTCTAGACTAAAGTGGAAATTACCTTTACCTAGCAAGCCTGAAAAACTTCTGCCAGGAAAAACAGTTTTAAATGGTCCTTCTGCTCCAGGCAGAGTTGGGGTGGGGGGCAACATTGCACAGAAAAGATATCCCTTTGAGGAGCTCCCCTCACCCAAGCACTGAGAAGCCAGGTTTATTAGCCTGATGGCAATGTGTTTACATCACACTGAAATCTGACCTCCTAGCCAAGCCCACAGTCAATGCCAGGGGATGGTAGGAGTTTCTACAGATATGTAGAAAATCATTTTTTTTTAAGTATGCTAAAAACTGACTTACCTAGGGACCACTACAACTGATAGAGAACATGGGAAAAATGGATGCAAAGGACAAGAGGAGCCTAAGGGTATGTCTACATTGCAATAAGCGCCCAGGCTGAAGCTCTGGCTCAAGCTTACCTCCCACTCCGCTGCTATCTACACTGAAATTGCTCTAACCCAGGGCTTGGACCCAAGGTCCCAGGACCCTGCAGGGCTTCAGGGCCTGAGCATGAGTCAAGATGGGACCCAAGGTCTGAACCCTATTGCTTTGCTATGTGAACACAGCTCTCCTCATCTTGTGTCCTGAGAGTCTGCCAGAAAAACCCCACAATTCCAAGGGCTGACTTCCTTTGTCCTCTCTATCCCAACAATCTTCCATTCAAAATGGAAACCACCCCTCCCAGAGTGCAGCAGCTGCTCAGTTAGTCTGCATTAACCCATTACCATATGAGCACCGAGCTGCAAGTACAACTCTGGAGACCCTCCTGGGTTTGCCATGGAGACCGAACCGAGCAAACCTTTTGCAAAGCGAGCTCCTTCTTGATCACAGGAGCACAGCCAAATTTTGGTGAATCTCTGGTACGAGACCAGTAAAACTGTGGATTTCGGCAAAAGCACCAGAAATGGCCATGCATACCAGCAGATAGCTAAAAAGCTGGCAGCTTTGCAGATTTTACAGACAGATGACCAGTTCAGGGAGCATAGTAAGAGACTGAAGAGTGAGTACCAGAAGGTCAGGGACCAGAACCATGCCCATGCCTTGGGCAACTTGCCAATGTCATGCCCATTATAGGAGGAGTTTGACTGGGTGCTGGGCACTGTGCCCAGCACAGAGCCAACTGTGGTGCTCATCAACTAGAATGATGCCTTGCTGTCACCTGAATCTAGCTTGGGGACTGATGGGAGCCAGCAGAAGACTCTGAGCAAGGAGCACGAATGCCAATTTCCTGACACAGGAGTGAAAGCACAGGCAAAACAAGTTCTTCTAAAGCAGGGGTTTTCAAACTTTGGGTCATGGCTCATCAGAGTAAGCTGCTGGAGGGCCGCAAGATGCTTTGTTTACCTGAGTGTCTGCAGGCATGGCCGCTCACAGCAGCTCCCAGTGGCTGCAGTTTGCCGTTCCCAACCAATGGGAGCTGCGGGAAGTGGTGCAGGCTGGGTCAGTGAACCACAGCCACTGAGAGTTGTGAGCTGCTGTGCTTGCAGACACTCAGGTAAACAAACCATCTCATAGCCTGCCAACGGCTTACCCAGACGAGCCATGACCCAAAGTTTGAAAACCCCTGTTCTAAAGGTCCCTCCTTCACGTTGCTGGCTCTAGTAGTTGGGAATGCACAGACAAGAAAAACTGCTCCAGAGGCTGTGTTGATGGGCTGTTCAAACTTCCTATAATGTGCAGGGTGAGCTGTAAAGTTCTCCCCACAGTGCACCATAGTCAAAATGCTAGAGAAGCCACATTTCAGGAGGAAGCTAGGGACTCCTCAATACAGTGGTTTTGACTC
Source organism: Lepidochelys kempii (assembly GCF_965140285.1). Classification (NCBI taxonomy): domain Eukaryota; kingdom Metazoa; phylum Chordata; order Testudines; family Cheloniidae; genus Lepidochelys; species Lepidochelys kempii. Next base: position 5,603,916 of record NC_136385.1, read on the forward strand.
AGGGCTGCGTGCTGCAGTCTGGATGCCAGACCTCCAGGTTCAAGCCCAGGTTAGAAAAGTCTTAATTGTGATGAAGCTCCTTCTCTCCGTGCTTCTGGTTAGCAGTAGTCTGAGAATTCTATCCCTTTCCAGGGAAAAACCTGCAACTCCCAGTTCTAGTGCTCACCTCAGTGGCTCACTATAGTTCTCAGGGGCATGCTTCAGTCTGTTTTAGCCACTCTCATCATCGGCCAGTAAGGGAGGTGGGAAGAAGCAACCCTCCCTCGCGCAGTGTCTGTTGTCCCACAGTCTCCATGATTGACTGGGGAGGGGGAAGATAGAGCCTGGGCCCACCCTCTACTCCAGGCTCCGGCCCAGAGACCCTAATAGTAGGAGCTATTGGTAGCTGACTTTTTAACAACAACAGGACAGGTACAATTCCATGGGCCACTTCCCCACAGCAGCCCCCCATTCCTCAATATCTCCTTTACCCTTACCTCAAGGCCTCCTTCCTTGTGCCTGATAGTGTTTGCACTGCCCAGTTTCTCCAGCAGCGTGGCTTCCTCTGACAGCTTCTGACATGCCTCCCTAACTGACTAACTGGGAGGCTCTTAACTAGTTCCAGCCTGCCCTTGATTGGCTTCAGGTGTCCCAATCAACCTAGCTGTCTCCACTGCTTTCTAGAAGGATCTTAATTGGCCTCAGGTGTCTTATTTGACCTGGAGCGACTGCCATTTGGTTACCATGGTAACAGGGATTTGTTTAGCCTGGGGCTAATATACCTGTTTCTCATTACTTTCCTATAGCCATCTGGCCTTGCCCCATCATATTAAAAACCCATTAAAAACCAGTGCAGATGCTCAAGCCTAGAATTCTCTAACATGGGTCAGCTGACTAGAGTCCCACTAACCCTGGGCTTACACTGCAGTTTAAACAGACCCTAATGGGTACACCCTCACTGCTTCACTGGGGAGCAAGGGGTGGATAGGGCAAGGGTGTAGCTCCTTACATGCCCTGGCTCATTTTCCTGTCTGATATAGCATACACTGCTTCCTAGCAGGCCTGTGACTCTAGGCTGGGAGTACATGTAGAGTACATGGGATTACATGGGAGTATATGGCAAAGTGGGTCAATTCTAGTACTTGAAGGAGAACAAAAATAGTCACTATGGGGACCTGACAGGACCAACTCAGTCGGAGCTCCGAAAACATCACATTGGCATTGGAATGGCTGAAAGAGTGATTCCCAAAATGGGGATTGGAGATACCTGTGCTGTTCATCCAAGCAGATCTGTCCTTCTGGGATCTGTAAAAAAGAATAGAATGGATCATTTCCCAAGGTAACTTCTAAAGTATTTATTAAATATCAGGCACTGGATGGAGGTGAAGGCGATATCTCCTGTATCCTTATGGCTGTAGCTGTAACATAATGGGTGATTAATGTACATCTTAATTTTAACACCAGTTACTGGGAGCGGGACTTACTCTGCCCTGTTCCAGCAGTAAGGAAAGTAGTCCAGTGGGTATGGCACTAACTTGGGACACCTGGGTTCAATTCTATGCTCTGCAGAGAATTCAATTTTCTCAGACTTTCTGTGTGACCTTTGGCAAGTCACTTAATCTCTCTGGGTACATCTATGCTCCAATTTAAGCACCTGCGGCTGGCCCATGCCAGCTGACTTGGGCTCATAGGGCTCAGGCTAGAGGGCTCTTTAATTGCATAATAGACCTTTGCTGGAGGCTAAGCTCTGGGACCCTGCAAGGGGTGAAGGTCCCAGAGATGAGGCTCCAGCCCAAACTCAAAAAGCTATACCACAATTAAACAGCTCCTTAGCCTGAGCCCCTGCTAGCCCAAGTTGGCCGACATGGGCCAGCCCCGGGTGCTTAACTGCAGTGTGGACATATCCTCTGTGTCACCAGTCCCCATCTGTAAAATGGAGGTAACAGCACTGCTCTGCCTCACAGGGGTGTGTGAGAATAAATCTGTTAAAGATTGTAAGGCACTCAGATAATGTGATTCTGGGGACCATATAAATATCATAGATCAACAGTAAATTTCAATAGAATATTTAATTTCTATGTGAACAGTCACTTCAGATGTTCATTGGATAATGGCATAGAGAGAGCACTTATAAAGTTTACAGACAACACCAAGCTGGGAGGCGTTGTAAGCACTTTGAAGGACAGGATTAGAACTCAAAATGATCTGGACAAACTGGAGAAATGGTCTGAGGTAAATAAGATGAAATTTAATAAGGACAAATGCTAAGTACTCCACTTAGGAAGGAACAATCAATTGCACAAATGCAACATGGGAAATGACTGCCTAGGAAAAAGTACTGCAGAAAAGGATCTGGGGGATACAGTGGATCACAAACTAAATAGGGGTCAAAAATGTAACACTATTGCAAAAAAAGCAAATATCATTCTGGGATGTATTAGCAAGAGTGTTGTAAGCAAGACACAAGAAGTAATTCTTCCGCTCTACTCCACACTGATAAGGCCTCACCTCAACTGGAGTACTGTGTCCAGTTCTGGGCACCACACTTCAGGAAAGATGTAGGCAAATTGGAGAAAGTCCAAAGAAAAGCAACAAAAATGACTGAAGGTCTAGAAAACATGAGCTGTGAGGGAAGATTGAAAGAACTGGGTTTGTTTAGTCTGGAGAAGAGAAAACTGACAGGGGGAGGACATTATAAGTCTTGAAGTACGTAAAACGTTGTTATAAAGAGGAGTGTGATAAATTGTTCACCTTAACAGTTGAGGACAGGATAAGAAGCAATGGGTTTAAACTGGAGTAAGGGAGATTTAGGGTAGACATTAGGAAAAAATTCCTAACTATCAGGGTAGCTAAGCATTAGAACAAATTACCTAGGGATGTTGTGGCAGCTCCGTCACTGGGGGGTTTTAAGAATAGGTTCAACAAACACCTGTCAGTCACAGTCTAGATAATACTTAGGCCTGCCTCAGTGTAGGGGACTGGACTAGATGACCTGTCCAGTGTAGTAGGGAGAGATGTAGAGCACTGGGCCTGGTGCAAGACTTGAGGCCTGAACCAGGGGCTGTGAACCAAAGACAGGCCATGTATTAAAGCAGATGTTTACAAGCTCACTGTCCGAGGCATGAACTTAGCAAGGGTACTGCTAGTGTTGCTAAAACAGAGGCACTGCTAAGAAGCAACAGATGCTGGGTACGTATGTGAACGTACTCCAGAAGATTAGCCCAGTGACATCCTGAGCTTGAACAAGAGAAAAGGGTCTGACAGAAGTGATGAATAGGGATTCTTTTTACCCAAGACTTCTGGAGCAAGGTACAAGGGGAAGTAAGAACCAGGTGTCATGAAACACATAAAATGGTACATAAGTTGTTTGTCTCGGTCTATAAATGTTGGGGTACCTCACTTTAGCCCTTTGTGCAGCTGAGGGGACAGAAGAAATTCCCGCTGCTGACTAAGTCATTCCTTGCCACTGGGCACTCATTTTAGTGTACCGGTAGCACCATTAGGACACTAGGACTGTGCCTTGAGGGCAATAAACCTGGCTGAGTGCCTTTTTCACTGAACTGTGCCTGTGGTCGTTCTCTGTGAGTAACAAACATTGAGGTCTGTTGAATTAGGAGGGTGCACTATCTGCTTGTGTTAATAACACTGGAGTTCCACAAACAGAAGCTCTGAGCAGCGGTAACAACCTGGCAGCAGTAACAACATTGTTCATCAACATTCTTAACAACTTTGTGGTCCTTCCCAGGCCTATGTTTCTATGATTTTGTCTCTCATCCAATAGGACGGTACTATACCTGGGGCAGGAGGAATGCTGTGCTTTTCGAACACCATATTGTGTTGAGGTGAGGCTAAATGGGGCACAACCAGGTGGTAACACAGTAATAGATGTAGGCCAAATTCTGCTCTCATTTACACTAGAGTAAATCCAGAGCAACTCTAATGGCTTCAAGTGAATAAGATTTAATTTGCATAAATGAGAGCAGAATTTGGCTTACTTAGTTTTCTATTCCGTATAGGGGAAGTTCTCATTAGAGCCCTTGTACTACACTGACCAGAGCCCTTTACAGAAAGTTTGCATATTTTGTTTTGTGCACAGCTTTAAGGGCTGGTTCTCAGGTCCAGTCAGGTTAAATATATTCATTTCAACCAGCTCCCTAAAAATTGCCCTGTATAACAGGGATCCTCATGAGGCATACTGCAGTCTTTGTGCCTCAACTCCAACCCCCTACCCAACCTGTTAGAGCAGCCCCATGAGGCCATGGACAGAGGGATGTAATTTAGATCAGGCCTGAGGCTGCTGTAATTTATTTCAGAGACTGGCCTGCCAGCCAACTGGCCACAGGACTGGGGAAAGTAGAGGTGGGCCACAGCCGACTTTGCTCACTCCTTCCCCCAGCTGTGCCAGCCGTATCTCCCTTACCAGAAAGGGCTGAAGGCACTCTGGGGATTGTGTGCCCAGTGCTGAGAGATGAATCATTCTATGTGACCCTCTGCTGAAGCTGGGAGCTGCCCTGACTAAGTCTATGAAGACTCACTCTGCTTCCCTCAGCCAAGGACAGTTACCTTAGGGTCAGAGGCACAAAATGTGGGGAGAAATATTCTACAACTGAGAATGGAGAAGAGCAGGGGACTGACAATGCTCTACCCATATTTTTCTCAGCATTTGAGAACAATAAAAGATCCATCTTCACTGCCACAGTACGAGGCAACAGTGGACAGTTACAGAGCTGGGGGAAAGTCATTCAGAATCATTGCTGAACTTTGGGAGATCGAATGTCTCTGGTTTTAGACAGATTTTACACTAAAACTAGGTTTTCCTCGTCTATATTTCCATTCTCACTCCATAGATACAGGGGACACACCTGGCAAGGGGAGAAACAAAGTCCCTCCCCTGACCTCACCATCAGCTGAAGCATCGCTGAACAGTATACATAGGCATAACTGTAATTACCTAAATATAGTCAGAACACCTGACAAACCCCACCCAGAAGATAATCGCACACACAAGAGTAACTTGGCTAGAATCAAGCCATTTCCATACAGGCAGCTCCACAACGAACCTCCAACAGCAGCACAAAGAAGTTTACAGCTCTAGTGTTAGAGCTGGCTGAAGAATAAACAATTCCTGTGAACATTTTCAAAATTTCAGACACTTTTTGTTATGCTGGATTTTTTAAATTGACTTATTTGTCACTTTTTACACACTTTTCTACAGAAACTCTCTTTAGAAAACGGTAGATTTCACAAATGGCATTTTTTAATTTCAAACTGACAATTTTTCAGTTTTAAAATATCCCACTAAACTTTGCTTGAGCTGACCAATCTATGTTGTAATGAAAAGAATCCAAGCAAAGGAAACAAAAAAGTTTCACAGAGTTAGAGAAATGTGGGACTGCGAAGGTCCTCAAGAGGTCAAAGTCCAGGCCCCTGAACTATGACATGAGAATGTAAACCTAGATTATCTCTGATGGGTGTTTGTCCAACCTGCTCTTAAAAATCTCCGGTGATGGGGATTCCACAACCTCTCTTGGAAGCCTATTCCAGAGCTTAACTGTGCTTCGAGTTAAAAAGTTTTTTCTAAGGCTACATCTCCACTACCGCAGTAAGTCGACCTAAGGCACGCAACTCCAGCTACATGAATAACACAGTCGGAGTTGACCTACCTTAGGCCAACTACCTGCGGTGTCTACACCGTGCGGGGTCGATGGGAGACACTCTCCCATTGACTTACCTTACTCTTCTTGTCCAGGGTAGAGCACTGGGGTTGACTGGAGAGCAATCTGTTGTCGATTTCGCGGGTCTTCACTAGACCCACCAAATTGACCATCAGTGCATCGACCTCCACTCTGTCGATCTCAGCTGTAGTGTAGATGTAGCATAACATCCGACCTAAATCTCCCTTATGGTGGATTAAGCCCATTACTTCTTGTCCTATCTTTAATAGACAAGGGGAGCAATTGATCACTGTCCTCTTTATAACAGCTCTTAACACATTTGAAGACTTTTATTAGGATACTCCCTCTGTCTTCTTTTTTAAAGACTAGACATGCCCAGTTTTTTATCCTTTCCTCATAGGTCATGTTTTCTAAACCTTTTATCATTTTTGTTGTCCTCATCTGGACTCTCTCCAGTTTGTCCACATGTTTTTGAAAGTGCACACCCAGAACTGGACACAGCTGAGGCCTCAGCAGTGCTAAGTAGAGCTGGACTATTACTGCTTTGACTTACATATGACACGCCTGTTAATACACCCCAGAATGTTAGCTTTTTCACAATTGGAGCACATTGTTGACTCATTCAATTTGTGATCCACTATAACCCCCACATCCTTTCCAGAAGTACTACCGCCTAGCCAGTTGTTTCCCATTTTGTAATTGTGCATTTGATTTTTCCTCCCTAAGTACTATGCACTTGTCTTTATTGAATTTCATCTCATTGATTTCGGACCAATTCTCTAATTTGTCCAGGTTGTTTTCGATTCTAATCATGTCCTCCAAAGTGCTTGCAACCCCTCCCCTGGAGTCATCCTCACATTGTATAAGCATAGGTCTGGACCCAAGACTGATCACCGGTGCCCAACTAGCTACACTCTCTTAGTAAACCCTTGATAGCAACTCTGAGTAAGGTCTTTTAACCAGTTGTGCACCCACCTAATGGTAATTTCATCTAGATCACATTTCCCTAGTTGGCTTATGAGTCTGTCATGTGAGACTGTGTCAAAAGCCTTACTAAAATCAAGATATTTCATCTCTACTGCTTCCCCCTACCCAGTAGGTCAGTAACCCTATCAAAGAACGAAGTTAGGTTGGATTGGCATGATTTTTCTTTATAGAACATTTTCAAAACATTGAGAGTTTAGACAGATCTATCAGCCATCCTGCAACTCATGAGCTTGGCACGCAGCTCCCATGATTTGGACCTGCAGGAGCAATGCATGCAGAAGGACAATGAACATTTCTAGAGGTAATGCAGAATTTGGGATTTTGAATGACTCAGATTTGTCTGTATTAGAAAAAGTGAATGAACCTATCTTCAAATCAGAACCTCTTCCCCACACAGGCCAAGGCATTACATACTTTTCCTGAACCCACAAGCACATTTTACCTCTTGCACCTGGGTTTCAGTGAAGCGGTACCAGCAATCATTTTCAACTGACTTTATTTCGACCATGTACTGATCACCCTGAATTCCCCCAGAATGGTGACACACCACAAAGAGCTCATAGACGGTGTCCTAAAAGAAAATTATGACAAAGTTCAGTGGTCAATAATCTTGTATTTGCACTGCAAGCGGACTGTCAGTGCTCATAAATCATGAAGTCCTAGAAGAAACTCACAATAAAGTTCAGATCACCCATCTTTTTAGTTATGCCGTAAACAAATTTTCAAAGATCTAGTCCACAGAACTAACTGCAGCCACAGGCGCTGACTTTCAAAAGTGCCGGGGAGGGCTTGATCCCCAGCTCTGCCCCAGGCCATCCCCACTCCACCCCTTCCCTCAAGGCCACACCTCCACCCCACTTCTTCCTGCCCCCGCTCTACCTCCACCCTGCCTCTTCCCACGCAGTTCCACCCCCTTCCCTGAGTACACCGCATCCTCACTCCTCCCCTCTTCCCCCCAGAGCCACCCAAATGCTGCAAAACAGCTGATCCCGGTGGTCAGGAGGTACAGGGAGGGAGAGGGAGGCACTGATCCACGGGGCCCACTGGTGGGCAGGAAGCACTGGGGGGTAGAGGAGGGGGGCTGCCAGTAGCCGCTCAGCACCCACAAATTTTTCCCCATGGAGTCAGCACCTATGACGGCAGCTGCTTTCAAGAGAACTCTACTTCTAACCAGATGCCATTTCTGTCATTTTAAGTACAAGCATTCTTTAAATATCTGAGCTGGTTTAAATAGCTAAGGGCTTGTCAACACTACCTGCCAGATCAGCAGGCAGCAATTGATCCAGAGGGGGTTGATTTATCACTTCTACTCTAGATGCGATAAATTGACCGCCGAGCGCTCCGTCGACTCTGGTACTCCACCAGAACGAGAAGCGCAAGCGGAGTGGATGGGAGAGTGTCAACTGCTGACTTACCACAGTGAAGACACCGTGGTAAGTAGATCTAAGTACGTCGACTTCAGCTACACTATTCACGTAGCTGAAGTTGTGGTATCTTAGATCGACCCCGTGCGGTAATGTAGACAAGCCCTAAGAAACCAAAATATTGAATTTCAATATGAGAGAGAGAGAGAGAGAGAGAGAGAGTTGATAAAATTGGTGCTACCATCTTAAGAATGTAAAGACTGCCATTAGTTGGTGTTGCACAAATGTAGTCACATAAAAAACTATTTTACATCTATCTCTATTGTTTTAAACAAATCCATTAAATCTGTACTTATTTTTGATTATTTGAAGGGAAAATAGGGTTTGCATCATGATGATGTTCAGGAATTGAGCCCTACATTATTGTATCAGATAGATGGCCAGTGAGCATCACATGCACATTTGAGCTTCTCTTTCCAAGGAGAAATGCCCTAAGAAATCAATTCTTTTTTGTCAAAGGCCAAATTCCTTAGTCAAGGTCCAGATTCCAGAGAAAATAATACAAACATAACAATAATGATAATAATAATAAGTACATAAAAAGATTTTGGGTCCATTCAAAAACATCTGACAATCCAGATTTGGCCTGCAGTCTGCCTATTGACTACCCCTGCCCTAAGCCCTGACCCTACTGTTCCCCAAAGGCGACTGATGGACGAAGCCGCTAGGAATGTGAAGCAGGAGGAGATGGCCATCAGACCCTGCCTGAAGATGGAAATGATAAGTACTGCTCCCAGAGTTCAGAAGGGGGCAGATGTCAGGCTAGGGGTGTCCAGCAGGGTTAATGGATTTCTCCAATTGGCAAATTTCCTTGCTTCAGGTTCACAAAACATCAAACCTCAAGACCAGGCTGAGTCCAACATATTCAAAGTTCATACTATAGCTTGGCACACTGGTAGAGCTGAACTCTATGACATGTGACAGATGTGTAGTCAAATTGCTTAATGCACTACTGGAAGGCTATACAGATACTATGGTAATAACAAGTACGGTGTAAAAACCTATACAGAATAGAATATATGAGTTTCTCTTTCCCCAAAGGCCAAAAGGACAGTTATTACCATCTTTAATACCACATGACTATACCAGCCAATATTCCTAAATTTGAAATCAGGAAGTTGCTGGCATGCTCTCCTTTCCTTTTTTTTTTTTTTAGATCGGTTAGGTAAAACAGAGGATAAAAATAATGAAAGCTCAGTAGGAAGTCCATGTACTTACAAGCTGCTTTTCTGTTTTCAGTGTCCGTGAGGGGGACTCAGAGACCTCAACATTAATGTCACCCGGATCTCTCTTCAAATGGATGACCAAAATCTGGGGTAGAGTTTCAAAACAGGAGCACTGAAAGAGAGAGCAGTGCAGGATACTATATCATTTTGGCCATGAGTAATGAGATACACGTTTATAAAAACCTTTGCCTTCTGTTTAGGCTTGCCTTTTACATTTTAGCAGCTCAGCCCAACTCTGTTTGGGCCCATCTGTTGTATTATTTGGCCCTGCAAATTTTCTTTAATTGTGAGCTCAACTGAGAAAAGTGACCTATTTGATGGGAAATGGTGCTAAAGAGACAGTCTTTGAATTATATACATAGGCCTCTTTATTTGGACTAACTCAGTCTGTGTTAAGACCATGCCTAGCAAACGAGAACAGTGTGAGACCAGAAATCAATGAACCAAAATTGTTGTGTTGGAAATTAGCCCTAACTGGTGGACAAAATAATGAGAGGAAGGGCTCTTCCAGACAGTACTTCCCTTCTGCGGTCCTCAGAAGGGGACTTTGGAAGGAAAAGCTGCTTACCACAACACTGTCTGATTGAGAGATGGGAGAAGGGGAAGGAGTGAACTTCACCATGATGCTGCCACCCCCACAGTGTCCTGCGGCCCCAGACCTTCTTCATCCTGATCCTCTGAGATGTCCTGACCAAACTGGGCCAGAGAGAAGGAGCCAGATAACACCACCACCTCCATATAAACACACCCACCACCTAGGATGTGAGACTGTGACACACACACCCACACCCCTCCTTATGTCTTCTTTTCCTTTCCCACCTATTTCTTCTCCTTCCTACCCCCTCCCCTCCTTTTCCTTCTGTTGAAGGAGAGTCTGGCTTAGCTGACCAAGGCTGTATATATTACAACACTGCTGTGAGTCTCTTATGAGAAAGGTTTCAGAGTAGCAGCCGTGTTAGTCTGTATTCGCAAAAAGAAAAGGAGGACTTGTGGCACCTTTGAGACTAACCAATTTATTTGAGCATGAGCTTTCGTGAGCTACAGCTCACTTCATCGGATGCATACCGTGGAAACTGCAGCAGACTTTATATATACACAGAGAATATGAAAAAATACCTCCTCTATTTCCAGCAGGACAGTGGGGTGGGAGGAGGTATTGTTTCATATTCTCTGTGTGTATATAAAGTCTGCTGCAGTTTCCACGGTATGCATCCGATGAAGTGAGCTGTAGCTCACGAAAGCTCATGCTCAAATAAATTGGTTAGTCTCTAAGGTGCCACAAGTCCTCCTTTTCTTCTTATGAGAAAGGCAACTAAATGCAATGCGCTAAATAGCCTTATGCTGGTACAAGATTGCCAGGTCTCAGAGTAGCTGATAAGACCATGTGCTGTGCCTGTGTTTCTCCACAGTGAGGCTGCAAGCAGCGCCACTGATGCGGGGGTGGGGGTGGCAAAGGGCAGCTGCCCCGGGGCCCGACAATTTAAAAGGGCCTGGGTCCTTTTAAATCACCACTGGAGCCCCAGGTCGCACGGTCCAGGCTGGGCAGGCTGAGGGAAACTAGCCACCAGCCCCGCCCCTTCTGCCTGAGGCCCTGCCCCTTCAGGGGCCCAGAGTCGCCCCCCACCCCCCCGCGCACACCTTGCCTAGGGGCCGGCAAGTATGTCGGCCGCCCTGTTTGCAATTGAGCATCATCCCTGAGACAGAAGCTATGTTTTCTATCTTGCTGTTCTTTTCTTTCCCCTTTGTGTGTATTTATCTTGTTTTGTCTTCCAGGAAACGGGACTTTAACAACAACAGCAACGCCAGCTTCAGTCCATCTCACCTAACTTCTCTGTTCCCTAAAGGCCAGACGGCCCCTTATTACCATCTTTAATACCATCTAAGAGACTGTCAGACAAGGGGGACTTCCTTCTAAACACCCTCTCCAGCCAAAGGGAAAGGGAATGAGGGATGATGTTAAAATGAAAGCCTTACTTAATACTTTTCATTTCATATACTTTAACTGTCTTTGTTTCCTTCTTTTTCTGTACCTTTAATACAAGTTTAAATGATGTGTTTGCTACGGTGCTCAGCAAGCAGAGGGCTCTGGACAGGGCCGGCCTTACGGAGGACTGGGCTGGGCCACCGCCCCGGATGCCACGCTCGGGGAGGTAGGGTGGGGGGTGCCAGGCAGGTACCTCCCACCAACCTGACCTGCCGACAGTCAGTGGGGCTTAGAGGCAGGCATGGTGGCACCTGGAGAGGGTGGATAAACTGTGTTGCAGGAGGGCAGCTGGACCAATCAGGTAACTCCTCCGAAGCAGTGGGGGAGGAAAGTCTCCACTACCATCTGCAGCCTCCCCACTCCTGCTCCTCCCACCCCCACCAACAGAGCAGCCCCTGACCAAGCTACCTGGGACCGGGAGCCGGCCTCCTGTCTGCTGCACAGAGCAGGCAGTGTGGGGTGTCCCCTCCCCCCACCCATGTACCTGGTCTCCGCTGAGCTGGGGTGGGGGTCAGGGGCAGCTTGGGACCTACTGGTTCTGCTGTTCAGGCCTCTGAATGCTCTGCTTAAAGAGACAGCGCGCTGACCCAATCGCTCAGGCACACACACACTCCCCCGCCCCAACACACAGACTCTCGCACTCTCGCTCACACACTCCCTGCAACACACGCATACTCTCTAACACAGACACTACCCCAACACACACAGACACTCTCACACACACATTGCCCCCAACTCTCTCTCTCTCACACACACACACACTGCCCCCTACACTCTCACACACCCAGTCCCCCAACACACGCACACACGGCCCCAACACACTCTCTCTCACACACATGCACACCCCCAAGACACAAACACTCCCCCAACACACACAATCTTTCTGTCTCACTCACTCACACACACACCCTTCCTGAAACATATGCACACTCCCCCAACACACACACAACTCTCACTTAGGGTTGCCAACCCTCCCGGTTTCGCCGGGAGTCTCCCGGAATCAGGCCCTATCTCTCGAAGGCTACTGAAGCCAAACTGGGAGATTTTGTGTAAAGTAAAAAGACTTACACATGTTCTTAACTTTAAGCATCTCGTAAAGTTAATAGGATGCTTCGTGTGGTTAAAGTTAAGCAGGTGTGTTATTAGTAACCATGTTTATTGCAGCAGTGACTAAGGGCCCATCAAGAATGGGGCCTCATTGTGCTAGGCACTGCAAAACACAGGAGTAGACAACCCAAATGGACAAAACAGACACCAAGAGGGGGAAAGGGCATATAAAACACCAGCAGAGTCAACAATGTCACAACAGCAAATGGCATCTTAGTTCCATGATTTTTTTTAGGAGATGGAGGATGGTTTTAGTTAAGAGGGAAAGAGCCAATCAGCACAGGGTAGAGACGGTCTCCCACTCTGCTCATCTTCTTGTCTGTAGGCAGAGTGTGAAGGCTTCCTAACCATAACCAGCTAATCTGCTGTTGTAGATCACCACAATTCCTAATGAATGCCAGGACACTTTCCTTACCACAGAGTAAACTGTTGGAGCCGGAGTGCACTTGTGAACACAGAAGGTGAGATTCAGGTCAGGCTTCTCCAGCCTCATCAGATAGCTACCTCCATGGGAAGTGGTGGACTGGACCATATTCACCTGGTATGGCTAGGAAAAGAGTGACTAATTAATAGTATTTCCACCAATTCAGAGAGGTAAACAGAGAAGCACATCTTTTGTCCATCTCCCGTGAGCGCCTTCCCAGTAACAGCCAAAGTTGTTTCCAACTTCTACTGCCCTGGAAGACCCACCTCTAACTGCTATAAATAATAACACCTCAAACCTAAGCGCACAGGGATTTCCCAGTCTGTCTCAGACCGGGACCTCCCACAAGGGAGACTCTTGGGGAGATGGGATCTATACACAAATGATCTTTGCTTTCTTATGCTCTAAAAAACCTCTCGCATTTACACTTCCAGAGAAGATAGATGAGTTACCTGACGAAACTCTTCTTTGTCCTTAATGATTTTATTCATCAGAAGCTGGAAACATTCCACCACCTCTAGCTGGTGCACTGTACACACACAAATCAGCATGATCAGCACGTAATTGCAGTGGCTGGTTCCTCTGTTCTGTGCAGGCTGAGAAGAGCTGCTACCCCTTGGGGCACTATCCTCTGCACATTTCCATCTCTCCTGGTTCCCTCAGAGAGGCCTCATTGTTAAGATTGTGGATGTCTCCAGTGACGTCTCCAGAACTCTTATGCACAGCCAGAACTATCAGCCTGAAAACCTCTCTGGCAGCTGTCCAAACATACTATTTCCAGTCTCTTTTTTTAAACCTGAAACACTGCAGCTTTAAAGTACCATTTAAAACACCCAGAGGAGGATTCACCATCATGCTGCCCTATTCCACTTTAGTAATCCCTGGTTCAGTGCCTCCCAGAGCACACTTGGTGCCTCTGAGCAGAGATGCATGCTGGGCATCAAGATCTGCAAAGGCCTAGGTCTGTGGAGAGCATTCACTGTGAAGGAGGGACAGCAGCAGGCAGTGGGGAGGGGAGGGAATCAAGGAGAAGAATTGGGATTTCGGAGCTTTTTTATTTGCCTGATGAAGCTTCCTGGGTTCATGGAGAGGCAGGGGATTTGATGCTTCTTGGGGGTACCCAGGGTTGTGAGGCACTGCGTTACCACCTGTCCTTAGCATGAGGAGGCCTTGTAGGTTTGCCAACTTTCTAATCACACAAACCGAACATGCTTGTCCTGACCCCTGCCCCACCTCTTCCCTGAGGCCCCACCCCTTCTCTGAGGCCCCACCGCCCTTCACTGCATCCCTCCTCCCTCACTTTCACCAGGCTGGAGCAGGGGGTTGGGGTGTGAAAGGGGGCTTAGGGCTGGGGACGAGGGGTTCAGAGGGCGGAGGGGGGTGCGGGGTGCAGGAGGGGGCTCAGGGCTGGGACAGGGGGTTGGGATGCAGGGGGCACGAGGCTCTGGCTGGAGGTGCAGGCTCTGGTGTGGGGCCAGGGATGAGGGGTTTGGGATGTGGGAGGGGGCTAAGGGTAAGGCAGAGGGTTGGGGTGTGGGGGTGTGAGGGCTCTGGCTAGAGGTGAGGGCTCTGGGATGGGGCTTGGGATGAGGGGTTTGGGGAGTGGGAGGGGGCTCAGGGCTGGGGTGTGGGAGGGGGTGAGGGCTTTGGCTGCAGGTGTAGGCTCTGGGGTGGGGCCAGAGATGAGGAGTCTGGGGTGCAGGCAGGCGGCCCCGGGGCTGGGGCAGACTGAAGATGCCTGCCCAACTCTTTCCCTGCTGGCAGCAGCAAGCTCCGGGGCCGGGAGAGAGGCCCATGGCAGCTGGGGTGACCAGGTGTCTGGTTGTCGACTGGAACACCCAGTTGAAAAGAGACCCTGGCAGCTCCGGTCAGCAGCACCGACCGGGCTGTTAAAGGTGCGGTCAGCGGTGCTGTGGAGCCAAGGCAGGTTACTCCCTACCTGTTCTGGCCCCACACTGTGCCCCAGAAGTGGCCAGCCAGTCCGGCTCCTACCGGTGGGGGCCACAGGCTCCATGCGTTGCCCCTGCCTGAGCACCAGCTCCGCACACCCACTGGCCGGTTTGGGCGGGAGGGGGTACCTGCAGGCGAGAACAGCGCACGCTGCAGAGCCTCCTGTCTGATCCCCCACCTTCCCCTCCAAACCCAGAGTCCCCTCCTGCACCCCGACCCCCTGCCCCAACCAAGAGCCCTCACCCCTTCCCACACCCCAACTCCCCCTGCTCCAGAGTCTCCTCCCACACCCTGAACCCCTCATCCCTGTCCTCACCCCAGAGCCCGCACCCCTCCTACATCTCAACCCCCTGCCCCAGCCCAGAGCCCACTCCCACACCCTGAACCCCTCACCCCAGCCCCACCCCAGGAACCTCACCCCCTCCTGCACCCCAACCCGCTCCCTCAACCCACAGCCCTCTCCTGCACTCCAAATCCCTCACCCCCATCCCCCAGCCTGGAGCCCCCTCCTGTACCCCCTCTTCCCCAGCCCCACCCCAGAGCCTGCAACCCCAGCTGGAGCCCTCTTCCCCTCCTGCACTCCAACTCCCTGCCTCAGCCCGGAGCCCCCTCCCACACCCTTAACCCCTCATTCTTGTCCCCACCCTGGAGCCCACACCACCATTTAAAGCCCTCACCCTCTCCTGCACCCCAACCTCCTGCCCCAGCCCAGCGAAAGTGAGTGAGGGTGGGGGAGAGCGAGCCACTGAGGGAGGGGAGATGTAGTGGGCGGGGCCTGGAAGGGGCGGGGCTAGGGTGTCCGGTTTTACAACAATAGAAAGTTGGCAACCCTCGTGGCAGCCCTGCATACCCCACCTTGCTCCCCTCCCCAGTTCCTGCCCACCCCCTACCTCTCTCCTCTCCAGGCCCCTGCTGTGTGGCCCTTTATACTGTGCAGCCATGCAGCCTAGAGGGAACTTAGCTGGCAATCCTTAGGCCCTGTCTGTGCCCTCCAGGGGTCAGCTTTCCGACAACTCCAGACACAGGCAGCGCAAGCTCCCCTCTCATTCTACGCAGGTTCCGCTGTCCTCACGGAGGCTAGTGATAAAAACATTCCAACTCCTCCGAGCGTCCCCCAGCACTGCCAGTCCCTTATTCACAGGCCACTCACAGAACTACTAGACCCACGTTCCCAAAGGAACACTACACCACGCAGGACTAGTTACACCTTAGAATCCTAGAATCCTAGAATGTCGGGGTCGGAAGGGACCTCAGGAAGTCACCTAGTCCAACCCCCTGCTCGAAGCAGGACCGATCCCCAACTAAATCAGCTCAGCTTAGCACACAGCACTTACATTTGTTTATAGAGAAAGCCATGTAAGTTTCTTTAACAAGATATACAAAGGAAAGCAAGTAGAAATATTTTAAACAAAGGGTTACAAATAAAATAAAATCATAACACACCTACTCGAGCCTAAGCTAAGATATTATGTCATAAGAGCAAAAGCTCACCCAACAGCCTCCCAGTATATTACATCCAAGCTTGGCTGCGCTTTTTCATTCATTAAGCGAACCCACTGTCAGCTTATTTCCTAGGTGAAGGATACCATGTGTCTTCTTGCATTCCCCTGATATACAAACTAATTTTTTGATCTTAGTCATAAACTGGACACCCTCCTGCTGCGTGTTTCTTCCTGTCGATTTTGTGATCTCATGGACTTTCCAGTCTTGATTAGGTGGTGATTCCATATGTAAATAGACTTCTATTGTAGGACACACAATGCACCATGGTCAGCCAGAGAGATCAGTGTCCCCTATTTCTTGTCAGAACAGAACCTGTTTATCACTTTCTGGTGACCTGTCTTACATACATTTTCAGAATAGGCACATAACTCCTTACATATTATACGTACATACACTTTGCAAAGACTATGATGATCCGTGTGACACAGGCTTTCAGTAATCACCTAACATGACTCTCTCTGGCAATCTAGTACGAAGATATCAGATCCAGGGTATTGTTGTAACCCTTATGCACCCTTGTGCCCTCTGCCAGTTGGTACCAAAAGGTCCCTGGGTGACAGGGAGCTAATATGGAACCAAAACAGAGTACTTGGGGTGGCTCACAACTAAGAGAAGTATCATGGCAGCGGGGCCAAGAAAGGGGTGAGTAAAGGAGAAGAAACTTCAGGAGGAGTCAAACAAATATCCAGACTTCGGGGATATTTTCAAAACTGACCCACAAGTGCTTCTGATGTTCACCATCACTAATACTGAGATACATCAGCAGCAAGAAGCATCTCCTATGAATAACACCTGTTTAACTGCAGTTTATGAATGCGAGTACCACATGACACAGAACTCAAGAGGGCACTGAATCACAGAAATGTAGGGCTGGAAGGGACCTCGAGAGGTCATCAAGTCCAGCCCCTGTGCTGAGGCAGGGTCCAGCAAACCTAGACCATCCTGACAGGTGCGACAGCCTGTTCCAGAGTTTCACTAAATTGTCCTAATATCTAACCTAAATCTCCCTGTGACAGACTGCACACTTGTGTCTCCTCCTGCACACTGTTGTAACAATCTTTGTACACAGTATGCCTTGTGAGGTATCATCTGAACACTCATAATTTGCTGGTCAATATTGCCCCAAAATGCACGTGAGAACATTGTATGTGAAGTTATAAGATTTCCCTGTATAATGTTATTAACACATGTTCCAAATCACAGCAGAAGTTGGTGAACAGGTCTATCTCAAACCAAGGAATGGGTTCTCTGCTTAATTTTCATTTAAGCAGTAAACAGAGTTATCAAGCAGGAAGGGAAACAAAAGAAGGTCCAACAGGTAGGAGAAAGCAGCAGGGAGCATCCTTCCCTATAGACTTTGTCTCCTGAATCTCAGCTGGAAATGTTTTCCAAGAGAGCAATTAACACTACAAAAAGGAGGGACAAACAACTCAAGGCACCCTCCTCTCTCTATCAATTCACTGCACCAGAAGAGACAAAGAAAGCAGCCATTGAACTGGAGAAAGGGCCTGCCCTAAGACATTTGGTCACTAAGACTGCTGAAAGCATGTGATGAGAAAACTTTGCTTTGAATTGAACATAGTTTGTTGTTAGGCACCAGTTGTGTTTTTTCTTTATTTTTTAACCGTTTCTTATGTTTATGCCTCATTACTTGTACTCACTTAAAACCTCTTTGTAGTTAATAAACTTGTTTCATTATTTTATTTAATCCAGTGAGTTTAAATTGAAATGTCTGGGTAACTCCATTTGGGGTGGCAAGTTAAGTGCATATTATCTCTATTAAAGGAATAATGGACTTTATATAATTTATATTGTCCCAGAGAGGGCTGGGCAGTACAGGACAGACATTTCTGGGGGGAAATCTGGGACTGGGAGTGCATTGGGGTCACGCTACCGTATAACTGAAACTGGTCAGAGCCAAGGGGTGGCTGACTGGCTGCAGCACACACAGACATAGCTGGTAGTGACTTACATGCTGGAGGCTCTTTGTGAGCAGTCAAGATTGGAGGCCACAGCATCAAGGCATTGTAAAGGACACCCCAGGTTAGAGGGTAGAGGTGACAAACTTACTCATTGGTCTGGATTGTGACCAGGTATGTCAAATTCCCTTGCTGCAAATTAAGCCCATTACTTCTTCTCCTATCTTCAGTGTACAAGGGGAACAACTGATCCCTGTCCTCTTTATAACAGCCCTTCACATATTGGAAGACTGTCCTCAGATTCCCCCTCAGTCTTTTTCACGCAAGACTAAACACAGCCAAGTTTTGTAAACTTTCCTCATAGGTTAGGTTTTCTAAACCTTTTCTCATTTTTGCTTCTCTCCTCTCTCCAGTTTGTCCACATCTTTTCTAAAGTGTGGCACCCAGAAATGGACACAGTGCTCCAGCTGAGGGCTCACCAGTGCTGAGGACATCAGGACAATGACCTCCTGTGTCTTACACACTGCACTCCTGTTAATACACCTCAGAATGACATTAGCCGTTTTTTGCAACTGCATCACATTGTTGACTCATAGTCATTTTGTGATCCGCTACAAACCCCACATCCCTCTCGGTACTACTATTACCTAGCCTGTTATTCCCCATTTTGTAGTTGTGCCTTAGATTTTTCCTCCCTAAATGAAGTACTTTGCATTTGTCTTTTTAAAAAAAAGTCATCTTGTTGATTTCAGATCAGTTCCCCAATTTGTGAACGTCCTTTTGAATTCTAATCTTGTCCTCCACAGTGCTTGCAGCCCCTCCCAGCTTGGAGCGATTCCTCAAATTTTATAAGCACTCTCTGTCCAAGTCATTCATGAAAATACTGACTAGTACCAGACCCAGAACTGCCCCCAGTGGGACCCCACTAGATGCACCCTCCCAGGTTGACCAGTGAACCATTGATAATTACTCTTTGAGCATCTTACCATTGTTCATCCTAAGATATTGGATAATTTCGTCAGTATTAGGTGATGAATTACCAGTCATCCTTTGACACAGCCTTTGTAGATGGTACATGATGTGGGAGTTGCCAACATTATTGCAGCTACAAAGTACAACAGAGACATACAATTAAATTGCCACAGTACAGGTAGAATCTAGGTTCTGAAACCACTGATGCTGTAGCAGTGCCTCCAGGAAAGAGTGGTCTCTCCCGGTGTCAGGGTTGGGTCCTGTTGGTGGCACAGTAGGAGGAATCCCAGAAACGAAAGAACGGATGGAATTCACCTCTCACCTCACTGGGAGGGGCAATGTCTCTGGCTCAGGGTTACAATGCATTAAGGCACTGGGTAAGGGTGTGACAAGAACTACCTGCTCTGGCCTTCATTTGCTGCCCTTTTCAGTGACCAGCCTAACATGGGCGGCAGCTCCTTGCCCCGCCTCTTCCAGCCAAGGCCCCGCCCCTGTTCACTGCTCTCAGCCCCTCCCAGCCAAGGCCCTGGTGGCGGGCGGGAGGGGGCGCAGCTGAGAGCTCAGCCCCGGCCAGGGTCGAGCTCTCAGCCGCGGCTGGGACTACGGCGGAGCTCTCTGCCCTGGCTGGAGCTCCAAGCCTGGAGCCCCTTCCCCATTCTGCCCCTTCCGCCCGTTGCCCCACCCCATTCCGACCCTTCCCTGTTCCACCCACAGCCCTGGCCCTGTTCTGCCTCTTCCCCCTGCTCGTTTCTCCCTCACACCCCCTCCCGCAGGCTGCGGCCCTGAGACTGGAAAAGCTCTGTGCCTCTGGAGCTGTGGCAGGGAGTGAGATTTCCTCCAGCCCCGGGGCCATGGCAGGGGGAGATTTTTCAGGGGACCCCAAATCCACCACGGCTCCTGCCCCCAGCAGCGTGAGTTTGGGATAGGCTTAGCCTCCCCTAGCCTCCGTTACACGCTGCCCATGCAGCCTATTCTTAGGTTTTACCATGGCAGCTTCTTTGGAATGGGATTTCTGACTCAGCAACCCTTGGCAATCCTCACTAGTCACACACCCGTCCTTAACCTGCTCTCTGTAAGTCACCTGCAGAAGTGAAACCAGGGAACTAACCCCCTTTCCAAGAATGCCACACAGTGCAGAGCAGTCAGATTGTAGCCACAACATGTGACAGCCAAAGAGGCAGCTCTTTAAAGATAACCAGAGAGGAAATATAACATTAAAGGATTTAAATGGTATGTCTCTGCCACCGTGCCCTGGTCCTCTCTCTGAGGTGGGGGACAACACTCGGCCACCCTTCTGGGCAGGGCATAACAATACTGGAATGGGCCCTCAACAAACCATTTGAAGTGAGCTCCATCTGCCTGTATAACTTCTAGATGCCCCTCCCTCCTCCTCTGCTCTCCCATACCTGCAGACTGCTGCCCCATCTCTTTTCCCTTCTCCCTCGCACCCCTGCAGCCTGCTACCAATGCCTACTCCTTTCCCTACCCCTCCTCCTCTGCCGGCTCCTTCCTTTCCCCACAATACTGCCCTTTCAGTCTTGTCTCCATGGGTCAGTCCTATAACGGGTCCCACAGCACCAGAACCATGCAGCTACCCAGCCTAACCACACGTTTCTTGTGTGTTGTTGCTGATGTAACCCCAGGGTTTGCTGTGAATGCCCTCACCTGATGATGGCCTCTCTGAACTCTCGCGTGAAGAAGAGACACTGCAGTACGCTGTTTAAGTAGCAGGCAGAATCCTGGTTACGCAGCCCCACGTATGCACCTGTAACCAGAGAAAATCTATTTCACGGCTTTATTTATTTATAATTGTTAAAAGAAGAGAAAATGATTACATATTTTACTACATATTGACTTGTCAAAGTGACCAGCCAGAGAACTGATACAGCAAAGGTTCCCAATCAAAACTGGTGGGGAGTATTATTACTATTTATTTTTTGTATTGTGGTAGTGACTTCTGATCTAGTTAGGTGCTTTCTTGGTCTGGTTTAAGTTTATTTAAACAGTGTCCATGATGTTCCCAGGCTTCAGTAGGATCAGATCCCTGACTTCAGGTGAAATCATTACCGGCTACCAGAAAACCATCAAAGCTTCGGTTTCCCCTGGAGCTGCAAGTAAACATCGACAACAGTACGAAGAACAAGGGATGGGTCCTTTACGATTAACCTCTCTATCCCAGGTAACTTATTTCAGGGTACCCAAGACATATCTAAGTAAATTCCTGACACACTTTCTTTTACTAAACTCTGGCACCACCACCAGAAACTGCAAAAATAGCCCAATCATAAATTTGCTGATATAAGGCCTCTGAACCAATAGCCATTTTGGAGGGAAAACAAAGAAAAGATTAGTTCAGAGCTTTTATAATCTAAACTACTTGGGGGATGGGTGCTTGTGTGTTCTCAATAACTTGCCTAAGGTTTAGTCTGCACTACAAATTTATGTCTATATTATACTGACCTAGTCCGCAGTCTAGTCAATGCTATGTTGACTAGAGAGCTTCTCCTGTGGACCTAGGTACCACCTTTCACGGAGATGGAGTATCTACGTGATGGGAGAAGCTCTCCTGTTGGTGTAAGTAGCGTTTTTGCTAAGCGCGAGAGCAGCACAGGGAGCTAATCAGAAATAGTTAATCAGGAATAGTCCTCAGTAACTCCCAGTGTAGACAAGCCTTCAGCCAGCTAGACAAATTCAGAACGTTCTCAGCATGACAATTCATAGAAAATTATTTGCTCAATGACATTATGCATATTTATTTGCTTTTCTCTTTTAAATAATCCCAGCAGGTAACAGCAAGTTTGCCATTTCACATACACTCCTCTCTAATTTGACACCTGGCTTTCTCCCTTTCTTCCTAGTCCCTCCACTCCTGCTGCCCATTCCTTCCTCTTCCTGGCTTCCTCATTCAGGCCGGGTCTATGCTACAAAGTTAGGTCAACACAAGGAAGCTTACACCGACCCAGTTGTGCACGCGTCTACACTTCAATTTGACTCCTGCCAATGTAAATGCCCTATTACACTGACTTAATAACATCGCCTCCCAAAGTGGTATACAGCCATTGCCAATGTACTTAGGCTGATGCACTGTGAGCATAGTCACTGCATTACATACGGCGACCGTAACTGTCTCCAGCCGCCGTCCCACACTGACTGCTCTGGTCACCATTGTGAACTCCGCTCCCCAGGGGTCATGGAGAATGGAAAGCCCCTCCCCTTTAAAGCCCCACACATTTTTGTCCTGGTTGCCCAGCTAGGTGAACACACCTATCAGCTCCCCACTGTTGAGTGCAACTGCTCCGCTGACTGTGTCCACTACACACTCCAGACATGCTCCTGCCTGGTATTGGATCTCCTGGGCCTATGAGGAGACAGGTTTAAGCACGACGCAGGCTATCACCAGGGGAGGTGCTCAGGGGGGCTTGCAAGGGCTATAGCTACTCCAAAATTTGTTTTATCCTCCCACCCCCCCATCCCCCCGTAGCAGCTCTGCTTTCTGGCTGCTCAGCTCTGAAGACAGCGGCCCCTGACCAGTGTCTCTCACACCGCCTAGGACATGTGGAGGGTTCAGGGCTCTGCACAGCAGAATGGGCGATCCGCTCTGGCCTGGGCTCCTGGGTGCCACCCCACGAGTGCTGCCAGGGCTCTGCAAGCCCCGGAGCTAGGCCCCCCTCCCCTGGCGGCTGCTGCAAGCACTGCACGGCTCTGGCCTCCCATCCCATGGGGACAAGGGGCAGAGATTTGGAAGGAGAAGAGGGGCTGGGGCGGGGCCACAGAGAGGACAGGGCCCCGTGGCAAGGTGGGGCAAAAGCCCACAACAGGCCCCCCATCAGGAGAGGCTGGCACCACCCCTGACCATCACACTATGTTTGGGGGGGACAGGACATGAAAGATCTAGATCCAAATCAAAACCCTGCCAGCGAAGTGAACCTGCACTAAATGCCAAGTGGTGCTGCCTCCCGGCTGGGCTCTGATCAAACAAGAAAGTTTTGCCTTTAATGGGAATCCAAGTGAATGAGTTTTCTCCTGTCCCGCTTCCTGCTTGCCAAAGGCGTGCAGAGAACGCTTGTGAACATGGTGCTTGTCATAAATTAAGGGATCAAAAATGGGGTCCCCCTTATTAAGTACTGCCTTATCCCAGTGATGATTCGTATTCCCAGCAATACCACCAGTTTATAAAATGCCCCCTGAACATCTGGTACTATGAAAATAATACCTAAATTATTACTGTCATTTATTTTAGTAATACTAACTCTTTTGCATGTTTGTCTCGTCCCTCGTCTCCTTCAAGCTGCCTGGTTTAGTTCCATCAGCCGTTAGCATCCAACGTCTTCCCAGGTTCATGCACGTTTCGATACACTGCAAGCTAATCAAGCACACGACATAAAGGTTAGTAGTATCTAGCTGCAAAGTCCACCACCAGCTGAATGTCAAGGTCTGACTCTCCCTTTTAACTAAACAGGCATTGCCACACTATTTAACGCTGCTCGCTCCTGTAACACAATTTCCATTATATTTTCCACACAGTGAGGCCGATACACATTGTGAACTAGCTTCCCCACCTCTGTCACACACGTTCTTTTCAAGTTCTGATTTCCCCTGTGCACAGTAACACAACTTACCTTTTTGCACAAGTCCCTGAGCGGTGTGTAAATTAGTCCCCTGAGCAGAGTTCTGAGAAGAAAGCTAAAGGCTGAATCCTCTAGACCGACTGATCCTGAGGGCTTTGAAGCAGCTGCTCCTTTAACTATCACTTTCGTTATGATGGAACAGATTGAGCAAATAAGTAGCTTTGCTACATTTTCCTTCTTAGCCCACTAGAAGGAGCAGTGGAAAGAAAGCCACTGACATTTGTTTGAACACATATACCCTTGTATGGTGTGTTTATTATTCAGCGCTTCATGTACAAATTTAGCTGTGCAACTTCCTTTAACACCAGTGGGAGTCACAAGGCTAAATCCTATGGCACTGCATTGAAATATTATATACTTCCTCAAAAAACAAACAACAAACATAAAACCATCATGGGCCTGATCTTGCCCTGCGGGGTGTGGAGGGTCCACCAGCCCCACCTTACTCAATGCACAGGTTAACATAATGCACTTTCACACATAGAAAACTGCCAATTATTCACATGCACACACAGTAACAGAAGGGGAGAGCTAACTTTGTTGGTACTTATGTGGCCCCCATTTCCATAGGATCTGAGCATCTCCATCTTTTTAACCTAACACCCCCCCCCCCCAACACACACACACACAGGAAGCAGGGCAGTGGCATTATCCCCATTTTATACTGAGGCAAGGGAGACTTAGGGCTGGTCTACACTACTGCTTAAGTCGATGCAGCTTACGTCGCTCAGGGGTGTGAAAAAGACCCCCCCCCAAGGGATACAAATGACAGTGGCCAAAGCGCTGTCCATGCTGGTGCTATGTCAGTGGGAGAGCACCGATTATGCCAAAGGGAGAGTGCGCTCCCCTCGGCATAGTGCCTCTTCGCCAGATGCTCTACAGAGGCACCGACGTAGCGCTGTGGTGTAGACTTGCCCTTAGTCTCTTGCCAAAGCCACACAGGGAGTCTGAAGTGAAGAAGGACGTGAACCCAAGGCTCCCAGGTGCTAGGCTAGCACCCTAACCACTGCCTCACCCTTCCTCTCCTGAGGTTTAAAACCATCCTCGCAAAGCCTTATTGCTAGTAATATAAGAACCGTGGCCCTAAGGAAAGGAGGTTGATACCTCACCTTGTCCCTTCAGAACAGCTTGAGTGGAGAAAAAGTTTCACGTTAAGTTGACAGAAACCAAGACATTTGGGGTTTGGTCCCTTGAACTGCCATAGTGAAACTGTAGGGTTATCAATTCTGACAGACGTATGAATAGCTCCTGTACCCACCGGCTCATTATAGTGTCTCCCCTGATCTGCAGGAACCTGTGGTTGGGCCTCGATTCAATCCTTGGTGTTAATGCTCAGACTGCTACAAACCTGACCACTGGGAAATGGACTGAGGCTTTTCAATGCTTACCGCAAATTGCCTGGTGTCCTCTGCAGGGCCATAAAGGGACAAATTGCAGAGGACACCCTCTTTCTATTTAAAAAAAGGGAGGTTACTTTGCAAACTGTGCCTTGCATCACCCTGATGATCATGCAGCCAGACCCCTGAGCTTCACAGGAAGCATAACCTTGGGCTGGGCCAGGCCTTTGTGGGCCATTGCCCTGGGGGGCGGGAATTCCTGACTAAACCTGTCTGTTTACAAGCAGGCTCAAGGCATCACTTTCTGATAAACAGCTCGATTCCTGGAAATGCTGCCTCAGCCAGCAAGGAACACAAAACTTAAAACTGACTTTCACTTTCTCTTTTTTACTCTCAGCTTAGCTGTCCCTCCCCACATATTTCACCAGCCGCGCTGCATCAAGAAGAAAACAGCTGTAGTAATCAAGCCCAGTTGCCTGTAGCCATGTTACAAGCAGTTTGAAATGACCTTTTATTCCCTAGTCCACTTCAACAAAATTATGCAGCCCTTAGCCAAAACTCTTGGGAAACCAATAGGATTTTTGGGGACTGTAGGATTTATCCTCAAGTGAGGAAGCTTTGGCAGGAACAGCAGTTACTAGGCTTGCCAGGGG
The DNA here is from genome assembly GCF_965140285.1 of Lepidochelys kempii. Taxonomy (NCBI): domain Eukaryota; kingdom Metazoa; phylum Chordata; order Testudines; family Cheloniidae; genus Lepidochelys; species Lepidochelys kempii. The sequence continues at coordinate 5,629,684 of NC_136385.1, forward strand.
TCCCGTTTTCGACCAGAACACCCAGTCAAAAAGGGACCCTGTCGGCTCTGGTCAGTACCACTGACGGGGTGGTCCGGTTGGTGGCGCAGCAGAGCTAAGGTAGGCGCCTTGCCCGCTGTGGCTCCGCACGGCTCCCGGAAGCAGTGGTATGTCCCCTCTCTGGCTCCTACCCACACTCTGCCCCACACCAAGTGCCAGCTCTGCAGCTCCCATGGGCTGGGAACTGCAGCACGGGGCACCAGGCATCTATGACCCACTCAGTGAAATGGATAACAAAATGTCCTTTTGTTTTCTCCTTTATATTCCCTAAGTACATTGTCCTGGTTTCAAGTTAGGATGACCCCTGGGGCTCAGACTCCAGTGTGCTCACCCCTCTCTCTCTCTCTCTTTCTCTCTCTCTCACACACACATGAACCTATTTTCCCTGTTGACTTAATATTCAAATAGGGCTTGTGTTGGTTTCACACTGCTTAATTTAAATTAGAGGCCTAGGCAGGCAGGTAAATCCACATTCCTTTGTCTAGAAAAAGCTCATTTATCAACCCTGCCTGGTTACATAATTTAAACATATTTTTCATATGCACCTCTAACTCCTCACACCCTGACCTGTCATAGATCTCACACTGACTATGCCACAAGTTTCTATTTGATGCCTCACAAGACACTTTTTGGATAAGTACTATGAAAGCAGTGTGGTAGGTGTAGTGAGCTTGTCAGGCCTGATCGGTGTTGCTGTTGCAGAACAGTGAATCCTTTGCCCGTTGGCACTGAGCGATTCTTAGAGTCACAGTCCCCACCCACCACTTCTCTTGCTCCAAGGAACTGGATTGGAGGGAGGAGGGTCCCAGAATTCGAGCTCCAGCCTCAGCCTAAACATCTGTACCGCAATTAAATAGCCCCTTAGCCCGAGCCCCATGAGCCCGAGTCAGCTGTATGGGCCAGCCGTGGGTTTTTAATTGCAGTGTGTGGAGAGACCCTGTGAGGCTCAGGAATCAGGACTTGCAGCTGAACCAGTCTCCAGGGAATATAATGAGCACAACTGGCCTACAGGAGGCTGCCTGATTGGCAAGAAGAGTCAGCAGACCAGCTCTTAAGCCCAGCAGCAACAGCCATTTGTCAGCTGCTCAAAGCATTCGCCCATGGCTGTGGGAGCCCCTGCGCTTGCCTTGGGGCCAGCTTTGCCTCTGTGATGGGTTCGGTCACAGAGATCTCCTTGGGACTGTCACCTGATGTGCTGAAATTACCTCTGAGTCCGTTTCCCCTGCCAGCCCAGGCCTCCAGAATCCTGCCTTGTTGAGCCAGACATGCTAGCCCGCCCAACACATACCCAGGGTCTGAGCCATGCCCCCAAAGCTGCAGACATTAACTGAAAACAGCCCAGCAAGTTGCCTGTCTCCAGCATCCAGACACCCAGCTCCCAATGGGATCCAAACCCCAAATAAATCCATTTTACTCTGTACAAAGCTTATACAGGGTAAACTCACAAATTTTCTGCCCTCTATAACACTGATAGAGAGATATGCACATCTGTTTGTGCGGCCCCCCCAGGTATTAATCACTTACTCTATGTTTATTAATAAACAAAAGTGATTTTATTAAGTATAGAAAGTAGGATTTAAGTGGTTTCAAGTAATAACAGAGAGAACAAAGTAAGTCACAGAGCAAAATGAAACAAAACACGCAAGTCTCAGCCTAATACATTAAGAAACTGATTACAGGTAGTATCTCACCCTCAAAGATGTTCCAATAAGCTTCTTTCACAGAGTAAACTCCTTCCTAGTCTGGGCTCAATCCTTTCCCCTGGTACAGTCCTTGTTAGTTCCGGCAGACATCTCAGGTGGTAAGCAGGGGTTTTCTCATGACTGGCAGCCCCCTTTGTCCTGCTCCACCCCCTTTTATAGCTTTGGCACAAGGTGGGAATCTTTCATCTCTCTTGGTACCCACCCCTCCTTCTAAAGTACAAGTTTTAAGATGGATTTCAGTATCAGGTGACATGGTCACATGTCTGAGACCTCATTCCCCATGGGCTGGCCCACACGTACACAGGAAGGCTTTCAAGTAAATAAGGCCATTTACAACCAATTGTCTGGTCAATAAAAAGAAAAGGAGTACTTGTGGCACCTTAGAGACTAACTGACTAACTGACTAAGGTTAGTCTCTAAGGTGCCACAAGTACTCCTTTTCTTTTTGTGTATACAGACTAACATGGCTGTTACTCTGAAACCTGTCTGGTCAATGGGAGCCATCAAGTTTCTAAACCACCATTAATGGCCCACACTTTGCATAATTACAATAGGACCTCAGGCTCTGAGCCTCGGCCCTGACTCCTGGCTATCAACTCTGGCTCCAACTGCTAGGCCTGACTCCAGCTCCAACCACTAGGCACAATCTCCCATGTCCCAGTCTCCGACAGTTTGAGCAGACAAAAAGCCATCAACAATAAAGGAACTAAAGCAGATATGGTAAGCATGGATCTTACAAAGGCCAATACCTCTCTGACAGAGATAGTGGGAGCCCTGCACACCTCACAGGCCCAAGTTGCCACCTTGCAGGTGCAGAATGTGCTCATGCAAGTCAAGGTGCGCCTCCTTTAGCTGCCCCACCTGACAAGTTTGATGGTGATCGCGACAAATTTAGTACATTCCTTAAATCAGTGTTGGCTCCTATTTCTACTATGGTTCTGGGTGCCCTGAGAAATGTTTACCATGACGTAGTAGTTGAACAGGATTTACAGACCATTTTCTCGTCCTCCAAGCACTGGTAAATTAGATTCTAAGAGGTTCACAAGTGAGAAGGTTGGAAACGGAGAAAAGGTTGCAGTTTTGTTATTTTCTGGTGATTTCAGGTGGGGGCCATAGAACAAGATGAAGAAAGCAGCAGAAAAGTCAGGGTGAGCAAAGGAGCGTGTACGGAGCTCACCAAGAAGCTGTGTGTGTAATGAGGTCCATCAGCTGCTGATCATAAGCATGAGAGCTAGTGGCCAGATGGCACTTACATGCCATGAAACATGGCACAGACCCTGGCCAGAAGAGGGCCCTTTTCCTCCATCGAGGCATGCAGGAGATCAAGCAGATGACACAGCAGAGACAGGGGCAGTGGCGAGAGGTCCAGAGATGTGGATACTCTTGTGTAAAAGACTGCTCATGGAAAAGAGACAGAGGGAGCGGGAGGCCAGGTGTCAGAGTGAAGAGGCAGAGTAGGAGCAACAGAAGCTTGCTGACCAGGACAAACACAGGCAGCTCAACAGGAGAAGAAGGTCAAGTGATGCCCATGGGGCCCAGGTGGAGAGACGTAAGGATGAATCCCATCCCACTGCCCACACCTGAGTCCATATGGACACTACAGAGAGATGCTGCAGAGGTATCTGGGGACTGGGAGACATGAGGAGTTACCTGCAAGGCTAAGGAAAGGCTGGCACAGTTTCAGAGGAGATTGTTTGGGTGGCTAACAGACTGGGGCAGTAAGGAGCTGACATCCAATTTAGCCAGAGGTAGATTACAGTTTTGTGGGGTCCTAGACCAGAGCACATGGGGGCCCCTCCCCACCCTTTCCACCTGTAGCCCTCCTCCAAGCAGAAAGTGGGATTGGGGCATGGGGGTTTCCTCCACCTGCCTGGCACTTCTGCCAGGGAGTGGGGTCATGGTGTGGGTGCTTCCCCCACTCCCCAGCAGGAGCATCGGGTGGGGTGGCGGAGCACGGTACAGGGCCTCCCATTTTTCCAGGGGCCCCCCAATTGGCCGGGGCCCCAGGCACGGGCCCCGTTGGCCCAGTGGCTAATCCACCACTGAATTTAGCACCAGCAATTCTCTCTCTTTGAAGCAGGAAAAAAGCACCAGAGTGGCATGATTCAAAAAAGGTTGGAAACCCCTGTTGTAGAGCATGCTGGTAGTCACTGCTCATACCAGCTTAGCCGTGGTCATGGGGGAGGACTTTATAGGCATGTGTACAGCATTAAGTTTCAAGGCGTTTGAAGGAGTACAGGGTAGTTTTGACATTCTCTTCAAATGCACATGCACGCACACTCTTGCGGAGATCCAGGTTTAAGCATTGTGCCAAGACTATCTGTGTATTTTCCAGGAACAAATTCCAGACACTTTCAGTGAACTGAACTAAAGCTAAATTCCAAGTGGTGTTAGATCCTCAGCAGGGATCTCCCTTCCGGATGGGGGAGCAGGCAGACACCAGACACAGGGTTGGTATATAATACTCTGAATACTCTTTATTGCTTACAAAATAAACCTCATTCACTTCACATTCATATCCCATACGTACAATATCAGAGTCCACTTGTGTCAGAAGTCAAGGTTCAGTTCAGTCACAAGGTGTGGGGAGTCCATAAATACCACACCTATATCCACACGGGGCTCTGCATCACGCCTTTTACCCATGCAATTCCAAAGAGACAATCCTGGGCAGGCCACCATGATTCAAGGCATGCCATTTCCTCCTGTTCTTATCCATAACAGTCCATCTGGTGTTGTTTCCTTATCCACTGACTCTCCACTTTTTCCAAGGACACACAACAAAGGTGTTTTGTACAAAGAGAGTTCTGACTACTTGACATTTAAGTTCTCACAATGGATGCCAAAATGCTTCTTGGGTTGGGTTTTCTTTAAGTGGTTGGGTTTTCTTTAATAGGAATTCAAGGGAAGGAAATTTCTCAACCTTCCTGCCTGCCAACACATGCACCCCTGGGACAGGCAGTCGCAGTCTATGATGGTCTAATGGAGAAAATTTGGGGGCATCCCTGTGACAGTCTGTACCCCTATGTTGACCCCTTGTACAAGACTATGATACATTTTGTACAAAGTATGCCTTTTGAGATATCATTTGAAAACTTGTAATTCGCTGATCATTATTGCCCTTGTAAAATATGTGAGATAACATTGTACATAAAGTTCTAAAATTCCACTGTATGGTATTATTAAGACATGTTCCAACATGTTCTGGAGGGCAGGCACAAACCAGTTCCCTCAGAGACAAAAGGCTAGCTGATGCCTGTGCGGCTGCTGTCCTGCCATTGTAAGGTGTGAGGTGTGGCTGCTCTTTATCACCGCGGGAAAGTTCTCTCAGTGACAAAATAAAACCACCTCCAACGAGGGGTGGTAGATTTGTCGCCAGCAGCGTGGCTCCACCAACAAAGGCTGTTCACCCCTGCACTTGTCATCGCTAAAACTTTTGTCATTCATGGGGATGTTTCTTCACACACCTCCCACCCCGAGAGACAAAATTTTTAGTGACAAGTCCAAGTAGACTCAGCCTAAGTGGCCGCTCTGGCAGAAAAGAGGGTGTGGGCAAAACAGCTACATCTTGACAAAGAAGCAGCTTGAGGTTCCTGCCCACACAGATTTTCTGTCTCCTGAGCCTCAGATGGAGCCGACTCTTGCACAAGAGAAAAGGCTATAAGAGGAGAGAGCAGGTGCAGAGATGCTGACTTTGTCATTTCCCGCCGGGTGCTTGACCCCGCACTCTGCACCAGACCCCACCACCCACTCCACCCCTTCCCACAAGCCCCATCCTTGCCCCACCTCTTCATGCCCCCACTCTGCTCCCTCCCCTTCCTACCCCTGCTCCTTCCCCCAACACATCCCGCCCTTGCCTCCCCCCTCCCCACCAGCACCTCCTGCATGCCGCCAAACAGCTGATAGTGGCGGGCAGGAGGCACTGGCAGGGAGCGGGAGGAGCTGATCAGTGGGGCCCCTGGTGTGAGCTGAGCCTCCATTACTTTTTTTCTGTGGGTGCTCCAGCCCTGGTGCACCCATAGAGTCAGCACCTATAAGCAGATGCACCAAATCGTTCCTCCCTTTCTCCCTACCTGAAGGACAAAGGAAGCGGCAATGGACTGGGGAGGGATCCTTACTGAAAGAGATTCAGCCATTTAGACTGTTGGAACCTGTGATGAGGGAGACTTTTCTTTGACTTCACTTAGCTTATTAAGTCAGGTGTTAGTTGCATTTTACATTGTATTTCCTTGTAACCAATTCTGACTTTTATGCCTCATTACTTGTAATCACTTAAAATCTATCCTTCTGTACTTAGTAAACTTGTTTTATCAATGCCTGTGTGCGTGGCATGAAGTGTTTGGGAAGCTCCATTTCAGATAACAGGATTTGCTCATATAATTTTCTATTAATAAAATGACAGACTTTCAATGAGCTTGTGTTGTGCAGGACGGTGCTGGACAGTACAAGACGCACATTTCCGGGGGCAAGTCTGGGACTGGGAATTTGCTGGTGTTGCTCTGCTGTGTAACTCAACAGTGGCTGGTCCTAGCACTCACACAGTATATTTGGGAGTGATTTACATGCTGGAAGCTGTATGTGAGCAGACCAGGAGTTGTTCCTTTCACAGCAAAACAGTGTAAAAGGCACCCCTGTTTGGAGAACAGATGGGAAACAGCTGTTCGACATTCCAGATTGTACCCTGGGTAACGTCAAATTCCCTTTGTAATGGGATGGACTCACCACCGCGGCACCTCCTGCTGGTCATTCTGGGAATTAGCTCAAGTCCTTCCCCAGGGCTCCCTCCTCCAGTGGTGTCTCGCCCGCCGCTACTCCTGTTTTGCTGTCCCCACCACTCTGTGACCCGTGTTGCTCCCCGGGCCATGGTTTCCTCTTCTTGGCACGGCCCTCTGGCGTGCCCCGCTCTGCTGTCTCCCTTGTTTCAGGGGAACTGGCAGTCTATAGTATAGCCACTCACCTCAGTGGCCTCCTGCAGTCTCAGGTCTAGTCCCTTGCTCCAGGGGCAAACTACAGTTTGTGTTGACAACTTCCCTCAGGGCAAGTGGGGGCAAAAGGGGGGGGGGAGATCCAGGCCTGCCCGCTACTCTGGGTTCTGACCCAAGGACCCTATAGCCAGAAGCCACTCACTCCCCCTCCTCCAACTCCTCTGCTGCCTCTTTTCCCTGGGCCACTTCCTCCATAGCCCTAGCACCTTATCTGCCCTTCTTCCAGGGCCTCAGTCTGGCAGCAGTCAACCAGAAGCTCCCTCTGCCCCTGCCCCTGCCCCTGCCCCTGCCCTTGCCCTTGCCCTTGCCCTTGCCCTCCTATGCAGCCAGTCCTTCTCCTTAGCACTCCAGGGAGAGACTGCCCTCTGCTTTGTGGAGCAGCCCTTTATATATGTCTGCTGCTGGCCCTGATTGGCTGCTGCAACAAGCCACCTCCCAACTGGCTCACTTAATGAGCCCTTCTCTGATTGGAGGGTTCTGCACAGACTCCCTCTGGCCTGCTTTAACCCCTCCTCTTCCCGGTGTGGGGCAACTGCCCCACTACACCCTTATTAAAAAATTAATAAAATAACACAGAGATAAGGCGGTTCTTATTTTATCCTAATTAGCTTACTAACCCCCAATAAAAGGTTCAGTTTATACAAGCATCTTGACACTTTTGGGACCGTACAAACAATACATGATTACTGCTATTATTTATGTTGGCAATACTAACTGACTCACACATTTGTGCCTTCCTTCATATCTCTCTATATGTTTAGTGCATCATCTGGAAGCCTCCAGTATCTTAAATTGTGGCACATTTCAACATACCGCACATTAACCAGAGAATAGTTAATAGTGTCCCTTCATTAGGCCCACAGACAGCTGAATGAAAAGAAGTCTGATTCCTCCTTTTTAATTAAGGCTTTGTCTACACTGCCAATTGAGCGACAAAACTTTTGTCATTCACAGGTGCTTATCCCACCCCTGCCTCTGGAAAGACAAAAGTTTTGCCACAGCAATGGCACGTTGTTGGCAGGGATGACAAGAATAGACAATGGAAACCCCGCTCATAGGGGGTGGAAGTACTGTGTTGGCAAAAGTGCCGACAAACAGTGTTTACACTGCTCGACTTTTGTGTCGCTAAAAGCTGTGTAGTGTAGACAAAGCCTAAAATAAACTAGCCTAAAATAAACTTGCTACTTGATCCATTTAATAATGCTCTTACCTTAAATACAAGATACATTTCCCAGGTGACCCATTATCTATTCTGAAAGAACTTCCTCCCTCCCTCCCTCCCTCCCTTCCTCCCTCTCACACACACACACTTTCCAGCATCCTGTTAACCCTGAAGAAATAGATGCAACGTTCTTACAACTGAATCCTTTATTTCGCTGACCGTGCTTATATGTGGCTGCTCCTTGAGCTCTCACTTTCGCTATGATTGGACCGGTGTAAAGGTGTATTATGTGTTCATATGTGCAAGGAATGAGGCAGGGCAAGGAGACCCGTCATGCATGAGTCAGAAAAGCCAGGGCTGGTTCTTCTAGTGTTTTGAATGCTTCATTAACATTTTGAACTTCTCATCCACAAAGTCTGTTTTACGTCCTTAAAGCTCAGCTAAAGGAGATTCTGGGGAGGTGACACGGGGGCAGAGGGAGTCTAAGAAGAAGATCCTGAATGAAGATGCAGAGAAAAGTCTTCAAGCTATTTTGCCTTGAAAGCAATTTTATTTTTTAGGCCAAACTTCCCCAGCTGGGGTTACCCTGCTCAGAAACCCTGAGGGGAAGTTCTAGACTCTTCATAAAAGAGGCCCCGTGGAAAGAGGTTTGACAAAACTTGAAGACGATACCTTTGCATTCTGGCTGCTAGGAACAAAACTTACCTTCTCCTTTAAGGATTGTTGAGGAGATAGTGTCTCACCTTTTGCCTATGGAGTGGTTTGTACTGAAAAATAGTTTTACTTTAAGCCGACAGAAGCCTATAGTTTTGGGGTTCTGACTCCTGACAATCCTACAGTATCACTGCAGCTACTCTGTTCATATTATAACATGAACAGCTGCTGCATCAACTTGCTCTCTTTCTGTTCCTCACCCTGCCTGGCAGGAGTCTGTGGACTGGTGGTTCAGCCTCCATTTACTTTCTGGCCTTGCTGCTCAGACAGATATGTACCTATCCACTGGGAACGGGACTGTGACCATCAACTCATTTCAGACAATACATCCAGCAAGCATCATGGCTTTTGGGAGCTACTCACCTGGGTCAGAGCTGACTTGGTGACCTGAAAGGGAAGATTCTGTATCCCTTCTTCATATCTCCTCTGGGCCATGCAGCCCTCCATTAAGTTATTCTTAAGCACAGATTTTGTCTGGCTTTGTCTGCAACCTTGATTCATGGAAATAATGAAATCCATGGGCGGTGGGTCCCATAGGCTGGGGAAAGTTGTGCCTCCCCAAACAGCCAGGCATGGCCCCGCCCATGCTCCGACGTGCCCAGTCAGCTCCCCTCCAGCATGCGTGCGGCTCCTCAAGTCCCCCTGTGTTCCAGCCAGGGCTCGGGAGACTGCGGTGGTGCCCCCCGCCCGCCCTCCCTGTGCTCCAGGGCTCGGAGGTGCTGGGGCTGTGCGCTGCCCGCCTTCCCGGTGCTCTGGAGCTAGGGAGATCTGTGGCCACACACTGTCTATTCTTCTGGTGCTTCTTTGGGGTTGGGGGGCTAGCCTGGGGTGGGGCTTGAGGCCAGTAGCCAGGGTGGGGGGGCTCCGGGCTCTGGCAGGGTGAAGAAGGGGTGGGACCTTGGATAGAAGGGGCGGGGCTGGAAGCTAGCCTCCCTCAGCCAACAGTTCATGCACTGCCCTTGATAAAATCCTACCTTGTGCTTCTCTCCTTGACTGGCTAGCAGGCCTCTTCAGTGGCACAGAGCTGCTGCTGCTGCTCAGCAGGGAGGGAATTCAGTGGGGAACTAGATTTAAAACAGGTTCCAGTAAAATAGATTTTCCCCCAAGGTAGATGGACAATAACTCAGCAACAGGCACCTTGCAAAAGGACAGTGATTCAGAGATTCATCGATATTAAGGTCAGAAGGGACCATTATGATCATATAGTCTGACCTCCTGCACAATGCAGGCCACAGAATCTCACCCACCCACTCCTGCGATAAACCTCTCACCTATGTTTGAGCTATTGAAGTCCTCAAATCATGGTTTAAAGACTTCAAGGTGCAGAGAAGCCTCCAGCAAGTGACCCGTGCCCCATGCTACAGAGGAAGGAGAAAAACCTCCAGGGCCTCTTCCAATCTGCCCTGGAGAAAAATTCCTTCCCGACCCCAAATATGGCGATCAGCTGAACCCTGAGCATGTGGGCAAGATTCACCAGCCAGATACCCAGGAAAGAATTCTCTGTAGTAACTCAGATCCCACCCCATCTAACATCCCATCACAGGCCACTGGGCCTATTTATCATGAATATTTACAGATCAATTAATTACCAAAATCATGTTATCCCATTATACCATCTCCTCCATAAACTTATCAAGTTTAATCTTAAAGCCAGATAGATCTTTTGCCCCCACTGCTTCCCTTGGAAGGCTATTCCAAAACTTTACTCCTCTGATGGTTAGAAACCTTTGTCTAATTTCAAGTCTAAACTTCCCGATGACCAGTTTATATCCATTTGTTCTTGTGTCCACATTGGTACTGAGCTTAAATAATTCCTCTCCCTCTCCGGTATTTATCCCTCTGATATATTTATAGAGAGCAATCATATCTCCCCTCAACCTTCTTTTGGTTAGGCTGAACAAGCCAAGCTCCTTGAGTCTCCTTTCATAAGACAGGTTTTCCATTCCTCAGATCATCCTAGGAGCCCTTTTCTGTACCTGATTCTCCCAGTTGGAAGTGGATGTTAGACTCCTGCAGGGAGCACGACACACTTCAGTCAGGCATCAGGATATTTTCTTTCCAATTAAACTGCATATTGTTACAATAAAGAACACCTGTTAGGGGATCCACTTCCCAGTCAGATGGCAGACCCACTGCAGCCAGAGGACTTCCTCTCTCTCAGTAGAGCCAATTTCACTGTTTTGGCTGGTTTCGCCATTTTGTTTTGCCTGAGTTGTTGTTTGCCCTCCATGCTAGTCCCCTTTCTTCATCGCCCAGTTGGCGCTCTTTCTGAAGTTTGGCGGGAACTTGTAGCAGGAAATGGTCACATGACTTGGAATAATCCGCCCGGCGACGGGAGGTTACCAAAGGACTGTGCGCCCAGCGCCAAGTGCTGTCCGCCCGAGTCGCAGCCCAGTTCCGTTTGCCTGTGCGCATCATCGGTACCCGTGGGACGACCAAAGAAGGATTCCGACTGACCTGCCTATTACCTGATCCTGGTCCTATCTTCGTTGTGGCATTGGTCCTGATTCTCTGTGCTGTCCTGAAAGGAGCCTGACTGCTGTCTCCTGGTGGTCCTTGTCGTTCCTGTCCGTGGTCCATAGTGTTTGTGTGTCTGCAAGACATGGTTATGTACAGAGTTATTTGATTTACTTGTTCCCTACCTATCTTGTTTTGGGGTCCCTGGCTTTATGCCAAACAACCGAGTTATTTTTCTTGTGTTTGTTCAATAAATACGTGTTTGTTTTTACTATACCTGCCTTTCCTTGTATCTTTGAGTGGGACAAAGCACCACCAGTGATAGATACAGTTGGGGGAAGGGGCCTGTAGAAGGGGGTTCTTTTGTAAACATTACCCCCCTGGGTTAAGCTATTACAGTAGTTTTAGCTTTCTCCGGTTAATATTGAGAGTTGTGGACTTGTCGCACTGCTGATTCAGGAGTTGCGGAATCTAGGATGTGTGTTTTTGCCAAATATCTCTAGTTAGGTTTGGATAACTCTGCAGGCTGCTGGGGGAACAATACCGTAAGAAGCAGTTTATAAACTGGATTCGTTTAAAACCGGAGCTGCCTCAGAGGGTGGTAAAGAACAGTGCTCGGTGGCAGCCCTGCTGTCAAATTAGGGACCAGGACATCTGCTGATGCCCAGAAGAACATTCTCTCCCCAGAAATAAACATAAAATAAAATTTAAAAAACATTTTGTGGAGACATGGGATCGAAATCTTTTACTTCTCTCTGCTCATGCTCTTCTGCTGCTGTTATTCACACTAAATATGAAAAGTAAAAGTCATTTTAGACACAAAACACTGTCTATGAGTTAGATGTGCATCCTCAGTAACACTTCTATCATTTGAGCCCTTTCTATCAGGGTTTTCACGTAACGATTGCCGTGGCAAAACTGTCGCTCCCCCTGTATGTAAACTGTACTTTTTTGAACTGCCACTCTGGGCCTCACAGAGAGACAAACAGGGAAATGAAAGGAGCAGCACCCTTCTTTCCCTCACAAAGGGCAGGGCAGTATGAGTGTAGAATGATGCAGCTGGAGAGGTAGAGGGAGGAGTCGTTAACCAGCTCAAAGTGAAACCACTTCTAGCTAGCTTTCTCAAAGCACACTGTACCATTGTACAGGACAGAGAGAAACTTGCTCTCTCCCCTGAGGGATAATTTTTGGAGGGGTCTTTTCTGTCCCCTTTGTGTCTCCAGCTAAGACTATGGAATTTTTTAGAAAAGAAAATGAAGAGCCTACACCAAAGTTTGTTCGTCGAAAGGACGATATCACAGGTATTTCTGGGCAGCATTTTCATTTGTTGTCAGCCTGATCACTTAGGTCCTTCCTTGTTTGTGGCAAACACGCTGCAGGGGTGGAGAAGGGGCCTTGTCTCATCGTTCTGAAATGGAATTGGAATTTGTATAACCAGACTTTCAAGCCATTTTGAAGCATGACAGCAAAGCAGAAATTTAAAATCGTTATGTAAATGACCCTAGTTTGAAACCTGCTATTCCGTGACTTTGCTCCTTGTAGTTTCCTATTCAGCACGCAGGGCTCACTAGGAGAAGCAGCCGCTGGGTGCATGCAGCATGCGTGGCCACTCTTCTCCCACTTTTCTTGGGTGTCTGGAGAGAGGAATGATGGGGAGAGGGGTGGCATTAGGAAAGCAGATGAAGCCTTTAGAGCCTGCCGATGCTGGCAGGGGTTGGCAACCTTTCAGCAGTGGTGTGCCGAGTCTTCATTTATTCACTCTAATTTAAGGTTTTGGAACGAAACTATTGTTGTATGTAAAGTAAATAAGGTTTTTTAAATGTTTAAGAAGCTTCATTTAAAATTCAATTAAAATGCAGCGTCTCCCTGACCGGTGGCTGGGACCCGGGCAGTGTGAGTGCCACTGAAAATCAGCTCGCGTGCCGCCTTTGGCACGCGTGCCGTAGGTTGCCTGCCCCTGCGTGTAGCCATAGATGGGGGGGAGGGGATATGCCCCCTTTTACGAGCCTGGGACTCTGCCCATTCGTGGCCAGGCTGGTGGATCAGAACACACATCCTGCCCCAGCTAAGAAGTTGAAAGAGGGTATGAAAATGATCATTACTTTAAATTGAACTAATATAAAAGTATTTGGGTCAAAAGATGTAAAGAGCCCTTTGTGAATTTCATAGAGACAGAGGCGACAGTGGGGGGCATGCCGGGTCACGTGCCCCCCAGATTTGCTGGTTGGCTTGTACTGAGCATTTTGTAAAATAGGCTTGAGTATCGCTGCAGACAGCTTAATGGAGACCGCTGTTCATAGATTCATAGATATTAAGGTCAGAAGGGATCATTATGATCATCTAGTCCGACCTCCTGCACAATGCAGGCCACAGAATCTCACCCACCCACTCCTGCGATAAACCTCTCACCTATGTCTGAGCTATTGAAGTCCTCAAATCGTGGTTTAAAGACTTCAATGAGCAGAGAATCCTCCAGCAAGTGACCCGTGCCCCATGCTACAGAGGAAGGCGAAAAACCTCCAGGGCCTCTTCCAATCTGCCCTGGAGGAAAATTCCTTCCCGACCCCAAATATGGCGATCAGCTGAACCCTGAGCATGTGGGCAAGATTCACCAGCCAGATACCCAGGAAACAATTCTCTTTTCAACATGTACAGTAGTCAAAAAGCCAGGAAAATGTCAGGATATCTAAGGAATGGGATGGAGACTATGACTATTATGGGGGAGACATCAGATAGCAATGTTAAAATAGCTTTACAAGTTCTTTTTCTTAGCGCGCGAGACAGTCAGTCTGAAGAAACGCTGTATTATTGCTAGTTTTGTGATGCAATCTCTTTTGGGTGGAGCTGTTGCAAGTAACGGGAGCGTTTCCTCTTCCTGTAGCTGGCAATATTCTGTAGGGGGGTCCTGTACATGCTCTGTGCATTTTTATGGCAGCCTAGCTGGCCTGAAGGAGCCAAAGGACCATGAGGAAGAAGGCTCAGGAAGTCTGCGGTAGTGGAACCAGAGGCGGATTTACAGCAAAGCACAGCAGGGTGCCCTGGCATGCCCCCGTCCCCAACGACAGGGAGCCCCAGGGCCGGACAGCTGCGGGGGCAGAAGCTTGGTCCTGCCAGCTCCTGGGGCTCCTGCTGAGGCTCCGCCCTCACCAGCAGCTAAGCTCCCCCTCCCCTGCCTCCTCCCCACCTCCTCCCCTGAGAGTGCTGTGTTCCCGCCCCTCCTTCCCTCCCTCCCAGTGCTGCCCCATTGCCGAACAGCTGTTTGCCGGCTCTGGACGCTCCAGGAGGGAGGGGGAAGGGTGGGGCCACAGCGCGCTCGGGGGAGGAAGTGGGGAAGAGGTGAGGGCGGGGCCCTGGGGAAGGGGGTGGAATAGGGGCAGGGTGGAGCAAAGGCAGGGCCCCTGCACTCCCCTTAACATACCCCCCAACCCCTGCCGTGAGCCACTCAGGGCAGGGGGCTGGGAGCACCCCCACAACCTCAGGCCCCTGCCCTGACTCCTGCACCCCCCTCACACACATTCCCACCTGCACCCCTTGCACCAAATGAGAGCTGCCCCAGGTAAGCGCTCCACACCCCAACCTCTTGTCCCAGCCTTGAGCCCCCTCCTGCACCCTAACTCCCTCCCAGATCCTGCACCCCCAGCCCTGACTCCTGCACCCCCTTACACACCCCCAGCCCCCTGCCCTGAGTGCCCCCCCACATTCCCACCTGCACCCCTTGCACCAAATGGGAGCTGCCCCAGGTAAGCGCTCCACACCCCAACCTCTTGTCCCAACCTTGAGCCCCCTCCTGCACCCTAACTCCCTCCCAGATCCTGCACCCCCAGCCCTGACTCCTGCACCCCCTTACACACCCCCAGCCCCCTGCCCTGAGTGCCCCCCCACATTCACACCTGCACCCCTCGCACCAAATGGGAGCTGCCCCAGGTAAGCGCTCCACACCCCAACCTCTTGTCCCAACCTTGAGCCCCCCCCTGCACCCTAACTCCCTCCCAGATCCTGCACCCCCAGCCCTGACTCCTGCACCCCCTTACACACCCCCAGCCCCCTGCCCTGAGTGCCCCCCCCCACATTCACACCTGCACCCCTCGCACCAAATGGGAGCTGCCCCAGATAAGATCTCCACACCCCCAATCCCTTGTCCCAGCCCTGAGCCCCCTTCCATACCCTAACTCCTGGCCAGACCCTGCACCCCAACCCCTAGCCCGCTTCTGCACCCTAACTCCTGGCCAGACCCCGCACCTCAAAATATTTTTACATTTTTTTTAATAAAGCGCTTTTATCCAAAGTGCTCTACAATTGTTAGCTTACGGTACAAACAGTATTTGGAAAGATCGTGAAGTGGGCCGCCGAGACCCTCAGCGATTTTCAAGTGGTCTGTGGAAAAATAAGTCTGACTACAAAAACAATCAAGGTACCTCCCTTTATTTTCATTTACTTCCTGTGACTTATAGGAGGAGGATGAAGAAAAAAAGAATGAAAAACGGGGGCAGATAAGAGAGAATGTTCTTTTCCTTGGCTGGGTCCCAAAAATGAAGCCAAGCACAGGGCCCCACTAACTCTGCATCCGCCACTGAGTGGGACTAGAACTCAGATCTCCTGACTCCCAATCTTTTGCTTTCACAACATCCTTTCTAAGCAGGAAAGATGGAGGTCCTCAGGTCTTGGGGAAGGAGACAGAAGACCCCTTTCCCCAAAGGGTAAAAAGAATGGTCTACATCAAATAAGGAAAGCAGTAACACCAGGTTTTCAAAAGCACCTCAGGGTTTTAAAAGTGCAAGTCCCACATGTCCCACTGAAAGTCAGTGAGACTTTGGGGGCAGGGGGGATAGCTCAGTGGTTTGAGCATTGGCCTGCTAAACCCAGCCTTGTGAGTTCAATCCTTGAGGGAGCCACTTAGGGATCCTGGGCAAAAATTGGGGCTTGGTCCTGCTTTGAGCAGGGGGTTGGACTAGGTGACCTCCAGAGGTCCCTTCCCACCCTGAGATTGTAGGATTCCCTGAGGAACTTTTGTAAATATGTGCACCCTAGACACATCTTCTGCCAGCTGCTTCTGTACTGTGTGCAGAATCTTCCAGACTTGATAAACACGCTCAGTTTTGAGAGGATTTTTATGTTAATTCAGCTAGTGTCTCCTGGCTTGTCAGGTGACGATGATGATGTAATGAGGGTGGAAATGTCTTGCGGACATGCTGCGGATCCTGGTTCCTTAACAGGTTGGTGCCGAAGTCTGTTAGACCAGGTAAGAGAACACCGAAGGCAGTCAGAAAAGCCATACTACGTGTTTTTAATGTACTTGATTTCTTCCAGAGATATCTCCCTTGATATATTGAAATGTTCTGTCAAGTGGGAAAACTGTCTTCAGCTAGTAATGTGGGGCATGCTAAGACCATTTACTGTTATTTCCCCTCCCATCCCCCACTTTCCTCCCCACCCAGGAGAAATAAGTAACTACCTGTAATGCAAAGAGATCATTCTTTCCAGTGACAAGAGAACCTCAGAACATTCAAAGGGTCCATTTCAAATAAACAACTGAAGTCCAGATGCTATTTTTAAAGCCTTCGAGTTCTTTGAACCTTTTGAGTCTGCAAAATTGTGCTGGAAATGTGACAAGAGATCCAGCAATTCCTGGGTTGGGTTGGTACTTTGGGTTGTAATGATATTGTAATGTCAGGGGTACACAAAGCAATGAGGTGAGACCACATTATATACAAAACACTGAACACAGCCAGAGCCCTGACACAGCAGTCACTGACTTCCTTAGAGCCGGCAACAGGCAGCTCCACCTGCCACCCCACTTGGTTTCAATTCCCACTCCCGGCCAGCACCTAGAAGTCTCCCTCCCACTGACAGCCAGGTAAAAGAGGAACTCCGTCAAATGGAGACGATGCATGTAACTTCCCAAGTAGATATTCCAGCAGAATGGTGTGCTAGTGACAGGCCCAAAACCCAAAGATTCAGATCCATGTACAATTTTTTAAGCTTAATGAGAATCTCTGAGGGAAGAGACATGTACCTCAATGTGTAGAACATACATTAGAACAACTTGCAATCCTGCATCTTGGCAGGGGGTTAGACTAGATGATCCCTGCAGTCCCTTCTAACCTTATGGTTCTATGATTCTATGAACTTGGAGATACAAAAGTCCTCTCAAAATGCCATGCCTAGTTGCGTTTCTTTTGAGTAGTCATAGAATCTGCACTACTGATTACTTCTATTACACCATTTGGAAATTTTTGTTTTAGTCAACATCCATTCGGCATATCATCTGCCTTTGAACACTTTCAAAGGAAGATGAACCTTTCCAGGAATTATGACTTCTGCCAAATCATAGAATCCTAGAAGATATTAGGGTTGGAAGGGACCTCAGGAGGTCATCTAGTCCAACCCCCTGCTCAAAGCAGCACCAACACCAACTAAATTATTCCAGCCAGGACTTTGTCAAGCCGGGCCTTAAAAACCTCTAAGGAAGGATATTCCCCCACCTCCCTAGGGAATCCATTCCAGTCCTTCACCACCCTCCTAGTGAAATAGTGTTTCCTAATATCCAACCTAGACCTCCCCCATGGCAACTTGAGATCATTACTCCTTGTTCTGTCATCTGCCACCACTGAGAACAGCCGAGCTCCATCCCCTTTGGAACCCCCTTTCAGGTAGTTGACGGCTGCTGTCAAATCCCCCTTCACTCTTCTCTTCTGAAGACTAAATAAGCCCAGTTCCCTCTGTCTCTCCTCGTAAGTCATGTGCCCCAGCCCCCTAATGATTTTCATTGCCCTCCGCTGGACTCTACAATTTGTCCACATCCTTTCTGTATTGGGGGGCCCAAAACTGGACACAATACAGAATAGAGGGGAATAATTACTTCCCTTGATCTGCTGGCAATGCTCCTACTAATGCAACCCAATATGCCGTTAGCCTTCTTGGAAACAAGGGCACACTGCTGACTCATATCCAGCTTCTCATCCACTGTAATCCCCAGGTCCTTTTCTGCAGAACTGCTGCTTAGCCAGTCAGTCCCCAGTCTGTAGCGGTGCATGGGAGTCTTCCGTCCTAAGTGCAGGACTCTGCACTTTTCCTTGTTGAACCTCATCAGATTTCTTTTGGCCCAATCCTCCAATTTGTCTAGGTCACTCTGGACCCTATCCCTACCCTCCAGCGTATCTACCACTCCCCCTAGCTTAGTGTCATCTGCGGATGACACTGTGGATAAAATGGATAAGTTTGAATTCTCAAGGGACAGAATGAAGTTTTTAGACCAAATTATTGATGAGACAGGGGTCAAAGCGGACCCAGAAAGTGTGCAAACAATAACCCAGGGTGAGCATAAGAATTTTAGAGACATACCTAGATTTAATGGGCATGAATGACCCATGCAAGGAAGTACCGTACCTAGCAGAGAAGTCAAAATCCTTGACTCCAGTCTCTTGAGGAACCAAAAAGTCCTGTTACTGGAGACCTATACAGAGCTAAGTACACTCAGAGATAAAATAAAACTTGAGCACCTTGCCACATTTAGTTTTCTATAGCCCAAATACACACCACAGTTTCAGCCAATGCATTATCCTACAGACTTGATGTAGTCCTCCTTCAGAGTCAGGATGGGCTTCCCCAGCCAGGGGAATGCGTAACAAGAAGTGGATGAATGGCCCACAAAAGTTATGATCCATTGCAAAAAGGGATGCGGAAAAGAACAAAAATTCAGATCATGCTATCAAACCGTGTTGAGCACTTTCAGATGATCCTAACATAAATCAGTGTGTTGTTGAAGGGGCCCAGAGCAGCTATCCCGAAATCAACATAAAAGCACATTCTCAAATTGCATGAGGACTACCACGTTCTTCATGAGTCCTGCTTCCTAAATCTCAGTCTTTTGGTGCCGTGAATGCTGGTTCAGTGAGCTAGTCTTAAGTTTAAGAAAGAAGGCAGGCTGAGTGGATGATAACCTGAAATTCCTCAACACCAAGGAGAGCATAAGGTGGATTAAACAGCCAACTGCGGCTGGAATTGCTCTTTGCAGTTTTCCAAGCTGTGCACATACAGAACAGATGAGAACATAAAACAAGAGATAGACAAAATAGGGAAAGAAATGTTAAATACTAAAAGAAAGAAGAGTAATTTTATAAGTAGCCCCACAAAACAGCGCACACGGCCAGAATGGAGACCACAATCAGAGTCATCAAAGCAATTTTTCTTCAAATCACTGATTCCCCCCCATTTAAATATGAGCTTTTCCCCAGGACTTTGTTTTTTTGCTTCAGGAAATATTTCACCAATATTACTCCTTTAAATACGTTTATAAATATTTCACTTGGTGATGACTCAGTGATACATTCATAAACCTCAGATTAGCAAGTTATTTAAAAAAAATTTAGTGGGAAGTGAAGGTTGGTTATGACTATATATACACACAATGCTTCAACAAAGTGAGAAAAATGAAGAGTTAAGCTGCTTCAGAAATCAGAGAAAGCATCATGTTTTCTGGCCATATTTAGCACTTCCATCACCACCAGAATCTCATCAGTACAACTAGACCCAAGTTCCGAACAAGCAAACAAACAAGCAATTATATGAAGATGGAGTGAACACTGACCTTAATAGGTGGCTTGTAATATGGAACAGGTTTCAGATTTCACAGCTTTGCCTCCTTGACTTCTCTGCTTTTCTGGCCTACAGGGTCACTTGAGGTTTCACTGCCCTGCTGATGTTAATGGGGAGAAATGTGGGAAGGAATGGTCCTATCCGGAAGTCCGTCGGAATGCTTCACTCACTGAAACAGAGCAACAGAACTTTGAAGAAAAACTTGCAAAGTTTGCAGCTAAATATTACTATGACTTCAAAGAGGTGAGTACAGATCCCTACTGCTTCTCTCCTCTTTCACACCTCTGTCTTTGCTGGGAGCCTGGGTGGCAGTCCGGCTTGGAGCGGAGACCAGCAGAACTGTGAAATTGCCAAGAATGACAGCCAATGGCCGATGTAAGGAAGGCAGTGTCTACACAGACACTGTGTCACCCTAGCTGCACCGACATAAGCCCTATGCCTTTTGTTGAGGTGGTTTTATTATGTCAACATAGCAGGGGAGTTACATCGGCAGGAGGAGCATTTCAGTGTGTACACCTCCACTGTTTTGATGTTCCTGATATTTCTGTGGCAAATAATCAAAAACAGTAAGTGTTTTTGGAGAGAAAATACCCTTTCAGACCTTCATTATAAATCAGTGGTGGGCAAACTACGGCCTGCAGGCCACATCCGGCCCATGGGACCATCCTGCCCAGACCCTCCCCTGCTCTCCCTCCTCCCCTGCAGCTACTCCAGCAGTGTGGCTGGCTCTGGCTGGGCGTTGTGGCTGTGAGCTCCTGCTGCTCTGAGTTGCATGGTAAGGGAGTGGGGAGCGGGGGGGGTTGGATAAGGGGCAGGAGGTCTGGGGGGAGCAGTCAGGGGACAGGGGTGTGGATAGGGATCTGGGGGGGCAGTCAGGGGACAGGGAGTAGGGGGGGTAGAATAGGGGGTAGGGTCCCGGGGGGCGGTTTGGGGCATGGGGTCCCAGGAGGGGGCAGTCAGGGGAGAAGGAGTGGGGGGGGGGGTTGGATGGGTCGGGAGTTCTGAGGGGTGCAGTCAGGGGGCAGGAAGTGGGAGGGGGAAGATAGGGGGCAGGAGCCAGGCTGTTTTGGAAGGCACAACCTTCCCTACCCGGCCCTCCATACAGTTTTGCACCCTGATGTGGCCCTCGGAAGAAGTCAAAAGGGCACACACTCATCTTTACAGGTGATCTGTAAAATGCAAAGGAACTCCAGAAGTGATGTAAATACCATTTTGTGTCACTTTCTTTTTAAAAAGGATGGAGTAACATTCTCACTCACGTCTGAAATTTGTTTTTTCTCTAAGTGTCCCAACTGCAAAAGCTTTGTGGAACGCCGTGATCTGAAAAACCTGAGGGTGGTCTGTATCCTCTGCCATTCTCTGAAGGGGGAAGTCTTTGAGTTCTGCTGGCAGTGCCTGAAGCCCTGGAAAGGTGCTGGAGCACCCTCTGAGAGGTGTGAAAATGAGGGATGCAAGAACCAGTCCCTGGAAGTCTTAGCAAACTGCAAGCTGAAGGATCTTCCAGGAAGTGAAATAAAAAACTGTCCCTCCATCCGTGCTTGTCCCACCTGTGGGCGACTCATTGAGCACATGGAAAAGTGCAAATATATTGTATGTCCACAATGTCAAGTTGAATTTTGTTTCGCTTGCCTTGAAATTGCTCGTAACTGCCAAGCCAGCAAAGGTGGTGCCTATTTTAAATACTGTGCAAAGCCACTAGCTCCAAAACAAACACAAATTCCGGTATGGGCTCAGAAATAAGCAAAATTGTTCCAGCCACACAGGCCAGGGAGATTGGGAAAATGCCCCAGGGTCAGTACCCAGCTCCACGCAGTACTCCCGAATGCTACGTTATCCCTCCTGTCAAATTAAGCTTGATGGACAGATAAGAGATTGATCGAGAGTCAGGACAAGCCCATCCCCTCCAATGACATTTTTTCCAGGAAGGATAGTGTGTGTTGGGGGGGGATATTATAGGTCTGCTACACCTGATATTTAAGCCATATGTGAAAAAAGAAAAATGCTTGTAATCTAAAATTTATATGCCATTTTTGTAGCTTGTTTATGATACTGGAGAACCCATGTAATTAACAGATACTTAGATTTTGCTGGTTCATAAATTCATAATCATAATTATATTTCCCCTCTCTACAAGGTGGCTAAGACTGAACCAAACTTGAACAAAACCAAATACAAATGTTTTTGTTTTCATAGGCTTAGGATAAAGAGGTTCGATCTTGGCTTTTAAAGTATTTTGTCTAACTGAATGAAAAACCACTCTTTCTGTGCAGTCCTCCAACCTTCCCCACAGGGATAGGGGCTTGTGAAACATGTCCAGCTTTTCACACACAGTACTGCAATCTAACACGCACAACCTGGGGAGTCCCTCTTGAACCCAGTATTAACCAATCTTACTCTTTTCATGGGTAAGAAAGTTCAGGTTTGCCATTCATTGGGAATAGCGGGGGCTGGTTAAGACAACCAAACATACCAAATTTCTAAATATAACCCATTGTGAAGCTGTGAATAAATTGGTCTATGTACAATGTGTTATGCTGGCCTCACTGTGGAAGTAAACTTATGGGTCTTCTTTATTCCCGTACAGCAAAATTCTCTGTTCAATGTTAGAAGAATGTGGTTCTTAGATATCCACTACTGTCACATTACAGTAGACTCTTCATAGTTAAGACTGTAGTTAGCATTTCACTGCAAGACGGATTTTGATTTGCTTTGAAACTCCAAAAAAACTTTCTTGCTCTCAGAGGTTTAGCATTAAAGCTCATTGACAAATTAATTGACTCCTGTTCTGAAAATGTTGAATAAATTGAATTAGATCTTTGAGATTTTAAAATGACACTTCTAGGAAGTTTTGGTGAAATGTAATGTTTGTGCCCATCTACTAGCAGAAAGCTATCTGCTCATAGTATGCTTGAAATTGTGTGAGGCAAGAGGATACGACTAGAACTGGTCGGATTTTTTTCTTCCTGTGCAAAATTTCACCATCACAAAAAATTTCATTTTTGTCAGTGTTTTCTGCTAAACATTTCATTTTGTGAAAAACTGAAAAATTAAACTTTTGAGGTTTGGGCTGAGAATTTTTTGGTTTTCAGTGAATAAGTTTGTAATTTTCCACAGAAAGCAGACACATTCCATGGAAAACCCGGGTTAGTTGAAAACCCAATTTTCTGTCAAAAACAGTTTTGACTGAGAATTTTTGACCATTCCTAGATAACTCCACACCTGCTCACCATTGCTTTTGGTCCATGTACAGCACTTAGGAACATAGGAGATAAAAGCTATCTACACGCAGAGAGATTGGATTTAGACAATGATTCATGCCACACGGGGATTCTAAGTTCAGGTCTAGTAAAATATTAACGGAACTCTCATTATTTGAAAATTAGAAATGATTCTCTACCGCTGTAGTCTACAGTCAAAAGGACGAACAGGATTTATTCCCATAGTCCGAGAGCCGGCAAAGTCTTTCAAGGACAAAAACAAAAGAGAGTGGGGTGATGCTTTGCTTGTGCAGAGAGCACAAATCAATGACCAATCAAATATACAGTCAATTTTGATGGATAGTTTTCAAACAATTTTAGAGCTTCTAGGGGCATATGGATTGTATTGTTTATAGCCAATATTAAGTTGCCACTAACTCTTACAGTGTAATGCTCTGTTCACTCCATCCAATTTGTTTAGCTCCCCATTCAGCAAAGGACGTAAGCTCATGCTTCCTCTTATTTACAAATACTTTAATTCTTCATTTCTTTGCTTTTAAGACATCGTATATCTTATATTGCTCAAATATATATCAGATACAGTATAATAAACGTGTTTCAGCACAACATTGTTGTCATTTAGCATTCTTACCTTTTTTAAATCGGTTTTGTTTTAAGTAATACAGTAGTGTCACATAATGATTTTTCTCTCTCTTTTTCCGCCCACAAATTGTGCCATTTCCCAAGAAAAAAATAAACTTGATTCAAAGTGGTTATATAATTTTCTTGTAGACTTAACAGGTTTTTAGAGAAATGTGTGAATCTCAGCCGGTTTATAAATTCAGACACAAAAATACAGAAGTGTCCCAGCCACACTGTTATTGACAAATTGCTACTTTCTCAGTTTTACCAGATAATTATGAAATAAATCAACAGGAATATAACTATTGTACTTACATTTCCGCGTGTAGCATATAGAGCAGTGTAAACAAGTCGTTGTCTGTATGAAATTTTAGCTTGTCCTGACTGCGCTCGTGCTTTTTATGGAGCCTGTTGGAAAACAAGGCAAATATCCAGGTGAGTGGAGGTACCCCCGGAAGACCTCTGAGTATCGCCAGGGCTACACGTGCCCCTTGTTGAGAACCACTGCTGTAGTGAACGTAGACTCTTTGACCCATGCCCCCGAAGCCTGACCCCTTCTGCCCTGTCCCAGTCCTAGTCTCCACTACACCCGCGGCTCCTCGTCCCCTCTCAGTCTCCTCATTTAGCCAGCTCCAGTTTCCACTCCTGAGTTTCTGATCCCAGTCTCAATCCTCCAGATTCCTCACCCCAGTCCCAGTCTCCCCACCTTGCCATTCCCAGTCCCCACTCCCACTCCCCAGCTCCTTGTCCCAGTCTTAGCCCAGCCATTTCCAGTTCTCCCCGCCTATCTCAGCTCCTTGTCCGATCTGCCTCCCCTCCTGGTAGGGTCACCAGGTGTCTATGTCCCCTGTAAGCTGTGCAGTCACGGAGCAGGCTCTCAAGGGCCACGCAGGCTGGGGGGAGAGGCACCACTCCTCCGACCCAGCCTGGCCCCACCGGAGCTGCCAAGGAGAGGAGCCCCTCCCTCGGCTCAGCCCAGGCCCGCTGTAGCTGACAGGGACAGGAGCCCCACCCTCAGCCCAGCCCAGCCCCGCCATTGCTGATGTGACCGGGGAGATGCACCTCTGACCTGGCCCCGAGCTGCTGCAGCAAGAGAGGGGTGGAGGGAGTCCTCTCTTCCCACCGCAGCCCTGGGACAGCCTGCACCCCAAACCCCTGATCCCCCGCACCCTGACCCTTTGTCTCGGCCCTGAGCCCCCTCCCACACCCCAAACTCCTCATCCCCAGCCCCACCCCAGAGTCTGCATCCCCAGCCAGACCCCTCATCCCCTGCACCTCAACCCTCTGCCTCATCCCTGAGCCCCCTCCCACACTCTGAACCCTTCGCCCCCACCCCCACCAAATGAATTTTGTTATGGGCACTGATATGAAGGTGATGAATCACACATCGCCTCCATATTGTGCACATAAGAAAATTCATTCCACACATGGATGTAAAAACTTAGAGGGAACACTGCCAGATGTCCCAATTTTATCGGGACCATCCCAATATTAGGGGCTTTGTCTTATATAGGCAACTGTACCCCCCACCCTCCCAAAAAGTGTGCTGATTTTTCACACACACTTGCTTTCTGGTCACCCTACCTCCTCCAGTTCTTTCCCCCCTGCCCAATCCCCTCACCACCACTTCCCTCCCTGGCTCCCAGACCAAGTCTCGTTGCCCAACCACTCCCCATCTCTGCCCCTAACTCTAGTCGCTGCCAGCCTCCCGTCCCATTTCTTGGTAAATCAGCAGAGATCCCAACTGTGCCTTTCTCAGGCTTGCTCAGAGGTGTAAATATCAGTTTCTACAGAACTTGCTGCTAATGGACCACAGATGAGTCTACAGTTGGGACAGGGGCACTATCTGAGGGCAGGGGACAATACCAGGCTATAGAGGAGCCAGCACTTTGGCGAGATTAGGATCCACTGATCATCACTCCCTTTTAAGAGCCATAACCATAGCCCTGTGAGGATGCCTGCTCTCAGAGGTGTGCACACTCACTAGCAGTCGGTGTGGAGTCCCCACAGGCGGACATTCTGTGGTCCCATCGTCTCGCTGGGCTAGCGTGCACACACAGAGGCATAACTCCAACACTGCTCACTGATGGCACCTTGTCAAGGTTCCTTCCCCACTCTGAACTCTAGGGTACAGATGTGTGGACCTGCATGAAAACCTCCTAAGCTTACTTTTACCAGCTTAGGTTAAAACTTTCCCAAGGTACAAACTATTTTCCTTTTCCTCTTGGACTTTATTGCTGCCACCACCAAGGGTCTAACAGATATAAAACTGGGAAAGAGCCTGTCTGGAAACGTCTTTCCCCAAAAAATCCTCCCCAAACCCTACACCCCCTTTCCTGGGGAAGGTTTGATAAAAATCCTCACCAATTTGCATAGGTGAACACAGACCCAAACCCTTAGAACTTAAGAACAATGAAAAAGCATTCAGGTTCTTAAAAGAAGAATTTTAATAGAAGAAAAAGTAAAAGAATCACCTCTGTGAAATCAGGATGGTCATACCCTACAGGGTAATTAGATTCAAAACATAGAGAATCTCTCTAGGCAAAACCTTAAGTTACAAAAAGACACAAAAATGGGAATATCCATTCCATTCAGCACAGCTTATTTCCTTAGCCATTTAAACAAACAGAATCCAATGCATATCTAGCTAGATTACTTACTAAGTTCTAAGACTCCATTCCTTTTCTGTTCCCGGCAAAAGCATCACACAGACAGAGAGAGCCTTTGTTTCTCCCTCCCAGCAGCTTTGAAAGTGTCTTCTCTCCTCATTGGTCATTTTGGTCAGGTGCCAGGAAGGTTATCGTAGCTTCTTAACCCTTTATAGGTGAAAGTGTTTTTCCTCTGGCCAGGAGGGATTTTAAAGGTGTTTACCCTTCCCTTTATATTTACGACACACCTGTGTTCATAGGTGCAGACTCAATGGGTGCTCTGGGGCTCAAGCACCCCCCAAAAATAAATAGGGGGTGCTCAGCACCCACAAGTCACCAGGATGTGGCAGGAGCATGTACACGGTGCACTGTGAAACCAGAAGGCGGAAAGCACCCAGCAGCAAAAGTAAAACTCAGCACCTGTGCTAATCTTCATTTCCCAAATGCTGTAAAAACTGAAGAGGGGTGTGAAGGTCTGGGTGTTTCAGTGCCACTGAGCTTTAGGGATGTGTACAACCCAAAGTTTGCCACGTTTGCACAGTGTTTACCTCACATCCTCACTACAGCAAACCTGCCAAACTGAACAGAGCAAAAACCAGTCTGCCTAAAATGCACGTACAGGTGTGTGAGGTGTGCCGGGGTGCGACAGAGGGAGAGCAAGAGCTGCATGGGCAGGAGGCTTGGAGGTACAAAAGCTGACTGGACTGAGGGGGAAATGGGCCAAGGTAGGGAAAGTGATTAAGTGTGGAAGGGGGGAGGCCAGAACTGACTGTAGTGAGAGCTGAAAATAGATTGATTATGTACAAAGGGCATGGGTCCTCTACCCCCTCTGCACCTCTTTCCCTGCTCACCTCCCTCTACGTCGGTCTTTGTTCTCTTAGCCATCTGTGCCCCAACTACTGCCTCTCTCTACCTCTTGCTCTTGCCAGCTCCCTCCAGCCTCTCTTCCCACCCCCTTGTCTCTGACCCACAAAACCATTTTACTTTCTCCACCTCCAACATTTCATCCTGCCCCTCCAACCAAATCCCCAGCATTCATCTCTCTCCCCCCTGCCACTTTTCACACCACACCTAGCTCATCACCCTGCTCCTGTCTCTTACACACAACACACTCAATAATACAACCCAAAATGTATCCGTGCTCTCGGTGCAAGACAGGAAATGGGGAGGCACTTCTGAAACGTTGAGATACCGCCGTGAGAGGACATGCGAGCTCCCTGTTCAGGTCTATGCTGAGCTGCTGTACCAGCCAGGTGGACATGAGACAGATCTAGACTTTTAAATGCCTCAGATTGTCTAATATGGATACAACGGATGAGGAATCAGGCATTAGGCCCTTTTCTTTGGCCTGAACAGAGAATCTCTTCCATTTTTGGATACAGACTTTTAAAGAGGACATTTTTTTTAGATAATAAAAGAATTGCCCGGGCTTAAGAAGACCAGGTTAGGACAACGGACATGAACATTTTATAATTTATGCTGCTAGCCTGGGAGACTCCAGAGAGGAATGGAGAACCAGGCTTCCCCCCCGCTTCGGGGAAAAGGCCTGAGACAGAAACAGACACCATGGAGCTTCCTGAGAAAAACAGATGGAACTCCAGAGGATCAATGACCTATGCACTGAGAGAGACAGCACCACAATTAGACCCTGTTTTTTTGCACCCCAGAACAGCCCCCTGCTTGCCAAACTTGTTGGCTTGGCTCACTGGGGACCCAAGGTAGAAACATCAGAGCAAATGGCCCCTGAATTGTCCTTTAAGTGCTGGTAGCTGGGTGACTATCTGAAGCCATTGTTTTTTGACGTGCAGACACCCTCTTCCTGGATTAACCCCATTTATTCATGCAGTAACACACCCCTTCACAATGATCAGACAAACATAGGTAAGCCAGGATACCCCACGGCTACTGAGGCACTGAGGAAAGGATCTCAGGGGCAGAGCGCATCTGCACAGATGCACCTACTCTGCCTAGGCAGTCAGCAGACAGACCTGCTTTGCCACAGCGAGGGGGGCCAATGGGAAATGGGAGCAGGGAAACCACAGGTGGGTGAATATCTGGTTTTTGACTGAGAGAAATGCAGTTTATCTGGTGTGATTAGTGGAGGTATTCAAATGGTACAAAGGCAAGTGTGAGGTATGCATACTATAGGGCACATTGGGTTTTAAATGCTCAATACAAGCCCCTGGGCATTCTGAAGGAAAAGCTACTGTGGTTACTTTGCAAACATGAACCCTGCATAGCCCCGATGAGCCCACAGAAACCCCCCTGAGCTCCCCAGGAAGCTTGGCCTTGGCCTGGATAATTGCATTTGTGGGCCTCCGCCCTTGGGGCTGTGTCACAGGCAGGGGAACTTCAGGCTCACGCCTGTCTCTCTACAGCCGTGTCCAAAATTAATGTTTGTTCATGGTGTCACCGTTCTGATAAACAGCTCTAATTCCTAGAAACGCTGTCCCAGCCAGCAAGAAAAATTAAACTTAAAACTTTAATTTTTCTCTTTTTTTATTCGTAGATTAGATCTCCCCCTCCACAGTTCACCAACCAGAGCTGCATCAGGAAGAAAACAACTGGCTGTAATCAAGCACCGCTGCCTGTAGCCATGTTGCAATTTGTTTTTTAAAAAATGAGCTTTTATTCCCTAGGCCACTTTAGCAAACTCATGGAGTCCTTAGGCAAAGCTCCTCGGAAGCCAGTAGGTTATTTTTGCCTGAATATGGAGTGTAGGATTTGTCCCTGAGTGAGAAAGACTTGGCAGGGACAACAGTCACATTAAAAACTGATTGTCTTACTTTCATTTGCAGGGGTTCAGGGCACCAGTTTCTAAAGATTGAGGGGGCAGCTGGGACAGCAGAGGAGGGAAAGACACCGGAGGCTCAAGCCTTGTCCACACTGCACAGCTGTGTCCGCAAAAGGCAGCTTTTGCCGACAAAACGGTGGAGGTGGACACGTTGCAAAGCTCCTTTTGGTGGCAAAACTCTGCTGTTTTCTGACAAAATAAAACTACCTCGAGGAGAGGCATCGAGCTTTTTGCTGCAAAGTTAAAGCAACAAAGCGTCAGCGTAGACACTGCCATTTGTTATATCACCAGAACTGGCCTCCCTCACTATCCCACAATGCCCACCGTGACCGCTCTGCTCAGTGTTTTGAGTTCAGCTGCCCAGCAGGCATGCGCCCCCTCCCCTTTCAGAGCTCCGGGAACACGGGCAGCGGGTATCCTTACGTAATCAGGGGTATGCTGTGCCTTCCCAAACAGCCTAGCGTGGCCCTGCCCACACTCCACCCCCAGGCCAGGCCCCCTCCTGCACTTCCCAGAGCTCTCTGCCTTTTCGAGCCCAGGCTGGCTGGGGCTGGCTGGCCTGCCTCCCGCAGGGAGTCAGAGCAGCTGGTGCTGGGCCATGCCATCCAGAGGCTGGCTGCGCCGCCCAGAGCACCGAGCCTGGGGCCTCACCCCCGGTCGTCCAGCGCTGGGGCCAGGGGCTGTGGTGGGGGTGCTCTGAGCTCCTGCAGGGGAGGGGGGACAGAAGGGGGGGCATATGGGGCAGGGCCTTGGGCACAAGGGGAGGGGCTGGGGGCTAGCTTCCCCCAACGGCCTTGTCACCGGCCGCCCATGAGCTCGTTTCTATTTTCCGCTGTCCTGCAAAACACGGT
Source organism: Lepidochelys kempii (assembly GCF_965140285.1). Lineage (NCBI taxonomy): Eukaryota > Metazoa > Chordata > Testudines > Cheloniidae > Lepidochelys > Lepidochelys kempii. The sequence goes on from NC_136385.1 coordinate 5,659,471, forward strand.
TCAGAACGGAGAGGGGTTTTGGTCACACTGCTTTGTCCTTTTGTGCAAAAAGTCCGAAGAGCTTAAGACCATTTGGCTCAGCAGAGTCCTTACTTTTGCAAAACAAGGTCCTGCTGTCTTGTTAATACCAGCTCAAACCAAACCCACGCTCACGCCAATCTCAGCTAACAGCTAAAATCATATTGAAGCCTTTCACCAGTGTTAAACCTGTATCTACAGCATCACCCAGCTCTCCCCCCAAGACCAGTCCCGAGACAGCTGCCCCAGCATCCACCCCAATGACTGCTCTGGAAGACATTTCTTAATGGCTGTTTTTATGGCTCAGTAATGCAGACGTTGTTGCTTTAAAAATGCATCACAAACAGTGAAAGCGAAAGCTTCAGAGACTTGGTGGTGAGGAGAAGGGAACGCACGGGCTCAGTTGCCAGCTGACCGTGACAGGGAGAGACACTGCCCCCCAGTCCAAACAGTGCCCCCACTACAGGTCCCCCCGCCAGCACCCCCCAGGTACCCTCTGCACACACACACTCCTCCGGCTGCCCCAGACACCCCTCCAACACCCCTAAATACCCCTCCAGCACCCCCCGGGTACCTTCTCAGTACATGCACCTCTCCAGCTCCCCCACATACCCTGCTAGCACCCCCAGGTACCCTTCTCAGTACACACACACCCCTCCAGTACCCCCAAATGCCCCCTCCAGCACCCCCTTTCAGCAATATACACTCCCCTCCAGCACCCCCAAATACTCCAACAGCCCCCAGGTACCCCTCTCAGTACACAGACACCCCCACCAGCACCCCCAACTGTCCCGCCTCCCCCAACCCCACCCCCTTTTTGGGAATCTGAAATATGTCAACCCTAGGCGAGGTAGAGAGAGGTGGAACCAGAGCGATTGTGGGGTGCTGGCTAGGAAAGTGGGAGCCAGAGATGGGCTCTGGGGTGACGGGGGAAATGGAGCGTAAAGGAAGGGAGAGAGGTTCCAGGAGCCGACAGAGGAAGATCAGGGCCAGAGAGAGGCAGGATTGACTGATGCAGTTATTCCTCTATATGGATTTTAGGGTGGGGCTAACGTCAGGCTTATACCAGCGATTCACTTGCAACCTTCACTGCCGTGCACTGGCCACCACTCCATAATATCTAAACTAGTGGAGGTTTGGTAATTGCTAGCCCTTGTGGTTGCAAAGCTAATCTTACAGCCAGAACTACGTGCAAACTAGTCTGGTGTTGTCTTCAGCAGACAGCCTGAAATTACAGCTGGGAGGCTTTAACTCCCCTCCCTCCTGCGAATCATATCAGAGCGTTCAAATGTCATAGTTAAACTGTAGCATTAACATCAGCACTAATTAGTTCAGTGCTGAATTTTTGTGGCTGATGGGAAGCAGTGAAGCCGAGTTCTGAGGCTGCTTCTTTGTCAGCTCCTGTTGGCTTCAGTTTCTTTAGTCCCTGGGGTTGTCTCCCTCCAGCCTCCCACCCCAGGGATCATTATTGTTAACAATAAACCACCGCCATCTCCCTCATATTACCCTAACGTCTTCTGTAGTCAGGTTTCTTCCCTCCAGACCCCTTAGAATGATAGACTCATAGAAGATTATGTTGGAAAAGACCTCAGCAGGTCATCCAGTCCAACCCCCTGCTCAGAGAACCTGGCTTGCACAAACATTGATTGTTTCTCACATGTACATCTCTGTCTGTGTGATGCTTTTGCCAGGGACAGAACAGGAATGGAGTCTTAGAACTTAGTAAGTAATCTAGCTAGGTATGCGTTAGATTCTGATTCCTTTAAATGGCTGAGAAAAGAAGCTGTGCTGAATGGAATGGATATTCCTGTTTGTGTCTTTTTGTAACTTAAGGTTTTGCCTAGAGGGATTCTCTATGTTTTGAATCTAATTACCCTGTAGGGTATTTACCATCCTGATTTTACAGAGGTGATTCTTTTTTACGTTTTACTTCTATTAAAATTCTTCTTTTAAGAACCTGAATGCTTTTTCATTGTTCTTAAGATCCAAGGGTTTGGGTCTGTGTTCACCTATGCAAATTGGTGAGGAATTTTACCAAACCTTCCCCAGGAAGTGGGGTGCAAGCATTGGGAGGATTTTTGGGGGGAAAGACATTTCCAAACAACGCTTTCCTAATAAAATAAACCTGGATAAATGTTTGGTGGTGACAGTGGAAGTCCAAGGGCAAAAGGTAAAATAGTTTGTACCTTGGGGAAGTTTTAACCTAAGCTGGTAAAAGTAAGCTGAGGAGGTTTTCATGCAGGTCCCCACATCTGTACCCTAGAGTTCAGAGTGGGGAAGGAACCTTGACACCTCTGTAAACAGCTGGCCTGATGATTCCATAGTCTGGCACGACTCCCTCTGAAGCCTAGATTTTTAAAGCTCATGTGTGCCTGAAACACAACCTTTCCGAGACTGGTTTGTACTGCAATTTGAAAATGGATCGGCTGTGTGTGTAATGGTAACAGTGCCTCCCAGTGGACAGTCTGGTTAATTTCTTATTAGATATTCCTATAGAAACAGCTCACACGTTAGACTGATGTTTTCCCTGCCACATTTTCTATACTTATCTGTAAAGAGGGAGCTGGCCTTCCCTCTGCCAAGAAGGCACACATCACTTTATCAATACCTTCCTTGCAACGGGGAGCACAGGGCAAGCTCCATGCCGCTCATGCAGGTGCCAGAATGCTGTAGAGACAAAGCAAGATATCCCTGGCTTTATTATAATCTGTTGAATTATGACAAAATCCACGTGACAGATTAGTTCTGGAGAAGGTTAAAAGAATGAAGAGACTGAACAGCAATTTAGAACTATCTTAGCATAGAGAATTCAGGACACTAAGGCCAGATTCAGTTATGAAGGACAAGATTAAGATGTAGCCATGATTTGTGAGAGTGTTCGGAGGGTGGGGAGGGGTGAGCATTACAGGAGTGCATGTCAGTTAGATAAGGAAATGGTGGTTGTGATTACAACCTAAATACATTTCATTCAGACTGTAAAAGGAAACCCTGGGCTGAATAGGAAGTGAATAAAGACCAGGAGCTGAGAACATTGAAGGATTTTTCAGTGATGGTCATTTTCCCAAGGGGAATCAAATTTGTCCTCCTGCCCTGCCCCAACACACAATCATCTGGCTAGGCTGAAAGCATGAGAGCAGTTTGGGTGCTCTAAAGCCCGTCCCATTGTCCTTTTGTACACTAAGTATTCCCTAAAATGTATCCCAAAAACCTCCAGCCCCAGACAGAACTTTGACTTAGGAAACTCACAAGGCTCTGTACTAGATGCACAAGGGAAGACTCATCAGCAGGTTGGGAAATGGGGGAGAGGGGCAGTTTCTAACACCCTTCTTGGGCTTCCTTTTTCATTCTACTAGTTCTAGAAAGAGAAGTCAAGAACAATCCCCTTGGACTAATACTAATGACCATTTACTATATGGAGCACTTTACGAATGCTTGTCACTGCCCTCCAAGGTCTTTGTTATGGTGCAAGGAGACCAGAGGCCAAGTGACCAGCTCAGCTTTACAGAGGGGGAAGCAGGGGTGTCGAGTGCGGCTGGAAGACTTGCTATTTAAAAAAACAAGAGCTGCTTTGAAAAAAATGTCTTGATATTTTATCATTAAAGAGGCACAAAATGAACCCACCAGCCCTCTACCAAGAGGATGGATGGGAATTTAGGAACTTTAATGAGATTAACTGGGAAACACACTTCTCTAGGACCTGAAAGCCCATAGTAGGCTTGAGGAATGACTGTGGGTGAGCATACACCATAGGCTGCTTAGATTAATTATGTCACGGCAGTGATGACATAGGCCTTATAGCACTGAAGTGCCTGAACTTCTTGTCTTTCCTGAGTGGCACAGACATTATGTCACACTGCTTAGTGGACACAGCATTCCGACAGCGGTCACGCCAGTGCCAAACACCGAGAGAATAGAACCCCTTTACTCCCACGTGAGAGTCCTGTTTACACATCTCTGGCATGCCAGGGTACAATCCAGGCTAATGAGCAGCTCTGTCACCCCCCAGCCCTGCAGCCTTGAGTGCCTTACAAAGTCTCGCCAAAATAATTCCCACCTGGGCCACTCACAAACAGCCTAAGAGCATGCAAGCCAGCCCTGAGTGTCAGTGTGTAACTGCAGCCTGCCAACCACACCTGGGTTACACTCTAGCTCTCACCAGCCTGGGTTATACAGCAGGGTGACCCCAATACACACCCAGTTTTAGATTTTCTCCCAGAAATCTATGTCCTGTACTGCCCAGCCCTCTCCTGGACACTACAAATTATATTAAGTCCATTATACCTGTAAGATTATTCCTGTGCACACTATTTACCACCCCAAAAGAGAGTTACCCAGATACTTCAATTCAAACACACTAGACTAGATAAAACAATAAAACAAGTTTATTAACTACAATAAGAGATTTTAAGTGAATCCAACTAATGAGGAATAAAAGTCAGAAATGGTTACAAAGAAAATAAAGATGAAACGTTTACTAGTGTCTAACTTAAATTATATCCTCTTCAAGCAAAGTTTCTCACCACATGCTTTCAGCTGCCTTCCAGATCAAACTGTGTACATCAGACCCTCTTCCTCAGCATCCAGTGAATGCTTCCTTTCTCTCTTCAGGTGTAGTGAATGCCATGGGCAGGAAAGGAGGGGTTGTCCCTCCTTTTTATAGTTTCAGTCCCACTCTTGAAAAACATTTCCAGCTGCGGACTAGGACACACAGAGTTTATGTGGAAGCTGGCTCTTCCTCACACCTTTGAGCTTCCTTTGTTTCCCTTCTTCTTGAAGACGATTTACTGATTAAATGCAAATTCAGGGAGGCACATTCCTTTCTCGAGACCACACCTGGTTGCCATCTTCTGCGTGAGCAAGGCTGTGGAGTTGGGAACACGGGTCAGTAATATCATACAGGGAAATCTTATAAAACTTTACATACAATGTTGAGACACATATCTTATCAGGACAATCAACAACTTGTGAGTTTTCGAATTATACCTCACAAGGCATACTTTGTACAAAGATTATTACAATAGTACGTAGGGTGTGAATACAGGAACGTATTTGGTCCCAGCCTCATTACTACATGTGGCAGGGAGTTCCTCAGGCTAAACCTGTGGGACAGAGACATTTATTTTTTCCTTTTCAATCAGTTTTAAAAGTGATTTCATTTCCTTGTGTGGTGTGGAAGCTTGGACAGCACAGCCCCTTTCACTCCCACAAACACACAGTATTGAGAGATTGTTTGAAGTGACCTGAGACTTCAGACAAGGCAGGCGAATGACTTTGAAAGCTTGGTTTTATTGGAAGTAACCTAGTAGCACCTCAAGGCCCCAACTGAGATCAGGGTCCCCGTTGTGCCAAGCGCAGCTCAGATGCTGGCCGAGGATGGGCCACCGTTGTGCCAAGCGTGGCTCTGATGCTGGCCAAAAGCAGGCCTCCTGCCCTAACCCACTAGACCCCACTCCCGTCCACAGCTCCTGGGATAGAATCCAGGAGTCCTGGCTCCCAGCCCTGCCAGGGATGCTCTGGGTGGGAGGTTTCAAGTTCAGCAAGGGGCATCAGGATATGGATCTGGAGCGTCCCACATAGTGTTGCCTCCTGCATGATTTTTAATTGGCCTGCCCGGTTTTTGTCCTGTCTTGCCTGTTGCCAGTGAAAAAAATTATCATATGGGGGTTTGATGTCCCTCTGCCAGACGTGAGTATGGACAGCCACCCGTGCAGTGAATTTGTATCTACCATGCAAGACATGTGGCTGGGAGTGCAGCTGGCCCTACTCAGCCTGCCGAACCACGGCAGCTCCTCTCAGCGCCAGGTAGTGAGCTTCACTCACAGCTCACCAACAGGGAGGGGTAGGTGCAGGGTGGGAGAGGCAGGATCTTCTGGGAGGGGATGCTGGGGGGAAGGCTCCCTCCCGGGCTGTAGCTCCTGTGAGGCGCCAGGTGTGGGGGCTCATGATGAGCAAGGCAAGGGCTCCCTGAGTTACGTGTCAGAAAGAACAGTTGTGGTCACAGCTGTGGGGAAAAGGGCCAGAGCCTCACCCCTGTTCACCACTGAACAACTCTTCTATTCCCCAAAGGGAAGCGCCATTCATCCTTTATGTATTTGTTAGTATCTCACCAGGGCAGGAGAATGCCACTCTGAGGATCTGTCATTCCCTAAGAGAGCATAGGAAAACCTATATAGAGGTTTGGGGGTCATTTTTGTTGCCCGCTTACTCCACGTTTTAGCTTGGGACAATGAGATTTTTAGTGATAATTGTCAGCAAATATCAGTTTTACCGCGCACCCCCCGAAACCAAGGGAAAAGGTTTCCGTCGATCACAATCAAAACATGCAGCTAGACAAAGAAAGAAAGCTGTTCCTGGAGAACTTTCTAGTGTCCCACCTTATTGTGTAGAAAATGTGTGGCCATGTGGGTGTCACTGGGGCTGCTTTCAGGATAATTACATTGTACAATTTGACATGTGATGTTGACAATTTGTGTTTTTAAATGTTATAAATAGGCTTGGCAGAATTCTTTTTTTAAAATAATTTCCATGGACAGTCCTGTTTATTTCTGAGCAAATTTTTTTTATTTTTATTCATTTAAATTTTCAGTTGTGGAAAATTACTGGGGGCGGTGGGGAATCAAACCCAAATTCTGTAAAGACAACAAATGTTGATTTTAAAAGGTCACATTTTATAACTATTCAAACACAAAATATTAACATCTTGTGTCAAAATATATAGCCTTAAATCAAACTCTGATATGTTCTCAAGTGGAAATTTTTGATTATTCGTGATAGAAATATTTTGTCAGCAGTTTGCCTGTGTGTGATGAATTCAACATTTACAAATAAAAATCCAGTCCTTTCAAGCATCGATATAAAGCTTTACCTTTCTGAATCTCAACCTCTACTGACATTAAATAACAGTCTGACCATCACATATGGCCTGACTCCCGACACACACAAATTCCCACAACCAGGATAATTTAAATTGATAAAAATGGGGGTGGGAAGCTTAAACCCACAATTTTCCACATCAAAATGTAAATCAATAGAATTCTAAAAAAAATGCCTGTGAACGTATCCTCAGTGTGCTCCACTAAAATGATAAAAAGGTTTATAGAATTCTGCCCAGCCTAATTTGAGTTACAATTAGCTCGAGTTGGCACTCGGACCTCTTTTGTTGGTTGGGGATTGGCAGTGGCTGGTCTTTCTGCGTCTTGGAGGTGGCAAACATAAGGGGTTGGGGTTGGGTCTGGAGCAACCCAGAGGGAGGCAAAGCCGGGGGGGGGTGCTAAGATTGGCAACTCGTGCCTGTGGGGGAAGGGGGACAAGGAGGGGGGCAGAGTGAGGGTGCCCAGCTTCAGCAATTAAAATTTGGGGGTTCTGTGACCCATCTAGGGGAGCGCATGGGGGAGGGGCTATTGTTTTGGGGCATCGGAAGCAGGGGGGTTGCCAGCGGTTGCAATCTGGGTCAGGCGAGGCCCCTCGCCCTCCACAGCGTCCTCCATCATCTGCTTGTACTGGCGCTTGAAGAAGCTGAACTGGAAGGAGACAGCCGGGGGAAATGGTGAGAGCCAGACACACACAGGCCCATGGTCGAGGAGGAGGAGGGACAGGCTGTGGGAACCTCTGAAGGAAAGACCCTTGCCCCTTCTCCACCAGCTGGGAGAACCACAGGCCCCACCCCCAGGGTGATGGGCAGTGGGGGAGGGGTCCAAACCCTGCCCCCCTCACCTTGTAGAGGGCTGCGGTGATGAGAGCCAGCAGGATCAGGCCCCCCACGCTGCTGCCCACGATGATGGGCAGGTAGTTATAGACCTCGGAGCGCTCCACCAACGTCTGCACCTGGAGGAGAGTAGGTGTGAGATGGGGACCCAGGAGTCCTGGCACCATCATCCACCCCTGCTCTAAATCCCCAGACCTCACTTCCTCCCAGAGCAGGGACAGGACCCAGGAGTCCTGGCTCCCCCACTAGCCGATGCTCTCTCTATCCCGGGCGAGGTCACTCTGGTACCTGGCGCTGGACGAATCCCTCCTTCTGGGTGTATTTCTTCTCCTCGTATTCAATCCGGGCCTCGCTCACCAGACTCACTTTCTGCTGCTGAGTCTGGAACAGAGAAATTCTCCGTCCCTGACCAGAAATGGCACAAACCAGCCCGGAGCATTGTCCCAGTGGGACCCAGAGCAATTTACAGGCTGTTCACATCGGAGCAATCACTTGCCCGGCACTGAGATGCAGCCAGCTCTGGGGAGGGGCTCAGGGGCTGTTCACATGGGGGGGATTCCTCGCCTGTTGCTGAGAGGCAGAGGCAGCTCTCATACCTGGGAGACCCACTGGAAGCTGACGTTCCCTTTGATCACAAACTCCAGCGGTTGCCGCATTTCCAGGGAGGCGATTCTGCACCGGATCTTCTTACAGGTGGCCACGGAGCAGTCCTGGGGGCGGAAGGATATCACCGGGTAGGGCAGGGGGTGTGCAGGGGCTCAGCATAGCCATGCGGGTCTGGGTCTATCTATAGTACTTGCTGTCTGAGCTAGTGCAGAGGGAGAAGAGTGGCTGGGATCCGCACCGGTCCATACTCACCAGCAGGGGGCGCTCGCTCATCTGCTTCACAAAGTCCTTCGAACCCGGCATTTCAGCCTCACTGGTGCACTGAGCCAGCTCGGGCTGGGGAGGGAGACAGACACGGTGTTAATGGGGGTGGGAATGGGACATGGGGCCTTTCCCCTCTAGGGGGCACCAGCACCAATCTGGCACCAGGGCACAGGACTGGCTGGCTCAGGGGCTGGGGAAGGACCTGGGGAAGGTCGTTCTCCCCCAGGCAGCCTGTCCCAGCAGGGGGCGCTGTAGGGCTGAGCAGGTGTCACTGGGCCCATCTCACACACACAAGGGCAGGGAGAGGCAGGTACCTTGGAGGGGACAACCTCAGAGGCGTCCCACACCCGGACCCCGCTCAGCTCCACGGGGAACTGGAACGTGACCGAGATGGGGACGCTTCGCTGCTGCAGGTTCTTGACCTGAAAGAAACAGACTCGCTACAGGGCACTGCAGGAAGAGAACCCAGGAGCTCTGATCCCCAGCCCCCGCTCTGACCCTCAGATCCCACTCCCCTGCCAGAGCTGGGGATAGAACCCAGGAGTCCTGGCTCCCTGCCCACCCCCACCTTCATCTCTCTGTGCTCTAAGCCACTAAATCTGACTCAGGCGGTTCCACTCCCTCCCTCTTGCCCGGTCTCCCCCCTCGCACTCTGTGCTGCCGGCCTCACCTCGTACCCATGTGTCACTGGCATACTTGTCCCTGCGTCCTCGGCGGAGAAGTTGACGTACTTGGTCGACTCCTCGAGGCTGGGGGAGGAAAAGGACGGAAGGAAGGAGAGAGACGGGAGTGTGCTGGATGGGGCTGGAGAGTGGCGGTGGGTGGGGACGCTGTGCTGCAGGGGGCGGGGATGGGGGCTCAGTAGGGGGCGCTCTCCCCTCTGTCTCTGCACGGACCTACCTGGTGAGGATGAGGAAGATGCCGTACTTGACCGGCAGCTCCGCCCGGTGAATCATGCGCTCGGTGATGGGGCCGCCATTGTCACTGTGGGGAGGGGAGGGCAAAGGGGAGAGATGTGAGGAGATGGAGCCAGTTAACTGTGCAGGGAGGCTGCACCACAGGCCTCTGCATCGTCCTGCTCCATGCACGGCCCATTCCCACTGCCCCCCCACCCCACCCCTGGCCTGCACGGCCCCCTCACCTGCTGGCAGTGGCCGTGATCTGCAGCCTGTCCCCCAGGTCGGCCTCAGAGGAGACAGCGAAAGTGGCGACAAAGATGGCCTGGAAAACACACCGGGGTGGGGAGGTGAGAGAGCCAGTGGACTCAGGGCCTGGGGAACTGCCAGAGACTGCGGGGGCGGGGCAGGCACAGAGGACGGTGGGGGGCTTTTGTATGAACTTAGAACAAATGGTCCCAGAGTGGCAAATGGTGTTAACATGACCCTGTCCCTGTCCAACATTAAACAGCGTTAACCTGGTTTGGGGTCCAGAGATCTCAGCCGGCTCCATGCCATGGCAACACCCCATTCACCGTCATTTTAAGGACCCCAAATGAGGAAGGCAACAGCCCCTCCCTTTGTTTTTTTCTCCACCAGTGAAGCCTGATTTCCAGCCCCTCAAGTCTGGCCCTTGGCTTCCAGCCCCGGCAGGGCCGGACCCCAGCCCTGGAGTGATTTCAGGGCTCTATTTGCACTGATTCTCTGGGCTCCCCCGGGCACTTTCCCCAGCACATTGTTTGTCATGGGCTGGGCTGACTCCTGGGAACTGCCCCTCTCTGCTCCCAGCTGGGCTCACCCCTGGGGAGTCCACAGGCCAGGGCCCATCCCTACCTCAGCCCCGCTCCAGAAGATGGGGAGGTTGATGTGACAGGTGCTGTTCCTTTGAGATTGTTCCTCTGAGCCCTCCGCCAAGCTGCACTTAATGGCCAGGGGCCTCCTGTTAGACTGAGCACAGGGGACCAGCCAGTGAGACAGAGGGCCACAGACCCCTGCTGAGTCCCCCATCTCCTCCCTGGAGCACAGAACCCCGTGCTGAGCCCCCTACCCGCTCCCTGCGGCACAGCGCCCCCTGCTGATGCCCTGACCACTCCCTGCAGCACAGTGCCCGCTGCTGAGCCCCCTGCCCTCTCCTTGCATCACGACACCACCTGCCAAGCCCTCACCCACTCCCTGCAGCACGACACTCCAGACTGAGTTCCCAGCCCACTCTCTCCTGCATGGTGCCCCCTGCGGAGCCCCCCACCTGCTCCCTGCAGAGCAGCATCCCCTGCCAAGTCCCCTGCCCACTCTCTGCAGCACGGCTCCCCACTGCAGAGCCTGCCCCTCATGCCTGGTGTGTTGGGGTACCTGGAGCAGCAGGACCCGGCGGTAGGACAGCGCGGCCGGGTAGAAGAACCGCACCGTGGTGCTGTAGGAATTCTCCCCGCGGTTCTCGATGGAGACGGTGATGTTGAGTTCAGGGCTAATGCCCACCACCAGGGTGCTCAAGCTAAGGGGGAGACAAAGGGGTGAGCTTCCTCAGGGCAGTGCCCTGGCTGCTCTGTGAACTTCCTCTAGCAGTGCCCAGCCAGGGACCGCAGTGCTGCGAGCTTCCTGAAACAGTGCCCAGCCAGGGACCCCAGTGCTGCAATCTTCGCCACAGCAGTGCCCCCCACCCAGGATCCATCAGCACTGGAAATCCAAACTGTGATCAAGCTGGACGGGTCCTCCCATGGCGGGTGTTTTTGTGGGGAGGATTCTGTGACTTACCCAGAGAAATTGAAGGAGACTCCTAACTGGTCATCGCAGCGGCCATCCGTGCCGCAGTCTTTCTGAAACAGGAGCTGGGGGGAGGCCAGGAGGGCAGGGGTCAATGGGGAGAGGGCTGCAGCACCATCTGCCAGAGCGACACTGCAGGGACCCAGTGGCCCTCCAGTTATCCCAGCACCTCCCAGTCCCCTGCACAGGGGACAGCTGAACCCATCATCAGCCCTGTCCTTGCTACCCACCCACTCACCCAAACCCCTCCTCCCCCTTCCCCTCCCGGCTCTGGCCAGAAAAAGTATCACAGTTCTAGGGGTGCCAGGGCAGGGGGCCTGCCTGGCTCACGGGGGGATGGGGAACAGAGCGTGGGGCCTTTCCCCTCTAAGGGGCTCTGGCCAAAATAAGTTTTGAAAAATTTTCAGCAAAAATCATGTTTTTAGCCAAAAATATTTTGGTTTTTGGACAGAAATTTTGGGAACTTTGAGGAGAAGTTGGAATGTTCCCACCCAGCGGAGACAGGTCCGTAGCCAAGGCAAACTCGGCCTCCGTCTCTGTCGCCCCCCAGTGCCTGCACTCTGGAAGGGGTTTAGGAAGCTGCTGCTGGCTCTGAACTTTGCAGTCTCTCGCTTTGGAATGCCAACGTCACTGGTTCGATCCCTGCAGCAGACCCACCGCGAGGCCCGGCTCTGGCACCTTACCAAGCCTGCAGACACCAGTGCAGAGTCCTCGCTCAGGATGGGTCTGAGGCGGCTGGCAGCAGTGATGGGATCCCCCGTCAGGGTGTAGTTGAGATGCAGGGTGATGGGGGTCAGGGTGTCCTCTGGGCAGAGCTGGGGAGACAGAGAGACATGTCGGGCCCCTGAAGGGTAATGGGGGGCTGGGCACTGGGTGGGACCCGGAGAGATTTTGTTCTCTGGGTGATTTGGGAGCGAGGGGCAGAGTTGGAGGGGCAGACACAGTGGGAGGGAAAGAAATTAGGACTCTCCCACACTCACAGGAAATGTTATCCGGTACGTCTCACATCTCGTCTCGATGCCGAGCTGCAGCTCCCTGCTCAGGACAGGGCTGGTGAAGTCGAAGGTGACTCGGATATTAGTCCTCCCGGGGTCCAGGGCCAGGCTGTACTGGATGGTGCTGGAGATCCTGTCACCTACGGGGGAGGGGAAATGAGGGACAGAGAGAGACAGAGTGGGAACCTCAAGGGGAAATGGGACACGGGGCCTTTCCCCTCTACGGGGCACTAGCTCCAGTCCAGCTCCAGGGCAGGGAACTGGCTGGCTCAGAGTGCAAGGGAATGGGGGGTGGGGGGTATGGCCTGACCTAGGCTGTCCATGGTGCTCTTAGTGATGGTAAAGCAGACCTCCGCCTTGCTGGCCTCTGTGTTGAGCTGCTCCTGCCCCTGGCAGTCGAAGGCCGAGGTTGGGATCGTGGGGGGCTGGAAGCTGATGGAGACCCCGACTCTGAGCACCGGCCGGGACCTGCCATGGGGGGAACAGAACCATCACCCAGCTGCTCTCTGCAATGGGGCCAGGACCCCTCCCTCCCCTGAGCCTCCCACCCAGCCTGGAGGTGCTCACAGCACCCCATGGAGACAAGTTATGGATATAGAGCTCTACTAGAGGAGATGCCGGGGGGCAGAGAAGGGAGCAGCCAAGCAGGGGCAGCAGGTTTGTATAATTTTTGGTGGTGCCCAGAACAGGTCTAAGTCCTGTCCTCCCCCACCCCCACCCCGCCACACACACATACCGGCCTAAGGCTCTGGAAGGGAGTTTGGGTGCTGGGTGTGGGCTCTGGGCTGGGGCAGAGCGTATGGGTTCAGGAGGGGGTGCCAGTTCTGGGAGGGAGTTTGGGAGTAGGAGGGGGTTTGGGGTGCCACACAGCCCCCCACCACCACACTCCCTGGACACGTGATGTCCGGCACCCTCACGCACAAATCCACAGTGCCCTGAACACCACCACCCCTGCACCAGCACTCCCCTGCCCTCAGCCCCACCTCAGCCACCTCAGCCAAGAGGAGCAAGGGCGGGGGAGGAACCGGGGAGGTGTGTGGGGCCAGCGGTGGAACTCGGACCCAAACTTTGGTGGAGCCGGGCCCCCAGGCCCGGAATATTCCTGGAGCTCGAGCACCACAGGCTCATGCAACTCGCTGGCCCTGCAGCAAAGCGATCATTGTGCCTTTCTCCAGTACAGACAGACAGACAGACAGACAGACACACACACAATGTATTGCTACTGTGTGCATCCTGGTCTACACTACAGATAACTGAGCTTAATGAAGCATGGCAGATTACTGGTTCTCATTCTCAAAATGTTGCCTCAAAGCCTCCCTGTTTCGAATAGCCCTCATTGTGCCCCTCCAGTAGCCATGGTTTCTGGCTGCTCAAAATCAGCCGCCGGGTGATCTGGCTCAGCACTCCACCCCAGGCAAGCTTTTCACCCTTAGCCCCACAGGCAGCTCTGACCATTGGAATGGTTTTCCTCACTAAGATCTAACCTTCCCTATAGGCATCGCCAGCCTGCTTTTAATGTGCCAAAGGCACATTCCACAGTCACTCTGCATCTACTCAGCCTGCTGTTGAAGAGCTCCTTGCTGCGGTCCAGGTTTCCCATTTAAAGCTCCATGAGCCATGGGAGTAAGGGATACGCTGGGTCTAGCAGGATCACGATGGGCATTTCAACATCCCCCACTGGAATCTTTTGGTCTGGAAAGAAAGTCCCTGCTTGCAGCTTTCTGTGCAGGCTGGTGCTCCTGAAGATGCGCACGTCATGCACCTTCGCAGACCACCCCATACTGATGTCAGCAAAACACTCACAGTTATCTACAAGTGCCTGAAATAACATGGAGAAGTACCCCTTTCTGTTGATGTACTCCATCACAAGATGGTCCAGGGCCAAAATTGGAATATGCATTCCATCTATTACCCTTCCGCAGTTATGGAATCCCATTTCTACAAAGCCATTCACTATTTCACGTACATTGCCAAGAGTCGTGGTCCTTCATAGCAAGATTCAATTATGGCCCTGCGTACTTGCATTAACGCAGCCCCTGCAATCGACTTCACGACTTCAAACTGATTCACAACCAACTGGTAGCAGTCCAGGGTCACCAGCTTCCACACTGCAATTGCCATGCACTTCTCCACCAAGAGGGCAGCTCTCACTTTGGTGTCCTTGCACTGCAGGGCTGGGGTGAGCTCCGTACACAGTCCCAGGAAGGTGGTTTTCTGCCTCCGAAAGTTCTGCACCCACTGCTCGTCATCTCAGAGCTGCATAACAGTGTGATCCCACCAATCAGTGCTTGTTTCCCAAGCTCAAAAGCGACAGTCCACTGTGTTCAGCTGCTCCATGAATGCCAAAAGTAATCTGTGTTGTTTCTTTCCATGGCACACAGCATGTCAGGCATCTCTAGTTCCTGTTCAGATTGGGAGCTCATGATATACTGCATGACCATCCACGATTTGTTCGCAGTAGTTATCACAACAGTACAGATCAGTGCAGGATCCATCTTTTCAGACGGAGATGGCAGGCTCACAGTAAACAAGAACCATTGAAAAATGCCACAGAATGCAGTCAAAAGCCCATAGACTGCTGTGACGGAAAGAACTGCATCATGGGACATTGATTCCATACCCATGATGCACTGTGATCCACTCCACCATCACATAACACCCAGCTGTGGAATGTGGCGAGTCGCACACTGAGATAGGTACCCGCAGTGCACTGCTCTCACTCTCAGTGCGACTGTACCAAGTGTGGATGCGCTCTGCTGACACGAGGACCGCAGTGTGGACATGGAATAGGGATGAAATTGTTACACTTTCAGATCGTTGGAATAATTTATATCAAAAATATGCTTTAGCGTAGACAAGGCCTGAGATTGTCGTTTGGAGCAGTGCAACGTTATTTACCTCAGCAGCAGGACCTGCCCTTGTGCCCCCACTGCGATGTCCGGCAGTCCATCCCCCGTCAGATCTGTCCCACCACTGACGGCCTGGCCAAAGTAGTGCAGCCTGCTGGGAAACCGTGACCCCTCGATGCGCTGTGGGGCAGAGAGAGCAATAAGGGATGCAGAAGGGGTGAGTACACTGTATAATGGGCACTAAGGGGCTGTGGGCCCCATGGTGTCCCTTCAGGGCTGTGTACTGACCCGTCCCCGCAGGAGCTGGGCTCACCTGTCTGTACTGGGGACTGAGACCTCCCTTTTCCCCATGGAAGATGTACAAGGCCCCATGATTGTCATTCTCCATGGGAGCCCCAATGGCCACATCTGTGTGTCCGTCCCCGCTGATGTCCCCGATTTCAGACATGCTGGCCCCAAAGCGCCCAGACACTTCCCCCATCTGCCCATGTAGTGTCTTGTTGCAGAACATCGTCGTCCCCTGCAGGCCCAATCCAAAAAGACACATGGAGAAAGGATCAGCACTTGCTGTCATCAGAGAGTGATCCCTAGCAAGCTCCTTTTCCTCTCTGCAGCACAGTGTGCCCTACCCCCAACTCTGGGGCACTGGGGCCAGAACTGACTGGGAGGGAAGAGTGCCCCCTACTGAGCCTCTACCCCGCTTCCTGAAGCACCATGCCCCCTACTGCAATACTAATTGTCACAGCATCACGGCAGTCCAGGCAAACAAGAACCCCAGGCCACCCATCTTCCCCAGTGCTGCGCTCCTCTTTCTTACCAGCAAGTCGATCGGGCAGATATAGACCCGTCCTCCATTCAGGGGTGTATGGTACATGGGGGCTCCAATTAGAACCAGGTCCGTGTTCCCATCTCTGTTGAGGTCCACAGTGCACAGTGTACACCCGAAATATGAGCCAATCTGGAGAGGCAGATAAGCCACCCCCTCAATTTAGTCAACTCCTGCTTCTTCTCCCACTGAAACCCTTCCCACCCTCTGGGGATAAGGATTCAGTCCCAATGTCCATTCCATCTTTAGCCTCACCCTCCCAAAGTGCAGCCGGTGGGGCTATCTCTGTAAGTGTTCTTGAACAGACAGGCAGCTAGATCTTGAAGGGATGGGGATGCTGAATGCTAACTGTGGTGCAATTCTTTTTAGAGGCTGGGCTATCACAAGTCAAGTCCCTCACTGACTGAGCCACTGTTGTAAGTTTTGTTTAGGTGGCACGAATAGGCAATTGGAGCTTAGAGAAATTCACTTTGTTAATGTAGTGTGATCTTTTTCAGACACTGTTAATATCACTAGTAATGTTATTTCCTTGCCTGAGTCTCTCTAGCCTAGATCCACAAAGGTACGTATGTGCTTAACCCCCCGGACTTAACTGCCTCTGTGAGCAGCAAAACCTCTGCCTGGCTGCTGCTGACCCCTGTCGGTGCCTAAACTGACTCGGTGCCTACGTTTTTGCAGCAGAAGCTCCTTTGTTGCTGTCCCAATGGCAGGGCTTGTGCCTTACTGTCTTACTCTAAACATGCAGTTGCCCAGTGCCCATTTCCCCCTCCCCCCGCCATCCCAGCATGGTCCACAAACTCGGGGAAGACAGGCACTCCTCCATCTAACTCCTCCTCTGGTAGGTGTCATCAGAGGAGAAGGAATTGAACAGGACCCTGCTGTTTCTCAGTTCAGTGCTCTAACCCCTAAGCTGTGGGATATTCTGATATGGACTCCCTCAGTCTCCCCTGTTAATTGAGTAATTAAGTGTCAGTTGGGCCACAGAACATATGCAAATCACAACCACCGTACAGCCTGAGAGAGGAAGCTACATGGTTAAATCCTTCTTCTTAAGAAGGCAAAGCAGGGATTTGAACCATGGGTCACCTGTGTCCTAGGTGAGGACTCTAACCCCTAGGCTGTAAGGGAATCCTCTCTTTGTCTCCTCCAGCTGGTTTGTGAATATCTTGGCAGCTCTGAGCATGCCTATTGGATGAGACTCAACATGTGGGGTAGGTGAAGAGTGCCCGTGTCTCTCTCTCCCCTCCCCCCATTCATCGATCACGGGCAGAGGCAGGTGCCTCCATGCAGCATCACAATGCCTAAGTCCCTTGGTGGGTCTGGGCCTCTGTCTGTATCCACCTTATGAGTTCCGTCTAGACTGTAAGTGAAGGTAACAGAAGTGGATTATGGGAGAGATGCTGAATGTAAGCTGTGGTGCAGTTCTCTAAACCAGTCAAGTTTACCCCTTCCTGAGGCTCTCTGACCGAATCGTTCCTGAAGGTGAAGCCAAACACAAATATTGCACCATGTCAAAAGCTTACAGGCTTCCTCCAGTGCTCTCCTTCTTTCACACCCACAATCCACATTACCTGTAACACTCCCCATACCTGCTCTCCCAACAGCTCTGATCTGGGTGTCCATTCCCCACCCCTGGTATCTTGGCTGAACAGGATGACTTTGCCAGTGCGTTGGCAGTGAGGGATCCCGACCATGTAGGTGCTCTGCCCACTGGCTGTGATGACCTGAGATGAATAACCTCAAAGGAAAAGAGAGACATGGGGAGGTGACATGGGAAACAGCCATACAACAGTTTGACGGGTTGGACCACCCCGTCTGGGATGCCACTTGATGTACTGGGTTTTCACTGAGCCTCTCCTGCTTCACCAGCCTGGATTCCGTCTCCCTGTTTTGCTGAATTAGGCTCTCCAGTCTTGTGCAGCACACACACACAAATAGGGCCACACCCAGCTGCAGACACAGACTGAAGTCAGCTCTATGTGAGAGGACTCACCTGGAACTCACGTACACACCCTTTTGGGCAATAAACTCGAAACAATACTGTCTTACACTGTACAGAGAGATCTGCACAGTGCAAGCTCCTAAAAATTCACCCTCTCCCTCAATGTGGAGAGAGATGTGCACAGCTACTTTTACCCCCACCCCTCACCCCCCGGTATGAATTGCACAAACTGGGTTATACTATAAACAAGAAATAACTTTATTCACTACAAAAGGTTAATTGTAAGTGATTATAAGGGAAAGCAAACAGAACAAAGCAGATTACTTGAATAAATAAATAAAACCTGCAAACTGATCATAACACACTAGATAGGTAGGATACAAATAAGTAGATTCTCACCCAAAGAGATAAACAGGCAGCACATTCTTAAGGCACAAGTTGCCTTGGCTTTCCCAGGTTTTCATACTCAGGCTAAAAATTCCTCTACCCTGGGACCATCACTTCCCACAGTTCAATCCTTGCCCCTCAGATATTTCCAGGTGTAATGTTGTAGGGAGAGTGATGTCCCCCATGATATCATTGTCCACTTTTTATATCTTCTTCCCACTCACTGGAAAGCTCTTTTTCTGTGACTTGGGACAAACAGTTCCCATTGTGTAGTGCTATCTCTGAGAGGTTTGTATTGTACCCAGTTCCTGGGGTAATCCATGTGCTTATGTGCATTTCCTCAATAAGCCATTAACACTCTTTGGCCTTCTTACTGTTGTACCTGAAAGGCTGCTTGTGGGTGTTGTGAACCTCGCCACATGTTTCAGTAGCACATATGTAGCCAAACTTCATAACTTCACATAGAAAGATAACACATACAATCCAATGAGATTAATCTTTAGCAGACCAAGACTTTTAGAATAATCCCTCACAAGACATACTTTGTACAAAAAATATCCTAATTACATGACAGTGGTGAATATTGGGGTGTCAGGGTGTCATAAACAGTGCTACACAGAGATCCCTTTCCCAGAACGAAGAGGCAGCCACCTCTGGGGTGAGGAACAGGGGCTGTTTAAATAGGTAAGGGGAAATCTTTGGGTTTGTTCTTACTGAGGGACGCATCATTCATGTCCCCAGAGGTTCTGGGTATGTTGATAAAACTCAGCTTCCCACTGCTCCCATATAGGTATATCCCACTGTACTACTCAGAGGCTCTCACCACTCCCAGCTCTGGATTCCCAGCAGCTCCCTGTCCCACAGAATCATAGAAGATTAGAGTTGGAAGAGACCTCAGGAGGCCATCTAGTCCAACCCCCTGCTCAAAGCAGGACCAATACCAACTAAACCATCCCAGCCAGGGATTTGTCAAGCCGGGCCTTACAAACCTCTAAACATGGAGATTCCACCACCTCCCTAGGTAACCCATTCCAGTGCTTCACCTCCCTCCTAGTGAAAGAATGTTTCCTAATATCCAACCTAGACCTCCCGCACGGCAACTTGAGACCATTGCTCCTTGTTCTGTCATCTGCCAGCACTGAGAACAGCCGAGCTCCATCCTCTTTGGAACCCCCCTTCAGGTAGTTGAAGGCTGCTGTCAAATCCCTCCTCACTCATCTCTTCTGCAGACTAAATAACCCCATCCCCTCAGCCTCTGCTCGTAAGTCATGTGCCCCAGCCTCCTAACCATTTTTGTTGACCTCCGCTGGACTCTTTCCAATTTCCCCACGTCCTTTCTGCAGTGGGGGGCCCAAAACTGGACACAATACTCCAGATGTGGCCTCACAAGTGCCAAATAGAGGGGAATCATTAGTTCCTTTGATCTGCTGCCAATGCTCCTACTAATGCAACCCAATATGATGGCCATCTCGACCTTGAAAACCCATTCTAAAGCCCCAGGGCCCCTGTGGCCCCTGCCCCAGCTCTGTTACCTTTGCAGGTGAAGATCTTCTCCTGCAGCTGGTTCTGGATGCCCTGGAGGACATCGAAATTGTCTACCAGGAAGACATGCTCATTGGTGGGCTGAGAGGCGATCTCCTGGAGCTCCTGTTGGGCAGTATCACTGGAGAAGGCCTCACCGACCTTCATGGAGTAGAGGGAGGTACAGGGGAGACCAGGGCATTGGCATCAGTCACAGCCGAGAGCCCTGGACCAACACCCACCCACCCCGAGCTCTGCTGGGCCCTCTAGAGGCATGGCTCAGCCAGCGCCATGTGCTCCTCCGGTGAGTGGGGGGCCGCTGGAGCCTGGAGTTATGGAGCCTGCCTCATTTCAGCACCGAGTTGTGTCAGTTGTACTAGCAGCAGGGCACAGGGGTCTCCTTGCCATGGGGATTGTCAGCTCTCTGGGGCCCAGCATGGCTCAATCTCCAGGGCGTAGTGAGGGGTGAGTTTAACGGGGGGGCTATATCTCAGAAACCCCTTGTTCAAATTTAGACCACTAATCTTAACCTGCATCACCATGAGGCAAACCAAACTTTATGACAATCTGAGTCAGCACGTGAACCGCAGGGCAGTCAGAAAACCCAACCTTTAACTAGAAAGCTCTGCTCAACCTGAACAACAGTGGAGCTCCAGCTCTCCTATAACGTCACACGTTGACCCAATTACAACCCAGGGTCAGTTCTTCTCCCTTATCTGGTGGGAACCTAGACATGGGCTCAGATCCCTACTAGTTCTCCGCGCAGCCACGGCTCACCCCGATGGCGTAGCGGATGATTCCAGCTCTCTCAGCCTCGGGGATGGCATCTGAATAAGAAAGCGGGTCGTTGTATTTCTGCCCATCTGTGATCACAATGAGAACCTTGGTGGCCTTATCCCGAGCGCCTTTCCCAGAGGTGAACAGCTCCTGCCTGGAAAAGGGGAGTGGGGAATGCATGGGAGGGTTATTGATATGTAATAAAATGTAGCGCTTGTCCACTGCTTTGGCATTACAGATCTCAAAGTCCTTTACAAGGAGGTCACCATCATGTCCCCATTTTACTGATGGGGAAACTGAGGCATAGGGCAGGGACGTGCCTTGCTTAAAGTCACAACACAACAGAGGCTCAGAGTTGGCAATCGAACCTCAAAGTCCTGGCTCCCAGCATCCCCACCCCACTTTAACCTACTAGTCCCCAGTCCCCTCCCACAGCTGGGGATAGAACCCAGGGGATATCCCTTAGCTTGCATGTCCTTGTAGCCCATTCCCTGTGGAGTCAGCACGGGGAGGAAGGCAATACCTACACGACTTTCCGGATGGCTGTGGCCGTGTACGTCGTTCCATGAAGCCGCTCAATCCTCCAGACTAGGTGATCGGGGTCATGACTTCTCCTGTACTCCATGAAGTCGAAGTGCAATTGAAATTTATTGGAGTACTGCATGAGGGCGAACTGCAAGGGGAGGCAGGGGAGAAGAGAGAAAAACAACCCCGGGGTGGAGGGTAAGAAAAGCAGGAGTCGGACTCAGATAAGGGCTGAGGCAGTCGGGACGTAGTGGTTCTGTTGGAATTTTTTCCTGATTTTGGATGCAAAATCCTTTACTGCTCCCCCTGCAGCACAGCGCCCCCTAGCGCTGCACTGGGGCATTGAGGTCAGCACTGACTGTGCTGGGTACGTAGTCAGGGTTCAGCTTCTGCCCATTACCTGCGTGTCGATGCTGCGGAAACGCTTCATGATTTCAGCAAGAAAAGTCTTCATTTTTCCAAAGTCCTCAGGTACGATGCTTCCCGAACTGTCGACAAGGAGCGCTATGTCTGTGACATGTCTGGGGCACTCTGAGAGGGCAGGAATGAAGTACGTCCTGACTCAACTCCACAAACATGGGAAACCCAACAGAAAGAGCTAGACCAGACCAATGGGCGCATCTAACCGGATATCCCGCCCCCTGCTGGCTACCCCGATCAGACCCCTCAGCCCCTCTGTCACAATACCATCCTGCCCCTGCCATGGAGGGGTCCTGAGAGTAGACCATGACATGCACTGGGATGAAAAAAATACACCCTTCCCCCTCCCAGAGCTGGGACAGAACCCAGGAGTCCTGACTCCCAGCTCCTACTGACATCCTGAATCAAACCAATGGGCCCACCTAGCCTGGTATCCCAACCCATATCAGACCCTGGGCCTTTCTAGACCCATCTCCCCTCCACCTCCCCACGGCCCTTGTACCCACCCGGGAACCGAGGGTGTAAGTCCTCCCCATACACACCCCCGGGTCACCGCTTACCTGGCTGGGTGTCCAGGATGCGCTGGAGTTGCCAGAAGCTCTGCTGCAGAGGGAAGCAGCAGTGACTGACGTACATGTTCTCCCCGCAGGCCCGGTGCACCACGGGGCACGAAAAGGCAGCGGGTCAGTAGGTTCCCCTCTCAACAGAGCAGTGAGGGTGGGGAAGAGAGCCTGGGGCCTGATCCCTTCCCCCCCGCCCCCGGGATATGCAGGGAAAGGCCCTGCCAGGGCAGGGACCCCCTTGGGGCAGACAGGACGTCGGGACCTAACTCTGAGAGGAGACAGGGGAGACGCACGGGGGCATCATCTGCTTACCACACTCCCTGCTATAGCAGTGTCCAGTCACTGTTGCCATGGCAATGTCAACCACTTGCCATGCTCCCTGCTATGTCCACGTACAGTCACTGTCGCCATGACAGAAACCCAGTTACAACGCTTTCTGCTACCTCAGCACACAGTCACTGTCACCATGGCAACATCAGCCAGTTGCCTCCATCCCTCATAACATCACCTCACGATCACTGTAGCCAAAGTGAGGATACCTGGCTACCACCATTCCCCACTGCATCGTTGTACCACCCCTCCAGTTACAGCAATTACCAACAGCCCTCACACAGTTATCATGTAGTCATGGGGACGTCACCCAGTTGTCACCTCTGCACCGTTGCTGCAGTCATGCTGACACCGCCCAGTTACTACCATCCATGAGTAGTGGGGTTTCGGGGGGGGGGAACCTGTCCCCTGGAATGATGAGGGAGAAAATGTCGGACCCCACTCCCACCACCCATTTCCCCTAGGTGTGGTACCTACCAGGAACTGGGAGCCTTGGACAGCCAGAGACAAACTGAGGGACATGTTCATGGCATCCGGGGACCCTGACAGGGGAGAGATGCACACCAGGCTGAGCAAATAAACTCCATTCCTGTCCCAGAACGGAGGAAAGAACTGAGAATTCCTGACTCTCAGCTCTAACCACTAGACCCCGCCCCACATTTGGGGATAGAACCCAGGAGTCCTAGCTCCCAGCCCCCCTTATCCCGCTTTAACCCACTAGACCCCCCTTCCCTCTCAGGGCTGGGGACAGAACCCAGGAGTCCTGGCTCCCACCCCAATCCTATTGCTGCACCCCACAACACAGGGTGCCCCTACTCTGGATGGGGATCTCCTGGCAGCGTCCGGATCCAGGGTTGCACTTGTAGACTTTGCCGGTTTCGTTCACGTTTCCTGTCTGCAGCAGGCCCCCAACAATCAGCCTGCAGGGAAAAGGTATGGGGGGTCAGGGGATGCCCCACACACCCAGGGGACTGAGGCCCAGGGGAGGCAGCCCAGCCGGACATGCCCCTCAGTGTTGGGCACAAGTCACGTGGGGTCCCATGTCCAGCCCTTACCCCCCGGCACTGGCATTCCCGAACTGCACCACGCTCTGCCCAAACCCCTCAGCTGCCTCCTGGAAGGTGATGGGTCCCTCCACGTCCACGCTGAATCCATGGCTCGGGGCCAGCACTGCAGGGGTTAAACAGTCTCCAGTTACAGCTTCCCCGATGGAGACCAGGCCAGTGCCTGGGGCTTTCTGGCTATGGGACTGAATTCTAGCCCGCTACTCTAACCCACCAAATCCCACTCCTCTCCCAAAGCCAGGGATAGAACGCAGGCCTCCTGACTCCCAGCTCCTCACCACCTGCTCCCGGCTGTCTAGCCCTCAAGGGCTATTTTATGCAAATCATTCCCCACATTCATTGCATAGTGCCAGACACTCCCATTTAAATATAAATTTCATTAGTAGAGCGCTACCAAATTCAGAGTCCATTTTGGTCAATTTTATGGTCACAGGATTTTAAAAATCATAAATCTCATGATTTCAGTTCTTTAAATCTGAAATTTCACAGTGTTGTAATTGGAGGGGTCCTCACGCAAAAGGAGCCGTGGGAGTGGGGGATCAAAAGGTTATTGGGGGAGGGCTATGGCACTGTACCCTTACTCCTGCTCTGCTGCCGGCGGGGCACTGCCTTCAGAGCTGGGTGCTTGGCCAACAGCCATTCCTCTCTGGCTGCCCAGCTCTGAAGGCAGCACAGAAGTAAGGGTGGCACTACTGTGACTCCCCTAAAATAACCCTGTGACTCCCCTGCAACATCCTTTTGGGTCAGGACCCCCAGTTTGAGAAATACTGGTCTCCCCTGTGAAATCTGTATAGGATTAGGTAAAAGCACATAAAAGACCAGATTTCACAGTCTGTGATATGTTTTTCATGACGGTGAATTTGGCAGGGCCCTAATCATGAGCGGATTCAGCGCTGGCGAAGGAAGTCCTAGATTTATCTCCATCCGCTTTCCTGATGCTGATCCATAGCGGATGCACTTCCTGTAGGGACAGAAGGGACAGATCAGTCTTCATAGATTGATAGACTATATGGCCATGTAGCCAGTGGTTTTAGTTATTATTCATTTATTGTATGACATTGTGATTATGTTATATCATAGATATATTCATTAACTAGAGTTAATTTGTAGGATTATAAAAGTATAATTCCTCTTAATACCGAACCAAGTACTAGCTATGACTAAGACAAGCTGAAATGTAAGAACCTGTAGGTTAAAGCCTGAAAGACTTTAGTTTAGCTAGTTTAGGCCCTGGAGACAAGAAATGATGACATAAGTGACTGAAAAATAATCCAGTGCCATAAGATTATGGGAAAAGAGGCACCAAGTGACAGTATTTTGCAAAATTACCCAGAAGATTAATATTAGATCATAAAAATACCATAAAGGCGCATCTGTCTCAGACATGTGTCTTAACCATGGGATACAGCTTGTGCGCTAATGCTAATGAGAATAAAGGGAACTTACCCAGCCTATAGAAAATTGGGGTTCATTAAGTTTCCAGGGGAGACAGACCAATAAGGGAAAAGAGGGTGGACACTTTTATGGACACATGCAGAATGTAGGTGTAGACAGAATCACAGTATAAAAAGGGGATGCCCAGAATGAGAAAACTGAGCTCCCTCTGGGAGACTCCAGCAGGAACCATCCCTCTACTGATGATCAAGCCATGAGAGACCCATCAGACCCTAACACTATTGTCAAGGATGTGAGTATAACTATATTTGTAAATTGTGTGTAGGTCTGTATAGAATTTCTATATGCGTGGGTAATCATAACTAACTTTAATAAAACTTAAAAATAGACTAGACCTTGTACTGGTGAATTATACATGGTCATTACCTTCGGTCTCTATGTGTTCCTAGAGGCTCTCAGTTTGAAGCAAGTAACAGAGGTGACTGTCACTCTGCTAAGCTTAAAACTGTAGCCACCAGACCCTCCAGATTTGCAGGAGGAGCAAATGTGGGGCAAGGTCGGGTGCAGAATTGTGGGGCTGGTGTGTGGGGTTGGAAAATTGTGGGGCTGGCTGGACAAAAGGGGGTGCTGGGAGAGCGGGGGCAGGCTCCCCCAATTTCCCCTTCTTAGGCCTTGTCTCCCAGTGTGCCTCAAAACCCCAAGTCTGTCATCCTTATTCTCAATCACCACAAAGTCTGCCCTCCCCCATGCCCTGCGAGGTCCCAGCCTCACAGACAGAGCTGACGTGACTTTGAAGCAGGAGGAACCTCTGGTGACCTTATAGCAGGTCCGTGCCAACCACGTCCACTTCCTGTCCACCAACCCCATCCCTGGCCCACATCCTACCAAGCACACATGCTGCACGGAGAGGGAGAGTCATACATACCCCAGTGCCCTCCCAAAGAGACCCAACAAATGGCCACATCTCAGTGCCAGGTGAGCGAATCACTGTACAAACAGCTCCTATGCCCCACCCCAGAAGTGACTGTATTTTCTAATAAACAACCTCCAGTGAATGAGAATTATAATCCAGTGTCAAAACATAGTCTTCACCTGTGTATGCAAATAGATCCACACCAACTTTAGACCATGTCCTGAACTGGTCATTGCTTATCAATATAGCCTCTTTTACTCCGTTTAGGTTGGCACTGGGGGCCTGTTTCACACATTTTAACAATTTCTCTCTCTCATTGTTCATTTCTGGCTAGTACCGTATCTCTCCGGCTCTGCACTTACATTTCCCCATGTCCAAGTGTCCTTCATGTCCTCTTGTGAGCATGTCAGCTTGGAACATCTTGATATGTAATGTCTTGGCCATCCAACATTAATAGCCTCGAATACCCTCTGTAAACTCCCGTAATTAGCTGTAGCCTCAGCAAATTTACTCCAAAACCTTTCTGAGACTGAGCACCAGACTCCACATCCCTCTCAGAGCTGGGGATAGAGCCCAGGAGTCTTGACTCCCAGATCCTTCAAGCTTCCCTTTTCTCTAGTCCTTGAGGGCCATTTTACGTGCATCATACCATGCATTCATTTGCATAGCAGCAGAAACTCCCAAGTGAAGACTAACTATCATGAACGGATTTAGCACTGGTGAATGAAGCCCTTGATTTATCTCTTGCTGACCCAGATTCATAAGAGGAGGCGGGGAACACTTTCTGTAGGGTAGCAGGGGCAGAGCAGCCTTCATAGAATTACAGACCATAACTCCAGAAGGAACTGCTTTGAGCATCTAGTCTGACTTCCTATGTAACACAAGCCAGAGAGTGTCTCTGAATGAATGCCTGTTTGAACCAGACTGGAACATTTAGGGAAAGATCCAGTCTTGATTTAAAATTTCCAGTTCAGGGTGTTAGACCCTCAGCAGGGGCCTTTTTACAGGATGGGGGAGCAGGCAGACAGTGTTGCTATATATGAATACTTTTTATGCCTTACAAAATGGATCTTGTGGCACCTTAGAGACTAACCAATTTATTTGAGCATAACCTTTCATGAGCTACAGCTCACTTCATCGGTTAGTCTCTAAGGTGCCACAAGTACTCCTTTTCTTTTTGCGAATACAGACTCACACGGCTGTTACTCTGAAACCTGTCAAAATGGATCTTATTTACTTTACATTTATACCCCAAACATACTATACCATAGCCCAGTAGTTAGACATTTTGATGGTTAGTTAGGGTTTAGTTTAGTTACAAGGTGCGAGGAGTTTACAAGTACCACACCATATATAAACTGGGCTTTGGATTATTGAAAGACTATAAATTGCAGATGTGTGAAGCTTTTATTTATAATTTACTTTGTGACATTATTAGATTTTTGTTTTTGTTGTTTTGGGCCTTTACCCTTTGTTTTAAAGGGACAATTTTGGGCAGGCTGACACAATCCAAGGCATTTATACATTTTTATAGCAGTTCCACTGGTGTTATTTCCTTATCTGCTGATTCTTCATTTTTTTCAAGGACATAACAAAGTTGTTTGGTATCATAGAATCTCAGGATTGGAAGGGACCTCAGGAGGTCATCTAGTCCAACCCCCTGCTCAAAGCAGGACTAATCCCCAATTTTTGCCCCAGATCCCTAAATAGCCCCCTTGAGGATTGAACTCACAACCCTGAGTTTAGCAGGCCAATGCTCAAACCACTGACCTATCCCTCCCCCTCAAATAGGTTTTGACTGCTTGACCTTTAAGTTCTTGCTTTGGTTCCCAAAGTGCAGGACATGCACTCCAGTTTCAAACACACAACAGTCACACTCGGCCCCATAGCATATATCATCTTACATATTATATCCCAACAAGGGAATCCACCACAAACCTTGGTAAATTGTTGCAGTGGTTAATTACTCTCGCTGTTAAAAATGTTACGTCTTATTTCCAGTCTGAATTTGTCAAGCTTCAACTTCCAAGGCATTGGATTGTGTTAGTCCTTTGTCTGCTAGACCAGGGGTTCTCAACCTTTTTCTCTCTGAGGCCCCCCTCGACACGCTATAAAAATTGCAGGGCCCAGGGGGACAAAGGGGCCTTGGGCATAGGTGTAGTTTGACTTCTATTTGGGGGGGACAGACAGTGGGGTTCAAGCCCCACATAGCAGTTTCCAGGAAAGGAGTGATACCTCCACCTTCTGACTCACCTCAGCAGGCCACCCAGTCTGTCTGGGTTGGGGGGGCAACCAAAAATTATAACTCAAAGCTGGGGGGCTTAGCTCAAAAAGTTTGAAAACAGCTTAGGGTGCAGGGAGAGGGTAAGTAGGGTCCGTATGTGGGCAAGGGGGTGGGTAGCTCAGGGTGAAGGGAGGGGGTAGCTGGGGCTGTGTGTGGGCAGCGGGGGTAGCTCAGGATTCAGGGAGGACATAGCTCAGGGTGTAAGGAGAGGGGTATTAGGGACTGTGCTGGGAGGACTCCCCTGTGGTCCCTGTTCCCGGAGGGGTCCGCCAGCCACGGAGCTGGGGGGCTCTTACCGGCTGCCACTGCGGGAGCAGAGGAGGCTGGGAGCTTCAATCTAGGGCACCAGCAGGAGAGGCAGGACAGCTGCTGCTGCCTGCTCCATGCACCAGCCAGAGCAGCAGTTATCCCACATTGCCGGGCTCTGGCTTCCCGCCTCTGACTTGGCCAGGCGGTGGGGACTGGGGAGGGATTGCGCCTCCCCCAGCTTCAGCCCCACAGTGGGGCACCGGTGATTGGGGCTTCTGCCGCAGGGCCCAGCAGCCTCCTTGAAAGGGCTCGCGGACACCCTGTGGGCCGTGGACCCCTAGTTGAGAACCGCTGGGCTACACTGAAGAGTCCATCATCAAACATTTTTCCCCAGGTAGGTATTTATAGACGGAGATAAGCACTCCTTAGTCTTCACTTCGTTAATCTAAATAGTGATAGATTGAGCTCCTTGAGTCTATTGGGCAGGTTTTCTAATGTTTCAGTCATTCTCATGGCTGTTCTCTGAACCCTCTCGAATTTATCAACATCCTTCTTGAAGTGTGGGCTCCAGAACTGGCCACAGGAGTCCAGCAGTGGTCACACCAGGACCAAATACAGAGGGAAAATAACCTCTCTAGTCCTTCCCGAGATTCCCCTGCTTATGTATCCAAGGATTGGCCACAGCATTGCACCGGTAGCAACTTGGCCCAGGCAGATCTTGGTCTCTGCCGAGTCTGTCAATTAGTGCAGGGTGGCCTGGCAAGCTTGTGCCATGGGAGCCACACCTGAGACCCACCAAACTCATGTCACACAAGAAACACCAAACAGCCAATCAGTGGCAAAAGTGAATCCCTAACGCACAGCGTAGCCAGCTCCCCTAATGCAGAGCTCTCCTCCCTTCTGCCCTCACCCTCCCTGCAAGGCCAGGCCTGGGAAGGAGAATCCCCTTGGAGTTGCCCCCTCCAGGCCTGGGAGGTGGTAAAGGCCCTCCAGCGCTATAGGAGGAGCAGATATGGGGCAAAGTGGGGCTGGGTGGGTGGGGTCTGGGGGCAAAGGAGCTGAGGGTGGGGGAGGAGCTGAGGTGGCCTCCCCCATTCTTCCCTTCCTCCCTTTTCAAGCCCCATCTCCCAGTCTTTCCCCACTTCCCAACCCATCCCCCTCATCCTCAGCCACCCCAAAGTCTGCCCCCCTCCATTCCCCTGATGGGTCCAGGCCTCACAGACAGCAGAGATGTGACCTTGAAGCAGGGGGAAGCGACTGTGGTTTTACACAAGGACTGAGCCATTGCAAACACTGAATCCACTACAGACCTGCTGAACTCTCCCCAAACCTGCCTCCCCCACACCCCCCACATCCTACCGAGCACACACGTCCCACAGAGAAAGGGAGTGGCACCTGTGACCCACTCCCATCCCAGAGAGTCTGGGGGGAACAGAACAGAGAGGAAAGTGAACCCAGGAGTCCTGATTACCAGCCCTCCCCCACACAAGTCACGAGAGCCCCATTCCCCTCCCAGAGCTGAGGAGAGAACCCAGGAGTCCTGATGCACAGGCCTCCTGCTGTAACCCACCGACCCCACTCCTCTCCCAGAGCCAGCCAGGGATAGGACCCAGGAGTCCCGACCGTCCAGCTGCTCCCATCCCCCTGCCAGAGGGGTACTCGCTGGGCACTTACCTGTGCACAGCGTTTCCCAGGCCCTCTGGCTGGCACTTACCTGTGCACAGGTAGAGGAGCAGAGCCAAGGGGTCCATCCTGTGCTGGGTGAGGGCTGTCTATGGAACGGGGATGCTCCTGTAGGAGGTGTGAGGTTCAAGGGCAGTGCCTGGAGAGGAGGCAGCAGAATGCAGAGGAAAGAGAAGTCCTAGCTGAAAAGAGAGAAAAACTGTCAGGGTGGAGGGGGGACTCAGGGTGTTATAGGGAGGGAGCAGAATGGAGAAGACGGGGGAAAAGTCAGTGACACTTGAACACTCAACTCGTCAGACACACAGACAGCTGTATGGAGGCAGATGTAAAACAAATAAAATGGCCAAACTCCGCCCCCCTGAACTCTCCCCTCCTGCTTCCCCTCCATGCTAGTGGTCAGCTAGTCATTTTCCACCCTCCCCTCCCTCTCTGCCCTTTGTAAATTCAAACCCCCCTAGTTTCAAAACTTGGGGAAAACACTGCACACACACACCTATCCTGAAACAAACACACACGCAACCATCAGACAGACAACTGGTCAGACACACAGCTACACTGAGACAGAAAACAGATACACAATTAGAAAACCAACTGCAGTGAGACATTCACACAGCTAAACAGACACACTCACAAACTCAGGGCCGTCCTTGGGCACACACAGAATATTCAGCTGTATAGGGCGGGGCACCTGAAAATTTGGAGCACCCCGGGTCTTAATATCCACCCATCCGCCTCCTCCTATGCCTGTTTTATGGATGCTGCAGCCTGGTGAGTTTTCCTCTGGAGAGGATCTAGGTCTTGTCTACACTAGCAAGTTGGAGCTCATTAAATCGTCCCCGGGCGCCATAACGCCTGAGGTGTCCACACTGGCAAGGCACGTAGCGCGCTCGCACCCCGCGGCTGGAGCGCCCTGGGAATCCACCTGCCCAAGAGGCATAGAGCTTGCTGCACCCGGGCTGGAGCACTGCGATGCCAGTGTGGACGCCCTGGTCTATTACTGCGCTCTGACTGACCTCCGGGAGACGTCCCACAATGCCTGTTCTAGCCACTCTGGTCATCACTTTGAACTCTACTGCCCTGGCCTCAGGTGACCAACCAGCTCTGGGAAATTTGAAAGTCCCCTTCCGTGGAGTGCTCTCAGCGAATCTTTCCAGGTGACCATGTCTCCACCCGCCAGGCGATTCCTGGCATGGAGCGATGCCAAGGTGCTGGACCTCATCAGCGTTTGGGGAGAGGAGGCTGTCCAGTCCCAGCTGTGCTCCAGCCACAGGAATTACGTTACCTATGGGCAGATATCAAGGGCCATGACCGAAAGGGGCCATGACTGGGACGCAGTGCAGGGCAGGGTTAAAGTGAAGGAGCTGCGGAACGCCTACCACAAGGTGCAGGAGGCAAACCGCCGCTCCGGTGCTCCCCCACGACCTGCCGGTTCTACAAAGAGCTGGTCGCGATACTTGGGGGCGACCCCACCTCCATTCCGAAAAGCACCATGGACACTTCAGAGGCTGTTCCAGTCCAGAGTGCAATGAGCCAGGATGAGGAGGAAAGTGGGAGCGAGGGTGCTGAGGAAGAGAGGTGCCCAGAGCCAGAGGACGACTCACCATCCCTAGATGCATGCAGCCAGGAGCTGTTTTCAAGCCAGGAGGAAGGTAGCCAGTGGCAGCATCCAGTGCTTGGGGAAGAGGAAACAGCAGAGGAGGTGCCCGGTAAGCGGCTTTGATTTTGTGAAGGGAGTTGTTGGGTGTGGGTTGTTGGCGCAGAGGCTTGGCTGTGTGCATGCCTAGATGTGGAATAGGGCATGGATGTACTCTCTCACATCGCGGTAATCGGCCTCAGTGACTTCATCGAAGGTCTCATGCAGAAGCTGGGCAATCCATTTACACAGGTTCCTTGGCAGAGTTACTTGTGCTCCTTGTCCCAGTAAGGGTAACATACCCATGCCACTGTGCCATGAAGGGTGGGGGGACCATTTCCGCACACAGGCAAGCCACATAAGGGCCAGGGTGGAAGCCGCATTGTAGCAGAAGACCCTCCCTTGCTTCCCAGGTCACCCTCAACAGCAAGATATCTTCCGGGATGAACCAAGCCTGTGGAAAATTTGGGGACAGTGTTGGGTATAGGGGCCCCCTGCACCTGTTGGCTCTCCCCAAGACAAAGGACCCCAGAGGACAGTATTGCCTGGAACAATCAGTTTCCCCTGACCTTGTGGTTACTCACCATTTTGGGGCTCTTGTGGGTTATGTGCGCTCATCTTGGGACAGGCAGTTTGTGCTATTGTGTGAACTGTGCTTGTCTTTAAGATCAGCCAAATTATTGCCCTGTCTAGTGTGAACAATGCTGCCTCTGTAAAATGTCGCATTTTGGCCTCACAGATGCAACCTTGAGATCCCAGGCCATCCTTGTTATCAATGGCCAAATGGCTACACAGCCTCAGGAAATGGCCATGAAGAAGCAAGGAGGACCTTCTGCATGAAGTCATGCCGCAGTCCCTTGCTGAAAATCAAAAATTCCAGGAGTGGCGGGAGAGCGAAAGGAGGCTCCGCCAGGAGAATGCGGACCGCCGGCAAGAAACCACGGAGCGGCTCCTAAGCATTATGGAGTGCCAAGCAGACTCGATGCAGGCGTTCATAGCACTGCAGACAGAGCAGATCTGTGCCCACTCACCCTGCAGTCCTTGTCCCAGAACTCTTTCCCTTGCGCCCCCATGTCACCGCCAACTTGCTTTACCCAACTTCCAGTTTCTTATTGCCACCAGCTGCCTCCATCACCTTTACCTTCACCGTCCACCCCTGCAAACTCCAACCCCTACCCACTGCACTCAACCCCCATCCCCATGCAGTTTAGCCAGCCTGAAGAGCAGCACCCATTGCAGGGCACTCCAGACAGGAAGGCTGAATACAATACCAGGACATACGCAAATCTTTTCTTTAGTGGGGGGACCAAAACTGGATGCAATACTCTCGGTGTGGCCTCAGAGAGGGGAAATTTTGCCAAAGAGAGGGGAATAATCAATTCCCTCCATCTGCTGGCAATGCTCCTGCTAATACAGCCCAATATGCTGTTGGCCTTCTTGGCAACAAGAGCACACTGCTGACTCATATCCAGCTTCTCATCCACTATAATCCCCAGGTCCTTTTCTGCAGAAAAATATCTCAGTCTGTTTGGAAAGAGCCCAGCACTCCAGCGATCACTGCTGCTGATACTGTTCTTAAGGCTGTTAACAAGTTCTGCTATCTTGGAAGTGTACTCTCCTCCAGTATAAACACTGATGACGTTGTAACGGCTCGACTAGCCAAAGCCAGCAATGCCTCTGGAAGATTGACTAAACGCCTATGGAATGATCCTGGTGTTAAACTTCATAGGAAGGTCATTTGTCAGGCAGTTGGACAGTCAGCAGTTGCCTTGACTGTCCTGTTGTATGGATCGGAGTCATGGACCATATATCGCCGCCACGTTTCGAAATTTGATCAGCTCCATGTGTGCTGCCTCAGGAAGATCGCCCATATGAACTGGTGGGACAGAATTCCAAACACGGAGGCCCTTATGCTGTGTGGTATCAAGGGCACGGAAGCAATGCTTATGAACAAACAGTTTTGTTGGATTGGTCATGTTATGAAAATGGATGACACGTGGATACCGAAGATGGTCTTCTCCTGCCGTGTTGTTTGTGGAAAACGCTCCATTGGTGGTCAGTATAAGCGCTGTAAAGATGTCTTAAAGGTCACCGTGAAGTCATGCAGCATATTTCCCAATGATCTGGAAATGATAGCTCGGGACAGATGGTTCTGGCAGCAAACTATTACACAGGCTTTCAAACACTTCTATAGTCAGTGTATCCAGACATTACAAGAAAAGCATAGGGTTCCAAAAGGGTGCATGGCACCCACAGGAGGCGGATTTTTATGTGACATCTGCGATCGGATTTGCCGATCGAGGATTGGCCTAGTCGCTCACCAGCAGTGTCATAGAAGATGGCTCAGTCCATATATAAACAGCCACCACCCCCTGCTACAGAGCCAGCTGATGCCCATTCACTCTGGTCCAGAGGAAAGCAGACAGGAGAGTTGGTCAGTTCAGAAAAAAGGGGGAATTAGAGATGCTGCTACTATCTCCAATTCTTGTCTGCGGGGCCAGCCTTGTGGTTGGATCTGGGGATGGGAGGGAAGGTGCGTCATGGCTGTGCCTGGCCTGCAGCTCCTCTAGGCAGGTGCGGCATACTCAGGGCTTCAGCCAGCCCAGGGCTCCTCCGGCTGATGGGAGGTCATTCAGGGTATGTCTGGGTGGGGGGATTCTGGCTCTGGCCATGGGCGGGGGGAGGGGTCTCTGGGTTCTGGTCGTGGTGGGGGGAGGTGGATGGGGCAGAGACAGGGGCTAACCTCCCCAGAGGGGGGCTCCACCCACCATCCATGGTGTTATCCCTTTTGTATTGAGTGGTTAGTCAGTATTCAAGGTCATGGGGTTTTTTTCTGTTAGAAGGCTAAATTGATGATGGAGTCAGGTATTTCTTTGACACTGTCCTGTTTGTTTACAACAAACATGGAAAGTCCTGTTTCCCTGAACACAGCAAGAATCAAATAGCCAGAGGCGGCAGGTTTCTACAGTTTTTGGTGGTGCCCAGAATGGGTCCAAGTCCTGCCCCCAAGACACACACACACCTGCTTTGTAAGGGTTGGGGATGAGGACTCTGGCTCTGGTGTGGGGCTGGGGATGAGGGGTTTGGGATGTGGAGGGGCTCAGGGCTGGGACAGAGGGTTGGGGTGCGGGCTCTGCTGGGGATGCGGGCTCTGCAGTGGGGCAGAGCAGGGGATACGTTGGTCGGTTGTGCATGTGTATGGAGATCCTTCCTGGTAGAGTAATTAAGAACCTGTGAATGTCCCCAGGTGGGAGGTGAAATGACTTGGCCCCAGGGGAGCAAGCGGCAAATGCCACTGCAGCACCCAGATCGGTTTCAACTGGCAGGAAAACACATTGCAAAGCCCTGGTTTGGTTGCCCCTTGCCTCTCTATTCTCTCTCTATTCCCGCACAGGTCTCATCTCTGCTTGCAAGCAGCTCCCCGGGGGCGATTGCTGTGTGTATGTGAGAGGGCTGATGAGGACAATGGGGTCCCCTCGGCCGAGGGAATGCACCGCAGAGCAAGCAGCGGGCAGGGGAGATCTGAGGAGCTGCTGGGGAAGCGCTGTGCGTTAATACCAATGGGCGCAGATCTAAGTTTAGAACAACCTGAGGTTTTAAAAATAGACTGACAGACGCTGTCAACTGCGCCAGCGATTTATAAACGAGGCATTAAATGGTCAACTCCAATCTTGTCACAGCGACAGGAGCTCAAACTTTGTACAGTTTGACTTGAGCAGCAGGCAGGCTGCCCTGGGGCTGGGGCCAGAGAGGAGGACTCCCGCTCTCCCTGCTAGCACTCAGCCAAGCCAAGAGTCCACTCTGAGTCGCCGGCCGGGTGTGGGGGGCTGCCATGCTCCTCCCCTCCCAGACACAGCGGTCAGCCGGCCCTGCTCCCTTACAGCCAGGCTGCAGCAGCTGGCGACAACAATTATCCCGTAAAAGTGGGGATAGGGACATGCTGAATCAGAGTATCTGAGGATGGCAGCTTGGAAGTGCTGCTCAAACCAGCGTAATGAGTCCAGGGACATATAAGGGGTCAGCTTGGGAGTGTTGATCAACACGGTCCTCTCAGATGCGTTCTGTTAATGCGTGTGTGTGTGCTCATCTGATTCTGGGGTGGGAAGAACCCAGCCCTGGGGAACCTAAGTCCTGCAGGACAGCTCCATTGGGAGGGGACTTGCAGCAGGGAGAAGTAGAGCTCCGAATGAGAACACAAGTGACACAACCAGTATATTGATAGAATTACCAAACCCTAATAAATGAGCATACCCCAAAGTAACGGGCAAATCCGGTAACATTGGAGCAGCAGCTCC
This sequence comes from Lepidochelys kempii, assembly GCF_965140285.1. Lineage (NCBI taxonomy): Eukaryota > Metazoa > Chordata > Testudines > Cheloniidae > Lepidochelys > Lepidochelys kempii. The sequence continues at coordinate 5,695,411 of NC_136385.1, forward strand.
TATGGTTTCCGCTAGCCATTGCATAAAGGAGCTTGATGGTTTGTTTCTGACATGTATCCTGAACAAAGGGCAGGTTGAATTAGGGTTTATCCAACCTGTAACAAAACCCTCCCCTCTCAGAAAGGAAATAATTTAACAAATTACCATTGATACAGTCTTCAGTATCTACATATTGACATAGCACCTTTCTGTCAGGATGGTTTTCACACCAACTCCAATTTGATCTTACAAAACATTGCATAGGAGATGGGAGTTTTCCGGCCATGAGCAGAAAGCATCCCCTCCCCATACTACAGTAAAAGCTGTCTTCCAAGATGGCTGTGTTTGCCAATGATTTTCCAGTCATACCCTATGCTGATATCTAGGTCTGCTATTTGGGAAGCTTTTTGTTGTTCTGGAGTCCACTCCTGCAAACCCCCCATTCACTGATCCAACAGATGAGCCAGGAACATTTGCATTTCTGCAAGTTATGGGGAGACAGAGGAGACAGCCATTTCCTTCCTAATCACACCTGTTCCCCTTCGACACCAATTCCTTGCTCTCGGCTTGGGGCAGTGTTTCCTGATCACATCTCAACAAGGCCATCTAGCCATAGACTGCGCGGGATTGTGCTGAGATAAGCATGTGAAGGGGCATGGATACAGGAGGGCTAATGGGAGGTGGTTGATTACAGCAGGGAAACCACACTTGGGCAAATATCTCAGTTTTGATTGAGAGAAATGCAGTTTATTTGGTGTGATCAGTGGAGGGGTGTTTGATATTGAAAAGGTACAAAGGCAAGCGTGAGGTATGCTTACTATAGGGGACATGTGGATTTTAAATCTCAATACAAGCCCATGGGTATTCTGAAGGAAAGGTTTGTTACTGTGTGGTTACTTTGTACAAATGAACCCTGCATAGCCCTGATGACTCAGAGCCCACAGAAAACACCCTGAGCATCACAGGAAGCATAACCTTGGGCTGGATAATTGCATTTGTGGACCTCTGCCCTTGGGGCTGTGTCTAATACATCTAATACTCTTTACAAGCAAGTCCAAAAGTCTGTGTTTGTTTTTGGTGGCACTGTTCTGATGAACAGCTCTTAATTCCTGGAAACCCTGCCCCAACCAGGAAGTAAAATGAAACTTAACACTTCCTTCCATTTTTCTCTTTTTCTATTCGTAGATTAGATCTCCCTCTCCACGGGGGAGCAAACCAGAGCTGCATCAAGAAAAAAGCAGCTGGCTCTAGTCAATCACAGTTGCCTGTAGCCCTGTTGCAATTAGATTTTTTTCAATGACCTTTTATTCTCTAGGCCACTTTAGCAAGATCATGGCAAAGCTCCTCGGAAACCAATAGGGTTTTTGCCTGAATATGGAGTGTAGAATTTGTCTCTAAGTGAGAAAGACTTGGCAGGGACAACAGTCACATTCAAAACTGATTGTCTTACTTTTATTTGTAGGGGCTTAGGGCACCGGTTTCTAAAGACTGATGGGTAGCTGGGACAGCAGAGGATGGAAAGACATCCGAGTCTCAGGCTATTGCACTGAGAATATTATAGCAACAGGTGCCTAGAAGATTGTCACTTTGGGCCCAGCTTCCAGTATCTAATCACCTGGAACGTTAGACACTCCCCCACTGCCTTGGGTAAGTAAAGACTTAACCCAGATTAAGGTGCAAAACAAACCATGATTTATGAAGGGAAGTGTACAGAAAGTAGGGAAACCCAGGGGAAAAGATAAACAGACAACAAACACCTCAGTGGTTTAACCATACAGGCATGAAGCCTGGCTCCCAACTATCCTTGGCGACACTGTGGGTTTTATACTTGCAGGTCCTGATGGCAGAGGCAAGCAGAAGACGGACAGCAGCTGCTGACCCCTGGAACCAGTCACCAGGCAATCCATGGGCCCCACTTCTACTGTCCCAAAGTAGCTTGAGCAGAAGGAACACGGAACCAGAGCAGATGTTGTTGCTCAGGACCACTCTTCAGTCTTCTCCAGGCAAGTGATGCGGTTGTTGACAGTCCTCGACTTTGTGAATGAAGGGCTGCTAGTGTGGATGCGCTCTACCGACACAAGGAGCACAGTGTGGACATGCAAAGGTGGTTTAATTAAAGAGGCATAACTTCTGTCAACAAAACTCTGTAGTGTAGACATAGCCTCAGCCTGTTCCTGCCTTTCCCGAGGGAGAAAAATTCATTGGCTTGAACATTGTTCCGATGCTGGAGTTTTCCTTTTTGTAGCTTTCCCACAGACCCTGTTGCATATACATATGTCCCTACATAGACAGATCTCCTTACCCTTTTCCTTACTGAACATTATATCAGAGAAGCCGCAGTAGATATCTCCTGTCACTCAGGCCCTCTCTATACTGTATCCTCTTGCCCTAAACTATTTCCACCCTTTATACCATGGGTCACAGCCAGTGAGAGGAGTATCTCTGAGAGCTCCAGAGTGGACAAAGCTCCAGGGACTCCAGGCGTTGTTACCACCACATTATCTGAATCATCTCACAGCAGGATCAAGCTCAGCTACCTCTTCCACCAGAGCTGCTGTTGTGGCAGCCACACCAGGGCTAGATCAATTCTCAGTCCAGGCACTGGGACCACTTTTGAGTGTGGGCCTGGTGCTACGGTGCCAATTGAAACCCAATATTGGTGGCAGTTCAATCATGGGAAGTTCCCCACCAATTGCCAGGGTAGGTGCTGCAGACAGGAGCTCTCAGATCACTCCCTACTAATTCTGATGACAAGTTTAGCTCTTTACTTACTCAGCCACTTTTACTGAAAATTTCGACACCAACATCTTGGTGCGTCATCATGAGGTGTTCCAGCAAATGGGCAGGGGTCAGTGAATTCATTACCTGCGCTGATTTGCGTTACACAATGCTTGCAGAGCATGCTGGAAAGATTTTTTTTAAAAGCAATCAGTTGACCAGATTTTAAGCTATAGCTATTAACAGTTCTGTCTGTTAGATGCAGAAGTGATCATTCCCTCTAGAGAGCTAGTCCAAAATGCTCACTGTGGGCCGATTCTACCACCTCTCTACCCCCACATTCTGTAGTTCTCTTCCTCTGCAGGTAGATCCATTGGAATGATTTTTTTTCTTTTCTTTTTTATTTATTTTATTTTATTTATTTTTTTTATTTTTTATTTTTAATCTGACAGGATTTCATTAAATGTTTTGTTTGTCATGGGTGCACAGGCTTGGTGCTCTGGAATGGCTCTGAATGAAGTTCAGACAGGACCCTCTTGCAGCATGACAACTCCTCAGGGCACACTCTCACTTGGCTTCAGCACCTCCTTGGATCTCTTCCAACCTTGGAGCATTCAGCACCCCTGTTTGTGCCATGAGCTTCCCACACTGGGGAAGTCTTACATGCCCCCAAAAGGGCCATGTACCCCAACTTCACAGTCAGCAGTGACTCTTGGCCAGCTAGGTAAAACAGAAGGGTTTATAGTCGTCTGGAACACAGCGTAGAACAGATCTTGTTAGCACAGAAAGCAGGAAGATTCAGCAAAGTCCATCCATTAAATCGTCAGCTTCAGACTTGTCATAGCCACAGGAGCTCAAACTTTGTACAGTTTGACTTGTGCAGCAGGCAGGCTGCCCTGGGGTTCTGGCCAGAGAGAAGGACTCCCCCACCCGGCACTCACCCAAGCCCAGACTCCACTCATCCCACCTGCAGAACCAGATTGCAGTATCCAGCCTGACTCATAAAAGACCTCCCCCGTCAGCCTCTGCTTGAACCAAAGCCCATCAGAAGAAAGACTTACAAAAAGCAATAAAATGGCAGTAGGAGGCAAACCTAAGCCCCTCCAGACAAGGTTGACAGGATTAAGGAAAGTCCCCTAACCTCATTTGCATCAAAGATGGGACAGGGAGGCATCTCCGTTAGCATACAGCATGGAGAACAGAGATTCCAAGGCAAGAACCGCACTGAACTCTGGGACCAGGAAAGCAGGGAAGCACTGCAACCTGGGGATCTCTGCTCCAGATGTGAATGAATCCATGCCTGCACACACCCGCTTATCAGACCAATTCTAGCAATAAATCCTCTATTGGTATCCAAAATACTGAAACTGCCTAATTGCATTATGAGCTCCCTGGAAGGAGCACCACCAACAGCCTGGAACAATCAGTTCCTATTGTCTAGCCTGAACAAAACAACTTTGGTATACTCCCTTGAATCATCAGTTTACCCAGACAAATCTAGTGTTATTTCCCTGCAAAAACCCAGACTCACTCTCAAGTATGGGCTCTGATGCCTGGATCCAAATTTTGTATCAGTTCCATTCGGACTTCATCTTCTCCTGACTGGTTGTGCTGGGGGCTCTGCCTGTCTCCAGCACTCCGGACACCACCTGGGAACCCTGATTGAGTCACGCTTCACGGAATGGTGAGAACCCACCCCTCTCTTTCTCTCGGTACAGCCTTCTGACCATGACTTGTGGGATCAGTTATAGTTTGCTAAACCTAACTTTCCGGATCAAATTTAAGTTAGATTCAATATTATAACTGTTTTGCTTGGCTCCCCTTGTATGGTTACAATGCAGTAGTAGGATTTTATGTTTATATTTTGTATAATGAAGGATAATAAATGTAGTATGTATTAAAGTATAGTATGATTTGATTGTATTCTGCCAGCCACCCTTTCTGAAAGCAGAAAGGAATGGCCTCTGAGCCATTGGTAAAGATGCATCAGCCAGAATCTTGTGTCTGAAGCAGATTTCAAGGCAGTAATAGACTTTTAGGGTCTCCACTTGTTAAAGAATGCAAGAATTCTTTTCTCCTGCATTTCAATTAGATGTTCCTGTACAATTATTCAAATATGCTGTCTTGTTTTGTGGCTGAATGAGGAATGTGTGTGTAGGAAAATAAGTGTGAAAGCCATCACCAAACTAGATGTTCTAGGGAGGAACCGAGGACAGACTAAAGGCACTAGGAGATTGCAACACGCCCCTATTGAAATGTCAGAGGAGGGCAGATTGAGGACTCTAAAGATGAGGCAGGCACCTATCAATCGGGACAAGATAGCTGTGATCAAAACCAGCATGGGGTAACTCCCCAAGAGACTGATGAAAGAACAAGATAAAGGATGAAAACAACAACTTGAGAAAACAAACACTGATTAAAGCATGACGATGCAAAACTCATTGGTCCCAATTAAGGAAAATCACTATATAAATCGGGTGCTTTGCCATTGAAATTTGGATTCATCCTGCCAAGACTTCCCCCAGAGCATTGTGTCGCAACCAACAGAACCCGGCTCCTCCCTGCCAGAGATCAATCTAGCTGGCCACTAGATTGCTTCAGACCCTGGACTGGTAACTATAACATCGACTGGCAGGACTGTGTGCATGTGTCTGTGTGATTGAATGCATATGCTAATGGTTGTATTTTTAATAAACGCAGCATATTGCCTTTTCCCCTGAAAAAGATCCCATGTGCTTCTTAGAAGTATAACAACTACCCAGAAATAACTAATTTTCATGGTTAAGTTGGTTGCTTCCCCCCGTAGTGAAACGATGAGTCACCGGTGCGGCATCTCCTGCTGGTTGTCTGGGAATTAGCTCTTTTCCAGCATTGGAGTGCCCTCTGCAGGCCGATGTCTTGCTTGCCTCAGGCCCCCGTGTTCCTCCCAGACCCTGGTGCCCTTTACCCTGGGGTTCTGCCCCCAGCAGTAACCCACAGTCTGGGTCTCCCTTCCCAGGGGAACCCTCAACCCTAAACCCACCTTGCCTCAGTGGCTACTGCCAGTCATCATCTAGCCCCCACTCACTGGGGCAGACTGCAGTCTAATGGCCACTCATCATTGGCAAGGAGGTTGGACCAGCTGCCTCTGCCTAACCCCAGGCTGTACCTCTGCAAACCCAGTACCTGTGTAGGCCTTCACCAAGGCCTGCAGCCTGGGGTTTACCAGGCTAGAGCTCTCCAGCTGCCTTGCCCTATTCCCCAGCACTGCTCCCATCCAGGTACCTTGCTCCCAGGCAGCTAGCCCTTCCCACTCCAGGGCTAGAGTGAGACTCCCCAGCTCCTGGCCCCCAGCCCTCTTATAAGGGCCAGCTGGGCGCTGATTGAGCTGGCCACAGATGTGGCTGCTGCTCCAGTCAGCCTAGCTTGGCTGGTTTAACTCATTTTCCCCAGCTGCAGCCCTCTCCAGGGCTGCTTTAACCCCTTCAGGGCCAGAGCGGGGCGACCACCCCGCCACACACCCCCCCCCCCTCCCTTGTGGGTGTTTTTGGCTTCCCCATTCACTCTGCAGCAACACTCCTCATACCTGAGCTAAAGATACCTGCAGTGCCCCCAAAAAAATCCCGTGGGGTTTGCCCCTCAAGAGGGTTACTGCCAGAACAATTGTAACATGAAAGTGGGGGTAGGGACGTGCTGAATCAGAGCATCTGAGGGTGGCAGCTTGGAAGTGCTGCTCGACCTAGCCTGCTGAGTCCAGGGACATAGAAGGGGTCAGCTTGGGAGCGCTGATCAACGCGGTCCTCTCAGATGCGTTCTGTTAATGCGTGTGTGTGTGCTCATCTGATTCTGGGGCTGGAAGAACCCAGCCCTGGGGAACCTAGGTCCTGCAGGACAGCTCCATTGGGAGGGGACTGACAGAAAAGGGAGAAGTAGAGCTCCCTATGAGAACACAAGTGACACAACCAGGACATTGATAGAATTTCCAAACACCCCCGCCCCCTCAGAAGAGTAACCCTAATAAATGAGCATACCGAAAAGTAACGGGCAAATCTGGTAACATTTGAGCAGCAGCTTCTATTAGGGTGACCAGACGTCCCAATTTTATAGGTACAGTCCCAATATTTGGGGCTTTTTCTTATATAGACTTCTATTACCCCCGACCCTCTGTCCCGATTTTTCACACTTCCTATATGGTCACTCTAGCTTCTATGGTTTCCGCTAGCCATTGCATAAAGGAGCTTGATGGTTTGTTTCTGACATGTATCCTGAACAAAGGGCAGGTTGAATTAGGGTTTATCCAACCTGTAACAAAACCCTCCCCTCACAGAAAGGAAATAATTTAACAAATTACCATTGATACAGTCTTCGATATCTACATATTGACATAGCACCTTTCTGTCAGGATGGTTTTCACACCAACTCCAATTTGATCTTACAAAACATTGCATAGGAGATGGAGTTTTCCGGCCATGAGCAGACAGCATCCCCTCCCCATACTACAGTAAAAGCTGTCTTCCAAGATGGCTGTGTTTGCCAATGATTTTCCAGTCATACCCTATGCTGATATCTAGGTCTGCTATTTGGGAAGCTTTTTGTTGTTCTGGAGTCCACTCCTGCAAACCCCCCATTCACTGATCCAACAGATGAGCCAGGAACATTTGCATTTCTGCAAGTTATGGGGAGACAGAGGAGACAGCCATTTCCTTCCTAATCACACCTGTTCCCCTTCGACACCAATTCCTTGCTCTCGGCTCGGGGCAGCGTTTCCTGATCACATCTCAACAAGGCCATCTAGCCATGGACTGTGCGGGATTGTGCTGAGATAAGCATATGAAGGAGTGAAGGAGCATGGATACAGGAGGGCTAATGGGAGGTGGTTGATTACAGCAGGGAAACCACACTTGGGCAAATATCTCAGTTTTGATTGAGAGAAATGCAGTTTATTTGGTGTGATCAGTGGAGGGGTGTTTGATATTGAAAAGGTACAAAGGCAAGTGTGAGGTATGTGTACTATAGGGGACACTTGGATTTTAAATCTCAATACAAGCCCGTGGGTATTCTGAAGGAAAGGTTTGTTACTGTGTGGTTAATTTGTACAAATGAACCCTGCATAGCCCTGATGACTCAGAGCCCACAGAAAACACCCTAAGCATCCCAGGAAGCATAACCTTGGGCTGGATAATTGCATTTGTGGACCTCTGCCCTTGGGGCTGTGTCTAATACATCCAGGGGGATTCCAGATTTTGTCCTAACTCTTTACAAGCAAGTCCAAAAATCTGTGTTTGTTTTTGGTGGCACTGTTCTGATGAACAGCTCTTAATTCCTGGAAACCCTGCCCCAACCAGGAAGTAAAATGAAACTTAACACTTCCTTCCATTTTTCTCTTTTTTTATTCGTAGATTAGATCTCCTTCTCCACGGGGGAGCCAACCAGAGCTGCATCAAGAAAAAAGCATCTGGCTCTAGTCAATCACAGTTGCCTGTAGCCCTGTTGCAATTAGGTTTTTTTCAATGACCTTTTATTCTCTAGGCCACTTTAGCAAGATCATGGCAAAGCTCCTCGGAAACCAATAGGGTTTTTGCCTAAATACGGAGTGTCGGATTTGTCCCTGAGTGGGAAAGACTTGGCAGGGACAACAGTCACATTCAAAACTGATTGTCTTACTTTTATTTGTAGGGGCTTAGGGCACCGGTTTCTAAAGACTGATGGGCAGCTGGGACAGCAGAGGATGGAAAGACACCCAAGTCTCAGGCTATTGCACTGAGAATATTATAGTAACAGGTGACTAGAAGATTGTCACTTTGGGCCCAGCTTCCAGTATCTAATCACCTGGAACGTTAGACACTCCCCCACTGCCTTGGGTAAGTAAAGACTTAACCCAGATTAAGGTGCAAAACAAACCATGATTTATGAAGGGAAGTGTACAGAAAGTAAGGAAACCCAGGGGAAAAGATAAACAGACAACAAACACCTCAGTGGTTTAACCATACAGGCATGAAGCCTGGCTCCCAACTATCCTTGGCAACACTATGGGTTTTATACTTGCAGGTCCTGATGGCAGAGGCAAGCAGAAGACAGACAGCAGCTGATGACAACTGGAACCAGTCACCAGGCAATCTATGGGCCCCACTTCTACTGTCCCAAAGTAGCTTGAGCAGAAGGAACACGGAACCAGAGCAGATGTTGTCACTCAGGATCACTCTTCGATCTTCTCCAGGCAAGTGATGCGGGTGTTGACGGTCCTTGACTTTGTCAATGAAGGGCTGCTAGTGTGGATGCGCTCTGCTGACACAAGGAGCACAGTGTGGACATGCAAAGGTGGTTTAATTAAAGCGGCGTAACTTCTGTCAACAAAACTCTGTAGTGTAGACATAGCCTCAGCCTGTTCCTGCCTTTCCCCAGGGAGAAAAATTCATTGGCTTGAAAGTTGTTCCGATGCTGGAGTTTTCCTTTTTGTAGCTTTTTCACAGACCCTGTTGCATATACGTATGTCCCTACACAGACACATCTCCTTACCCTTTTGCTTTCATTTATTTTTCAATTCCACATTTAGTCAGACTGCTAGGGCCAGATTTTCATAGAACTCAAGCATATTACTACAATTACACAGCCTTAAGAACAAATGCCACTGCAGCACCCAGATCGGTTTCAACTGGTGGAAAAACACATTGCAAAGCCCCAGTTTAGTTGCCCCTTGCCTCTTTATTCTCTCTCTATTCCCGCGCAGGTGTCATCTCTGCTGGCAAGCAGCTCCCTGGGGGCAATCACTGTGTGTATGTGTCAAGGTTCCTTCCCCACTCTGAACTCTAGGGTACAGATGTGGGGACCTGCATGAAAACCTCCTAGGCTGACTTTTACCAGCTTAGGTTAAAACTTCCCCAAGGTACAAACTATTTTACCCTTTGCCCTTGGACTTTCGCTGCCACCACCAAACGTCTAACTGGGTTCATTATTGGGAAAGAGCCATTTAGAAATGTCTTTCCTGCCAAAATCCTCACCCAAAACCTTGCACCCCCCTTCCTGGGGAAGGTTTGATAAAAATCCTCACCAATTTGCATAGGAGATCTAAGACTCCATTCCTGTTCTGCCCCTGGAAAAGCATCACATAGACAGACACAGACCCTTGGTTTCTCCCTCCCTCTAGCTTTGAAAGTATCTTGTCTCCTCATTGGTCATTTTGGTCAGGTGCCAGGGAGTTTATCCTAGCTTCTTAACCCTTTACAGGTGAAAGGGTTTTTCCTCTGGCCAGGAGGGATTTTAAAGGTGTTTACCCTTCCCTTTACATTTATGACACACCCCCCAAATCACAGTTAGGGTGAAACGCTGGCTGGGATTTCTTCCTGGAGCTCTAGGAAAAAACAGAGTTAATAAGACACATGCACCTCTAAATATACTACCAAGTACATAAAGACTAACAATATTTTCCACATCTCAAGGACGATTTTAACCAGTTGATTCTGGGAAACTTTCATGGGAGAGTGCATCAGCCATTTTGTTAGAAGCTCCTGAGATGTGTTGGATGTCGAAATCAAAATCTTGGAGAGCTAAACTCCACCTAATAAGTTTTTTGCTATTTCCCGTGGTGGTATGAAGCCACCGTAGCATAGCATGGTCGGTTTGCAGGTGGAAACGCCGTCCCCACACATATGGGCGTTGCTTTTCTAGAGCGTAGACAATGGCGTAACATTCTTTTTCACTGACCGACCAGTTGCTTTCCCTCTCAGACTGTTTTTTGCTGAGAAACACTACAGGGTGGAATTCTTGATCCGGTCCTTCCTCCATTAAAACTGCTCCCACACCACGCTAGGACGCATTTGTGGTTACTAGGAACGGTTCGTCAAAGTCTGGGGCCTTTAGTACAGGGTCAGACATGAGTGTCACTTTAAGCTGGTTAAAGGCCTTCTGACACTCTTCGGTCCACTGAATGGCATTTGGCTGCTTCTTTTTGGTTAGGCTGCTTCTTTTTGGTTAGGTCTGTCAGTGGGGTGGTGATTTGGCTGTATCGCGGTACAGATCGTCTGTAATAACTGGCCAAGCCTAAGAAGGATTGAACCTGTTTCTTTGACTTTGGGACAGGCCACTTTTGGATAGCATCCACTTTGGCCTGTAGGGAGTTGATAGTTCCTTGACCCACCTGGTGTCCAAGGGAAGTCACTCTGTTTAGGCCTATTTGACACTTCTTAGCCTTAACAGTTAGTCCTGCCTCCCTTATGCACTCAAAGACTTTTTGTAGATGTTCCAGATGTTCTGCCCAGGAATCCGAAAATATGGCCACATTGTCAAGGAAGGCGACTGCATATTCTCCTAATCCCGCTAGGAGACCATCGAGAAGTCTTTGGAAGGTGGAGGGTGCATTCTGCAGCCTGAAAGAGAGCACATTAAATTCATACAGCCCGACATGTGTGATGAAGGCTGACCTTTTCTTGGCGGATTTATTTAGCGGTACCTGCCAGTACCCCTGGGTTAAGTCCAAGATAGGGATGAACTGGGCCCGTCCCAGTTTCTTCACTAGTTTATTTGTTTGTGGCATTGGATAGTTGTTTGGGAGCATTACAGCATTTAGCTTATGGTAGTCCACGCAAAAATGTATTTCCCCATTTGGGTTGGGAACTAGAACCACTGGAGATGCCCATGCACTGCCAGAGGGGTGGATTACTCCCATTTGTAGCATATCCTGGATCTTCCATTCTATAGCAGTTTTAGCTTGAGGAGACACCCGGTAAGGTTGGACTTTAATTGGGTGAGCATTACCTGTGTCAATGGAGTGATATGCCCGTTCAGTCAGTCCTGGGGTGGCTGAGAACGTCGGCACGTAGCTAGTGCACAGCTCCTTGATCTGCTGTCGCTGCATACGCCCAACGGTCATGGAGAGGTTCACCTCTTCCACACCACCAGCATTTTTCCCTTCGCAGTAGACACCTTCAGGCCACTCAGCGTCATCTCCTCCCTGGGCTGTAAACTGACAAACCTTTAATTCTCTGGAATAAAAGGGCTTTAGAGAATTAATATGGTACACCTTAGGCTTTCGGTTGGAGGTGGGGAATGCAATGAGATAATTAACAGCTCCCAGGCACTCCTGGACCGTGAATGGCCCTTCCCACGATGCTTTCATTTTATGGGCCTGGAGCGCCTTTAAGACCATGATGTGGTCCCCTACTTTGAAGGAACGCTTTCTGGCATGTTTATCATACCAGGCTTTTTGCTCTTTTTGAGCATCCTGTAGGTTTTCCTTAGCAATGGCTACAGAGGTTCGGAGGGTGTTTTGTAGGTTGGTTACAAAGTCCAGAATGTTAGTTCCTGGAAAAGGTGTAAATCCCTCCCATTGCTGCTTCACCAACTGTAACGGCCCCATAACCTCGTGGCCATATACAAGTTCAAATGGTGAAAACCCTAAACGGGGATGTGGTACAGCTCTGTAGGCAAAGAGCAACTGCTGCAACACTAGGTCCCAATCATTGGAGTGCTCATTTATGAATTTACGTATCATGGCCCCCAAAGTTCCATTAAACTTCTCCACCAGGCCATTTGTTTGATGGTGGTAAGGAGTGGCAACCAAGTGATTTACCCCATAAGCTTTCCAAAGGCTTTCCATAGTTCCTGCCAGGAAATTAGTCCCTGTATCTGTGAGGATGTCGGAGGGCCAACCTACCCTGGAAAAAATGTCTGCTAGTGCCTGGCACACACTTTTAGCCCTGGTGTTGCTTAGAGCTACAGCTTGTTTAGCCTGGCTGCGGATGACCATTCCCACCCTCTTGGCTCACTTCACATGATTGGCCAAGTCTTCCCCCAACAGCATGGGGATGGCATAATCATCATAGACTGCAAAAGTCCACATTCCTTACCAGCCCTTGTACTGGACAGGCAACTTGGTTGTAGGCAAATTGAAAGAGTTTGACCTGAAGGGTTGAATCATCACTTGGATCTCTGGGTTGATTAAATTGGGGTCCACTAAGGAAGCTTCGCAAGGTAGATCGTGCCAAACCAACCTGGTCTCCTTCTTTGAGAAAATAACAGATTTTTTAGACAAAGGAAACACAGTGGATCTAATTTACCTAGATTTCAGTAAGGCGTTTGATACCATGCCACATGGGGAATTATTAGTTAAATTGGATAAGATGGGGATCAATAGGAAAATTGAAAGGTGGATAAGGAATTGGTTAAAGGGGAGACTACAGCGGGTCCTACTGAAAGGAGAACTGTCAGGCTGGAGGGAGGTTACCAGTGGACTTCCTCAAGGATCGGTTTTGGGACCCATCTTATTTAGTCTTTTTATTACTGAACTCAGCACAAAAAATGGGAATGTGCTAATAAAGTTTGCGAATGATACAAAGCTGGGAGGTATTGCCAATTTAGAGAAGGACAGGGATATCCTACAGAAGGATCTGGATGACCTTGTAAACTGGAGTAATAATAATAGGATGAAATTTAATAGTGAGAAGTGTAAGGTCATGCATTTAGGGATTAATAACAAGAATTTTAGTTATAAGCTGGGGACACATCAATTAGAAGTAACGGAGGAGGAGAAGGATCTTGGAGTATTGGTTGATCATAGAATGACTATGAGCCGCCAATGTGATGTGGCCGTGAAAAAAGTTAATGCGGTCTTGGGATGCATCAGGAGAGGTATTTCCAGTAGGGATAAAGAGGTTTTAGTACCATTATACAAGGCACTGGTGAGACCTCACCTGGAATACTGTGTGCAGTTCTGGTCTCCCATGTTTAAGAAGGATGAATTCAAACTGGAACAAGTACAGAGAGGGGCTACTAGGATGATCCGAGGAATAGAAAACCTGTCTTATGAAAGGAGACTCAAGGAGTTTGGCTTGTTTAGCCTAAGTAAAAGAAGGTTGAGGGGAGATATGATTGCTCTCTATAAATATATCAGAGGGATAAATACCGGAGAGGGAGAGGAATTATTTAAGCTCAGTACCAAAGTGGACACAAGAACAAATGGTTATAAACTGGCCACCAGGAAATTTAGACTAGAAATTAGACAAAGATTTCTAACCATCAGAGGAGTCAAGTTTTGGAACAGCCTTCCAAGGGAAGCAGTGGGGGCAAAAGATCTATCTGGCTTTAAGATTAAACTCAATAAGTTTATGGAGGAGATGGTATGATGGGATAACATGGTTTTGGTAATTAAATATTCATGGTAAATAGGCCCAATGGCCTGTGATGGGATATTAGATGGGGTGGGATCTGAGTTACCCAGGAAAGAATTTTCTGTAGTATCTGGCTGATGAATCTTGCCCATATGCTCAGGGTTTAGCTGATCACCATATTTGGGGTCGGGAAGGAATTTTCCTCCAGGGCAGATTGGAAGAGGCCCTGGAGGTTTTTCGCCTTCCTCTGTAGCATGGGGCACGGGTCACTTGCTGGAGGATTCTCTGCTCCTTGAAGTCTTTAAACCACAATTTGAGGACTTCAATAGCACAGACATAGGTGAGAGGTTTTTTGCAGGAGTGGTGGGTAAAATTCTGTGGCCTGTGTTGTGCAGGAGGTCAGACTAGATGATCATAATGGTCCCTTCTTACCTAAATATCTATGAATCTATGAAGCATAGATAGCTGACACTTGTGCTCCAGTGTCTCTCCACACGGTGACCTTCTTCCTGCCCACACTAACAGTTTCCCTCTGCTCCGAGGGTATCTGGGAGGTATCTGGGCCTGAGGACCTCTGGGGTGATTCTGATGCAATGAACTGTAATCTGTTGGGGTTCTTGGGGCAGTTGGCCTTTACATGCCCCAGCTCATTACATTTAAAACATCGTCTAGCTGTCGGGTCACTGGGGCGAGGTGGGTTGCTAGAGAAGGGTGTGGCTGGATGATAAGGTGTCTGGAGGGTTCCCTGGGGGGTAGGTGGGGCCTTGGGCTGCCCCCGGTAGTAGTGTGTGGTCTGAGGTTGCCCCTTCTGGTATCTGCTCCAACTGCAACCAGTTTTTTTCTTCTCCGCCACCTCCACCCATTTGGCTCCAATCTCCCCCCGCCTCGATTACAGTTTTGGCCTTCCCATCTAGGATGTATCTTTCTATTTCTGCAGGAACACCCTCTAAGAACTGTTCCATTTGCATTAAGAAGGGCAAATCTGCTGGAGATTTAACACTTGCTCCTGATATCCAGGCATCCCAAAGTTTCACAATATGGTAGGCATGTCGGGTAAATGACACGTCTGGTTTCCACCTTAGGGCTCTGAAATTGCCAATGGGAATGCTCGGGTGTTAGCCCCATTCTGACTCTCGCCTTGGTTTTAAACAGTTCATACTGGTTCATGTGTTCCTTCGGCATTTCAGCCACCACCTCAGCTAAGGGTCCACTGAGCTGCGGCCTCAGCTCTACCATGTATTGGTCTGTAGAGATGCTGTACCCAAGGCAGGCCCTTTCGAAGTTTTCTAAGAAGGCCTCGATATTATCGCCTGCCTTGTAGATGGGGAACTTTCTGGGATAGAAAGTGGTACCTGGAGAAGGATTGCTAGGGTTTGTTGGTATAATCTGCTGACCCTTTCCCTTCTCCATCTCCAGTGCGTGCTTCCTCTTTTTCCTTCTCCTCCATTTCTTTTTCCTTTGCCTCCATTGCTCTCCTGTTGGCAGCCTCTTGGTTTTTTTCTACCTCCATAGCTCTCCTGTGAGCAGCTTCTTGGTATTGTTCTGCCTCTTTCGCTGCCTCCCTTTCTTTGTCCTTTGCCTCTATTTCTCTCCTGTGGGCAGCTACTAGGGCTTTTTCTGCCTCTTTCACTGCCTCTAGTCTGGCTAACTCCAATTTGTGTTGTGTCTTGGTTTCTGTCATCTTTTCCTCTCTTTTTAACTAACTTTACACCCTAGAATTAGAAATAAAACAAACAAACAAAAACTTGGCTTGTAAAATTTTGCTGTGCTGTAATATGATGCCTATATTCTCTGATAGTGATAGTCAGCCTACAGAAAAATCCAAAAAAGAAAACCAACAACAACAACAAAATCCAAAAAAACCCAAAACCCTAACACATTTGTCTCCAGGCAAATAGACAGAAAACCCCTCTAGTTGCTCTTCGGTTAAAAAAAAAAATCTTCTTCAGGTCTGTGAAGACTGGTGAATTTCCCTGCAGGAGGTTAACTACCCTGCCTTTAGGTAGAGAAAACTCCAGCTCACCAAAGACAATTCCCTTTTGTCTCTGCTCTGGCCCCAAAGCAGAAAAAAAACCTAACTGCTTTCAGCCAAAACGCTGCTTTTCAGCAGCCCAAAGGAAAAAAAATCCCTTTTAAAATCTGTGTTTCTGGTTCAAAAAAATCTCAAATTGATCTCAAAATGATTTCAAATTAATCCCACCGCTCTGCCACCATGTCAAGGTTCCTTCCCCACTCTGAACTCTAGGGTACAGATGTGGGGACCTGCACAAAAACCTCCTAAGCTTACTTTTACCAGCTTAGGTTAAAACTTCCCCAAGGTACAAAATTATTTTACCCTTGGATTTCCACTTGTCAAGGTTCCTTCCCCACTCTGAACTCTAGGGTAAAGATGTGGGGACCTGCATGAAAACTTCCTAAGCTTACTTTTACCAGCTTAGGTTGAAACTTCCCCAAGGTACAAAATTATTTTACCCTTGGATTTCCACTGCCACTTCCAAACTTCATCTGGGTTTACTGAGAAAATGTAGTTTGGACACGTCTTTCCCCCCAAAATCCTCCCAACCCTTGTACCCCACCTCCTGGGGAAGGTTTGGTAAAAACCCTCACCAATTTGCATAGGTGACCACAGACCCAAACCCTTGGATCTTAGAACAATGAAAAAGCATTCAGTTTTCTTACAAGACGACTTTTAATAGAAGTAAAGGAATCACCTCTGTAAAATCAGGATGGTAGAAACCTTGAAGGGTAATTAGATTCAAAACATAGAGAATCCCTTTAGGCAAAACCTTGAGTTACAAAAAAGACACACAGACAGGAATAGTCATTCTATTCAGCACAGCTCTTTTCTCAGCCATTTCAAGAAATCATAATCTAACGCATACCTAGCTAGATTACTTACTAAAAGTTCTAAGACTCCATTCCTGTTCTGTCCCCGGCAAAAGCAGCACACAGACAGACACAGACCCTTTGTTTTTCTCCCTCCTTCCAGCTTTTGAAAGTATCTTGTCTCCTCATTGGTTATTTTGGTCAGGTGCCAGCGAGGTTACCGTTAGCTTCTTAACCCTTTACAGGTGAGAGGATTATTCCTCTGGCCAGGAGGGATTTTAAAGGGGTTTACCCTTCCCTTTATATTTATGACAACTATTCATTGAAAGAAAGAAAGAAATTAGTAGTCCTTACATATCCTGCTTTCTTTGTATGTGTCCGTCTTCCTTAGATCATAAGGTCTTTGTATTGTTAAGGAAAAGTTAGCACATGTGACTCCATTTTGGTTTGGGGCCCACCATTGTCTAAAAGCAAGCCCATCATGCACCAGGAGGAGTGTTCCTTAGACACTGCATCCCTGTGAAAATCCTCCTCCTTGTCTCCAGCCTGCCTTGACTCCCAGTATCTGTTTTTTGTCAGTCTCTAACTCCCTATCTCCTGGCCTGTGATGTGAGGCCTCCCATCCTGATAAAAAAAGTTCCTGATGCATGGCTTTCGGACCATGCTGTGTAATTAACATACTGGTTTAGCACGAGGAATGCACCAAGCAGGGATAGGTGGTAGATAAGAAAAGGGTTTGTTTATTGGCTAAGGTTTCTGATGCACGAGGGCAATATGCTTTGCTAAAAAGTATATAACCTTTGTATAATCTGTATTCGGGGTCCCCTCCTGGCTAGCAGGGGGTCACCACGCTCGAGCGTAATAAACTTGGTGTTTTGTGGGAACTCTGCAGTTGTGGACTTTGTTTATGTGCCTCAGCCTAGATTCGAACTGTGCGTGACCTATCAGGTATAATTCATAACAGCATTTGTGTGCGTGTCCTACCAGGTGTAATTCGCAGCAGTTGTGTGCGTGTCCTATCAGGTATAATTCGTAACAGTTTTAAGGAGTGTCCTTACTCTTTCTGTTTTGTAAAGCACACACGATTGGTACTGAACAGATAAATAATGGATACATCACGAAAAAACAAACAAACAAAAAACAAAACAAAACCCACCTTTGTCATAAAGGTTGGTCTCCTCAGTAAAGTAAGCCATAAAAATTAGGACCAAGGCTACGAAGTCAAGTACTCTCAAGTTAGGAAATACCAGAATGAGTATTGCCCATGAAACATTAACTCTGCAATAAATGAGGCAGGGAACCTGCAGACAACAGACTCCTTCAATACACAGCCCCAGAGCAAAGAATTCTGTGCACTGAATAAGGCAGGGGTCGCGAGGGAAAAAAATAACATGGGATCATGTAATTAATGTCTGCATCATCGGGCAAAGGCACAAGAGGACTGAATTAAGGGTGCCACGGCAACACTTATTTGGACATTTGCTAACCTGAGAATGCTAAACTTCTTAACCTTTTAATCCTTTTTAAAACCTTGACTTTGTATTTCCTAATTATTTGATGGTTTAATTTATTGATGAAAGCTAACCTAAGAAGCGTTAAATGAAGGGGTTTTGGTTTCTTAATTTCCTTCGTTTTTGAATAGAAAGAACATCTATTATATATGTGCTGTTTAAACAATGAAGCTCTTACTCATCTGTTGTTTTCAGTATATATTTTATTGCCATTCTTATCTTTGTGAAGGTCCCTTTTCACTACTCAGTGCTGTGTTGATCAGAGTATAGAAAGTAATTAAATTAAACTGTATTAAAATAAAACTCATTTTATGCAACTTCAGTTTCAGTGAAAGTTCTAAGCTCTAATCCTCAATTTATAAGAAGCAGATAAACAATATCCAAGTAAAAGAGCAGGAATTTTGCCTCTTATTTTCACTGAGCCTTTACTAAGGAAAGTAGCAAACAATTGCTCTTTGAGAAGAAACACTGTACTGTACCACAGTACAAACCCAAATGAGCCCAGCAGGAGACTGCCCTGCTTATCCAAATCTGGTCCTGTTTCATTACAAACTTCCTTTCTGTGATGATGTTCTGGTCATAAGGGGGCAATCAGTTGTCAAAGGTAGCTGTTGCCATGGTAGCCAGGGGCTAGTCATTCTCCCCAGGTGTGACAAGGAGCTGGAGGCAGGGAGCGCTGAGTGGTGGATTATCTCTGATGTCACAATGCTACTGCTCAGGCAGCACCAGTGGGCCGCAAATGTGCAGTGTGTGTGTGTGTGGGGGGGGGGAAATAGGCTTTCCCAGTGCTCCCGTTTCCCCAGATTTCCTAAAGAAACCTACAACATAACACCGAATGCACATTAGTGATTGTTCCACACACATGCTAATTAGTAGCTGAAATTTGATTCAAATTCCCCATGGCGTGTTTAGAAACCAGTGTTCCAAAACAAGGAGAGACCTTGTAAAACAGAAAATTTGGAGGCTCTGGTGTATTTGTGGTTGTGTTAAAATTGAATACTGCGACTTTAAATTTTGGGCACGGTTCCTGGACCTACTTGCATGCTAAGCAGCTCAGTGGGGGTGTAGCAGCAGTCAGTCAGCAGGTACCCAGTAAATTGTGCCTCTCTGTTATAGGCAGAAGCTTACATTCTCTCCTTCTGATTTTGGGGTTCTTATGTGTTTTTGTTCTGGTCTTAAGAAACAAATTAGCGAGACATTGCAAACTTCCAGCAAGAATCATTTATGTTTTTCTCTAACTTCTCTGCTTGTGTGCCAGAAAACCTAAAAGACACAATCTCATAAAAAAATGAACTAAAATTCTGCAGCCAAAAGTCCTAACTTCCCCCATACTAATTTCCCCCTACTCTTACTGACACCTTCTGGTCAACTGTTTGAAATGGGCCACCCCCATTGCCACGACAAAAGTGAATTTTCCTCCTCTGGTATCCTACTCTTAACTGAATTGTCTCGTTGGAACATGTCCATCTCAATGATATTTCGTTTGCTGGGAGTCCTAATGAAAATGGGATCGTGGGGGAGTTCAGAGGTTGTTGTAGGGGGGTTACAGCATTGCCACGCTCACTTCTGTGCTGCCTTCAGACCTGGGCTCTGAGGGCAGCAGCCAAGAATCTTTCTGAAGTGAGAGGAGGTTCTAAGATGTGCGGATGGGTCCCTGGTGCTGAGAGCACCTCAGCTGGGGGCTCCTACCTACTAGTTCCCTGGCAAATTAATGCAAGGACCAATTTGGGGGCATCCTTAAAAATAGACCCCTGAGCCCCAGAAGGAACTGCAAGGGATGCCCTGAGCCCCAGCTGCAGATGCCGGGCAGACACCCAGAGTGCTGAGAGCAGTGGGGAGGGGCATGAAAGTCCTGAGCTCAGCACCCCAGCCTTGGCTGCAGCCACGGGGGTCAGAAGCCCCTAGCCCAGACACCCAGAGACGTGGCTGGAGCAGAAGTTGCCAAGGCCAAACCCCTGAGCCCAACGCCGGGCTGATGCAGTGCACTCACTTCTGCATGCCTCTGGTGCACCTGACATCCCCAGCCCAGCAAAAAACAGCTAGGAGGCCCCTACTGGGTTCTCCTGGCTGGAGGGATCCCAGCAGGACAGGGAGATCGGATTTCATGGGGCAGGGCTAATTTGATCTTGCCAAGAAAGGCAAAACAAGAACCAACAGCTGTCAGTTGAAGCCAGAGAAATTCAGATGAGAAGTAAGGCACACATTTTTGACAGTGAGGAAGACTAACCACTGGAACAAACAGAAAAGGAGGACTTGTGGCACCTTAGAGACTAACACATTTATTTGAGCATAAGCATTCGTGAACTACAGCTCACTTCATCAGATGCATGCAGTGGAAAATACAGTGGGGAGATTTCATATACACAGAGAACATGAAACAATGGGTGTTAGCATACACACTGTAATGAGAGTGATCAGGTAAGGTGAGCTATTACCAGCAGGAGAGAGGGAAAAAAACAAAAAATAAAAAACCTTTTGAAGTGATAATCAAGGTGGGCCATTTCCAGCGGTTGACAAGACCATCTGAGGAACAGCGGGTGGTGGCGGGGGGATAAACATGGGGAAATAGTTTTACTTTGTGTAATGACCCATCCACTCCCAGGCTATATTCAAGCCTAAATTAATTGTATCCAGTTTGCAAATTAATTCCAATTCAGCAGTCTCTCACTGGAGTCTGTTTTTGAAGTTTTTTTGTTGAAGACTTGCCACTTTTAGGTCTGTAATCGAGTGACCAAAGAGACTGAAGTGTTCTTCAACCAGTTTTTGAATGTTATAATTCTTGACATCTGATTTGTGTCCATTTATTCTTTTACATAGAGACTGTCCAGTTTGGCCAATGTACATGTCAGAGGGGCATTGCTGGCACATGATGGCATATATCACGTTGGTAGATGTGCAGGTGAACGAGCCTCTGATAGTGTGGCTGATGTGATTAGGCCCTATGATCGTGTCCCCTAGATAGATATGTGGACACAGTTGGCAACGGGCTTTGTTGCAAGGATAGGTTCCTGGGTTAGTGGTTCTGTGGTGTGGTGTGTAGTTGCTGGTGAATATTTGCTTCAGGTTGGGGGCCTGTCTGTAAGCAAGGACTGGCCTGTCTCCCAAGATCTGTGAGAGTGATGGGTCATTCTTAAAGATAGGTTGTAGATCCTTGATGATGCGTTGGAGAGGTTTTAGTTGGGGGCTGAAGGTGATGGCTAGTGGCGTTCTGTTATTTTCTTTGTTGGGCCTGTCCTGTAGTAGGTAACTTCTGGGTACTCTTCTGGCTCTGTCAATCTGTTTCTTCACTTCAGCAGGTGGGTACTGTAGTTGTAAGAATGCTTGATAGAGATCTTGTAGGTGTTTGCCTCTGTGTGAGGGGTTGGAGCAAATGCAGTTGTATCGTAGAGCTTGGCTGTAGACAATGGATTGTGTGGTGTGGTCTGGATGAAAGCTGGAGGCATGTAGGTAAGCATGGCAGTCAGTAGGTTTCCGGTATAGGGTGGTGTTTATGTGACCATCCCTTCTTAGCACCGTAGTGTCCAGGAAGTAGATCTATTGTGCAGACTGGTCCAGGCTGAGGTTGATGGTGGGATGGAAATTGTTGAAATCATGGTGGAATTCCTAAAGGGCTTCTTTTCCATGGGTCCAGATGATGAAGATGTCATTAGTGTAGCGCAAGTAGAGTAGGGGCATTAGGGGACGAGAGCTGAGGAAGCATTGTTCTAAGTCAGCCATAAAAATGTTGGCATACTGTCGGGCCATGCGGATACCCATGGCAGTGCCGCTGATTTGAAGGTATACATTGTCCCAAATGTGAAACAGTTATAGGTGAGGACAAAGTCACAAAGTTCAGCCACCAGGTTTGCCATGACATTATCGGTGATACTGTTCCTGATGGCTTGTAGTCCATCTTTGTGTGGAATGTTGGTGTAGAGGGCTTCTACATCCATAGTGGCCAGGATGGCCTTTTCTGGAAGATCACCGATGGATTGTAGTTTCCCCAGGATGTCGGTGGTGTCTCGAAGATAGCTGGGAGTGCTGGTAGCGTAGGGCCTGGGGAAGAGGTGGATTCTCTGTTTCCTGGTATCCTCCCATCACAACTGGTTATCATTCTGGAAGGTGCCATGGCACCTTTTTGTGAATTACAAGCAATTGGGCTTAATATGGTGGTAAGCGTGTGAAATGTCACAGCCAGTGAAATAGAGGCCGGATTAGGAGATCAAATAGTTTCACAATCTATGTCTGTGTGGAAAACCCAGTGTGGGGTGAGGAATAGACTCTGCTGTTTTACTGGGTGGCCTGCTCGCTCCCCAGAATCAATAATGAGCAAGTGGGGAGATCCAGGGTGCAGCTCAAACATCCAGCTGGGCTGGCCAGGGGCAGACATCAGGCCTGCAAGGGAAAGGTGAGTGTGGCAGTGACTTCACAAAGGCCTTTGGCAGGAACTCAGCCTATTGGGCAAAGATGATGAGGCGGGTGTGACCCCACAGAGCTCCCTTGACAACAGCCCGGCAGGACAGGGGTGCGGGGCAGGGGGAACCTCGGAGACCCCTGTAGCCTTGCTGCAGCAAGCCTCCATCTCGCGGTCTCTCAGTGGGGACCAAGAGACGGTTGGTGTGGAGGAGATTCTCGGGATTATTTTTATGACTGTATTGATTGTGTGGAAAGAAATCGTCATCTGTGTAGAAGGTAAGAAAAAATATAGGCTCTAAGTAGAAGATGGGGGACCCTATCCTAGCAGATTCAAAGGCATCCCCACCCTCCCAGTGAAAAAGTTTTTCCTAATATCCAAGCCTTCCACACTGCAACTTGAGATCATTGCTCCTTGTTCTGTCGTCTGCCAGCTCTATGAATGTCATGAGAATCAATCTTTCATTAGGAAAATAATTCAAAAATACAAAGACAAAACACGTGAAGTGAAATCAATCCATCCTGATCTTCAGTGTCTGGGGGGTGTGGGCCTCGGAGGCCAGACTGAGACCCTCATTGGCTAGGGACACCCAGGAAGCCAGTAAAAAAATTCTAGTCCTCTTTGCAACCAAGCCTCCATAATCCAAGGAACACCTGAGGGCTGCGGGAGATAAAGGAGTGCTGAGAATGTCTAACTCATGATTGAAAATACAGAGATGTGTTATTGGCTTTGGATGGGGGACAAGTATGAAATCCGTTGGGGTTCTTGCCCCAAACAACAATCACCCATTGTCCTTTAGAGCACAAGGGCTCTCACACGCCTGACGTGCTCAAATCTCTTGCCTGCTAGGACTTAGAGAATTTTCTCCATCTCCATGATAGAGAGGGAAAGAGAAAAGAAGTGACCTCTCTTTGGTCACAAACCACGGTCATGCTGGAGCTAGAAAAAGAAGCATAAGAAAAACGTTGTATGAAAATGTTTTGCATTTAAAACTGATTTCTTCAACAAAGGAAATTTGAAGTGTGGTTAGTGAACTAAAATGATACGTTCTGGTTTTCACGTGTTTCTAGATTTATGAACTAGTATATCCATCCCCTCACACCTAGTTTTTATCCATAGATTGAGGGAGGAGGAGAAGTTTGCCTGTTTTGTGAACTCTCAATGGCTTTCTTGAATTTCAATGAACGAGTCATTGAACTGAACTCTTTGAATAAACTTAAAAGAAGACAATAGTTTCTGCACCTTCCAAGGAAGCTATTGCTGTCCAAAGCTGGCTTAGCATTTCAGCTAACTTTGCTTCTAGGGCTTTAGCTATCACGTCAGTGGTGTGACTCTCTCAAAAACTTGGCAGTGAACATGTTCGATTTCATGTTATTTTTTCCTCTTCTATTTAAATTATTGAAGAGATTTTCATAAATTTTGCCCTTAATTTAAAATAGATGATTTTTTTGTCAAGCTGGGCCTTACAAATCTCTAAGGATGAAGATTCCACCACCTCCATAGGTCACACTCAGGGCCAGGGAGGCTGGGAATAGAAGAAAATCACCAGTGAAAGCCAGGAGTCCAGATTCCCACCCCCCTGCCTCAGTCACAACAACAAGTCACACTCAGAGCCAGGGAGACTGGGAATCGAGTCCCGCTGGCACTTCCCCGCTCTGGAAGGGACTGTTCCTCTAGTGTTTAGTGCGGGAGCCTGGACAAAGGCTCTATCCCCGGCTCTATTCCTGACTCCCTCAACGACCCTGAGGCAGTGGCTTCTCCTGCCCAGGCCTCTGTTTCCCTCACTGGGGCTGGGGACACTCCCCTACAGCCCTTGGGTCATCACGCTTCAGGAATGTGCTTGAGATACGAGGAGACCTGGAGATGGGAGGTGTGCTGCTGGCCATAGGTCAGTGTTGTAAACCCCTGGTTGCTAGGCTGAGTTTATCCATCCCCTGACAATAAAACGTCATCTTGTTTTCACAGCCACTTTCGACCTGCAGGCTTCTACTCCCTGCTCTGCTGGCAGGGCATTGGGCAGCACCCTTTCCAGCCCACCTGGGTGCAGGAGATCAAGGAGGAGGGCAAGAGACTAGGCCTCGGTGAGTATCTGCCATCCAGTGCTTTCCCATCTAGAGCAAGTGAGTGGAGTTCTCCAGAGCCATCCCCAGTGTGGTGGGAATGGGCCAGCAAGAGGGCTCCCAGCCCTTCCCTTGCAGGAGATTGTTCCCCACGTCGAGAGTCTTTGGGGAGGGCAGAACCTGCCAGGTGCTGAACACCCACAACCGCAATCAGTGAAATCAGTGGGAACTGAGGGCGACTCCTCCCTCCCAGCATTGGCACCTTGTGAACTTTCGCTGGGGACTGTCCGGGTGCTGCTCTTTCCCTGGCCTGGGAGGGAGCGGGACCTTCTGGGGTGGAGGGAGCTGCTTGTCCAAACTAACAGAGAGCCCCACTGCTCTGAAAGGACGAGACTCCCCTGGTGTCACAGGGCCCCAGGGGTGAGGGGGAACGTTGGGAGCAGCCTGTGCTGTGAGCTGCTGCCAGTGGGTGTGGACGGCAGCCCCCATGCTCTGGGGTGGGGTTTGTGGTGAGGAGAAATTGCCTCAGCGGAGGGGAGGTGGATGGAGGAACAGGCAGGCACATTAATGAGAGGCTGCCTTGAACCCAGACTCATGGCTGCTCCCCACTCATTCCCAGGATGCAGCGGCTGAGGCGGATGCTGAGGAGGAAGGCTGGGCTGGTGGCTCCGGAGCCGGTAGGGAGCAGCGGCCGGCTTTCCCAGGAGGAGAGCGGCCCCTCTGTCCCCGCGGGCGGGGAAGAGGCCAGTGGCCAGGAGAGGAGGAGGAGCTCCCTGGCTTTCTGGAGGAGGAGGAAGACACCAGCTCCCTTAGCATGCCCTGAGGCCCCTTCTGGTCCCAAATGGAGGTGGCCCAGGGTGATGCTATGTAGGAGGGACCCAAGAGAGGGTGGGAGCCTGGGAAGGTGGCTCTGCAGCTTCCTTCACAGGAAGCGGAGGAGCCAGGAGCCGCACCCCAGTGCCCAACCGGAGCCATCCACCAGCCTGGCCACCGAGGAGCCCCCAGCCAGCCCAGAGCAGGAGCTGGGCGACTCTGGCACGGGGACCAGCAGCTCCTCCTTCTCCCGAGGGGCCAACAGCCCCTCCGTGGGGTCTGAGAGCCCTGAGGCTGAAGGCTCCCTCTGTGCAGGTGAGGGGACACCCACGGGATAGGGGGGAGGACAGGGGCAGCGGGGTACTAGTAACACCCTGTCAAGGTTTCTTCCCTACTCTGAACTTTACGGTACAGAGGTAGGGACCTGCATGAAAGACCCCTAAGCTTATTTTTACCAGCTTAGGTTAAAAAAACTTTCCCAAGGTATAAACTTTGCCTTGTCCTTGAACAGTCTGCTGCCACCATGAAGCATTTTAAACAAAGAACAGGGAAAGAGACCACTTGGAGACGTTTTCCCCCAAAATATTTCCCCCAGCCCTACACCCCCTTTCCTGGGGAAGGCTTCATAATAATTTTTACCAATTGGTAAAGGTGAACACAGACCCAAAGTCTTGGATTTTAAGAACAATGAAAAATTAATTAGGTGTTTAAAAGACGAATTTTAATTAAAGAAAAGAGAAAAGAATTACCTATATAAAGTTAGGATGGTAAATACCTTACAGGGTAATTAGATTTAAAACAGAGAATTTCTTGAGGCAAAACCTTAAGTTACAAAAAGACACAAAAACAGGAATATACATTTCCTTCAAAGTTAGTAACAGCCCGTTTGTTGAGCCATTTATGAAACAGATTTGTTATTTGGTTTACATAAGCCACATTAGTTCAGGCCTTTTTTAAGGGTTTGAAATTTTACTTTGTAAGTTTTAGGTGTAACTTGAAATTGGCGATTTGGCTGTATTGCGCAAAAATGGCCTGTAATATCTGGCCAAGCCTAAGAAGGATTGGACCAGTTTTTTTTTTTTTTTTTTTACTTTGGGACAGGCCACTTTTGGATAGCATTCACTTTGGCCTGTAGGGGGTTGATAGTTTCTTGACCCTCCTGATGTTCAAGGTAAGCTACTCTGTTTAGGCCTATTTGACACTTTTTAGTCTTAACAGTTAGTTTTGCCTCCCTTATGCGCTTGAAGACTTTTTGTAGATGTTCCAGGTGTTTTGCCCAGGATTCCAAAAATATGGCCACATCATCAAGGTCTGTGACTGCACATTTTTCCAATTCCGCTAGGAGACCATCTACAAGTTTTTGGAAGGTGGCGGGTGCATTCTGCAGCCTGAAAGAGAGCACATTAAATTCATACAGCCCGACATGTGTGATGAAGGCTGACCTTTTCTTGGCGGATTTATTTAGCGGTACCTGCCAGTACCCCTGGGTTAAGTCCAAGATAGGGATGAACTGGGCCCGTCCCAGTTTCTTCACTAGTTTATTTGTTCGTGGCATTGGATAGTTGTTTGGGAGCGTTACAGCATTCAGCTTATGGTAGTCCATGCAAAAACGTATTTCCCCATTTGGGTTGGGAACTAGAACCACTGGAGATGCCCATGCACTGCCAGAGGGGCAGATTACACCCATTTGTAGCATATCCTGGATCTTCCATTCTATAGCAGTTTTAGCTTGAGGAGACACCCGGTAAGGTCGGGCTCTAATTGGGTGAGCATTACCTGTGTCAATGGAGTGGTATGCCCGTTCAGTCAGTCCTGGGTGGCTGAGAACGTCGGCGTGTAGCTAGTGCTCAGCTGCTTGATTTGCTGTCGCTGCATATGCCCAAGGGTCATGGAGAGGTTTACCTTTTCCACACCACCATCACTTTTTCCTTTGTAGTAGACACCTTTAAGCAACTCAGCGTTATCTCCCCCCTGGGCTGTAAACTGACAAATCTTTAATTCTTTGGAATAAAAGGGCTTTAGAGAATTAATATGGTACACCTTAGGCTTTCGGTTGGAGGTGGGGAATGCTATGAGATAATTAACAGCTCCCAGGAGCTCCTGGACCATTAATGGCCCTTCCCACAACGCTTTTATTCTGTGGGCCTAGAGTGCCTTCAAGACCATGACCTGGTCCCCTACATTGAAGGAACGCTTTCTGGCATGTTTATCATACCAGACTTTTTGCTCTTTTTGAGCATCCTGTAGGTTTTCTTTAGCAAGGGCTAAAGAGGTTCCGCAGGTGTTTTGTAGGTTGGTTACAAAGTTCAGAATGTTAGTTCCTGGAGAAGGTGTAAACCCCTCCCATTGCTGCTTTACCAACTGTAATGGCCCCTTAACCTCGTGGCCATATACAAGTTCAAATGGTGAAAACCCTAAACTGGGATGTGGTACAGCTTTGTAGTCAAAAAGCAACTGCTGCAACACTAGGTCCCAATTATTGGAGTGCTTATTTACAAATGTACGTATTATGGCTTCCAAAGTTTCATTAAACTTCTCCACCATGGCATTTGTTTGATGGTGGTAAGGAGTGGCAACCAAGTGTTTCACCCCATGAGCTTCCCAAAGGCATTCCATAGCTCCTGCCAGGAAATTAGTTCCTGCATCTGTAAAGATGTTGGAGGGCCAACTTACCCTGGCAAAAATGTCTGCTGGTGCCTGGCACACACTTTTAGCCCTGGTGTTGCTTAGAGCTACTGTTTCTGGCCATCGGGTGGCAAAATCCATGAAAGTCAGTATGTACTGCTTTCCTCTGGCTGTCATTTTTGGAAAAGGAGCCAGAATATTTACAGCTACTTGCTGAAATGGAACCTCAATGATGGGGAGTGGCTGGAGAGGGGCTTTGACCTGGTCTTGGGGTTTTCCCACTCTGTGGCACACCTCACAAGACCGGACATAGGTAGAAACATTCTTGCCCATTCCCTCCCAGTGGAACGACTTTCCCAAATGGTTTTTGGTTCTGTTCACCCCAGCATGGCCACTAGGATGATCATGGCCTAAGCTTAATAGCATTACCCGGTACTCAGTTGGAACTACCAACTGTCTCTGAGGATGCCAGTTTTCTTCGTATCCACCAGAAAGAGTTTGCTTGTATAAAAGTCCCTTTTTTACAACAAACCTGGATTGATTCGAAGGCTGAGAGGCGGTGGGTTGTTCCGTGCCGCCGTCCAAGCTCTCTGGAGGCTTTGATCTGCTTTCTGTTCGGTCTGGAACTGTTCCCTTGATGCTGGAGACATCAGTTCCTGATTGGATTGTGGACCTGGGCTTGGTCCCTCTGGAAGCGATGCAGGTGATGGGGCTGTTTTAGTTGACTGTGAACCGCTCTTGGCTGGTGCACTATGTTGGGGTTTAGGCTCTGGCTGAGCCTCTTGTGTAGGGTTATCTGCTGCTGCCAGTGCAGGTTGGGTGGGGCCCTCTGGTGCTGGGGTTGCAAGTACTGGATTCAGTGCTGGCAATGGTTCTGATGCTGGTTTTTTTGCCGGTTCCAGTTCTGGGACTGGCTCTGTCTGGGTCTCTGTGACTGGATTCACTACTGCTGTTGCAGACGTTGGTATGGGGTCTGGTTCCAACATCTTTGACTGCGTCCTGGTAGAAGTCTCCAGAACAGAGCTAGGTGTGATAGCTTGCTTAGCCTGTCTGTGGGTGACCATTCCCACCTTCTTGGCTAGCTTCACATGATTGGCCAAGTCTTCCCTCAACAGCATGGGGATGGGATAATTATCATAGACTGCAAAAGTCCACGTTCCTGACAAGCCCTTGTAGCGAACAGACAACTTGTCTGTAGGCAAGTCAAAAGAGTTGGACTTGAAGGCTTGAATCATTGCTTGGACCTCTGGGTCGATTAAATTGGGGTCCACTAAGGAAGCCTGGATAGCCAACACTCCGGTGTCCCTCCATTTTGTGACCTTCTTCCTGCCCACACTCACAGTTTCCCTCTGCTCTGAGGGTGTCTGGGAGGCATCTGGGCCTGAGGACCTCTGGTGTGATTTCGGTGCAATGAACTGTAATTTCCAGGGGTTCTTGGGGCAGTTGGCCTTTACATGTCCCGGCTTGTTACATTTAAAACTTTGCCCAGCTAACTGGTTACCGGGGCGAGGTGGGTTGCTGGAGAACGGTGTAGTGGGACAACAAGGTGTCTGGAGTGTTCCTTGGAGAATAGTTGGGGCCTTGGGCTGCCCCGGGTAGTAGGGTGTGGTCTGAGGGTGTCCCTTCTGGTATCCGCTCCAACTGTGATCAGGGTTGTTCCTCTCTCCTCCCTCCACCCGTTTTGTTCCGGTTTGCCCCGCCTCTCTGGCAGTCTTGGACTGCTTGTATTGATCAGCATAAAAAGCAAGACTTCCTGCTGAGTCCATTTTTTTATCCCATAAACACTGCTTTCTATCATCCTTGGACATATTCAGGAATTGCTCCTGTATTATCAAATCCCGTATTCCTCCAAAGCTAGTTACATCCTGTCCATTGAGCCATTTCTCAAACAGATCTGTTCTCTGGTTTACATAAGCCACATTACTTAGTCCAGGTCCTCTCTTAAGGGCTTTCACTTTTACTCTGTAAGTTGCAGGTGTAACTTGAAATTGTTTTAAATCCAAACCCTTGGATTTATTATAGTTCGAAGCCTCCTCAATCACCATCTTATTGAATATGTCCAGAGCTCTTCCAGGCAATTTTGCGGCCGACCTGGTCATCTTGTGAGCTTCAGGGATTTGATGGAGTGTGCACAGTCTCTCAAAGGTGAGAAAATAATCAGCAATATCACTGGATTCATTATACTGTGGACATAGTGTAATGGATTGTTGGGGAAGGATTGTTAGGGTTATTTGGTATATTCTGCCGAGCCTTTGCCTTCTCCATCTCCAGTGTATGCTTCCTCTCTTTTTCCTTCTCCTCCTCTGCATGCTTCCTTTCTTTTTCCTTTGCCTCCATTTCTTTTTCCTTTGCCTTCATTTTCTCTGTCTGAGTTCGACCCATCTTTTATGTTCCTTTTGTTTTTCCTCAGCCTCAAATCTGGCTAATTGCAGCTTCTGTTGAACATGGCATTCTGTCCTCCTAACCTCTCTGTTTTTAACTCACTTTACACCCAGGAGTTAGAAATAAAGCAAAAAAACCCAAAAACCCTGACTTGTAAAATTTTGCTGTGCTGTAACCTGATACCTTTCTTCTTTGATAGCTGTTCTCAGCCTACAGAACACTCCTACAGAAAAATTAATTAGGTTTTTAAAAGAATTTTAATTAAAGTAAAGGTAAAAGAATTACCTCTGTAAAATCAGGATGGTAAATACCTTACAGGGTAATCAGATTTAAAACATAGAGAATCCTTCTAGGCAAAACCTTAAGTTACAAAAAGACACAAAAACAGGAATATACATTCCCTCCAACACAGCTTATTTTACCAGCCATTAAACAAAAGAAAATCTAACACATTTGCTAGTTAGATTACTTACTAACTTAGCAGGAGTTGGAAGGCTTGCATTTCTGATTTGTCCCCAGCAAAAGCATTACACAGACAGACAGACCCCTTTATTTATTTAGCCCTCCGCCCCCCTCCAGATTTGAAAGTATTTTGTTCCCTCATTGGTCATTTTGGGTTAGGTGCCAGCGAGGTTATCTTAGCTTCTTAACCCTTTAGAGGTGAAAGGGTTTTGCCTCTGGCCAGGAGGGATTTTATAGCACTGTATACACAAAGGTGGTTACCCTTCCCTTGATCTTTATGACACACCCTGTGCCCATTGGCTCACCAAGGCACCAGGACTGAGCCACGGGAGCCCCACTGACACCAGTGGGAGTGGCCCAGCCACACTCCATGGCAGGAGATGCTGGGCAGAGTTGGGGGAGCTCCAGCCTCCCCTGATAATATTGGGCGGGGGCTGATGGCCACGGGGCCCTGAGGCTGATGGGGCTGAGGTCATCTCTGGGAAGGGCAGGGTGGGGACCTCGATGCCATGGGGTTCCTTGTTGAGGATGGGGGACATTGAGCCATTTCTCTACCCTGCATTCTCACAGCAGTAGCATAAATGATGCTTTTCTCCTTCTCTCCCTGGTGCAGAGACCCTCAGTGCCCAGCTGGAGGATGAGGATGAGGAGGAGGATGTGTCCCCTGAACAAGACACCATCAGGGTCATCCAGCAGCACCTCCAGGGCAGAGTTGAGGTACAAAAATCTTCCAGCTGCACTGCCCCCAAGTCTGTCCTGCCCCTTGTTCCACCCCCACCCACATTCGGGGTCTTGTCCCAGAGAATCCATCACCCGCAATGGGGGGCACTTCTCCCCTGTTACCTGGCACCCCAAAGTGGGGGTGTTCATCTCATGCAGGCCAAGGTGTCCGCTCCCCGCCGACACTGCCAAGTTACAATCCCAGTCTGTGCAGGGTGACACTGGTTTTGGGAAGAGGGGCGGCTTTCCCTGTCCAACTCCAGGGAGGTCCTGAGACCTGGAGCTTTTGTAGGTGGGGTGGGGAGGTCCCTACCTGACCATCTCTCTCTCTCTCTCTCTCCCCCAACCCCACTCTTAGTGGGTGGAGGACAGGGCCAAACAGCTCCGCTTCCTCCACGCTGTCCCACGTCTGTGCTTCTCGGCACAGCAGCAGGGGTGGGACACTCTGGAGCCGCACTTCTCCAAAGCGGCCCTTGTGGAGAACATTGCGGTGAGTGGGACCCCGTGCCCGGCTCCTGGGGTGAGGGAGCCCAACATGGGAGGAAGAGTTAGTGGGGCTGCAGGGGGAAGCAGAGGACAGGGCTTCCTGGGGCTGAGGAGCAGGGAAAGAGGAAATTCTGACACTGATGGGGAACTGGCAGTGGGGAAATTGTAAGGCCGGAGGGGCAGCTGAGGCTGAGGGGAGGGAAGAATTGGTGGGAGAGGGGGAAGGAAAGAGTAAGTTTGATGGATGGGAGGAATGGGGAGGCCAGCTGGTTGGGGGTGGGGGTGACACTGACTGTTTCTGCAGAGCACTTTGGCCTCCTCCCTGGGAAGCACCTGTGGGTCTACAGGGCCTGAATCTCACATGCAATTTTATCTCCTTGGGGTCTCTCAGGAGCTGATTGAAGATCTGCCCATGGTGTCTGAGCCGAGCTCCATCATCTCCAGCTCCATGGCCGCGGTTTGCAGCCTCAGGTACCAGGACCCTCCCATCCAGCTGCCCTAACCCTGGTGCAGATCCTCTTGGGCCTAGATTAAGCCCAGCCGTGGCTGTTTGCATCCCCCAGCCGAGGAGCTGGGAACATCCCCTCTTTCCTGGCTGGGGGTGATTTCACTCCTGTAACGTTACAGTGGCCATAGGGAGGGATCATTGCAGGGGAGGAGGGTCATGTGCATGACACTGCCAGCGCCACTCCGGTGCTGCCAAGCATAACACAGGCTCCTCTTTCCCTCCAGCAAACTGAAGCCACCACTTGCCCTGGAGCTGGAGTCACGCCTCCTGCGGGCTCTACAATACACCATTTTCACCATGGGCACGGGGCAGGACACCACCCACTTCCG
Organism: Lepidochelys kempii; assembly: GCF_965140285.1. Classification (NCBI taxonomy): domain Eukaryota; kingdom Metazoa; phylum Chordata; order Testudines; family Cheloniidae; genus Lepidochelys; species Lepidochelys kempii. The sequence continues at coordinate 5,728,304 of NC_136385.1, forward strand.
GGTAGGTCATGATCCTACTTCTCTGTCCCAGGAGCAGGAGCGGCCTCTGGTCCCTGCTCCCTCGGTTTGATGGAGCTGCTGAGAATAGGGGAGGGGTGAGCAGAGCGGGGGGCAAGCCCGGGCAGGGTGTGTGGGGTGGGGGGGGATGACACAAACTGCAAGGGAGGGCCCCTTCCCTCCAGTGAGGATTGCGTTACCCCTCTGTGGCTGATCCCAGCCTTCCCTCTTCTCCTCATTCTGTGCTCTGCTGCCTGGACTTTCCCAGGGATCCTACCTCCCACCCATTGCTGTTTGGTTTTTCCATATTCTGCTGGGTACCAGGCCCTGCGCAGAGAACTGCTAAGGGCAAGGATTGAAGAGCCAGCAGGCATCCAGCCATGAACTCCTGCTAAGTGTCCCTGCAGTGATGTGAATGGCAGAGGCCAGGATGTACCTTTTGGGTCTGTCCAGGGCTCCCCAGAGAACCCTCCTGGTCCCCTGAGAGGGGTAGCCCCATGTCCCATGACTGACGGGTGCTCCCTCTTCTTGCAGGCTGTCAAGGTTCCTTCCCCACTCTGAACTCTAGGGTACAGTTGTGGGGACCTGCATGAAAACCTCCTAAGCTTACTTTTACCAGCTTAGGTTAAAACTTCCCCAAGGTACAAAGTATTTTACCCTTTGCCCTTGGATTTCCACTACCACCACCAAACTTTATCTGGGTTTACTGGGAAAACGTAGTTTGGACACACCTTTCCCCCCAAAATCCTCCCAACCCTTGCACCCCACTTCCTGGGGAAGGTTTGGTAAAAATCCTCACCAATGTGCATAGGTGACCACAGACCCAAGCCCTTGGATCTTAGAAGAATGAAAAAGCATTCAGTTTCCTTACAAGAAGACTTTTAATAGAAGTAAAAAGAAAAGAATTACCTCTGTAAAATCAGGATGGTAAATACCTTACAGGGTAATTAGATTCAAAACATAGAGAATCCCTCCAGGTAAAACCTTAAGTTACAAAAAAGACACACAGACAGGAATATTCATTCTATTCAGCACAGCTCTTTTCTCAGCCATTTCAAGAAATCATAATCTAACACCCACCTAGCTAGATTACTTACTAAGTTCTAAGACTCCATTCCTGTTCTGTCTCCGGCAAAAGCATCACACAGACAGACACAGACCCTTTGTTTTTCTCCCTCCTCCCAGCTTTTGAAAGTATCTTGTCTCCTCATTGGTCATTTTGGTCAGGTGCCAGCGAGGTTACCTTTAGCTTCTTAACCCTTTACAGGTGAAAGGATTTTTCCTCTGGCCAGGAGGGATTTTAAAGGGGTTTACCCTTGCCTTTATGTTTATGACACAGGCTCTGCACAACACCTACTTAGAGAGCCTGGACACCATGCTCGGGGGCCTGCTGGCAGAGACCCCCACCACGGACAAGCTGCAGCACCTCTTGGAGGTGAGCAGAATGGGAGGGTCTGGGGGGGAATTTCCCATGAACCCCGTGGGAGGGCTGCAAAGGAGAGACTAGAAGAACCATGTTTCCATTGTGTCCTCCCAGCTTGGACCCAGATGGCCACGCTTTCCCAGAGCCATCAGTGCAGTTGAATGTTGGGACCCTTCCGCCATCTGGGGTAGCGGTGGCGGGGAAGGGGCGGGGGCAGAGGGAAGGAGCTGGGACTGTCAGCCAGAGCTCTGCATGGTTCCATTGAGCACTAACAGTGAGCACCAGGCCTGGCTGGGGACTGAGAGACTGAAACCCCTGTGCGATCTGGGACACAGGCCTCTGAGAAAAGTTACTGGCTCCTTTCTAGGGAGACCCTGAGATACAGGAGAAGACTGAGGGAATCAGCTCTTCTGTCCTAGGGACACGGCAGTTCCTGGAGTGATTGTCCCCACGGCCTGTCCATCCATCCTACCAAGGCCTGTGGAGCTGGGGTCTGGGGGCCTAGGGCATGTGCCTCGATCCTGATGGGCTGTTCATGGATCAGGGGTTCAGAGCAAATAGACCAGCCCCAAGGCTGAGCTTTGTCCCAGGCTGGAGAGACAGTGACAACTTGTGCCCAGCAAGATGTGGGCAGTGTCACGAACCCCCACATGAGGAGTCAGATATTCCACCCTGAGCACAAGTTCTCTGCCCCATGTGGAGCGGGAGAGGCTCGTTTGTAGAGCATGTAAGCCTGCCGGCTGACCCTCCCCTGCCTTCTTCTCCCTCAGCACCTCCATTTCTGGCTCGACTCCAGAAACACCCAGGAGAGAGCTAGGGCCATACGGAGCAGCGCTGCCCTGCTCCGATTTGCCACCTCCCTCTCCGGATTTGACGTAAGTGACCTTTGACCCCAGCATCCTGCAGCGCCAGGGCTTGAGTCAAATTCCTCATCCCCTGGTTAAGTGGTCCCCCCTGGCTCCGTAAGGGACTGCGACATTCCATAGGCCACTGGCTGGCAGGGTCGTGCCTGGCCTCAGTGCCCTTGTTACTCTGGAGAAGCCTGTCAGCTAGTGCTCATAGAGGACCCAGGCCATGGGTCCCTTTGCTCCAAGCTCCCTTGGGGGCAGAGAGAAAGAGGGCTCTAGTTCCTCTCCCCCAGTGCCTCCTACAGATGGATGGGAGCAGAGCTCAAGCCCAGGGGAGCTGGGGAGCTGAAGGCAGAATTTTGATGGATTCCCCCCTTCTCCTCCTCCACCAGACCTCCTCCGATTTCCCCAAGGCGGGCAACTTTGTGCTGCGGCTGGGTCTCTACATCTCTGACCCAGCCGATGACATCAGCCGGCAAGCCAGGGCTGGGATCTATTGGCTGCAGAGGCTCCTGCTGCAGAGGAGGGGTAAGAAACCCAGCCGGGCAATGGGTCCCCATAGAAATGAGTCCCTTGGAGACTAGCTCCAGCTGGCCATTGGGACACCAATAGAACTAAGGCCTCTGCTCTTAGACCAACTGCAGCAGGGCAGAGGGACCCCAATGGAAAGAAGGCCCCTGTTTTGGGCCCCCCACTTACTGGCCAAGAGACCCTACAGAAAGAAGCTCCCTCCTCTGAGACTGACCCCAGCTTAGATGATGACTCACACTCATTTCCCTAATTCAGGGAGAGAGGAAGGGGACGAAGATGCCAGGGAAATTGGCTGCTTTACCTCATAGCCTGGCTCTGTCCCCCAGTCCAGAGAAATCAGCCCCCCCAGGGGGCTGCCAGCTGGTGAGGGGACAGGAACGGACCAATTGAGACACATGGAGGGAAAGAGCCCATCATGAAGGCAGGGGCAGGGACCACAGGGGATGGACACAAAGCTTGTAGAATGTCACCAGTTGGGTAGCTGGGGCCAGATCCTGAAGTCAGTGGCTGTGGGGCGTTTTCAGCATTAGCAGCCACCATTAACAGGCACCCATGCCCAGAGGACAAGGACCGTAAGGGTCACCTGATTACTGTGACAAATGAGACAAATCCCCCTTCAGGTACTAAAGCACCTGGTGGGGACCCTGCGAGTCCATTGGGCCGTGGATGCCATGAGAACCCCAGCCAGTGTTCACCCAGCAAAGGGAAGAGAAGGAAACAGGCACGAAAGCCAGATGCCAAACCTCCCCAATGGGTGTGTCTTTCTCCCCCAGGGCTGAACATCAGAGAGGAGAGCGATCTGTGGTGTCGGGACGGGCTCCAAGACACCGAGCGCCTGGCATACAGGAACATGGCCAGGGTGGGGGAGGTAAGGACTCTCCGCCAGGGCATTGCAGTAGCTCAGGTGTGGAGCTGTCTCCCTCTGCAGTGAGTGTGTTCTGTAAAGGGAGGGATAGCTCAGTGGTTTGAGCATTGGCCTGCTAAACCTAGGGTTATGAGTTCAATCCTTGAGGGGGCCATTTAAGGACCTGGGACAAAAATCTGTTGGATGATTTAGTTGTGGATTGGTCCTCCTTTGAGCAGGGGGTTGGACTAGATGAACTCCTGAGGTCCCATCCAAACCTGATATTCTATGATACTTATTTCCAGCAGACAGTGTTCGGCTGCAAGAGGCCGAGGAGCCTGGGCTGCAGCCTTGCTAGCGGTCCAGGCTTGTGTGTGTTGCATGGATCCATGGTTATGTGGCATAAAAGGGATTCTCTGGGGGGTTGAGTTAATGAAGGATTGTATCTCCAGGCATCTGGCCCTGCTCACTGTCTCCTTGGCTGACACCCTGGTGTCTGAGAGATGAGCCCCTGGGTCAGTGAGTTGGGAAGCTCACACCAGCAATTGCTGGACCAGATCCTTGTTGGATTCCCTGCACCTCTGGAAGCACAGGCAGGGTGTGGGGTTTGCCGAGCACCAGGGCGAGTCAGGAAGCAGAACCTGCCCCTGCCCTGGGTGTTGTGTGAGGGACACTGAGCTCCTTTCCTGGGCTGAGTCACTGCAGCATATGTGACGCTCGTGGGATTGTCAGTGGGGTGGGGAGCAGGAACGGAAGCAGATCAAAAGGCCCCTAACCTCTACTGGGTGAGCCATGGGAGATAGAGCTGCTGGGAGCAGTAGCGGGTCCTTTGTTGTCTTTGTGAGCTGGGTTCCAGAGCGCGCAGACACGTTCGCAGCATGTCATGGCACCTGTGGTGAATCCTTCTCCAGAAAGAGCTATTCTTCAGTGCCTGCAACCTCTTACTGAAGGGGGTTCCTTGATCCATGGGACCCGAAAAGTTGGCTGCACAAGGAGGACTCTTGTCCACCTTGTGAGATAGTAGAGGGATTTGGAGCCTGGTTCTGGACAATTGACAAGGGCTCTGGTGCTGTTGGTTCTAGGTCTTTGGAGAGATCTTCACAGAAGGCCAGAAAAGATCTTTCCTCCAGGCAGCGCTTCTGGCCATACATGACCCCCAGCTCCGTGTCAGCCAGGCTGGGCTTGTGCTGACGTATTCTATCCTGGGGGAAGCCGGCCAGCTGATCGGGAATGAGGTAACTAAAGAAAGATCAATTGGGGAGGGATACCCAGGGCCTTTCACCTCCAGGCTATTGACAGTCACTCCCATCCCATACCCGTGCACTGACCTGGGAGCAAGGAGAGGATGAACCCGGGCAGGTGCCATTGGTAGGTGTCAGCTTCTCCCCTGAGCAGCTCAAAGCAGAGCAGACCCAGCTCGGCTATTTCCGAACATGTGTCACATCAACATGACACGCTGCTATTGCTCATGCTTGGGGCTGCCAACTCCCCCTGTGAGAGTTTCATACCCCTCCCGGCCTCAGGCTGGTTCCTAGGGCCCTAGTATCATGTTATCCCAGCCACCACCTGCTCTGGGAGAACTGGAGGAGTCAGTCAGCAGAGGCTGCTGAAGTGCCCCATTCCCCAGAGCTACTGTCCATGGCATCATCTTAATAACGGGGGGCGGAGGGGGTCCCTTGGGAAAGGTGTCCACATCCTCTCACCCCACAGCACTACTGTCCAGAGCCTTCCAGCCCGTCAGCTGGAGCGGGAGAGGGTGGATGAGGGGATTGTGGGGAGTGGAGCTTAATCCCCGGCTGGGTTGGGAGGTAGAATAGCTCTCACAGGGGGACTGAGAGGAAGGGGACAGGAGTTCATTCCACAGTGGTGGGAGTGGGGTTGGAGGTCACTCGAGAGGAGACAAGATTTTGTCTCGGAGGGTTGGGTGCGGGAATCTGTCCCTTGGATGTGGGGAGGGTTGGGGTGGAAATTTTGTTGGCTCCCAGTGCCGTTCATGCCCTTCATTGCCATGAGTGTCGGAGGCTCTGACCGATCCTTGTTCCCTTGCAGCAGGAGGATGTGACAGCGGCGATCATGGCGCACCTGTTCTACATCCGGTGCTTACGCCAGGTGCCCAAAGCGCTGCAGGGGCTGTGCTCCGTGGGACAGCCTTGAAGGGCCCCCCCTTCCCATGCCCAGAAGCTCCCACTCCCTGCTGCAGGTACTGCTCTTTCCTGCTGGGCCTGGGGGAGAAGGGCTAGGGGGAGGGTCCATAAACCCCACAGCACTGAGAGAAACCCAGGCCGAGCACCTCGCTCTCACCACCCTGCCCCACCCTGCCCCCTGGAGCTGGGGCCAGGCCAGATACGGTCCCTGCCCCCATGCCCAGAGGCCAGTTTCAGAAGCATCAGGCTTTCAGGGCCATGGGACTGGCCCAGAAATGGGAGCATCCGCAGAGCCAGGGTTTATCCTCAGTAACCATTGCATTCTGGGAGGGGTGGCCTGATGTGGAGCCCTCCCCTGTCGTCACTGCTCAGACCTCCCCATTGGCCATGTTGCCCCGTCGTAGTGAATGTCTGACCATCCCCCACCTGGAGCCCAAGCCACACACATGGTATCTGAACCCTTCCCAGACAGGAATGAAACTCCCCCCTAACACCTTGGGGCAAGGAAGGATCCTCCCCATCTGGCAGGTGGGGACTGAGACACAGAAGAAGGGCTGCAATCCTGGTCACACACTCCTTGGGGTAGATCTGGGAACTGGAGTGGATCCCAGGGTAGTCCCTTTCCCCGAGAGGCAACTTCACTTTCTGCCCTTTATTCTCCCCTCCTGCTGCGGGTGGGTCTCTGAGTGTGAAATGAACCAGGAGGGGGATGGGGTCCTGGCACAATGCTTGGGTGGGAGCTCCCCTTGGCTTGGACCCCAGGGTCAGAGACATCTTTGTCATCTTGCTCTCCTTCTTTTATTCCTAGGAAGGGAGTCCCCCGATTAGGGGTCTCTAGGGATCCAGCTGGGCAGTGCCTAGGAGAACCTGTAAGTCATCCTGGTTCCCGCCTGCATGCACCACCCTGTCCTGCCCTGCCCTCCGGTTCTTCATTGTTGACTCTGGTTTGACCCTTGGCTCCGGTCTCTGATTATGATTTTGGCGTGACCCTTCTTGACTCCAGATGTTGCCTGCCCACCTTGATTCCAAATCTCCTTGCCCTTCTTTAGCCCCGCTCCAGGCCCTCCACTGACCCGCTCCAGCATTGCCTTCTCCTCCTGATCTTCCCCAACCACTCGGACGTTGACTACCCGGCTTTGACCCTCGGCCTGTATCTGGACTCTGGCTTGACACTGACTTGGCTGATCTTTGCTCTCTGACTACCGGGCTATGACCTTTGGCATGGATTTAGACTCTGGCCCTGGTTCTGCTTCTGCTTTGTCGATGGACTCTGATCTCGATTTTGACCCTGCTGTGTCCCTGGACCTTGATTCTAGTACCACTCTTAGCCTTGGCACAATCCTGCACCTTGCTGCGACCTGTGCTCCCACCCCTGGGCATCATTATCAGATGCAGTACGTGACATTAGGTGGTGCAACTTTTTGGAGAAAAGCAGGATCTCTGCAAGTCAGTGGCCTGTATGCAACAGGGACACACCACACCAGGTGTGAACCAGGGCCTCACTACATGAGCCTGGCCCGATGATGTCCCTGCTGGAGCTGCACAATGGAAATGACTGAATATGTCGGGGTTCCTTGAACCAGCCTCTGCCTCTGGACCTACTTCACCTTCTTGACTCGGACACCCGGCATTCCTGATCAATACCCGGATTACATGGATACCTTTGAAAGAAATGGGGACTTGTTGCCTCTGCACCAGGACTATGACAGCCCTCTTGACCTGCAACCTTGGTTGAAAGTTGCCTTCATCAGTATTTACACATTGGTGGAACCAGAATTAGTGGCTCTCCCTGCGTACAGACTTGAAAACCGGTCCTAAGAGTTTATGAGCAAATTAGCGTTTCCCACGGGTGCCCAGGCCCTTTTGGGGAAGAAGAAATGTGGGACTCTACTATGTCTCTCTTTAGACAATCAGCCCCTGAAAAAAAGGATCATTTGGAACTATAACCCCCAGTTAGGAATCCCACAATTGTTTGCTCGCAGGAAATCTGCAAAGTTGTTCATCAAACTTCATCTGTGAGGATTTCCAATCTAACACTCATTTGGGCAGGGGACAAATGGAAGGCAGATTTCAATGCACACTATGGACATTTTAACTGTCAGACATGCCATTTGAGCTAACTAACGGTCCCCTGCCCTTGCAACACTTCATCAGTGATGTATTTGGGGCCATTGTGGATCTGCACAGTGTCATCTATTCAGGTGACAGACTTCTTTTTTTTGGAGAACCAAGAGCAGCATGCGCACCAGACCTGAACCTGGAGAGGTTTCGGCAGCATGGTCTCAGCACAGAATTCGAAAAGCGTACCTCCGGCCAACTCTCCACAGAGTTTTTGGGCTACATCCTCTCCCCGGAAAATGTTACGATTGATCCAAATAAGGTGGAAGCCATTCATAGATGGGATGAAGTTTGAAGTCCTCAAGAAGACCAGTGCTTCCTAGACTTCACCCGCTTTACTGCTGCTTCGGCCCAGGGTTCTCAGAGCCAATAACCCCGACGAGAGCTCTCCTCCACATAATGGCCACGTTTGTTTGGTCACCCAAGTTCCAAAAAGCCCACAAACAGCTCACAACTGCCTTCACTACTGCACCTATTTGGAGACTCAGTGCTCATCCTGGAAGTAGATTCATCTACTATGACCACCAGGGCCTGCTTCATTAGCTGGTGCCAGATGTGGGCTGAAATTCAGACTTAGCTTGACTGATGTGACTTCTGCGCTTTCAGCAAGGCACCACGCACCAAACTCCTTGGCATTTCAGGCCTCTGGAGACCCTGCCCTGGCCATGGGCAGCCATTGCCAGGAATTTTACCGAATCAAATGGCCACATGATGGAACTGACTCTCATAGATCACCTGACCACGATGGCGTGCTTCATCCTCTTCTGAACATGTACCGTGGATTGATAGGACAGATCAGTTCCAAATTTGCAAAGGCCAATGAAACCTTTATTTTGCTAAATGTAGATTTCCCACTGATTTCATGTCATGCTACAAATGACCTCTCCGAAATTCCCAGCTATCGACCTGGGTCAACGAATCCATCACCTGCAAGAAGAATGAAGGGAGCCCCTTCAGGACACTTGGAAGGAGTTCAGATACTGTATGGACTGCTGATGACAAGAGGGAAGCCATTTGCTGAAGGGAGGTACAAAGTCCCTGGCACTGACCAAATCCCTAAGCTCTGTCCATGGCAGCAGTTCCTGGCCCATCCCCTTTGATAACATCTTCCTCCCCTGGGTCTAGGGAGCAAACTCTGGGTCCCTTCCCTCACTCTGGCACAATCTGTGCCCAGAGTGTCTGAGTCCCTCACCGAAAATGGGTCTCTCCTCCCTTCTCCTCCCTGTGGGGCGGGGGAGACTTGTACCCCCATTTTACAGACAGGGAATGAAGGTGAGGAAGTGACCTCTCCAAGGTCACACCGAGCAATGTGGGGGAGAGCTGGGAACTGACTGGGTTCTACAGCAGTGCCCTCCCCACAGGGGCAGCTTCACTTTCTGCCCTTCCTCCTCTCCTTCCCTCTTGACCCGTCTTTGAAGGGGGCTCTGAAAGGGAAATGAGCAAGGGTTTCCTCCCCGCTCTGTCTTCCAGGTTCTGGGATCTGTCCATGTCGCCAACAGCAATGCAGCCTGCAGCTGGCCCGGCTTGGGGAGCCATGGCCTCATCCTGTGAAATCGAGAAGTACTGGCTCTCAGGGATGCTTAGATGGAAAACCACACACCCCACCCGGAGGTAGGAACCACCCATTCCCAGGTTGTCCTGAGGAGCCGCAATTCCTCCAGGAGCTGGGGAAGGGCACAGTGACCAGTTTATCAAAAGGTAGGGAAGGATCGTGTAAGAAGAAGGTCTAAGAGAGAAGGAGCATGAGCTACTCTCTGTATTTGGGCATGGCAGGGATCAAGAGAAGGGACAGGGGCTGTTAGAGGGCAATGGTGAGGTACAAGGGGTGTCAGAGGTGGGGGCAAGGCCTGAAAAGTTCAGATACATTAGAACAATTGTGCCAGAGACTCACCGGTTGAGGTGCTGAAAGCTCTGAACTAGGGTTGGCCAAAATCATCCTCCTCAGATGGGAACATCCCAAAAGTCTGTAGAAGCTTAGCCTCTGAGGTGAACGTTGTGGCCCCAACCTCTCTGCTCTGTACCTCACAGGATTCCCACTGGCTGTTCCAATCCAGGATGAAAACTATGCCACCGAAGTCTCACAGCACCTGGGCAGTGAAGTGGCCACTTAAACCCACTGTGATGCACAGACCTTGCCCTGGCTGTCTGCACAGGGCTGAATTTCACCCATTCAGAGTGTAAGGAAAGAATTGGCTGAAGGCCTTTTTCTGCTCGGATGTGGTTCTCGGGGGAAAGAACCATGGAGATTTTTAACCTGTATTGCTCCCGGGACTGGTGCTGCAGTGATGCAGAGAAGTGCTGATGCACTGGATTTTTTTGGATTCCCCCCCCCCTCCCGCTATTAATCCACTCTCTTCCTCTCTTTTAACTGGTATTCTAAGGGCACCCCATGCTTCATGTGGGTATTCTTGGGTGGGCAGATTGCATCAGACCTGCACCACAATAAATACTAGTGAATGACATATGCAGACACTAAAGTTCTGCAGCCTAATTCTCAGAAACTTTTCTGTTCAATGTAGAATCAGGATTTTGTTTTTAATTTATTTTTGAAGGTGCTAAGCAGATGCTATCCTGTAATAAGAGGAAACAGAAGCAAAAACTGAAAGAATGTTACTTAAACCAATGAACAGATGCAGAGAGTGGAAACACAGGAAAGGAAACGAATGAATCCTGTGAGTAAATAACCTGGAAGCAAATGGGGGAGAAAACCTCATCTGGGTAATTGTGGTTCTTGGGATAAAGATCAGGTTCCTGGTGCGTAGCCTGGCTGAGATTCTGCCTTTTCCCTGGATCCCAGACCTGGGCTTCACACGTCATTCTCCTTATTTTATTCTGAGGGAAAAAGGATCCCCACAGGAGGTGTGAGGATCTTTGACTCTAATGTCTGCAAGAAGCTTCAGCCACCTTTACTGGTAGAAGTCACTTTCTTTCCTACAACACCACTCGTGCCCTTTCTGCTCTCCAGACCTGCTCCCTGCAGCAGGACAGAGACACCCCTTAACTCCCCGAGTCCTGATTTCCTGCCATTCAAGGGGCTGGGGGCTTGCATTGCCCCCACCCCCACCATCAGATACTTTTCCGATGGGAATCTCCCTAGAGCAGGGGAGAAAGGTACAGGGAGAATAAAATCTCAAATCCTGCACACAGAGCAGGAAGTTACACAGGCTTTTATACATTCTTTTTTCCAGCATACTTATCCAATAGCAAGCTGCCCCAGGTATCCATATAGCCAGCCAATCCAGTTCCCAGCTAGTTCCCTGATTTTCTGTATCATTTGTTAAACTATACATAAAGCTGCTTTATTTAGCATTGTTCTTCCATCTTTCCCCTGTTTGGCTTTGCTTAGTTGCAGGTAGTCTGACTCTGCAACATATTGTTGCAGATTCTTAGCATAACTGCTGTGTGCGCCTCCAGGCGGGGGTGGGGGTGGGGCAAGGACACGTGGGCCTAGTACGCAGAGCTGCTGCGAGTGCCTCCAGGCGGGGAGGGGGCAAGGACACCTGGGCCTAGTGCGAGGGGGCTTCATCGACAGTCGTGGTCTTCCATCCCCTCGAGTTACCTAGTGGCCATGCCCCAGTGTCCCCAACAGTGGTATCTTTGGAAATTCCTTCGTGTGTGGGGGAGAGAGCTGGAACGGGGGATATGGGAGCTCCAGCAGATTCCCCTGAAGAACACCACCCTGTCTTTCTCTGGTCAGGGTCTGACTAGCCGTCCATTGCAGAGGTGAAGACCAGATGGGAGCTGCTGGATTGACCTTGATATGCCATGTCCTTGTGTGGATGAAGGACCTACATCTGAGGGATGGCCAGCAGCAGATGTACCAGGTGTCCAGGAATAGTCTGAACAACCTACACTGAGAGGTAAGTAAAGTCATGGCCACATGCAGTGGTGAGCTGGAGCCGGTTCGCACGAACCGGTTGTTACATTTTGAAGCCATTTTAGAACCAGTTGTTAACCCGCTTCCCTGCAGGGGGCGCTGAGGCTTTGATGGGCTCCGGCCGGGAAGTGATGTAATTCCTCCTCCGGCCGCCGGGGGCGCTGCGCTGTGGAGACACGTGGGCTGCCGTCCGGCCCTGGGCACGAGCCCTGGGGCTGCTGCTGCTCCCCTGACCCTGGGGCTCCCACTACTGCCTGCTGGGTCCCTGGCTGCTCTGCTGGGCCTGGGCTGCGTCCTGCTGCTCTCCCCGTGAGCACCCACCACCCTGCCCGCAGCCAGGCCCTGCCTGCAGCCACCCCCTGCCCGCAGCCAGCCCCTGCCGCACCCCCTGCCCGCAGCCAGCCCCTGTCTCCAGCCACACCCTGCTGCTCCCACCCCCACATCCACTCGTGCCCTGCTGTTCCCAGGGCAGTAACCCTGCACACCTGCTTCAATGAGGGGGGGGGAGGGAGCAGCTGAGACCTACACATGTGCACACCCTAGGGTGACCAGACAGCAAGTGTGAAAAATCAGGACATGGGGTGGGGGGTAATAGGAGCCTATATAAGAAAAAGACCCCCAAATCAGGACTGTCCCTATAAAATCAGGACTTCTGGTCACCCTAGCACACCCCCAGGGAGTGGCAGGGACCCATACAGGTGAAACGGAGCTCATTTCTAGTACAGGCCCATCTTTTTAAAAAAGAACTTTAGGCAGGATTAATATACATCCATATTTTTCAAGACAGGTCAGGCTTTTTGGTTCTTAAATCGCCGTCCAGGAATACAGACGTATGCTGACCCTGTTTGTACAAAAAATACATACTGGGGCACATCCCTTAAATCAGAACTTTTTATAGGGAACCGGTTGTTAAGATTTTGGCAGCTCATCTCTGGCCACATGTAGACACCACAGGAATTGGGGGGATTGAACCAGGGTCCTTCAGCACAAGCTCCGCTCACTCATTGTCAACCAATCCAGCTCCACCCACTAGACCTCACCCCCTTTCACAGTCACAGAATCCAGGAGCCCTAAGTCTCAGATCCATGCCTCACATCACAAGGCCAAACCTCCTCCCAAAATGGGTGCTGTAGAAGGGACCATCTGCACAGACCCCTCTACATTCCCCATCAGAGACTGCAGCCACTGGTGACCAGTGAATGAGCAGAGATCTCCCCTGTGGGAATCAGAGGGGATGCACATTTGGGGTTTCACAGGGAAGGTGTCTGGCAGCCATTAACAGAGTGACCCTGTGAAGAGATTTTCCATCTCTAACGAAGGATTTCTGTTCCCCCAGATCTCAGCCGCTCAGCAGAATGCAGGAGAGCCGAGTGCTGATGGGCTAGAGGGATCACAGGAGTCACCGTGCAGCAGCTGTGGTGTCTACAGTAAGCATGGGCCAAACCCTGTGCTCCAGGCTGTTTCTCTGGATTGCGAAGGGGAGTTTGGCTTGGGGAATCGGTTGCTGGTGCCTGTGTCCACAACTGGGATGTTTTCAGGTGGCTATTCAATGGTCCATGAAGCACCATCCAAGCAAGTGGAGAGTGGACATTAAAGAGCAAGGCTGGGACCTCCGCAGAGCTGCTGCAGTCCACCATCCACAGCCAGAAGAGAGACAATGGGAAAGGTACGGAGATGGCTGGCCACAGCAGCAGCCACCATCTCATAAACCTCTGCTCATGCTCTACACAACAGAGGCAGGACAAAGAGCCACACAGTGAGAGCTTGGGTTGCAATGAGCAATACACGGTTTTTCAGTAGATTATGCTGCCCTGACAGTCTACTGCCTGTAATGTGCACATCCAGCCTCCCAGGCTGACCTCAGTGGGAGTTAGGTGCTCTGTGCCCACAGGACACGGCTGGCCTTACTAGGAGGTGAACTGAGGTGGCCGCCTCAGGTGCCAGACTGTGGGGGGCACCACTAGGACCCAGAGTGTAGAAAACTGTTTCTGCTGCTGGTGCATGTGGATTCTCTCTGCTCGAGATGCACAGAGAGGGTGGAGTGCTGTGCTGGAGGAAGGAGGGCACAAGAGACATAACAGGCAGGCAGGAGAAAAGATGAGAGAGAGAATGACAGAAAGCAGCAGGAGCTGCAGGGAGAGAGAGAGGAGGAGGAGCCTCTTATGTACCTCTCTAGCATCCCCAGGAGCCTGGACTGATTAACCCCAGCTTCTCAGGGAGCTTCCTGTTTCCTGCTGCTTCCCTGAACCCACCTGAGGAGAACAGGAAGTCAGCTGAGGTAGTAGGAGCCAGTTAGGCCCTTAAGATGCTGATTTCTTCCCTCACTCAGGCCCTGCTACCAGCATGCTTATTTGTCCCCTTCAATTGAGTGTTGAGAGCCACTATGGCTGGCACAGAACAGCAGTCATGAGTGAAAGAAGAAAACGTCCCTCTGAGGCAGCATTCAGAAAAAGAGAAATGCTTCTTTTACTTTCTTTATCTAAGCAGGAAGGAGCTCTCCTGAGATACGTAGACACAAATGTTCACAGTGAGCCTTCCAGCCCCAGTGAGGATGTGAGTGGTGAGGAGATACCTAATCTTCCAGTTAGTCAGAGTGCAGGTGACCTGGCAGCTACTGCAGCATCCATATCTGCATCTCCAGTGGATGTAACCATGCACGTTCCTGAAGAAAAGTGTAGATCAGAGAAGAGTGTGGTGGAGGCGCACGAAACTGCTGCTGCTGAGTTGAATTCCTTGAGTCTAGATGATCCAGGACTGTGGACCCACTTGAGCAGTAGCCTGAGGGACTTCCTTGTACTGCATGGGCCACAGCAAGTGAAAAACTTCATGTTCCCCAAAGACAATGAAAATAGTAGTTCTCATCCAACACATTACTGGCATGAAATCCCCAATGGTGACAAAGTGGAGAGGCCACGGCTTATGTATTCAAAAATCGAGAATACTGCATTCTAATGTTCCAGCCTCTTGGGGCTCTACAGAAACAAAGGACTGGAAAAATCTGGCCAGAAATCTGGCATGCCATGAGAAGGCAGCAAATCACCAGAGAGCATTCCATAGGTGGAAAGAGCTTGAGATGAGACTAAGGTTAAAGGCCACCATAGATGATCAGTATCAAGAGAAGATTGCATCAGAGTCTCTTTCCTGGCAAAATGTTCAGAAAAGGCTCCTTGCCATTGTGAGAATGCTTGCTACCCAAAACCTAGCACTGCGTGGCATTTCAGATCAGCTGTATGTGCCAAACAATGGAAACTTACTTAAAATTGTGGAGCTGATGGCTGAGTTTGGTGCTGTACTCCAGGAGCTTCTAAGAAGTGTCACCACCCAAGAAATGTACACACACTGCTACCTTGGAAAACCATTCAAAATGGGATCATTCAGTTACTGGCAACAAAAGTCAAATGGATGATTGTGGGAGATCTTAAGTCAGCAAGATATTACCCTGTTATTCTGGACTGCACACCTGACATCAGCCATACGAACACATGCCTTTAATGGTGAGTGTTGTGTGCAGGCCACAGAATCTCACCCACCCACTCCTGCAATAAACCTCTCACCTGCGTCTGAGCTATTGAAGTCCTCAAATCATGGTTTAAAGACTTCAAGGCGCAGAGAATCCTCCAGCAAGTGACCCGTGCCCTATGCTGCAGAGGAAGGCAAAAGAACCCCAGGGCTTCTGCCAGTCTGCCCTGGGGGAAAATTCCTTCCTGACCCCAAATATGGCAGTCAGCTGAACCCTGAGCATGTGGGCAAGATTCACCAGCCAGATACTACAGAGAATTCTTATCTGGGTAACTCAGATCCCATTCCATCCAACATCCCATCCCAGGCCACTAGGCCCCATCTACCACAAATAGTCAAAGATCAATTAATTGCCAAAATCATGTTAACCCATCATACCATCCCTCCACAAATTTATCAAGCTTAATCTTGAAACCAGCTAGGTCTTTTGCTCCCACTGCTTCCCTTGGAAGGCTGTTCCAGAACTTCACTCCTCTGAAGGTTAGAAACCTTCGTCTAATTTCAAGTCTAAACTTCCTGTGGAAGTAACAAAAAGGGATTTAAGTGCAGCCATCTTAGTTCTGTTGAAAAGAAAGCAAAAGTCAGGCTAACTCTAATGCAAAACTTGTAAAGGCAAAACTGGTAAGCGTATAAAAATTGCAAAGCAAAGCTGGATTTAACCTTGCCTTAAAATAACAATAAAATGTAATTGTTTAACATTTTTTGCTGCAAATAAAATATAAAAAGTATAAACAAAACAAAGCTTTATTATTACATAAATAATAAAAAGCTATAAATACTTGCTTTACATTTTTTATACTTTAAAAATTTGCGTAAGGACACTCTGTCCAAACGGATGTCTTCCTTCTTGCAATTGCCTAAAAATAAAACTGTCTCTAACTTGTTGCATCCAAACTAAAAGTAAGAACTTGTTTTCTTCCACTATTTGGTGCCGTGACTCGGATAACGATGCCCGGCTAAAACAGCAGAAACTACTACAAACCTTTCCCCTTCAAAGTCCAAAGCACCAAACAAAAGGTAAAAAAAAAACTATAAAAATCGATACTGGGGTATCAAAAAAAAAATCCTAACCATGGGACTGTCTGTCCCTTTGGGCTCACGCCATGCAAACTTATTTATTATGCAACAAGGCCAAATGCAAAGTGGTGCTGAAAAACTTTTTTCCGCACCCCCAATATGAGGTTGAGGTCAAACCAAATCAAAGCTAAAAATTTTTGCTGCCTCAATAAGGGTGTATTACGTCCAAACATAAAACATTAAGGTTATAGATTAAAAAAATGCATCTAAAGATAAAAGTAAAAAAAATAAAAGTTAATAATAAATGTGTAAAAAGTAAGTGCCGTTATCGAGGTCTGGGACTTAAGCTAACTTCAGGCACACCAGGGCCCTCACTCTCTAAGTAAAGAAGTTCTAAACATAAGGGGGGAGGGGTCAGCCAAACCTCATGACCCAGCCAACAGTGCAAAAAAGTAAAAGCCCTTCCTACTTATAAGCTGCTACCCCGCAAACCCTTTCCCTAAAGTATGTAAAAATCTTTTTAGCTTTTAAGCAGCTAACACAGCAAACAAAATAAACTGGGGAAACTATTTTATAAGCCTCTAAGTGAACAAAATACTCCCTTGTGTAATTAAAATTTTTACATAATAATCCCTCTAAACAATTCCCACTAAAAGGTACCTTCAATTTAAATAAAATCATACACCTCAAAAAAAAAGCTACAAAATCCTCCATAAGTCTCAAGAGCAAAAGCCAAAAAACTCCCTCCCCAAATTAAAAACTCAAGTACAAAATTTAAAAACTAAATGTAATGCAACCAAATGCCTCCCTACCCAAACTATATTGTTAACCCTCTCAGCTCTTTCATATCCCCAAT
The DNA here is from genome assembly GCF_965140285.1 of Lepidochelys kempii. Taxonomy (NCBI): domain Eukaryota; kingdom Metazoa; phylum Chordata; order Testudines; family Cheloniidae; genus Lepidochelys; species Lepidochelys kempii. The sequence continues at coordinate 5,745,478 of NC_136385.1, forward strand.
TAGTTAAAGCTAAATGAAAAAAAAAAAGGGGGGGGGGAGGGTTAATTTAAAAGTCAGTTTGGCCTAAAAATAAAAAAAGCTGCCCTGCATTGTAACCATGTGTGCTCAGCATATGCCACAATGGCCGTGTGTCTGCCGTAAAAAACCATGAAACAGTGACAACGCCAATTGGCCATGCATTCTGCCCAGGTGGCCAGCCTCACACGCCACCACCCGGGTAGCCCTTGGAAATAAAAATGTTTCCAAAAAAATAACCCAAAGGGGTGGGGGCTAGTTAAAAAGCCCACCCTCCTTGCTAAAGTGGTAATAAAACAAGGCTTGTACTCATAAAAAGGAACGGTTCAGCAAAAAAAGCAAAATCAGGCCCAAGCAAGCAACACAATTTTTTTTTTAAAAAGTTAAAAACTTTAAAAGCATAGCTAATTACAAGCATCAAAAATTTAAATCCCTAAAACAATTAATTAACTTAGATTTTACTATTTTAAGTGTCATTTTAAAAAATAAGTAATTTTAAAAAACTAAAGTTAACTCTATAATTGCTAAAAAAATTAAGTAGTTAAATTTTACAAAATGCTGGGAAAAAAAAGAAATTCTTGGTTTTTTTGCAGCCAGTCGAAAAAAAAAAAAAGGGCACTTTTCCAAAAAAAGGTCTGCAAATAAATCCAGGCAAAAAAATCATTTAATTAAAATCATTTGGCCATAAACATTTTAGTCAAATGAGCTAAAAATACATAAGGGGTTTTATTAAAACCTAACTGCCCCAATTAAAAAACGGGATCTTAAAATGGGTCCAAGCAGCCGTAAAATCTGCAGAACTCTGCCAGGCATTAATAAAATGTGTTAGGTCTCTGTATTCACAGGTAAGACAAGTCCTGCTCCAAGAAACCTCAACCAGCCTGCCATTGGTTAAAAAACAGGTAACTGGGTCTACGTACAGGTCCATCAACACAAAACTGCTCTGGCCCCATGCTAAAAAGGCCCTTAGCAAGTCCTGCTAACTACCAACACTGCTGTAAAGTGCCAAGAGCTCACTGCCTGAACCCATGCTTCTTTCTGCAAAAAAGCCCCTCGGCCTCAAAATAACTCCACTTCAACTACTAATCAGCCGCTCCCTCCTTCTGGTATTGCTTTTCCTCCTTCTGGACAGCAAAACAAACAAACAAACAAACTGAAGTGCTAGTAACCACTCATTTGTCCAGTCATGAAATTACCACACAGCCAGCATTTGCTAAAAAAACCCAGACCACTGCAGGGTAACGTGCTGGTCACTTCTCCCCTACATGGTACTAAACCACAACTGCTTCAAACAAAAAAAAAAACCCGCTCTCTCTGCTAAAACTGCCAACGTCCAAAAATTCCTAACTACAAAAAATATTAAAAACTAACCCTGGTAAAAAGACAAAAAATTATACACTGGCCAAAAAAGCCTTGTAAAACCCATGCTTAACAAAGTGGTATTAATTAAATGTGGGGCTTTATTCAACAGGCTGCGCCCTATGTTTTTAAATAAGTATCTTCAGCATGTATTGTCCTTTCTGATTGGCTGTTAAATAACAAATACCAGAAACGCCTTGTTGCCACTGCCCCCGCCATTTTCTCCACTATACTATCCCCCGTAACACATCCAAGTACAGACAATACCATATAGTCTAATAACACCCAATAGCCAAGGCCTTCCCACTTTAGTAATTTATTTAAATATTGTTTAAAAATATTTTTAACGTTCAAAATATCCCATATAAGCAAACAATTAAGTAATACAAACCGGTCAGTAAAAGTAAAGGTATATCACATGACTACAAATAAGCCTAAAAAATTTAAAATGTAAATTAGTGGGTTTTATAATGGGGTTAATATAATGGCCATTCCAGGGGTCTGTAGTATATATATATATATATATATATATATATATATATATATATATATATATATATATATATATATAAAAATGGATCCTTATTGATTTTGGTGACCCAATTAGAAAATAATTAAATTCATATTTAAAAAAGGTGTGTTCTGCCACCAAAAAATTACCTGGACTAAAATAGTCCCAGTAATTAATATCCTAATCTGTACCATATTGCAATATACCCCTTCCTATGCTATTCATGTCAATGCTTCTTAAAGGTACATAAAAAAATTTAAACAAATGTGGTACCGTATTTATTGAAAAAAAAGTTTTAAAATACTAATTTACAGTAATTTGTGTTACATTAAAAATTGTAAAATTTGTTTGGCCCTATCTCATTTCAGGTCAATTTTATATCTCCAAAACTGCTCCAAGGGGGCTGCTGTTCTGTTGGCACAACAAAGGCCCTGGGTCTCCTCTAGAAAAAGGAAATCTGGTAAAACACCTATAAAATGGTGCCAGGAGTGCAGCAGCAATTTAAAACATTTCAAGGCCAACAGCATAATAAAAAATTAAAACAGCTAAAAAAGGCCACTGGTCTTATTACTAAAGGACAGTTAACCCAGGTACAGGCTAAAGTTGGTAAATTACATGTTATCTCCACCCTTAGTTCAAGGACCCAAAAGCGGTTAACAAAAATGGTATTAAATATCACTAAGGCAAAAAAAAATGCAGTAAAATCTGGCATGTTCAAACATGCAGAATTTCCCAGATAACCAGCTAACGGCCATTCAAAGTGACCTTAAGCATCAGGCTTGGTCCATTGCCCTTACTAGTGCTTCAAAAGTGCCATCTGATCTGTGGCCGTAAAAACAAACTTAAAGGTTTTCAGGGTAAAGTTTCAGGCACTCTCAGTGCTCCTTATAAGTCTACGGGCCGGTGAAAGGGGTGTGGGCTCCCACATACCAAATCCTGCCAGGTCCATAAAAAAAATGCAGGTAAAGTTAAATAATTCACCGTAATATTTAAAAAAATAAACCACCTTGTATGCCTAGCCAATTTGTTGTCAGTGCTCCTAAAATAACACCTAATGTTTAAATAAAAATAAAAAATTAATGAACACTTTGGCCTTTAAAGCCCCCACAGCTTCAGTGCATACAAAAGCTAAAGCCAAAAAAAGTCGTCACTGTTTATAACAATGGTTGTTAAAAAGGTAGCAAACAGAAAACGACCCGAACAAAACACCGAATTTCCCAGTTAGTAACAGCCGTGTAAATGTTGAGGCCACCACTTTGTAAAATATACATTTTAATCTCATCACTGCTGGCAACAATTCCATTATTGGCCTGCAAATAAAGTCCTACAATTAAATCTTAGGTTTCAAATACCTTTGAATTAAACTACCTTCATACCAAACCAATTCCAAAACCTACACTCACTCCTACCAAAGGTTCAAAAAATTTCTAAATTACAAGGTCAAATTTATGTACTTCAAGTTATATTGTATTTATGTACTTCACTGATGTACATATATATTTATGTACTTCAAAGTATATTATATTATACTTCAAATTATATATTCAATTAAAAACCATGCATTCCACAGTTTATAAAGTGTCTATCATAATGTAGTGTGTTATGTAACTAAGGCTATAAATCAACCCCAGGAGATTGTTACAATAAAAACAGTAATGTTTATACTGTTTTCATGTAGTTTAAAAATATGTTGTTGTAAAAAATGTAATAACAAAAATACCTTTCATGTTCAAACAGTATGCTTTGTTGTTATATCCAGTCACAGTTGATAAGGCTAACCATTTAATCTAAAATCAAAAATACAAAATCTAATAAAAATAAAAAATTTAAAATGGTAGTTGTGCTAAAAAATGCACAAAAGGCGGGGGGAGAGTGTAAAAACAAAATTAAAAAACATTAAATGTCGGCCTCTCAGTTGATTTAAAAACAAAGCAACAGTCAGGCTAATGCAGAACCATAACAACCGAAAATTTGTAAAGGCAGACCTGCTTAAGCGTATAAAAAACTGCAAACAAAGCTGTTTAACCTTGCCTTAAAATAAAAATAAAATGTAATTGTTAGCAAAAAATTTTAAAAACAAATAAAATATCAAAAAAGTATAAACAAAGACACCATCTTATATAATCAAAGGGTATAAATACCGCTTTATATTGTTTATACTTTAAAAAACTACTAAGGCAAAGGTATTCTTCATCCATTGCATTTCTTCCCTTGCAATTGCTTAAAAATAAACTCTTTTTGGCTTGTTGCATTCAAACTAATATATATATATATATATATATATATTTTTTTTTTTTCTTCCACAGTACTAAACCACAATTGCTCCAAAACAAACAAACAAACAAACAAACAAAGCCGCTCACTCTGCTAAAACCGCCAAAGTCCAAAAATTCCTAACTACAAAGAACATTAAAAACTGGCCCTGGTAAACAAGGCGTAGCGTTATACACTGGCAAAAAAAAAAAACCCTTGTAAAATCCATGCTTAATAGTGTGGTATTAATTGGGTTTGGGGGTTTATTCCAAGGCTGCGCCCTGTGTTTTTCAATAAGTACCTTCAGCATGTATTGCCCTCCCTAATTCGCTTTCAGATAACAAATACCAAAGGTGCCTTGTTGCCACTGCCCCTGCCATTCCCTCCATGATACTTCTACCCCCGTAACACATCCAAATACAAACAACATCAGATATTCTAATAAAACCCAATGGCCAAGGCCTTCACATTTTAATAATGTAATTAAATATTGTTTTAAAATTAGGTTAAAGGTTCAAAATATCCTATCTAAGAAAACAATTAAATAAAAAACAAACTAGTCCATAAAAAGAAAAGTATACAATATCACTACAAATAAGCCTCAAAAATCTAAAATTAAAATTCGTGGATTTTATAGCGGGGTTAATATAAAAGCCATCTTAGGGGTCTATAATATGTCACAAAAAAGGTCCTTATTGTTTTTGGTTGCCCAATTAGTAAATAATCAAATTCATATTTAAAAAAGGGTGTGTTCTGCCACCAAAAATTTACCTGTACTAAAATAGTCCCAGTAATTAATAACCTAATCTGCACCATATTGCAAAATACCCCTCCTATGCTATTCATGTCAATGCTTCTTAAAAGTATTTTAAATTATATAAACAACAAATGTGATATGGTACTTTACTAAAAGAAATGTGTTAAAGTAATAGTAATTAATGCTATATTAAGAACTATAAAATTTACTCTTCCCCTATTTAGCTTTCAGGTCACGTATATCTATCCCAACTGCTCCAAAAAAGCTGCCATTTGGTTAGCAGAGCAAAGCGCCCGTGTCTCCTCTAAAAAAATATTGGGTCAAACACCTGTCAAGTGGGGCCAATAGTGCAGCAGCAATTGAAAACATTTATAAAAGCCAACAACATAATAAAAAATCAGGGCAACTAAAAAAGGCCACTAGTCTTATGACTGAAGCACAGTTAACCCAAGTGCAAGCTGAAATGGATAAATTACATGTTATCTCCGCCCTTAGGTTAATAACCCAGAAGCTATTAATAAAAATGGTATTAAATATCACTAAGGCAAAAAAAATTGCAGTAAAATCTGGCATGTTCAAAATTTCCTAAATAACCAGCTAGCGGCCATTCACAGTGACCTTAAGCACCAGGCCTGGCCCACTGCCCTTACTCGTGCTTCAAAAGTGCCATCTGATCTGTGGCCGTAAAAACAAACGTAAACGTTTTCAGGGTAAAGTTGCAGGCACTCGCAGTGCTCCTGCCAAGCCTACGGGCCGGTGAAAGGGGTGTGGGCTCCCACATACCAAATCCTGCCGGGTCCGTAAAAACAATGCATAGAACATGAAACAATTCACGGTAATATTAAAAAAATTAATTCCCCTGGTATGCCGAGCCAATTTGTTGTCAGTGCTCCTAAAATAACACCCAATGTTTACATAAAAATAAAAAGCCAATAAACATTTTTGGCCTTTAAAGCCCCCACAGCCTCAGGGCGTACAAAAGCTAAAGCCAAAAAAAAAATTGTCACTGTTTCTAACAGCATTTGTTAAAAAAGTAGAAAACAAAAACCGACCCTAACAAAACACCTGCTCTTCCAAGCTAGTTACGGCTGTGTAAACGTTAAGGTCACCATTTGCAAAACATACATTTTAATTTCACCATTGCTGCAAAAAATCCTTATCTATTGGCCTGCAAATAAAATCCTATAATTAAATCTTAGGCTTCAAATACCCTTTCATTAAACCACCTTAATACCCGACCAATTCCAAAACCTACACTCACTCCTACCAAAGGTTCAAAAAATCTCTAAATTACAAGGCCAAATCTATGTGCTTCAAAATATATATCAAATTAAAAAACATGCCTTTCATACCATCTATAAAGCATTTATCTTATGGACTAATTATAATATATTGTGCTATGCAACTAAGGCTACAAAATAACTCCAGCATATTATTACACTAAACACATTAATGTTTGTATTGTTTTTGTTTAATTAAAAATATGTTATTGTTGTTATAAAAAACAGAACAACAAAAATACTTTTCATGTTCATACTAATTATGCATTATCGTTACATCCAACCAAAAGTTATGGAGCCGATCCTTTTAATCTAATATCAAAAATACAAGGTCTAATAAAAATAAAAGTTTAAAAATGATGGTTGGGCTAAAAGCACTGAAGAGGGGAGTGTGAAAGTAAAAAAGGGCGTTTAAGTGCAGCCATCTTAGTTCTGTTTAAAAAAAAAAAAAAGCAAAAGTCAGGGTAACTCTAACCCCTAAGAATTCAAAACTTCTAAAGTCAAAACTGGTGTAAGCGTACAAAAATTGCAAAGCAAAAACCTTGCCTTAAAAGAACAATAAAATGTAATTGTAGCAAAAACATGTTAAAAACAAATACAATATAAAAAAATGTATAGACAAAGCAGAGCTTTATGTAATAAAAAGGTATAAATACTTGCTTTACATTGTTTATACTTTAAAAATTTGCATAAAAACAGACACCCTGTCCAAACGGCTGTCTTCCTTCTTGCAATTACCTAAAAATAAAACTGTCTCTAACTTGTTGCATGCAAACTAAAAGTAAGAACTTGTCTTCTTCCACAGTATCCATTTGTTCTTGTGTCCACATTGGTACTGAGCTTAAAGAATTCCTCTCCCTCCATGGTATTTATCCCTCCGATGTATTTACAGAGAGCAATCACATGTTCCCTCAGCCTTCTTTTGGTTAGGCTAAAGCAGCCAAGCTCCTTGAGTCTCCTTTCATAAGACAGGTTTTCCATTTCTCGGATCATCCTAGTAGCTCTTCTCTGTACCTGTTCCTGTATCCTTCTTAAACATGGGAGGCCAGAACTGCACACAGTCTTCCAGATGAGGTCTCACCAGTGCCTTGTAGAACGGTACTAACACCTCCTTATCTCTACTGGAAATACCTCACGTGATGCATGCCAAAACCGCATTAGCTTTCTTCACGGCCATATCACATTGGTAGCCCATAGTCATCCTGCGGTCAACCAATCCTCCAAGGGCCTTCTCCTCCTCTGTTACTTCCAATTGATGCATCTGCAGCTTATAACTAAAATTCTTGTTATTAATCCCTAAATGCATGACCTTACACTTCTCACTATTAATTTTCATCCTATGACTATTACTCCAGTTTACAAGGTCATTCAGGTCTTCCTGTATGATATCCCGGTCCTTCTCTGAATTGGCAATACCTTCCAGCTTTGTGTCACACACAAACATTATTAGCATACACTCACTTTTTGTGCCGAGGTCAGTAATAAAAAGATTAAATAAGATTGGCCCCAAAACCGATCCCTGAGGAACTCCACTGGTAACCTCCCTCCAGCCTGACAGTTCACCTTTCAGTAGGACCCTCTGTAATAATTTGTATTCTTGAACTAATAATTCCCGATGTGGCACCGTAACAAACGCCTGACTGAAATCTAGCTAAATTAGATCCACTGTGTTTCCTTTGTCTAAAAAATCTGTTACTGTCTCAAGGAAGGAGATCAGGTTGGTCTGGCACGATCTAACTTTTGTTAAACCATGTTGTATTTTGTCCCATTTACCATTGACCTCAATGTCCTTAACTACTTTCTCCTTCAAAATTTTTTCTATACTACAGATGTCAAACTAACAGGCCTGTAGTTACCCGGATCACTTGTTTTCCTTTCTTAAAAATAGGAACTATGTTAGCAATTCTCCAGTCATGTGGTACAACCCCTGCGTTTACAAATTCATTAAACATTCTTGCTAATGGACTTGCAATTTCATGTGCCAATTCCTTTAATATTCTTGGATGAAGATTATCTGGGCCCCCCATTTAGTCCCATTCAGCTGTACAAGTTTGGCTTCTACCTCGGATATGGTAATCTCTACCTCCATAGCCTCATTCCCATTTGTCATGCAACCATTACCCTAAGATCCTCATTAGCCTCATTAAAGACAAAGGCAAAGTACTTGTTTAGATATTGGGCCATGCCTAGATATTCTATGATTCTATGATTATCCTTAACTTCCATTCAGTCCTCAGTGTTTAACTGTCCCACTTCTTCTTTCTTTGTTTTCTTCTTATTTATATGGCTATAGAACCTTTTACTATTTGTTTTAATTCCCTTTGCAAGGTCCAACTCTACATGGCTTTTAGCCTTTCTCACTTTATCCCGACATGTTCTAACCTCAATAAGGTAGCTTTCCTTGCTGATCCCTCCCATCTTCCACACCCTGTATACTTTCTGCTTTGTCCTAATCACCTCTCTGAGATGCTTGCTTATCCAGCTTGGTCTACAAGTCCTGCCTATGAATTTTTTCCCCTTTCTTGGGATGCAGGCTTCTGACAGCTTCTGCAACTTTGACTTGCAGGAATCCCAGGCCTCCTCTGCCTTTAGATCCATAAGTTCTTCAGTCCAATCCACTTCCCTAACTAATGTCCTTCATTTTTTTAAAGTTAGCCCTTTTGAAATCAAAAACCCTACTCACAGATCTCTTTTTTGTTATCCTTCCCTTCAGGTTAAGGTGAATTAGCTCATGATCACTGGAACCAAGGGTGTCCCCTACAACCATTTCTTCTAGGAGGTTCTCACAACTTACCAAAACCAAATCTAAAATGACATCCCCAGTTGTTGGTTCAGCAACTACTTGATGAAGGAATTCATCAGCTATCACATCTATTAAAATCTGAGCCCTATTATTATTACTAGCACTTGTCCTCCAATCTATATCTGGGAAGTTAAATTCTCCCATGAGCTCACAGTTCCCATGAGTATTTACTTCATTAAAAACATTAAAGAGGGCAACAGTGGAAGAAAACATGAGTTTTTCATTGTGTCCCCCACCGCTTGGGTCACCACCACTGCTGTCTCTGTGTCTGCCTTTGCCTTCTCACCTCAGTCCTTCTCCTCCAGCAGAACTCCCCCTCAACCTCCCCTGTCTCCAGCTCTGTTGGCTGGCTCCTCTGCCGCTGCAGCCACCTACACTCCTTCCGGCCAGATGAGGGATTTCAAAACGTTCTGAAGAGTGCGCAGAAATGGGTAGAGGAGCTTCACACTGAAGCTATTTCCCCACCCATTCAAGAATACAAGAGTCACCAAAGAAGACGACATTTTGTATATGAGGCACAGGCTAATCTCATAAGAGACCCCAAACAACAATTCAAAGCTGAATTCTTTAACCGGGTGCTAGACTGTGCGATACAATCAGTTGCAGAATGTTTCATGCAGCTCAAGGATCACAGCAGCATATGTGGGATGTTGTAGGATGTTCCCAAACTCCTCACTGTACCTGAAGAAGACCTAAACCAGCAATGCAGGGCACTAGAGACCCTGTTGACACATGATGACATGTGCGATATTGATGCAAGTGATATAGGTGATGAACTGAAAGCCCTTTTCAGATACATTCAACAGGATCAACTCCAAAGGCTGTTCTGGAATATGCGTGCACAAATAAGATGACCACCATCTTTCCAAATTATTTTGTTGCTCTGTGCATACTTCTAACACTTCCTGTAACAGCTGCCAGTGGAGAACACAGCTTCTCCAAGCTGAAATTAGTAAAATCACATCTACGCTCCACAATGACCCAGGAGAGGCTAGTCGGCCTTGCAACCATCTCAATAGAGTATGAGTTGGCCCAGACTGTGGACCTTCAGGAAGCAGAAGCAGTTCAAATCTCTGCAACTAAGAAGGCACGGAAGCACCACTTTGATTATTCAAACATCAAAATGCCAGTGTTAACTTTCAAATGCCTGAACAGCAAATGTAACTTTTCTTGTCTGCATAATAAAGTGTACTGACAATTTTTGAACAAGGCATTTAAAGTTGTTAGTTCTCCTTTATTGGGGTAGGTAGCAGAGCAGTACCATGGGCGGAGTAGAACAGAAAGAAGGCAGAATTGAGACCTTTCAAAGTTTTGTCCCAAGCAAGGGGGCATGGGGGTGTCATTTGAGCTCCCCGCCTGATAGGGTGACCAGACAGCAAATGTGAAAAATCAGGAGAGGGGGTGGGGGGTAATAGGAACCCATATAAGAAAAAGACCCAAAAGTCAGCACTGGCCCTATAAAGTTGGGACATCTGGTCACCCTAATGCCTGAGGTGCCAAAATGTTGTGGGCCGGCCCTGCCGGCAGGTGCAGTGTATTGAATAAAACAAACACATACAAAACAGGATGTGATTGAAGAGAATTAGTCATTAAATTACTTATTTCTCTTCTGTTTATCTTGATGGAGTTATTAAATCAGGAATCACAGACTCTGTGAGCCCCAAAGCTGTGGGAGAAAGGTGGCATAAATCCCGAGTTGGAATTAGACTTTCAACAAACCAGAGAGCCGGAGGAGACAGACCTTCCCCAAGACAATGTCCTCTTATCGCCCTTTGTTCTGTAGTGGCAGTGAACATGGTTAGAAGAGATTGGCACTGCCAGGTGTGAATGGGGCTTGTGAGAATGAAGTATTTTCATTGTATTCTGCAGATAATATTGCTCAGATTCAAAAGGAGATGCCGAGTTAACTTGAGCTACACCTTATGCATTGCCCTAACTCGACTCCTGTCCACACAGAAAAACCCTAAAGATGTGCTGCTAATAACTCAAGTGAGCTGGCCCCTCGGGGCACAGGCTAAAGCCTAAGTTAGCACAACTCACCAGCTAACATGATCTTTCTGTAGTATGGATGCAAGCTAGCTGCACTTGAGTGCTTCTAATTCTCCAATGCCTTCCCACTCTTCCCCCTGTGTCCCAAGAAAGGACAGACAAGTTCTCCCACCATCCACTGGGGAAGAATCCATAGAGTGGCTCAGCTCACTGCTGGGCAAAGAGCCTTGGGATGAGCTCCTAAAAGTCTGAGTGCCCCACCTGAGTGAGTGCAGTGCCAGTCTGGACACAGCAGGACCTTTGTTTATTCACAGTGTGGCTCTTCTCATGTGAGAGAGGCTGATTCAAGCCCAGTAATTGAGTGTAGAAAACTCAAGTTAACTCTGCAGTGAAGACAAAGCCTCAGCTCTTTCGGCTGACAGGGATCTATTCTACCACAGTGGTTCTCAACTGGGGGGGTCTGTGGCCCTGTGGGTGACGGGTGTCACAAGCAGGCTTGAGAGGATCTGCCCAAATAAACCAGAGAGCATGGCTGGCCTTAGACTCGGAGGCTTCTCTATCAAGCCTTAAAACCCACAGATTGTGTTAATCACTCCTATTGATGGACCTGGCGATTCCACAGGCTACTGCCCACTACCTCCAACTGTAACACAAACTTGAACTGTGACATCAGCAACATTAACATGAGCTTTCTAGAAACGTGAAGATACATGATCTATTCTTTTTGTGTGGGGGAAGTATGAATTCAGAGTTAAGGTTTTGTGTTGCAGTTCAAGCTAAAGGCATTTTTTTGTGTGTACTGTATTTCTTTATAGGGTTGCCTCTCGGTCCAAGTGCTTAGCAGTATTTGGGGCCTCTCCAGGTTGTTTCCATTAAGAGGAGAAATTGATTATAAATGTCCCATATTTCTTGGTACAATCTTGTTTACTTAAGAAGAAGGTGCACACAGTTCTGTTTCCCTGAACACAGTAGAAATGCAAACTTGCTTGTAGCCAGTCCTGTGCCCTAACAAAGGGCTTTTTCTTGGCTTCCTCCACAGCCACATTACCAAGGCTTCTCTGGGTTTCTGCTGGCTTCCTTATTCCTTTCGATAGTTATCTGCAACATAAATCCATTCCCCAGCCCCTGCATTTTTGCAATCAGTCCTAGGGTTCTCCTCAGCTTGCTTGTCTCACCTACTACTCAGGCCTTGCCATGCTGGTCCATGCCTTGGGTGGTGGGTTCTGTTGTTTTTGCTCCCACTAAACCATGGGGTATTTAATTGCTCCCATATTTAGCCTAACTGAAAGGGTGCTTTGTCCACACCTGAACTTCAAAGGTGGCTATCAATGGACGGGATATATTTGACCTCCTTGTAGGAGGTGGAGAGAAGAAGAAACTGCAGTCGTAGGTGGGGAGGGAGAAAGAGCACAGATCCTAGCTCAGCTGCAAAGGCCTCCTTTGCCTTTCACAAAGATCATCAGTGACGGGGATCCCCAGTGACTGAACTCAGGATCTCTTGTACCATGGGCCAATCATCAGGGAGAGAACTCCTGACTAAGGATGCATAACATTAATGGTGGGGGCATTTACAGAGGTTATAGCTGCCCCCACCATTCCTTCTCTCCCATGGTCCTCCCAGATATTCCTGCTCCCCCAGTCCTTCCATAGCATAGGCCAGAAGGGCATCTCCTTGCCCCCCCAGTAACCTCCCTTTGCAGCTGGGGAGGTGTCCCATCAGCACTGGCCCCTCAGAGCAGGACATCCCTGCCCGCAAGCCGCAGGAGAAGCTCTCGGAGGAGCAGAACTGGCACCTGAGCTCTGGAAACCGCTTCAGGGACAAGTTTCCTCTCTCTCAATTTGACAAGGGGCAGGAAGAAGAGGCATAAATCCCTGGAGCTGTGTCGAGAGCTGGAGGAAAGGACTGTGTGTCCATGGCTGAAGGTGGGAGGGGAATGGATGGAGATGTGGTTCTCTGCTCTCTCACACGGAACGTGTCAGCCAGCACAGCTGAGCCATCATGGGGTTCTGTTAATTTTCTCCTGTTAGATGCCTGCCCTAAATTACTGCCTCCCATCTGAATGAAGGCAAAGCAAGAGGGGCACTGTGCCCTCACCCTTGTCTGGACTTAGGGGATGTCTTCACCACCAAGCGTGGCAACGCTTTAACGTGGCTGTGTAGTCGCAGCACCAGCGCTGGGAAAGAGCTCTCCCAGTGCTGCAAAAATACCCACCCTGACCAGGGGAGTAGCTGCCAGTGCTGGGAGCATTTCCCCACCCCCGTGTCCCACCCAGCTACCAAGTGGCGGGAACTTTTACCAGCAGCGGAGGGTGGGGAACCCTGGTGGGCCAGCTTATATTCCATCTTAGTTCTGTTGAAGACTTGCCACTTTTAGGTCTGTAATCGAGTGACCAGAGAGATTGAAGTGTTCTCCAACCAGTTTTTGAATGTTATAATTCTTGACATCTGATTTGTGTCCATTTATTCTTTTACCTAGAGGCTGTCCAGTTTGGCCAATGTACATGGCAGAGGGGCATTGCTGGCACATGATGGCACATATCACATTGGTAGATGTGCAGATAAACGAGCCTCTGATAGTGTGGCTGATGTGATTAGGCCCTATGATGGTGTCCCCTGAATAGATATGTGGACACAGTTGGCAACGGGCTTTGTTGCAAGGATAGGTTCCTGGGTTAGTGGTTCTGTTGTGTGGTGTGTGGTTGCTGGTGAGTATTTGCCTCAGGTTGGGGGGCTGTCTGTAGGCAAGGACTGGCCTGTCTCCCAAGATTTGTGAGAGTGATAGGTCGTCCCTCAGGATAGGTTGTAGATCCTTGCTGATGCGTTGGAGAGGTTTTAGTTGGGGGCTGAAGATGATGGCTAGTGGCGTTCTGTTGTTTTCCTCATTGGGCCTGTCCTGTAGTAGGTGAATTCTGGGTACTCTTCTGTCTCTGTCAATTTGTTTCTTCGCTTCAGCAGATGGGTATTGTAGTTGTAAGAATGCTTGATAGAGATCTTGTAGGTTTTTGTCCCTGTCTGAGGGTTTGGAGCAAATACAGTTGTATCGTAGAGCTTGGCTGTAGACAATGGATCGTGTGGTATGGTCTGGGTGAAAGCTGGAGGCATGTAGGTAGGAGCGGTCAGTAGGTTTCCGGTATAGGGTGGTGTTTATGTGACCATCGCTTATTAGCACCGTAGTGTCCAGGAAGTGGATCTCTTGTGTGGACTGGTCCAGGCTGAGGTTGATGGTGGGATGGAAATTGTTGAAATCATGGTGGAATTCCTCAAGGGCTACTTTTCCATGGGTCCAGATGATGAAGATGTCATCAATATAGCGCAAGTAGAGTAGGGGCAATAGGGGACGAGAGCTGAGGAAGCGTTGTTCTAAGTCAGCCATAAAAATGTTTGCATACTGAGGGGCCATGCGGGTACCCATAGCAGTGCCGCTGATCTGAAGGTATACATTGTCCCCAAATGTGAAAGAGTTATGTGTGAGGACAAAGTCACAAAGTTCAGCCACCAGGTTGGCCGTGACATTATTGGGGATAATGTTCCTGACGGCTTGTAGTCCATCTTTGTGTGTAATGTTGGTGTAGAGGGCTTCTACATCCATGGTGGCCAGGATGGTGTTTTCAGCAAGATCACCGATGGATTGTAGTTTCCTCAGGAAGTCAGTGGTGTCTCGAAGATAGCTGGGAGTGCTGGTAGCGTAGGGCCTGAGGAGGGAGTCTACATAGCCAGACAATCCTGCTGTCAGGGTGCCAATGCCTCAGATGATGGGGCATCCAGGATTTCCAGGTTTATGGATCTTGGGTAGCAAATAGAATAGCCCTGGTCGGGGTTCCAGGGGTGTGTCTGTGCGGATTTGTTCTTGTGCTTTTTCAGGGAGTTTCTTGAGCAAATGGTGTAGTTTCTTTTGGTAACTCTCAGTGGGATCAGAGGGTAATGGCTCATAGAAAGTGGTGTTAGAGAGCTCCCGGGCAGCCTCTTGTTCATATTCTGACCTATTCATGATGACAACAGCACCTCCTTTGTCAGCCTTTTTGATTATGCTGTCAGAGTTGTTTCTGAGGCTGTGGATGGCATTGTGTTCTGCACAGCTGAGGTTATGGGGCAAGTGATGCTGCTTTTCAACAATTTCAGCCCATGCACGTCAGCGGAAGCACTCTATGTAGAAGTCCAGTCTCTTGTTTCGACCTTCAGGAGGAGTCCACCTAGAATCCTTCTTTTTGTAGTGTTGGTAGGAAGGTCTCTGTGGATTAGTATGTTGTTCAGAGGTGTGTTGGAAATATTCCTTGAGTCGGAGACGTTGAAAATAGGATTCTAGGTCACCGCAGAACTGTATCATGTTCGTGGGGGTGGAGGGACAGAAGGAGAGACCCCGAGATAGGACAGATTCTTCTGCTGGGCTAAGAGTATAATTGGATAGATTAACAATATTGCTGGGTGGGTTAAGGGAACCATTGCTGTGGCCCCTTGTGGCATGTAGTAGTTTAGATTGTTTAGTGTCTTTTTTCTTTTGTAGAGAAGCAAAGTGTGTGTTGTAAATGGCTTGTCTAGTTTTTGTAAATTCCAGCCACGAGGAAGTTTGTGTGGAGGGTTGTTTTTTTATGAGAGTATCCAGTTCTGAGAGCTCATTCTTAATCTTTCCCTGTTTGCTGTAGAAGATGTTGATCAGGTGCTTCCGCAGTTTCTTTGAGAGCGTGTGGCACAAGCTGTCAGCATAGTCTGTGTGGTATGTAGATTGTAATGGATTTTTTACCTTCAGTCCTTTTGGTACGATGTCCATCTGTCTGCATTTGGAAAGGAAGATGATGTCTGTCTGTATCTGTACGAGTTTTTTCATGAATTTCCGATCTTCCAGTTTTGGACAGTTAAGATAGCGACCTTCATGTCTGTGATTGCGTGACCACAGAGATTGAAGTGTTCTCCGACTGGTTTATGAATGTTATAATTCTTGACATCTGATTTGTGTCCATTTATTCTTTTACGTAGAGACTGTCCAGTTTGACCAATGGACATGGCAGAGGGGCATTGCTGGCACATGATGGCATATATCACATTGGTGGATGTGCAGGTGAACGAGCCTCTGATAGTGTGGCTGATGTTATTAGGCCCTTTGATGGTGTTCCCTGAATAGATATGTGATAGATTGTGTGACCAGAGATCAGATATCACCATCGGCCCTTTACATGCTCCTCCTCCCACTGTCCTCTCCCTGCTTTGCCCCTTCACCCCCACAAGTCCTGCTGCTCCTCCATATCAACCCCCCCCCAAACACACAGCAGGACATATCCCACTCCCAGCGCTGTGCGGAGAACCAGCTCCTGTTTGGAGCACTGCACTTATTAACAGTATGGCCGGCAGACTCCTTCCTTCCCCCACTGCCTCTGGCTGGGCCAGCACCCTGGGAAAGCCCAAGAGCCTCCAGCCCGGGACACTGGCCAGGAGGAGCCAAGCCCTGCCTGTGCCAAAGCCCTGGGCAATGCATGCATGGGGAAGCCGCTAAGCTCTGGACTGGGGTGGGAAACAATTTCCAGCCTGTTCCCAACCTGACCCTGCAGGCTTCACAGCAGCCCCTGGACAGGGGTTTAGTGCCCTCTTTGCCCTGCGGTCCAGCCCCCAAGGAGCGTGGGGCTGCTCTGTCCCCTAGGCACCCTCCCCTGCTGAGCTACCTCTCTGGCCGGGTTCTCTGAAGCCTCTGCAATCAGGTTACCTGGGCCCTGGTGCACAGTGCATTCTTAAGGCTTAACCCCTTCCTTCCCACGCTGTAGCCGGGGGGGACAGAAGGCATCTAGGTTATGTTGGTGGCCAGCAGAAGCATGGAGGTCTTAGCTAATTTATGATACTGTGTGGGCAGTAAGGGACAAGCTGCTTCCAGCCACGGTGGGGGGAACAAGATGAGATGAGCTCTGCAAAGACAAGGGCCAGGTCATCACTTCCCCTCTACTCCTCCTCTGTGGCTGGAAGCAGCTCCTAGCCCTTCCCTCCTGCACAGTGCCAAAAGGCTGCTGGTGGCCACATGCCATATTTTGGTATAAGCCCTTGCAGAAATGGGGGGAGGCATGTGAGCCTGCGTGCCCCCATCCATGTGTTGCCTTGGTAAGATGTGGCACCAGGTACCAGGAGCGGCAGGTCTGACCCGGGGGCCCAGCAAGGCATGGAGGGCAAAGAGCACCAGGCAGGGAAAGGGCCAAGTCTGTCAGTCACACACACATACACCCGTGTGAGAGAGGTGTATGGGCATGTGTGTGTGTCACCTCACCCTGCAGGTGTGGGAAGGTGTGTGTGGGGGTGTCACACCCCCCTAAATGTGAACCCTAAAGCCTTAAAGATAAGAAGGTAAATAAAAAGAATCCAACTAGGCAGTATTTCTTTTTAATGGAGGCTCAGTCAACTTGATGTTAATTTGAATGTTTGTACTGCATAGTTCTGATTGATTGCCAGTGAACTCACTAGTAATTTTACGAGGTGTTCATATCCAGCACAGGGAAATATGGTCACCCTAATTATAAAACACACCACCATGTTGGTCTCTCTGACCTATTTTCTGGCAGTCTGCCCTGAGATTGGCACTCACAGTTGTGAGCCACTCCAGACAGCATGAAATTAGGAGAACCTGGTATAGGGGGAAGGGGGCACATAGCACCCCTAGCATGGAGGGAAGTTGGGAATGGGGGGCAGACAGAGCTGGCCTGAGAGTGAAGGGGGGCCCTGGTTTAGAGGGAGGGAGTAATGGGGGGCACACAGAGCTCCTGGTGGGGGGAAGATTAGGGAAGTCTGGTATGGAGGGAGTGAAGGAAAATGGGGGGGGGGTAGGGGAATGGGAGCACATTCAGAACCCCTGCTATTGGGGGAGGAATGGGGGGAGTGAGGAATGGGGTACACAAAGCCCCTGGTATGGGGGGAATGGGAGTCACACAGAGCTGCTGTCATTGGAGGGGAAAATGGGGGGGGTGTAGTATGGGAGGAGGAGGGACTTTGGGGGGCACACAGAGCCCCTGAAATAGAGGGGCATGGGAGCGTGGCATGCAGGAAGCTTGTGCGAGGGATGTGAGGGAATGGACGGATGTGAGGATCCTCTGGGGTGTGAAATAAGTTCACCCGACAGTAGCAACCTAGTGTGTGACCCCCTTCGACACATACACTAAACCCAGAACATAAAGTTTGCAACATCAGCCTTATCCACAGGCCTGTGTCGGGGTACTGATATGGCAGGATGTACGAGGCTGCACAGGGTGACTGTTGAAAAAATAAATGAGAAAACTGAATGAGGTGATGGGGCTGGCTGCCTAGACAGGGAAAGGTACTTGGACAGAGCAATGCTGGGGAAGGTCAGGGGGAGCTAGGGTAGCTCTGGCCTGACCAACTCCCAGGCTGAGGGCCTGATACAGGGCCTGGAGGAGGTATTAGAGCTGCGGAGGGGCAGCCGGGGAGGAAGAGGCAGCAGGTCCACCCCCCTTGCTGATGATGAGTGGCCAGTTCAGACTGCAGTTTGCCCCTGAGGGAAGGGGCTAGGTGAAGAACGGCAGTGGGTCACTGAGGCGAGTGGTGGGATTAGGGGTAGCCAGTTCCCTGGAGGGGCAGCACCCAGAGAGTGGGGCACCGCCAGAGGGCGGTACCCCAGGAAAGTGCACCATGGTCTGGGAGGGATGCAGGGCCTAATGTGGTGGAGCTTGGAAAAGGGCAGGTAATTATGGGCAAGACACCACCTGCAGAGGGTGCTCCTGAGTGGCGAGAGCTAATTCCCTAGGTTGGCCAGCCTAATATCTACCTCACAGTCTGTGTGAGAATCTAAAGAGATCCCATCCCCCAACGAAGTGTCTGTATTATGCAGTGGACGCTTATAGTAAGTCAGACATTTCAAGAAGTATTTTGGGGAGAGCCGCTGGCTGGTGTCCCTCTGGGTTTACAGGAAATTGGCAGAAGAGAAGAAGTCACATCCCTAAAGAGCACACATCATCCCCCTCTCCTGTGACCCTTGGCACCATCACAGGCTCTATTTGTATCCAGTCGTGAACCAAGATGAAACTGAAAGGGTTTAAGCTCAGGTTCAGACTGTCCTTCATCAGAGAGTGTCACTGGCAGGGCAAGAGCAGGTGTTTCGGGACACTGATATCTTTCTGCTCTCCCCCTGCTCCCAGGGACGTGCTCCAAGCCAGGATGCTGGTATGGCAGGGCCAGGTCACTACTGAGCTGTGACTAAGTCTACAGAATTAACAGTTTTCAGAGTAACAGCCGTGTTAGTCTGTACTCGCAAAAAGAAAAGGAGGACTTGTGGCACCTTAGAGACTAACCAATTTATTTGAGCATGAGCTTTCGTGAGCTACAGCTCACTTCATCGGATGCATACCGTGGAAACTGCAGCAGACTTTATATATACACAGAGAATATGAAACAATACCTCCTCCCACCCCACTGTCCTCCTGGTAATAGCTTATCTAAAGTGATCATCAGGTGGGCCATTTCCCACACAAATCCAGGTTTTCTCACCCTCCACCCCCCCACACAAATTCACTCTCCTGCTGGTGATAGCCCATCCAAAGTGACAACTCTTTACACAATGTGCATGATAAACAAGTTGGGCTATTTCCTGCACAAATCCAGGTTTTCTCACATCCCCCCCACCCCCATACACACACACAAACTCACTCTCCTGCTGGTAATTAACAGTGATGATCAGATTGTGTCTGGCAAAACTGAACTGAGTTTATCAGAGTGGGTTCAGTCCAGACCTAGGCCAATCACATAACTCCCTTTCCCCTCAGGCACAGCCCTGGATCAGTTATTAGCAATCAGGTTAGAGTTCCACTCTTGGGGAGGTGACTCATTTATTAGCCTAGTCAGTCACTAGGGTTGCCAATTTTAGTTAGATGTATTCCTGGAGGTAAACTCCTCATGTTACATATCTTTAATTCAAGATTAATCTTTAATTCCTGGAGACTCCAGGGCAATCCTGGAGGGTTGGCAACCCCAGAGGGTTGGCAACCCTACAGTCAATCTGTAATTATATGCTACTGACACACCTAAGAGATGTGGGGAGTGTTTGTTCCCCACATTTCTAGTCACATGCCATCATGCCATGCAGTAGAGAGTCCTCCTTAACTTGGGGTCTTGAAACAAATGACCTGTTCTTTTATCACTGAGATTAATAACAAAGGGGAAGAAGTTTCAGTCATGTGTGTTGCAGTCGTACCTAGTGACCAACCGAGATCGGGGCCCCATTGTACTGGAAACTATACAAACAGAGGATGGCAGACAGTGCTAGTCTGAGGAACAATTCTAAATAGACCAGACAAAGACAGGGTAGGGGGAAGCGATATAACTCTCAGACAGAACCATCAATGGGATGGCAGCAGACCCCATGTTAGTGCCAGTGGGATGTGTGTTTTTTTGGCAGTGGTGGTGCTGGGTTTAATTAGGAAGGGAGAAACTAAACAGAAAGACAAGAGAAGGGAGGATGCAGTGAGGAGGACAGAGCAGGGGAGAAGGAAGGGAGGAAGGTCTGAGGGGCAGCGATTTTGTGATATTACAGTCATTTTCTTTTTATCTCCATTATTATTTGAATCAGGTTCCGCACAGCCCGAGTGCCTCCCTCCCACATTCCCGGCTGCAGTGTACAGCCCAGTGAGCCTTAGCCCTGCTCTGGGGAGTGGGGTACACGAGTAGGACTTAGATTTGCTCTCTAGCTAACACCTATGCTATATATTTTTATTGGAGGTCGTTGGGCTTCTTCACAAGCAATATTATCACAAGCAGTAAGGTATAAACCCTTATAACTGTTACAAAATCTTCCTCTCCAGTCACCCACAAGGGAGAAAGCTTGGAAGCAAGTGCTGTGTTGGAGTTAAAATTTTGATCCCACCAGATCTTTTATACAAATATCCATCGTCAGAGAGTTACATATTAAATATAGACATTGCAGCTGTCACTTCTCTGTCTGCTGGGCTATGGGAGCCAAGAAACCCTTGGCAAACTTCCAGCCATGTTAGACAGAAGAGAGCAGGACCAGCCGGTCAGATATAAACATTTATAAACAGCCTCAGAGTAACTGAGGATTAAGGTTCGTGTTGATGTGATTAGATCAGCCACTGACCTCGCTACTGTTGATCATGACATGCTGTGAACTCACCTGTGTATGTTATTAGTAGGTTTTCACACACTGTGGACCAAAGCAGGGGTGGTCAGGGCTGCTCGTGGGTGGCTCCATCCCTACCTTTGCTGAGAGAAAAGGAGTACTTGTGGCACCTTAGAGACTAACCAATTTATTTGAGCATAAGCTTTTGTGAGCTACAGCTCACTTCATCGGATGTGTACAGTGGAAAATACAGTGAGGATGTTTTTATACACACAGACCATGAGAAAATGGGTGTTTATCACTTCAAAAGGTTTTCTCTCCCCCCACCCCACTCTCCTGCTGGTAATAGCTTATCTAAAGTGATCACTCTCCTTACAATGTGTATGATAATCAAGGTGGGGCATTTCCAGCACAAATCCAGGGTTTAACAAGAACATCTGAGGAACGGGGGGCGGGGGGGGGGGGAGGAGGAAGGAATAAACAAGGGGAAATAGGTTACTTTTTATGATGACTCAACCACTCCCAGTCTCTATTCAAGCCTAAGTTAATTGTATCCAATTTGCAAATTAATTCCAATTCAGCAGTCTCTCGTTGGAGTCTGTTTCTGAAGTTTTTCTGTTGTAATATCGCAACTTTCATGTCTGTAATCGCGCGACCAGAGAGATTGAAGTGTTCTCCGACTGGTTTATGAATGTTATAATTCTTGACATCTGATTTGTGTCCATTTATTCTTTTACGTAGAGACTGTCCAGTTTGACCAATGTACAGGACAAAGGGCCATTGCTGGCACATGATGGCATATATCACATTGGTGGATGTGCAGGTGAACGAGCCTCTGATAGTGTGGCTGATGTTATTAGGCCCTGTGATGGTGTCCCCTGAATAGATAGGTGGACACAGTTGGCAACGGGCTTTGTTGCAAGGATAGGTTCCCGGGCTAGTGGTTCTGTGGTGTGGTATGTGGTTGCTGGTGAGCATTCGCTTCAGGTTGGGAGGCTGTCTGTAGGCAAGGACTGGCCTGTGTCCCAAGATTTGTGAGAGTGATGGGTCGTCCCTCAGGATAGGTTGTAGATCCTTGATGATGCGTTGGAGAGGTTTTAGTAGGGGCTGAAGGTGATGGCTAGTTCAGCAGGTGGGTATTGTAGTTGTAAGAATGCTTGATAGTGAAGAAACAGATTGACAAGCCAGAAGAGTACCCAGAAGTCACCTACTACAGGACAGGCCTAACAAAGAAAATAACAGAACGCCACTAGCCATCACCTTCAGCCCCCAACTAAAACCTCTCCAACGCATTATCAAGGATCTACAACCTATCCTGAAGGAGCTCACAAAAGCTTATGCTCAAATTAATTGGTTAGTCTCTAAGGTGCCACAAGTACTCCTTTTCTTTTTGCAAATATAGACTAACACGGCTGCTACTCTGAAACATGCCTTAGAGTGATTTAGCTTAACAAAGAGAAGGTGAAGGGGTGACTTGATTACAGTCTATAAGTATCTAAATGGGGAACAAATATTTTCTCTAGCAGAGATGGTATAACTCGCTCCAATGGATGGAAGTTGAAGCTACACAAATTCAGACTGGGAATAAGTTGTACATTTTTGACAGTGAGGGTAATTAGCCACTGGAACAATTTACCAAGGGTCATGGTGGATTCTCTATCACTGATCATTTTTAATTCAAGTTTGGCCATTAAAAAAAAATCTGCTCTATGAATTATGGGGCAGTTCTCTGGCCTGTGTTATACAGAAGGTCAGACTAGACTATCACAATTGTCCCTTCTGGCCTTGGAATCAATGAATAAGCCCATCAGGAACTGATTTAATACTTAGGTTCCTGGGCAGGGTAAAGGGATGTACAGTAGGGAGAGGGCTGATGGGAGTTGTTGTGCCCTCATTAGCAAAGCCATCGTACTTGTAAAGTATCCTTTTCCCATGTCTATCTTTCACAGTTCTGTTAAAGTTCTCCACATCTCCTTGCTGATGAAGGATGTAAGCCATACTTACAGGATGGGGGACTCTATCCTGGGAAGGGTACCAATATCCCACCTTCATTAAATAAGTCATTATTGACTAGAGCCTAAGCTACTTACACAGTTTTACTTAGGGTACGTTTACACTTCAAGCTGGGGGTCTGATTCCCAGCTCAGGTAGAGATACACACACTAGCTCTGATCCAGGTTGGGCACTAAAAACAACGTTGCTGCAGCAGTGTGAGTGGCAGGAGGGACTAGCTGCCAGAGGATGTGGCTAGCATCATGGATGGGTGTTTACACCTAGCCACTTGTGCCCCTACGACTACACTCTGGTTTTAGTGCACTAGAATGGGTTAGTGTCCTCGAGCTTGGAATCCTGAAAATGTAGCCAAGCCCCCACTAAAACTTACTGAGGCAACTGCCATTTGAAATCCTGAGTAAGGAGTTCAGGGTTTGAGCCATGTGTCTTTATTCTGTGCTCTGTCAGCATCTAGAGATCCCAACAAAGTGCCTGCTCTGCTTGATATACAGCAAGATCTCAGGCTGTCAGAAATGTAAATCAATTTAAATTTAGTAAATGAGTCAGGAACAGGATATGGAGAGGAAGGTATTTTGGGCAGAGTGGACAAACAGCTTTTCCCAGGGTTTATGGGAAATCACTGCAAGAGAATCATAGAATATCAGAGTTGAAAGGAACCTCTGGAGGTCATCTAGTCCAACCCCCTGCCCAGAGCAGGACCAATCCCCAATTAAATCATCCCAGCCAGGGCTTTGTCAAGCCTGACCTTAAAAACTTCTAAGGAAGGAGATTCCACCACCTCCAAAAAGAACGCATTCCAGTGTTTCACCACCCTCCGAGTGAAAAAAGTTTTTCCTAATATCCAACCTAAACCTCCCCCACTGCAACTTGAGACCATTACTGCTTGTCCTGTCATCTGCTATCACTGAGAATAGTCTAGATCCATCCTCCTTGGATCCACCTTTCAGGTAGTTGAAAGCAGCTATCAAATCCCCCCTCATTCTTCTCTTCTGTAGACTAAACAATCCCAGATCCCTCAGCCTCTCCTCATAACTCATGTGTTCCAGACCCCTAATCATTTTTGTTGCCCTTCGCTGGACTCTCCAATTTTTCCACATCCTTCTTGTAGTGTGGGGCCCAAAACTGGACACAGTACTCCCGATGAGGCCTCACCAATGTCGAACAGAGGGGAACGATCACGTCCCTCGATCTGCTCGCTATGCCCCTACTTATACATCCCAAAATGCCATTGGCCTTCTTGGCAACAAGGGCACACTGTTGACTCATATCCAGCTTCTCGTACACTGTAACCCCTTGGCCCTTTTCCGTAGAACTGCTGCCTAGCCATTCGGTCCCTAGTCTGCAGTGGTGCATTGGATTCAGTCAGAAGGATGGGGGTCGATGCCAGCAGGAGGGGACGGCTCTTTCACTGGATGAGAATGTGGGAGGCTTGCAACCCATGAAACGAAAAGCTAAAAATAATGAGGTGTTTTATGAAAGGGGCCCCCGCTGTTACCCCAGCATTATGACTGAGACTGGGGTATGAATGAAGCCCAGTTTGTCCTCCCTTACAGGGGGGATCCCAAGCGTGTGACAAATGCTCCAGACCTCTCCCCTGGAGCCCCACAGAGGGGGAGCTGCAGTGACTGGGGCCTCTTGTACCCAGCTCTTGCCCCACCCTGCGCAGCACCAGAGCCTCCCGCTTCCCCTGCCGGCTCTGGGGCTGGGCCCAGACCCCTCCCTGACCCTGCAGCCCGGGCTCCCAGCACAGCCACAGCCCTGCCCAGGGGTCTGCAAGCCCTGAGGAGCCCTTTATAGCCCCCCCGGCACCCAGGCCAGCCCCTGATTGGCTGCTCCATTATCCTCTGTGCAAATTAGCTCCCACCCCCGAGGCTAATGAGGGCCCAGGTGGCTGTAAGGGGGGAGGGGAGCTTGGCATGTCCTGGGGTGACAGTTAAACCGACACAGCAGAGTCACCCTGTGGAGCTGGGGGTCACTAGGGAAGGGAGGGGGCAGTTCAGGGGGGCTGAGGTGCAGGAGGGGCTGCAGGGGTCAGGAGGTGGGTTCAGGGGAGCAGAGGGGGTTGGGGGTTCATACAGGGCTCATTAGGGGGACTGAGGAGGGGGCCAGAATGGGGGAGGGGCAGAGTCCAGGCACGGGGTAGATTTGGGGGGCAGAGTTGAGGGGATTGTTGAGGAGGGGGAAGTTCAGGGGCAGTTTACAGGGGTCAGTGTTGGGGAGGGGGAGAAGTTCAGGCTGACTCCCTCCCTCCCCAAGGCAGGGTTGTGGGGCACAAACTGGCTTTATTAGCAGGCAAGGACTTTCTCCTCCTCCCAGCCCCATGCGGTTTGGGGCTGGGGGCACAGAGGTTGGAGCAGGGGAGGGGTGTTATCAAGCCAAAGGGCGGGGGGTTGTTTGCTTCAGGGCAGGGAGCAGAATGGGGCGGGTGCCGTCCAAAGGGCAAGCGAAGGAGATGGAAGCAGGAGGCGGCAGGTGGCAGTTCAGGGGGCATGAGGGGCAGGAGGGGGAAAAGGCTTTTTGGGGGTCACTGAAGGGCAGGAGGTGCAGGGCGAGGCAGGGTGTCAGGAGGCAGATTCAGGGGAGCAGAGAGGATTTGGAGGGGTTAGTAGAAGACCCATGGGGAGATTTGTGGGGGGAGGGTGTGGGAAAGGTCAGATTACAGGAACTACTGCTGCTTCCCCCTGCCCCCCCCCAATTAGCCCAGCTGGGCCCCTCTGCCCTGGGGTGGGGAACTCCCAGGGGCTGCTAGGGTGCCCAAATAGCAAGTTTGAAAAATCGGGACAGAGTGTGTGTGGGGTAATAGGCACCTATACAAGAAAAAGCCCTGAATATTGGGACATCTGGTCACCCAAGCCCCTGCAGCGTCCCTGCCCCAGGAGACCTGTTGCCCCATTGCCCCCAGGCCGAGCTGTGGGAAGGGAGACCTGAGCCACCCAAAGGAGGGAGGCCGGAGAACCTCAGTGCAGCAGCAGGAGGGGAGAAGGGCCCAGTGCTGGGAGCAGCGGAGAGACAGAGCCCATATGTGAGGTGTAAGAATTGGATGGGGAGAGGTGGGAATTAATGATCACCTGGAGAGTGGGAGGCCCTGAGTGGCAACACTAGGATTGGTCGCGTTCTGTGTGTTTATTATTGACTTGGAATAATGGTCTAAAAACTTGAGATAGGAAAACTTGCCCGGGACACCGAATTCTTTTGTTTGGGTGGATTGTGAGGAATTTCAAAAAGAGCTTGATAATGTCAGGCAACATTCAATGTGTCTGTGCAAGGTGCTGCCTTTCAAGAAGGCTGACTTAAGAAAATTCAGGGAGTTGGTAGGTAAGATCCCTGGGTAGCAAGTCTAAAGGGAAAAACAGTTCAAGAGTTGGCAGTTTTTCAGAGACATTATTACTTGCCTGTAGCAAGGCGAAGGCTCACCGGCATAGCGCCTCCTGCTGGTCATCTTGGAAGCCAGCTCTTCAGCACTGGGAGCCCCCTCTGCAGGCTGGTGTCTTGCCTGCCTTAGGGCCCCCATATCCCTCCTGGACCGCAGTGCCCTTTTACCTTGGGGTGCTGCCCCCTAGCTGTACCCCCACACTCTGGGTCTCCCCTCCCAGGGGAACCCCCAACCCTCTAAACCCACCTTGCCTCAGTGGCTACTGCAAGTCATCATCTAGCCGCTGCTTACTGGAGCAGACTGCAGTCTGTAATGGCCACTCATCATTGGCAAGGGGGTAAGATCTGCTGCCTTTGCCTATCCCCAGGCTGCCCCTCTGCCTCCCCAGTACCTTTCTTAGGCCTTAGCCTGGGGATTTACCAGGCTGCTGCTCCCCAGCTCCCTTTGCCCTTTCCCAGCACTGCTCCACTTCAGGTACATTGCTCCCAGGCAGCTAGCCCTTCTCCCTCCAGGGCTAGAGTGATACTCCTCTCACTTCTGGCCCCAAGCCCTCTTATAAGGGCCAGCTGGACCCTGACTGAGCTGGCCACAGCTGGGGCTGCTTCCCGAATCAGCCTAGCCCAGCCACAGCCCTCTCTAGGGATGCTTTTAACCCCTGTTTTACTGGAGTGGGGCAGTTGCCCCACTACAAGGCCTAAAAGCAAACTATTCCACTGCATAGGAAAGATAGGAAGTATAGCCAGAGACCATGCTGGCTTAACCAGGAGATCCTCAATGATCTAAAAATCAAAAAATTGTTGTACGTAAAGTGGAAACTAGGTCAAATTACGACAAAGGATGAACATAAATAACACAAGTATGTAGGGACAAAACGAGAAAGGCCAAGGAACAAAACAGATCATAGCTAGAGACATAAAGGGTGACAAGAAAACATTCTACAAATACGTTAGAAGCAAGAGGAAGATCAAGGACAGGGTAGGCCCATTACTCAATGAAGAGGGAAAAAAACAATAACAGAAAATGTGGAAATGGCAGAGGTGCTTAATGACTTCTTTGTTTCAGTGTTCAAGAAGAGGGTTAGTGGTAATTGGACATCTAGCATACTGAATGCCAGTGAAAATGAGGTGGGATCTGAGGATAAAATAGGAAAAGAACAAGTAAAAAATTATTTAGACCAATTAGATGTCTTCAGGTCACCAGGGCCTGATGAAATGCATCCTAGAATACTCAAGAAGCTGACTGAGGAGACATCTGAGCCATTAGTGATTATCTTTGAAAAGTCATGGAAAATGGGAGAGATTCCAGAAGACTGGAAATGGGCATCTATAAAAAGGAAAATAAGGACAACCTGGGGAAATACAGACCAGTCAGCTTAACTTCTGTACCTGGAAAGATAATGGAGCAAATAATTAAGCTCTAAATTTGCAAACATCTGGAAGATAATCAGGTGATAAGTAATAGTCAGCATGGATTTGTCAAGAACAAATCGTGTCAAACCAACCTGATAGCTTTCTTTGACAGGGTAACAAGCCTTGTGGATGGGGAGAAGCTGTAGATGTGGTATATGTTGACGGTAGTAAGGCTTTTGATGCAGTCTCACCTGACCTTCTCATAAACAAACTAGGGAAAGACAACTTAGATGGAGCTACTATAAGATGTGTGCAAAACTGGTGGAAAACCATTCCCAGAGAGTAGCTATCAATGGCTAACTTCCTGTCAGGGTGGTTAAGCACTGAAATAAATTGCCTGAGGGGTTCTGGAATCTCCATCAATGGAGATTTTTAAGAGTAGGTTAGACAAACACCTGTCAGGGATGATCTAGATGATGCTTAGTCATGCCATGAGTGCAGGGGACTGGATTAGATCAGTGGTTCTCAGCTGGGGGTCAGTGAGCCCTTTCAAGGGGGCCGCGGAGCCCCACGGCTGAAACCTGGAGCCCCAGTGCTGAAGCCTGCCCCCCCCCTTCCCCCTAAGCCAGGAGCGGTGCGGGTCTGAAGCCAGTGGGCCCCCTGCTGTAGTTAGGAGCGGCGCGGGGCTGAAGCCCGTGGTGCCCTCCCCATCCCCCCCAAGCCGGGAGTGGCGCAGCCAGAAGCTAGGTGGGGCTGAAGCCGGCAGGGTCCCCACATCCCCTCCTAGCTAGGAGCAACGCGGTGCTCGAGCCGGCAAGCCTACCCTCCCCCACAAGCCAGGAGCAGCAGGGAGGCTGAAGCCGGGAGTCCCAGTGCCTTGCCCCTGAAGCTGGGCATTGCACTGGAAGCCCCCCTGCCTGCATACAGCCCATAGCTACCCCCTGCCTGCACCCTGAGCTACCCCCTGCCCATACACAGTCCTTAGCTATCCCCTCCCTGCACCCTGAGCTACTCCCCTCATTTCACACAGCCCCTAACTAACCCCCTGCCTGCACCCTGAGCGGTTTTCAAACCTTTTGAACTGAGTCCCCACTTTGAGATATATTTTTGGTTGCATCGCCCCAGAGCACAGACAAGCTGGGTGCCCTCCTGAGTGAGTCAGGGGGTGGAGATGGCACATCCTCCCTGGACCCTGCTCTGTGGAGATGGGATGAACCATGCCAGGCATTCCTCCCCCCGCCCCCCCCAAAAAATAGAAGTAAAACTATGCCTATGCCCAAGTGTGTCCCCTTGGCCTGGAGCCCACGCTTCCCCCCTGCCGGGCCCTATTGTTTTTATAGGATGTTGAATGGGGTCTCAGCAAGAAAAAGGTTGAGAACCCCTGGATTTGATGATCTCTCAAGGTCCCTTCCAGTCCTATGATTCTATGTGGAAAGGAACAATTGAAACTGGGCGACATGGGCAAATCCACTGAGCAGCTGGGCTGACAGATAGAGTACGGCAACTGCGTGGCATGTGGCAATGAAGAGAAGAGATTCCTCCGTGGGACAGTAGACGGAGCCACTGCCCAATCCAGCTACACTCACAGCCCCACTGTCGAGAAGAGACTCAGAGAGGGAGTGTCATGGTTTGGGGTCACTGCAGAGAGTTTGGGCCATCAGTGTTGTTACTGGGGATTTCTAACCCTACATATTTCAGTCTGTTTGTGTGTGTGTGTGTGTATAGTTATCTAATTTCCCTTGTAACTGTGGAAACTCCAGTCTTTGGGTTGGGGTTTAACTGCTTCACCTGAGGGTTGCTCTGTTGACTCCAGAGCTGGCCCTGCCTATCCCACCACAGCGGTTACTAACTTGTGCCCCATTGGGTCTCCACCCCATCCCCCCCAGTGAGAGCTCAGGGCTCCGTGAAATTTTCTCACTGTTTAAGTGAGAAAACAAAGCCCGTTTTTCATGAGGTCAGTCATTCTTATCAGCATCAGGCCTCTCAGAAGGGCTAATTTAAATGTTAAGGGTTCCTGCATCACTTGGGATCTTGGGTTTGTTCTTTGGAAGTATCACATCTCCTGAAATGTTTGCTGACCTCACCCACTATCCTTCCTCTCAGGGCTAAATAAAACAAAAAGTTCCAAGGCAACATTTCAAAATAAATAAGCCAGCACAAAAAAGTCCGTTCCCAAGTTTATTTTGTTTAACTGTAAATGGTTTTCTGTTGCTTCTTATGCGTGATTACATTAAAACAAGAATACTAATTTCTTAATGCACAATAGGGAGAGTAAATGACAGTCATGCTCTAAATATAGCAGTTTAATTGTCTTCAACGGATTCTAATTGTCTTCAACTAAGCTATTGCTGGAAATGGCCAGGTCCTGCTGCAGCTCTTTGCAAAAGCTGTCTAAAAAGGCAGAAACTGTGTTATTGTTTTTATTTATGGAGTTTTTCAGAACTCCCTTGATTTTATTTATTATTCTGGATAGAATCCCTTTCTCCAAATCTCTCAAACTTGCCTTCCCTTCATAGTGGTCTATCAGACATCTCTGTATCCAGGATTTGACAAACTCTTCATAGTTACTTATGTATTTCACATAGTTGTCAAAGTTCATCTCTTCCAGCAGCTTCTTTAGCAAAAAGAACTGAAAGAAGCTTTGGCTGGCGTATTCAAGGGCCTGTTCACTGCTGAGAAAATTGTCAACTATTTCTAGTCCGAGCCTTTTGTTGACATAACCCACCAGGGCAGGTTTGAGACACTGATCGCAGAAATTCCTCACCCTTGTTTGGCTTTCCTTCTTTTCCAAATAGAGATCAGTAAATATGGAGAAATAATGAGGTTTCAGCTTCTCCAGATGTTGCTGAGGATCATTTTCTTTGATAAAATCTTCATGCATCTTCTGAAATGCCAAGCTGCTTCCCCCAAAACGTGACGCTTCAGGTCAACTTCAAACAAAGGAGAAGTGTGAAGTTGCTCAATCTCCTCCTCTTTTAACCTCTCATTAACCATATGCAGCAGTTCTCCACAATAGGTTTCATCATAGTCTGTTTTGGATTTAACTTTTTCTTCAATGTATTTCTTGCATTCAGTCATTAAAGATAGAGCAAACTCTTCAGTTTTACAGTAACATTCCTGTGAGAAGTATTCTGCAACTGCTCTGGTCCATTTTAAGTTTAAGTACTCCTTCTTCATTGTGAAAGACTTCATTCTATAATCCAGCAGGCTTTTTGCATGTTGCAGTATCTGTCTGACAGCACCCGCTCTGTGCTTCAGATCCTTTCTCAGCTGGAGATCCATATCTTGAACAACTTGACGTTTCTGTAAAGTACAGAGCGTTAACTCTGACAAGGTTTCTCGCCACATGGTTTCAAATTCTTTTTTCAGTTTCTCATGGTCTAATTTATCTTCTCTGTTTCGGTATTCAGCCAAGAGTCTGTCAACTTCCCCTTCAATTTTCTGCTTGTACTCAGACTGGATATTGTCTATCTTGTGCTGTCCTCTTCGTATTCGAATTGCTTCCTTACAGTTACTGGTTGAAGAATTTTCAAGTTCTCTTTTGAGGCTATTTGCGCTCCTTTTGAAATCTTCTCTGTACTTTTCTATCAGGTTCAAATTTGGAGCTTCACTTTTAAAATACTGTTCTCAGTTATTCAAGAGCTTCTGTTCTCCCTGCTCTAGCTTCCCTTGTGCTTCCATTTTTAAGCTGTGAAAGAGATCACCCTCTTGTGTCTCTGGCAGCTGATTCTGGATAAAAGTTTCTTTTTCAGATATCCAGAGATACATCTCCTTGCGGAAACCCCATTCCCATTCAGAATACTTCATAGACAGCTGGTGATAGGCTTCAGCTACAAGGCTATTTCTAAAGCTAAAGATGAAGTTCTCATGTTTCACTGACTTCCACAGGCTCTTCAACCATACAATAAAATAGGAATATCCTTTCCAGCTCTTTTCCGTGAACGGTTCTCTATGAATTCAAACAGGTATTTCTTTAGCTCACACACATTCTCACTGTATCCAGTGTTTACGGGAGCCATGGGAGGGACTCCATGCCGCAAGCCAGGCATGTACCAATTGTGTTTTTCTGGGTCATACTCCATAATATCAGAAAATGCCATTTCCCTGCTTTGCTTTTCCATCCTTGCTGCAGCTTTGGTCATTTCATTCAGCTGCTCCAGGAGGTGTTTCCTGTCCCTCATGTTTTGATCATGAGCAGACACATCACTGACATTCTGGTGCACAAACTGGCAGTTTGGCTGTTGTCCTATTTCCTTCATTCTGAGAAATGCATGGACCACAATTTGCAGAACATCCTTCATTTCTGTGGCATTCTCCATGGTCATGTTAACGATGGTGATGTCACTCAGTCCAATCACCAGGGTGGCCAGCTCATTGTCATGTTGATAACTGTCTTCCAGTGCTGTTAGTTCAGGGGCCTTCAGACCTTCAGTGTCTATCACCAGGATGAAATCACAGCCAAGCAGCTCCTGAACAGCTTCTGTAACTTTAATGAGTGTCATGAACGCTCCTCGCGTACATCGATCGCTACATTGATCAACTGCAGGCAGAACATGGTGTTGAGAAGAGTGGATTTCCCAGTACTCTGCACTCCCAGCACTGTTATAACCACCATTCTGGATCTACCCCCTAGTCTGATATGGAGATGAGTTAGAACATCTACTACCCAGCTCATGGGGATGTTGGAGGCATCTCCATCCATCAGCTCCACAGGAAACCCTTCCAGCATCAGGTCAGCTGCTGTGCATGGGAGATGGGAGAATGGTCTTTGGCTTTCTTCCATTTTCCCTTCTTTAACCATTGAGCATTCAGCGTCATAGAACTGTCCCAACTCACGCATGAAATGCTCCACCCCCAAGGAACTATCAGATATTAATTTATCTAATTCCTCCAGCTGTTTTCGGTCCACTCCTGGAGTTTCACATTTCTCTTTATAGTCTGCCCACATTTCAGAAAGATTCCCCCTAGCAATATTATCCAGGCTAAATTTCATCCATTTCAGAAAGTAATGTTTCTCCACTGGATTCAACTGTACTATTCCATTGATAAACTTAGTCAAACCATTAGTACGGTCACACTGATTGTGCTGTCTACGTATCTCTAACCATTTCTGTTTCAGCGCAGATTTATAGTCTTCAATGGCCACGTCCCCTTGCCTTTTCATTTGGCACATCTCTTTTTCCAATTGAGCCAAGTTTTTCCATGGGTCTCCTTGCAGGCTCAGCATTCCCCTTTTGTATTTCACCCCATCTCTTATTTCTGCAGTGATTTCTTCAGTATATTTCCTCGCACACTGACATGCCTGACACTCCTCATCCACCTGGATTCCTAGGTCACGTGCCGTCACAGCCATGGCTTCCAAACTCACTGTCTTCGGAGATGAATTCACTATGGTTCCTATGGTGGACTTCACCTTTTTCCACAAATCCTGCATTATTCATGGTACTATCTTTCACCAGTACTAGTGATTTGCTCAGTTTCAACACTGAGGACAGCTTATTAAGAAATCCCAGAGTTTCTTTGGGTTTCTTATTCTTGCAGTTGAGGATGAAGTAATATTTAGAGCTGGATTTTTTCAGAGATGATAACAGCTCATATTCTCTCTCACCGATGCTCTCGGTAACTATGAACACTGCGGAGGAGACCGCTGTTAAAAAGCTAAACTGTAGCCAGTGGGACTCAATGTCTCCGTGCAGATTTGTAACTGCAATGGGTTCTGGGAAAAGATCAGAAATTTCCGTCCCCCCAGGGAAATACCAGGAAATCTCAACCAGCCCATCTGCGATTTTCTGAAGGAAGTTCCCAGACTCCATGTCCCAATGGATAAAGAAATCGTGGTGCTGCTGGGAGGGGCTGAGAACCTCATTGAGGAGTTGGGACTTGGAGAAGCTGCAGCTCCCCATCCACAGAAAAGAAATCATTGGCATTTCTGTGAGCACCAGGCTCTCCTCTCTGAACCCTCTGCTCTGTGCCAGGGAGTGCGGCCTCCACTTCCTCACAATGTCCCTCATGACCCACAGTAGCAGGGTGCCCTTGGGGGTGTTGAGGGTGGGTAGCAGCAGAGGGAGGGCAAACTGGCACATGGACGTTTTGGACAGGATCTGCTGCTGTAGGAAACTGAGCAAAGCAGAACAGCACAAAGAACATCAAGAGATTGCAGAGAAACTTTCATCTCAGTGTCACTAAAACAGAAAGTGCCATCAGTATGCAGTTTCTCCTCATAATCATCCATTTCTTCTGCAGGAGCCTTGTGCCCAATGCTTGTATTTCTGGCCATCCCATTCAGAGCCATGACCTTCCTCAGGAAATGCCAAGGTAAATCACCTAATGCCTCTGGAATCCTGTTCTTGATGCTTTCTGGGCAGATCTCCAAAACATCCCTCAGCCTGATCTTGATGCTTCTGTGCTTCTCCAGGTTTAATCTGGACAGAACATCTTGAAATACTTTACTTCTTTCTGCAGAAGGAAGTTAAAACAAACCAAAATTTCAGAGTAGAAAATGGTGACTTTATATACAGTTTACTCATTCCATAGACAGCCTGATGTTTGTAATTTAAAGAAAAGCAGTACCCAGTAAGTAACAGATGACTTATACATCCTGGGTTCAATTCTTCTCTTACTTATATTGGTATAACAAAAATGAAGCCAATGGGATTACTTCCATGCAAATAAAACATAGTTCTGGCCCACTTTGAACTCCACTAGGTTGGTTTGCATTGTTTGATCCCAATCCTTATCCTCAGCGCAGTGCAGAGTCCACTTGAAAATGGCTTAAGTGGCCAAATGAGAATTTCCTAGAAAATCTTCCAGTATAACCAGCTCTATGACATCCCAGCTCACAGCTACTGGAGGAGGGGGCATAGACTCAGGACCCTGTCTCTGTGGTGATCCCAGAAGCTGGAATGATCCCTTGGCTGCTCTAAGCTGCTGCTCAGGATCAGACTGGTGCCTGGCAGTCTGAGGATCAGGTGGCTGTGATGGTAGCCTACACCCGTCACCCTGAGCTGTGCTGGGCATCAATGGCTCATCCGGAGGATCTGACCCTTTATTTCCCTTTCAGCAGTCAGTGCAGATTACACCTTCTGGGAAGACTTATTTTTGATTTTCTTCATATCTTCCTCCATCTCTTTGCTGGGACATCTCTTTTACAGGTGTAGCTAACAGCACTGTGGCTTTGCTTACTTCCCAGCGACCAAATCAGTCCCTTCACTCACGCTACTTCCTCTCTCCTTTTGGGGAGCTGTGAGTACTGTCATTACTTACAAAGCAAATTTACCCACATTGCAACATGGGGAGCTAATGCTAAGACACCTCCAGGCCAGTCCTGGTACGGTAATGTCTCCAGTGCAGTGTTAGGGTATTTGGACCTGATAAACAATTAACCCATTTATTATGTGTTATAGAGACATTATTAAGGTCACAAGAGCAAACTATTCCACTGCACAGGAAAGATAGGAAGAATGGCAAGAGACCACCCTGGCTTAACCAGGAGATCTTCCATGATCTAAAAATAAAAAAAAGAGTCCTACAAAAAGTTGAAACTAGGTCAGATTACAAAGGATGAATACAAACAAACAACGCAAGAATGAAGGGGCAAAATTAGAAAGGACAAGGCACAAAAGGAAATCAAA
Organism: Lepidochelys kempii; assembly: GCF_965140285.1. Classification (NCBI taxonomy): domain Eukaryota; kingdom Metazoa; phylum Chordata; order Testudines; family Cheloniidae; genus Lepidochelys; species Lepidochelys kempii. The sequence goes on from NC_136385.1 coordinate 5,780,865, forward strand.
CAAGCTAGGGACATAAAGGGTAACAAGAAAACATTCTACAAATACATTAGAAGCAAGAGGAAGACCAAGGACAGAGTAGGCCCATTACTCAAAGAAGACAAAAAAGCAATAACAGAAAATGTGGAAATGGCAGACGTGCTTAATGACTTCTTTGTTTCGGTTTTCACCAAGAAGGTTGGTGGCGATTGGACGCCTAACATAGTGAACACCAGTGAAAATGGGGTAGGTTCAAAACAGGAAAGAGTAAGTTGAAAATTACTTAGACAAGTGAGATGTCTTCAAGTCACTTGAGCCCAATGAAGTGCATCCTAGAATACACAAGGAGCTGACTGAGGAGATATCTGAGCCATTAGCTATTATCTTTGAAAAGTCATGGAAGACGGGTGATATTCCAGAAGACTGGAAAAGGGCACATATGGTGCCTAACTATAAAAAGGAAAATAAGGACAACCCAGGGAATTACAGACCAGTCAGCTTAACTTCTGGACCCGGAAAGATAATGGAGCAAATAATGAAGGAATCAATTTGCAAACATCTAGAAGATAATAAGGCAATATGTAATAGTCAGCATGGATTTGTCAAGAACAAATCATATCAAACCGACTCGATAGTTTTCTTTGACAGGGTGACGGCCGTGTGGATGGGGGGAAGCAGTAGATGTGGTATATCGAGACTTTAGTAAGGCATCTGATATAGTCTCAAATGACCTTCTCATTAAAAAACTAGGAAAATACAACCAAGATGGAGCTATTATAAGGTAGGTGCATAACTGGTTGGATAACCATTCCCAGAGTAGTTCTCAATGGCTCACAGTCATGCTGGAAGGGCACAACGAGTGGGCTTCTGCAAGGATCAGTTCTGGGTCTAGTTCTGTTCAATATAGTCATCAATGATTTAGATAATGGCATAGAGAGTACATTTATACAATTTGCAGACGATACCAAGGTGGGAGGAGTTGCAAGTGCTTTGGAGGATAGGATTATAATTGAAAAAGAGCTGGACAAACTGGAGAAATGGTCTGAGGTAACTAGGACAAAATTCAATAAGAACAAATGCAAAATATTCCACTTAGGAAGGAACAATCAGTTGGACATGTACAAAATGGAAAATGACTGCCTGGGAAGGATTACTGCAAAAAAGGGATCTAGAGGTCAGAGTGGACCACAAGCTAAATATGAGTTAACAGTGTAAGACTGTTGCAAAAAAACCAAATATCATTCTGGGATGTATTAGCAGCAGTGTTGTAAGCAAGACATGCAAAGTAATTCTTCTGCTCCAGTCCACGTTGATTATGCCTCAGCTGGAGTATTGTGTCCAGTTCTGGGTGCCACATTTCAGTAAAGATGTGGACAAACTGGAAAAAGTCCAGAGAAGAGCAACAAAAATGATTCAAGATCTAGAAAGCATGACCTATGAGGGAAGATTGAAAAACTTGGGTTTGTTTAGTCTGGAAAAGAGAAGACTGAGAAGGGACATGATAACCGTTTTCAAGTACCTAAAAGGTTGTTATAAGAAGGAGGAAGAAACATTATTTTCCTATCCTCTGATGATTGGACAAGAAGCAATTGGCTTAAATTGCAGCAAGGGAAGTTTTGATAGGAATTTTTTCCTAATGCCCGAACTGTCAGGGTGGTTAAGCACTGGAATAAATTGCCTAGGGAGGTTGTGGAATCTCCGTCATTGGAGATTTTTAAGAGCAGGTTAGACAAACACCTGCTAGATGGTGCTTGGTCCTGCCATGAGGGCAGGGGACTGGACTTGATGACCTCTCAAGGTCCCTTCCAGTCCTATGATTCTATAATGAAGCACCAGCTCTGCTTTAGTTTAGGTTGAGAAGCCCTTTCTACTTAAATGTTATTTCTTCTTAGTGCTGTAAGATCTCTATGCTTACTTGGACTATCTTGAAATTTGTTGTCTCATGGGGGAACAGGATAGGGTTAGTGACCCAAATTTCAGGGTCATTTGAGCAAGGAGTTCCCCAGACACAGCTCGTCAAAAACACAGCATTTTGCAAAATCAGCAGTCTTACAATGGAGGGGATTGTGCACCACAGAGCTCAGCATCCCCTACTTGATCTCAGTCACTCAGCATTTATTTCAGCCAGTGTGTGGCACTGACTGCCCGTTTGAGGAAGCAATACTGAAAACATCTATTAAAGGAAACCTTTGGCTTTCTAGAACACTGCGTGCAAACACTCATAAGCCAAAGAGATTGAAACGTGCATGTGCTGTGAGCCTAGGCAAGAGTCTTTCCAGACAGTCCACTCTCACAGTAGCTGGATGGCTCAAGTACATTTGAGCCCTACTCTACTCCACAGTATTAACAACCTTCCTCAGAATACCATCCTTGCCGCCATGGATGTCACTTTCCTATACACCAATATCCCTCACAATGACAGGATAGCTGCCTGCCCCAAATATTTAAAAGACAGTGGACAACCATCAATTATCCATCCCAAACACATAGCCAAACTCATCCAGTTCATCCTCGCCTGTCATAGATTTACCTTCAGCAATAAACATTTTGTCCAAAGCATGAGAACAGCCAGGGGTACTAGGATGGCTCCCCAATATGCTAACCTCTTCATGGGTCATCCTGAAGAAGAATTTCTGGAGAAGTGCATCATGAAACCAGTGATATACCTAAGAAATTTTCATCCTATGGGAAGACAGCTTAAACTCCCTCAGACTTCCACCACAACTTCAACAACCACCACCCATCCATTAAACTCTCTCTGGAGCTTTCCCACACTAGCATCAACTTCTGGACACCACAATCAGCTTCATCAATGGAACCCTACAGACAACCATATACAAGAAAGCCATGGATCACCACACCTACCTTCATAGATCTAGTAACCACCCCAACCATACCAAGAAATATGTTATTGACAACCAGGCACTCAGATACCACAGAATGTGCTCTGAGGAGAAAGTAAGTGATATATACCTTAATGAAGGGATAGCCTATTTTTGTCAAGGTCCAAATTTCTTGGTCAAGGTATAGTCAAGGTCCAGACTCCAAGAAAAAAATGTTTAAAAACCCATAATGATAATAAACAAATAAAAACATTGTGGGGTCCATTCAAAAGCATCTCGCATTCCAGATTTGGCCCATGGTCCGCCTATTGACTATCCCTAGCTTAACACACTTGTTGTTGATATTGTGAAGGCCAAAACTATAACAGTGGTCAAAAAAGACCTAGGTAAATTGATGGAAGATAGGTCCATCAATGGCTATTAGCCAGGATGGGCAGGGATGGTGTCCCTAGCCTCTCTTTGCCAGAAGTTGGGAATGGGTGACAGGGGATGGATCACTTGATGATTACCTTTTTTATTCATTCCTTCTGAAGCACCTGACATTGGCCTCTGTCAGAAGACAGAATACTGAGCTAGATGGACTTTGGTCTGACCCAGTACGGCCACCCAGTATGGTCACTTAAAACCACCTTCACCAAACAAGGACACTTCATCAGAGAAGTAGATTGCATCATGCAACAGGCCACACAAATACCCCAGGAGAACCTGCTTCAATACAGAAATAAACCCCCTTCTGACTGCATACCCCTATTTGTCACCTACCACCCCACACTGGAACCCATACAGTAAAGCTAGTGTAACCACCAATGGGTGTAAACAACTACACCCCATACGCGATGGGTACCCCATCATGAAAGAAATATTTCAAGAATCATCTCTTCTGGTCTTCGAACAATCTCTTGAAACTCATTGTTGCCCTGGTTTGAGGGATGTGTATACCCCATTATGTGATCAAACTAATTGCAACCATATTATGTGCATTCTGCCAATAGGAATTAATGAAATAGAACACCACATAGTTAAGGGTTAATTTGGAGACAGGCTTTTAGAAGCGAGGTCATATCTAGCTGATAGTTTTTGCTAATCAGAATGGGAGGAGGGGACAGACAAGTAAACAACTGAGACTGAAAACCTTGGTGGTTGGAAAACTTTGAATCTAGGCACCTCTAATATGAAAAGTTGACTGAAAGTTAGAAAAGAGATGATCCAGTTGGGGTCATTATGACCTATGTGTTTTGTAGAAGTTAGTCATAAAAGATTAGCTAATAGAGTATATTGTGGAGCAGTCCTCTGAAGCCATCTTGAGACACTTTTTTCTGACATCCTTTCTCCCTGGTGGGTGAGCAACTGGCCACTGCAAACCTGCTGTTAATTACTCAATACCATTCCAGATGTTAGGAAAAATATCTGGGATGTTCTAAACCTATTGCTTATGTCTCTGTATGCTTAAATCTAATAAACTGCAGTGTTAGATAAGAGCATACTTACTTGCATTTAATCCTTGATCAGACAGAAGTGCTGTGTTCCTGTTGATTGATTCCTGACACTACATGGAGTGAAATAGTTAAGTTGCCCCTGCTGTGGGTTCTGAAAACCCCAGATAACACTCGTCATCAAGAGGAAGCTCCCCACAGACCAGGACACACCCACTCAAAGCAGCACCAGACTCTGCCAGAACTATAGATGCAAAACTTGCAGACATATCTCCATTACTATAATGATCAACATTCCACACAAAACACCTTTCAAGATCCCAGGATCTTATACATGCCTATCACATGTAGCACACTTCATCCAGTGCACTAAATGCCTGAATAATGATTATATGGATGAAACAGATAAGCACTATAAACTCAAATGAATATACATAGGAAAATGATAAAAGACAAAAACAACCGATCACCTGTGGGTAAACACTTTTCAGAAAGTAATCACTCTGTATCTGACCTATCAGACCCAATCCTCAAAGGCAACTTGCACAGCATTTTCAAAAGAAGAACCAGGGAGCTTACATTCATTACTCTGCTGGACACCAAATCGTGGATTATGGACATCATGGATTGAACAGAGACACTAGATTTATGGTTTATTAAAACAATCTGTAATCCACTAACCCCTTCTTTTTTTTCTATTTGCAGCGGTGCTAATGGCCCATTCTACTTTGAATGGTCCCTTACAATATGTGCTAATTAATTATGCTAAATAATCTGTTCCATCTTGCATTTTGCTCTGACATTGGGAGTAATGTTCCCAGACCTGAAGAAGAGCTCTTTGTGGCTCAAAAGCTTGTCACTCTCACCAACAGAAGTTGGTCTAAGAAAAGATATTACCTCACCCACATTGGCTTTCCAATATCCTGGGATCTACCCAGCTACAACTACGCTGCAGACAACCCTATGCTTGTCAGAAATCTGAGAATAATCTCTAGGAATATTGACAGGTTTCAGAGTAGCAGCCATGTTAGTCTGTATGCACAAAAAGAAAAGGAGTCCTTCTGGCACCTTAGAGACTAACCAATTTATTTGAGCGTAAGCTTTCGTGAGCTACAGCTCACTTCATTGGATGCATTCAGTGGAAAATACAGTGAGGAGATTTATGTACACACAGAACATGAAAAAATGGGTGTTATCATACACACTCACTTAAGATGAGCTATTCAAGTTGCAGTGGGGGAGGTTTAGATTGGATATTAGGAAAAACTTTTTCACTAAGAGGGTGGTGAAACACTGGAATGCGTTACCTAGGGAGGTGGTAGAATCTCCTTCCTTAGAGGTTTTTAAGGTCAGGCTTGACAAAGCCCTGGCTGGGATGATTTAACTGGGAATTGGTCCTGCTTTGAGCAGGGGGTTGGACTAGATGACCTTCTGGGGTCCCTTCCAACCCTGATATTCTATGATTCTATGATTCTATGATTACCAGTAGGAGAGTGGGGGCGGGGGGTGGGGGGAAGAAAACCTTTCTTGATAACTTCTGGAAATGGCCCACCTTGCTCATCACTACAAAAGGTTTTCTCCCGTGCCCCCCCACCCCCCCGGTGGTAATTATTATTTTCTGTGGGTATCTGCTGCTGTTCTTGTGACACAGTGCCCTCTGGTGGGCAAAAGGTGGAATGCAGCAACATTTTGGCAGAAGCTTTTTTTTTTCTACACAAAAAAATTAAAGATATGCATGGCTCATTAATTATGCATGCCTACAGTAGTACAGAATTCCTCCAGGAGTAACGTTTGGCGAAAACCTGATTTCACAACAGCTGTTCCTTTGTAGAAGATTTTCTTCTTTGATGAAACACAAATGCCTCATGATCAAAAAAATCCCATTCCCCATGCACCAAGTGAACACTCCAAGGGTTGAAATGCAGTAGCATTCAAGTTCAAAATCTTGGTCTTTATCTTCAAGGTGCTCAATGGCCTTGGCCTAGTGTATCTAAAAAATCAACTAACGCTACAGGACAAAGACTGTGGTCAACATTTACTCTTGTCTGCCACAATGAAATGGAATTCTTTACAAGGTAAAGCTCGTCTAGGTAGGAGACAGAGTTTCCTTGAAAAGGTGACCAATAATTTAAATCTGATTGAATATCAGATTAGGAGTGAGCAGAGGGATTCAAAGAGGAAAGTGATGGGTTCAAATCAACAGGTAGAGGACATGCTTTTAGCAGCTCAACCTCAATACATTATTTCTTTAAAAAAATGCTTATGGATACACTGGACACAGAAATATTTTGGATTGCTTTTTCCCAAAATTGGCATTTCTGAATTGTTTGGGATATATACTCAATGTGTGTCCACCTCAGATACCCATCCTACCTGACCTTCAATGAAATTGAGGAGTTCAACATTAATAATTAAACATTGTTTTAAAACTAAGTATTTTAAATACTTGTGGCACCTTAGCGACTAACAAATTTATTTATATGCTCAAATAAATTTGTTCATCTCTAAGGTGCCACAAGTCCTCCTTTTCTTTTTGAGAATACAGACTAACACGGCTGCTACTCTGAACCCTATTTTACATACGTTATTCTTCCTCTATAATGTGGTCATGGCCTTTCCAGTGTGCAGTAAATCAGTTACTGAAATTGCGAACTGATGGTAGTTGGCTTATTTAGGCACATTATGGTGCCTTTCCTCAGTCCTCAAGTCCATGAAGTTCCATCCCCCCTCTTGAGTCACATGAGCTTGGGGAGGAGAGAAACTACGGAGACAACCCAGAAACTCAGCTGAGGGGGACTGGGGCATGCAGCTCTAATGAGGACCTGCAGATTCGGATGGTGTCATCAATCACACGTTCATAGAATCATAGAATATCAGGGTTGGAAGGGACCTCAGGAGGTCATCTAGTCCAACCCCCTGCTCAAAGCAGGACCAATCCCCAATTAAATCATCCCAGCCAGGGCTTTGTCAAGCCTGACCGTGAAAACTTCTAAGGAAGGAGATTCTACCACCTCCAAAGGGAACGCATTCCAGTGTTTCATCACCCTCCGAGTAAAAAAGTTTTTCCTAATATCCAACCTAAACCTCCCCCACTGCAACTTGAGACCATTACTCCTTGTCCTGTCCTCTTCTACCACTGAGAATAGTCTAGAACCATCCTCTCTGGAACCACCTCTCAGGTAGTTGAAAGCAGCTATCAAATCCCCCCTCATTCTTCTCTTCTGCAGGCTAAACAATCCCAGTTCCCTCAGCCTCTCCTCATAAGTCATGTGTTCCAGACCCCTAATCATTTTTGTTGCCCTTCGCTGGACTCTCTCCAATTTATCCACATCCTTCTTGTAGTGTGGGGCCCAAAACTGGACACAGTACTCCAGATGAGGCCTCACCAATGTGGAATAGAGGGGGACGATCACGTCCCTCGATCTGCTTGCTATGCCCCTACTTATACATCCCAAAATGCCACTGGCCTTCTTGGCAACAAGGGCACACTGCTGACTCATATCCAGCTTCTCGTCCACTGTCACCCGTAGGTCCTTTTCCGCAGAACTGCTGCCTAGCCATTCGGTCCCTAGTCTGTAGCTGTGCATTGGGTTTTTCCGTCCTAAGTGCAGGACCCTGCACTTATCCTTATTAAACCTCATCAGATTTCTTTTGGCCCAATCCTCTAATTTGTCTAGGTCCCTCTGTATCCTATCCCTGCCCTCCAGCATATCTACCACTCCTCCCAGTTAGTATCATCCGCAAATTTGCTGAGACTGCAATCCACACCATCCTCCAGATCATTTATGAAGATATTGAACAAAACCGGCCCCAGGACCGACCCCTGGGGCACTCCACTTGACACCGGCTGCCAACTAGACATGGAGCCATTGATCACTACCCGTTGAGCCCGACAATCTAGCCAACTTTCTACCCAACTTATAGTGCATTCATCCAGCCCATACTTCTTTAACTTGCTGACAAGAATACTGTGGGAGACAGTGTCAAAAGCTTTTGTAAAGTCAAGAAACAACACATCCACTGCTTTCCCTTCATCCACAGAACCAGTAATATCATCATAGAAGGTGATTAGATTAGTCAGGCATGACCTTCCCTTGGTGAATCCATGCTGACTGTTCCTGATCACTTTCCTCTCATGCAAGTGCTTCAGGATTGAATCTTTGAGGACCTGCTCCATGATTTTTCCGGGGACTGAGGTGAAAACCCGTTGTGGGTTTTTTATATATTTTCACTCTAGACATTAGTATTATACAGCTCAATAGGATTCATCAATATATATATTTTTACAGGTTTCCACACCCTCTTTTGTCCTCCAGTTTCATATGTTGACACATACACATTTGGCACTGTTGACCATTTTTGAAGGAAAAAAAAGTATTTTTTCCTTTTCACAAGGCATATTTATTAGAGATGACCTGAAGAAGTCTTCTTCTGAAAGCAGTGAAATTGAGAAAGCCTTTACAAAATACATACTCCACAGGAAGCTGAGTATTTTGTACATTGTGCAAAATGTGTTTTGCCAGGGGAAAAAAAGACAAATGATTATTTTAAATACAAAGTATATGGTTCTCTTTAAAACCATGGAGATAAACTGCAAGTTACCACCCAGGCATGGCAAACGTACCCTGGGAAAACACAATTCTTTTGGGAGGCTTTTGAGGATGCTATCAAAAAGCCCAGAAGTTTCTGCTGGTGGATTTAAATGTTTTAGCACCCGAAGCCTACAGGTTAAGAACAAGCATTTCTCCCCCAGACTGGCCCTACGTATACACCTTGAAAAAAAAAGAAAAGTAGTAATTTTTTTAACAATCCTTAGCCATTTTTAAAAAAAGAGCATCCCCCTGATAAGCATGTCTAGCCATGTACACAGAAACCTAGCTCTTTTGAAACTCCTCATCAAAGCCAGACCGCATCAAAGGAAGGTTATTCTGTGCTCAGCCTCTGACAACCTGGTAGTGGCCAGCTCAGAAATAGCACTCAACTCTGTAAAAGGAAAAGTCCCCCAGAAACCCTAACAAGTAAGCATGCTAAAAAGAAAATGGGGGATTAGTAAAACACTGAGCGATTATAAAAAACTGTTCCTCAAATAATAAAAGATGATTGTAAAACAGATCAGGGGTTTTATCAAACCTTTGTTGAGCTTTGCTGTCAGGCATTTTAAATAACATGGTTGAAAAATTGTACCTCGTTCCTAGCCATCAGCTAGAACAAACACGCCTCTAGTGATGAAACATGCCTCTAGTGATGAAGAAAATATCAGAACCACAGCTCCTCACCAATTGGATTCAGAGATGAAAGACGTTCTTCAAAGATCCAGTTTATCAGACTCTGAAAAGGCTAAACTTTACGAGAGGGTCCTACAAAGGTATCTGGTATTGGCCAAGAAGGGTGAAGAAAAAAGACTAAAAGAAGTCTCTTTCTCCCAGAGTAAGAGGAGCAGGGGGCTGGGCCCATGGCCAAAAGGCGGAGGGTCATGGCCCCTTGGCCTCCCCATCTTCCAGCATCCCTGTCACCATGTGGTCATTTTCTGGCAGGGGCATGCCTATGGACAGAACTCTAAGGCTTTCAAGCCATGTGTAGGGCAGCTTGTGTTTGGAACAAAGGAAGCACAGGCTGCATGGCAAAAGACTATAAAAGGCAGCTGCATCTTCTCCATTTTGTCTTCAGTCCTGCTTCTTATCTCTGGGTGAACTTTGCTACAAAATGAAGCTCTGAACAAAGGACTGAATGACCCATCCTAGCTGGGGTTGTGTTCCAGAGGGACATTCAAGCCAGCAAACTCACAAGTACTGATAGGAGCCTGATATATGGACTTTCAAATCTTTGTATATATGTAACTGCTTTACCATTTAACATCTATCTTCTTGTTCTTTCTTTTTTCTTTATAATAAACCTGGCTGGCAGAGTGGTATTTTGGGTAGTATCCAAACCTATACTGGCCTGGTGACATGGCTGACCCTTTGGGGTCAGAAGAACATTTTGTATATGTGAGCAGAGTTTTTAGATAACTTCTCACTGTACTGGACGTAGGTGTTGATTGGGAGCCAGAGACTGGAATGCAATTAAGGGGCTGTGTGATTTCATTTTTGCTTCTTGATAACCAGTGTGGGGGATTGGAAGCACAGTTTGTGACTGGTTGGGGAGTTTAACTTCAGTGTTACCCACCAGTCTGGGGAGTATCTGCTCTCCCCTTTGCAGCCTGCCCTGACATTGGCATTTCCAGTGAGGGGTTCCCCTCGCACTGCTGGTCACACCCCGTTTGGACTGTATCAGTTAGTCACCATGCCTTTTGGTTTCTGTGCGGCCGCAGCCACATTTCAGTGACTTACGGACAGGCTGCTGCAATCTCACCACCTATATGCAGCAGCCTACATAGACAATATAGTTGTAGACAGCCTCATGTGGGAAGAACATCTCCAACACCTCACAACCATCTTGCAAGCTATAGGGGAAGCCGGGCACACCATCAACCTAGTCAAGTGCCATCTTGGGCAGCGAGAGGTAACATAGTTGGGGTTCAGTGTGGACCGAGGTACCCTACACCCCCAGTTGGATAAAGTACAAGCCTTAGGGGACTGCCCGGCCCCTATGACAAAAAGGCCGGTAAGCCAAGTCTTGGGCCTAGCAGGATACTATTGCTACTTTGTGCCAAACCTTGCAACGCTCATGTCACCCTTACCCGACCTAAAAAAGAGCTTCCAGCTTCACAAGGTACAGTAGTCAGCAGAGTGTGAGAGAGCTTTCCTGGAACTGAAGGATCGACTAACTAGGGATCCCATCCTATTCCACCCAGACTTTGACAAAGCCTTCATATTACAGACTGACGTGTCAGAAATGGGATTGGGAGCAGTGTTTTCTCAAGAAGCTGAGGGAGAGGAGCGTCCAGTCCTTTATTTGAGCAGGAAGTTGTTTCCCTGAGAGCAGAAGTATTCAACGATAGAAAAGGAGGTGTTGGTGGTGAAGTAGGCAATCAATGCACTTAGGTATCATCTACTGGGGAACCCCTTCCATTTGGTCACTGACCACATGCAACTTCGATTGCTTAACATTATGAAGGACATCAATGCCCGGGCCATGAGGTGGTAACTTTCACTGCAGCCCTACGATTTTCAAGTTGGCCACCGACCCGGTAAGGCCCATGGAAATGGCAGACTTCTTTTCCCGAGTGGGCAGTAAAAACCCAGAAGAGAGACCACAACCAGATTCCCTCTTAAAGAGAGGTGTGCATGACGGGGCGCAGTGGTTGCCCTTGTAAGAACCATGATAAGTGCAATGTAAGTGAACTTAGCCAGTATGCCATGGTACCAACTCTTATTGTGAATTTAGAGTTACATGGTGTCTTTGTAAAGTCCAATAGGATCTCCTTATTCCTGGCTTTAAAATCCTGAAATTTCCCATATTAGAAATAATCGCTGTCTCCCATTACTTGAAATGAGATTGATGTCAAAGTGCCCTGGGATGAGACGACTATCATTCACTGCAGGCTTTGCATGTGGAAGTAAGGCTGCCCCAAATAGAGATGGCTGCCATCTCCCACAGTTTTCCATTACACTGAAGCCAGGGTGCCCTCAGAGACAATGGCTACTTTCTGGACTCTGTGGTTAATGGCTGGACAAGTAACTCTGAGGAACTGGGAGGAACGTGGGAAGCAGGAGACATCCTCATAAGGAGAAGAGTCTATTCAGAGAGGTGGGGGGGAGGACTGAGGAGATCTCAGGGAAATAGGGGGTGAAAGAGGGAAAATGTGAGGGGTAAGATACTGTAAGGGCAGGGGAGAGGGTGGGAAAATGTGGGGGCAAGTGAATGCAAGGTGGCACTGGGGACGGAAGCCTCTGGGGGCAATGGGAGGAGTGTGGAGTGGAGGAGGGGACTTAGTGGGGCAGGGAGGGGAAGGGCATAGGATAGGGGTAAGGGAGAGAGATGAAGAGGCACAAAATGGCAGCTCCACCCTTGCAGGGGTTAGGAGTAGATAAGGGGAGTCATCTTCAAGCAGATGGGGGGAAGTCTGCAGTTTGCATATTTGTTTAGTGTTGAATTTGACCCTAAGGCACTCCACAGACTAAAGCAGGAGGCAGCTTTCCCCTAAAGGCTCACAAACCAGACAAGAAATTTACAAACCGTGAAGTATAGTATAATTATAGTTTTACTCTTGTGATATTTAGGCCAATCTCATGAGTATTTGGTTTTTGAAGGTCCTAATGGATCATTTTTGTAAACTTAAGTGAAGCATGTTGGGTGAAATTCTGGCTCCACTGAAGTCAGTGACAAATTCCTGTTGGAGGAGAGAGGTTCTTCAACATCACCCAATAGGAGAAGTGGGGGGAAACAACCTAACTAGTTTGAAGATGGAGCTTGAAAAGTTTATGAATGAAATAATGTCATGGGGTTGCCTATGACAGCAGGGACTGAATTCGATGACCGAGGAGATTCCTTCAAGTCCTATGTTCTATTGACTTCAAAGGCACCAGAATTTCACCCACTGAATTTAGGTACAGTGCAAAAATTATGAGAGGAAATACCGTGAAGTCCTTCTGTCTCCTCCAGCTCCAGGACCGGCTCAATGAACCCTTCTTGCTCCAGCTTTAAGACATCTTTCTGCCTTGACTTTGGAGCTCTCTGTGTCGCTGAATCTTGCTCCTGATTTAAACCATCTGATAGTGAAATGAAAGAAAATAAATTATCGGTACTTCATCAATAATTGACTTTCTCACTAGACACAAACAAATGTATTTTCTTCTCCGGTTTGTGTGAATACAAACAAACTGAAAATGTGGAAGGATCACTGCTAATTTCCTTGTAATAATCTGAGAAGTGCAATGTATAAGATGGAGTCCTCAGCTATTTGTAGGGAATTTTACTATGAAATCCTGGGCCATATATGAAATAGATGAAGATGCAAAAATGCAACCTTTACTTCTGCAAAAATATATTAAGTGTTGGGTTTGTTTGTGGGGGTTTTATTATTGTTTTGGTTTCACTCAAATAATTTTAAAAGCAGCTGAAGATTGCAGGTGAAAATTTCTTAGGAGGCTTTTCTATTCCTCACTGAGGCCCAATACCCAGGTTAATTTAGAAAAAAAAGAGGTGTTAAATAATAACAGTTATAACCAAAAGAAAAAAAAATGTTTTTGTCATACGGTAGAATGAAATGTCTTCTAAATTCAGAGGTGCTTTCCTATTTATAGGACTACTGAATGTCACACAGGTTACACATTGCTATTTTACTGGGACGTTCTGCAAGCTTCATACACTTTTGACTTTGTGCAACTGTACAAGTACATAGTGAAATCAGGATAGACCGTTTTGTTTGTTTTTTGCTTGAGTTTATTTTATTTCTTTTTTCCCTGGGGAAAAAAAAAGCACTGGGTGATATTTTCATTCCTGCTCTGGACGCTTTATGCTGGGTAAAAGGGCCAGAGGAATGATTCCAGCGGAGGGAGAATTCCCTCTATACAGGAAGTGATGCTTTGCCACTGTTAAAAAAAAATTACAACTGTTTCTTTGAGAAGGTCTAACAGCTCCATACTTTAGAACAGGGACTTGACATTTGGAGCAAGGGGGCCTTTCGCTGTCTCTCAGAAAATTCTTCCAGAACTACCCAATTTATACGCCTCTGAAAATAACTCTTGGCACATGCTCAGTAGAGGCTTGTTAGAAGCTGGCAGCCAAAATCTAAGATTCCATCCTCACTGAGCATGATCCATCCCCACACAGCTCCAAGTTAACCTTAGTGAATGCACTCCATCCCTGAAATTCTCTGTGCCAACCGCACTGAGCATGATCTGCCTGCAAAGAACTCACAGAGTATGCTCTCGCCCAGGGCTTGAGGCTGACAAAAACTTTCCCTGCAATTGCTCCTTGCAGTTGCTGGTGGCCACCATGGCATCGGGCATTGAACTGCTAGCAGGGTGAGTGTCTGCTGTGGTCTCAAAGCTCCCCCTGCTGGCACCCTGGCAGTGAGGATGAAAGCCTGATTCCACTGTAGATGGGGTGAGATGCAGAACAGGGACTGGGGCAGCTGGAGGATATTAATGGAATGTGGCAGAACACCGTGTAATGGGAATCAGAGGCAGAATGGTGTAGGCGCCCCCGGTATCCGTCCCCTTTCTACCACCCCACCCAAAAAAACCTCATCCTCTTATACCCACAAGCTGCCTGTGATGGCCCCCGATTTCCACGAGTTGCTTCAGGCTCCCAGCATTGCCGATAGTGCACCCGTCACAGTTCCTGGGAGTGAGGAGTAGAGCCCCAAACCAAATGGGAAGAGTCCCGCTTACCTATAGATCCTTTGCTTTTTCTACGGAATGGGGAACATGGAAAGCATCCTTTTTTCTTCTTCCTTTTCCATTTTTCTTTGGGCTCTAGTGTCTCCTTAGCTAATAAAGAAGAACAGATTAAAAGAGTATTCAGTGGTTACCCTTGTAATAGGCATGATAAGTGAGATGTAAGTGAACTTGGCCAGTATACCATGTTGCCAACTCACATTGTGAATTTAGAGTTACATGGTGTCTTTTAAAAGTCCAATAGGATCTCCTTATTCCTGGCTTAAAAATCCTGAAATTTCCCATATAAGAAATGATTGCTGTCTCCCATTACTTTAAATGAGATTGACACCAAAATGTCCTCAGACGAGAAGATTATCATTTACCACAGGCTTTGTGCTGGGTAAAATGTCCAGAGGAGTGTTTCCAGCTGGGATAGAATCCCCTCTACACAAGAACTGATGACAGCCGCAGGACCAAGGGTGCGGTCTGAATCCCTAGGGTAGGAGGCATACCCGGGGTGGTGCTGCAGGCAATCAAAACATATCAGGGATGGACCCACAAGATGTAGCTCTGCAGAGATTGTGGGAAGTCTTGCTGCTCACAGGCAGTCAGGGACAGGCTGCTATTACTTAGAAAGCCCCTGCCTTGGAAGATGTTTTGGCCCCAGAGTAGCCCACAATCAGGAGTTTGTAAAGGTGGTTTAAAGCCATCTTGTCCTCCTCTTCATGGACTGCAAATAAAGGGCAGCACGGAATCTAAACCCATATGATCAATGTTACTATTTAATATTATTAATCATGTTTATTACATCAGTAAGAAGGGCCTAAGGCAGGGGGAATCAATAGGCAGACCGCAGGCCAAATCCAGACTGCCAGATGCTTTTGAATGAAACCCCAAATCTTTTTATTTTCTTCTTCTTATAATTTTTTTTATTATTATTTCCTCTGGAGTCTGGACCTTGACTATACCTTGACCAACAAATTTGGACCGTGACAAAAAAATAATTGACTATCCCTGGCCTAACGTCTAACCGGAAGAAGCCCCATTGTGCTAGCAGACAGTCCCTGCCCTGAAGAGCTTGTAATTTAACTAGTCCGGACATGCCAGCAGAGTGAACAATGTAATGGCAGCAAACATGTTAGTTCCAAGATATATTTTTTGAGGGGGTATTTAGGAGGGGATCAATTCAATGTAAAGAAAAGGGCACAGGGTATGGGAGAGGCAGGTAGGAGGCAGGCGTGATACTGTGGTGAAGAGACTGGGAGGGAGGGTTGGAACAAACAGCCAATTAAGGGACTGCTGCACTAAGGTGAGGGGATAAAATTGGACCCCGTCAAGACTACCCCTCCCTCCAGTACCGGGACACAGAATGTGCCGTGGAAGTTAAGGTTAATATGAGAAGTTAAGGTTAATATGAGAATCTTAACTTGAGCATTTCTCGACTTTATTAAAAATTGTAACCTTAATATTACATTAATGTAATCTGTGTGTACACGTAGTGATGATAATTGTGAGACAAGTTATAGAGGGAGCTAGTAACAAACCCTTTATTTAGATTGCCTCACTATAAAAGATTCTCATGATTCCCTCTCCCCGCCACACACAATATCTAAGACCTCCATTGTTGGAAGCAGAACAGAAAGATAGTCCCTGCCCCAAACAGCTGACAATCTAAATATAAGACAAGATGGTGCAGTAAGTACTTTAGCTTTCAGCCAAAAACTTTTTCTTTCTAATATGGACACATTTCTTTCTCAAACATATATACAATTACTGATAGCTCAGAATTATACTGGATGAAGATCATGACAGGCAATGATAGACTTACCCCATTCGTACCTTTTACAAAAGACCAGGTCTAAACTTTTGACTGAAATGTTCCAACTGGAAAGTTTGGTTTGGATATAATCAAACTTTTTTTTTTTTTGAAACTCAAAAGCCACTCCTGGAAAACACTAGTGAGTAAGGCAACAATTACAAGGGTACTATGAAAGGAGGTTTATTAATTGAGGATAGTCCTTTAACTATATCTTAAAAATACCTTTTAATATTTTATTTATATGCTAGTTTATATCATATTTGGGGAGGTGTCAAGGTTCCTTCCCCACTTTGAACTCTAGGGTACAGATGTGGGGACCTGCATGAAAACCTCCTAAGCTTACTTTTACCAGCTTAGGTTAAAACTTCCCCAAGGTACAAAATTATTTTACCCTTGGATTTCCACTGCCACCACCAAACTTTATCTGGGTTTCTGAAAAAATGGAGTTTGGACACATCTTTCCCCCTAAAATCCTCCCAACCCTTGCACCCCACTTCCTGGGGAAGGTTTGGTAAAAATCCTCACCAATGTGCATAGGTGACCACAGACCCAAAGCCTTGGATCTTAGAACAATGAAAAAGCATTCAGTTTCCTTACAAGAAGACTTTTAATAGAAATAAAGGAATCACCTCTGTAAACTCAGGATGGTAGAAACCTTGCAGGGTAATGAGATTCAAAACACAGAGAAAAATCCCTCTAGGCAAAACCTTAAGTTACAAAAAAGACACACAGACAGGAACAGTCATTCTATTCAGCACAGCTCTTTTCTCAGCCATTTCAAGAAATCATAATCTAACACATACCTAGCTAGATTACTTACTGAAAGTTCTAAGACTCCATTCCTGTTCTGTCCCAGGCAAAAGCAGCATACAGACAGACACAGACCCTTTGTTTTTCTCCCTCGTCCCAGCTTCTGAAAGTATCTTGTCTCCTCATTGGTCATTTTGGTCAGGTGCCAGCGAGGTTACCTTTAGCTTCTTCACCCTTTACAGGTGAGAGGATTATTCCTCTGGCCAGGAGAGATTTTAAAGGGGTTTACCCTTCCCTTTATATTTGTGACAACTATTAATCGAAAGAAAGAAAGAAAGAAATTAGTAGTCCTTACATATCCTGCTTTCTTTGTATGTGTCTGTCTTCCTTAGATCATAAGGTCTTTGTATTGTTAAGGAAAAGTTAGCACATGTGACTCCATTTTGGTTTGGGCCCACCATTGTCTAAAAGCAAGCCCATCATGCACCAGGAGGAGTGTTCCTTAGACACTGCATCCCTGTGAAAATCCTCCTCCTTGTCTCCAGCCTGCCTTGACTCCCAGTATCTGGTTTTTGTCAGTCTCTAACTCCCTATCTCCTGGCCTGTGATGTGAGGCCTCCCATCCTGATAAAAAAAGTTCCTGACGCATGGCTTTCGGACCATGCTGTGTAATTAACATACTGGTTTAGCACGAGGAATGCACCAAGCAGGGATAGGTGGTAGATAAGAAAAGGGTTTGTTTATTGGCTAAGGTTTCTGATGCACGAGGGCAATATGCTTTGCTAAAAAGTATATAACCTTTGTATAATCTGTATTTGGGGTCCCCTCCTGGCTAGCAGGGGGTCACCACGCTCGAGCGTAATAAACTTGGTGTTTTGTGGGAACTCTGCAGTTGTGGACTTTGTTTATGTGCCTCAGCCTAGATTCGAACTGTGCGTGTCCTATCAGGTGTAATTCACAGCATTTGTGTACATGTCCTACCAGGTATAATTCGCAGCAGTTGTGTGCGTGTCCTATAAGGTATAATTCGTAACAGTTTTAGGGAGTGTCCTTACACTTTCTGTTTTGTAAAGCACACACGATTGGTACTGAACAGATAAATAATGGATACATCACCAAAAAACAAACAAAAAACAAAACAAAACCCACCTTTGTCATAAAGGTTGGTCTCCTCAGTAAAGTAAGCCATAACAATTAGGACCAAGGCTACGAAGTCAAGTACTCTCAAGTTAGGAAATACCAGAATGAGTATTGCCCATGAAACATTAACTCTGCAATAAATGAGGCAGGGATCCTGCAGACAACAGACTCCTTCAATACACAGCCACAGAGCAAAGAATTTTGTGCACTGAATAAGGCAGGGGTTGCGAGGGAAAAAAATAACATGGGATCATGTAATTAACGTCTGCATCATCGGGCAAAGGCACAAGAGGACTGAATTAAGGGTGCCACGGCAACACTTATTTGGACATTTGCTAACCTGAGAATGCTAAACTTCTTAACCTTTTAATCCTTTTTAAAACCTTGACTTTGTATTTCCTAATTATTTGATGGTTTAATTTATTGATGAAAGCTAAGCTAAGAAGCGTTAAATGAAGAGTTTTTGGTTTCTTAATTTCCTTCATTTTTTAATAGAAAGAACATCTATTATATATGTGCTGTTTAAACAATGAAGCTCTTACTCATCTGTTGTTTTCAGTATATATTTTATTGCCATTCTTATCTTTGTGAAGGTCCCTTTTCACCACTCAGTGCTGTGTTGATCAGAGTATAGAAAGTAATGAAATTAAACTGTATTAAAATAAAACTCATTTTCTGCAACTTCAGTATCAGTGAAAGTTCTAAGCTCTAATCCTCAATTTGTAAGAAGCAGATAAAGAATATCCAAGTAAAAGAGCAGGAATTTTGCATCTTATTTTCACTGAGCCTTTACTAAGGAAAGTAGCAAACAATTGCTCTTTGAAAAGAAACACTGTACAGTACCACAGTACAAACCCAAATGAGCCCAGCAGGAGACTGTCCTGCTTATCCAAATCTGGTCCTGTTTCATTACAAACTTCCTTTCTGTGATGATGTTCTGATAAGAAGGGGGCAATCAGTTGTCACAGGTAGCTGTTGCCATGGCAGCCAGGGGCTAGTCATTCTCCCCAGGTGTGACAAGGAGCTGGAGGCAGGGAGCGCTGAGTGGTGGATTATCTCTGATGTCACAATGCTACTGCTCAGGCAGCACCAGTGGGCAGCAAATGTGCAGTGTGTGTGTGTCGGGGGGGGGGGGGAACAGGCTTTCCCAGTGCTCCTGTTTCCCCAAATTTCCTAAAGAAACCTACAACATAACACCGAATGCACATTAGTGATTGTTCCACACACATGCTAATTAGTAGCTGAAATTTGATTCAAATTCCCCATGGCGTGTTTAGAAACCAGTGTTCCAAAACAAGGAGAGACCTTGTAAAACAGAAAATTTGGAGGCTCTGGTGTACTTGTGGTTGTGTTAAATATTGAATACTGCGACTTTAAATTTTGGGCACGGTTCCTGGACCTACTTGCATGCTAAGCAGCGCAGTGGGGGTGTAGCAGCAGTCAGTCAGCAGGTACCCAGTGAATTGTGCCTCTCTGTTATAGGCAGAAGCTTACATTCTCTCCTTCTGATTTTGGGGTTCCTATGTGTTTTTGTTCTGGTCTTAAGAAACAAATTAGCGAGACATTGCAAACTTCCAGCAAGAATCATTTATGTTTTTCTCTAACTTCTCTGCTTGTGTGCCGGAAAACCTAAACGACACAATCTCATAAAAACTGAAATAAAATTCTGCAGCCAAAAGTCCTAACTTCCCCCATACTAATTTCCCCCTACTCTTACTGACATCTTCTGGTCAACTGTTTGAAATGGGCCACCCTCATTGCCACGACAAAAGTGATTTTTCCTCCTCTGGTATCCTACTCTTAATTGAATTGTCTCGTTGGAACATGTCCATCTCCATGATATTTCGTTTGCTGGGAGTCCCAACCAAAATGGGATAGTGGGGGAGTTCAGAGGTTGTTGTAGGGGCGTTACAGCATTGCCACGCTCACTTCCGTGCTGCCTTCAGACCTGGGCTCTGAGGGCAGCAGCCAAGAAACTTTCTGAAGTGAGAGGAGGTTCTAAGATGTGCGGATGGGTCCCTGCTGCTGAGAGCACCTCAGCTGGGGGCTCCTACCTACTAGTCCCCTGGCAAATTAACGCAAGGACCAATTTGGGGGCATCCAGAAAAATGGACCCCTGAGCCCCAGAAGGAACTGCAAGGGAAGCCCTGAGCCCCAGCTGCGGATGCCGGGAAGACACCCAGAGTGCCGAGAGCAGTGGGGAGGGGCATGAAAGTCCTGAGCTCAGCACCCCAGCCTTGGCTGCAGCCACGGGGGTCAGAAGTCCCTAGCCCAGACACCCAGAGACGTGGCTGGAGCAGAAGTTGCCAAGGTCAAACCCCTGAGCCCAACGCTGGGCTGATGCAGTGCACTCACTTCTGCATGCCTCTGGTGCATCTGATATCCCCAGCCCAGCAGACAAACAGCTAGGAGGCCCCTACTGGGTTCTCCTGGCTGGAGGGATCCCAGCAGGACAGGGAGATCAGATTTCATGGGGCAGGGCTAATTCGATCTTGCCAAGAAAGGCACAACAAGAACCAACAGCTGTCAGTTGAAGCCAGAGAAATTCAGATGAGAAGTAAGGCACACATTTTTGACAGTGAGGGAGACTAACCACTGGAACAAACAGAAAAGGAGGACTTGTGGCACCTTAGAGACTAACACATTTATTTGAGCATAAGCATTCGTGAACTACAGCTCACTTCATCAGATGCATGCAGTGGAAAATACAGTGGGGAGATTTCATATACACAGAGAACATGAAACAATGGGTGTTACTATACACACTGTAATGAGAGTGATCAGGTAAGGTGAGCTATTACCAGCAGGAGAGAGGGAAAAAAACAAAAAATAAAAAATCTTTTGTTGTGATAATCAAGGTGGGCCATTTCCAGCAGTTGACAAGACCGTCTGAGGAACAGCGGGTGCTGGCGGGGGGATAAACATGGGGAAATAGTTTTATTTTCTGTAATGACCCATCCACTCCCAGGCTATATTCAAGCCTAAATTAATTGTATCCAGTTTGCAAATTAATTCCAATTCAGCAGTCTCTCACTGGAGTCTGTTTTTGAAGTTTTTTTTTGTTGAAGACTTGCCACTTTTAGGTCTGTAATCGAGTGACCAAAGAGATTGAAGTGTTCTCCCACCCAGTTTTTGAATGTTATAATTCTTGACATCTGATTTGTGTCCATTTATTCTTTTACATAGAGACTGTCCAGTTTGGCCAATGTACATGGCAGAGGGGCATTGCTGGCACATGATGGCATATATCACGTTGGTAGATGTGCAGGTGAACGAGCCTCTGATAGTGTGGCTGATGTGATTAGGCCCTATGATGGTGTCCCCTGGATAGATATGTGGACACAGTTGGCAACGAGCTTTGTTGCAAGGATAGGTTCCTGGGTTAGTGGTTCTGTGG
The DNA here is from genome assembly GCF_965140285.1 of Lepidochelys kempii. Taxonomy (NCBI): domain Eukaryota; kingdom Metazoa; phylum Chordata; order Testudines; family Cheloniidae; genus Lepidochelys; species Lepidochelys kempii. The sequence goes on from NC_136385.1 coordinate 5,802,488, forward strand.
TGTGGTGTGTAGTTGCTGGTGAGTATTTGCTTCAGGTTGTGGGCCTGTCTGTAAGCAAGGACTGGCCTGTCTCCCAAGATCTGTGAGAGTGATGGGTCATTCTTAAAGATAGGTTGTAGATCCTTGATGATGCGTTGGAGAGGTTTTAGTTGGGGGCTGAAGGTGATGGCTAGTGGCGTTCTGTTATTTTCTTTGTTGGGCCTGTCCTGTAGTAGGTAACTTCTGGGTACTCTTCTGGCTCTGTCAATCTGTTTCTTCCCTTCAGCAGGTTGGTATTGTAGTTGTAAGAATGCTTGATAGAGACCTTGAAGGTGTTTGTCTCTGTGTGAGGGGTTGGAGGAAATGCAGTTGTATCGTAGAGCTTGGCTGTAGACAATGGATTGTGTGGTGTGGTCTGGGTGAAAGCTGGAGGCATGTAGGTAGGAATAGCGGTCAGTAGGTTTCCGGTATAGGGTGGTGTTTATGTGACCATCCCTTCTTAGCACCGTAGTGTCCAGGAAGTAGATCCGTTGTGCGGACTGGTCCAGGCTGAGGTTGATGGTGGGATGGAAATTGTTGAAATCATGGTGGAATTCCTCAAGGGCTTCTTTTCCATGGGTCCAGATGTTGAAGATGTCATCAATGTAGCGCAAGTAGAGTAGGGGCATTAGGGGACGAGAGCTGAGGAAGCATTGTTCTAAGTCAGCCATAAAAATGTTGGCATACTGTCAGGCCATGCGGATACCCATGGCAGTGCCGCTGATTTGAAGGTATACATTGTCCCAAATGTGAAATAGTTATAGGTGAGGACAAAGTCACAAAGTTCAGCCACCAGGTTTGCCATGACATTATCGGTGATACTGTTCCTGATGGCTTGTAGTCCATCTTTGTGTGGAATGTTGGTGTAGAGGGCTTCTACATCCATGGTGGCCAGGATGGCCTTTTCTGGAAGATCACCGATGGATTGTAGTTTCCCCAGGATGTCGGTGGTGTCTCGAAGATAGCTGGGAGTGCTGGTAGCGTAGGGCCTGGGGAAGAGGTGGATTCTCTGTTTCCTGGTATCCTCCCATCACAACTGGTTATCATTCTGGAAGGTGCCATGGCACCTTTTTGTGAATGACAAGCAATTGGGCTTAATATGGTGGTAAGCGTGTGAAATGTCATAGCCAGTGAAATAGAGGCCGGATTAGGAGATCAAATAGTTTCACAATCTATGTCTGTGTGGAAAACCCAGTGTGGGGTGAGGAATAGACTCTGCTGTTTTACTGGGTGGCCTGCTCGCTCCCCAGAATCAATAATGAGCAAGTGGGGAGATCCAGGGTGCAGCTCAAACATCCAGCTGGGCTGGCCAGGGGCAGACATCAGGCCTGCAAGGGAAAGGTGAGTGTGGCAGTGACTTCACAAAGGCCTTTGGCAGGAACTCAGCCTATTGGGCAAAGATGATGAGGCGGGTGTGACCCCACAGAGCTCCCTTGACAACAGCCCGGCAGGACAGGGGTGCGGGGCAGGGGGAACCTCGGAGACCCCTGTAGCCTTGCTGCAGCAAGCCTCCATCTCGCGGTCTCTCAGTGGGGACCAAGAGACGGTTGGTGTGGAGGAGATTCTCGGGATTATTTTTATGACTGTATTGATTGTGTGGAAAGAAGTCGTCATCTGTGTAGAAGGTAAGAAAAAATATAGGCTCTAAGTAGAAGATGGGGGACCCTATCCTAGCAGATTCAAAGGCATCCCCACCCTCCCAGTGAAAAAGTTTTTCCTAATATCCAAGCCTTCCACACTGCAACTTGAGATCATTGCTCCTTGTTCTGTCATCTGCCAGCTCTGTGAATTTCATGAGAATCAATCTTTCATTAGGAAAATAATTCAAAAATACAAAGACAAAAAATGTGAATTGAAATCTATCCATCCTGATCTTCAGTGTCTGGGGGGTGTGGGCCTCGGAGGCCAGACTGAGACCCTCATTGGCGAGGGACACCCAGGAAGCCAGTAAAAAAATTCCAGTCCTCTTTGCAACCAAGCCTCCATAATCCAAGGAACACCTGAGGGCTGCGGGAGATAGAGGAGTGCTGAGAATGTCTAACTCATGATTGAAAATACAGAGATGTGTTATTGGCTTTGGATGGGGGACAAGCATCAAATCCGTTGGGGTTCTTGCCCCAAACAACAATCACCCATTGTCCTTTAGAGCACAAGGGCTCTAACACGCCTGACGTGCTCAAATCTCTTGCCTGCTAGGACTTAGAGAATTTTCTCCATCTCCATGATAGAGAGGAAAAGAGAAAAGAAGTGACCTCTCTTTGGTCACAAACCACGGTCATGCTGGAGCTAGAAAGAGAAGCATAAGAAAAACGTTGTATGAAAATGTTTTGCATTTAAAACTGATTTCTTAAACAAAGGAAATTTGAAGTTTGGTTAGTGAACTAAAATGATACGTTCTGGTTTTCACATGTTTCTAGATTTATGAACTAGTATATCCATCCCCTCACACCTAGTTTTTATCCATAGATTGAGGGAGGAAAAGAAGTTTGCCTGTTTTGTGAACTCTCAATGGCTTTCTTGAATTTCAACGAATGAGTCGTTGAACTGAACTCTTTGAATAAACTGAAAAGAAGACAATAGTTTCTGCACCTTCCAAGGAAGCTATTGCTGTCCAAAGCTGGCTTAGCATTTCAGCTAACTTTGCTTCCAGGGCTTTAGCTATCAATTCAGTGGTGTGACGCTCTCAAAAACTTGGCAGTGAACATGTTCGATTTCATGTTATTTTTTCCTCTTCTATTTAAATTATTGAAGAGATTTTCATAAATTTTGTCATTAATTTAAAATAGATGATTTTTTTGGTCAAGCTGGGCCTTACAAATCTCTAAGGATGAAGATTCCACCACCTCCATAGGTCACACTCAGGGCCAGGGAGACTGGGAATAGAAGAAAATCACCAGTGAAAGCCAGGAGTCCAGATTCCCACCCCCCTGCCTCAGTCACAATAACAAGTCACACTCAGAGCTATGGAGACTCGGAATCGAGTCCCGCTGGCACTTCGCAGCTCTGGAAGGGACTGTTCCTCTCGTGGTTAGTGCGGGAGCCTGGACAAAGGCTCCATCCCCGGCTCTATCCCTGACTCCCTCGGCAACCGTGAGGCAGTGGCTTCTCCTGCCCAGGCCTCTGTTTCCCTCACTGGGGCTGGGGACACTCCCCTACAGCCCTTGGGTCATCACGCTTCAGGAATGTGCTTGAGATACGAGGAGACCTGGAGATGGGAGGTGTGCTGCTGGCCATAGGTCAGTGTTGTAAACCCCCGGTTGCTAGGCTGAGTTTATCCATCCCCTGACAATAAAACGTCATCTTGTTTTCACAGCCACTTTCGATCTGCAGGCTTCTACTCCCTGCTCTGCTGGCAGAGCATTGGGCAGCACCCTTTCCAGCCCACCTTGGTGCAGGAGATCAAGGAGGAGGGCAAGAGACTAGGCCTCGGTGAGTATCTGCCATCCAGCGCTTTCCCATCTAGAGCAAGTGAGTGGAGTTCTCCAGAGCCATCCCCAGTGTGGTGGGAATGGGCCAGCAAGAGGGCTCCCAGGCCTTCCCTTGCAGGAGATTGTTCCCCACGTCGAGAGTCTTTGGGGAGGGCAGAACCTGCCAGGTGCTGAACACCCACAACCGCAATCAGTGAAATCAGTGGGTACTGAGGGCGACTCCTCCCTCCCAGCATTGGCACCTTGTGAACTTTCGCTGGGGACTGTCCGGGTGCTGCTCTTTCCCTGGCCTGGGAGGGAGCGGGACCTTCTGGGGTGGAGGGAGCTGCTTGTCCAAACTAACAAAGAGCCCCACTGCTCTGAAAGGACGAGACTCCCCTGGTGTCACAGGGCCCCAGGGGTGAGGGGGAACGTTGGGAGCAGCCTGTGCTGTGAGCTGCTGCCAGTGGGTGTGGACGGCAGCCCCCATGCTCCGGGGTGGGGTGTGTGGTGAGGAGAAATTGCCTCAGCGGAGGGGAGGTGGATGGAGGAACAGGCAGGCACATTAATGAGAGGCTGCCTTGAACCCAGACTCATGGCTGCTCCCCACTCATTCCCAGGATGCAGCGGCTGAGGCGGATGCTGAGGAGGAAGGCCGGGCTGGTGGCTCCCGAGCCGGTAGGGAGCAGCGGCCGGCTTTCCCAGGAGGAGAGCGGCCCCTCTGTCCCCGCGGGCGGGGAAGAGGCCAGTGGCCAGGCGAGGAGGAGGAGCTCCCTGGCTTTCTGGAGGAGGAGGAAGACACCAGCTCCCTTAGCATGCCCTGAGGCCCCTTCTGGTCCCAAATGGAGGTGGCGCAGGGTGATGCTATGTAGGAGGGACCCAAGAGAGGGTGGGAGCCTGGGAAGGTGGCTCTGCAGCTTCCTTCACAGGAAGCGGAGGAGCCAGGAGCCGCACCCCAGTGCCCAACCGGAGCCATCCACCAGCCTGGCCACTGAGGAGTCCCCAGCCAGCCCAGAGCAGGAGCTGGGCGACTCTGGCACGGGGACCAGCAGCTCCTCCTTCTCCCGAGGGGCCAGCAGCCCCTCCGTAGGGTCTGAGAGCCCTGAGGCTGAAGTCTCCCTCTGTGCAGGTGAGGGGAGACCCACGGGACAGGGGGGAGGACAGGGGCAGCGGGGGACTAGTAACACCCTGTCAAGGTTTCTTCCCTACTCTGAACTTTATGGTACAGAGGTAGGGACCTGCATGAAAGACCCCTAAGCTTATTTTTACCAGCTTAGGTTAAAAAAAACTTTCCCAAGGTATAAACTTTGCCTTGTCCTTGAACAGTCTGCTGCCACCACAAAGCATTTTAAACAAAGAACAGGGAAAGAGACCACTTGGAGACGTTTTCCCCCAAAATATTTCCCCCAGCCCTACACCCCCTTTTCTGGGGAAGGCTTCATAATAATTTTTACCAATTGGTAAAGGTGAACACAGACCCAAAGTCTTGGATTTTAAGAACAATGAAAAATTAATTAGGTGTTTAAAAGACGAATTTTAATTAAAGAAAAGAGAAAAGAATCACCTATATAAAGTTAGGATGGTAAATACCTTACAGGGTAATTAGATTTAAAACAGAGAATTTCTTGAGGCAAAACCTTAAGTTACAAAAAGACACAAAAACAGGAATATACATTTCCTTCAAAGTTAGTAACAGCCCGTTTGTTGAGCCATTTATGAAACAGATTTGTTATTTGGTTTACATAAGCCACATTAGTTCAGGCCTTTTTTAAAGGTTTGAAATTTTACTTTGTACGTTTTAGGTGTAACTTGAAATTGGCGATTTGGCTGTATTGCGCAACAAATGGCCTGTAATATCTGGCCAAGCCTAAGAAGGATTGGACCAGTTTTTTGTTTTTTTTTTTACTTTGGGACAGGCCACTTTTGGATAGCATTCACTTTGGCCTGTAGGGGGTTGATAGTTTCTTGACCCACCTGATGTTCAAGGTAAGCTACTCTGTTTAGGCCTATTTGACACTTTTTAGTCTTAACAGTTAGTTTTGCCTCCCTTATGCGCTTGAAGACTTTTTGTAGGTGTTCCAGGTGTTTTGCCCAGGATTCCAAAAATATGGCCACATCATCAAGGTCTGTGACTGCACATTTTTCCAATTCCGCTAGGAGACCATCTACAAGTTTTTGGAAGGTGGCGGGTGCATTCTGCAGCCTGAAAGAGAGCACATTAAATTCATACAGCCCGACATGTGTGATGAAGGCGGACATTTTCTTGGCGGTTTTATTTAGCGGTACCTGCCAGTACCCCTGGGTTAAGTCCAAGATAGGGATGAACTGGGCCCGTCCCAGTTTCTTCACTAGTTTATTTGTTCGTGGCATTGGATAGTTGTTTGGGAGCGTTACAGCATTCAGCTTATGGTAGTCCATGCAAAAACCTATTTCCCCATTTGGGTTGGGAACTAGAACCACTGGAGATGCCCATGCACTGCCAGAGGGGCAGATTACACCCATTTGTAGCATATCCTGGATCTTCCATTCTATAGCAGTTTTAGCTTGAGGAGACACCCGGTAAGGTCGGGCTCTAATTGGGTGAGCATTACCTGTGTCAATGGAGTTGTATGCCCGTTCAGTCAGTCCTGGGTGGCTGAGAACGTCGGCGTGTAGCTAGTGCACAGCTCCTTGATTTGCTGTCGCTGCATATGCCCAAGGGTCATGGAGAGGTTTACCTTTTCCACACCACCAGCACTTTTTCCTTTGTAGTAGACACCTTTAGGCCACTCAGCGTTATCTCCTCCCTGGGCTGTAAACTGACAAATCTTTAATTCTTTGGAATAAAAGGGCTTTAGAGAATTAATATGGTACACCTTAGGCTTTCGGTTGGAGGTGGGGAATGCTATGAGAAAATTAACAGCTCCCAGGAGCTCTTGGACCATTAATGGCCCTTCCCACAACGCTTTTATTCTGTGGGCCTAGAGTGCCTTCAAGACCATGACCTGGTCCCCTACACTGAAGGAATGCTTTCTGGCATGTTTATCATACCAGGCTTTTGGCTCTTTTTGAGCATCCTGTAGGTTTTCTTTGGCAAGGGCTAAAGAGGTTTGGCAGGTGTTTTGCAGGTTAGTTACAAAGTTCAGAATGTTAGTTCCTGGAGAAGGTGTAAACCCCTCCCATTGCTGCTTTACCAACTGTAATGGCCCCTTAACCTTGTGGCCATATACAAGTTCAAATGGTGAAAACCCTAAACTGGGATGTGGTACAGCTTTGTAGTCAAAAAGCAACTGCTGCAACACTAGGTCCCAATTATTGGAGTGCTTATTTACAAATGTACATATTATGGCTTCCAAAGTTTCATTAAACTTCTCCACCAGGCCATTTGTTTGATGGTGGTAAGGAGTGGCAACCAAGTGGTTCACCCCATGAGCTTCCCAAAGGCATTCCATAGTTCCTGCCAGGAAATTAGTTCCTGCATCTGTAAGGATGTCGGAGGGCCAACTTACACTGGCAAAAATGTCTGCTAGTGCCTGGCACACACTTTTAGCCCTGGTGTTGCTTACAGCTACTGCTTCTGGCCATGGGGTGGCAAAATCCATGAAAGTCAGTATGTACTGCTTTCCTCTGGCTGTCTTTTTTGGAAAAGGAGCCAGAATATTTACAGCTACTTGCTGAAATGGAACCTCAATGATGGGGAGTGGCTGGAGAGGGGCTTTGACCTGGTCTTGGGGTTTTCCCACTCTGTGGCACACCTCTCAAGGCCGGACATAGGAAGAAACATTCTTGCCCATTCCCTCCCAGTGGAACGACTTTCCCAAATGGTTTTTGGTTCTGTTCACCCCAGCATGGCCACTAGGATGATCATGGGCTAAGCTTAATAGCATTACCTGGTACTTAGTTGGAACTACCAACTGTCTCTGAGGATGCCAGTTTTCCTCGTATCCACCAGAAAGAGTTTGCTTGTATAAAAGTCCTTTTTTTACAACAAACCTGGATTGATTCGAAGAGCTGAGAGGCGGTGGGTTGTTCCGTGCCGCCGTCCAAGCTCTCTGGAGGCTTTGATCTGCTTTCTGTTCGGTCTGGAACTGTTCCCTTGATGCTGGAGACATCAATTCCTGATTGGATTGTGGACCTGGGCTTGGTCCCTCTGGAAGCGATGCAGGTGATGGGGCTGTTTTAGTTGACTGTGAACCGCTCTTGGCTGGTGCACTATGTTGGGGTTTAGGCTCTGGCTGAGCCTCTTGTGTGGGGTTATCTGCTGCTGCCAGTGCAGGTTGGGTGGGGCCCTCTGGTGTTGGGGTTGCAAGTACTGGATTCAGTGCTGGCAATGGGTCTGGTGCTGTTTTTTTTTGCCGGTTCCAGTTCTGGGACTGGCTCTGTCTGGGTCTCTGTGACTGGATTCACTACTGCTGTTGCAGACGTTTGTATGGGGTCTGGTTCCAATATCTTTGAGTGCGTCCTGGTAGAAGTCTCCGAAATAGAGCTAGGTGTGACAGCTTGCTTAGCCTGTCTGCGGGTGACCATTCCCAACTTCTTGGCTAGCTTCACATGATTGGCCAAGTCTTCCCTCAACAGCATGGGGATGGGATAATTATCATAGACTGCAAAAGTCCACGTTCCTGACAAGCCCTTGTAGCGAACAGACAACTTGTCTGTAAGCAAGTCAAAACAGTTGGCCTTGAAGGGTTGAATTGTCACTTGGACCTCTGGGTCAATTAAATTGGGGTCCACTAAGGAAGCCTGGATAGCCAATACTCCGGTGTCCCTCCATTTTGTGACCTTCTTCCTGCCCACACTCACAGTTTCCCTCCACTCTGAGGGTGTCTGGGAGGCGATCTGGGCCTGAGGACCTCTGGTGTGATTTTGGTGCAATGAACTATAATTTCCAGGGGTTCTTGGGGCAGTTGGGCTTGACATGTCCCGGCTTGTTACATTTAAAACTTTGCCCAGCTGACTGGTCACTGGGGCGAGGTGGGTTGCTGGAGAACGGTGTGGTGGGACAACAAGGTGTCTGGAGTGTTCCTTGGGGTGTAGTTGGGGCCTTGGGCTGCCCCGGGTAGTAGGATGTGGTCTGAGGGTGTCCCTTCTGGTATCCGCTCCAACTGTGACCAGGGTTGTTCCTCTCTCCTCCCTCCACCCGTTTTGTTCCGGTTTGCCCCGCCTCTCTGGCAGTCTGGGACTGCTTGTATAGATCAGCATAAAAAGCAAGACTTCCTGCTGAGTCCATTTTTTTATCCCATAAACACTGCTTTCTATCATCCTTGGACATATTCAGGAATTGCTCCTGTATTATCAAATCCCGTATTCCTCCAAAGCTAGTTACATGCTGTCCATTGAGCCATTTCTCAAACAGATCTGTTCTCTGGTTTACATAAGCCACATTACTTAGTCCAGGTCCTCTCTTAAGGGCTTTCACTTTTACTCTGTAAGTTTCAGGTGTAACTTGAAAGTGTTTTAAAACCAAACCCTTGGATTTATTATAGTTCGAAGCCTCCTCAATCACCATCTTATTGAATATGTCCAGAGCTCTTCCAGGCAATCTTGCGGCCGATCTGGTCATCTTGTGAGCTTCAGGGATTTGATGGAGTGTGCAAAGTCTCTCAAAGGTGAGAAAATATTCAGCAATATCACTGGATTCATTATACTGTGGACATAGTGTAATGGATTGTTGGGGAAGGATTTGTGGATTGTTGGGGAAGGATTGTTCGGGTTATTTGGTATATTCTGCCGAGCCTTTGCCTTCTCCATCTCCACTGTATGCTTCCTCTCTTTTTCCTTCTTCTCCTCTGCATGCTTCTTTTCTTTTTTCCTCTCCTCCATTTCTTTTTCCTTTGCCTCCATTTCTTTTTTTGCCTTCATTTTCTCTGCCTGAGTTCGACCCATCTTTTATGTTCCTTTTGTTTTTCCTCAGCCTCAAATCTGGCTAATTGCAGCTTCTGTTGAACATGGCATTCTGTCCTCCTAACCTCTCTGTTTTTAACTCACTTTACACCCAAGAGTTAGAAATAAAGCAAAAAACCCAAAAACCCTGACTTGTAAAATTTTGCTGTGCTGTAACCCGATACCTTTTTTCTTTGATAGCTGTTCTCAGCCGACAGAAAACTCCTTTTGTTATGCCTGCTGCTCTGTCCCCCAGACAGAGAGACAAAATCTACAGCTGCAATCACCTTTTACAAAACCTTTTAAAATCCTGCTGTGCTTCTGGTCCAAAATGATCCCACCACTGCCACCATGTCAAGGTTCCTTCCCCACTCTGAACTTTAGGGTACAGATGTGGGGACCTGCATGAAAGACCCCCTAAGCTTGTTTTTACCAGTTTAGGTTAGAAACTTCCCCAAGGTACAAACTTTGCCTTGTCCTTGAACAGTATGCTGCCACCACCAAGCATTTTAAACAAAGAACAGGGAAAGAGACCACTTGGAGACATCTTCCCTCAAAATATCCCCCAAGGCTCTACACCCCCTTTCCTGCAAAGGCTTAATAATAATCCTCACCAATTGGTACAGGTGAACCGAGACCCAAGCCCTTGGTTCTTAAGAACAATGAAAAATTAGTTAGTTTTTTAAAAGAAGATTTTTATAAAAGTAAAGGTAAAAGAATTATCTCTGTAAAATCAGGATGGTAAATACCTTACAGGATCATCAGATTTATAACACAGAGAATCCCTCTAGGCAAAACCTTAAGATACAAAAAGACACAAAAACAGGAATAGACATTCCCTCCAACACAGCTTATTTTACCAGCCATTAAACAAAAGCAAATCTAACACATTTGCTAGTTAGATTACTTACTAACTTAACAGGAGTTGGAAGGCTTGCATTTCTGACTTGTCCCCAGCAAAAGCATTACACAGACAGACAAAACCCTTGATTAGTCCCCCGCCCCCCTCCAGATTTGAAAGTATTTTGTTCCCTCATTGGTCATTTTGGGTCAGGTGCTAGCGAGGTTATCTTAGCTTCTTAACCCTTTAGAGGTGAAAGGGTTTTGCCTCTGGCCAGGAGGGATTTTATAGCACTGTATACACAAAGGTGGTTACCCTTCCCTTGATCTTTATGACACACCCTGTGCCCATTGGCTCACCAAGGCGCCAGGACTGAGCCACGGGAGCCCCACTGACACCAGTGGGAGTGGCCCAGCCACACTCCATGGCAGGAGATGCTGGGCAGAGTTGGGGGAACTCCAGCCTCCCCTGATAATGTTGGGTGGGGGCTGATGGCCACGGGGCCCTGAGGCTGATGGGGCTGAGGTCATCTCTGGGAAGGGCAGGGTGGGGACCTTGATGCCATGGGGTTCCTTGTTGAGGATGGGGGACATTGAGCCATTTCTCTACCCTGCATTCTCACAGCAGTAGCATAAATGATGCTTTTCTCCTTCTCTCCCTGGTGCAGAGACCCTCAGTGCCCAGCTGGAGGAGGAGGAGGAGGAGGAGGAGGAGGATGTGTCCCCTGAACAAGACACCATCAGGGTCATCCAGCAGCACCTCCAGGGCAGAGTTGAGGTACAAAAATCTTCCAGCTGCACTGCCCCCAAGTCTGTCCTGCCCCTTGTTCCATCCCCACCCACATTCGGGGTCTTGTCCCAGAGAATCCATCACCCGCAATGGGGGGCACTTCTCCCCTGTTACCTGGCACCCCAAAGTGGGGGTGTTCATCTCATGCAGGCCAAGGTGTCCGCTCCCCGCAGACACTGCCCCAGTTACAACCCTAGTCTGTGCAGGGTGACACTGGTTTTGGGAAGAGGGGCGGCTTTCCCTGTCCAACTCCAGGGAGGTCCTGAGACCTGGAGCTTTTGTAGGTGGGGTGGGGAGGTCCCTACCTGACCATCTCTCTCTCTCTCTCCCACAACCCCATTCTTAGTGGGTGGAGGACAGGGCCAAACAGCTCCGCTTCCTCCACGCTGTCCCACGTCTGTGCTTGTCGGCACAGCAGCAGGGGTGGGACACTCTGGAGCCGCACTTCTCCAAAGCGGCCCTCGTGGAGAGCATTGCGGTGAGTGGGACCCCGTGCCTGGCTCCTGGGGTGAGGGAGCCCAACATGGGAGGAAGAGTTAGTGGGGCTGGAGGGGGAAGCAGAGGACAGGGCTTCCTGGGGATGAGGACTGGGGAGCAGGGAAAGAGGAAATTCTGACACTGATGGGGAACTGGCAGTGGGGAAACTGTAAGGCCGGAGGGGCAGCTGAGGCTGAGGGGAGGGAAGAATTGGGTGGGAGAGGAGGAAGGAAAGAGTAAGTTTGATGGATGGGAGGAATGGGGAGGCCAGCTGGTTGGGGGTGGGGGTGACACTGACTGTTTCTGCAGAGCACTTTGGCCTCCTCCCTGGGAAGCGCCTGTGGGTCGACAGGGCCTGAATCTCACATGCAATTTTATCTCCTTGGGGTCTCTCAGGAGCTGATTGAAGATCTGCCCATGGTGTCTGAGCCGAGTTCCATCGTCTCCAGCTCCATGGCCGCGGTTTGCAGCCTCAGGTACCAGGACCCTCCCATCCAGCTGCTCTAACCCTGGTGCAGATCCTCTCAGGCCTAGATTAACCCCAGCCGTGTCTGTTTGCATCCCCCAGCAGAGGAGTTGGGAACATCCCCTCTTTCCTGGCTGGGGGTGATTTCACTCCCGTAACGTTACAGTGGCCATAGGGAGGGATCATTGCAGGGGAGGAGGGTCATGTGCATGACACTGCCAGCGCCACTCCGGTGCTGCCAAGCACAACACGGGCTCCTCTTTCCCTCCAGCAAACTGAAGCCACCACTTGCCCTGGAGCTGGAGTCACGCCTCCTGCGGGCTCTACAATACACCATTTTCACCATGGGCACGGGGCAGGACACCACCCACTTCCGGGTAGGTCATGATCCTACTTCTCTGTCCCAGGAGCAGGAGCGGCCTCTGGTCCCTGCCCCCTCGGTTTGATGGAGCTGCTGAGAATAGGGGAGGGGTGAGCAGAGCGGGGGGCAAGCCCGGGCAGGGCGTGTGGGGTGGGGGGGATGACACAAACTTGAAGGGAGGGCCCCTTCCCGCCAGTGAGGATTGCGTTACCCCTCTGTGGCTGATCCCAGCCTTCCCTCTTCTCCTCATTGTGTGCTCTGCTGCCTGGACTTTCCCAGGGATCCTACCTCCCACCCATTGCGGTTTGGCTTTTCCATATTCTGCTGGGTACCAGGCCCTGCGCAGAGAACTGCTAAGGGCAAGGATTGAAGAGCCAGCAGGCATCCAGCCATGAACTCTTTTTAAGTGTCCCTGCAGTGATGTGAATGGCAGAGGCCAGGATGTACCTTTTGGGTCTGGCCAGGGCTCCCCAGAGAACCCTCCTGGTCCCCTGAGAGGGGTAGCCCCATGTCCCATGACTGACGGGCGCTCCCTCTTCTTGCAGGCTGTCAAGGTTCCTTCCCCACTCTGAACTCTAGGGTACAGTTGTGGGGACCTGCATGAAAACCTCCTAAGCTTACTTTTACCAGCTGAGGTTAAAACTTCCCCAAGGTACAAAGTATTTTACCCTTTGCCCTTGGATTTCCACTACCACCACCAAACTTTATCTGGGTTTACTGGGAAAACAAAGTTTGGACACGCCTTTCCACCCAAAATCCTCCCAACCCTTGCACCCCACTTCCTGGGGAAGGTTTGGTAAAAATCCTCACCAATGTGCATAGGTGACCACAGACCCAAGCCCTTGGATCTTAGAAGAATGAAAAAGTATTCAGTTTCCTTACAAGAAGACTTTTAATAGAAGTAAAAAGAAAAGAATTACCTCTGTAAAATCAGGATGGTAAATACCTTACAGGTTAATTAGATTCAAAACATAGAGAATCCCTCTAGGTAAAACCTTAAGTTACAAAAAAGACACACAGACAGGAATATTTTTTCTATTCAGCAAAGCTCTTTTCTCAGCCATTTCAAGAAATCATAATCTAACACCCACCTAGCTAGATTACTTACTAAGTTCTAAGACTCCATTCCTGTTCTGTCTCCGGCAAAAGCATCACACAGACAGACACAGACCCTTTGTTTTTCTCCCTCCTCCCAGCTTTTGAAAGTATCTTGTCTCCTCATTGGTCATTTTGGTCAGGTGCCAGAGAGGTTACCTTTAGCTTCTGAACCCTTTACAGGTGAGAGGATTTTTCCTCTGGCCAGGAGGGATTTTAAAGGGGTTTACCCTTGCCTTTATATTTATGACACAGGCTCTGCACAACACCTACTTAGAGAGCCTGGACACCATGCTCGGGGGCCTGCTGGCAGAGACCCCCACCACGGACAAGCTGCAGCACCTCTTGGAGGTGAGCAGAATGGGAGAGTCTGGGGGGGAATTTCCCATGAACCCCGTGGGAGGGCTGCAAAGAGGAGACTAGAAGAACCATGTTTCCATTGTGTCCTCCCAGCTTGGACCCAGATGGCCACGCTTTCCCAGAGCCATCAGTGCAGTTGAATGCTGGGACCCTTCCGCCATCCGGGGTAGTGGTGGCGGGGAAGGGGCGGGGGCAGAGGGAAGGAGCTGGGACTGTTAGCCAGAGCTCTGCATGGTTCCATTGAGCATTAACAGTGAGCACCAGGCCTGGCTGGGGACTGACAGACTGAAACCCCTGTGCGACCTGGGACACAGGCCTCTGAGAAAAGTTACTGGCTCCTTTCTAGGGAGACCCTGAGATACAGGAGAAGACTGAGGGAATCAGCTCTTCTGTCATAGGACACGGCAGTTCCTGGAGTGATTGTCCCCACGGCCCATCCATCCATCCTACCAAGGCCTGTGGAGCTGGGGTCTGGGGGCACAGGGCATGTGCCTCGATCCTGATGGGCTGTTGATGGATCAGGGGTTCAGAGCAAATAGACCAGCCCCAAGGCTGAGCTTTGTCCCAGGCTGGAGAGACAGTGACAGCTTGTGCCCAGCAAGATGTGGGCAGTGTCATGAACCCCCACATGAGGAGTCAGATATTGCACCCTGAGCACAAGTTCTCTGCCCCATGTGGAGCGGGAGAGGCTCATTTGTAGAGCATGTAAGCCTGCCGGCTGACTGTCCCCTGCCTTCTTCTCCCGCAGCACCTCCATTTCTGGCTCGACTCCAGAAACACCCAGGAGAGAGCTAGGGCCATACGGAGCAGCGCTGCCCTGCTCCGATTTGCCACCTCCCTCTCCGGATTTGACGTAAGTGACCTTTGACCCCAGCATCCTGCAGAGCCAGGGCTTGAGTCAAATTCCTCATCCCCTGGTTAAGTGGTCCCCCCTGGCTCCGTAAGGGACTGCGACATTCCATAGGCCACTGGCTGGCAGGGTCGCGCCTGGCCTCAGTGCCCTTGTTACTCTGGAGAAGCCTGGCAGCTAGTGCTCATAGAGGGCCCAGGCCGTGGGTCCCTTTGCTCCAAGCTCCCTTGGGGGCAGAGAGAAAGAGGGCTCTAGTTCCTCTCCCTCAGTGCCTCCTACAGATGGATGGGAGCAGAGCTCTAGCCCCGGGGAGCTGGGGAGCTGAAGGCAGAATGTTGATGGATTCCCCCCTTCTCCTCCTCCACCAGACCTCCTCCGATTTCCCCAAGGCGGGCAACTTTGTGCTGCGGCTGGGTCTCTACCTCTCTGACCCAGCCGATGACATCAGCCGGCAAGCCAGGGCTGGGATCTATTGGCTGCAGAGGCTGCTGCTGCAGAGGAGGGGTAAGAAACTCAGCTGGGCAATGGGACCCCATAGAAATGAGTCCCTTGGAGACTAGCTCCAGCTGGCCATTGGGACACCAATAGAACTAAGGCCTCTGCTCTTAGACCAACTGCAGCAGGGCAGAGGGACCCCAATGGAAAGAAGGCCCCTGTTTTGGGCCCCCCACTTACTGGCCAAGGGACCCTACAGAAAGAAGCTCCCTCCTCTGAGACTGACCCCAGCTTAGATGATGACTCACACTCATCTCCCTTATTCAGGGAGAGAGGAACGGGACGAAGATGCCAGGGAAATTGGCTGCTTTACCTCATAGCCTGGCTCTGTCCCCCAGTCCAGAGAAATCAGCCCCCCCAGGGGGCTGCCAGCTGGTGAGGGGACAGGAACGGACCAATTGAGACACATGGAGGGAAAGAGCCCATCATGAAGGCAGGGGCAGGGACCACAGGGGATGGACACAAAGCTTGTAGAATGTCACCAGTTGGGTAGCTGGGGCCAGATCCTGAAGTCAGTGGCTGTGGGGCGTTTTCAGCATTAGCAGCCACCATTAACAGGCACCCATGCCCAGAGCACAAGGACCGTAAGGGTCACCTGATTACTGTGATGAATGAGACAAATCCCCCTTCAGGTACTAAAGCACCTGGTGGGGACCCTGCCAGTCCATTGGGCCGTGGATGCCATGAGAACCCCAGCCAGTGTTCAACCAGCAAAGGGAAGAGAAGGAAACAGGCATTAAAGCCAGATGCCAAACCTCCCCAATGGGTGTGTCTTTCTCCCCCAGGGCTGAACATCAGAGAGGAGAGCGATCTGTGGTGTCGGGACGGGCTCCAAGACACCGAGCGCCTGGCGTACAGAAACATGGCCAGGGTTGGGGAGGTAAGGACTCTCCGCCAGGGCATTGCAGTAGCTCAGGTGTGGAGCTGTCTCCCCCTGCAGTGAGTGTGTTCTGTAGGGGGAGGGATAGCTCAGTGGTTTGAGCATTGGCCTGCTAAACCTAGGGTTATGAGTTCAATCCTTGAGGGGGCCATTTAGGGACCTGGGACAAAAATCTGTTGGATGATTTAGTTGGGGATTGGTCCTGCTTTGAGCAGGGGGTTGGACTAGATGAACTCCTGAGGTCCCATCCAAACCTGATATTCTGTGATACTTATTTCCAGCAGACAGTGTTTGGCTGCAAGAGGCCGAGGAGCCTGGGCTGGACCCTTGCTAACGATCCAGGCTTGTGTGTGTTGCATGGATCCATGGTTACATGGCATAAAAGGGATCCTCTGGTGGGTTGAGTTAATGAAGGATTGTATCTCCAGGAATCTGGCTCTGCTCACTGTCTCCCTGGCTGACACCCTGGTGTCTGAGAGGTGAGCCCCTGGGTCAGTGAGTTGGGAAGCTCACACCAGCAATTGCTGGACCAGATCCTTGTTGGATTCCCTGCACCTCTGGAAGCACAGGCAGGGTGTGGGGTTTGCCGAGCACCAGGGCGAGCCAGGAAGCAGAACCTGCCCCTGCCCTGGGCCTTGTGTGAGGGACACTGAGCTCCTTTCCTGGGCTGAGTCACTGCAGCATATGTGATGCTCGTGGGATTGTTGGTGGGATGGGGAGCAGGAACAGAAGCAGATCGAAAAGGTCCCTAACCTCTAGCGGGTGAGCTGCAGAAAATAGCACTGCTGGGAGCAGTAGCGGGTCCTTTGTTGTCTTTGTGAGCTGGGTTCCAGACTGCGCCGACACGTTCCCAGCCTGTCATGGCACCTGTGGTGACTCCCGCTCCAGAAAGAGCTATTCCTCAGTGCCTGCAACCTCTTCCTGAAGGGGGCTCCTTGGTCGATGGGACCCCAAAAGTTGGCTGCACAAGGAGGACTCTTGTCCACCTTGTGAGATACTAGAGGGATTTGGAGCCTGGTTCTGGACAATTGACAAGGGCTCTGGTGCTGTTGGTTTTAGGTCTTTGGAGAGATCTTCACAGAAGGCCAGAAAAGATCTTTCCTCCAGGCAGCGCTTCTGGCCATACATGACCCCCAGCTCCGTGTCAGCCAGGCTGGGCTTGTGCTGACATATTCTATCCTGGGGGAAGCCGGCCAGCTGATCGGGAATGAGGTAACCAAAGAAGGATCAATTGGGGAGGGACACCCAGGGCCTTTCACCTCCAGGCCATTGACAGTCACTCCCATCCCATCCCCTTGCACTGACCCGGGCAGGTGCCATTGGTAGGTGTCAGCTTCTCCCCTGAGCAGCTCAAAGCAGAGCAGACCCAGCTTGGCTATTTCCTAACAGGTGTCACATCAACATGACACGCTGCTATTGCTCATGCTAGGGGCTGCCAACTCCCCCTGTGAGAGTTTCATACCCCTCCAGGCCTCAGGCTGGTTCCTAGGGCCCTAGTATTATGTTATCCCAGCCACCACCTGCTCTGGGAGAACTGGAGGAGTCAGTCAGCAGAGGCTGCTGAAGTGCCCCATTCCCCAGAGCTACTGTCCATGGCATCATCTTAATAACAGGGGGGGGGTCCCCTTGGGAAAGGTTTCCACCTCCTCTCACCCCATAGCACTGCTGTCCAGAGCCTTCCAGCCCCTCAGCTGGAGGGGGAGAGGGTGGATAAGGGGATTCTGGGGAGTGGAGCTTAATCCCTGGCTGGGTTGGGAGGTAGAATAGCTCTCACAGGGGGACTGAGAGGAAGGGGACAGGAGTTCATTCCACAGTGGTGGGAGTGGGGTTGGAGGTCACTCGAGAGGAGAAAAGAGTTCGTCTCGGAGGGTTGGGTGCGGGAATCTGTCCCTTGGATGTGGGGAGGGTTGGGGTGGAAATTTTGCTGGCTCCCAGTGCCGTTCATGCCCTTCATTGCCATGGGTGTCGGAGGCTCTGACCGATCCTTGTTCCCTTGCAGCAGGAGGACGTGACAGCAGCGATCATGGCACACCTGTTCTACATCCGGTGCTTGCGCCAGGTGCCCAAAGCGCTGCAGGGGCTGTGCTCCGTGGGACAGCCTTGAAGGGCCCCCCCTTCCCATGCCCAGAAGCTCCCACTCCCTGCTGCAGGTACTGCTCTTTCCTGCTGGGCCTGGGGGAGAAGGGCTAGGGGGAGGGGCCATAAACCCCACAGCACTGAGAGAAACCCAGGCTGAGCATCTCGCTCTCACCACCCTGCCCCACCCTGACCCCTGGAGCTGGGGCCAGGCCAGATACGGTCCCTGCCCCCATGCCCAGAGGCCAGTTTCAGAAGCATCAGGCTTTCAGGGCCATGGGACTGGCCCAGAAATGGGAGCATCCGCAGAGCCAGGGTTTATCCTCAGTAATCATTGCATTCTGGGAGGGGTGGCCCGATGTGGAGCCCTCCCCTGTCGTCACTGCTCAGACCTCCCCATTGCCCATGTTACCCCGTCGCAGTGAATGTCTGACCATCCCCCACCTGGAGCCCAAGCCACACACATGGTATCTGAACCCTTCCCAGACAGGAATGAAACTCCCCCCTAACACCTTGGGGCAAGGAAGGATCCTCCCCATCTGGCAGGTGGGGACTGAGACACAGAAGAAGGGCTGCGATCCTGGTCACACACTCCTGGGGGTAGATCTGGGAACTGGAGTGGATCCCAGGCTAGTCCCTTTCCCCAAGAGGCAACTTCACTTTCTGCCCTTTATTCTCCCCTCCTGCTGGGGGGGCGGGTCTCTGAGTGTGAAATGAACCAGGAGGGGGATGGGGTCCTGGCACAATGCTTGGGTGGGAGCTCCCCTTGGCTTGGACCCCAGGGTCAGAGACATCTTTGTCATCTTGCTCTCCTTCTTTTATTCCTAGGAAGGGAGTCCCCCGATTAGGGGTCTCTAGGGATCCAGCTGGGCAGTGCCTAGGAGAACCTATAAGTCATCCTGGTTCCCGCCTGCATGCACCACCCTGTCCTGCCCTGCCCTCCGGTTCTTCATTGTTGACTCTGGTTTGACCCTTGGCTCCGGTCTCTGATTATGACTTTGGCGTGACCCTTCTTGGCTCCAGATGTTGCCTGCCCACCTTGATTCCATATCTCCTTGCCCTTCTTTAGCCCCACTCCAGGCCCTCCACTGACCCGCTCCAGCATTGCCTTCTCCTCCTGATCTTCCCCAACCACTCGGACGTTGACTACCCGGCTTTGACCCTCGGCCTGTATCTGGACTCTGGCTTGACACTGACTTGGCTGATCTTTGCTCTCTGACTACCGGGCTATGACCTTTGGCATGGATTTAGACTCTGGCCCTGGTTCTGCTTCTGCTTTGTCGATGGACTCTGATCTCGGTTTTGACCCTGCTGTGTCCCTGGACCTTGATTCTAGTACCACTCTTAGCCTCGGCACAATCCTGCACCTTGCTGCGACCTGTGCTCCCACCCCTGGGCATCATTATCAGATGCAATACGTGACATTAGGTGGTGCAACTTTTTGGAGAAAAGCAGGATCTCCGCAAGTCAGTGGCCTGTATGCAACAGGGACACACCACACCAGGTGTGAACCAGGGCCTCACTACATGAGCCTGGCCCGATGATGTCCCTGCTGGAGCTGCACAATGGAAATGATTGAAAATGTCGGGGTTCCTTGAACCAGCCTCTGCCTCTGGACCTACTCCACCTTCTTGACTCGGACACCCGGCATTCCTGATCAATACCCGGATTACATGGATACCTTTGAAAGAAATGGGGACTTGTTGCCTCTGCACCAGGACTATGACTGCCCCCTTGACCTGCAACCTTGGTTGAAAGTTGCCTTCACCAGTATTTACACATTGGTGGAACCAGAATTAGTGGCTCTCCCTGCGTACAGGCTTGAAAACTGGTCCTAAGAGTTTATGAGCAAATTAGCGTTTCCCACGGGTGCCCAGGCCCTTTTGGGGAAGAAGAAATGTGGGACTCTACTATGTCTCTCTTTAGACAATCAGCCCCTGAAAAAAAGGATCATTTGGAACCATAACCCCCAGTTAGGAATCCCACAATTGTTTGCTCGCAGGAAATCTGCAAAGTTGTTCATCAAACTTCATCTGTGAGGATTTCCAATCTAACACTCATTTGGGCAGGGGACAAATGGAAGGCAGATTTCAATGCACACTATGGACATTTTAACTGTCAGACATGCCATTTGAGCTAACTAACGGTCCCCTGCCCTTGCAACACTTCATCAGTGATGTATTTGGGGCCATTGTGGATCTGCACAGTGTCATCTATTCAGGTGACAGACTTCTTTTTTTTTGGAGAACCAAGAGCAGCATGCGCACCATACCTGAACCTGGAGAGGTTTCGGCAGCATGGTCTCAGCACAGAATTGGAAAAGCGTAACTCCGGCCAACTCTCCACAGAGTTTTTGGGCTACATCCTCTCCCCGGAAAATGTTACGATTGATCCAAATAAGGTGGAAGCCATTCATAGATGGGACACCCGCTTTACTGCCGCTTTACTGCTGCTTCGGCCCAGGGTTCTCAGAGCCAATAACCCCCACGAGAGCTCTCCTCCACATAATGGCCACGTTTGTTTGGTCACCCAAGTTCCAAAAAGCCCACAAATAGCTCACAACTGCCTTCACTACTGCACCTATTTGGAGGCTCAGTGCTCATCCTGCAAGTAGATGCATCTACTATGACCACCAGGGCCTGCTTCATTAGCTGGTGCCAGATGTGGGCTGAAATTCAGACTTAGCTTGACTGATGTGACTTCTGCGCTTTCAGCAAGGCACCACGCACCAAACTCCTTGGCATTTCAGGCCTCTGGAGACCCTGCCCTGGCCATGGGCAGTCATTGCCAGGAATTTTACCGAATCAAATGGCCACATGATGGAACTGACTCTCATAGATCACCTGACCACGATGGCGTGCTTCATCCTCTTCTGAACATGTACCGTCGATTGATAGGACAGATCAGTTCCAAATTTGCAAAGGCCATTGAAACCTTTATTTTGCTAAATGTAGATTTCCCACTGATTTCATGTCATGCTACAAATGACCTCTCCGAAATTCCCAGCTATCGACCTGGGTCAATGAATCCATCACCTGCAAGAAGAATGAAGGGAGCCCCTTCAGGACACTTGGAAGGAGTTCAGATACTGTATGGACTGCTGATGACAAGAGGGAAGCCATTTGCTGAAGGGAGGTACAAAGTCCCTGGCACTGACCAAATCCCTAAGCTCTGTCCATGGCAGCAGTTCCTGGCCCATCCCCTTTGCTGACCTTCTGATAACATCTTCCTCCTCTGGGTCTAGGGAGCAAACTCTGGGTCCCTTCCCTCACTCTGGCACAATCTGTGCCCAGAGTGTCTGAGTCCCTCACCGAAAATGGGTCTCTCCTCCCTTCTCCTCCCTGTGGGGCGGGGGAGACTTGTACCCCCATTTTAAGGACAGGGAATGAAAGTGAGGAAGTGACGTCTCCAAGGTCACACCGAGCAATGTCGGGGAGAGCTGGGAACTGACTGGGTTCTACAGGAGTGCCCTCCCCAGAGGGGCAGCTTCACTTTCGGCCCTTCCTCCTCTCCTTCCCTCTTGACCCGTCTTTGAAGGGGGCTCTGAAAGGGAAATGAGCAAGGGTTTCCTCCCTGCTCTGTCTTCCAGGTTCTGGGATCTGTCCATGTCGCCAACAGCAATGCAGCCTGCAGCTGGCCCGGCTTGGGGAGCCATGGCCTCATCCTGTGAAATCGAGAAGTACTGGCTCTCAGGGATGCTTAGATGGAAAACCACACACCCCACCCGGAGGTAGGAGCCACCCATTCCCAGGTTGTCCTGAGGAGCCGCAATTCCTCCAGGAGCTGGGGAAGGGCACAGTGATCAGTTTATCAAAAGGTAGGGAAGGATCGTGTAAGAAGAAGGTCTAAGAGAGAAGGAGCATGAGCTACTCTCTGTATTTGGGCGTGGCAGGGATCAAGAGAAGGGACAGGGGCTGTTAGAGAGCAATGGTGAGGTACAAGGGGTGTCAGAGGTGGGGGCAAGGCCTGAAAAGTTCAGATACATTAGAACAATTGTGCCAGAGACTCACCGGTTGACGTGACTGAAAGCTCTGAACTTGGGTTGGCCAAAATCATCCTCCTCCGATGGGAACATCCCAAAAGTCTGTAGAAGCTTAGCCTCTGAGGTGAACGTTGTGGCCCCAACCTCTCTGCTCTGTACCTCACAGGATTCCCACTGGCTGTTCCAATCCAGGATGAAAACTATGCCACCGAAGTCTCACAGCACCTGGGCAGTGAAGTGGCCACTTAAACCCACTGTGATGCACAGACCTTGCCCTGGCTGTCTGCACAGGGCTGAATTTCACCCATTCAGAGTGTAAGGAAATAATTGGCTGAAGGCCTTTTTCTGCTCGGATGTGGTTCTAGGGGGAAAGAACCATGGAGATTTTTAACCCGTATTGCTCCCGGGACTGGTGCTGCAGTGATGCAGAGAAGTGCTGATGCACTGGATTTTTTTGGATCCCCCCCCACTATTAATCCATTCTCTTCCTCTCTTTTAACTGGTAGTCTAAGGGCACCCCATGCTTCATGTGGGTATTCTTGGGTGGGCAGATTGCATCAGACCTGCACCACAATAAATACTTGTGAACGACATATGCAGACACTAAAGTTCTGAAGCCTAATTCTCAGAAACTTTTCTCTTCAATGTAGAATCAGGATTTTGTTTTTAATTTATTTTTTGAAGGTGCTAAGCAGATGCTATCCTGTAATAAGAGGAAACAGAAGCAAAAACGGAAAGAATGTTACTTAAACCAATGAACAGATGCAGAGAGTGGAAACACAGGAAAGCAAACGAATGAATCCTGTGAGTAAATAACCTGGAAGCAAATGGGGGAGAAAACCTCATCTGGGTAATTGTGGTTCTTGGGATAAAGATCAGGTTCCTGGTGCGTAGCCTGGCTGAGATTCTGCCTTTTCCCTGGATCCCAGACCTGGGCTTCACACGTCATTCTCCTTATTTTATTCTTAGGGAAAAAGGATCCCCAAAGCAGGTGTGAGGATCTTCGACTAATGTCTGCAAGAAGCTTCAGCCACCTTCACAGGTAGAAGTCACTGTCTTTCCTACAACGCCACTAGTGCCCTTTCTGCTCTCCAGACCTGCTCCCTGCAGCAGGACAGAGACACCCCTTAACTCCCCGAGTCCTGATTTCCTGCCATTCAAGGGGCTGGGGGCTTGCATTGCCCCCACCCCCACCATCAGATACTTTTCCGATGGGAATCTCCCTAGAGCAGGGGAGAAATCTGTTCTTCCCTTAGAACCAGTCTGCTCAGTAAATCAACCCACACTGACCTCATCTTGGCTGCTTTGTTTATCCATGATTAGTGGTGTTGCCGGCACCCAGCGCCGAGAGGCTGAACAACAGCTTGAGTTGGTTCGTTACCTGGTGTGCTGCACCCAATAATCACAGCGGGGTGGAGAAACAGAAAAGTTTATTTGCAGCTGCAAAAAGGTACAGGGAGAATAAAATCTCAAATCCTGCACACAGAGCAGGAAGTTACACAGGCTTTTATACATTCTTTTTTCCAGCATACTTATCCAATAGCAAGCTGCCCCAAGTATCCATATAGCCAGCCAATCCAGTTCCCAGCTAGTTCCCTGATTTTCTGTATCATTTGTTAAACTATACATAAAGCTGCTTTATTTAGCATTGTTCTTCCATCTTTCCCCTGTTTGGCCTTGCTTAGTTGCAGGCAGTCTGACTCTGCAACATATTGTTGCAGATTCTTAGCATAACTGCTGTGTGTGCCTCCAGGCGGGGGGTGGGGGGGGGCAAGGACACTTGGGCCTAGTACGCAGAGCTGCTGCGAGTGCCTCCAGGCAGGAGGGGGGGCCAAGGACACCTGGTCCTAGTGCGAGGGGGCTTTATCGACAGTCGTGGTCTTCCATCCCCTCGAGTTACCTAGTGGCCATGCCCCAGTGTCCCCAACAGTGGTATCTTTGGAAATTCCTTCGTGTGTGGGGGAGAGAGCTGGAGCGGGGGATACGGGAGCTCCAGCAGATTCCCCTGAAGAACACCACCCTGTCTTTCTCTGGTCAGGGTCAGACTAGCCGTCCATTGCAGAGGTGAAGACCAGATGGGAGCTGCTGGATTGACCTTGATATGCCATGTCCTTGTGTGGATGAAGGACCTACATCTCAGGGATGGCCAGCAGCAGATGTATCATGTGTCCAGGAATAGTCTGAACAACCTACACTGACAGGTAAGTAAAGTCGTGGCCACATGCAGTGGTGAGCTGGAGCCGGTTCGCACGAACCGGTTGTTACATTTTGAAGCCATTTTAGAACCAGTTGTTAACCCGCTTCCCTGCAGGGGGCGCTGAGGCTTTGATGGGCTCCGGCCGGGAAGTGATGTAATTCCTCCTCCGGCCGCCGGGGGCGCTGCGCTGTGGGAGCCACGTGGGCTGCCGCCTGGCCCTGGGCATGAGCCCTGGGGCTGCTGCTGCTCCCCTGGCCCTGGGGCTCCCACTACTGCCTGCTGGGTCCCTGGCTGCTCTGCTGGGCCTGGGCTGCGTCCTGCTGCTCTCCCCGTGAGCACCCACCACCCTGCCTGCAGCCACCCCCTGCCGCACCCCCTGCCCGCAGCCAGCCCCTGTCTCCAGCCACCCCCTGCTGCTCCCACCCCCACATCCACTCGTGCCCTGCTGTTCCCAGGGCAGTAACCCTGCACACCTGCTTCAATGGGGGGGGGGAGGGAGCAGCTGGGACCTACACATGTGCACACCCTAGGGTGACCAGACAGCAAGTGTGAAAAATCAGGACATGGGGTGGGGGGTAATAGGAGCCGGGGGGTAATAGGAGCCTATATAAGAAAGACCCCAAAATCAGGACTGTCCCTATAAAATCAGGACATCTGGTCACCCTAGCACACCCCCAGGGAGTGGCAGGGACCCACACATGTGAAACGGAGCTCATTTCTAGTACAGGCCCATCTTTTTAAAAAAGAACTTTAGGCAGGATTAATATACATCCATATTTTCCCAGACAGGTCAGGCTTTTTGGTTCTTAAATCGCCGTCCAGGAATACAGACGTATGCTGATCCTGTTTGTACAAAAAATACATACTGGGGCACATCCCTTAAATCAGAACTTTTTATAGGGAACCGGTTGTTAAGATTTTGGCAGCTCATCACTGGCCACATGTAGACACCACAGGAATTGGGGGGATTGAACCAGGGTCCTTCAGCACAAGCTCCGCTCACTCATTGTCAACCAATCCAGCTCCACCCACTAGATCTCACCCCCTTTCACAGTCACAGAATCCAGGAGCCCTAAGTCTCAGATCCATGCCTCACATCACAAGGCCAAACCTCCTCCCAAAATGGGTGCTGTAGAAGGGACCATCTGCACAGACCCCTCTACATTACCCATCAGAGACTGCAGCCACGGGTGACCAGTGAATGAGCAGAGATCTCCCCTGTGGGAATCCGAGGGGCTGCACATTTGGGGTTTCACAGGGAAGGCGTCTGGCAGCCATTAACAGAGTGACCCTGTGAAGAGATTTTCCATCTCTAACGAAGGGTTTCTGTTCCCCCAGATCTCAGCCGCTCAGCAGAATGCAGGAGAGCCGAGTGCTGATGGGCTAGAGGGGTCACAGGAGTCACCGTGCAGCAGCTGTGGTGTCTACAGTCAGCATGGGCCAAACCCTGTGCTCCAGGCTGTTTCTCTGGATTGCGAAGGGGAGTTTGGCTTGGGGAATCGGTTGCTGGTGCCTGTGTCCACAACTGGGATGTTTTCAGGTGGCTACTCAATGGTCCATGAAGCGCCATCCAAGCAAGTGGAGAGTGGACATTAAAGAGCGAGGCTGGGACCTCCGCAGAGCTGCTGCAGTCCACCATCCACAGCCAGAAGAGATACAATGGGAAAGGTACGGAGATGGCTGGCCACAGCAGCAGCCGCCATCTCATAAACCTCTGCTCATGCTCTACACAACAGAGGCAGGACAAAGAGCCACACAGTGAGAGCTTGGGTTGCAATGAGCAATACACGGTTTTTCAGTAGATTATGCTGCCCCGACAGTCTACTGCCTGTAATGTGCACATCCAGCCTCCCAGGCTGACCTCAGTGGGAGTTAGGTGCTCTGTGCCCACAGGACACGGCTGGCCTTACTAGGAGGTGAACTGAGGTGGCCGCCTCAGGTGCCAGACTGTGGGGGGCGCCACTAGGACCCAGAGTGTAGAAAACTGTGTCTGCTGCTGGTGCATGTGGATTCTCTCTGCTCGAGATGCACAGAGAGGGTGGAGTGCTGTGCTGGAGGAAGGAGGGCACAAGAGACATAACAGGCAGGCAGGAGAAAAGGTGAGAGAGAATCACAGAAAGCAGCAGGAGCTGCAGGGAGAGAGAGGAGGAGGAGCCTCTTATGTACCTCTCTAGCATCCCCAGGAGCCTGGACTGATTAACCCCAGCTTCTCAGGGAGCTTCCTGTTTCCTGCTGCTTCCCTGAACCCACGTGAGGAGAACAGGAAGTCAGCTGAGGTAGTAGGAGCCAGTTAGGCCCTTAAGACGCTGATTTCTTCCCTCACTCAGGCCCTGCTACCAGCCTGCTTATTTGTCCCCTTCAACTGAGTGTTGAGAGCCACTATAGCTGGCACAGAACAGCAGTCATGAGTGAAAGAAGAAAACGTCCCTCTGAGGCAGCATTCAGAAAAAGAGAAATGCTTCTTTTGCTTTCTTTATCTAAGCAGGAAGGAGCTCTCCTGAGATACGTAGACACAAATGTTCACAGTGAGCCTTCCAGCCCCAGTGAGGATGTGAGTGGTGAGGAGATACCTGATCTTCCAGTTCATCAGAGTGCAGGTGACCTGGCAGCTACTGCAGCGTCCCTATCTGCATCTCCAATGGATGTAACCATGCACGTTCCTGAAGAAAAGTGTAGATCAGAGAAGAGTGTGGTGGAGGCGCAAGAAACTGCTGCTGCTGAGTTGAATTCCTTGAGTCTAGATGATCTAGGACTGTGGACCCACTTGAGCAGTAGCCTGAGGGACTTCCTTGTACTGCACGGGCCACAGCAAGTGAAAAACTTCATGTTCCCCAAAGACAATGAAAATAGTAGTTCCCATCCAACACATTACTGGCATGAAATCCCCAATGGTGAGAAAGTGGAGAGGCCACGGCTTATGTATTCAAAAATCGAGAATACTGCATTCTAATGTTCCAGCCTCTTGGGGCTCTACAGAAACAAAGGACTGGAGAAATCTGGCATGCCATGAGAAGGCAGCAAATCACCAGAGAGCATTCCATAGGTGGAAAGAGCTTGAGATGAGACTAAGGTTAAAGGCCTCCATAGATGATCAGCCTCAAGAGAAGATTGCATCAGAGTCTCTTTCCTGGCAAAATGTTCGGAAAAGGCTCCTTGCCATTGTGAGAATGCTTGCTACCCAAAACCTAGCACTGCGTGGCATGTCAGATCAGCTGTATGTGCCAAACAATGAAAACTTCCTTAAAATTGTGGAGCTGATGGCTGAGTTTGGTGCTGTACTCCAGGAGCTTCTAAGAAGTGTCATCACCCAAGAAATGTACACACACTACTACCTTGGAAAACCATTCAAAATGGGATCATTCAGTTACTGGCAACAAAAGTCAAATGGATGATTGTGGGAGATCTTAAGTCAGCAAGATATTACCCTTTTATTCTGGACTGCACACCTGACATCAGCCATACGAACACATGCCTTTAATGGTGAGTGTTGTGTGCAGGCCACAGAATCTCACCCACCCACTCCTAAAATAAACCTCTCACCTGCATCTGAGCCATTGAAGTCCTCAAATCATAGTTTAAAGACTTCAAGGTGCAGAGAATCCTCCAGCAAGTGACCCGTGCCCTATGCTGCAGAGGAAGGCAAAAGAACCCCAGGGCTTCTGCCAGTCTGCGCTGGGGGAAAATTCCTTCCTGACCCCAAATATGGCAATCAGCTGAACCCTGAGCATGTGGGCAAGATTCACCAGCCAGATACTACAGAGAATTCTTTTCTGGGTAACTCAGATCCCATTCCATCCAACATCCTGTCCCAGGCCACTAGGCCCCATCTACCACAAATAGTCAAAGATCAATTAATTGCCAAAATCATGTTAACCCATCATACTATCTCCTCCATAAATTTATCAAGCTTAATCTTGAAACCAGCTAGGTCTTTTGCCCCCACTGCTTCCCTTGGAAGGCTGTTCCAGAACTTCACTCCTCTGATGGTACTCTCCTCTAATTTCAAGTCTAAACTTCCTGTGGAAGTAACAAAAAGGGATTTAAGTTCAGCCATCTTAGTTCTGTTGAAAAGAAAGCAAAAGTCAGGCTAACTCTAATGCAAAACTTGTAAAGGCAAAACTGGTAAGCGTATAAAAATTGCAAAGCAAAGCTGGTTTTAACCTTGCCTTACAATAACAATAAAATGTAATTGTTTAACATTTTTGCTACAAATAAAATATAAACAAGTATAAACAAAACAAAGCTTTATTATTACATAAATAATAAAAAGGTATAAATACTTGCTTTACATTTTTTATACTTTAAAAATTTGCGTAAGGACACTCTGTCCAAATGGACATCTTCCTTCTTGCAATTGCCCAAAAATAAAACTGTCTCTAACTTGTTGCATCCAAACTAAAAGTAAGAACTTGTTTTCTTCCACAATTTGGTGCCGTGACTCGGATAACGATGCCCGGCTAAAACAGCAGCAACTACTACAAACCTTTCCCCTTCAAAGCCCAAAGCACCAAACAAAAGGTAAAAAAAAACCTATAAAAATCGATACTGGGGTATCAAAAAAAAAATCCTAACCATGGGACTGTCTGTCCCTTTGGGCTCGCGCCATGCAAACTTATTTATTATGCAACAAGGCCAAATGCAAAGTGGTGCTGAAAAACTTTTTTCCGCACCCCCAATATGAGGTTGAGGTCAAACCTAATCAAAGCTAAAAATTTTTGCTGCCTCAATAAGGGTGTATTACGTCGAAACATAAAACATTAAGGTTATAGATTAAAAAAATGCATCTAAATATAAAAGTAAATAAAATAAAAGTAAATAATAAATGTGTAAAAAGTAAGTGCTGTTATCAAGGTCTGGGACTTAAGCTAACCTCAGGCACACCAGGGCCCTCACTCTCTAAGTAAAAAAGTTCTAAACATAAGGGGGGAGGGGTCAGCCAAACCTCATGACCCAGCAAACAGTGCAAAAAAGTAAAAGCCCTTCCTACTTATAAGCTGCTACCCCGCAAACCCTTTCCCTAAAGTATGTAAAAATCTTTTTAGCTTTTAAGCAGCTAACACAGCAAACAAAATAAACTGGGGAAACTATTTTATAAGCCGCTAAGTGAACAAAATACTCCCTTGTGTAATTAAAAGTTTTACATAATAATCCCTCTAAACAATTCCCACTAAAAGGTACCTTCAATTTAAATAAAATCATACACATTAAAAAAAAAAGCTACAAAAACCTCCATAAGTCTCAAGTGCAAAAGCCAAAAAACTCCCTCCCCAAATTAAAAACTCAAGTACAAAATGTAAAAACTAAATGTAATGCAACCAAATGCCTCCCTACCCAAACTATATTGTTAACCCTCTCAGCTCTTTCATATCCCCAATTAGTTAAAGCTAAATGAAAATAAATAAATAAATAAATAAAGGGCGGGGGGGGGGGGAGGTTAATTTAAAAGTCAGTTTGGCCTAAAAATAAAAAAAGCTGCCCTGCATTCAAAAATCAAAAAACAGAGACCAAGCCAAGTAGAAAAAAACTGCTTTCACACCCAGCTGGCTGTAAAAAAAATATAAACACACATAAAACAAAAAGCAAATAAGTTGCAAAACTAAAATTACATTTGCAAAGATTGGCTGCCCGGTAAAACCCAACAGTCTGCCTTTGCAACCCTAAAGCCAGAATGGTTTGAAAACGCTAAAAAGGCCACAAACAGCCGGCGTAAACTAAAATACCAAGCAAAGATCCCTAAAAGGAACGCCCCAAAAAACCCAGGGCATAAAAATCCCTCCGAAAAGGAAAAGCAAGTTACAAAATTTTGCAGCGTACCTCTAAACAATCTATACACAAAACAACCTACCATCCACCTTTCTCTCTCTATCTCTCTCTCCTACCCCCAGGGCTGGCTAGCCCGGGCAGCGTGTGTACATGTATAAAAGTGGGTCAAGGTTTAAGTATTAACATTTTTTCTTTCTTTAAGTGACGTAAAAGCAATTCCTACACTCACCACTGTGTTAGTTTATTAATAAAGATTTAAAATTCAGTCACATGCTGTGTGCTCTTCATCTCCGCCCCTGCGATCCTGTGGTCTTAGCCTAATTAACTAAGGCACAGGCAAATTGGTAACAAAAAATCTGAGACAGTTGAAGAAAAAATTGCAAAGGGAAAAAGCCCTGAACAGTGCACCCCATCTATCTGTTTTATCCTTGTTATTTCACGTTTGCTTTGTTTGGCACTGTTGGTATTATAGGTTAAAAATTGCATAATTAAAAATAAGCCCCACTCTCCATTGTAGTATGCCTAAAAAACAAAACACAACAAAACGGTTTTGCATTCCGCTCTCCACCCCGGGCTGCAAACAAAGGGTGCAGGTGGGTCTACCCCAAGTCATAGCAAAACTAAGCAATAAAAAAAAATTAAAAAAATATGTGTACCCAACAGCTCAAGAAAATGAAGCAACTAAAAGCATAAATCACTATCCAAGCAGAAACTCAAACCTCCACCCAAACAAGTTGCAAGCCTTAAAACTAAACTTCCAGGCAAAAAAAGCGGAATGCACACTCCTGAAGCCCTGGCTAAGCAAGTACCAGCCTTTCAGGAACATGTGAAAATGTAACCATGTGGGCTCAGCATATGCCGCAATGGCCGTGTGTCTGCCGTAAAAAAACATGAAACAGTGACAACGCCAATTGGCCATGCATTCTGCCCAGGTGGCCAGCCTCACACGCCACCACCCGGGTAGCCCTTGGAAATAAAAATGTTTCCAAAAAATAACCCAAAGGGGTGGGGGCTAGTTAAAAAGCCCACCCTCCTTG
Source organism: Lepidochelys kempii (assembly GCF_965140285.1). Classification (NCBI taxonomy): domain Eukaryota; kingdom Metazoa; phylum Chordata; order Testudines; family Cheloniidae; genus Lepidochelys; species Lepidochelys kempii. The sequence continues at coordinate 5,833,444 of NC_136385.1, forward strand.
CTAAAGTGGTAATAAAACAAGGCTTGTACCCATAAAAAGGAACGGTTCCGCAAAAAAAGCAAAATCGGGCCCAAGCAAGCAACACAACATTTTTTTTTAAAGTTAAAAACTTTAAAAGCATAGCTAATTACAAGCATCAAAAATTTAAATCCCTAGAACAATTAACTAACTTAGATTTTACTATTTTAAGTGTCATTTTAAAAAATAAGTAATTTAAAAAAACTAAAGTTAACTCTATAATTGTTAAAAAAATTAAGCAGATAAATTTTACAAAATGCTGGAAAAAAAAAGAAATTCTTGGTTTTTTTGCAGCCAGTCGGAAAAAAAAGGGGCCCTTTTCCAAAAAAAGGTCTGCAAATAAATCCAGGCAAAAAAATGATTTAATTAAAATCATTTGGCCATAAACATTTTAGTCAAATGAGCTAAAAATACATAAGGGGTTTTATTAAAACCTAACTGCCCCAAGAAAAAAACGGGGGCTTAAAATGGGTCTAAGCAGCCGTAAAATCTGCAGAACACTGCCAGGCATTAATAAAATGTGTTAGGTCTCTGTATTCACAGGTAAGAAAAGTCCTGCTCCAAGAAACCTCAACCAATCTGCTATTGGTTAAAAAACAGGTAACTGGGTCTATGTACAGGTCCATCAACACAAAACTGCTCTGGCCCCACGCTAAAAAGGCCCTTAGCAAGTCCTGCTAACTACCAACACTGCTGTAAAGTGCCAAGAGCTCACTGCCTGAACCCATGCTTCTTTCTGCAAAAAAGTCCCTCGGCCTCAAAATAACTCCACTTCAACTACTAATCAGCCGCTCCCTCCTTCTCGTATTGCTTTTCCTCCTTCTGGACAGCAAAACTAACAAACAAACAAACAAATTGAAGTGCTAGTAACCGCTCACATGTCCAGTAATGAAATTACCACACAGCCAGCATTTGCCAAAAAAACCCAGACCACTGCAGGGTAACGTGCTGGTCACTTCTCCCCTGCATGGTACTAAACCACAACTGCTTCAAGCAAAAAAACCCGCTCTCTCTGCTAAAACTGCCAACGTCCAAAAATTCCTAACTACAAAAAATATTAAAAACTAACCCTGGTAAAAAAACAAAAAAATATACACTGGCCAAAAAAGCCTTGTAAAACCCATGCTTAACAAAGTGGTATTAATTAAATGTGGGGCTTTATTCAACAGGCTGTGCCCTATGTTTTTAAATAAGTATCTTCAGCATATATTGTCCTTTCTGATTGGCTGTTAAATAACAACTACCAGAAACGCCTTGTTTCCACTGCCCCCGCCATTTTCTCCACTGTACTATCCCCCTGTAACACATCCAAGTACAGACAATACCATATAGTCTAATAACACCCAATAGCCAAGGCCTTCCCACTTTAGTAATTTATTTAAATATTGTTTAAAAATATTTTTAACGTTCAAAATATCCCATATAAGCAAACAATTAAGTAATACAAACCGGTCAGTAAAAGTAAAGGTATATCACATGACTACAAATAAGCCTAAAAAATTTAAAATGTAAATTAGTGGGTTTTATAATGGGGTTAATATAATGGCCATTCCAGGGATCTGTAGTATATATATATATAAAAAATGGGTCCTTATTGATTTTGGTGACCCAATTAGAAAATAATTAAATTCATATTTAAAAAAGGTGTGTTCTGCCACCAAAAAATTACCTGTACTAAAATAGTCCCAGTAATTAATAACCTAATCTGTACCATATTGCAATATACCCCTTCCTATGCTATTCATGTCAATGCTTCTTAAAGGTACATAAAAATTTTAAACAAATGTGGTACCGTATTTATTGAAAAAAAAGTTTTAAAATACTAATTTACAGTAATTTATGTTACATTAAAAAATGTAAAATTTGTTTGGCCCTATCTCATTTCAGGTCAATTTTATATATCCAAACTGCTCCAAGGGGGCTGCTGTTCTGTTGGCACAACAAAGGCCGTGGGTCTCCTCTAGAAAAAGGAAATCTGGTAAAACACCTATAAAATGGTGCCAGGAGTGCAGCAGCAATTTAAAACATTTCAAGGCCAACAGCATAATAAAAAATTAAAACAGCTAAAAAAGGCCACTGGTCTTATTACTAAAGGACAGTTAACCCAGGTACAGGCTAAAGTTGGTAAATTACATGTTATCTCCACCCTTAGTTCAAGGACCCAAAAGCGGTTAACAAAAATGGTATTAAATATCACTAAGGCAAAAAAAAAAATGCAGTAAAAACTGGCATGTTCAAACATGCAGAATTTCCCAGATAACCAGCTAACGGCCATTCAAAGTAACCTTAAGCATCAGGCTTGGTCCACTGCCCTTACTAGTGCTTCAAAAGTGCCATCTGATCTGTGGCCGTAAAAACAAACTTAAATGTTTTCAGGGTAAAGTTTCAGGCACTCGCAGTGCTCCTTCCAAGCCTACGGGCCGGTTAAAGGGGTGTGGGCTCCCACATACCAAATCCTGCCAGGTCCATAAAAAAATGCAGGTAAAGTTAAATAATTCACTGTAATATTTAAAAAATTAAACCACCTTGTATGCCTAGCCAATTTGTTGTCAGTGCTCCTAAAATAACACCTAATGTTTAAATAAAAATAAAAAATTAATAAACACTTTGGCCTTTAAAGCCCCCACAGCTTCAGTGCGTACAAAAGCTAAATCCAAAAAAAGTCGTCACTGTTTATAACAATGGTTGTTAAAAAGGTAGCAAACAGAAAACGACCCGAACAAAACACCTAATTTCCCAGTTAGTAACAGCCGTGTAAATGTTGAGGCCACCACTTTGTAAAATATACATTTTAATCTCATCACTGCTGCCAACAATTCCATTATTGGCCTGCAAATAAAGTCCTACAATTAAATCTTAGGTTTCAAATACCTTTGAATTAAACTACCTTCATACCAAACCAATTCCAAAACCTACACTCACTCCTACCAAAGGTTCAAAAAATCTCTAAATTACAAGGTCAAATTTATGTACTTCAAGTTATATTGTATTTATGTACTTCATTGATGTACATATATATTTATGTACTTCAAAGTATATTATATTATACTTCAAATTATATATTCAATTAAAAACCATGCATTCCACAATTTATAAAGTGTCTATCATAATGTAATGTGTTATGTAACTAAGGCTATAAATCAACCCCAGCAGATTGTTACAATAAAAACCGTAATGTTTATATTGTTTTTGTGTAGTTTAAAAATATGTTGTTGTAAAAAATGTAATAACAAAAATACCTTTCATGTTCAAACAGCGTGCTTTGTTGTTATATCCAGTCACAGTTGATAAGGCTAACCATTTAATCTAAAATCAAAAATACAAAATCTAATAAAAATAAAAAATTTAAAATGGTAGTTGTGCTAAAAAATGCACAAAAGGCGGGGGGGGGGGGTGTAAAAACAAAATTAAAAAACATTAAATGTCGGCCTCACAGTTGATTTAAAAACAAAGCAACAGTCAGGCTAATGCAGAACCATAATAACACAAAATTTGTAAAGGCAGACCTGCTTAAGCGTATAAAAAACTGCAAACAAAGCTGTTTAACCTTGCCTTAAAATAAAAATAAAATGTAATTGTTAGCAAAAAATTTTAAAAACAAATAAAATATCAAAAAAGTATAAACAAAGACACCATCTTATATAATCAAAGGGTATAAATACTGCTTTATATTGTTTATACTTTAAAAAACTACTAAGGCAAAGGTATTCTTCATCCATTGCATTTCTTCCCTTGCAATTGCTTAAAAATAAACTCTTTTTGGCTTGTTGCATTCAAACTAATATATTATGTGTGTATATATATATATTTATTTTCTTCCACAGTACTAAACCACAATTGCTCCAAAACAAACAAACAAACAAAACAAACAAACAAAGCCGCTCACTCTGCTAAAACCGCCAAAGTCCAAAAATTCCTAACTACAAAGAACATTAAAAACTGGCCCTGGTAAACAAGGCGAAGCGTTATACACTGGCAAAAAAAAAAAAACCCTTGTAAAATCCATGCTTAATAGTGTGGTATTAATTGGGTTTGGGGGTTTATTCCAAGGCTGCGCCCTGTGTTTTTCAATAAGTACCTTCAGCATGTATTGCCCTCCCTACTTCGCTTTCAAATAACAAATACCAAAGGTGCCTTGTTGCCACTGCCCCTGCCATTCCCTCCATGATACTTCTACCCCCGTAACACATCCAAATACAAACAACACCATATATTCTAATAAAACCCAATGGCCAAGGCCTTCACATTTTAATAATGTAATTAAATATTGTTTAAAAATTAGGTTAAAGGTTCAAAATATCCTATCTAAGAAAACAATTAAATAAAAAACAAACTAGTCCATAAAAAGAAAAGTATACAATATCACTACAAATAAGCCTCAAAAATCTAAAATTAAAATTCGTGGATTTTATAGCGGGGTTAATATAAAAGCCATCTTAGGGGTCTATAATATGTCATAAAAAAGGTCCTTATTGGTTTTGGTTGCCCAATTAGTAAATAATCAAATTCATATTTAAAAAAGGGTGTGTTCTGCCACCAAAAATTTACCTGTACTAAAATAGTCCCAGTAATTAATAACCTAATCTGTACCATATTGCAAAATACCCCTCCTATGCTATTCATGTCAATGCTTCTTAAAAGTATTTTAAATTATATAAACAACAAATGTGGTATGGTACTTTACTAAAAGAAATGTGTTAAAGTAAGAGTAATTAATGCTATATTAAAAACTATAAAATTTACTCTTCCCCTATTTAGCTTTCAGGTCACGTATATCTATCCCAACTGCTCCAAAAAACCTGCCATTCGGTTAGCAGAGCAAAGCGCCCGTGTCTCCTCTAAAAAAATATTTGGTCAAACACCTGTCAAGTGGGGCCAATAGTGCAGCAGCAATTGAAAACATTTATAAAAGCCAACAACATAATAAAAAATCAGGGCAGCTAAAAAAGGCCACTAGTCTTATGACTGAAGCACAGTTAACCCAAGTGCAAGCTGAAATGGATAAATTACATGTTATCTCCGCCCTTAGGTTAATAACCCAAAAGCTATTAATAAAAATGGTATTAAATATCACTAAGGCAAAAAAAATTGCAATAAAATCTGGCATGTTCCAAATTTCCTAAATAACCAGCTAGCGGCCATTCACAGTGACTTTAAGCACCAGGCCTGGCCCACTGCCCTTACTCGTGCTTCAAAAGTGCCATCTGATCTGTGGCCGTAAAAACAAACTTAAACGTTTTCAGGGTAAAGTTGCAGGCACTCGCAGTGCTCCTGCCAAGCCTACGGGCCGGTGAAAGGGGTGTGGGCTCCCACATACCAAATCCTGCCGGGTCCGTAAAAACAATGCATAGAACATGAAACAATTCACGGTAATATTAAAAAAATTAATTCCCCTGGTATGCCGAGCCAATTTGTTGTCAGTGCTCCTAAAATAACACCCAATGTTTACATAAAAATAAAAAGCCAATAAACATTTTTGGCCTTTAAAGCCCCCACAGCCTCAGTGCGTACAAAAGCTAAAGCCAAAAAAAATTTGTCACTGTTTCTAACAGCGTTTGTTAAAAAAGTAGAAAACAAACACCGACCCTAACAAAACACCGGCTCTTCCAAGCTAGTTACAGCTGTGTAAACGTTAAGGTCACCATTTGCAAAACATACATTTTAATTTCACCATTGCTGCAAAAAATCCTTATCTATTGGCCTGCAAATAAAATCCTATAATTAAATCTTAGGCTTCAAATACCCTTTCATTAAACCACCTTAATACCCGAACAATTCCAAAACCTACACTCACTCCTACCAAAGGTTCAAAAACTCTCTAAATTACAAGGCCAAATCTATGTGCTTCAAAATATATATCAAATTAAAAAACATGCCTTTCATACCATCTATAAAGCATTTATCTTATGGACTAATTATAATATATTGTGCTATGCAACTAAGGCTACAAAATAACTCCAGCATATTATTACACTAAACACATTAATGTTTGTATTGTTTTTGTTTAATTAAAAATATGTTATTGTTGTTATAAAAAACAGAATAACAAAAATACTTTTCATGTTCATACTAATTATGCATTATCGTTACATCCAACCAAAAGTTATGGAGCCGATCCTTTTAATCTAATATAAAAAATACAAGGTCTAATAACAATAAAAGTTTAAAAATGATGGTTGGGCTAAAAGCACTGAAGAGGGGAGTGTGAAAGTAAAAAAGGGCATTTAAGTGCAGCCATCTTAGTTCTGTTTAAAAAAAAAAAAAAAAAGCAAAAGTCAGGGTAACTCTAACCCCTAAGAATTCAAAACTTCTAAAGTCAAAACTGGTGTAAGCGTACAAAAATTGCAAAGCAAAAACCTTGCCTTAAAAGAACAATAAAATGTAATTGTAGCAAAAACATGTTAAAAACAAATACAATATAAAAAATGTATAGACAAAGCAGATTTTTATGTAATAAAAAGGTATAAATACTTGCTTTACATTGTTTATACTTTAAAAATTTGCATAAAAACAGACACCCTGTCCAAACGGCTGTCTTCCTTCTTGCAATTGCCTAAAAATAAAACTGTCTCTAACTTGTTGCATGCAAACTAAAAGTAAGAACTTGTCTTCTTCCACAGTATCCATTTGTTCTTGTGTCCACATTGGTACTGAGCTTAAAGAATTCCTCTCCCTCCATGGTATTTATCCCTCCGATGTATTTACAGAGAGCAATCACATGTTCCCTCAGCCTTCTTTTGGTTAGGCTAAAGCAGCCAAGCTCCTTGAGTCTCCTTTCATAAGACAGGTTTTCCATTTCTCGGATCATCCTAGTAGCTCTTCTCTGTACCTGTTCCTGTATCCTTCTTAAACATGGGAGATCAGAACTGCACACAGTCTTCCAGATGAGGTCTCACCAGTGCCTTGTAGAACGGTACTAACACCTCCTTATCTCTACTGGAAATACCTCACCTGATGCATGCCAAAACCGCATTAGCTTTCTTCACGGCCATATCACATTGGTGGCCCATAGTCATCCTGCGGTCAACCAATCCTCCAAGGGCCTTCTCCTCCTCTGTTACTTCCAATTGATGCATCTCCAGCTTATAACTAAAATTCTTGTTATTAATCCCTAAATGCATGACCTTACACTTCTCACTATTAATTTTCATCCTATGACTATTACTCCAGTTTACAAGGTCATTCAGGTCTTCCTGTATGATATCCCGGTCCTTCTCTGAATTGGCAATACCTCCCAGCTTTGTGTCATACACAAACATTATTAGCATATACTCACTTTTTGTGCCGAGGTCAGTAATAAAAAGATTAAATAAGATTGGCCCCAAAACCGATCCCTGAGGAACTCCACTGGTAACCTCCCTCCAGCCTGACAGTTCACCTTTCAGTAGGACCCTCTGTAATAATTTGTATTCTTGAACTAATAATTCCCCATGTGGCACCGTAACAAACGCCTTACTGAAATCTAGCTAAATTAGATCCACTGTGTTTCCTTTGTCTAAAAAATCTGTTACTGTCTCAAGGAAGGAGATCAGGTTGGTCTGGCACCATCTAACTTTTGTTAAACCATGTTGTATTTTGTCCCATTTACCATTGACCTCAATGTCCTTAACTACTTTCTCCTTCAAAATTTTTTCTATACTACAGATGTCAAACTAACAGGCCTGTAGTTACCCGGATCACTTGTTTTCCTTTCTTAAAAATAGGAACTATGTTAGCAATTCTCCAGTCATGTGGTACAACCTTTGCGTTTACAAATTCATTAAACATTCTTGCTCATGGGCTTGCAAGTTCATGTGCCAATTCCTTTAATATTCTTGGATGAAGATTATCTGGACCCCCCATTTAGTCCCATTCAGCTGTACAAGTTTGGCTTCTATCTCGGATATGGTAATCTCTACCTCCATAGCCTCATTCCCATTTGTCATGCTACCATTACCCTAAGATCCTCATTAGCCTCATTAAAGACAAAGGCAAAGTACTTGTTTAGCTATTGGGCCATGCCTAGATATTCTATGATTCTATGATTATCCTTAACTTCCATTCAGTCCTCAGTGTTTAACTGTCCCACTTCTTCTTTCTTTGTTTTCTTCTTATTTATATGGCTATAGCACCTTTTACTATTTGTTTTAATTCCCTTTGCAAGCTCCAACTCTACATGGCTTTTAGCCTTTCTCACTTTATCCCGACATGTTCTAACCTCAATAAGGTAGCTTTCCTTGCTGATCCCTCCCATCTTCCACACGCTGTATACTTTCTGCTTTGTCCTAATCACCTCTCTGAGATGCTTGCTTATCCAGCTTGGTCTACAAGTCCTGCCTATGAATTTTTTCCCCTTTCTTGGGATGCAGGCTTCTGACAGCTTCTGCAACTTTGACTTGCAGGAATCCCAGGCCTCCTCTGCCTTTAGATCCATAAGTTCTTCAGTCCAATCCACTTCCCTAACTAATGTCCTTCATTTTTTTAAAGTTAGCCCTTTTGAAATCAAAAACCCTACTCACAGATCTATTTTTTGTTATCCTTCCCTTCAGGTTAAGGTGAATTAGCTCATGATCACTGGAACCAAGGGTGTCCCCTACAACCATTTCTTCTAGGAGGTTCTCACAACTTACCAAAACCAAATCTAAAATGACATCCCCAGTTGTTGGTTCAGCAACTACTTGATGAAGGAATTCATCAGCTATCGCATCTATTAAAATCTGAGCCCTATTATTATTATTACTAGCACTTGTCCTCCAGTCTATATCTGGGAAGTTAAAGTCTCCCATGAGCTCACAGTTCCCATGAGTATTTACTTCATTAAAAACATTAAAGAGGGCAACAGTGGAAGAAAACATGAGTTTTTCATTGTGTCCTCCACCGCTTGGGTCACCACCACTGCTGCCTCTGTGTCTGCCTTTCCCTTCTCACCTCAGTCCTTCTCCTCCAGCAGAACTCCCCCTCAACCTCCCCTGTCTCCAGCTCTGTTGGCTGGCTCCTCTGCCGCTGCAGCCACCTACACTCCTTCCGGCCAGATGAGGGATTTCAAAACGTTCTGAAGAGTGCGCAGAAATGGGTAGAGGAGTTTCACACTGAAGCTATTTCCCCACCCATTCAAGAATACAAGAGTCACCAAAGAGGACGACATTTTGTATATGAGGCACGGGATAATCTCATAAGAGACCCCAAACAACAATTCAAAGCTGAATTCTTTAACCGGGTGCTAGACTGTGCGATACAATCAGTTGCAGAATGTTTCATGCAGCTCAAGGATCACAGCAGCATATTTGGGATGTTGTAGGATGTTCCCAAACTCCTCACTGTACCTGAAGAAGACCTAAACCAGCAATGCAGGGCACTAGAGACCCTGTTGACACATGATGACATGTGTGATATTGATGCAAGTGATATAGGTGATGAACTGAAAGCCCTTTTCAGATACATTCAACAGGATCAACTCCAAAGGCTGTTCTGGAATATGCATGCACAAATAAGATGACCACCATCTTTCCAAATTATTTTGTTGCTCTGTGCATATTTCTAACACTTCCTGTAACAGCTGCCAGTGGAGAACACAGCTTCTCCAAGCTGAAATTAGTAAAAACACATCTATGCTCCACAATGACCCAGGAGAGGCTAGTCAGCCTTGCAACCATCTCAATAGAGTATGAGTTGGCCCAGACTGTGGACCTTCAGGAAGCAGAAGCAGTTCAAATCTCTGCAACCAAGAAGGCACGGAAGCACCACTTTGATTATTCAAACATCAAAATGCCAGTGTTAACTTTCAAATGCCTGAACAGCAAATGTAACTTTTCTTGTCTGCATAATAAAGTGTACTGACAATTTTTGAACAAGGCATTTAAAGTTGTTAGTTCTCCTTTATTGGGGTAGGTAGCAGAGCAGTACCATGGGCGGAGTAGAACAGAAAGTAGGCAGAATTGAGACCTTTCAAAGTTTTGGCCCAAGCAAGGGGGCTTGGGGGTGTCATTTGAGCTCCCCGCCTGATAGGGTGACCAGACAGCAAATGTGAAAAATCAGGAGAGGGGGTGGGGGGTAATAGGAACCCATATAAGAAAAAGACCCAAAAGTCGGCACTGGCCCTATAAAGTTGGGACATCTGGTCACCCTAATGCCTGAGGTGCCAAAATGTTGTGGGCCGGCCCTGCCGGCAGGTGCAGTGTATTGAATAAAACAAACACATACAAAACAGGATGTGATTGAAGAGAATTAGTCATTAAATTACTTATTTCTTTTCTGTTTATCTTGATGGAGGTATTAAATCAGGAATCACAGACTCTGCAAGCCCCAAAGCTGTGGGAGAAAGGTGGCATAAATCCCGAGTTGGAATTAGACTTTCAACAAACCAGAGAGCCGGAGGAGACAGACCTTCCCCAAGACAATGTCCTCTTATCGCCCTTTGTTCTGTAGTGGCAGTGAACATGGTTAGAAGAGATTGGCACTGCCAGGTGTGAATGGGGCTTGTGAGAGTGAAGTATTTTCATTGTATTCTGCAGATAATATTGCTCAGATTCAAAAGGAGATGCCGAGTTAACTCAAGCTACACCTTATGCATTGCCCTAACTCGACTCCTGTCCACATAGAAAAACCCTAAAGATGTGCTGCTTATAACTCAAGTGAGCTGGCCCCTCGGGGCACAGGCTAAAGCCTAAGTTAGCACAACTCACCAGCTAACATGATCTTTCTGTAGTATGGATGCAAGCTAGCTGCACTTGAGTGCTTCTAATTCGCCAATGCCTTCCCACTCTTCCCCCTGTGTCCCAAGAAAGGACAGACAAGTTCTCCCACCATCCACTGGGGAAGAATCCATACAGTGGCTCAGCTCACTGCTGTGCAAAGAGCCTTAGGATGAGCTCCTAAAAGTCTGAGTGCCCCACCTGAGTGAGTGCAGTGCCAGTCTGGACACAGCAGGACCTTTGTTTATTCACAGTGTGGCTCTTCTCATGTGAGAGAGGCTGATTCAAGCCCAGTAATTGAGTGTAGAAAACTCAAGTTAACTCTGCAGTGAAGACAAAGCCTCAGCTCTTTCGGCTGACAGGGATCTATTCTACCACAGTGGTTCTCAACTGGGGGGGTCTGTGGCCCTGTGGGTGACGGGTGTCACAAGCAGGCTTAAGAGGATCTGCCCAAATAAACCAGAGAGCATGGCTGGCCTTAGACTCGGAGGCTTCTCTATCAAGCCTTAAAACCCACAGATTGTGTTAATCACTCCTATTTATGGACCAGGCGATTCCACAGGCTACTGCCCACTACCTCCAACTGTAACACAAACTTTAACTGTGACATCAGCAACATTAACATGAGCTTTCTAGAAACGTGAAGATACATGATCTATTCTTTTTGTGTGGGGGAAGTATGAATTCAGAGTTAAGGTTTTGTGTTGCAGTTCAAGCTAAAGGCATTTTTTTGTGTGTACTGTATTTCTTTATAGGGTTGCCTCTCGGTCCAAGTGCTTAGCAGTATTTGGGGCCTCTCCAGGTTGTTTCCATTAAGAGGAGAAATTGATTATAAATGTCCCATATTTCTTGGTACAATCTTGTTTACTTAAGAAGAAGGTGCACACAGTTCTGTTTCCCTGAACACAGTAGAAATGCAAACTTGCTTATAGCCAGTCCTGCGCCCTAACAAAGGGCTTTTTCTTGGCTTCCTCCACAGCCACATTACCAAGGCTTCTCTGGGTTTCTGCTGGCTTCCTTATTCCTTTCGATAGTTATCTGCAACATAAATCCATTCCCCAGCCCCTGCATTTTTGCAATCAGTCCTAGGGTTCTCCTCAGCCTGCTTGTCTCACCTACTACTCAGGCCTTGCCATGCTGGTCCATGCCTTGGGTGGTGGGTTCTGTTGTTTTTGCTCCCACTAAACCATGGGGTATTTAATTGCTCCCATATTTAGCCTAACTGAAAGGGTGCGTTGTCCACACCTGAACTTCAAAGGTGGCTATCAATGGACGGGATATATTTGACCTCCTTGTAGGAGGTGGAAAGAAGAAGAAACTGCAGTCGTAGGTGGGGAGGGAGAAAGAGCACAGATCCTAGCTCAGCTGCAAAGGCCTCCTTTGCCTTTCACAAAGATCATCAGTGCTGGGATCCCCAGTGATTGAACTAAGGATCTCTTGTACCATGGGCCAATCATCAGGGAGAGAACTCCTGACTAAGGATGCATGACATTAATGGGGGGGGGGGACATTTACAGAGGTTATAGCTGCCCCCACCATTCCTTCTCTCCCATGTTCCTCCCAGATATTCCTGCTCCCCCAGTCCTTCCATAGCATAGGCCAGAAGGGCCTCTCCTTGCCCCCCCAGTAACCTGCCTTTGCAGCTGGGGAGGTGTCCCATCAGCACTGGCTCCTCAGAGCAGGACATCCCTTCCCGCAAGCCGCAGGAGAAGCTCTCGGAGAGCAGAACTGGCACCTGAGCTCTGGAAACCGCTTCAGGGACAAGTTTCCTCTCTCTCAATTTGACAAGGGGCAGGAAGAAGAGGCATAAATCCCTGGAGCTGTGTCGAGAGCTGGAGGAAAGGACTGTGTGTCCATGGCTGAAGGTGGGAGGGGAATGGATGGAGATGTGGTTCTCTGCTCTCTCACACGGAACGTGTCAGCCAGCACAGCTGAGCCATCGTGGGGTTCTGTTAATTTTCTGCTGTTAGATGCCTGCCCTAAATTACTGCCTCCCATCTGAATGAAGGCAAAGCAAGAGGGGCACTGTGCCCTCACCCTTGACTGGACTTAGGGGATGTCTTCACCACCAAGCGTGGCAACGCTTTAATGTGGCTGTGTAGTCGCAGCACCAGCGCTGGGAAAGAGCTCTCCCAGTACTGTAAAAAAACCCACCCTGACCAGGGGAGTAGCTGCCAGTGCTGGGAGCATTTCCCCACCCCCGTGTCCCACCCAGCTACCAAGTGGCGGGAACTTTTACCAGCAGCAGAGGGTGGGGAACCCTGGTGGGCCAGCTTATATTCCATCTTAGTTCTGTTGAAGACTTGCCACTTTTAGGTCTGTAATCGAGTGACCAGAGAGATTGAAGTGTTCTCCAACCAGTTTTTGAATGTTATAATTCTTGACATCTGATTTGTGTCCATTTATTCTTTTACCTAGAGACTGTCCAGTTTGGCCAATGTACATGGCAGAGGGGCATTGCTGGCACATATCACATTGGTAGATGTGCAGATAAACGAGCCTCTGATAGTGTGGCTGATGTGATTAGGCCCTATGATGGTGTCCCCTGAATAGATATGTGGACACAGTTGGCAACGGGCTTTGTTGCAAGGATAGGTTCCTGGGTTAGTGGTTCTGTGGTGTGGTGTGTGGTTGCTGGTGAGTATTTGCCTCAGGTTGGGGGGCTGTCTGTAGGCAAGGACTGGCCTGTCTCCCAAGATTTGTGAGAATGATAGGTCGTCCCTCAGGATAGGTTGTAGATCCTTGCTGATGCGTTGGAGAGGTTTTAGTTGGGGGCTGAAGATGATGGCTAGTGGCGTTCTGTTATTTTCCTCATTGGGCCTGTCCTGTAGTAGGTGAATTCTGGGTACTCTTCTGTCTCTGTCAATTTGTTTCTTCGCTTCAGCAGGTGGGTATTGTAGTTGTAAGAATGCTTGATAGAGATCTTGTAGGTTTTTGTCCCTGTCTGAGGGGTTGGAGCAAATGCAGTTGTATCGTAGAGCTTGGCTATAGACAATGGATCGTGTGGTATGGTCTGGGTGAAAGCTGGAGGCATGTAGGTAGGAGCGGTCAGTAGGTTTCTGGTATAGGGTGGTGTTTATGTGACCATCGCTTATTAGCACCGTAGTGTCCAGGAAGTGGATCTCTTGTGTGGACTGGTCCAGGCTGAGGTTGATGGTGGGATGGAAATTGTTGAAATCATGGTGGAATTCCTCAAAGGCTACTTTCCCATGGGTCCAGATGATGAAGATGTCATCAATATAGCGCAAGTAGAGTAGGGGCAATAGGGGACGAGAGCTGAGGAAGCATTGTTCTAAGTCAGCCATAAAAATGTTTGCATACTGAGGGGCCATGCGGGTACCCATAGCAGTGCCGCTGATCTGAAGGTATACATTGTCCCCAAATGTGAAATAGTTATGGGTGAGGACAAAGTCACAAAGTTCAGCCACCAGGTTGGCCGTGACATTATTGGGGATAATGTTCCTGACAGCTTGTAGTCCATCTTTGTGTGGAATGTTGGTGTTGAGGGCTTCTACATCCATAGTGGCCAGGATGGTGTTATCAGGAAGATCACCGATGGATTGTAGTTTCCTCAGGAAGTCAGTGGTGTCTCGAAGATAGCTGGGAGTGCTGGTAGCGTAGGGCCTGAGGAGGGAGACTACATAGCCAGACAATCCTGCTGTCAGGGTGCCAATGACTCAGATGATGGGGCATCCAGGATTTCCAGGTTTATGGATCTTGGGTAGCAAATAGAATAGCCCTGGTCGGAGTTCCAGGGGTGTGTCTATGCGGATTTGTTCTTGTGCTTTTTCAGGGAGTTTCTTGAGCAAATGGTGTAGTTTCTTTTGGTAACTCTCAGTGGGATCAGAGGGTAATGGCTCGTAGAAAGTGGTGTTGGAGAGCTGCCGGGCAGCCTCTTGTTCATATGCTGACCTATTCATGATGACAACAGCACCTCCTTTGTCAGCCTTTTTGACTATGCTGTCAGAGTTGTTTCTGAGGCTGTGGATGGCATTGTGTTCTGCACAGCTGAGGTTATGGGGCAAGTGATGCTGCTTTTCAACAATTTCAGCCCATGCACGTCAGCGGAAGCACTCTGTGTAGAAATCCAGTCTCTTGTTTCGACCTTCAGGAGGAGTCCACCTAGAATCCTTCTTTTTGTAGTGTTGGTAGGAAGGTCTCTGTGGATTAGTATGTTGTTCAGAGGTGTGTTGGAAATATTCCTTGAGTCGGAGACGTTGAAAATAGGATTCTAGGTCACCGCAGAACTGTATGATGTTCGTGGGGGTGGAGGGGCAGAAGGAGAGGCCCCGAGATAGGACAGAGTCTTCTGCTGGGCTAAGAGTATAATTGGATAGATTAACAATATTGCTGGGTGGGTTAAGGGAACCATTGCTGTGGCCCCTTGTGGCATGTAGTAGTTTAGATAGTTTAGTGTCCTTTTTCTTTTGTAGAGAAGCAAAGTGTGTGTTGTAAATGGCTAGTCTAGTTTTTGTAAATTCCAGCCACGAGGAAGTTTGTGTGGAGGGTTGTTTTTTTATGAGAGTATCCAGTTCTGAGAGCTCATTCTTAATCTTTCCCTGTTTGCTGTAAAGGATGTTGATCAGGTGCTTCCGCAGTTTCTTTGAGAGCGTGTGGCACAAGCTGTCAGCATAGTCTGTGTGGTATGTAGATTGTAATGGATTTTTTACCTTCAGTCCTTTTGGTATGATGTCCATCTGTCTGCATTTGGAAAGGAAGATGATGCCTGTCTGTATCTGTACGAGTTTTTTCATGAATTTCCGATCTTCCAGTTTTGGACAGTTAAGATAGCGACCCTCATGTCTGTGATTGCGTGACCAGAGAGATGGAAGTGTTCTCCGACTGGTTTATGAATGTTATAATTCTTGACATCTGATTTGTGTCCATTTATTCTTTTACGTAGAGACTGTCCGGTTTGGCCAATGTACATGGCAGAGGGGCATTGCTGGCACATGATGGCATATATCATATTGGTGGATGTGCAGGTGAAGGAGCCTCTGATAGTGTGGCTGATGTGATTAGGCCCTTTGATGGTGTTCCCTGAATAGATATGTGGTAGATTGCGTGACCAGAGATCAGATATCACCATCGGCCCTTTACATGCTCCTCCTCCCACTGTCCTGTCCCTGCTTTGCCCCTTCACCCCCACAAGTCCTGCTGCTCCTCCATATCACCACCCCCCCCCCCCCGCACACACACACACAGCAGGACATATCCCACTCCCAGCGCTGTGCGGAGAACCAGCTCCTGTTTGGAGCACTGCACTTATTAACAGTCTGGCCGGCAGACTCCTTCCTTCCCCCACTGCCTCTGGCTGGGCCAGCACCCTGGGAAAGCCCAAGACCCTCCGGCCCGGGCCACTGGCCAGGAGGAGCCGAGCCCTCCGTGTGTCAAAGCCCTGGGCAATGCATGCATGGGGAAGCCGCTAAGCTCTGGACTGGGGTGGGAAACAATTTCCAGCCTGTTCCCAACCTGACCCTGCAGGCTTCACAGCAGCCCCCGGACAGGGGTTTAGTGCCCTCTTTGCCCTGCGGTCCAGCCCCCAAGGAGCGTGGGGCTGCTCTGTCCCCTAGGCACCCTCCCCTGCTGAGCTACCTCTCTGGCCGGGTTCTCTGAAGCCTCTGCAATCAGGTTACCTGGGCCCTGGTGCACAGTGCATTCTTAAGGCTTAACCCCTTCCTTCCCACGCTGTAGCCGGGGGGGACAGAAGGCATCTAGGTTATGTTGGTGGCCAGCAGAAGCATGGAGGTCTTAGCTGATTTATGTTACTGTGTGGGCAGGAAGGGACAAGCTGCTTCCAGCCACGGTGGGGGTGGGGGGAACAAGATGAGAATAGCTCTGCAAAGACGAGGGCCAGGTCATCATTTCCTCTCTACTCCTCCCCTGTGGCTGGAAGCAGCTCCTATCCCTTCCCTCCTGCACAGTGCCAATAGGCTGCTGGTGGCCACATGCCACATTTTGGTATAAGCCCTGGCAGAAATGGGGGGAGGCATGTGACCCTGCGTGCCCCCATCCATGTGTTGCCTTGGTAAGATGTGGCACCAGGTACCAGGAGAGGCAGGTCTGACCCGGGGGCCCAGCCAGGCATGGAGGGCAAAGAGCACCAGGCAGGGAAAGGGTCGAGTCCGTCAGTCACACACACATACACCCGTGTGAGAGAGGTGTATGGGCGTGTGTGTGCGTCACCTCACCCTGCAGGCGTGGGAAGGTGTGTGTGGGGGGGTGTCACACACCCCTAAATGTGAACCCTAAAGCCTTAAAGATAAGAAGATAAATAAAAAGAATCCAACTAGGCAGTATTTCTTTTTAATGGAGGCTCAGTCAACTTGATGCTAATTTGAATGTTTGTACTGCATAGTTCTGACTGATTGCCAGTGAACTCACGAGTAATTTTACGAGGTGTTCATATCCAGCATAGGGAAATATGGTCACCCTAATTATAAAACACACCACCATGTTGGGCTCTCTGCCCTATTTTCTGACAGTCTGCCCTGAGATTGGCACTCACAGTTGTGAGCCACTCCAGACAGCATGAAATTAGGAGAACCTGGTATAGGGGGAAGGGGGCACATAGCACCCCTAGCATGGAGGGAAGTTGGGAATGGGGGGCAGACAGAGCTCCTGGCCTGAGAGTGAAGGGAGGCCCTGGTTTAGAGGGAGGGAGTAATAGGGGGCACACAGAGCTCCTGGTGGGGGGAAGATTAGGGAAGTCTGGTATGGAGGGAGTGAAGGAAAATGGGGGGGGGGTAGGGGAATGGGAGCACATTCAGAACCCCTGCTATTGGGGGAGGAATGGGGGGAGTGAGGAATGGGGTACACAAAGCCCCTGGTATGGGGGGAATGGGAGTCACACAGAGCTGCTGTCATTGGAGGGGGAAACGGGGGGTAGTATGGGAGGAGGAGGGACTTTGGGGGGCACAGAGAGCCCCTGAAATAGAGGGGCATGGGAGCGTGGCATGCAGGAAGCTTGTGCGAGGGATGTGAGGGAATGGAGGGATGTGAGGATCCTCTGGGGTGTGAAATAAGTTCACCCGACAGTAGCAACTTAGTGTGTGACCCCCTTCGACACATACACTAAACCCAGAACATAAAGTTTGCAACATCAGCCTTATCCACAGGCCTGTGTCGGGGTACTGATATGGCAGGATGTAAGAGGCTGCACAGGGTGACTGTTGAAAAAAATGAGAAAACTGAATGAGATGATGGGGCTGGCTGCCTAGACAGGGAAAGGTACTTGGACAGAGCAGTGCTGGGGAAGGTCAGGGGGAGCTAGGGTAGCTCTGGCCTGACCAACTCCCAGGCTGAGGGCCTGATACAGGGCCTTGAGGAGGTATTAGGGCTGCAGAGGGGCAGCCAGGGGAGGAAGAGGCAGCAGATCCACCCCCTTACTGATGATGAGTGGCCAGTTCAGACTGCAGTTTGCCCCTGAGGGAAGGGGGCTAGGTGAAGAACGGCAGTGGGTCACTGAGGCGAGTGGTGGGATTAGGGGTAGCCAGTTCCCTGGAGGGGCAGCACCCAGAGAGTGGGGCACCGCCAGAGGGCAGTACCCCAGGAAAGTGCACCATGGTCTGGGAGGGATGTAGGGCCTAATGTGGTGGAGCTTGGAAAAGGGCAGGTAATTGTGGGCAAGACACCACCTGCAGAGGATGCTCCTGAGTGGCGAGAGCTAATGCCCTAGCCTGGCCAGCCTCGTATCTACCTCACAGTCTGTGTGAGAATCTAAAGAGATCCCCTCCCCCAACGAAGCGTCTGTGTTATGCAGTGGACGCTTATGGTAAGTCAGACATTTCAATAAGTATTCTGGGGAGAGCCGCTGGCCGGTGTCCCTCTGGGTTGACAGAAAATTGGCAGAAGAGAAGAAGTCACATCCCTAAAGAGCGCACATCATCCCCCTCTCCTGTGACCCTTGGCACCATCACAGGCTCTATTTGTATCCAGTCGTGAACCAAGAAGAAACTGAAAGGGTTTGAGCTCAGGTTCAGACTGTCCTTCATCAGAGAGCATGACTCGCAGGGCAAGAGCAGCTGCTTCGGGACACCGATATCTTTCTGCTCTCCTCCAGCTCCCAGGGACGTGCTCCCAGCCAGGAAGCTGGTATGGCAGGGCCAGGTCACTACTGAGCTGTGACTGAGAAAGGCCAAGAAACAAAACAGATCATAGCTAGAGACATAAAGGGTGACAAGAAAACATTCTACAACTACGTTAGAAGCAAGAGGAAGATCAAGGACAGGGTAGGCCCATTACTCAATGAAGAGGAAAAAAACAATAACAGAAAATGTGGAAATGGCAGCGGTGCTTAATGACTTCTTTGTTTCAGTGTTCAAGAAGAGGGTTAGTGGTAATTGGACATCTAGTATACTGAATGCCAGTGAAAGTGAGGTGGGATCCGAGGATAAAATAGGAAAAGAACAAGTAAAAAATTATTTAGACCAGTTAGATGTCTTCAGGTCACCAGGGCCTGATGAAATGCATCCTAGAATACTCAAGAAGCTGACTGAGGAGATATCTGAGCCATTAGTGATTATCTTTGAAAAGTCATGGAAAACGGGAGAGATTTCAGAAGACTTGAAAAGGGCATCTATAAAAAGGGAAATAAGGACAACCTGGGGAAATACAGACCAGTCAGCTTAACTTCTGTACCTGGAAAGATAATGGAGCAAATAATTAAGCTCTAAATTTGCAAACATCTGGAAGATAATAAGGTGATAAGTAATAGTCAGCATGGATTTGTCAAGAACAAATCCTGTCAAACCAACCTGATAGCTTTCTTTGACAGGGTAACGAGCCTTGTGGATGGGGAGAAGCAGTAGATGTGGTATATGTTGACGGTAGTAAGGCTTTTGATGCAGTCTCACATGACCTTCTCATAAACAAACTAACTAGGGAAAGACAACTTAGATGGAGTTACTATAAGATGCGTGCAAAACTGGTGGAAAACCATTCCCAGAGAGTAGCTATCAATGGCTAACTTCCTGTCAGGGTGGTTAAGCACTGAAATAAATTGCCTGTGGGGTTCTGGAATCTCCATCAGTGGAGATTTTTTAGAGTAGGTTAAACAAACACCTGTCTGGGATGATCTAGATAATGCTTAGTCATGCCATGAGTGCAGGGGACTGGATTAGATCAGTGGTTCTCAGCCGGGGGTCAGTGAGCCCTTTCAGGGGGGCCGCAGAGCCCCACGGCTGAAACCTGGAGCCCCAGTGCTGAAGCCTGGGGGCCCCCCTTCCTCCTAAGCCAGGAGCAGTGCAGGTCTGAAGCCAGTGGGCCCCCTGCCCTAGTTAGGAGCAGCGCGGGGCTGAAGCCCGTGGTGCCCTCCCCATGCCCCCCAAGCCGTGAGTGTCGCAGCCAGAAGCTAGGTGAGGCTGAAGCTGGCAGGGTCCCCACATCCCCTCCAAGCCAGGAGCAACGCGGTGCTCGAGCCAGCAAACCTCCCCTCCCCCACAAGCCAGGAGCAGCAGGGAGGCTGAAGCCGGGAGTCCCAGTGCCTTGCCCCTGAAGCTGGGCATTGCACTGGAAGCCCCCCTGCATGCATACAGCCCATAGCTACCCCCTGCCCATACACAGCCCTTAGCTATTCCCTCCCTGCACCGTGAGCTACTCCCCTCATTTCACACAGCCCCTAAATAACCTCCTGCCCGCACCTGAGCGGTTTTCAAACTTTTTGAACTGAGTCCCCCCTTTCAGTTATATTTTTGGTTGCATCCCCCCAGAGCCCAGACTAGCTGGGTGACCTCCTGAGTGAGACAGGGGGTGGAGATGGCACATCCTTCCTGCACCCTGCTGTGTGGAGCTGGAATGAGCCCTGCCAGGCCTTCCTCCCCCCAACCCCCCCAAAAATAGAAGTAAAACTATGCCTATGCCCAAGTGTGTCCCCCTGGCCTGGAGCCCATGTTTCCCCGCTGCTGGGCGCTGTTGTTTTTATAGGATGTTGAATGGGGCCTCAGCAAGAAAAAGGTTGAGAACCCCTGGATTTGATGATCTCTCAAGGTCCCTTCCAGTCCTATGATTCTATGTGGAAAGGAAAAATTTCTGGAGGCCGATCAGAGTGCAGTAATGCAACACCTCGTTCAGACTGACGCTGGGGCGTTTCAGCCGAGACGCACCAAGCGTTATGCTTCTGGTGGAGGTGGATTAGCAGGGGCACTCCCGCTACAAAGTCCAGGTGCTCTACGTGCCTTGCCAGTGTGGATGCGTCGTGAGTTAGGGTGCCTGGGGCTGCTTTAATGCACTCTAACTCACAAGTGTAGCCAAGTCCTTAGTGATTTTCAGCTATTAGGCTGGGCAGAAATGCTGTCCTGCCACAAGTAATTGTCAGCTCTTTTGAGCACTTAAAATAACAAAAGGCCCTATCTTCTGAACAGTGGGGAGAAACAGGTTAAACCAGACCAGGGACCCTTAGGGAGAGTTCACTCCTCCTGGCAGAGATACCTCTCCTCACCCCTCTTACCTTCACAGGAGTCAGGCATTCGAGCACCTGGCTTAATGAGTCCTTTCAGCTGTGGGTGACCCCTCATTTGAGACAGGTTAAGCACAGTTCTGCTCCCCTTTACTCATACAATAAATACAACAACACTGACAACAGCATTTCACTACCCCTTCATTCAGTACTAAAGTGATTTGTAACCCAACACAAGTCAATATTGATCACTTTGAGCAACACCTCTATATCTGATGGATATCTAGGCAGAGTAGGTGAGTTCATGTAAATACAATTTCCTCCTAAAGTCTCTCCCGCTAACAGCTAGTTGTCATGGGAGAACTCATTCGGACCCTGTTTACATAGTTATGTTAGGAAGAAGCTTCTCCTCTAAAAACGTTTCTATACAATTTCCATTAGATGGTTTCTTGCACCTCCCACTGAGACATTTTGTAATGGCCACTGTCAGAGACAGGATGGATCACTGGTTTGATCCAGTACAGCAGGGAGATGAGATACCGAGCTAGATGGCCTTTAGGTCTGATCCAATACAGCAAGGATGTGGGATACTAGGCTATATGGGTGATTGGTCTGATCCAGTACTGCAGAGAGGTGGGGATACCAGGCTAGATGGGCTGTTATTCTGGTTCAGCAAGGACACAGGGATACACGGACTATCAGTTTGCTTTGGTATGGCTGTTCCTGTGCAGCAGCCTTGCACTAACTGGAAGATGTGACCTGCAATTGATTTTTTGTTTTTAGTTTTCAATTTAAAAAACGGTACAGGCTGTCAGATTTGTTCATATTCCGTTTTTTTTTTAATTAAGGGTTTTGTTTTGTTGAAGTGTATCCTATTTAAAGAGACTCTTGGCATGTCTATTATTTCATGTAAAATGCTTCCTTTAGGCTCTTCAGCGCCTGCTCTTTCATTATATTTTTCCAGTCTCCTGGAAGTTCTGCTGCTTTAGCACCATACGCTCTAGCTAACTGGTCATTGAATGATTTGAAAACAAATTTCCGGAAATCAGAAGCATCAATGCTGGGATCAGGCTGAATGCGCCAGTCTGGGTAGTAATGGCGGTAATCTTTGTAGGGATGAAATTTCCCATCTGCGGCTGCAGTTCGGAATTCACGATTGGAAACCACATCAGAGGAGCATATGGAATGCTCAAGCTTTTGTGAATCACAATCCCTGAAGTTCCCTAACCCTTTGGGTCGATGGACTGATACAAAATGCTCTTTATGGTCAGTGCCTCCTGCTTCACAGGGGGCTTCACAGAACGGACACTGCTTCCCACAGCCAAACACTCGCTTGAAGATCTCATCCTGGGGTTTCACTGGCAGGCTGGAGAGTTTGGTCTCAAGTTCCAAATGATTAAACTGGGTTAAGATTTGTTGTTCCAGCTCCAGAAGGAAGATTTCAATGTTACCAGAAAGCTGCTCAATTTTTGCTGTGGTTTTAAACTGTACTCCAACTAAGCTATTGCTGGAAATGGCCAGGTCCTGCTGCAGCTCTTTGCAAAAGCTGTCTAAAAAGGCAGAAACTGTGTTATTGTTTTTATTTATGGAGTTTTTCAGAACTCCCTTGATTTTATTTATTATTCCGGATAGAATCCCTTTCTCCAAATCTCTCAAACTTGCCTTCCCTCCATAGTGGTCTATCAGACATCTCTGTATCCAGGATTTGACAAACTCTTCATAGTTACTTATGTATTTCACATAGTTGCCAAAGTTCATCTCTTCCAGCAGCTTCTTTAGCAAAAAGAACTGAAAGAAGCTTCGGCTGGCGTATTCAAGGGCCTGTTCACTGCTGAGAATATTGTCAACTATTTCTAGTCCGAGCCTTTTGTTGACATAACCCACCAGGGCAGGTTTGAGACACTGATCACAGAAATTCCTCACCCTTGTTTGGCTCTCTTTCTTTTCCAAATAGAGATCAGTAAATATGGAGAAATAATGAGGTTTCAGCTTCTCCAGACGTTGCTGAGGATCGTTTTCTTTGATAAAATCTTCATGCATCTTCTGAAATGCCCAAGCTGCTTCCCCCAAACGTGACGCTTCAGGTCAACTTCAAACAAAGGAGAAGTGTGAAGTTTCTCAATCTCCTCCTCTTTTAACCTCTCATTAACCATATGCAGCAGTTCTCCACAATAGGTTTCATCATAGTCTGTTTTGGATTTAACTTTTTCTTCAATGTATTTCTTGCATTCAGTCATTAAAGATAGAGCAAGCTCTTCAGTTTTACAGTAACATTCCTGTGAGAAGTATTCTACAACTGCTCTGGTCCATTTTAGGTTTAAGTATTCCTTCTTCATTGTGAAAGACTTCATTCTATAATCCAGCAGGCTTTTTGCATGTTGCAGTATCTGTCTGACAGCACCCGCTCTGTGCTTCAGATCCTTTCTCAGCTGGAGATCCATATCTTGAACAACTTGACATTTCTGTAAAGTACAGAGCGTTAACTCTGACAAGGTTTCTCGTCACATCGTTTCAAATTCTTTCTTCAGTTTCTCATGGTCGAGTTTATCTTCTCTGTTTCGGCATTCAGCCAAGAGTCTGGCAACTTCCCCTTCAATTTTCTGCTTGTACCCAGACTGGATATTGTCTATCTTGCGCTGTCCTCTTCGTATTCGAATTGCTTCCTCACAGTTACTGGTTGAATAATTTTCAAGTTCTCTTTTGAGGCTATTCGTGCTCCTTTTGAAATCTTCTCTGTACTTTTCTATCAGGTTCAAATTTGGAGCTTCACCTTTCAAATACTGTTCTAAGTTATTCAAGAGCTTCTGTTCTCCCTGCTGTAGTTTCCCTTGTGCTTCCATTTTTAAGCTGTGAAAGAGATCACCCTCTAGTGTCTCTGGCAGCTGATTCTAGATAAAAGTTTCTTTTTCAGATATCCAGAGATACATCTCCTTGCGGAAACCCCATTGCCATTCAGAATACTTCACAGACAGCAGGTTATAGGCTTCAGCTACAAGGCTGTTTCTAAAGCTAAAGATGAAGTTCTCATGTTTCACTGACTTCCACAAGCTCTTCAACCATACAATAAAATCAGGAATATCCTTTCCAGCTCTTTTCCGTGAACGGTTCTCTATGAATTCAAACAGTTATTTCTTTAGCTTTCACACCCTCTCACTGTATCCAGTGTTTACGGGAGCCATGGGAGGGACTTCATGCCACAAGCCAGGTATGTACCAATTGTGTTTTTCTGGGTCATACTCCATAATATCAGAAAATGTCATTTCCCTGCTTTGCTTTTCCATCCTTGCTGCAGCTTTGGTCATTTCATTCAGCTGCTCCAGGAGGTGTTTCCTGTCCCTCATATTTTGAACATGAGCAGACACATCACTGACGTTCTGGTGCACAAACTGGCAGTTTGGCTGTTTTCCTATTTCCTCCATTCTGAGAAATGCCTGGACCACAATTTGCAGAACATCCTTCATTTCTGTGGCATTCTCCATGGCCATGTTAACGATGGTGACGTCACTCAGTCCAATCACCAGGGTGGCCAGCTCATTGTCATGTTGATAACTGTCTTCCAGTGCTGTTAGTTCAGGGGCCTTCAGACCTTCAGTGTCTATCACCAGGATGAAATCACAGCCAAGCGGCTCCTGAACAGCTTCTGTAACTTTAATGAGCGTCATGAAGTCTCCTCGCGCACTTCGACCGCTACTCACTGCAAACTGCAGGCCGAATATGGTGTTGAGAGGATGGATTTCCCAGTGCTCTGCACTCTCAGCACTGTTATAACCACCATTCTGGATCTATCCCCTAGCCTGATATGGAGATGAGTTAGAACCTCTACTACCCAGTTCATGGGGATGTTGGAGGCATCTCCATCGGTCAGCTAAACAGGAAACCCTTCCAGCATCAGGTCAGCTGCTATGCATGGGAGACGGGTGAAATGTCTTTGGCTTTCTTCCATTTTCCCTTCTTTAACCATTGAGCATTCAGCTTCATAGAACTGCCCCAACTCACGCATGAAATACTCCACCCCCAAGGAACTATCAGATATTAATTCATCTAATTCCTCCAGCTGTTTTTGGTCCACTCCTGGAGTTTCACATTTCTCTTTATAGTCCGCCCGCATTTTAGAAAGATTCGCCTCGCAATATTATCCAGGATAAATTTCATCCATTTCAGAAAGTAATGTTTCTCCACTGGCTTCAGCTGTACTATTCCCTTGATGAACTTAGTCAAACCATTCGTACGGTCACACTGATTCTGCTGTCTGCGTATCTCTAACCATTTCTGTTTCAGTGCAGATTTATAGTCTTCAATGGCCATGACCCCTTGCCTTTTCATTCGGCACATCTCTTCTTCCACTTTAGCCAAGTTTTTCCATAGGTCTCCTTGCAGGCTCAGCATTTCCCTTTTGTATTTTGCCCCATCTCTTATTTCTGCAGTGATTTCTTCAGTATATTTGCTCACACATTGACATGCCTGACAGTCCTCATTCACCAGGATTCCTAGGTCAGGTGCCGTCACAGCCATGGCTTCCAAACTCACTGTCTTCAGAGATGAATTCACTATGGTTCCTATGGTGGACTGCACCTTTTTCACAAATCCTGCATTATTCATGGTACGATCTTTCACCAGTAGCTGTGATTTGCTCAGCTTCAACACTGAGGACAGCTTATTAAGGAATCCCAGAGTTTCTTTGGGTTTCTTATTCTTGTAGTTGAGGATGAAGTAATATTTAGAGCTGGATTCTTTCCAAGATGATATCAGTGCCTATTCTCTCTCACCGATGCTCTCGGTAACTATGAACACTGCGGAGGAGACCTCTGTTCAAAAGCTAAACTGTAGCCAGTGGGACTCAATGTCTCCACGCAGATTTGTAACTGCAATGGGTTCTGGGAAAAGATCAGAATTTTCCATCCCCCCAGGGAAATACCAGGCAATCTCAACCAGCCCATCTGCGATTTTCCGAAGGAAGTTCCCAGACTCCATGTCCCGCACTGATAAAGAAATCGTGGTGCTGCTGGGAGGGGCTGAGAACCTCATTGAGGAGGTGGGACTTGGAGAAGCTGCAGCTCCCCATCCACACAAAAGAAATGGTTGGCATTGACGTGAGCATCAAGCTCTCCTCTCTGAACCCTCTGTTCTCTGCCAGGGAGTGCGGCCTCCACTTCCGCACAATGTCCCTCATGGCCCACAGTATTAGGGTGCACTTGGGGGTGTCAAGGGTGAGTAGCAGCAGAGGAAAGGCAAACTGGCACATGGACATTTTGGACAGGATCTCCTGCTTTAGGAAGCTGTCTGAGCAAAGCAGAACAGCACAGAGAACATCAAGAGGTTGCAGAGAAATTTTCATCTCAGTGTCACTAAAACAGAAAGTGCCATCAATATGCAGCTTCTCCTCATAATCACCCATTTCTTCTGCAGGAGCCTTGTGCCCAATGCTTGTATTTCTGGCCGTCCCATTCAGAGCCATGACCTTCCTCAGGAAATGCCAAGGTAAATCATCTAATGCCTCTGGAATCTTGTTCTTGATGCTTTCTGGGCAAATCTCCAGGACATCCCTCAGCCTGATCTTGATGCTTCTGTGCTTCTCCAGGTTTAATCTGGACAGAACATCTTGAAATGCTTTACTTCTTTCTGCAGAAGGAAGTTAAAACAAACCAAAATTTCAGAGTAGAAAATGGTGACTTTATATACAGTTTACTCATTCCATAGACAGCCTGATGTTTGTAATTTAAAGAAAAGCAGTACCCAGTAAGTAACAGATGACTTATACATCCTGGGTTCAATTCTTCTCTTACTTATATTGATATAACAAAAATGAAGCCAATGGGATTACTTCTATACAAATAAAACATAGTTCTGGCCCACTTTGAACTCCGCTAATGTGAGGTTGGTTTGCATTTTTTGATCCCAATCCTTATCCTCAGTGCAGTGCAGAGTCCACTTTAAAATGGCTTAAGTGGCCAACTGAGAATTTCCTAGAAAATCTTCCAGTATAACCAGCTCTATGACATCGCAGCTCACAGCTACTGGAGGAGGGGGCATAGACTCAGGACCCTGTCTCTGTGGTGATCCCAGAAGCTGGAATGATCCCTTGGCTGCTCTAAGCTGCTGCTCAGGATCAGACTGGTGCCTGGCAGTCTGAGGATCAGGTGGCTGTGATGGTAGCCTTCACCCCTCACCCTGAGCTGTGCTGGGCATCAATGGCTCATCCGGAGGATCTGACCCTTGATTTCCCTTTCAGCAGTCAGTGCAGATTACACCTTCTGGGTTACGCCTTCATTTTTGATTTTCTTCATATCTTCCTCCATCTCTTTGCTGGGACATGTCTTTTACAGGTGTAGCTAACAGCACTGTGGCTTTGCTTACCTCCCAGCGACCAAATCAGTCCCTTCACTCACGCTACTTCCTCTCTCCTTTTGGGGAGCTGTGAGGACTGTCATTACTTACAAAGCAAATTTACCCACATTGCAACCTGGGGAGCTAATGCTAAGACACCTCCAGGCCAGTCCTGGTACGGTAATGTCTCCGGTGCAGTGTTAGGGTATTTGGACCTGATAAACGATTAACCCATTTATTATGTGTTATAGAGACATTATTAAGGTCACAAGAGCAAACTATTCCACTGCACAGGAAAGATAGGAAGAATGGCAAGAGACCACCCTGGCTTAACCAGGAGATCTTCCATGATCTAAAAATAAAAAAAAGAGTCCTACAAAAAGTGGAAACTAGGTCAGATGACAAAGGACGAATACAAACAAACAACACAAGTATGTAGGGGCAAAATTAGAAAGGCCAAGGCACAAAAGGAAATCAAACAAGCTAGGGACATAAAGGGTAACAAGAAAACATTCTACAAATACATTAGAAGCAAGAGGAAGACCAAGGACAGAGTAGGCCCATTACTCAAAGAAGACAAAAAACCAATAACAGAAAATGTGGAAATGGCAGACGTGCTTAATGACTTCTTTGTTTCGGTTTTCACCAAGAAGGTTGGTGGCGATTGGACACCTAACATAGTGAACACCAGTGAAAATGGGGTAGGTTCAAAACAGGAAAGAGCAAGGTGAAAATTACTTAGACAAGTGAGATGTCTTCAAGTCACTAGAGCCCAATGAAGTGCATCCTAGAATACACAAGGAGCTGACTGAGGAGATATCTGAGCCATTAGCTATTATCTTTGAAAAGTCATGGAAGTCGGGTGATATTCCAGAAGACTGGAAAAGGGCACATATAGTGCCTATCTATAAAAAGGGAAATAAGGACAACCCAGGGAATTACAGACCAGTCAGCTTAACTTCTGGACCCGGAAAGATAATGGAGCAAATAATGAAGGAATCAATTTGCAAACATCTAGAAGATAATAAGGCAATATGTAATAGTCAGCATGGATTTGTCAAGAACAAATCATATCAAACTGACTCGATAGTTTTCTTTGACAGGGTGACGGCCGTGTGGATGGGGGGAAGCGGTAGATGTGGTATATCGAGACTTTAGTAAGGCATCTGATATAGTCTCAAATGACCTTCTCATTAAAAAACTAGGGAAATACAACCATGATGGAGCTATTATAAGGTTGGTGCATAACTGGTTGGATAACCATTCCCAGAGTAGTTATCAATGGCTCACAGTCATGCTGGAAGGGCACAACGAGTCGGCTTCTGCAAGGATCAGTTCTGGGTCTAGTTCTGTTCAATATAGTCATCAATGATTTAGATAATGGCATAGAGAGTACACTTATAAAATTTGCAGACGATACCAAGGTGGGAGGAGTTGCAAGTGCTTTGGAGGATAGGATTATAATTGAAAAAGATCTGGACAAACTGGAGAAATGGTCTGAGGTAACTAGGACGAAATTCAATAAGAACAAATGCAAAGTATTCCACTTAGGAAGGAACAATCAGTTGTACATGTACAAAATGGAAAATGACTGCCTGGGAAGGATTACTGCAAAAAAGGGATCAAGAGGTCAGAGTGGACCACAAGCTAAATATGAGTTAACAGTGTAAGACTGTTGCAAAAAAAACCAAACATCATTCTGGGATGTATTAGCAGGAGTGTTGTAAGCAAGACATGCAAAGTAATTCTTCTGCTCCAGTCCACGTTGATTATGCCTCAGCTGGAGTATTGTGTCCAGTTCTGGGTGCCACATTTCAGTAAAGATGTGGACAAACTGGAAAAAGTCCAGAGAAGAGCAACAAAAATTATTCAAGATCTAGAAAGCATGACCTATGAGGGAAGATTGAAAAAATTGGGTTTGTTTAGTCTGGAAAAGAGAAGACTGAGAAGGGACATGATAACAGTTTTCAAGTACCTAAAAGGTTGTTTTAAGGAGGAGGAAGAAAAATTATTTTCCTATCCTCTGATGATTGGACAAGAAGCAATTGGCTTAAATTGCAGCAAGGGAAGTTTTGATAGGAAATTTTTCCTAATGTCCGAACTGTCAGGGTGGTTAAGCACTGGAATAAATTGGCTAGGGAGGTTGTGGAATCTCCGTCATTGGAGATTTTTAAGAGCAGGTTAGACAAACACCTGTCAGGGGTGGTCTATATGGTGCTTGGTCCTGCCTTGAGGGCAGGGGACTGGACTTGATGACCTCTCAAGGTCACTTCCAGGCCTATGATTGTATAATGAAGCACCAGCTCTGCTTTAGTTTAGGTTGAGAAGCCCTTTCTACTTAAATGTTATTTCTTCTTAGTGCTGTAAGATCTGTATGCTTACTTGGACTGTCTTGAAATTTGTTGTCTCATGGGGGAACAGGATAGGGTTAGTGACCCAAATTTCAGGGTCATTTGAGCAAGGAGTTCCCTAGGCACAGCTCGTCAAAAACACAGCATTTTGCAAAATCAGCAGTCTTATAATGGAGGGGATTGTGCACCACACAGCTCAAGATCCCCTACTTGATCTCAGTCACTCAGCATTTATTTCAGCCAGTGTGTGGCACTGACTGCCCGTTTGAGGAAGCAAAACTGAAAACATCTATTAAAGGAAACCTTTGTCTTTCTAGAACACTGCATGCAAACACTCATGAGCCAAAGAGATTGAAACGTGCATGGGCTGTGAGCCTAGGCAAGAGTCTTTCCAGACAGTCCACTCTCACAGTAGCTGGATGGCTCAAGTACATTTGAGCCCTACTCTACTCCACAGTATTAACAACCTTCCTCAGAATACCATCCTTGCCACCATGGATGTCACTTTCCTATACACCAATATCCCTCACAATGACAGGATAGCTGCCTGCCCCAAATATTTAAAAGACAATGGACAACCATCAATTATCCATCCCAAACACATAGCCAAACTCATCCAGTTCATCCTCGCCTGTCATAGATTTACCTTCAGCAATAAACATTTTGTCCAAAGCATGAGAACAGCCAGGGGTACTAGGATGGCTCCCCAATATGCTAACCTCTTCATGGGTCATCCTGAAGAAGAATTTCTGGAGAAGTGCATCATGAAACCAGTGATATACCTGAGAAATTTTCATCCTATGGGAAGACAGCTTAAACTCCCTCAGACTTCCACCACAACTTCAACAACCACCACCCATCCATTAAACTCTCTCTGGAGCTTTCCCACACTAGCATCAAC
Source organism: Lepidochelys kempii (assembly GCF_965140285.1). Classification (NCBI taxonomy): domain Eukaryota; kingdom Metazoa; phylum Chordata; order Testudines; family Cheloniidae; genus Lepidochelys; species Lepidochelys kempii. Next base: position 5,864,104 of record NC_136385.1, read on the forward strand.
TTCTGGACACCACAATCAGCTTCAGCAATGGAACCCTACAGACAACCATATACAAGAAACCCATGGATCACCACACCTACCTTCATAGATCTAGTAACCACCCCAACCATACCAAGAAATATGTTATTGACAGCCAGGCACTCAGATACCACAGAATGTGCTCTGAGGAGAAAGTAAGTGATATATACCTTAATGAAGGGATAGCCTATTTTTGTCAAGGTCCAAATTTCTTGGTCAAGGTACAGTCAAGGTCCAGAATCCAAGAAAAAAATGTTTAAAACCCCATAATGATAATAAAGAAATAAAAACATTGTGGGGTCCATTCAAAAGCATCTCGCATTCCGGATTTGGCCCACGGTCCACCTATTGACTATTCCTGGCTTAACACACTTGTTGTCGATATTGTGAAGGCCAAAACTATAACCGTGGTCAAAAAAGACCTAGGTAAATTGATGGAAGATAGGTCCATCAATGACTATTAGCCAGGATGGGCAGGGATGGTGTCCCTAGCCTCTCTTTGCCAGAAGTTGGGAATGGGTGACAGGGGATGGATCACTTGATGATTACCTTTTTTATTCATTCCTTCTGAAGCACCTGGCATTGGCCTCTGTCAGAAGACAGAACACTGAGCTAGATGGACTTTGGTCTGACCCAGTATGGCTGTTCTTATGTTCACTTAAAACCACCTTCACCAAACAAGGACACTTCATCAGAGAAGTAGATTGCATCATGCAACAGGCCACCCAAATACCCCAGGAGAATCTGCTTCAATACAGAAATAAACCCCCTTCTGACTGCATACCCCTATTTGTCACCTACCACCCCACACTGGAACCCATACAGTAAAGCTAGTGTAACCACCAATGGGTGTAAACAACTACACCCCATACTTGATGGGTACCCCATCATGAAAGAAATATTTCAAGAACCATCTCTTCTGGTCTTCGAACAATCTCTTCAAACTCATTGTTGCCCTGGTTTGAGGGATGTGTATACCCCATTATGTGATCAAACTAATTGCAACCATATTATGTGCATTCTGCCAATAGGAATTAATGAAATAGAACACCACATAGTTAAGGGTTAATTTGGAGACAGGCTTTTAGAAGCGAGGTCATATCTAGCTGATAGTTTTTTGCTAATCAGAATGGGAGGAGGGGACAGACAAGTAAACAACTGAGACTGAAAACCTTGGTGGTTGGAAAACTTTGAATCTAGGCACCTCTGATATGAAAAGTTGACTGAAAGTTAGAAAAGAGATGATCCAGTTGGGGTCATTATGACCTATGTGTTTTGTAGAAGTTAGTTATAAAAGATTAGCTAATAGAGTATATTGTGGAGCAGTCCTCTGAAGCCATCTTGAGACACTTTTTTCTGACACCCTTTCTCCCTGGTGGGTGAGCAACTGGCCACTGCAAACCTGCTGTTAATTACACAATACCATTCCAGATCTTAGGAAAAAGATCTGGGATGTTCTAAACCTATTGCTTATGTCTCTGTATGCTTAAATCTAATAAACTGCAGTGTTAGATAAGAGCATACTTACTTGCATTTAATCCTTGATCAGACAGAAGTGCTGTGTTCCTATTGATTGATTCCTGACACTGCATGGAGTGAAATAGTTAAGTTGCCCCTGCTGTGGGTTCTCAAAACCCCAGGTAACCCTCGTCATCAAGAGCAAGCTCCCCACAGACCAGGACACACCCACTCAAAGCAGCACCAGACTCTGCCAGAACTATAGATGCAAAACTTGCAGACATATCTCCATTACTATAATGATCAACATTCCACACAAAACACCTTTCAAGATCCCAGGATCTTATACATGCCTATCACATGTAGCACACTTCATCCAGTGCACTAAATGCCTGAATAATGATTATATGGATGAAACAGATAAGCATTATAAACTCAAATGAATATACACAGGAAAATGATAAAAGACAAAAACACCCTATCACCTGTGGGTGAACACTTTTCCTAAAGTAATCACTCTATATCTGACCTATCAGACCCAATCCTCAAAGGCAACTTGCACAGCATTTTCAAAAGAAGAACCAGGGAGCTTACATTCATTACTCTGCTGGACACCAAATCATGGATTATGGACATCATGGATTGAACAGAGACACTAGATTTATGGTTTATTAAAACAATCTGTAATCCACTAACCCCTTCTTTTTTTCCTATGTTTGCAGAGGTGCTAATGGCCCATTCTACTTTGAATGGTCCCTTACAATATTTGCTAACTACTTATGCTAAATAATCTGTTCCATCTTGCATTTTGCTCTGACATTGGGAGTAATGTTCCCAGACCTGAAGAAGAGCTCTTTGTGGCTCAAAAGCTTGTCACTCTCACCAACAGAAGTTGGTCTAAGAAAAGATATTACCTCACCCACATTGGCTTTCCAATATCCTGGGATCTACCCAGCTACATCTACACTGCAGACAACCCTATGCTTGTCAGAAATCTGAGAATCATCTCTAGGAATATTGACAGGTTTCAGAGTAGCAGCCGTGTTAGTCTGTATTCGCAAAAAGAAAAGGAGTCCTTCTGGCACCTTAGAGACTAACCAATTTATTTGAGAATAAGCTTTCGTGAGCTACAGCTCACTTCATTGGATGCATTCAGTGGAAAATACAGTGAGGAGATTTATGTACACACAGAACATGAAAAAATGGGTGTTATCATACACACTCACTTAAGATGAGCTATTACCAGCAGGAGAGTGGGGGCGGAGGGTGTGGGGAAGAAAACCATTCTTGATAACTTCTGGAAATGGCCCGCCTTGCTTATCACTACAAAAGGTTTTCTCCCGTGCCCCCCCCAGTGGTAATTATTATTTTCTGCGAGTATCTGCTGCTGTTCTTGTGACACAGTGCCCTCTGGTGGGCAAAAGGTGGAATGCAGCAACATTTTGGCAGAAGCTTTTTTTTTCTACACAAAAAATTAAAGATATGCATGGCTCATTAATTATGCATGCCTACAGTAGTACAGAATTCCTCCAGGAGTAACGTTTGGTGAAAACCTGATTTCACAACAGCTGTTCCTTTGTAGAAGATTTTCTTCTTTGATGAAACACAAATGCCTCATGATTAAAAAAATCCCATTCCCCATGCACCAAGTGAACACTCCAAGGGTTGAAATGCAGGACTATTCAAGTTCAAAATCTTGGTCTTTATCTTCAAGGTGCTCAATGGCCTTGGCCTAGTGTATCTAAAAAATCAACTAACGCTACAGGACAAAGACTGTGGTCAACATTTACTCTTGTCTGCCACAATGAAATGGAATTCTTTACAAGGTAAAGCTCGTCTAGGTAGGAGACAGAGTTTCCTTGAAAAGGTGACCAATAATTTAAATCTGATTGAATATCAGATGAGGAGTGAGCAGAGGGATTCAAAGAGGAAAGTGATGGGTTCAAATCAACAGGTAGAGAACATGCTTTTAGCAGCTCAACCTCAATACATTATTTCTTTAAAAAAATGCTTATGGATACACTGGACACAGAAATATTTTGGATTGCTTTTTCCCAAAATTGGCATTTCTGAATTGTTTGGGATATATACTCAATGTGTGTCCACCTCAGATACCCATCCTACCTGACCTTCAATGAAATTGAGGAGTTCAACATTAAAAATTAAACGTTGTTTTAAAACTAAGTATTTTAAATACTTGTGGCACCTTAGAGACTAACAAATTTATTTATATGCTCAAATACATTTGTTCGTCTCTAAGGTGACACAAGTCCTCCTTTTCTTTTTGCGAATACAGACTAACACGGCTGCTACTCTGAAACCTATTTTACATACATTATTCTTCCTCTATAATGTGGTCATGGCCTTTCCAGTGTGCAGTAAATCAGTTACTGAAATTGCGAACTGATGGTAGTTGGCTTATTTAGGCACATTATGGTACCTTTCCTCAGTCCTCAAGTCCATGCAGTTCCATCCCCCCTCTTGAGTCACATGAGCTTGGGGAGGAGAGAAACTATGGAGACAACCCAGAAACTCAGCTGAGGGGGACTGGGGCATGCAGCTCTAACGAGGACCTGCAGATTCTGATGGTGTCATCAATCACACGTTCATAGAATCATAGAATATCAGGGTTGGAAGGGACCTCAGGAGGTCATCTAGTCCAACCCCCTGCTCAAAGCAGGACCAATCCCCAATTAAATCATCCCAGCCAGGGCTTTGTCAAGCCTGACCGTGAAAACTTCTAAGGAAGGAGATTCTACCACCTCCAAAGGGAACGCATTCCAGTGTTTCACCACCCTCCGAGTGAAAAAGTTTTTCCTAATATCCAACCTAAACCTCCCCCACTGCAACTTGAGACCATTACTCCTTCTCCTGTCCTCTTCTACCACTGAGAATAGTCTAGAACCATCCTCTCTGGAACCACCTCTCAGGTAGTTGAAAGCAGCTATCAAATCCCCCCTCATTCTTCTCTTCTGCAGACTAAACAATCCCAGTTCCCTCAGCCTCTCCTCATAGGTCATGTGTTCCAGACTCCTAATCATTTTTGTTGCCCTTCGCTGGACTCTCTCCAATTTATCCACATCCTTCTTGTAGTGTGGGGCCCAAAACTGGACACAGTACTTCAGATGAGGCCTCACCAATGTCGAATAGAGGGGGACGATCACGTCCCTCGATCTGCTCGCTATGCCCCTACTTATACATCCCAAAATGCCACTGGCCTTCTTGGCAACAAGGGCACACTGCTGACTCATATCCAGCTTCTCGTCCACTGTCACCCCTAGGTCCTTTTCCGCAGAACTGCTGCCTAGCCATTCGGTCCCTAGTCTGTAGCTGTGCATTGGGTTTTTCCGTCCTAAGTGCAGGACCCTGCACTTATCCTTATTAAACCTCATCAGATTTCTTTTGGCCCAATCCTCCAATTTGTCTAGGTCCCTCTGTATCCTATCCCTGCCCTCCAGCGTATCAACCACTCCTCCCAGTTTAGTATCATCCGCAAATTTGCTGAGACTGCAATCCACACCATCCTCCAGATCATTTATGAAGATATTGAACAAAACCGGCCCCAGGACTGACCCCTGGGGCACTCCACTTGACACCGGCTGCCAACTAGACATGGAGCCATTGATCACTACACGTTGAGCCCGACAATCTAGCCAACTTTCTACCCACCTTATAGTGCATTCATCCAGCCCATACTTCTTTAACTTGCTGACAAGAATACTGTGGGAGACCATGTCAAAACCTTTGCTAAAGTCAAGAAACAACACATCCACTGCTTTCCCTTCATCCACAGAACCAGTAATCTCATCATAGAAGGCGATTAGATTAGTCAGGCATGACCTTCCCTTGGTGAATCCATGCTGACTGTTCCTGATCACTTTCCTCTCATGCAAGTGCTTCAAGATTGAATCTTTGAGGACCTGCTCCATGATTTTTCCGGGGACTGAGGTGAAAACCCGTTGTGGGTTTTTTATATATTTTCACTCTAGACATTAGTAGTATACAGCTCAATAGGATTCATCAATATATATATTTTTACAGGTTTCCACACCCTCTTTTGTCCTCCAGTTTCATATGTTGACACATACACATTTGGCACTGTTGACCATTTTTGAAGGAAAAAAAAGTATTTTTTCCTTTTCACAAGGCATATTTATTAGAGATGACTTGAAGAAGTCTTCTTCTGAAAGCAGTGAAATTGAGAAAGCCTTTACAAAATACATACACCACAGGAAGCTGAGTATTTTGTACATTGTGCAAAATGTGTTTTGCCAGGGGAAAAAAGACAAATGATTATTTTAAAAACAAAGTATATGGTTCTCTTTAAAACCATGGAGATAAACTGCAAGTTACAACCCAGGCATGGCAAACGTACCCTGGGAAAACACAATTCTTTTGGGAGGCTTTTGAGGATGCTATCAAAAAGCCCACAAGTTTCTGCTGGTGGATTTAAATGTTTTAGCACCCGAAGCCTACAGGTTAAGAACAAGCATTTCTCCCCCAGACTGGCCCTATGTATACACCTTGAAAAAAACAGAAAAGTAGTAATTTTTTTAACAATCCTTAGCCATTTTAAAAAAAAAGAGCATCCCCCTGATAAGCATGTCTAGCCATGTACACAGAAACCTAGCTCTTTTGAAACTCCTCATCAAAGCCAGACCGCATCAAAGGAAGGTTATTCTGTGCTCAGCCTCTGACAACCTGGTAGTGGCCAGCTCTGAAATAGCACTCAACTCTGTGAAAGGAAAAGTCCCCCAGAAACCCTAACAAGTAAGCATGCTAAAAAGAAAATGGGGGATTAGTAAAACACTGAGCGATTACAAAAACCTGTTCCTCAAAAGAATAAAAGATGATTGTAAAACAGATCAGGGGTTTTATCAAACATTTGTTGAGTTTTGCTGTCAGGCATTTTAAATAAAATGGTTGAAAAATTGTACCTCGTTCCTAGCCATCAGCTAGAACAAACACACCTCTAGTGATGAAACATGCCTCTAGTGATGAAGAAAATATCAGAACCACACCTCCTCACCAATTGGATTCAGAGATGAAAGACGTTCTTGAAAGATCCAGTTTATCAGACTCTGAAAAGGCTAAACTTTACGAGAGGGTCCTACAAAGGTATCTGGTATTGGCCAAGAAGGGTGAAGAGAAAAGACTAAAAGAAGTCTCTTTCTCCCAGAGTAAGAGGAGCAGGGGGCTGGGCCCATGGCCAAAAGGCGGAGGGTCATGGCCCCTTGGCCTCCCCATCTTCCAGCATCCCTGTCACCATGTGGTCATTTTCTGGCAGGGGCATGCCTATGGACAGAACTCTAAGGCTTTCAAGCCATGTGTAGGGCAGCTTGTGTTTGGAACAAAGGAAGCACAGGCTGCATGACAAAAGACTATAAAAGGCAGCTGCATCTTCTCCATTTTGTCTTCAGTCCTGCTTCTTATCTCTGGGTGAACTTTGCTACAAAATGAAGCTCTGAACAAAGGACTGAATGACCCATCCTAGCTGGGGTTGTGTTCCAGAGGGACATTCAAGCCAGCAAACTCACAAGTACTGATAGGAGCCTGATATATGGACTTTCAAATCTTTGTATATATGTAACTGCTTTACCATTTAACATCTATCTTCTTGTTCTTTCTTTTTTCTTTATAATAAACCTGGCTGGCAGAGTGGTATTTTGGGTAGTATCCAAACCTATACTGGCCTGGTGACATGGCTGACCCTTTGGGGTCAGAAGAACATTTTGTATATGTGAGCAGAGTTTTTAGATAACTTCTCACTGTACTGGACGTAGGTGTTGATTGGGAGCCAGAGACTGGAATGCAATTAAGGGGCTGTGTGATTTCATTTTTGCTTCTTGATAACCAGTGTGGGGGATTGGAAGCACAGTTTGTGACTGGTTGGGGAGTTTAACTTCAGTGTTACCCACCAGTCTGGGGAGTATCTGCTCTCCCCTTTGCAGCCTGCCCTGACATTGGCATTTCCAGTGAGGGGTTCCCCTCGCACTGCTGCTCACACCCCGTTTGGACTGTATCAGTTAGTCACCATGCCTTTTGGTTTCTGTGCGGCCGCAGCCACATTTCAGTGACTTACGGACAGGCTGCTGCAATCTCACCACCTATATGCAGCAGCCTACATAGACAATATAGTTGTAGACAGCCTCATGTGGGAAGAACATCTCCAACACCTCACAACCATCTTGCAAGCTATAGGGGAAGCCGGGCACACCATCAACCTAGTCAAGTGCCATCTTGGGCAGCGAGAGGTAACATAGTTGGGGTACAGTGTGGGCCAAGGTACCCTACACCCCCAGTTGGATAAAGTACAAGCCTTAGGGGACTGCCCGGCCCCTATGACAAAAAGGCCGGTAAGCCAAGTCTTGGGCCTAGCAGGATACTATTGCTACTTTCTGCCAAACCTTGCAACGCTCATGTCACCCTTACCCGACCTAAAAAAGAGCTTCCAGCTTCACAAGATACAGTAGTCAGCAGAGTGTGAGAGAGCTTTCCTGGAACTGAAGGATCGACTAACTAGGGATCCCATCCTATTCCACCCAGACTTTGACAGAGCCTTCATATTACAGACTGACGTGTCAGAAATGGGATTGGGAGCAGTGTTTTCTCAAGAAGCTGAGGGAGAGGAGCGTCCAGTTCTTTATTTGAGCAGGAAGTTGTTTCTCTGAGAGCAGAAGTATTCAACGATAGAAAAGGAGGTGTTGGTGGTGAAGTAGGCAATCAATGCACTTAGGTATCATCTACTGGGGAACCCCTTCCATTTGGTCACTGACCACATGCAACTTCGATTGCTTAACATTATGAAGGACATCAATGCCTGGGTCATGAGGTGGTAACTTTCACTGCAGCCCTACGATTTTCAAGTTGGCCACCGACCCGGTAAGGCCCATGCAAATGGCACACTTCTTTTCCCGAGTGGGCAGTAAAAACCCAGAAGAGAGACCACAACCAGATTCCCTCTTAAAGAGAGGTGTGCATGACGGGGCGCAGTGGTTGCCCTTGTAAGAACCATGACAAGTGCTATGTAAGTGAACTTAGCCAGTATGCCATGTTACCAACTCTTATTGTGAATTTAGAGTTACATGGTGTCTTTGTAAAGTCCAATAGGATCTCCTTATTCCTGGCTTTAAAATCCTGAAATTTCCCATAGTAGAAATAATCGCTGTCTCCCATTATTTGAAATGAGATTGATGCCAAACTGCCCTGGGATGAGACGACTATCATTCACTACAGGCTTTGCATGTGAAAGTAAGGCTGCCCCAAATAGAGATGGCTGCCATCTCCCACAGTTTTCCATTATACTGAAGCCAGGGTGCCCTCAGAGACAATGGCCACTTTCTGGACTCTGTGGTTAATGGCTGGACAAGTAACTCTGAGGAACTGGGAGGAACGTGGGAAGCAGGAGACATCCTCATGAGGAGAAGAGGCTATTCAGAGAGGTGGGGGGGAGGACTGAGGAGATCTCAGGGAAATAGGGGGTGAAAGAGGGAAAATGTGAGGGGTAAGATATTATAAGGGCAGGGGAGAGGGTGGGAAAATGTGGGGGCAAGCGAATGCAAGGTGGCACTGGGGACAGAAGCCTCTGGGGGACAATGGGAGGAGTGTGGAGTGGAGGAGGGGACTTAGTGGGGCAGGGAGGGGAAGGGGATAGGATAGGGGTAAAGGAGAGAGATGAAGAGGCACAAAATGGCAGCTCCACCCTTGCAGGGGTTAGGAGTAGATAAGGGGAGTCATCTTCAAGCAGATGGGGGGGAAGTCTGCAGTTTGCATATTTGTTTAGTGTTGAATTTGACCCTAAGGCACTCCACAGACTAAAGCAGGAGGCAGCTTTCCCCTAAAGGCTCACAAACCAGACAAGAAATTTACAAACCGTGAAGTATAGTATAATTATCGTTTTACTCTTGTGATATTTAGGCCAATCTCATGTGTATTTGCTTTTTGAAGGTCCTAATGGATCATTTTTGTAAACTTAAGTGAAGCATGTTGGGTGAAATTCTGGCTCCACTGAAGTCAGTGACAAATTCCTGTTGGAGGAGAGAGGTTCTTCAACAGCCACCCAATAGGAGAAGTGGGGGGAAACAACCTAACTAGTTTGAAGATGGAGCTTGAAAAGTTTATGAATGAAATGATGTCATGGGGTTGCCTATGACAGCAGGGACTGAATTCGATGACCGAGGAGATTCCTTCAAGTCCTATGTTCTATTGACTTCAAAGGCACCAGAATTTCACCCACTGAATTTAGGTACAGTGCAAAAATTATGAGAGGAAATACCGTAAAGTCCTTCTGTCTCCTCCAGCTCCAGGACCGGCTCAATGAACCCTTCTTGCTCCAGCTTTAAGACATCTTTCTGCCTTGACTTTGGAGCTCTCTGTGTCGCTGAATCTTGCTCCTGATTTAAACCATCTGATAGTGAAATTAAAGAAAATAAATTATCGGTACTTCATCAATAATTGACTTTCTCACTAGACACAAACACATGTATTTTCTTCCCCGTTTGTGTGAATACAAACAAACTGAAAATGTGGAAGGATCACTGCTAATTTCCTTGTAATAATCTGAGAAGTGCAATGTATAAGATGGAGTCCTCAGCTCTTTGTAGGGAATTTTACTATGAAATCCTGGGCCATATCTGAAATAGATGAAGTTGCAAAAATGCAACCTTTACTTCTGCAAAAATATATTAAATGTTGGGTTTGTTTGTGGGGGTTTTATTATTGTTTTGGTTTCACTCAAATAATTTTAAAAGCAGCTGAAGATTGCAGGTGAAAATTTCTTAGGAGGCTTTTCTATTCCTCACTGAGGCCCAATATCCAGGTTAATTTAGAAAAAAGAGGTGTTAAATAATAACAGTTATAACCAAAAGAAAAAAAAATGTTTTTGTCATACGGTAGAATGAAATGTCTTCTAAATTCAGAGGTGCTTTCCTATTTATAGGACTACTGAATGTCACACAGGTTACACGTTGCTATTTTACTGGGACGTTCTGCAAGCTTCATACACTTTTGACTTTGTGCAACTGTACAAGTACATAGTGAAATCAGGATAGACCGTTTTGTTTGTTTTTTGCTTGAGTTTATTTTATTTCTTTTTTCCCTGGGGAAAAAAAAAAGCACTGGGTGATATTTTCATTCCTGCTCTGGACCCTTTATGCTGGGTAAAAGGTTATGCTGGGAATGGTTCCAGCAGAGGGAGAATCCCCTCTATACAGGAAGTGATGCTTTGCCACTGTTAAAAAAAAATTACAACTGTTTCTTTGAGAAGGTCTAACAGCTCCATACTTTAGAACAGGGACTTGACATTTGGAGCAAGGGGGCCTTTCGCTGTCTCTAAGAAAATTCTTCCAGAACTACCCAATTTATACGCCTCTGAAAATAACTGTTGGCACATGCTCAGTAGAGGCTTGTTAGAAGCTGGCAGCCAAAATCTAAGATTCCATCCTCACTGAGCATGATCCATCCCCACACAGCTCCAAGTTAACCTTAGTGAATGCCCTCCATCCCTGAAATTCTCTGTGCCAACCTCACTGAGCATGATCTGCCTGCAAAGAACTCACAGAGTATGCTCTCGCCCAGGGCTTGAGGCTGACAAAAAACTTTCCCTGCAATTGCTCCTTGCAGTTACTGGTGGCCACCGTGGCATCGGGCATTGAACTGCTAGCAGGGTGAGTGTCTGCTGTGGTCTCAAAGCTCCCCCTGCTGGCACCCTGGCAGTGAGGATGAAAGCCTGATTCCACTGTAGATGGGGTGAGATGCAGAACAGGGACTGGGGCAGCTGGAGGATATTAATGGAATGTGGCAGAACGCAGTGTAATGGGAATCAGAGGCAGAATGGTGTAGGCGCCCCAGGTATCCGTCCCTTTTCTACCACCCCACCCAAAAAAACCTCATCCTCTTATACCCACAAGCTGCCTGTGATGGCCCCGATTTCCATGAGTTGCTTCAGGCTCCCAGCATTGCCGATAGTGCACCCGTCACAGTTCCTGGGAGTGAGGAGTAGAGCCCCAAACCAAGTGGGAAGAGTCCCGCTTACCTATAGATCCTTTGCTTTTTCTACGGAATGGGGAACATGGAAAGCATCCTTTTTTCTTCTTCCTTTTCCATTTTTCTTTGGGCTCTAGTGTCTCCTTAGCTAATAAAGAAGAACAGATTAAAAGAGTATTCAGTGGTTACCCTTGTAATAGGCATGATAAGTGAGATGTAAGTGAACTTGGCCAGTATACCATGTTGCCAACTCACATTGTGAATTTAGAGTTACATGGTGTCTTTTAAAAGTCCAATAGGATCTCCTTATTCCTGGCTTAAAAATCCTGAAATTTCCCATATTAGAAATGATTGCTGTCTCCCATTACTTTAAATGAGATTGACACCAAAATGTCCTCAGACGAGATGATTATCATTTACCACAGGCTTTGTGCTGGGTAAAATGTCCAGAGGAGTGTTTCCAGCTGGGATAGAATCCCCTCTACACAAGAACTGATGACAGCCGTAGGACCAAGGGTGCGGTCTGAATCCCTAGGGTAGGAGGCATACCCGGGGTGGAGCTGCAGGCAATCAAAACATATCAGGGATGGACCCACAAAATGTAGCACTGCAGAGATTGTGGGAAGTCCTGCTGCTCACAGGCAGTCAGGGACAGGCTGCTATTACTTAGAAAGCCCCTGCCTTGGAAGATGTTTTGGCCCCAGAGTAGCCCACAATCAGGAGTTTGTAAAGGTGGTTTAAAGCCATCTTGTCCTCCTCTTCATGGACTGCAAATAAAGGGCAGCACGGAATCTAAACCCATATGATCAATGTTACTATTTAATATTATTAATCATGTTTATTACATCAGTAAGGGCCTAAGGCAGGGGTAATCAATAGGCAGACCGCAGGCCAAATCCAGACTGCCAGATGCTTTTGAATGGAACCCCAAATCTTTTTATTTTCTTCTTCTTATAATTTTTTTTATTATGATTTCCTCTGGAGTCTGGACCTTGACTATACCTTGACTAACAAATTTGGACCGTGACAAAAAAAAATAATTGACTATCCCTGGCCTAACGTCTAACCGGAAGAAGCCCCATTGTGCTAGCAGACAGTCCCTGCCCTGAAGAGCTTGTAATTTAACTAGTCCGGACATGCCGGCAGAGTGAACAATGTAATGGCAGCAAACATGTTAGTTCCAAGATATATTTTTTGAGGGGGTATTTAGGAGGGGATCAATTAAATGTAAAGAAAAGGGCACAGGGTATGGGAGAGGCAGGTAGGAGGCAGGCGTGATACTGTGGTGATTCTATTCAGCACAGCTCTTTTCTCAGCCATTTCAAGAAATCATAATTAACACATACCTAGCTAGATTACTTACTAAAAGTTCTAAGACTCCTTTCCTGTTCTGTCCCCGACAAAAGCAGCATACAGACAGACACAGACCCTTTGTTTTTCTCCCTCCTCCCAGCTTTTGAAAGTATCTTGTCTCCTCATTGGTCATTTTGGTCAGGTGCCAGTGAGGTTACCTTTAGCTTCTTCACCCTTTACAGGTGAGAGGATTATTCCTCTGGCCAGGAGAGATTTTAAAGGGGTTTACCCTTCCCTTTATATTTGTGACAACTATTAATCGAAAGAAAGAAAGAAATTAGTAGTCCTTACATATCCTGCTTTCTTTGTATGTGTCCGTCTTCCTTAGATCATAAGGTCTTTGTATTGTTAAGGAAAAGTTAGCACATGTGACTCCATTTTGGTTTGGGGCCCACCATTGTCTAAAAGCAAGCACATCATGCACCAGGAGGAGTGTTCCTTAGACACTGCATCCCTGTGAAAATCCTCCTCCTTGTCTCCAGCCTGCATTGACTCCCAGTATCTGGTTTTTGTCAGTCTCTAACTCCGTATCTCCTGGCCTGTGATGTGAGGCCTCCCATCCTGATAAAAAAAGTTCCTGATGCATGGCTTTCGGACCATGCTGTGTAATTAACATACTGGTTTAGCACGAGGAATGCACCAAGCAGGGATAGGTGGTAGATAAGAAAAGGGTTTGTTTATTGGCTAAGGTTTCTGATGCACGAGGGCAATATGCTTTGCTAAAAAGTATATAACCTTTGTATAATCTGTATTCAGGGTCCCCTCCTGGCTAGCAGGGGCTCACCACGCTTGAGCGTAATAAACTTGGTGTTTTGTGGGAACTCTGCAGTTGTGGACTTTGTTTATGTGCCTCAGCCTAGATTCGAACAGTGCGTGACCTATCAGGTATAATTCGTAACAGCATTTGTGTGCGTGTCCTACCAGGTGTAATTCGCAGCATTTGTGTGCATGTCCTACCAGGTGTAATTCGCAGCATTTGTGTGCATGTCCTACCAGGTATAATTCGCAGCAGTTGTGTGCGTGTCCTATCAGGTATAATTCGTAACAGTTTTAGGGAGAGACCTTACTCTTTCTGTTTTGTAAAGCACACACGATTGGTACTGAACAGATAAATAATGGATACATCACCAAAAAACAAACAAAAAACAAAACAAAACCCACCTTTGTCATAAAGGTTGGTCTCCTCAGTAAAGTAAGCCATAACAATTAGGACAAAGGCTACGAAGTCAAGTACTCTCAAGTTAGGAAATACCAGAATGAGTATTGCCCATGAAACATTAACTCTGCAATAAATGAGGCAGGGATCCTGCAGACAACAGACTCCTTCAATACACAGCCACAGAGCAAAGAATTCTGTGCACTGAATAAGGCAGGGGTCGAGAGGGAAAAAAATAACATGGGATCATGTAATTAATGTCTGCATCATCGGGCAAAGGCACAAGAGGACTGAATTAAGGGTGCCACGGCAACACTTATTTGGACATTTGCTAACCTGAGAATGCTAAACTTCTTAACCTTTTAATCCTTTTGAAAACCTTGACTTTGTATTTCCTAATTATTTGATGGTTTAATTTATTGATGAAAGCTAAGCTAAGAAGCGTTAAATGAAGGGTTTTTGGTTTCTTAATTTCCTTCGTTTTTGAATAGAAAGAACATCTATTATATATGTGCTGTTTAAACAATGAAGCTCTTACTCATCTGTTGTTTTCAGTATATATTTTATTGCCATTCTTATCTTTGTGAAGGTCCCTTTTCACCACTCAGTGCTGTGTTGATCAGAGTATAGAAAGTAATTAAATTAAACTGTATTAAAATAAAATTCATTTTATGCAACTTCAGTATCAGTGAAAGTTCTAAGCTCTAATCCTCAATTTGTAAGAAGCAGATAAACAATATCCAAGTAAAAGAGCAGGAATTTTGCATCTTATTTTCACTGAGCCTTTACTAAGGAAAGTAGCAAACAATTGCTCTTTGAAAAGAAACACTGTACAGTACCACAGTACAAACCCAAATGAGCCCAGCAGGAGACTGTCCTGCTTATCCAAATCTGGTCCTGTTTCATTATAAACTTCCTTTCTGTGATGATGTTCTGGTAAGAAGGGGGCAATCAGTTGTCAAAGGTAGCTGTTGCCAATGCAGCCAGGGGCTAGTCATTCTCCCCAGGTGTGACAAGGAGCTGGAGGCAGGGAGCGCTGAGTGGTGGATTATCTCTGATGTCACAATGCTACTGCTCAGGCAGCACCAGTGGGCAGCGAATGTGCACTGTGTGTGTGGGGGGGGGGGGGGGAACAGGCTTTCCCAGTGCTCCCGTTTCCCCAGATTTCCTAAAGAAACCTACAACATAACACCGAATGCACATTAGTGATTGTTCCACACACATGCTAATTAGTAGCTGAAATTTGATTCAAAGTCCCGATGGCATGTTTAGAAACCAGTGTTCCAAAACAAGGAGAGACCTTGTAAAACAGAAAATTTGGATGCTCTGGTGTACTTGTGGTTGTGTTAAATATTGAATACTGCGACTTTAAATTTTGGGCACGGTTCCTGGACCTACTTGCATGCTAAGCAGCTCAGTGGGGGTGTAGCAGCAGTCAGTCAGCAGGTACCCAGTGAATTGTGCCTCTCTGTTATAGGCAGAAGCTTACATTCTCTCCTTCTGATTTTGGGGCTCTTGTGTGTTTTTGTTCTGGTCTTAAGAAACAAATTAGCGAGACATTGCAAACTTCCAGCAAGAATCATTTATGTTTTTCTCTAACTTCTCTGCTTGTGTGCCAGAAAACCTAAAAGACACAATCTCATAAAAAAATGAAATAGAATTCTGCAGCCAAAAGTCCTAACTTCCCCCATACTAATTTCCCCCTACTCTTACTGACACCTTCTGGTCAACTGTTTGAAATGGGCCACCCTCATTGCCACGACAAAAGTGATTTTTCCTCCTCTGGTATCCTACTCTTAACTGAATTGTCTCGTTGGAACATGTCCATCTCAATGATATTTCGTTTGCTGGGAGTCCCAACCACAATGGGATCGTGGGGGAGTTCAGAGGTTGTTGTAGGGGGGTTACAGCATTGCCACGCTCACTTCCGTGCTGCCTTCAGACCTGGGCTCTGAGGGCAGCAGCCAAGAATGTTTCTGAAGTGAGAGGAGGTTCTAAGATGTGCGGAGGGGTCCCTGCTGCTGAGAGCACCTCAGCTGGGGGCTCCTACCTACTAGTCCCCTGGCAAATTAATGCAAGGACCAATTTGGGGGCATCCAGAAAAATGGACCCCTGAGCCCCAGAAGGAACTGCAAGGAATGCCCTGAGCCCCAGCTGCAGATGCCGGGCAGAGACCCAGAGTGCTGAGAGCAGTGGGGAGGGGCATGAAAGTCCTGAGCTCAGCACCCCAGCCTTGGCTGCAGCCACGGGGGTCAGAAGCCCCTAGCCCAGACACCCAGAGACGTGGCTGGAGCAGAAGTCGCCAAGGCCAAACCCCTGAGCCCAACGCTGGGCTGATGCAGTGCACTCACTTCTGCATGCCTCTGGTGCACCTGACATCCCCAGCCCAGCAGACAAACAGCTAGGAGGCCCCTACTGGGTTCTCCTGGCTGGAGGGATCCCAGCAGGACAGGGAGATCGGATTTCATGGGGCAGGGCTAATTTGATCTTGCCAAGAAAGGCAAAACAAGAACCAACAGCTGTCAGTTGAAGCCAGAGAAATTCAGATGAGAAGTAAGGCACACATTTTTGACAGTGAGGGAGACTAACCACTGGAACAAACAGAAAAGGAGGACTTGTGGCACCTTAGAGACTAACACATTTATTTGAGCATAAGCATTCGTGAACTACAGCTCACTTCATCAGATGCATGCAGTGGAAAATACAGTGGGGAGATTTCATATACACAGAGAACATGAAACAATGGGTGTTAGCATACACACTGTAATGAGAGTGATCAGGTAAGGTGAGCTATTACCAGCAGGAGAGAGGGAAAAAAACAAAAAATAAAAAACCTTTTGTAGTGATAATCAAGGTGGGCCATTTCCAGCGGTTGACAAGACCGTCTGAGGAACAGCGGGTGGTGGCGGGGGGATAAACATGGGGAAATAGTTTTACTTTGTGTAATGACCCATCCACTCCCAGGCTATATTCAAGCCTAAATTAATTGTATCCAGTTTGCAAATTAATTCCAATTCAGCAGTCTCTCACTGGAGTCTGTTTTTGAAGTTTTTTTTTGTTGAAGACTTGCCACTTTTAGGTCTGTAATCGAGTGATCAGAGAGATTGAAGTGTTCTTCAACCAGTTTTTGAATGTTATAATTCTTGACATCTGATTTGTGTCCCTTTATTCTTTTACATAGAGACTGTCCAGTTTGGCCAATGTACATGGCAGAGGGGCATTGCTGGCACATGATGGCATATATCACATTGGTAGATGTGCAAGCGAACGAGCCTCTGATAATGTGGCTGATGTGATTAGGCCCTATGATGGTGTCCCCTGGATAGATATGTGGACACAGTTGGCAACGGGCTTTGTTGCAAGGATAGGTTCCTGGGTTAGTGGTTCTGTGGTGTGGTGTGTAGTTGCTGGTGAGTATTTGCTTCAGGTTGGGGGCCTGTCTGTAAGCAAGGACTGGCCTGTCTCCCAAGATCTGTGAGAGTGATGGGTCATTCTTAAAGATAGGTTGTAGATCCTTGATGATGCGTTGGAGAGGTTTTAGTTGGGGGCTGAAGGTGATGGCTAGTGGCGTTCTGTTATTTTCTTTGTTGGGCCTGTCCTGTAGTAGGTGAATACTGGGTACTCTTCTGGCTCTGTCAATCTGTTTCTTCACTTCAGCAGGTGGGTACTGTAGTTGTAAGAATGCTTGATAGAGATCTTGTAGGTGTTTGCCTCTGTGTGAGGGGTTGGAGCAAATGCAGTTGTATCGTAGACCTTGGCTGTAGACAATGGATTGTGTGGTGTGGTCTGGATGAAAGCGGGAGGCATGTAGGTAAGCATGGCGGTCAGTAGGTTTCCGGTATAGGGTGGTGTTTATGTGACCATCGCTTATTAGCACCGTAGTGTCCAGGAAGTAGATCTCTTGTGCGGACTGGTCCAGGCTGAGGTTGATGGTGGGATGGAAATTGTTGAAATCATGGTGGAATTCCTAAAGGGCTTCTTTTCCATGGGTCCAGATGATGAAGATGTCATTAGTGTAGCGCAAGTAGAGTAGGGGCATTAGGGGACGAGAGCTGAGGAAGCGTTGTTCTAAGTCAGCCATAAAAAATGTTGGCATACTGTCGGGCCATGCGGATACCCATGGCAGTGCCGCTGATTTGAAGGTATACATTGTCCCAAATGTGAAATAGTTATAGGTGAGGACAAAGTCACAAAGTTCAGCCACCAGGTTTGCCATGACATTATTGGTGATACTGTTCCTGATGGCTTGTAGTCCATCTTTGTGTGGAATGTTGGTGTAGAGGGCTTCTACATCCATGGTGGCCAGGATGGCCTTTTCTGGAAGATCACCGATGGATTGTAGTTTCCCCAGAATGTCGGTGGTGTCTCGAAGATAGCTGGGAGTGCTGGTAGCGTAGGGCCTGGGGAAGGGGTGGATTCTCTGTTTCCTGGTATCCTCCCATCACAACTGGTTATCATTCTGGAAGGTGCCATGGCACCTTTTTGTGAATTACAAGCAATTGGGCTTAATATGGTGGTAAGCGTGTGAAATGTCATAGCCAGTGAAATAGAGGCCGGATTAGGAGATCAAATAGTTTCACAACCGATGCCTCTATGAAAAACTCAGTGTGGGGTGAGGCATAGACTCTGCTGTTTTACTGGGTGGCCTGCTCGCTCCCCAGAATCAATAATGAGCAAGTGGGGTGATCCAGGGTGCAGCTGAAACATCCAACCGGGCTGGCCAGCGGCAGACATCAGGCCTGCAAGGGAAAGGTGAGTGTGGCAGTGACTTCACAAAGGCCTTTGGCAGGAACTCAGCCTATTGGGCAAAGATGATGAGGCGGGTGTGACCCCACAGAGCTCCCTTGACAACAGCCCGGCAGGACAGGGGTGCGGGGCAGGGGGAACCTCGGAGACCCCTGTAGCCTTGCTGCAGCAAGCCTCCATCTCGCGGTCTCTCAGTGGGGACCAAGAGACGGTTGGTGTGGAGGAGATTCTCGGGATTATTTTTATGACTGCATTGATTGTGTGGAAAGAAATCGTCATCTGTGTAGAAGGTAAGAAAAAATATAGGCTCTAAGTAGAAGATGGGGGACCCTATCCTAGGAGATTCAAAGGCATCCCCACCCTCCCAGTGAAAAAGTTTTTCCTAATATCCAAGCCTTCCACACTGCAACTTGAGATCATTGCTCCTTGTTCTGTCATCTGCCAGCTCTGTGAATTTCATGAGAATCAATCTTTCATTAGGAAAATAATTCAAAAATACAAAGACAAAAAATGTGAATTGAAATCTATCCATCCTGATCTTCAGTGTCTGGGGGGTGTGGGCCTCGGAGGCCAGACTGAGACCCTCATTGGCTAGGGACACCCAGGAAGCCAGTAAAAAAATTCCAGTCCTCTTTGCAACCAAGCCTCCATAATCCAAGGAACACCTGAGGGCTGCGGGAGATAAAGGAGTGCTGAGAATGTCTAACTTATGATTGAAAATACAGAGATGTGTTATTGGCTTTGGATGGGGGACAAGTATCAAATCTGTTGGGGTTCTTGCCCCAAACAACAATCACCCATTGTCCTTTAGAGCACAAGGGCTCTAACACGCCTGACGTGCTCAAATCTCTTGCCTGCTAGGACTTAGAGAATTTTCTCCATCTCCATGATAGAGAGGGAAAGAGAAAAGAAGTGACCTCTCTTTGGTCACAAACCACGGTCATGCTGGAGCTAGAAAGAGAAGTATAAGAAAAACATTGTATGAAAATGTTTTGCATTTAAAACTGATTTCTTAAACAAAGGAAATTTGAAGTGTGGTTAGTGAACTAAAATGATACGTTCTGGTTTTCACGTGTTTCTAGATTTATGAACTAGTATATCCATCCCCTCACACCTAGTTTTTATCCATAGATTGAGGGAGGAAAAGAAGTTGCCTGTTTTGTGAACTCTCAATGGCTTTCTTGAATTTCAACGAACGAGTCATTGAACTGAACTCTTTGAATAAACTGAAAAGAAGACAATAGTTTCTGCACCTTCCAAGGAAGCTATTGCTGTCCAAAGCTGGCTTAGCATTTCAGCTAACTTTGCTTCCAGGGCTTTAGCTATCATGTCAGTGGTGTGACTCTCTCAAAAACTTGGCAGTGAACATGTTCGATTTCATGTTATTTTTTCCTCTTCTCTTTAAATTATTGAAGAGATTTTCATAAATTTTGCCCTTAATTTAAAATAGATGATTTTTTTGGTCAAGCTGGGCCTTACAAATCTCTAAGGATGAAGATTCCACCACCTCCATAGGTCACACTCAGGGCCAGGGAGACTGGGAATAGAAGAAAATCACCAGTGAAAGCCAGGAATCCAGATTCCCACCCCCCTGCCTCAGTCACAACAACAAGTCACACTCAGAGCCAGGGAGACTGGGAATCGAGTCCCGCTGGCACTTCCCAGCTCTGGAAGGGACTGTTCCTCTAGTGGTTAGTGCAGGAGCCTGGACAAAGGCTCCATCCCCGGCTCTATCCCTGACTCCCTCAACGACCCTGAGGCAGTGGCTTCTCCTGCCCAGGCCTCTGTTTCCCTCACTGGGGCTGGGGACACTCCCCTACAGCCCTTGGGTCATCACGCTTCAGGAATGTGCTTGAGGTACGAGGAGACCTGGAGATGGGAGGTGTGCTGCTGGCCATAGGTCAATGTTGTAAACCCCCGATTGCTAGGCTGAGTTTATCCATCCCCTGACAATAAAATGTCATCTTGTTTTCACAGCCACTTTCGATCTGCAGGCTTCTACTCCCTGCTCTGCTGGCAGGGCATTGGGCAGCACCCTTTCCAGCCCACCTGGGTGCAGGAGATCAAGGACGAGGGCAAGAGACTAGGCCTCGGTGAGTTTCTGCCACCCAGCGCTTTCCCATCTAGAGCAAGTGAGTGGAGTTCTCCAGAGCCATCCCCAGTGTGGTGGGAATGGGCCAGCAAGAGGGCTCCCAGCCCTTCCCTTGCAGGAGATTGTTCCCCACGTCGAGAGTCTTTGGGGAGGGCAGAACCTGCCAGGTGCTGAACACCCACAACCGCAATCAGTGAAATCAGTGGGAACTGAGGGCGACTCCTCCCTCCCAGCATTGGCACCTTGTGAACTTTTGCTGGGGACTGTCCGGGTGCTGCTCTTTCCCTGGCCTGGGAGGGAGCGGGACCTTCTGGGGTGGAGGGAGCTGCTTGTCCAAACTAACAGAGAGCCCCACTGCTCTGAAAGGACGAGACTCCCCCGGTGTCACAGGGCCCCAGGGGTGAGGGGGAACATTGGGAGCAGCCTGTGCTGTGAGCTGCTGCCAGTGGGTGTGGACGGCAGCCCCCATGCTCTGGGGTGGGGTTTGTGGTGAGGAGAAATTGCCTCAGCGGAGGGGAGGTGGATGGAGGAACAGGCAGGCACATTAATGAGAGGCTG
The DNA here is from genome assembly GCF_965140285.1 of Lepidochelys kempii. NCBI lineage: Eukaryota > Metazoa > Chordata > Testudines > Cheloniidae > Lepidochelys > Lepidochelys kempii. The sequence continues at coordinate 5,885,469 of NC_136385.1, forward strand.
CCTTGAACCCAGACTCATGGCTGCTCCCCACTCATTCCCAGGATGCAGCGGCTGAGGCGGATGCTGAGGAGGAAGGCCGGGCTGGTGGCTCCGGAGCCGTTAGGGAGCAGCGGCCAGCTTTCCCAGGAGGAGAGCGGCCCCTCTGTCCCCGCGGGCGGGGAAGAGGCCAGTGGCCAGGCGAGGAGGAGGAGCTCCCTGGCTTTCTGGAGGAGGAGGAAGACACCAGCTCCCTTAGCATGCCCTGAGGCCCCTTCTGGTCCCAAATGGAGGTGGCCCAGGGTTATGCTATGTAGGAGGGAACCAAGAGAGGGTGGGAGCCTGGGAAGGTGGCTCTGCAGCTTCCTTCACAGGAAGCGGAGGAGCCAGGAGCCGCAACCCAGTGCCCAACCGGAGCCATCCACCAGCCTGGCCACCGAGGAGCCCCCAGCCAGCCCAGAGCAGGAGCTGGGCGACTCTGGCACAGGGACCAGCAGCTCCTCCTTCTCCCGAGGGGCCAGCAGCCCCTCCGTGGGGTCTGAGAGCCCTGAGGCTGAAGTCTCCCTCTGTGCAGGTGAGGGGAGACCCACGGGACAGGGGGGAGGACAGGGGCAGCGGGGGACTAGTAACACCCTGTCAAGGTTTCTTCCCTACTCTGAACTTTACGGTACAGAGGTAGGGACCTGCATGAAAGACCCCTAAGCTTATTTTTACCAGCTTAGGTTAAAAAAACTTTCCCAAGGTATAAACTTTGCCTTGTCCTTGAACAGTCTGCTGCCACCACGAAGCATTTTAAACAAAGAACAGGGAAAGAGACCACTTGGAGACGTTTTCCCCCAAAATATTTCCCCCAGCCCTACACCCCCTTTCCTGGGGAAGGCTTCATAATAATTTTTACCAATTGGTAAAGGTGAACACAGACCCAAAGTCTTGGATTTTAAGAACAATGAAAAATTAATTAGGTGTTTAAAAGACGAATTTTAATTAAAGAAAAGAGAAAAGAATCACCAATATATAGTTAGGATGGTAAATACCTTACAGGGTAATTAGATTTAAAACAGAGAATTTCTTGAGGCAAAACCTTAAGTTACAAAAAGACACAAAAACAGGAATATACATTTCCTTCAAAGTTAGTAACAGCCCGTTTGTTGAGCCATTTATGAAACAGATTTGTTATTTGGTTTACATAAGCCACATTAGTTCAGGCCTTTTTTAAGGGTTTGAAATTTAACTTTGTAAGTTTTAGGTGTAACTTGAAATTGGCAATTTGGCTGTATTGCGCAACAAATGGCCTGTAATATCTGGCCAAACCTAAGAAGGATTGGACCAGTTTTGTTTTTTTTTACTTTGGGACAGGCCACTTTTGGACAGCATTCACTTTGGCCTGTAGGGGGTTGATAGTTTCTTGACCCTCCTGATGTTCAAGGTAAGCTACTCTGTTTAGGCCTATTTGACACTTTTTAGTCTTAACAGTTAGTTTTGCTTCCCTTATGCTCTTGAAGACTTTTTGTAGGTGTTCCAGGTGTTTTGCCCAGGATTCCAAAAATATGGCCACATCATCAAGGTCTGTGACTGCACATTTTTCCAATTCCGCTAGGAGACCATCTACAAGTTTTTGGAAGGTGGCGGGTGCATTCTGCAGCCTGAAAGAGAGCACATTAAATTCATACAGCCCGACATGTGTGATGAAGGCGGACATTTTCTTGGCGGATTTATTTAGCGGTACCTGCCAGTACCCCTGGGTTAAGTCCAAGATAGGGATGAACTGGGCCCGTCCCAGTTTCTTCACTAGTTTATTTGTTCGTGGCATTGGATAGTTGTTTGGGAGCGTTACAGCATTCAGCTTATGGTAGTCCATGCAAAAACGTATTTCCCCATTTGGGTTGGGAACTAGAACCACTGGAGATGCCCATGCACTGCCAGAGGGGCAAATTACACCCATTTGTAGCATATCCTGGATCTTCCATTCTATAGCAGTTTTAGCTTGAGGAGACACCCAGTAAGGTCGGGCTCTAATTGGGTGAGCATTACCTATGTCAATGGAGTTGTATGCCCGTTCAGTCAGTCCTGGGTGGCTGAGAACGTCGGCGTGTAGCTAGTGCACAGCTCCTTGATTTGCTGTCGCTGCATATACCCAAGGGTCATGGAGAGGTTTACCTTTTCCACACCACCAGCACTTTTTCCTTTGTAGTAGACACCTTTAGGCCACTCAACGTTATCTCCTCCCTGGGCTGTAAACTGACAAATCTTTAATTCTTTGGAATAAAAGGGCTTTAGAGAATTAATATGGTACACCTTAGGCTTTCGGTTGGAGGTGGAGAATGCTATGAGAAAATTAACAGCTCCCAGGAGCTCTTGGACCATTAATGGCCCTTCCCACAACGCTTTTATTCTGTGGGCCTAGAGTGCCTTCAAGACCATGACCTGGTCCCCTACACTGAAGGAATGCTTTCTGGCATGTTTATCATACCAGGCTTTTGGCTCTTTTTGAGCATCCTGTAGGTTTTCTTTGGCAAGGGCTAAAGAGGTTTGGCAGGTGTTTTGCAGGTTAGTTACAAAGTTCAGAATGTTAGTTCCTGGAGAAGGTGTAAACCCCTCCCATTGCTGCTTTACCAACTGTAATGGCCCCTTAACCTTGTGGCCATATACAAGTTCAAATGGTGAAAACCCTAAACTGGGATGTGGTACAGCTTTGTAGTCAAAAAGCAACTGCTGCAACTCTAGGTCCCAATTATTGGAGTGCTTATTTACAAATTTACATATTATGGCCCCCAAAGTTTCATTAAACTTCTCCACCAGGCCATTTGTTTGATGGTGGTAAGGAGTGGCAACCAAGTGGTTCACCCCATGAGCTTCCCAAAGGCATTCCATAGTTCCTGCCAGGAAATTAGTTCCTGCATCTGTAAGGATGTCGGAGGGCCAACTTACACTGGCAAAAGTGTCTGCTAGTGCCTGGCACACACTTTTAGCCCTGGTGTTGCTTACAGCTACTGCTTCTGGCCATCGGGTGGCAAAATCCATTAAAGTCAGTATGTACTGCTTTCCTCTGGCTGTCTTTTTTGGAAAAGGAGCCAGAATATTTACAGCTACTTGCTGAAATGGAACCTCAATGATGGGGAGTGGCTGGAGAGGGGCTTTGCCCTGGTCTTGGGGTTTTCCCACTCTGTGGCACACCTCACAAGACCGGACATAGGTAGAAACATTCTTGCCCATTCCCTCCCAGTGGAACGACTTTCCCAAATGGTTTTTGGTTCTGTTCACCCCAGCATGGCCACTAGGATGATCATGGGCTAAGCTTAATAGCATTACCCGGTACTTAGTTGGAACTACCAACTGTCTCTGAGGATGCCAGTTTTCCTCGTATCCACCAGAAGAGCTTGCTTGTATAAAAGTCCTTTTTTTACAACAAACCTGGATTGATTCGAAGAGCTGAGAGGCGGTGGGTTGTTCCGTGCCGCCGTCCAAGCTCTCTGGAGGCTTTGATCTGCTTTCTGTTCGGTCTGGAACTGTTCCCTTGATGCTGGAGACATCAATTCCTGATTGGATTGTGGACCTGGGCTTGGTCCCTCTGGAAGCGATGCAGGTGATGGGGCTGTTTTAGTTGACTGTGAACCGCTCTTGGCTGGTGCACTATGTTGGGGTTCAGGCTCTGGCTGAGCCTCTTGTGTAGGGTTATCTGCTGCTGCCAGTGCAGGTTGGGTGGGGCCCTCTGGTGTTGGGGTTGCAAGTACTGGATTCAGTGCTGGCAATGGGTCTGGTGCTGTTTTTTTTGCCGGTTCCAGTTCCAGGACTGGCTCTGTCTGAGTCTCTGTGACTGGATTCACTACTGCTGTTGCAGACGTTTGTATGGGGTCTGGTTCCAATATCTTTGAGTGCGTCCTGATAGAAGTCTCCAAAATAGAGCTAGGTGTGACAGCTTGCTTAGCCTGTCTGCGGGTGACCATTCCCAACTTCTTGGCTTGCTTCACATGATTGGCCAAGTCTTCCCTCACCAGCATGGGGACGGGATAATTATCATAGACTGCAAAAGTCCACGTTCCTGACAAGCCCTTGTAGCAAACAGACAACTTGTCTGTAGGCAAGTAAAAACAGTTGGCCTTGAAGGGTTGAATTGTCACTTGGACCTCTGGGTCAATTAAATTGGGGTCCACTAAGGAAGCCTGGATAGCCAATACTCCGGTGTCCCTCCATTTTGTGACCTTCTTCCTGCCCACACTCACAGTTTCCCTCCACTCTGAGGGTGTCTGGGAGGCATCTGGGCCTGAGGACCTCTGGTGTGATTTTGGTGCAATGAACTATAATTTCCAGGGGTTCTTGGGGCAGTTGGGCTTGACATGTCCCGGCTTGTTACATTTAAAACTTTGCCCAGCTGACTGGTCACTGGGGCGAGGTGGGTTGCTGGAGAACGATGTGGTGGGACAACAAGGTGTCTGGAGTGTTCCTTGGGGTGTAGTTGGGGCCTTGGGCTGCCCCGGGTAGTAGGATGTGGTCTGAGGGTGTCCCTTCTGGTATCCGCTCCAACTGTGACCAGGGTTCTTCCTCTCTCCTCCCTCCACCCGTTTTGTTCCGGTTTGCCCCGCTTCTCTGGCAGTCTGGGACTGCTTGTATAGATCAGCATAAAAAGCAAGACTTCCTGCTGAGTCCATTTTTTTATCCCATAAACACTGCTATCTATCATCCTTGGACATATTCAGGAATTGCTCCTGTATTATCAAATCCCGTATTCCTCCAAAGCTAGTTACATCCTGTCCATTGAGCCATTTCTCAAACAGATCTGTTCTCTGGTTTACATAAGCCACATTACTTAGTCCAGGTCCTCTCTTAAGGGCTTTCACTTTTACTCTGTAAGTTTCAGGTGTAACTTGAAATTGTTTTAAAACCAAACCCTTGGATTTATTATAGTTCGAAGCCTCCTCAATCACCATCTTATTGAATATGTCCAGAGCTCTTCCAGGCAATTTTGCGGCCGACCTGGTCATCTTGTGAGCTTCAGGGATTTGATGGAGTGTGCAAAGTCTCTCAAAGGTGAGAAAATATTCAGCAATATCACTGGATTCATTATACTGTGGACATAGTGTAATGGATTGTTGGGGAAGGATTTGTGGATTGTTGGGGAAGGATTGTTAGGGTTATTTAGTATATTCTGCCGAGCCTTTGCCTTCTCCATCTCCACTGTATGCTTCCTCTCTTTTTCCTTCTTCTCCTCTGCATGCTTCTTTTCTTTTTTCCTCTCCTCCATTTCTTTTTCCTTTGCCTCCATTTCTTTTTTTGCCTTCATTTTCTCTGCCTCAGTTCGACCCATCTTTTATGTTCCTTTTGTTTTTCCTCAGCCTCAAATCTGGCTAATTGCAGCTTCTGTTGAACATGGCATTCTGTCCTCCTAACCTCTCTGTTTTTAACTCACTTTACACCCAAGAGTTAGAAATAAAGCAAAAAACCCAAAAACCCTGACTTGTAAAATTTTGCTGTGCTGTAACCCGATACCTTTTTTCTTTGATAGCTGTTCTCAGCCGACAGAAAACTCCTTTTGTTATGCCTGCTGCTCTGTCCCCCAGACAGAGAGACAAAATCTACAGCTGCAATCACCTTTTACAAAACCTTTTAAAATCCTGCTGTGCTTCTGGTCCAAAATGATCCCACCACTGCCACCATGTCAAGGTTCCTTCCCCACTCTGAACTTTAGGGTACAGATGTGGGGACCTGCATGAAAGACCCCCTAAGCTTGTTTTTACCAGTTTAGGTTAGAAACTTCCCCAAGGTACAAACTTTGCCTTGTCCTTGAACAGTATGCTGCCACCACCAAGCATTTTAAACAAAGAACAGGGAAAGAGACCACTTGGAGACATCTTCCCTCAAAATATCCCCCAAGGCTCTACACCCCCTTTCCTGCAAAGGCTTAATAATAATCCTCACCAATTGGTACAGGTGAACCGAGACCCAAGCCCTTGGTTCTTAAGAACAATGAAAAATTAGTTAGTTTTTTAAAAGAAGAATTTTAATAAAAGTAAAGGTAAAAGAATTATCTCTGTAAAATCAGGATGGTAAATACCTTACAGGATCATCAGATTTATAACACAGAGAATCCCTCTAGGCAAAACCTTAAGATACAAAAAGACACAAAAACAGGAATAGACATTCCCTCCAACACAGCTTATTTTACCAGCCATTAAACAAAAGAAAATCTAACACATTTGCTAGTTAGATTACTTACTAACTTAACAGGAGTTGGAAGGCTTGCATTTCTGATTTGTCCCCAGCAAAAGCATTACACAGACACACAAAACCCTTGATTAGTCCCCCGCCCCCCTCCAGATTTGAAAGTATTTTGTTCCCTCATTGGTCATTTTGGGTCAGGTGCTAGCGAGGTTATCTTAGCTTCTTAACCCTTTAGAGGTGAAAGGGTTTTGCCTCTGGCCAGGAGGGATTTTATAGCACTGTATACACAAAGGTGGTTACCCTTCCCTTGATCTTTATGACACACCCTGTGCCCATTGGCTCACCAAGGTGCCAGGACGGAGCCACGGGAGCCCCACTGACACCAGTGGGAGTGGCCCAGCCACACTCCATGGCAGGAGATGCTGGGCAGAGTTGGGGGAACTCCAGCCTCCCCTGATAATGTTGGGTGGGGACTGATGGCCACGGGGCCCTGAGGCTGATGGGGCTGAGGTCATCTCTGGGAAGGGCAGGGTGGGGACCTTGATGCCATGGGGTTCCTTGTTGAGGATGGGGGACATTGAGCCATTTCTCTACCCTGCATTCTCACAGCAGTAGCATAAATGATGCTTTTCTCCTTCTCTCCCTGGTGCAGAGACCCTCAGTGCCCAGCTGGAGGAGGAGGAGGAGGAGGAGGAGGAGGAGGAGGATGTGTCCCCTGAACAAGACACCATCAGGGTCATCCAGCAGCACCTCCAGGGCAGAGTTGAGGTACAAAAATCTTCCAGCTGCACTGCCCCCAAGTCTGTCCTGCCCCTTGTTCCATCCCCACCCACATTCGGGGTCTTGTCCCAGAGAATCCATCACCCGCAATGGGGGGCACTTCTCCCCTGTTACCTGGCACCCCAAAGTGGGGGTGTTCATCTCATGCAGGCCAAGGTGTCCGCTCCCCGCAGACACTGCCCCGGTTACAACCCTAGTCTGTGCAGGGTGACACTGGTTTTGGGAAGAGGGGCGGCTTTCCCTGTCCAACTCCAGGGAGGTCCTGAGACCTGGAGCTTTTGTAGGTGGGGTGGGGAGGTCCCTACCTGACCATCTCTCTCTCTCTCTCCCACAACCCCACTCTTAGTGGGTGGAGGACAGGGCCAAACAGCTCCGCTTCCTCCACGCTGTCCCACGTCTGTGCTTGTCGGCACAGCAGCAGGGGTGGGACACTCTGGAGCCGCACTTCTCCAAAGCGGCCCTTGTGGAGAGCATTGCGGTGAGTGGGACCCCGTGCCCGGCTCCTGGGGTGAGGGAGCCCAACATGGGAGGAAGAGTTAGTGGGGCTGGAGGGGGAAGCAGAGGACAGGGCTTACTGGGGATGAGGACTGGGGAGCAGGGAAAGAGGAAATTCTGACACTGATGGGGAACTGGCAGTGGGGAAACTGTAAGGCCGGAGGGGCAGCTGAGGCTGAGGGGAGGGAAGAATTGGGTGGGAGAGGAGGAAGGAAAGAGTAAGTTTGATGGATGGGAGGAATGGGGAGGCCAGCTGGTTGGGGGTGGGGGTGACACTGACTGTTTCTGCAGAGCACTTTGGCCTCCTCCCTGGGAAGCGCCTGTGGGTCTACAGGGCCTGAATCTCACATGCAATTTTATCTCCTTGGGGTCTCTCAGGAGCTGATTGAAGATCTGCCCATGGTGTCTGAGCCGAGTTCCATCGTCTCCAGCTCCATGGCCGCGGTTTGCAGCCTCAGGTACCAGGACCCTCCCATCCAGCTGCACTAACCCTGGTGCAGATCCTCTCAGGCTTAGATTAACCCCAGCCGTGTCTGTTTGCATCCCCCAGCAGAGGAGGTGGGGACATCCCCTCTTTCCTGGCTGGGGGTGATTTCACTCCTGTAACGTTACAGTGGCCATAGGGAGGGATCATTGCAGGGGAGGAGGATCATGTGCATGACACTGCCAGCGCCACTCCGGTGCTGCCAAGCATAACACGGGCTCCTCTTTCCCTCCAGCAAACTGAAGCCACCACTTGCCCTGGAGCTGGAGTCACGCCTCCTGCGGGCTCTACAATACACCATTTTCACCATGGGCACGGGGCAGGACACCACCCACTTCCGGGTAGGTCATGATCCTACTTCTCTGTCCCAGGAGCAGGAGCGGCCTCTGGTCCCTGCCCCCTCGGTTTGATGGAGCTGCTGAGAATAGGGGAGGGGTGAGCAGAGCGGGGGGCAAGCCCGGGCAGGGCGTGTGGGGTCGGGGGGATGACACAAACTGCAAGGGAGGGCCCCTTCCCGCCAGTGAGGATTGCGTTACCCCTCTGTGGCTGATCCCAGCCTTCCCTCTTCTCCTCATTGTGTGCTCTGCTGCCTGGACTTTCCCAGGGATCCTACCTCCCACCCATTGCGGTTTGGCTTTTCCATATTCTGCTGGGTACCAGGCCCTGCGCAGAGAACTGCTAAGGGCAAGGATTGAAGAGCCAGCAGGCATCCAGCCATGAACTCTTGCTAAGTGTCCTTGCAGTGATGTGAATGGCAGAGGCCAGGATGTACCTTTTGGGTCTGGCCAGGGCTCCCCAGAGAACCCTCCTGGTCCCCTGAGAGGGGTAGCCCCATGTCCCATGACTGACGGGCGCTCCCTCTTCTTGCAGGCTCTCAAGGTTCCTTCCCCACTCTGAACTCTAGGGTACAGTTGTGGGGACCTGCATGAAGACCTCCTAAGCTTACTTTTACCAGTTTAGGTTAAAACTTCCCCAAGGTACAAACTATTTTACCCTTTGCCCTTGGATTTCCACTACCAAACTTTATCTGGGTTTACTGGGAAAACAAAGTTTGGACACGCCTTTCCACCCAAAATCCTTCCAACCCTTGCACACCACTTCCTGGGGAAGGTTTAGTAAAAATCCTCACCAATGTGCATAGGTGACCACAGACCCAAGCCCTTGGATCTTAGAAGAATGAAAAAGTATTCAGTTTCCTTACAAGAAGACTTTTAATAGAAGTAAAAAGAAAAGAATTACCTCTGTAAAATCAGGATGGTAAATACCTTACAGGGTAATTAGATTCAAAACATAGAGAATCCCTCTAGGTAAAACCTTAAGTTACAAAAAAGACACAGAGACAGGAATATTCATTCTATTCAGCAAAGCTCTTTTCTCAGCCATTTCAAGAAATCATAATCTAACACCCACCTAGCTAGATTACTTACTAAGTTCTAAGACTCCATTCCTGTTCTGTCTCCGGCAAAAGCATCACACAGACAGACACAGACCCTTTGTTTTTCTCCCTCTTCCCAGCTTTTGAAAGTATCTTGTCTCCTCATTGGTCATTTTGGTCAGGTGCCAGAGAGGTTACCTTTAGCTTCTGAACCCTTTACAGGTGAGAGGATTTTTCCTCTGGCCAGGAGGGATTTTAAAGGGGTTTACCCTTGCCTTTATATTTATGACACAGGCTCTGCACAACACCTACTTAGAGAGCCTGGACACCATGATCGGGGGCCTGCTGGCAGAGACCCCCACCACGGACAAGCTGCAGCACCTCTTGGAAGTGAGCAGAATGGGAGGGTCTGGGGGGGAATTTACCATGAACCCCGTGGGAGGGCTGCAAAGGAGAGACTATCCTCCCAGCTTGGACCCAGATGGCCACGCTTTCCCAGAGCCATCAGTGCAGTTGAATGCTGGGACCCTTCCGCCATCCGGGGTAGTGGTGGCGGGGAAGGGGCGGGGGCAGAGGGAAGGAGCTGGGACTGTCAGCCAGAGCTCTGCATGGTTCCATTGAGCACTAAAAGTGAGCACCAGGCCTGGCTGGGGACTGACAGATTGAAACCCCTGTGCGACCTGGGACACAGGCCTCTGAGAAAAGTTACTGGCTCCTTTCTAGGGAGACCCTGAGATACAGGAGAAGACTGAGGGAATCAGCTCTTCTGTCCTAGGGACACGGCAGTTCCTGGAGTGATTGTCCCCACGGCCCCTCCATCCATCCTACCAAGGCCTGTGGAGCTGGGGTCTGGGGGCACAGGGCATGTGCCTCGATCCTGATGGGCTGTTGATGGATCAGGGGTTCAGAGCAAATAGACCAGCCCCAAGGCTGAGCTTTGTCCCAGGCTGGAGAGACAGTGACAGCTTGTGCCCAGCAAGATGTGGGCAGTGTCATGAACCCCCACATGAGGAGTCAGATATTCCACCCTGAGCACAAGTTCTCTGCCCCATGTGGAGTGGGAGAGGCTCGTTTGTAGAGCATGTAAGCCTGCCGGCTGACTGTCCCCTGCCTTCTTCTCCCGCAGCACCTCCATTTCTGGCTCGACTCCAGAAACACCCAGGAGAGAGCTAGGGCCATACGGAGCAGCGCTGCCCTGCTCCGATTTGCCACCTCCCTCTCCGGATTTGACGTAAGTGACCTTTGACCCCAGCATCCTGCAGAGCCAGGGCTTGAGTTAAATTCCTCATCCCCTGGTTAAGTGGTCCCCCCTGGCTCCGTAAGGGACTGCGACATTCCATAGGCCACTGGCTGGCAGGGTCGTGTCTGGCCTCAGTGCCCTTGTTACTCTGGAGAAGCCTGGCAGCTAGTGCTCATAGAGGGCCCAGGCCGTGGGTCTCTTTGCTCCAAGCTCCCTTGGGGGCAGAGAGAAAGAGGGCTCTAGTTCCTCTCCCTCGGTGCCTCCTACAGATGGATGGGAGCAGAGCTCTAGCCCCGGGGAGCTGGGGAGCTGAAGGCAGAATGTTGATGGATTCCCCCCTTCTCCTCCTCCACCAGACCTCCTCCGATTTCCCCAAGGCGGGCAACTTTGTGCTGCGGCTGGGTCTCTACCTCTCTGACCCAGCCGATGACATCAGCCGGCAAGCCAGGGCTGGGATCTATTGGCTGCAGAGGCTCCTGCTGCAGAGGAGGGGTAAGAAACTCAGCTGGGCAATGGGACCCCATAGAAATGAGTCCCTTGGAGACTAGCTCCAGCTGGCCATTGGGACACCAATAGAACTAAGGCCTCTGCTCTTAGACCAACTGCAGGAGGGCAGAGGGACCCCAATGGAAAGAAGGCCCCTGTTTTGGGCCCCCCACTTACTGGCCAAGGGACCCTACAGAAAGAAGCTCCCTCCTCTGAGACTGACCCCAGCTTAGCTGATGACTCACACTCATCTCCCTAATTCAGGGAGAGAGGAAGGGGACGAAGATGCCAGGGAAATTGGCTGCTTTACGTCATAGCCTGGCTCTGTCCCCCAGTCCAGAGAAATCAGCCCCCCCAGGGGGCTGCCAGCTGGTGAGGGGACAGGAACGGACCTATTGAGACACATGGAGGGAAAGAGCCCATCATGAAGGCAGGGGCAGGGACCACAGGGGATGGACACAAAGCTTGTAGAATGTCACCAGTTGGGTAGCTAGGGCCAGATCCTGAAGTCAGTGGCTGTGGGGCGTTTTCAGCATTAGCAGCCACCATTAACAGGCACCCATGCCCAGAGCAGAATGACCGTAAGGGTCACCTGATTACTGTGATGAATGAGACAAATCCCCCTTCAGGTACTAAAGCACCTGGTGGGGACCCTGCCAGTCCATTGGGCCGTGGATGCCATGAGAACCCCAGCCAGTGTTCACCCAGCAAAGGGAAGAGAAGGAAACAGGCATTAAAGCCAGATGCCAAACCTCCCCAATGGGTGTGTCTTTCTCCCCCAGGGCTGAACATCAGAGAGGAGAGCTATCTGTGGTGTCAGGACGGGCTCCAAGACACCGAGCGCCTGGCGTACAGAAACATGGCCAGGGTGGGGGAGGTAAGGACTCTCCGCCAGGGCATTGCAGTAGCTCAGGTGTGGAGCTGTCTCCCCCTGCAGTGAGTGTGTTCTGTAGGGGGAGGGATAGCTCAGTGGTTTGAGCATTGGCCTGCTAAACCTAGGGTTATGAGTTCAATCCTTGAGGGGGCCATTTAGGGACCTGGGACAAAAATCTGTTGGATGATTTAGTTGAGGATTGGTCCTGCTTTGAGCAGGGGGTTGGACTAGATGAACTCCTGAGGTCCCATCCAAACCTGATATTCTGTGATACTTATTTCCAGCAGACAGTGTTTGGCTGCAAGAGGCCGAGGAGCCTGGGCTGGACCCTTGCTAACGATCCAGGCTTGTGTGTGTTGCATGGATCCATGGTTACATGGCATAAAAGGGATCCTCTGGTGGGTTGAGTTAATGAAGGATTGTATCTCCAGGAATCTGGCTCTGCTCACTGTCTCTCTGGCTGACACCCTGGTGTCTGAGAGGTGAGCCCCTGGGTCAGTGAGTTGGGAAGCTCACACGAGCAATTGCTGGACCAGATCCTTGTTGGATTCCCTGCACCTCTGGAAGCACAGGCAGGGTGTGGGGTTTGCCGAGCACCAGGGCGAGTCAGGATGCAGAACCTGCCCCTGCCCTGGGCCTTGTGTGAGGGACACTGAGCTCCTTTCCTGGGCTGAGTCACTGCAGCATATGTGATGCTCGTGGGATTGTTGGTGGGATGGGGAGCAGGAACAGAAGCAGATCGAAAAGGTCCCTAACCTCTAGCGGGTGAGCTGCAGAAAATAGCACTGCTGGGAGCAGTAGCGGGTCCTTTGTTGTCTTTGTGAGCTGGGTTCCAGACTGCGCCGACACGTTCCCAGCCTGTCATGGCACCTGTGGTGACTCCCGCTCCAGAAAGAGCTATTCCTCAGTGCCTGCAACCTCTTCCTGAAGGGGGCTCCTTGGTCCATGGGACCCCAAAAGTTGGCTGCACAAGGAGGACTCTTGTCCACCTTGTGAGATACTAGAGGGATTTGGAGCCTGGTTCTGGACAATTGACAAGGGCTCTGGTGCTGTTGGTTTTAGGTCTTTGGAGAGATCTTCACAGAAGGCCAGAAAAGATCTTTCCTCCAGGCAGCGCTTCTGGCCATACATGACCCCCAGCTCCGTGTCAGCCAGGCTGGGCTTGTGCTGACATATTCTATCCTGGGGGAAGCCGGCCAGCTGATCGGGAATGAGGTAACCAAAGAAGGATCAATTGGGGAGGGACACCCAGGGCCTTTCACCTCCAGGCCATTGACAGTCACTCCCATCCCATCCCCTTGCACTGACCCGGGCAGGTGCCATTGGTAGGTGTCAGCTTCTCCCCTGAGCAGCTCAAAGCAGAGCAGACCCAGCTTGGCTATTTCCTAACAGGTGTCACATCAACATGACACGCTGCTATTGCTCATGCTAGGGGCTGCCAACTCCCCCTGTGAGAGTTTCATACCCCTCCAGGCCTCAGGCTGGTTCCTAGGGCCCTAGTATTATGTTATCCCAGCCACCACCTGCTCTGGGAGAACTGGAGGAGTCAGTCAGCAGAGGCTGCTGAAGTGCCCCATTCCCCAGAGCTACTGTCCATGGCATCATCTTAATAACAGGGGGGGGGTCCCCTTGGGAAAGGTTTCCACCTCCTCTCACCCCATAGCACTGCTGTCCAGAGCCTTCCAGCCCCTCAGCTGGAGGGGGAGAGGGTGGATAAGGGGATTCTGGGGAGTGGAGCTTAATCCCTGGCTGGTTTGGAAGGTAGAATAGCTCTCACAGGGGGACTGAGAGGAAGGGGACAGGAGTTCATTCCACAGTGGTGGGAGTGGGGTTGGAGGTCACTCGAGAGGAGAAAAGAGTTCGTCTCGGAGGGTTGGGTGCGGGAATCTGTCCCTTGGATGTGGGGAGGGTTGGGGTGGAAATTTTGCTGGCTCCCAGTGCCGTTCATGCCCTTCATTGCCATGGGTGTCGGAGGCTCTGACCGATCCTTGTTCCCTTGCAGCAGGAGGACGTGACAGCAGCGATCATGGCGCACCTGTTCTACATCCGGTGCTTGCGCCAGGTGCCCAAAGCGCTGCAGGGGCTGTGCTCCGTGGGACAGCCTTGAAGGGCCCCCCCTTCCCATGCCCAGAAGCTCCCACTCCCTGCTGCAGGTAATGCTCTTTCCTGCTGGGCCTGGGGGAGAAGGGCTAGGGGGAGGGGCCATAAACCCCACAGCACTGAGAGAAACCCAGGCTGAGCATCTCGCTCTCACCACCCTGCCCCACCCTGACCCCTGGAGCTGGGGCCAGGCCAGATACGGTCCCTGCCCCCATGCCCAGAGGCCAGTTTCAGAAGCATCAGGCTTTCAGGGCCATGGGACTGGCCCAGAAATGGGAGCATCCGCAGAGCCAGGGTTTATCCTCAGTAATCATTGCATTCTGGGAGGGGTGGCCCGATGTGGAGCCCTCCCCTGTCGTCACTGCTCAGACCTCCCCATTGCCCATGTTACCCCGTCGCAGTGAATGTCTGACCATCCCCCACCTGGAGCCCAAGCCACACACATGGTATCTGAACCCTTCCCAGACAGGAATGAAACTCCCCCCTAACACCTTGGGGCAAGGAAGGATCCTCCCCATCTGGCAGGTGGGGACTGAGACACAGAAGAAGGGCTGCGATCCTGGTCACACACTCCTGGGGGTAGATCTGGGAACTGGAGTGGATCCCAGGCTAGTCCCTTTCCCCAAGAGGCAACTTCACTTTCTGCCCTTTATTCTCCCCTCCTGCTGGGGGGGCGGGTCTCTGAGTGTGAAATGAACCAGGAGGGGGATGGGGTCCTGGCACAATGCTTGGGTGGGAGCTCCCCTTGGCTTGGACCCCAGGGTCAGAGACATCTTTGTCATCTTGCTCTCCTTCTTTTATTCCTAGGAAGGGAGTCCCCCGATTAGGGGTCTCTAGGGATCCAGCTGGGCAGTGCCTAGGAGAACCTGTCAGTCATCCTGGTTCCCGCCTGCATGCACCACCCTGTCCTGCCCTGCCCTCCGGTTCTTCATTGTTGACTCTGCTTTGACCCTTGGCTCCGGTCTCTGATTATGACTTTGGCGTGACCCTTCTTGGCTCCAGATGTTGCCTGCCCACCTTGATTCCATATCTCCTTGCCCTTCTTTAGCCCCACTCCAGGCCCTCCACTGACCCGCTCCAGCATTGCCTTCTCCTCCTGATCTTCCCCAACCACTCGGACGTTGACTACCCGGCTTTGACCCTCGGCCTGTATCTGGACTCTGGCTTGACACTGACTTGGCTGATCTTTGCTCTCTGACTACCGGGCTATGACCTTTGGCATGGATTTAGACTCTGGCCCTGGTTCTGCTTCTGCTTTGTCGATGGACTCTGATCTCGGTTTTGACCCTGCTGTGTCCCTGGACCTTGATTCTAGGACCACTCTTAGCCTCGGCACAATCCTGCACCTTGCTGCGACCTGTGCTCCCACCCCTGGGCATCATTATCAGATGCAATACGTGACATTAGGTGGTGCAACTTTTTGGAGAAAAGCAGGATCTCCGCAAGTCAGTGGCCTGTATGCAACAGGGACACACCACACCAGGTGTGAACCAGGGCCTCACTACATGAGCCTGGCCCGATGATGTCCCTGCTGGAGCTGCACAATGGAAATGATTGAAAATGTCGGGGTTCCTTGAACCAGCCTCTGCCTCTGGACCTACTCCACCTTCTTGACTCGGACACCCGGCATTCCTGATCAATACCCGGATTACATGGATACCTTTGAAAGAAATGGGGACTTGTTGCCTCTGCACCAGGACTATGACTGCCCCCTTGACCTGCAACCTTGGTTGAAAGTTGCCTTCACCAGTATTTACACATTGGTGGAACCAGAATTAGTGGCTCTCCCTGCGTACAGGCTTGAAAACTGGTCCTAAGAGTTTATGAGCAAATTAGCGTTTCCCACGGGTGCCCAGGCCCTTTTGGGGAAGAAGAAATGTGGGACTCTACTCTGTCTCTCTTTAGACAATCAGCCCCTGAAAAAAAGGATCATTTGGAACTATAACCCCCAGTTAGGAATCCCACGATTGTTTGCTCGCAGGAAATCTGCAAAGTTGTTCATCAAACTTCATCTGTGAGGATTTCCAATCTAACACTCATTTGGGCAGGGGACAAATGGAAGGCAGATTTCAATGCACACTATGGACATTTTAACTGTCAGACATGCCATTTGAGCTAACTAACGGTCCCCTGCCCTTGCAACACTTCATCAGTGATGTATTTGGGGCCATTGTGGATCTGCACAGTGTCATCTATTCAGGTGACAGACTTCTTTTTTTTTGGAGAACCAAGAGCAGCATGCGCACTATACCTGAACCTGGAGAGGTTTCGGCAGCATGGTCTCAGCACAGAATTGGAAAAGCGTAACTCCGGCCAACTCTCCACAGAGTTTTTGGGCTACATCCTCTCCCCGGAAAATGTTACGATTGATCCAAATAAGGTGGAAGCCATTCATAGATGGGACACCCGCTTTACTGCCGCTTTACTGCTGCTTCGGCCCAGGGTTCTCAGAGCCAATAACCCCGACGAGTGCTCTCCTCCACATAATGGCCACGTTTGTTTGGTCACCCAAGTTCCAAAAAGCCCACAAATAGCTCACAACTGCCTTCACTACTGCACCTATTTGGAGGCTCAGTGCTCATCCTGCAAGTAGATGCATCTACTATGACCACCAGGGCCTGCTTCATTAGCTGGTGCCAGATGTGGGCTGAAATTCAGACTTAGCTTGACTGATGTGACTTCTGCGCTTTCAGCAAGGCACCACGCACCAAACTCCTTGGCATTTCAGGCCTCTGGAGACCCTGCCCTGGCCATGGGCAGTCATTGCCAGGAATTTTACCGAATCAAATGGCCACATGATGGAACTGACTCTCATAGATCACCTGACCACGATGGCGTGCTTCATCCTCTTCTGAACATGTACCGTCGATTGATAGGACAGATCAGTTCCAAATTTGCAAAGGCCATTGAAACCTTTATTTTGCTAAATGTAGATTTCCCACTGATTTCATGTCATGCTACAAATGACCTCTCCGAAATTCCCAGCTATCGACCTGGGTCAACGAATCCATCACCTGCAAGAAGAATGAAGGGAGCCCCTTCAGGACACTTGGAAGGAGTTCAGATACTGTATGGACTGCTGATGACAAGAGGGAAGCCATTTGCTGAAGGGAGGTACAAAGTCCCTGGCACTGACCAAATCCCTAAGCTCTGTCCATGGCAGCAGTTCCTGGCCCATCCCCTTTGCTGACCTTCTGATAACATCTTCCTCCCCTGGGTCTAGGGAGCAAACTCTGGGTCCCTTCCCTCACTCTGGCACAATCTGTGCCCAGAGTGTCTGAGTCCCTCACCGAAAATGGGTCTCTCCTCCCTTCTCCTCCCTGTGGGGCGGGGGAGACTTGTACCCCCATTTTAAGGACAGGGAATGAAAGTGAGGAAGTGACGTCTCCAAGGTCACACCCAGCAATGTCGGGGAGAGCTGGGAACTGACTGGGTTCTACAGGAGTGCCCTCCCCAGAGGGGCAGCTTCACTTTCTGCCCTTCCTCCTCTCCTTCCCTCTTGACCCGTCTTTGAAGGGGGCTCTGAAAGGGAAATGAGCAAGGGTTTCCTCCCTGCTCTGTCTTCCAGGTTCTGGGATCTGTCCATGTCGCCAACAGCAATGCAGCCTGCAGCTGGCCCGGCTTGGGGAGCCATGGCCTCATCCTGTGAAATCGAGAAGTACTGGCTCTCAGGGATGCTTAGATGGAAAACCACACACCCCACCCGGAGGTAGGAGCCACCCATTCCCAGGTTGTCCTGAGGAGCCGCAATTCCTCCAGGAGCTGGGGAAGGGCACAGTGATCAGTTTATCAAAAGGTAGGGAAGGATCGTGTAAGAAGAAGGTCTAAGAGAGAAGGAGCATGAGCTACTCTCTGTATTTGGGCGTGGCAGGGATCAAGAGAAGGGACAGGGGCTGTTAGAGAGCAATGGTGAGGTACAAGGGGTGTCAGAGGTGGGGGCAAGGCCTGAAAAGTTCAGATACATTAGAACAATTGTGCCAGAGACTCACCGGTTGACGTGACTGAAAGCTCTGAACTTGGGTTGGCCAAAATCATCCTCCTCCGATGGGAACATCCCAAAAGTCTGTAGAAGCTTAGCCTCTGAGGTGAACGTTGTGGCCCCAACCTCTCTGCTCTGTACCTCACAGGATTCCCACTGGCTGTTCCAATCCAGGATGAAAACTATGCCACCGAAGTCTCACAGCACCTGGGCAGTGAAGTGGCCACTTAAACCCACTGTGATGCACAGACCTTGCCCTGGCTGTCTGCACAGGGCTGAATTTCACCCATTCAGAGTGTAAGGAAAGAATTGGCTGAAGGCCTTTTTCTGCTCGGATGTGGTTCTAGGGGGAAAGAACCATGGAGATTTTTAACCCGTATTGCTCCCGGGACTGGTGCTGCAGTGATGCAGAGAAGTGCTGATGCACTGGATTTTTTTGGATCCCCCCCCACTATTAATCCATTCTCTTCCTCTCTTTTAACTGGTAGTCTAAGGGCACCCCATGCTTCATGTGGGTATTCTTGGGTGGGCAGATTGCATCAGACCTGCACCACAATAAATACTTGTGAACGACATATGCAGACACTAAAGTTCTGAAGCCTAATTCTCAGAAACTTTTCTCTTCAATGTAGAATCAGGATTTTGTTTTTAATTTATTTTTTGAAGGTGCTAAGCAGATGCTATCCTGTAATAAGAGGAAACAGAAGCAAAAACGGAAAGAATGTTACTTAAACCAATGAACAGATGCAGAGAGTGGAAACACAGGAAAGCAAACGAATGAATCCTGTGAGTAAATAACCTGGAAGCAAATGGGGGAGAAAACCTCATCTGGGTAATTGTGGTTCTTGGGATAAAGATCAGGTTCCTGGTGCGTAGCCTGGCTGAGATTCTGCCTTTTCCCTGGATCCCAGACCTGGGCTTCACACGTCATTCTCCTTATTTTATTCTTAGGGAAAAAGGATCCCCAAAGCAGGTGTGAGGATCTTCGACTAATGTCTGCAAGAAGCTTCAGCCACCTTCACAGGTAGAAGTCACTGTCTTTCCTACAACGCCACTAGTGCCCTTTCTGCTCTCCAGACCTGCTCCCTGCAGCAGGACAGAGACACCCCTTAACTCCCCGAGTCCTGATTTCCTGCCATTCAAGGGGCTGGGGGCTTGCATTGCCCCCACCCCCACCATCAGTTACTTTTCCGATGGGAATCTCCCTAGAGGAGGGGAGAAATCTGTTCTTCCCTTAGAACCAGTCTGCTCAGTAAATCAACCCACACTGACCTCATCTTGGCTGCTTTGTTTATCCATGATTAGTGGTGTTGCCGGCACCCAGCGCCGAGAGGCTGAACAACAGCTTGAGTTGGTTCGTTACCTGGTGTGCTGCACCCAATAATCACAACGGGGTGGAGAAACAGAAAAGTTTATTTGCAGCTGCAAAAAGGTACAGGGAGAATAAAATCTCAAATCCTGCACACAGAGCAGGAAGTTACACAGGCTTTTATACATTCTTTTTTCCAGCATACTTATCCAATAGCAAGCTGCCCCAAGTATCCATATAGCCAGCCAATCCAGTTCCCAGCTAGTTCCCTGATTTTCTGTATCATTTGTTAAACTATACATAAAGCTGCTTTATTTAGCATTGTTCTTCCATCTTTCCCCTGTTTGGCCTTGCTTAGTTGCAGGCAGTCTGACTCTGCAACATATTGTTGCAGATTCTTAGCATAACTGCTGTGTGTGCCTCCAGGCGGGGGGTGGGGGGGGCAAGGACACTTGGGCCTAGTACGCAGAGCTGCTGCGAGTGCCTCCAGGCAGGAGGGGGGGCCAAGGACACCTGGGCCTAGTGCGAGGGGGCTTTATCGACAGTCGTGGTCTTCCATCCCCTCGAGTTACCTAGTGGCCATGCCCCAGTGTCCCCAACAGTGGTATCTTTGGAAATTCCTTCGCGTGTGGGGGAGAGAGCTGGAGCGGGGGATACGGGAGCTCCAGCAGATTCCCCTGAAGAACACCACCCTGTCTTTCTCTGGTCAGGGTCAGACTAGCCGTCCATTGCAGAGGTGAAGACCAGATGGGAGCTGCTGGATTGACCTTGATATGCCATGTCCTTGTGTGGATGAAGGACCTACATCTCAGGGATGGCCAGCAGCAGATGTATCATGTGTCCAGGAATAGTCTGAACAACCTACACTGACAGGTAAGTAAAGTCGTGGCCACATGCAGTGGTGAGCTGGAGCCGGTTCGCACGAACCGGTTGTTACATTTTGAAGCCATTTTAGAACCAGTTGTTAACCCGCTTCCCTGCAGGGGGCGCTGAGGCTTTGATGGGCTCCGGCCGGGAAGTGATGTAATTCCTCCTCCGGCCGCCGGGGGCGCTGCACTGTGGGAGCCACGTGGGCTGCCGCCTGGCCCTGGGCATGAGCCCTGGGGCTGCTGCTGCTCCCCTGGCCCTGGGGCTCCCACTACTGCCTGCTGGGTCCCTGGCTGCTCTGCTGGGCCTGGGCTGCGTCCTGCTGCTCTCCCCGTGAGCACCCACCACCCTGCCTGCAGCCACCCCCTGCCGCACCCCCTGCCCGCAGCCAGCCCCTGTCTCCAGCCACCCCCTGCTGCTCCCACCCCCACATCCACTCGTGCCCTGCTGTTCCCAGGGCAGTAACCCTGCACACCTGCTTCAATGGGGGGGGGGGGGGAGGGAGCAGCTGGGACCTACACATGTGCACACCCTAGGGTGACCAGACAGCAAGTGTGAAAAATCAGGACATGGGGTGGGGGGTAATAGGAGCCGGGGGGTAATAGGAGCCTATATAAGAAAGACCCCAAAATCAGGACTGTCCCTATAAAATCAGGACATCTGGTCACCCTAGCACACCCCCAGGGAGTGGCAGGGACCCACACATGTGAAACGGAGCTCATTTCTAGTACAGGCCCATCTTTTTAAAAAAGAACTTTAGGCAGGATTAATATACATCCATATTTTCCCAGACAGGTCAGGCTTTTTGGTTCTTAAATCGCCGTCCAGGAATACAGACGTATGCTGATCCTGTTTGTACAAAAAATACATACTGGGGCACATCCCTTAAATCAGAACTTTTTATAGGGAAGCGGTTGTTAAGATTTTGGCAGCTCATCACTGGCCACATGTAGACACCACAGGAATTGGGGGGATTGAACCAGGGTCCTTCAGCACAAGCTCCGCTCACTCATTGTCAACCAATCCAGCTCCACCCACTAGATCTCACCCCCTTTCACAGTCACAGAATCCAGGAGCCCTAAGTCTCAGATCCATGCCTCACATCACAAGGCCAAACCTCCTCCCAAAATGGGTGCTGTAGAAGGGACCATCTGCACAGACCCCTCTACATTACCCATCAGAGACTGCAGCCACGAGTGACCAGTGAATGAGCAGAGATCTCCCCTGTGGGAATCCGAGGGGCTGCACATTTGGGGTTTCACAGGGAAGGCGTCTGGCAGCCATTAACAGAGTGACCCTGTGAAGAGATTTTCCATCTCTAACGAAGGGTTTCTGTTCCCCCAGATCTCAGCCGCTCAGCAGAATGCAGGAGAGCCGAGTGCTGATGGGCTAGAGGGGTCACAGGAGTCACCGTGCAGCAGCTGTGGTGTCTACAGTCAGCATGGGCCAAACCCTGTGCTCCAGGCTGTTTCTCTGGATTGCGAAGGGGAGTTTGGCTTGGGGAATCGGTTGCTGGTGCCTGTGTCCACAACTGGGATGTTTTCAGGTGGCTACTCAATGGTCCATGAAGCGCCATCCAAGCAAGTGGAGAGTGGACATTAAAGAGCGAGGCTGGGACCTCCGCAGAGCTGCTGCAGTCCAGCATCCACAGCCAGAAGAGAGACAATGGGAAAGGTACGGAGATGGCTGGCCACAGCAGCAGCCGCCATCTCATAAACCTCTGCTCATGCTCTACACAACAGAGGCAGGACAAAGAGCCACACAGTGAGAGCTTGGGTTGCAATGAGCAATACACGGTTTTTCAGTAGATTATGCTGCCCCGACAGTCTACTGCCTGTAATGTGCACATCCAGCCTCCCAGGCTGACCTCAGTGGGAGTTAGGTGCTCTGTGCCCACAGGACACGGCTGGCCTTACTAGGAGGTGAACTGAGGTGGCCGCCTCAGGTGCCAGACTGTGGGGGGCGCCACTAGGACCCAGAGTGTAGAAAACTGTGTCTGCTGCTGGTGCATGTGGATTCTCTCTGCTCGAGATGCACAGAGAGGGTGGAGTGCTGTGCTGGAGGAAGGAGGGCACAAGAGACATAACAGGCAGGCAGGAGAAAAGGTGAGAGAGAATCACAGAAAGCAGCAGGAGCTGCAGGGAGAGAGAGGAGGAGGAGCCTCTTATGTACCTCTCTAGCATCCCCAGGAGCCTGGACTGATTAACCCCAGCTTCTCAGGGAGCTTCCTGTTTCCTGCTGCTTCCCTGAACCCACGTGAGGAGAACAGGAAGTCAGCTGAGGTAGTAGGAGCCAGTTAGGCCCTTAAGACGCTGATTTCTTCCCTCACTCAGGCCCTGCTACCAGCCTGCTTATTTGTCCCCTTCAACTGAGTGTTGAGAGCCACTATAGCTGGCACAGAACAGCAGTCATGAGTGAAAGAAGAAAACGTCCCTCTGAGGCAGCATTCAGAAAAAGAGAAATGCTTCTTTTGCTTTCTTTATCTAAGCAGGAAGGAGCTCTCCTGAGATACGTAGACACAAATGTTCA
The DNA here is from genome assembly GCF_965140285.1 of Lepidochelys kempii. Lineage (NCBI taxonomy): Eukaryota > Metazoa > Chordata > Testudines > Cheloniidae > Lepidochelys > Lepidochelys kempii. Next base: position 5,908,119 of record NC_136385.1, read on the forward strand.
CAGTGAGCCTTCCAGCCCCAGTGAGGATGTGAGTGGTGAGGAGATACCTGATCTTCCAGTTCATCAGAGTGCAGGTGACCTGGCAGCTACTGCAGCGTCCCTATCTGCATCTCCAATGGATGTAACCATGCACGTTCCTGAAGAAAAGTGTAGATCAGAGAAGAGTGTGGTGGAGGCGCAAGAAACTGCTGCTGCTGAGTTGAATTCCTTGAGTCTAGATGATCTAGGACTGTGGACCCACTTGAGCAGTAGCCTGAGGGACTTCCTTGTACTGCACGGGCCACAGCAAGTGAAAAACTTCATGTTCCCCAAAGACAATGAAAATAGTAGTTCCCATCCAACACATTACTGGCATGAAATCCCCAATGGTGAGAAAGTGGAGAGGCCACGGCTTATGTATTCAAAAATCGAGAATACTGCATTCTAATGTTCCAGCCTCTTGGGGCTCTACAGAAACAAAGGACTGGAGAAATCTGGCATGCCATGAGAAGGCAGCAAATCACCAGAGAGCATTCCATAGGTGGAAAGAGCTTGAGATGAGACTAAGGTTAAAGGCCTCCATAGATGATCAGCCTCAAGAGAAGATTGCATCAGAGTCTCTTTCCTGGCAAAATGTTCGGAAAAGGCTCCTTGCCATTGTGAGAATGCTTGCTACCCAAAACCTAGCACTGCGTGGCATGTCAGATCAGCTGTATGTGCCAAACAATGAAAACTTCCTTAAAATTGTGGAGCTGATGGCTGAGTTTGGTGCTGTACTCCAGGAGCTTCTAAGAAGTGTCATCACCCAAGAAATGTACACACACTACTACCTTGGAAAACCATTCAAAATGGGATCATTCAGTTACTGGCAACAAAAGTCAAATGGATGATTGTGGGAGATCTTAAGTCAGCAAGATATCACCCTTTTATTCTGGACTGCACACCTGACATCAGCCATACGAACACATGCCTTTAATGGTGAGTGTTGTGTGCAGGCCACAGAATCTCACCCACCCACTCCTAAAATAAACCTCTCACCTGCATCTGAGCCATTGAAGTCCTCAAATCATAGTTTAAAGACTTCAAGGTGCAGAGAATCCTCCAGCAAGTGACCCGTGCCCTATGCTGCAGAGGAAGGCAAAAGAACCCCAGGGCTTCTGCCAGTCTGCGCTGGGGGAAAATTCCTTCCTGACCCCAAATATGGCAATCAGCTGAACCCTGAGCATGTGGGCAAGATTCACCAGCCAGATACTACAGAGAATTCTTTTCTGGGTAACTCAGATCCCATTCCATCCAACATCCTGTCCCAGGCCACTAGGCCCCATCTACCACAAATAGTCAAAGATCAATTAATTGCCAAAATCATGTTAACCCATCATACTATCTCCTCCATAAATTTATCAAGCTTAATCTTGAAACCAGCTAGGTCTTTTGCCCCCACTGCTTCCCTTGGAAGGCTGTTCCAGAACTTCACTCCTCTGATGGTACTCTCCTCTAATTTCAAGTCTAAACTTCCTGTGGAAGTAACAAAAAGGGATTTAAGTTCAGCCATCTTAGTTCTGTTGAAAAGAAAGCAAAAGTCAGGCTAACTCTAATGCAAAACTTGTAAAGGCAAAACTGGTAAGCGTATAAAAATTGCAAAGCAAAGCTGGTTTTAACCTTGCCTTACAATAACAATAAAATGTAATTGTTTAACATTTTTGCTACAAATAAAATATAAACAAGTATAAACAAAACAAAGCTTTATTATTACATAAATAATAAAAAGGTATACATACTTGCTTTACATTTTTTATACTTTAAAAATTTGCGTAAGGACACTCTGTCCAAATGGACATCTTCCTTCTTGCAATTGCCCAAAAATAAAACTGTCTCTAACTTGTTGCATCCAAACTAAAAGTAAGAACTTGTTTTCTTCCACAATTTGGTGCCGTGACTCGGATAACGATGCCCGGCTAAAACAGCAGCAACTACTACAAACCTTTCCCCTTCAAAGCCCAAAGCACCAAACAAAAGGTAAAAAAAAACCTATAAAAATCGATACTGGGGTATCAAAAAAAAAATCCTAACCATGGGACTGTCTGTCCCTTTGGGCTCGCGCCATGCAAACTTATTTATTATGCAACAAGGCCAAATGCAAAGTGGTGCTGAAAAACTTTTTTCCGCACCCCCAATATGAGGTTGAGGTCAAACCTAATCAAAGCTAAAAATTTTTGCTGCCTCAATAAGGGTGTATTACGTCCAAACATAAAACATTAAGGTTATAGATTAAAAAAATGCATCTAAATATAAAAGTAAATAAAATAAAAGTAAATAATAAATGTGTAAAAAGTAAGTGCTGTTATCAAGGTCTGGGACTTAAACTAACCTCAGGCACACCAGGGCCCTCACTCTCTAAGTAAAAAAGTTCTAAACATAAGGGGGGAGGGGTCAGCCAAACCTCATGACCCAGCAAACAGTGCAAAAAAGTAAAAGCCCTTCCTACTTATAAGCTGCTACCCCGCAAACCCTTTCCCTAAAGTATGTAAAAATCTTTTTAGCTTTTAAGCAGCTAACACAGCAAACAAAATAAACTGGGGAAACTATTTTATAAGCCGCTAAGTGAACAAAATACTCCCTTGTGTAATTAAAAGTTTTACATAATAATCCCTCTAAACAATTCCCACTAAAAGGTACCTTCAATTTAAATAAAATCATACACATTAAAAAAAAAAAGCTACAAAAACCTCCATAAGTCTCAAGTGCAAAAGCCAAAAAACTCCCTCCCCAAATTAAAAACTCAAGTACAAAATGTAAAAACTAAATGTAATGCAACCAAATGCCTCCCTACCCAAACTATATTGTTAACCCTCTCAGCTCTTTCATATCCCCAATTAGTTAAAGCTAAATGAAAAAAAAAAAAAGGGGGGGGGGGAGGGTTAATTTAAAAGTCAGTTTGGCCTAAAAATAAAAAAAGCTGCCCTGCATTCAAAAATCAAAAAACAGAGACCAAGCCAAGTAGAAAAAAACTGCTTTCACACCCAGCTGGCTGTAAAAAAAATATAAACACACATAAAACAAAAAGCAAATAAGTTGCAAAACTAAAATTACATTTGCAAAGATTGGCTGCCCGGTAAAACCCAACAGTCTGCCTTTGCAACCCTAAAGCCAGAATGGTTTGAAAACGCTAAAAAGGCCACAAACAGCCGGCGTAAACTAAAATACCAAGCAAAGATCCCTAAAAGGAACGCCCCAAAAAACCCAGGGCATAAAAATCCCTCCGAAAAGGAAAAGCAAGTTACAAAATTTTGCAGCGTACCTCTAAACAATCTATACACAAAACAACCTACCATCCACCTCTCTCTCTCTATCTCTCTCTCCTACCCCCAGGGCTGGCTAGCCCAGGCAGCGTGTGTACATGTATAAAAGTGGGTCAAGGTTTAAGTATTAACATTTTTTCTTCCTTTAAGTAACGTAAAAGCAGTTCCTACACTCACCACTGTGTTAGTTTATTAATAAAAATTTAAAATTCTGTCACATGGTGGGTGCTCTTCATCTCCGCCCCTGCGATCCTGTGGTCTTAGCCTAATTAACTAAGGCACAGGCAAATTGGTAACAAAAAATCTGAGACAGTTGAAGAAAAAATTGCAAAGGGAAAAAGCCCTGAACAGTGCACACCATCTATCTGTTTTATCCTTGTTATTTCACGTTTGCTTTGTTTGGCACTGTTGGTATTATAGGTTAAAAATTGCATAATTAAAAATAAGCCCCACTCTCCATTGTAGTATGCCTAAAAACCAAAAAAAAAAAAAAAAAAAAAGTTTAGCATTCCGCTCTCCACCCCGGGCTGCAAACAAAGAGTGCAGGTGGGTCAACCCCAAGTCATAGCAAAACTAAGCAATAAAAAAAAATTAAAAAAATATGTGTACCCAACAGCTCAAGAAAATGAAGCAACTAAAAGCATAAATCACTATCCAAGCAGAAACTCAAACCTCCACCCCAAACAAGTTGCAAGCCTTAAAACTAAACTTCCAGGCAAAAAAAGCGGAATGCACACTCCTGAAGCCCTGGCTAAGCAAGTACCAGCCTTTCAGGAACATGTGAAAATGTAACCATGTGGGCTCAGCATATGCCGCAATGGCCGTGTGTCTGCCGTAAAAAAACATGAAACAGTGACAACGCCAATTGGCCATGCATTCTGCCCAGGTGGCCAGCCTCACACGCCACCACCCGGGTAGCCCTTGGAAATAAAAATGTTTCCAAAAAATAACCCAAAGGGGTGGGGGCTAGTTAAAAAGCCCACCCTCCTTGCTAAAGTGGTAATAAAACAAGGCTTGTACCCATAAAAAGGAACGGTTCCGCAAAAAAAGCAAAATCGGGCCCAAGCAAGCAACACAACATTTTTTTTTAAAGTTAAAAACTTTAAAAGCATAGCTAATTACAAGCATCAAAAATTTAAATCCCTAGAACAATTAATTAACTTAGATTTTACTATTTTAAGTGTCATTTTAAAAAATAAGTAATTTAAAAAAACTAAAGTTAACTCTATAATTGTTAAAAAAATTAAGCAGATAAATTTTACAAAATGCTGGGAAAAAAAAGAAATTCTTGGTTTTTTTGCAGCCAGTCGGAAAAAAAAGGGGCCCTTTCCCAAAAAAAGGTCTGCAAATAAATCCAGGCAAAAAAATGATTTAATTAAAATCATTTGGCCATAAACATTTTAGTCAAATGAGCTAAAAATACATAAGGGGTTTTATTAAAACCTAACTGCCCCAAGAAAAATACGGGGGCTTAAAATGGGTCCAAGCAGCCGTAAAATCTGCAGAACACTGCCAGGCATTAATAAAATGTGTTAGGTCTCTGTATTCACAGGTAAGAAAAGTCCTGCTCCAAGAAACCTCAACCAATCTGCTATTGGTTAAAAAACAGGTAACTGGGTCTATGTACAGGTCCATCAACACAAAACTGCTCTGGCCCCACGCTAAAAAGGCCCTTAGCAAGTCCTGCTAACTACCAACACTGCTGTAAAGTGCCAAGAGCTCACTGCCTGAACCCATGCTTCTTTCTGCAAGAAAGTCCCTCGGCCTCAAAATAACTCCACTTCAACTACTAATCAGCCGCTCCCTCCTTCTCGTATTGCTTTTCCTCCTTCTGGACAGCAAAACTAACAAACAAACAAACAAATTGAAGTGCTAGTAACCGCTCACATGTCCAGTAATGAAATTACCACACAGCCAGCATTTGCCAAAAAAACCCAGACCACTGCAGGGTAACGTGCTGGTCACTTCTCCCCTGCATGGTACTAAACCACAACTGCTTCAAGCAAAAAAACCCGCTCTCTCTGCTAAAACTGCCAACGTCCAAAAATTCCTAACTACAAAAAATATTAAAAACTAACCCTGGTAAAAAAACAAAAAATTATACACTGGCCAAAAAAGCCTTGTAAAACCCATGCTTAACAAAGTGGTATTAATTAAATGTGGGGCTTTATTCAACAGGCTGTGCCCTATGTTTTTAAATAAGTATCTTCAGCATATATTGTCCTTTCTGATTGGCTGTTAAATAACAACTACCAGAAACGCCTTGTTTCCACTGCCCCCGCCATTTTCTCCACTATACTATCCCCCTGTAACACATCCAAGTACAGACAATACCATATAGTCTAATAACACCCAATAGCCAAGGCCTTCCCACTTTAGTAATTTATTTAAATATTGTTTAAAAATATTTTTAACGTTCAAAATATCCCATATAAGCAAACAATTAAGTAATACAAACCGGTCAGTAAAAGTAAAGGTATATCACATGACTACAAATAAGCCTAAAAAATTTAAAATGTAAATTAGTGGGTTTTATAATGGGGTTAATATAATGGCCATTCCAGGGGTCTGTAGTATATATATATATATAAAAAATGGGTCCTTATTGATTTTGGTGACCTAATTAGAAAATAATTAAATTCATGTTTAAAAAAGGTGTGTTCTGCCACCAAAAAATTACCTGTACTAAAATAGTCCCAGTAATTAATAACCTAATCTGTACCATATTGCAATATACCCCTTCCTATGCTATTCATGTCAATGCTTCTTAAAGGTACATAAAAATTTTAAACAAATGTGGTACCGTATTTATTGAAAAAAAAGTTTTAAAATACTAATTTACAGTAATTTATGTTACATTAAAAAATGTAAAATTTGTTTGGCCCTATCTCATTTCAGGTCAATTTTATATATCCAAACTGCTCCAAGGGGGCTGCTGTTCTGTTGGCACAACAAAGGCCGTGGGTCTCCTCTAGAAAAAGGAAATCTGGTAAATCACCTATAAAATGGTGCCAGGAGTGCAGCAGCAATTTAAAACATTTCAAGGCCAACAGCATAATAAAAAATTAAAACAGCTAAAAAAGGCCACTGGTCTTATTACTAAAGGACAGTTAACCCAGGTACAGGCTAAAGTTGGTAAATTACATGTTATCTCCACCCTTAGTTCAAGGACCCAAAAGCGGTTCACAAAAATGGTATTAAATATCACTAAGGCAAAAAAAAAAATGCAGTAAAAACTGGCATGTTCAAACATGCAGAATTTCCCAGATAACCAGCTAACGGCCATTCAAAGTAACCTTAAGCATCAGGCTTGGTCCACTGCCCTTACTAGTGCTTCAAAAGTGCCATCTGATCTGTGGCCGTAAAAACAAACTTAAATGTTTTCAGGGTAAAGTTGCAGGCACTCGCAGTGCTCCTTCCAAGCCTACGGGCCGGTTAAAGGGGTGTGGGCTCCCACATACCAAATCCTGCCAGGTCCATAAAAAAATGCAGGTAAAGTTAAATAATTCACTGTAATATTTAAAAAATTAAACCACCTTGTATGCCTAGCCAATTTGTTGTCAGTGCTCCTAAAATAACACCTAATGTTTAAATAAAAATAAAAAATTAATAAACACTTTGGCCTTTAAAGCCCCCACAGCTTCAGTGCGTACAAAAGCTAAATCCAAAAAAAGTCGTCACTGTTTATAACAATGGTTGTTAAAAAGGTAGCAAACAGAAAACGACCCGAACAAAACACCTAATTTCCCAGTTAGTAACAGCTGTGTAAATGTTGAGGCCACCACTTTGTAAAATATACATTTTAATCTCATCACTGCTGCCAACAATTCCATTATTGGCCTGCAAATAAAGTCCTACAATTAAATCTTAGGTTTCAAATACCTTTGAATTAAACTACCTTCATACCAAACCAATTCCAAAACCTACACTCACTCCTACCAAAGGTTCAAAAAATCTCTAAATTACAAGGTCAAATTTATGTACTTCAAGTTATATTGTATTTATGTACTTCATTGATGTACATATATATTTATGTACTTCAAAGTATATTATATTATACTTCAAATTATATATTCAATTAAAAACCATGCATTCCACAATTTATAAAGTGTCTATCATAATGTAATGTGTTATGTAACTAAGGCTATAAATCAACCCCAGCAGATTGTTACAATAAAAACAGTAATGTTTATATTGTTTTTGTGTAGTTTAAAAATATGTTGTTGTAAAAAATGTAATAACAAAAATACCTTTCATGTTCAAACAGCGTGCTTTGTTGTTATATCCAGTCACAGTTGATAAGGCTAACCATTTAATCTAAAATCAAAAATACAAAATCTAATAAAAATAAAAAATTTAAAATGGTAGTTGTGCTAAAAAATGCACAAAAGGCGGGGGGGGGTGTAAAAACAAAATTAAAAAACATTAAATGTCGGCCTCTCAGTTGATTTAAAAACAAAGCAACAGTCAGGCTAATGCAGAACCATAATAACACAAAATTTGTAAAGGCAGACCTGCTTAAGCGTATAAAAAACTGCAAACAAAGCTGTTTAACCTTGCCTTAAAATAAAAATAAAATGTAATTGTTAGCAAAAAATTTTAAAAACAAATAAAATATCAAAAAAGTATAAACAAAGACACCATCTTATATAATCAAAGGGTATAAATACTGCTTTATATTGTTTATACTTTAAAAAACTACTAAGGCAAAGGTATTCTTCATCCATTGCATTTCTTCCCTTGCAATTGCTTAAAAATAAACTCTTTTTGGCTTGTTGCATTCAAACTAATATATTATGTGTATATATATATTTTCTTCCACAGTACTAAACCACAATTGCTCCAAAACAAACAAACAAACAAACAAAGCCGCTCACTCTGCTAAAACCGCCAAAGTCCAAAAATTCCTAACTACAAAGGACATTAAAAACTGGCCCTGGTAAACAAGGCGAAGCGTTATACACTGGCAAAAAAAAAAACCCTTGTAAAATCCATGCTTAATAGTGTGGTATTAATTGGGTTTGGGGGTTTATTCCAAGGCTGCGCCCTGTGTTTTTCAATAAGTACCTTCAGCATGTATTGCCCTCCCTACTTCGCTTTCAAATAACAAATACCAAAGGTGCCTTGTTGCCACTGCCCCTGCCATTCCCTCCATGATACTTCTACCCCCGTAACACATCCAAATACAAACAACACCATATATTCTAATAAAACCCAATGGCCAAGGCCTTCACATTTTAATAATGTAATTAAATATTGTTTAAAAAATTAGGTTAAAGGTTCAAAATATCCTATCTAAGAAAACAATTAAATAAAAAACAAACTAGTCCATAAAAAGAAAAGTATACAATATCACTACAAATAAGCCTCAAAAATCTAAAATTAAAATTCGTGGATTTTATAGCGGGGTTAATATAAAAGCCATCTTAGGGGTCTATAATATGTCATAAAAAAGGTCCTTATTGGTTTTGGTTGCCCAATTAGTAAATAATCAAATTCATATTTAAAAAAGGGTGTGTTCTGCCACCAAAAATTTACCTGTACTAAAATAGTCCCAGTAATTAATAACCTAATCTGTACCATATTGCAAAATACCCCTCCTATGCTATTCATGTCAATGCTTCTTAAAAGTATTTTAAATTATATAAACAACAAATGTGGTATGGTACTTTACTAAAAGAAATGTGTTAAAGTAAGAGTAATTAATGCTATATTAAAAACTATAAAATTTACTCTTCCCCTATTTAGCTTTCAGGTCACGTATATCTATCCCAACTGCTCCAAAAAACCTGCCATTCGGTTAGCAGAGCAAAGCGCCCGTGTCTCCTCTAAAAAAATATTTGGTCAAACACCTGTCAAGTGGGGCCAATAGTGCAGCAGCAATTGAAAACATTTATAAAAGCCAACAACATAATAAAAAATCAGGGCAGCTAAAAAAGGCCACTAGTCTTATGACTGAAGCACAGTTAACCCAAGTGCAAGCTGAAATGGATAAATTACATGTTATCTCCGCCCTTAGGTTAATAACCCAAAAGCTATTAATAAAAATGGTATTAAATATCACTAAGGCAAAAAAAATTGCAATAAAATCTGGCATGTTCCAAATTTCCTAAATAACCAGCTAGCGGCCATTCACAGTGACTTTAAGCACCAGGCCTGGCCCACTGCCCTTACTCGTGCTTCAAAAGTGCCATCTGATCTGTGGCCGTAAAAACAAACTTAAACGTTTTCAGGGTAAAGTTGCAGGCACTCGCAGTGCTCCTGCCAAGCCTACGGGCCGGTGAAAGGGGTGTGGGCTCCCACATACCAAATCCTGCCGGGTCCGTAAAAACAATGCATAGAACATGAAACAATTCACGGTAATATTAAAAAAATTAATTCCCCTGGTATGCCGAGCCAATTTGTTGTCAGTGCTCCTAAAATAACACCCAATGTTTACATAAAAATAAAAAGCCAATAAACATTTTTGGCCTTTAAAGCCCCCACAGCCTCAGTGCGTACAAAAGCTAAAGCCAAAAAAAATTTGTCACTGTTTCTAACAGCGTTTGTTAAAAAAGTAGAAAACAAACACCGACCCTAACAAAACACCGGCTCTTCCAAGCTAGTTACAGCTGTGTAAACGTTAAGGTCACCATTTGCAAAACATACATTTTAATTTCACCATTGCTGCAAAAAATCCTTATCTATTGGCCTGCAAATAAAATCCTATAATTAAATCTTAGGCTTCAAATACCCTTTCATTAAACCACCTTAATACCCGAACAATTCCAAAACCTACACTCACTCCTACCAAAGGTTCAAAAACTCTCTAAATTACAAGGCCAAATCTATGTGCTTCAAAATATATATCAAATTAAAAAACATGCCTTTCATACCATCTATAAAGCATTTATCTTATGGACTAATTATAATATATTGTGCTATGCAACTAAGGCTACAAAATAACTCCAGCATATTATTACACTAAACACATTAATGTTTGTATTGTTTTTGTTTAATTAAAAATATGTTATTGTTGTTATAAAAAACAGAATAACAAAAATACTTTTCATGTTCATACTAATTATGCATTATCGTTACATCCAACCAAAAGTTATGGAGCCGATCCTTTTAATCTAATATCAAAAATACAAGGTCTAATAACAATAAAAGTTTAAAAATGATGGTTGGGCTAAAAGCACTGAAGAGGGGAGTGTGAAAGTAAAAAAGGGCATTTAAGTGCAGCCATCTTAGTTCTGTTTAAAAAAAAAAAAAAAAAAGCAAAAGTCAGGGTAACTCTAACCCCTAAGAATTCAAAACTTCTAAAGTCAAAACTGGTGTAAGCGTACAAAAATTGCAAAGCAAAAACCTTGCCTTAAAAGAACAATAAAATGTAATTGTAGCAAAAACATGTTAAAAACAAATACAATATAAAAAATGTATAGACAAAGCAGATTTTTATGTAATAAAAAGGTATAAATACTTGCTTTACATTGTTTATACTTTAAAAATTTGCATAAAAACAGACACCCTGTCCAAACGGCTGTCTTCCTTCTTGCAATTGCCTAAAAATAAAACTGTCTCTAACTTGTTGCATGCAAACTAAAAGTAAGAACTTGTCTTCTTCCACAGTATCCATTTGTTCTTGTGTCCACATTGGTACTGAGCTTAAAGAATTCCTCTCCCTCCATGGTATTTATCCCTCCGATGTATTTACAGAGAGCAATCACATGTTCCCTCAGCCTTCTTTTGGTTAGGCTAAAGCAGCCAAGCTCCTTGAGTCTCCTTTCATAAGACAGGTTTTCCATTTCTCGGATCATCCTAGTAGCTCTTCTCTGTACCTGTTCCTGTATCCTTCTTAAACATGGGAGATCAGAACTGCACACAGTCTTCCAGATGAGGTCTCACCAGTGCCTTGTAGAACGGTACTAACACCTCCTTATCTCTACTGGAAATACCTCACCTGATGCATGCCAAAACCGCATTAGCTTTCTTCACGGCCATATCACATTGGTGGCCCATAGTCATCCTGCGGTCAACCAATCCTCCAAGGGCCTTCTCCTCCTCTGTTACTTCCAATTGATGCATCTCCAGCTTATAACTAAAATTCTTGTTATTAATCCCTAAATGCATGACCTTACACTTCTCACTATTAATTTTCATCCTATGACTATTACTCCAGTTTACAAGGTCATTCAGGTCTTCCTGTATGATATCCCAGTCCTTCTCTGAATTGGCAATACCTCCCAGCTTTGTGTCATACACAAACATTATTAGCATATACTCACTTTTTGTGCCGAGGTCAGTAATAAAAAGATTAAATAAGATTGGCCCCAAAACCGATCCCTGAGGAACTCCACTGGTAACCTCCCTCCAGCCTGACAGTTCACCTTTCAGTAGGACCCTCTGTAATAATTTGTATTCTTGAACTAATAATTCCCCATGTGGCACCGTAACAAACGCCTTACTGAAATCTAGCTAAATTAGATCCACTGTGTTTCCTTTGTCTAAAAAATCTGTTACTGTCTCAAGGAAGGAGATCAGGTTGGTCTGGCACCATCTAACTTTTGTTAAACCATGTTGTATTTTGTCCCATTTACCATTGACCTCAATGTCCTTAACTACTTTCTCCTTCAAAATTTTTTCTATACTACAGATGTCAAACTAACAGGCCTGTAGTTACCCGGATCACTTGTTTTCCTTTCTTAAAAATAGGAACTATGTTAGCAATTCTCCAGTCATGTGGTACAACCCTTGCGTTTACAAATTCATTAAACATTCTTGCTCATGGGCTTGCAAGTTCATGTGCCAATTCCTTTAATATTCTTGGATGAAGATTATCTGGGCCCCCCATTTAGTCCCATTCAGCTGTACAAGTTTGGCTTCTATCTCGGATATGGTAATCTCTACCTCCATAGCCTCATTCCCATTTGTCATGCTACCATTACCCTAAGATCCTCATTAGCCTCATTAAAGACAAAGGCAAAGTACTTGTTTAGCTATTGGGCCATGCCTAGATATTCTATGATTCTATGATTATCCTTAACTTCCATTCAGTCCTCAGTGTTTAACTGTCCCACTTCTTCTTTCTTTGTTTTCTTCTTATTTATATGGCTATAGCACCTTTTACTATTTGTTTTAATTCCCTTTGCAAGCTCCAACTCTACATGGCTTTTAGCCTTTCTCACTTTATCCCGACATGTTCTAACCTCAATAAGGTAGCTTTCCTTGCTGATCCCTCCCATCTTCCACACCCTGTATACTTTCTGCTTTGTCCTAATCACCTCTCTGAGATGCTTGCTTATCCAGCTTGGTCTACAAGTCCTGCCTATGAATTTTTTCCCCTTTCTTGGGATGCAGGCTTCTGACAGCTTCTGCAACTTTGACTTGCAGGAATCCCAGGCCTCCTCTGCCTTTAGATCCATAAGTTCTTCAGTCCAATCCACTTCCCTAACTAATGTCCTTCATTTTTTTAAAGTTAGCCCTTTTGAAATCAAAAACCCTACTCACAGATCTATTTTTTGTTATCCTTCCCTTCAGGTTAAGGTGAATTAGCTCATGATCACTGGAACCAAGGGTGTCCCCTACAACCATTTCTTCTAGGAGGTTCTCACAACTTACCAAAACCAAATCTAAAATGACATCCCCAGTTGTTGGTTCAGCAACTACTTGATGAAGGAATTCATCAGCTATCGCATCTATTAAAATCTGAGCCCTATTATTATTATTACTAGCACTTGTCCTCCAGTCTATATCTGGGAAGTTAAAGTCTCCCATGAGCTCACAGTTCCCATGAGTATTTACTTCATTAAAAACATTAAAGAGGGCAACAGTGGAAGAAAACATGAGTTTTTCATTGTGTCCCCCACCGCTTGGGTCACCACCACTGCTGCCTCTGTGTCTGCCTTTGCCTTCTCACCTCAGTCCTTCTCCTCCAGCAGAACTCCCCCTCAACCTCCCCTGTCTCCAGCTCTGGTGGCTGGCTCCTCTGCCGCTGCAGCCACCTACACTCCTTCCGGCCAGATGAGGGATTTCAAAACGTTCTGAAGAGTGCGCAGAAATGGGTAGAGGAGCTTCACACTGAAGCTATTTCCCCACCCATTCAAGAATACAAGAGTCACCAAAGAAGACGACATTTTGTATATGAGGCACGGGAGAATCTCATAAGAGACCCCAAACAACAATTCAAAGCTGAATTCTTTAACCTGGTGCTAGACTGTGCGATACAATCAGTTGCAGAATGTTTCATGCAGCTCAAGGATCACAGCAGCATATTTGGGATGTTGTAGGATGTTCCCAAACTCCTCACTGTACCTGAAGAAGACCTAAACCAGCAATGCAGGGCACTAGAGACCCTGTTGACACATGATGACATGTGCGATATTGATGCAAGTGATATAGGTGATGAACTGAAAGCCCTTTTCAGATACATTCAACAGGATCAACTCCAAAGGCTGTTCTGGAATATGCATGCACAAATAAGATGACCACCATCTTTCCAAATTATTTTGTTGCTCTGTGCATACTTCTAACACTTCCTGTAACAGCTGCCAGTGGAGAACACAGCTTCTCCAAGCTGAAATTAGTAAAAACACATCTATGCTCCACAATGACCCAGGAGAGGCTAGTCGGCCTTGCAACCATCTCAATAGAGTATGAGTTGGCCCAGACTGTGGACCTTCAGGAAGCAGAAGCAGTTCAAATCTCTGCAACCAAGAAGGCACGGAAGCACCACTTTGATTATTCAAACATCAAAATGCCAGTGTTAACTTTCAAATGCCTGAACAGCATATGTAACTTTTCTTGTCTGCATAATAAAGTGTACTGACAATTTTTGAACAAGGCATTTAAAGTTGTTAGTTCTCCTTTATTGGGGTAGGTAGCAGAGCAGTACCATGGGCGGAGTAGAACAGAAAGTAGGCAGAATTGAGACCTTTCAAAGTTTTGGCCCAAGCAAGGGGGCATGGGGTGTCATTTGAGCTCCCCGCCTGATAGGGTGACCAGACAGCAAATGTGAAAAATCAGGAGAGGGGGTGGGGGGTAATAGGAACCCATGTAAGAAAAAGACCCAAAAGTCGGCACTGGCCCTATAAAGTTGGGACATCTGGTCACCCTAATGCCTGAGGTGCCAAAATGTTGTGGGCCGGCCCTGCCGGCAGGTGCAGTGTATTGAATAAAACAAACACATACAAAACAGGATGTGATTGAAGAGAATTAGTCATTAAATTACTTATTTCTTTTCTGTTTATCTTGATGGAGGTATTAAATCAGGAATCACAGACTCTGCAAGCCCCAAAGCTGTGGGAGAAAGGTGGCATAAATCCCGAGTTGGAATTAGACTTTCAACAAACCAGAGAGCCGGAGGAGACAGACCTTCCCCAAGACAATGTCCTCTTATCGCCCTTTGTTCTGTAGTGGCAGTGAACATGGTTAGAAGAGATTGGCACTGCCAGGTGTGAATGGGGCTTGTGAGAGTGAAGTATTTTCATTGTATTCTGCAGATAATATTGCTCAGATTCAAAAGGAGATGCCGAGTTAACTCAAGCTACACCTTATGCATTGCCCTAACTCGACTCCTGTCCACATAGAAAAACCCTAAAGATGTGCTGCTTATAACTCAAGTGAGCTGGCCCCTCGGGGCACAGGCTAAAGCCTAAGTTAGCACAACTCACCAGCTAACATGATCTTTCTGTAGTATGGATGCAAGCTAGCTGCACTTGAGTGCTTCTAATTCGCCAATGCCTTCCCACTCTTCCCCCTGTGTCCCAAGAAAGGACAGACAAGTTCTCCCACCATCCACTGGGGAAGAATCCATACAGTGGCTCAGCTCACTGCTGTGCAAAGAGCCTTAGGATGAGCTCCTAAAAGTCTGAGTGCCCCACCTGAGTGAGTGCAGTGCCAGTCTGGACACAGCAGGACCTTTGTTTATTCACAGTGTGGCTCTTCTCATGTGAGAGAGGCTGATTCAAGCCCAGTAATTGAGTGTAGAAAACTCAAGTTAACTCTGCAGTGAAGACAAAGCCTCAGCTCTTTCGGCTGACAGGGATCTATTCTACCACAGTGGTTCTCAACTGGTGGGGTCTGTGGCCCTGTGGGTGACGGGTGTCACAAGCAGGCTTAAGAAGATCTGCCCAAATAAACCAGAGAGCATGGCTGGCCTTAGACTCGGAGGCTTCTCTATCAAGCCTTAAAACCCACAGATTGTGTTAATCACTCCTATTTATGGACCAGGCGATTCCACAGGCTACTGCCCACTACCTCCAACTGTAACACAAACTTTAACTGTGACATCAGCAACATTAACATGAGCTTTCTAGAAACGTGAAGATACATGATCTATTCTTTTTGTGTGGGGGAAGTATGAATTCAGAGTTAAGGTTTTGTGTTGCAGTTCAAGCTAAAGGCATTTTTTTGTGTGTACTGTATTTCTTTATAGGGTTGCCTCTCGGTCCAAGTGCTTAGCAGTATTTGGGGCCTCTCCAGGTTGTTTCCATTAAGAGGAGAAATTGATTATAAATGTCCCATATTTCTTGGTACAATCTTGTTTACTTAAGAAGAAGGTGCACACAGTTCTGTTTCCCTGAACACAGTAGAAATGCAAACTTGCTTATAGCCAGTCCTGCGCCCTAACAAAGGGCTTTTTCTTGGCTTCCTCCACAGCCACATTACCAAGGCTTCTCTGGGTTTCTGCTGGCTTCCTTATTCCTTTCGATAGTTATCTGCAACATAAATCCATTCCCCAGCCCCTGCATTTTTGCAATCAGTCCTAGGGTTCTCCTCAGCCTGCTTGTCTCACCTACTACTCAGGCCTTGCCATGCTGGTCCATGCCTTGGGTGGTGGGTTCTGTTGTTTTTGCTCCCACTAAACCATGGGGTATTTAATTGCTCCCATATTTAGCCTAACTGAAAGGGTGCGTTGTCCACACCTGAACTTCAAAGGTGGCTATCAATGGACGGGATATATTTGACCTCCTTGTAGGAGGTGGAAAGAAGAAGAAACTGCAGTCGTAGGTGGGGAGGGAGAAAGAGCACAGATCCTAGCTCAGCTGCAAAGGCCTCCTTTGCCTTTCACAAAGATCATCAGTGCTGGGATCCCCAGTGATTGAACTAAGGATCTCTTGTACCATGGGCCAATCATCAGGGAGAGAACTCCTGACTAAGGATGCATGACATTAATGGGGGGGGGGGGACATTTACAGAGGTTATAGCTGCCCCCACCATTCCTTCTCTCCCATGTTCCTCCCAGATATTCCTGCTCCCCCAGTCCTTCCATAGCATAGGCCAGAAGGGCCTCTCCTTGCCCCCCAGTAACCTCCCTTTGCAGCTGGGGAAGTGTCCCATCAGCACTGGCCCCTCAGAGCAGGACATCCCTTCCCGCAAGCCGCAGGAGAAGCTCTCGGAGAGCAGAACTGGCACCTGAGCTCTGGAAACCGCTTCAGGGACAAGTTTCCTCTCTCTCAATTTGACAAGGGGCAGGAAGAAGAGGCATAAATCCCTGGAGCTGTGTCGAGAGCTGGAGGAAAGGACTGTGTGTCCATGGCTGAAGGTGGGAGGGGAATGGATGGAGATGTGGTTCTCTGCTCTCTCACACGGAACGTGTCAGCCAGCACAGCTGAGCCATCGTGGGGTTCTGTTAATTTTCTGCTGTTAGATGCCTGCCCTAAATTACTGTCTCCCATCTGAATGAAGGCAAAGCAAGAGGGGCACTGTGCCCTCACCCTTGTCTGGACTTAGGGGATGTCTTCACCACCAAGCGTGGCAACGCTTTAATGTGGCTGTGTAGTCGCAGCACCAGCGCTGGGAAAGAGCTCTCCCAGTACTGTAAAAAAACCCACCCTGACCAGGGGAGTAGCTGCCAGTGCTGGGAGCATTTCCCCACCCCCGTGTCCCACCCAGCTACCAAGTGGCGGGAACTTTTACCAGCAGCGGAGGGTGGGGAACCCTGGTGGGCCAGCTTATATTCCATCTTAGTTCTGTTGAAGACTTGCCACTTTTAGGTCTGTAATCGAGTGACCAGAGAGATTGAAGTGTTCTCCAACCAGTTTTTGAATGTTATAATTCTTAACATCTGATTTGTGTCCATTTATTCTTTTACCTAGAGACTGTCCAGTTTGGCCAATGTACATGGCAGAGGGGCATTGCTGGCACATATCACATTGGTAGATGTGCAGATAAACGAGCCTCTGATAGTGTGGCTGATGTGATTAGGCCCTATGATGGTGTCCCCTGAATAGATATGTGGACACAGTTGGCAACGGGCTTTGTTGCAAGGATAGGTTCCTGGGTTAGTGGTTCTGTGGTGTGGTGTGTGGTTGCTGGTGAGTATTTGCCTCAGGTTGGGGGGCTGTCTGTAGGCAAGGACTGGCCTGTCTCCCAAGATTTGTGAGAGTGATAGGTCGTCCCTCAGGATAGGTTGTAGATCCTTGCTGATGCGTTGGAGAGGTTTTAGTTGGGGGCTGAAGATGATGGCTAGTGGCGTTCTGTTATTTCCTCATTGGGCCTGTCCTGTAGTAGGTGAATTCTGGGTACTCTTCTGTCTCTGTCAATTTGTTTCTTCGCTTCAGCAGGTGGGTATTGTAGTTGTAAGAATGCTTGATAGAGATCTTGTAGGTGTTTGTCCCTGTCTGAGGGGTTGGAGCAAATGCAGTTGTATCGTAGAGCTTGGCTATAGACAATGGATCGTGTGGTATGGTCTGGGTGAAAGCTGGAGGCATGTAGGTAGGAGCGGTCAGTAGGTTTCCGGTATAGGGTGGTGTTTATGTGACCATCGCTTATTAGCACCGTAGTGTCCAGGAAGTGGATCTCTTGTGTGGACTGGTCCAGGCTGAGGTTGATGGTGGGATGGAAATTGTTGAAATCATGGTGGAATTCCTCAAGGGCTACTTTCCCATGGGTCCAGATGATGAAGATGTCATCAATATAGCGCAAGTAGAGTAGGGGCAATAGGGGACGAGAGCTGAGGAAGCATTGTTCTAAGTCAGCCATAAAAATGTTTGCATACTGAGGGGCCATGCGGGTACCCATAGCAGTGCCGCTGATCTGAAGGTATACATTGTCCCCAAATGTGAAATAGTTATGGGTGAGGACAAAGTCACAAAGTTCAGCCACCAGGTTGGCCGTGACATTATTGGGGATAATGTTCCTGACAGCTTGTAGTCCATCTTTGTGTGGAATGTTGGTGTAGAGGGCTTCTACATCCATAGTGGCCAGGATGGTGTTATCAGGAAGATCACCGATGGATTGTAGTTTCCTCAGGAAGTCAGTGGTGTCTCGAAGATAGCTGGGAGTGCTGGTAGCGTAGGGCCTGAGGAGGGAGTCTACATAGCCAGACAATCCTGCTGTCAGGGTGCCAATGACTCAGATGATGGGGCATCCAGGATTTCCAGGTTTATGGATCTTGGGTAGCAAATAGAATAGCCCTGGTCGGAGTTCCAGGGGTGTGTCTGTGCGGATTTGTTCTTGTGCTTTTTCAGGGAGTTTCTTGAGCAAATGGTGTAGTTTCTTTTGGTAACTCTCAGTGGGATCAGAGGGTAATGGCTCGTAGAAAGTGGTGTTGGAGAGCTGCCGGGCAGCCTCTTGTTCATATGCTGACCTATTCATGATGACAACAGCACCTCCTTTGTCAGCCTTTTTGACTATGCTGTCAGAGTTGTTTCTGAGGCTGTGGATGGCATTGTGTTCTGCACAGCTGAGGTTATGGGGCAAGTGATGCTGCTTTTCAACAATTTCAGCCCATGCACGTCAGCGGAAGCACTCTATGTAGAAGTCCAGTCTCTTGTTTCGACCTTCAGGAGGAGTCCACCTAGAATCCTTTTTGTAGTGTTGGTAGGAAGGTCTCTGTGGATTAGTATGTTGTTCAGAGGTGTGTTGGAAATATTCCTTGAGTCGGAGACGTTGAAAATAGGATTCTAGGTCACCGCAGAACTGTATGATGTTCGTGGGGGTGGAGGGGCAGAAGGAGAGGCCCCGAGATAGGACAGAGTCTTCTGCTGGGCTAAGAGTATAATTGGATAGATTAACAATATTGCTGGGTGGGTTAAGGGAACCATTGCTGTGGCCCCTTGTGGCATGTAGTAGTTTAGATAGTTTAGTGTCCTTTTTCTTTTGTAGAGAAGCAAAGTGTGTGTTGTAAATGGCTTGTCTAGTTTTTGTAAATTCCAGCCACGAGGAAGTTTGTGTGGAGGGTTGTTTTTTTTTGAGAGTATCCAGTTCTGAGAGCTCATTCTTAATCTTTCCCTGTTTGCTGTAGAGGATGTTGATCAGGTGCTTCCGCAGTTTCTTTGAGAGCGTGTGGCACAAGCTGTCCGCATAGTCTGTGTGGTATGTAGATTGTAATGGATTTTTTACCTTCAGTCCTTTTGGTATGATGTCCATCTGTCTGCATTTGGAAAGGAAGATGATGCCTGTCTGTATCTGTACGAGTTTTTTCATGAATTTCCGATCTTCC
Organism: Lepidochelys kempii; assembly: GCF_965140285.1. NCBI lineage: Eukaryota > Metazoa > Chordata > Testudines > Cheloniidae > Lepidochelys > Lepidochelys kempii. The sequence continues at coordinate 5,927,823 of NC_136385.1, forward strand.
AGTTTTGGACAGTTAAGATAGCGACCCTCATGTCTGTGATTGCGTGACCAGAGAGATGGAAGTGTTCTCCGACTGGTTTATGAATGTTATAATTCTTGACATCTGATTTGTGTCCATTTATTCTTTTACGTAGAGACTGTCCGGTTTGGCCAATGTACATGGCAGAGGGGCATTGCTGGCACATGATGGCATATATCACATTGGTGGATGTGCAGGTGAACGAGCCTCTGATAGTGTGGCTGATGTGATTAGGCCCTTTGATGGTGTTCCCTGAATAGATATGTGGTAGATTGCGTGACCAGAGATCAGATATCACCATTGGCCCTTTACATGCTCCTCCTCCCACTGTCCTGTCCCTGCTTTGCCCCTTCACCCCCACAACTCCTGCTGCTCCTCCATATCAACCCCCACCCCCAAACACACAGCAGGACATATCCCACTCCCAGCGCTGTGCGGAGAACCAGCTCCTGTTTGGAGCACTGCACTTATTAACAGTCTGGCCGGCAGACTCCTTCCTTCCCCCACTGCCTCTGGCTGGGCCAGCACCCTGGGAAAGCCCAAGACCCTCCGGCCCGGGACACTGGCCAGGAGGAGCCGAGCCCTGCGTGTGTCAAAGCCCTGGGCAATGCATGTATGGGGAAGCCGCTAAGCTCTGGACTGGGGTGGGAAACAATTTCCAGCCTGTTCCCAACCTGACCCTGCAGGCTTCACAGCAGCCCCCGGACAGGGGTTTAGTGCCCTCTTTGCCCTGCGGTCCAGCCCCCAAGGAGCCTGGGGCTGCTCTGTCCCCTAGGCACCCTCCCCTGCTGAGCTACCTCTCTGGCCGGGTTCTCTGAAGCCTCTGCAATCAGGTTACCTGGGCCCTGGTGCACAGTGCATTCTTAAGGCTTAACCCCTTCCTTCCCACGCTGTAGCCGGGGGGGACAGAAGGCATCTAGGTTATGTTGGTGGCCAGCAGCAGCATGGAGTCTTAGCTGCTTTATGATACTGTGTGGGCAGGAAGGGACAAGCTGCTTCCAGCCACGGTGGGGGTGGGGGGAACAAGATGAGAATAGCTCTGCAAAGACGAGGGCCAGGTCATCATTTCCTCTCTACTCCTCCCCTGTGGCTGGAAGCAGCTCCTATCCCTTCCCTCCTGCACAGTGCCAATAGGCTGCTGGTGGCCACATGCCACATTTTGGTATAAGCCCTGGCAGAAATGGGGGGAGGCATGTGACCCTGCGTGCCCCCATCCATGTGTTGCCTTGGTAAGATGTGGCACCAGGTACCAGGAGAGGCAGGTCTGACCCGGGGGCCCAGCCAGGCATGGAGGGCAAAGAGCACCAGGCAGGGAAAGGGTCGAGTCCGTCAGTCACACACACATACACCCGTGTGAGAGAGGTGTATGGGCGTGTGTGTGCGTCACCTCACCCTGCAGGCGTGGGAAGGTGTGTGTGGGGGGGTGTCACACACCCCTAAATGTGAACCCTAAAACCTTAAAGATAAGAAGATAAATAAAAAGAATCCAACTAGGCAGTATTTCTTTTTAATGGAGGCTCAGTCAACTTGATGCTAATTTGAATGTTTGTACTGCATAGTTCTGACTGATTGCCAGTGAACTCACGAGTAATTTTACGAGGTGTTCATATCCAGCATAGGGAAATATGGTCACCCTAATTATAAAACACACCACCATGTTGGGCTCTCTGCCCTATTTTCTGACAGTCTGCCCTGAGATTGGCACTCACAGTTGTGAGCCACTCCAGACAGCATGAAATTAGGAGAACCTGGTATAGGGGGAAGGGGGCACATAGCACCCCTAGCATGGAGGGAAGTTGGGAATGGGGGGCAGACAGAGCTCCTGGCCTGAGAGTGAAGGGGGGCCCTGGTTTAGAGGGAGGGAGTAATGGGGGGCACACAGAGCTCCTGGTGGGGGGAAGATTAGGGAAGTCTGGTATGGAGGGAGTGAAGGAAAATGGGGGGGGGGAAGGGGAATGGGAGCACATTCAGAACCCCTGCTATTGGGGGAGGAATGGGGGGAGTGAGGAATGGGGTACACAAAGCCCCTGGTATGGGGGGAATGGGAGTCACACAGAGCTGCTGTCATTGGAGGGGGAAACGGGGGGTAGTATGGGAGGAGGAGGGACTTTGGGGGGCACAGAGAGCCCCTGAAATAGAGGGGCATGGGAGCGTGGCATGCAGGAAGCTTGTGCGAGGGATGTGAGGGAATGGAGGGATGTGAGGATCCTCTGGGGTGTGAAATAAGTTCACCCGACAGTAGCAACTTAGTGTGTGACCCCCTTCGACACATACACTAAACTCAGAACATAAAGTTTGCAACATCAGCCTTATCCACAGGCCTGTGTCGGGGTACTGATATGGCAGGATGTAAGAGGCTGCACAGGGTGACTGTTGAAAAAAATGAGAAAACTGAATGAGATGATGGGGCTGGCTGCCTAGACAGGGAAAGGTACTTGGACAGAGCAGTGCTGGGGAAGGTCAGGGGGAGCTAGGGTAGCTCTGGCCTGACCAACTCCCAGGCTGAGGGCCTGATACAGGGCCTGGAGGAGGTATTAGGGCTGCAGAGGGGCAGCCAGGGGAGGAAGAGGCAGCAGATCCACCCCCTTACTGATGATGAGTGGCCAGTTCAGACTGCAGTTTGCCCCTGAGGGAAGGGGGCTAGGTGAAGAACGGCAGTGGGTCACTGAGGCGAGTGGTGGGATTAGGGGTAGCCAGTTCCCTGGAGGGGCAGCACCCAGAGAGTGGGGCACCGCCAGAGGGCAGTACCCCAGGAAAGTGCACCATGGTCTGGGAGGGATGTAGGGCCTAATGTGGTGGAGCTTGGAAAAGGGCAGGTAATTGTGGGCAAGACACCACCTGCAGAGGATGCTCCTGAGTGGCGAGAGCTAATGCCCTAGCCTGGCCAGCCTAGTATCTACCTCACAGTCTGTGTGAGAATCTAAAGAGATCCCCTCCCCCAACGAAGCGTCTGTATTATGCAGTGGACGCTTATGGTAAGTCAGACATTTCAATAAGTATTCTGGGGAGAGCCGCTGGCCGGTGTCCCTCTGGGTTGACAGAAAATTGGCAGAAGAGAAGAAGTCACATCCCTAAAGAGCGCACATCATCCCCCTCTCCTGTGACCCTTGGCACCATCACAGGCTCTATTTGTATCCAGTCGTGAACCAAGAAGAAACTGAAAGGGTTTGAGCTCAGGTTCAGACTGTCCTTCATCAGAGAGCATGACTCGCAGGGCAAGAGCAGCTGCTTCGGGACACCGATATCTTTCTGCTCTCCTCCAGCTCCCAGGGACGTGCTCCCAGCCAGGAAGCTGGTATGGCAGGGCCAGGTCACTACTGAGCTGTGACTGAGAAAGGCCAAGAAACAAAACAGATCATAGCTAGAGACATAAAGGGTGACAAGAAAACATTCTACAACTACGTTAGAAGCAAGAGGAAGATCAAGGACAGGGTAGGCCCATTACTCAATGAAGAGGAAAAAAACAATAACAGAAAATGTGGAAATGGCAGCGGTGCTTAATGACTTCTTTGTTTCAGTGTTCAAGAAGAGGGTTAGTGGTAATTGGACATCTAGTATACTGAATGCCAGTGAAAGTGAGGTGGGATCCGAGGATAAAATAGGAAAAGAACAAGTAAAAAATTATTTAGACCAATTAGATGTCTTCAGGTCACCAGGGCCTGATGAAATGCATCCTAGAATACTCAAGAAGCTGACTGAGGAGATATCTGAGCCATTAGTGATTATCTTTGAAAAGTCATGGAAAACGGGAGAGATTTCAGAAGACTTGAAAAGGGCATCTATAAAAAGGGAAATAAGGACAACCTGGGGAAATACAGACCAGTCAGCTTAACTTCTGTACCTGGAAAGATAATGGAGCAAATAATTAAGCTCTAAATTTGCAAACATCTGGAAGATAATAAGGTGATAAGTAATAGTCAGCATGGATTTGTCAAGAACAAATCCTGTCAAACCAACCTGATAGCTTTCTTTGACAGGGTAACGAGCCTTGTGGATGGGGAGAAGCAGTAGATGTGGTATATGTTGACGGTAGTAAGGCTTTTGATGCAGTCTCACATGACCTTCTCATAAACAAACTAACTAGGGAAAGACAACTTAGATGGAGTTACTATAAGATGCGTGCAAAACTGGTGGAAAACCATTCCCAGAGAGTAGCTATCAATGGCTAACTTCCTGTCAGGGTGGTTAAGCACTGAAATAAATTGCCTGTGGGGTTCTGGAATCTCCATCAGTGGAGATTTTTTAGAGTAGGTTAAACAAACACCTGTCTGGGATGATCTAGATAATGCTTAGTCATGCCATGAGTGCAGGGGACTGGATTAGATCAGTGGTTCTCAGCCGGGGGTCAGTGAGCCCTTTCAGGGGGGCCGCAGAGCCCCACGGCTGAAACCTGGAGCCCCAGTGCTGAAGCCTGGGGGCCCCCCTTCCTCCTAAGCCAGGAGCAGTGCAGGTCTGAAGCCAGTGGGCCCCCTGCCCTAGTTAGGAGCAGCGCGGGGCTGAAGCCCGTGGTGCCCTCCCCATGCCCCCCAAGCCGTGAGTGTCGCAGCCAGAAGCTAGGTGAGGCTGAAGCTGGCAGGGTCCCCACATCCCCTCCAAGCCAGGAGCAACGCGGTGCTCGAGCCAGCAAACCTCCCCTCCCCCACAAGCCAGGAGCAGCAGGGAGGCTGAAGCCGGGAGTCCCAGTGCCTTGCCCCTGAAGCTGGGCATTGCACTGGAAGCCCCCCTGCATGCATACAGCCCATAGCTACCCCCTGCCCATACACAGCCCTTAGCTATTCCCTCCCTGCACCGTGAGCTACTCCCCTCATTTCACACAGCCCCTAAATAACCTCCTGCCCGCACCTGAGCGGTTTTCAAACTTTTTGAACTGAGTCCCCCCTTTCAGTTATATTTTTGGTTGCATCCCCCCAGAGCCCAGACTAGCTGGGTGACCTCCTGAGTGAGACAGGGGGTGGAGATGGCACATCCTTCCTGCACCCTGCTGTGTGGAGCTGGAATGAGCCCTGCCAGGCCTTCCTCCCCCCAACCCCCCCAAAAATAGAAGTAAAACTATGCCTATGCCCAAGTGTGTCCCCCTGGCCTGGAGCCCATGTTTCCCCGCTGCTGGGCGCTGTTGTTTTTATAGGATGTTGAATGGGGCCTCAGCAAGAAAAAGGTTGAGAACCCCTGGATTTGATGATCTCTCAAGGTCCCTTCCAGTCCTATGATTCTATGTGGAAAGGAAAAATTTCTGGAGGCCGATCAGAGTGCAGTAATGCAACACCTCGTTCAGACTGACGCTGGGGCGTTTCAGCCGAGACGCACCAAGCGTTATGCTTCTGGTGGAGGTGGATTAGCAGGGGCACTCCCGCTACAAAGTCCAGGTGCTCTACGTGCCTTGCCAGTGTGGATGCGTCGTGAGTTAGGGTGCCTGGGGCTGCTTTAATGCACTCTAACTCACAAGTGTAGCCAAGTCCTTAGTGATTTTCAGCTATTAGGCTGGGCAGAAATGCTGTCCTGCCACAAGTAATTGTCAGCTCTTTTGAGCACTTAAAATAACAAAAGGCCCTATCTTCTGAACAGTGGGGAGAAACAGGTTAAACCAGACCAGGGACCCTTAGGGAGAGTTCACTCCTCCTGGCAGAGATACCTCTCCTCACCCCTCTTACCTTCACAGGAGTCAGGCATTCGAGCACCTGGCTTAATGAGTCCTTTCAGCTGTGGGTGACCCCTCATTTGAGACAGGTTAAGCACAGTTCTGCTCCCCTTTACTCATACAATAAATACAACAACACTGACAACAGCATTTCACTACCCCTTCATTCAGTACTAAAGTGATTTGTAACCCAACACAAGTCAATATTGATCACTTTGAGCAACACCTCTATATCTGATGGATATCTAGGCAGAGTAGGTGAGTTCATGTAAATACAATTTCCTCCTAAAGTCTCTCCCGCTAACAGCTAGCTGTCATGGGAGAACTCATTCGGACCCTGTTTACATAGTTATGTTAGGAAGAAGCTTCTCCTCTAAAAACGTTTCTATACAATTTCCATTAGATGGTTTCTTGCACCTCCCACTGAGACATTTTGTAATGGCCACTGTCAGAGACAGGATGGATCACTGGTTTGATCCAGTACAGCAGGGAGATGAGATACCGAGCTAGATGGCCTTTAGGTCTGATCCAATACAGCAAGGATGTGGGATACTAGGCTATATGGGTGATTGGTCTGATCCAGTACTGCAGAGAGGTGGGGATACCAGGCTAGATGGGCTGTTATTCTGGTTCAGCAAGGACACAGGGATACACGGACTATCAGTTTGCTTTGGTATGGCTGTTCCTGTGCAGCAGCCTTGCACTAACTGGAAGATGTGACCTGCAATTGATTTTTTGTTTTTAGTTTTCAATTTAAAAAACGGTACAGGCTGTCAGATTTGTTCATATTCCGTTTTTTTTTTAATTAAGGGTTTTGTTTTGTTGAAGTGTATCCTATTTAAAGAGACTCTTGGCATGTCTATTATTTCATGTAAAATGCTTCCTTTAGGCTCTTCAGCGCCTGCTCTTTCATTATATTTTTCCAGTCTCCTGGAAGTTCTGCTGCTTTAGCACCATACGCTCTAGCTAACTGGTCATTGAATGATTTGAAAACAAATTTCCGGAAATCAGAAGCATCAATGCTGGGATCAGGCTGAATGCGCCAGTCTGGGTAGTAATGGCGGTAATCTTTGTAGGGATGAAATTTCCCATCTGCGGCTGCAGTTCGGAATTCACGATTGGAAACCACATCAGAGGAGCATATGGAATGCTCAAGCTTTTGTGAATCACAATCCCTGAAGTTCCCTAACCCTTTGGGTCGATGGACTGATACAAAATGCTCTTTATGGTCAGTGCCTCCTGCTTCACAGGGGGCTTCACAGAACGGACACTGCTTCCCACAGCCAAACACTCGCTTGAAGATCTCATCCTGGGGTTTCACTGGCAGGCTGGAGAGTTTGGTCTCAAGTTCCAAATGATTAAACTGGGTTAAGATTTGTTGTTCCAGCTCCAGAAGGAAGATTTCAATGTTACCAGAAAGCTGCTCAATTTTTGCTGTGGTTTTAAACTGTACTCCAACTAAGCTATTGCTGGAAATGGCCAGGTCCTGCTGCAGCTCTTTGCAAAAGCTGTCTAAAAAGGCAGAAACTGTGTTATTGTTTTTATTTATGGAGTTTTTCAGAACTCCCTTGATTTTATTTATTATTCCGGATAGAATCCCTTTCTCCAAATCTCTCAAACTTGCCTTCCCTCCATAGTGGTCTATCAGACATCTCTGTATCCAGGATTTGACAAACTCTTCATAGTTACTTATGTATTTCACATAGTTGCCAAAGTTCATCTCTTCCAGCAGCTTCTTTAGCAAAAAGAACTGAAAGAAGCTTCGGCTGGCGTATTCAAGGGCCTGTTCACTGCTGAGAATATTGTCAACTATTTCTAGTCCGAGCCTTTTGTTGACATAACCCACCAGGGCAGGTTTGAGACACTGATCACAGAAATTCCTCACCCTTGTTTGGCTCTCTTTCTTTTCCAAATAGAGATCAGTAAATATGGAGAAATAATGAGGTTTCAGCTTCTCCAGACGTTGCTGAGGATCGTTTTCTTTGATAAAATCTTCATGCATCTTCTGAAATGCCCAAGCTGCTTCCCCCAAACGTGACGCTTCAGGTCAACTTCAAACAAAGGAGAAGTGTGAAGTTTCTCAATCTCCTCCTCTTTTAACCTCTCATTAACCATATGCAGCAGTTCTCCACAATAGGTTTCATCATAGTCTGTTTTGGATTTAACTTTTTCTTCAATGTATTTCTTGCATTCAGTCATTAAAGATAGAGCAAGCTCTTCAGTTTTACAGTAACATTCCTGTGAGAAGTATTCTACAACTGCTCTGGTCCATTTTAGGTTTAAGTATTCCTTCTTCATTGTGAAAGACTTCATTCTATAATCCAGCAGGCTTTTTGCATGTTGCAGTATCTGTCTGACAGCACCCGCTCTGTGCTTCAGATCCTTTCTCAGCTGGAGATCCATATCTTGAACAACTTGACATTTCTGTAAAGTACAGAGCGTTAACTCTGACAAGGTTTCTCGTCACATCGTTTCAAATTCTTTCTTCAGTTTCTCATGGTCGAGTTTATCTTCTCTGTTTCGGCATTCAGCCAAGAGTCTGGCAACTTCCCCTTCAATTTTCTGCTTGTACCCAGACTGGATATTGTCTATCTTGCGCTGTCCTCTTCGTATTCGAATTGCTTCCTCACAGTTACTGGTTGAATAATTTTCAAGTTCTCTTTTGAGGCTATTCGTGCTCCTTTTGAAATCTTCTCTGTACTTTTCTATCAGGTTCAAATTTGGAGCTTCACCTTTAAAATTCTGTTCTAAGTTATTCAAGAGCTTCTGTTCTCCCTGCTGTAGTTTCCCTTGTGCTTCCATTTTTAAGCTGTGAAAGAGATCACCCTCTAGTGTCTCTGGCAGCTGATTCTAGATAAAAGTTTCTTTTTCAGATATCCAGAGATACATCTCCTTGCGGAAACCCCATTGCCATTCAGAATACTTCACAGACAGCAGGTTATAGGCTTCAGCTACAAGGCTGTTTCTAAAGCTAAAGATGAAGTTCTCATGTTTCACTGACTTCCACAAGCTCTTCAACCATACAATAAAATCAGGAATATCCTTTCCAGCTCTTTTCCGTGAACGGTTCTCTATGAATTCAAACAGTTATTTCTTTAGCTTTCACACCCTCTCACTGTATCCAGTGTTTACGGGAGCCATGGGAGGGACTTCATGCCACAAGCCAGGTATGTACCAATTGTGTTTTTCTGGGTCATACTCCATAATATCAGAAAATGTCATTTCCCTGCTTTGCTTTTCCATCCTTGCTGCAGCTTTGGTCATTTCATTCAGCTGCTCCAGGAGGTGTTTCCTGTCCCTCATATTTTGAACATGAGCAGACACATCACTGACGTTCTGGTGCACAAACTGGCAGTTTGGCTGTTTTCCTATTTCCTCCATTCTGAGAAATGCCTGGACCACAATTTGCAGAACATCCTTCATTTCTGTGGCATTCTCCATGGCCATGTTAACGATGGTGACGTCACTCAGTCCAATCACCAGGGTGGCCAGCTCATTGTCATGTTGATAACTGTCTTCCAGTGCTGTTAGTTCAGGGGCCTTCAGACCTTCAGTGTCTATCACCAGGATGAAATCACAGCCAAGCGGCTCCTGAACAGCTTCTGTAACTTTAATGAGCGTCATGAAGTCTCCTCGCGCACTTCGACCGCTACTCACTGCAAACTGCAGGCCGAACATGGTGTTGAGAGGATGGATTTCCCAGTGCTCTGCACTCTCAGCACTGTTATAACCACCATTCTGGATCTATCCCCTAGCCTGATATGGAGATGAGTTAGAACCTCTACTACCCAGTTCATGGGGATGTTGGAGGCATCTCCATCAGTCAGCTAAACAGGAAACCCTTCCAGCATCAGGTCAGCTGCTATGCATGGGAGACGGGTGAAATGTCTTTGGCTTTCTTCCATTTTCCCTTCTTTAACCATTGAGCATTCAGCTTCATAGAACTGCCCCAACTCACGCATGAAATACTCCACCCCCAAGGAACTATCAGATATTAATTCATCTAATTCCTCCAGCTGTTTTTGGTCCACTCCTGGAGTTTCACATTTCTCTTTATAGTCCGCCCGCATTTTAGAAAGATTCGCCTCGCAATATTATCCAGGATAAATTTCATCCATTTCAGAAAGTAATGTTTCTCCACTGGCTTCAGCTGTACTATTCCCTTGATGAACTTAGTCAAACCATTCGTACGGTCACACTGATTCTGCTGTCTGCGTATCTCTAACCATTTCTGTTTCAGTGCAGATTTATAGTCTTCAATGGCCATGACCCCTTGCCTTTTCATTCGGCACATCTCTTCTTCCACTTTAGCCAAGTTTTTCCATAGGTCTCCTTGCAGGCTCAGCATTTCCCTTTTGTATTTTGCCCCATCTCTTATTTCTGCAGTGATTTCTTCAGTATATTTGCTCACACATTGACATGCCTGACAGTCCTCATTCACCAGGATTCCTAGGTCAGGTGCCGTCACAGCCATGGCTTCCAAACTCACTGTCTTCAGAGATGAATTCACTATGGTTCCTATGGTGGACTGCACCTTTTTCACAAATCCTGCATTATTCATGGTACGATCTTTCACCAGTAGCTGTGATTTGCTCAGCTTCAACACTGAGGACAGCTTATTAAGGAATCCCAGAGTTTCTTTGGGTTTCTTATTCTTGTAGTTGAGGATGAAGTAATATTTAGAGCTGGATTCTTTCCAAGATGATATCAGTGCCTATTCTCTCTCACCGATGCTCTCGGTAACTATGAACACTGCGGAGGAGACCTCTGTTCAAAAGCTAAACTGTAGCCAGTGGGACTCAATGTCTCCACGCAGATTTGTAACTGCAATGGGTTCTGGGAAAAGATCAGAATTTTCCATCCCCCCAGGGAAATACCAGGCAATCTCAACCAGCCCATCTGCGATTTTCCGAAGGAAGTTCCCAGACTCCATGTCCCGCACTGATAAAGAAATCGTGGTGCTGCTGGGAGGGGCTGAGAACCTCATTGAGGAGGTGGGACTTGGAGAAGCTGCAGCTCCCCATCCACACAAAAGAAATGGTTGGCATTGACGTGAGCATCAAGCTCTCCTCTCTGAACCCTCTGTTCTCTGCCAGGGAGTGCGGCCTCCACTTCCGCACAATGTCCCTCATGGCCCACAGTATTAGGGTGCACTTGGGGGTGTCAAGGGTGAGTAGCAGCAGAGGAAAGGCAAACTGGCACATGGACATTTTGGACAGGATCTCCTGCTTTAGGAAGCTGTCTGAGCAAAGCAGAACAGCACAGAGAACATCAAGAGGTTGCAGAGAAATTTTCATCTCAGTGTCACTAAAACAGAAAGTGCCATCAATATGCAGCTTCTCCTCATAATCACCCATTTCTTCTGCAGGAGCCTTGTGCCCAATGCTTGTATTTCTGGCCGTCCCATTCAGAGCCATGACCTTCCTCAGGAAATGCCAAGGTAAATCATCTAATGCCTCTGGAATCTTGTTCTTGATGCTTTCTGGGCAAATCTCCAGGACATCCCTCAGCCTGATCTTGATGCTTCTGTGCTTCTCCAGGTTTAATCTGGACAGAACATCTTGAAATGCTTTACTTCTTTCTGCAGAAGGAAGTTAAAACAAACCAAAATTTCAGAGTAGAAAATGGTGACTTTATATACAGTTTACTCATTCCATAGACAGCCTGATGTTTGTAATTTAAAGAAAAGCAGTACCCAGTAAGTAACAGATGACTTATACATCCTGGGTTCAATTCTTCTCTTACTTATATTGATATAACAAAAATGAAGCCAATGGGATTACTTCTATACAAATAAAACATAGTTCTGGCCCACTTTGAACTCCGCTAATGTGAGGTTGGTTTGCATTTTTTGATCCCAATCCTTATCCTCAGTGCAGTGCAGAGTCCACTTTAAAATGGCTTAAGTGGCCAACTGAGAATTTCCTAGAAAATCTTCCAGTATAACCAGCTCTATGACATCGCAGCTCACAGCTACTGGAGGAGGGGGCATAGACTCAGGACCCTGTCTCTGTGGTGATCCCAGAAGCTGGAATGATCCCTTGGCTGCTCTAAGCTGCTGCTCAGGATCAGACTGGTGCCTGGCAGTCTGAGGATCAGGTGGCTGTGATGGTAGCCTTCACCCCTCACCCTGAGCTGTGCTGGGCATCAATGGCTCATCCGGAGGATCTGACCCTTGATTTCCCTTTCAGCAGTCAGTGCAGATTACACCTTCTGGGTTACGCCTTCATTTTTGATTTTCTTCATATCTTCCTCCATCTCTTTGCTGGGACATGTCTTTTACAGGTGTAGCTAACAGCACTGTGGCTTTGCTTACCTCCCAGCGACCAAATCAGTCCCTTCACTCACGCTACTTCCTCTCTCCTTTTGGGGAGCTGTGAGGACTGTCATTACTTACAAAGCAAATTTACCCACATTGCAACCTGGGGAGCTAATGCTAAGACACCTCCAGGCCAGTCCTGGTACGGTAATGTCTCCGGTGCAGTGTTAGGGTATTTGGACCTGATAAACGATTAACCCATTTATTATGTGTTATAGAGACATTATTAAGGTCACAAGAGCAAACTATTCCACTGCACAGGAAAGATAGGAAGAATGGCAAGAGACCACCCTGGCTTAACCAGGAGATCTTCCATGATCTAAAAATAAAAAAAAGAGTCCTACAAAAAGTGGAAACTAGGTCAGATGACAAAGGACGAATACAAACAAACAACACAAGTATGTAGGGGCAAAATTAGAAAGGCCAAGGTACAAAAGGAAATCAAACAAGCTAGGGACATAAAGGGTAACAAGAAAACATTCTACAAATACATTAGAAGCAAGAGGAAGACCAAGGACAGAGTAGGCCCATTACTCAAAGAAGACAAAAAACCAATAACAGAAAATGTGGAAATGGCAGACGTGCTTAATGACTTCTTTGTTTCGGTTTTCACCAAGAAGGTTGGTGGCGATTGGACACCTAACATAGTGAACACCAGTGAAAATGGGGTAGGTTCAAAACAGGAAAGAGCAAGGTGAAAATTACTTAGACAAGTGAGATGTCTTCAAGTCACTAGAGCCCAATGAAGTGCATCCTAGAATACACAAGGAGCTGACTGAGGAGATATCTGAGCCATTAGCTATTATCTTTGAAAAGTCATGGAAGTCGGGTGATATTCCAGAAGACTGGAAAAGGGCACATATAGTGCCTATCTATAAAAAGGGAAATAAGGACAACCCAGGGAATTACAGACCAGTCAGCTTAACTTCTGGACCCGGAAAGATAATGGAGCAAATAATGAAGGAATCAATTTGCAAACATCTAGAAGATAATAAGGCAATATGTAATAGTCAGCATGGATTTGTCAAGAACAAATCATATCAAACTGACTCGATAGTTTTCTTTGACAGGGTGACGGCCGTGTGGATGGGGGGAAGCGGTAGATGTGGTATATCGAGACTTTAGTAAGGCATCTGATATAGTCTCAAATGACCTTCTCATTAAAAAACTAGGGAAATACAACCATGATGGAGCTATTATAAGGTTGGTGCATAACTGGTTGGATAACCATTCCCAGAGTAGTTATCAATGGCTCACAGTCATGCTGGAAGGGCACAACGAGTCGGCTTCTGCAAGGATCAGTTCTGGGTCTAGTTCTGTTCAATATAGTCATCAATGATTTAGATAATGGCATAGAGAGTACACTTATAAAATTTGCAGACGATACCAAGGTGGGAGGAGTTGCAAGTGCTTTGGAGGATAGGATTATAATTGAAAAAGAGCTGGACAAACTGGAGAAATGGTCTGAGGTAACTAGGACGAAATTCAATAAGAACAAATGCAAAGTATTCCACTTAGGAAGGAACAATCAGTTGTACATGTACAAAATGGAAAATGACTGCCTGGGAAGGATTACTGCAAAAAAGGGATCAAGAGGTCAGAGTGGACCACAAGCTAAATATGAGTTAACAGTGTAAGACTGTTGCAAAAAAAACCAAACATCATTCTGGGATGTATTAGCAGGAGTGTTGTAAGCAAGACATGCAAAGTAATTCTTCTGCTCCAGTCCACGTTGATTATGCCTCAGCTGGAGTATTGTGTCCAGTTCTGGGTGCCACATTTCAGTAAAGATGTGGACAAACTGGAAAAAGTCCAGAGAAGAGCAACAAAAATTATTCAAGATCTAGAAAGCATGACCTATGAGGGAAGATTGAAAAAATTGGGTTTGTTTAGTCTGGAAAAGAGAAGACTGAGAAGGGACATGATAACAGTTTTCAAGTACCTAAAAGGTTGTTTTAAGGAGGAGGAAGAAAAATTATTTTCCTATCCTCTGATGATTGGACAAGAAGCAATTGGCTTAAATTGCAGCAAGGGAAGTTTTGATAGGAAATTTTTCCTAATGTCCGAACTGTCAGGGTGGTTAAGCACTGGAATAAATTGGCTAGGGAGGTTGTGGAATCTCCGTCATTGGAGATTTTTAAGAGCAGGTTAGACAAACACCTGTCAGGGGTGGTCTATATGGTGCTTGGTCCTGCCTTGAGGGCAGGGGACTGGACTTGATGACCTCTCAAGGTCACTTCCAGGCCTATGATTGTATAATGAAGCACCAGCTCTGCTTTAGTTTAGGTTGAGAAGCCCTTTCTACTTAAATGTTATTTCTTCTTAGTGCTGTAAGATCTGTATGCTTACTTGGACTGTCTTGAAATTTGTTGTCTCATGGGGGAACAGGATAGGGTTAGTGACCCAAATTTTGGGGTCATTTGAGCAAGGAGTTCCCTAGGCACAGCTCGTCAAAAACACAGCATTTTGCAAAATCAGCAGTCTTAGAATGGAGGGGATTGTGCACCACACAGCTCAAGATCCCCTACTTGATCTCAGTCACTCAGCATTTATTTCAGCCAGTGTGTGGCACTGACTGCCCGTTTGAGGAAGCAAAACTGAAAACATCTATTAAAGGAAACCTTTGTCTTTCTAGAACACTGCATGCAAACACTCATGAGCCAAAGAGATTGAAACGTGCATGGGCTGTGAGCCTAGGCAAGAGTCTTTCCAGACAGTCCACTCTCACAGTAGCTGGATGGCTCAAGTACATTTGAGCCCTACTCTACTCCACAGTATTAACAACCTTCCTCAGAATACCATCCTTGCCACCATGGATGTCACTTTCCTATACACCAATATCCCTCACAATGACAGGATAGCTGCCTGCCCCAAATATTTAAAAGACAATGGACAACCATCAATTATCCATCCCAAACACATAGCCAAACTCATCCAGTTCATCCTCGCCTGTCATAGATTTACCTTCAGCAATAAACATTTTGTCCAAAGCATGAGAACAGCCAGGGGTACTAGGATGGCTCCCCAATATGCTAACCTCTTCATGGGTCATCCTGAAGAAGAATTTCTGGAGAAGTGCATCATGAAACCAGTGATATACCTGAGAAATTTTCATCCTATGGGAAGACAGCTTAAACTCCCTCAGACTTCCACCACAACTTCAACAACCACCACCCATCCATTAAACTCTCTCTGGAGCTTTCCCACACTAGCATCAACTTCTGGACACCACAATCAGCTTCAGCAATGGAACCCTACAGACAACCATATACAAGAAACCCATGGATCACCACACCTACCTTCATAGTAACCACCCCAACCATACCAAGAAATATGTTATTGACAGCCAGGCACTCAGATACCACAGAATGTGCTCTGAGGAGAAAGTAAGTGATATATACCTTAATGAAGGGATAGCCTATTTTTGTCAAGGTCCAAATTTCTTGGTCAAGGTACAGTCAAGGTCCAGAATCCAAGAAAAAAATGTTTAAAACCCCATAATGATAATAAAGAAATAAAAACATTGTGGGGTCCATTCAAAAGCATCTCGCATTCCGGATTTGGCCCACGGTCCACCTATTGACTATTCCTGGCTTAACACACTTGTTGTCGATATTGTGAAGGCCAAAACTATAACCGTGGTCAAAAAAGACCTAGGTAAATTGATGGAAGATAGGTCCATCAATGACTATTAGCCAGGATGGGCAGGGATGGTGTCCCTAGCCTCTCTTTGCCAGAAGTTGGGAATGGGTGACAGGGGATGGATCACTTGATGATTACCTTTTTTATTCATTCCTTCTGAAGCACCTGGCATTGGCCTCTGTCAGAAGACAGAACACTGAGCTAGATGGACTTTGGTCTGACCCAGTATGGCTGTTCTTATGTTCACTTAAAACCACCTTCACCAAACAAGGACACTTCATCAGAGAAGTAGATTGCATCATGCAACAGGCCACCCAAATACCCCAGGAGAATCTGCTTCAATACAGAAATAAACCCCCTTCTGACTGCATACCCCTATTTGTCACCTACCACCCCACACTGGAACCCATACAGTAAAGCTAGTGTAACCACCAATGGGTGTAAACAACTACACCCCATACTTGATGGGTACCCCATCATGAAAGAAATATTTCAAGAACCATCTCTTCTGGTCTTCGAACAATCTCTTCAAACTCATTGTTGCCCTGGTTTGAGGGATGTGTATACCCCATTATGTGATCAAACTAATTGCAACCATATTATGTGCATTCTGCCAATAGGAATTAATGAAATAGAACACCACATAGTTAAGGGTTAATTTGGAGACAGGCTTTTAGAAGCGAGGTCATATCTAGCTGATAGTTTTTTGCTAATCAGAATGGGAGGAGGGGACAGACAAGTAAACAACTGAGACTGAAAACCTTGGTGGTTGGAAAACTTTGAATCTAGGCACCTCTGATATGAAAAGTTGACTGAAAGTTAGAAAAGAGATGATCCAGTTGGGGTCATTATGACCTATGTGTTTTGTAGAAGTTAGTTATAAAAGATTAGCTAATAGAGTATATTGTGGAGCAGTCCTCTGAAGCCATCTTGAGACACTTTTTTCTGACACCCTTTCTCCCTGGTGGGTGAGCAGCTGGCCACTGCAAACCTGCTGTTAATTACACAATACCATTCCAGATCTTAGGAAAAAGATCTGGGATGTTCTAAACCTATTGCTTATGTCTCTGTATGCTTAAATCTAATAAACTGCAGTGTTAGATAAGAGCATACTTACTTGCATTTAATCCTTGATCAGACAGAAGTGCTGTGTTCCTATTGATTGATTCCTGACACTGCATGGAGTGAAATAGTTAAGTTGCCCCTGCTGTGGGTTCTCAAAACCCCAGGTAACCCTCGTCATCAAGAGCAAGCTCCCCACAGACCAGGACACACCCACTCAAAGCAGCACCAGACTCTGCCAGAACTATAGATGCAAAACTTGCAGACATATCTCCATTACTATAATGATCAACATTCCACACAAAACACCTTTCAAGATCCCAGGATCTTATACATGCCTATCACATGTAGCACACTTCATCCAGTGCACTAAATGCCTGAATAATGATTATATGGATGAAACAGATAATCATTATAAACTCAAATGAATATACACAGGAAAATGATAAAAGACAAAAACACCCTATCACCTGTGGGTGAACACTTTTCATAAAGTAATCACTCTGTATCTGACCTATCAGACCCAATCCTCAAAGGCAACTTGCACAGCATTTTCAAAAGAAGAACCAGGGAGCTTACATTCATTACTCTGCTGGACACCAAATCATGGATTATGGACATCATGGATTGAACAGAGACACTAGATTTATGGTTTATTAAAACAATCTGTAATCCACTAACCCCTTCTTTTTTTCCTATGTTTGCAGAGGTGCTAATGGCCCATTCTACTTTGAATGGTCCCTTACAATATTTGCTAACTACTTATGCTAAATAATCTGTTCCATCTTGCATTTTGCTCTGACATTGGGAGTAATGTTCCCAGACCTGAAGAAGAGCTCTTTGTGGCTCAAAAGCTTGTCACTCTCACCAACAGAAGTTGGTCTAAGAAAAGATATTACCTCACCCACATTGGCTTTCCAATATCCTGGGATCTACCCAGCTACATCTACACTGCAGACAACCCTATGCTTGTCAGAAATCTGAGAATCATCTCTAGGAATATTGACAGGTTTCAGAGTAGCAGCCGTGTTAGTCTGTATTCGCAAAAAGAAAAGGAGTCCTTCTGGCACCTTAGAGACTAACCAATTTATTTGAGAATAAGCTTTCGTGAGCTACAGCTCACTTCATTGGATGCATTCAGTGGAAAATACAGTGAGGAGATTTATGTACACACAGAACATGAAAAAATGGGTGTTATCATACACACTCACTTAAGATGAGCTATTACCAGCAGGAGAGTGGGGGCGGAGGGTGTGGGGAAGAAAACCATTCTTGATAACTTCTGGAAATGGCCCGCCTTGCTTATCACTACAAAAGGTTTTCTCCCGTGCCCCCCCCAGTGGTAATTATTATTTTCTGCGAGTATCTGCTGCTGTTCTTGTGACACAGTGCCCTCTGGTGGGCAAAAGGTGGAATGCAGCAACATTTTGGCAGAAGCTTTTTTTTTCTACACAAAAAATTAAAGATATGCATGGCTCATTAATTATGCATGCCTACAGTAGTACAGAATTCCTCCAGGAGTAACGTTTGGTGAAAACCTGATTTCACAACAGCTGTTCCTTTGTAGAAGATTTTCTTCTTTGATGAAACACAAATGCCTCATGATTAAAAAAATCCCATTCCCCATGCACCAAGTGAACACTCCAAGGGTTGAAATGCAGGACTATTCAAGTTCAAAATCTTGGTCTTTATCTTCAAGGTGCTCAATGGCCTTGGCCTAGTGTATCTAAAAAATCAACTAACGCTACAGGACAAAGACTGTGGTCAACATTTACTCTTGTCTGCCACAATGAAATGGAATTCTTTACAAGGTAAAGCTCGTCTAGGTAGGAGACAGAGTTTCCTTGAAAAGGTGACCAATAATTTAAATCTGATTGAATATCAGATGAGGAGTGAGCAGAGGGATTCAAAGAGGAAAGTGATGGGTTCAAATCAACAGGTAGAGAACATGCTTTTAGCAGCTCAACCTCAATACATTATTTCTTTAAAAAAATGCTTATGGATACACTGGACACAGAAATATTTTGGATTGCTTTTTCCCAAAATTGGCATTTCTGAATTGTTTGGGATATATACTCAATGTGTGTCCACCTCAGATACCCATCCTACCTGACCTTCAATGAAATTGAGGAGTTCAACATTAAAAATTAAACGTTGTTTTAAAACTAAGTATTTTAAATACTTGTGGCACCTTAGAGACTAACAAATTTATTTATATGCTCAAATACATTTGTTCGTCTCTAAGGTGACACAAGTCCTCCTTTTCTTTTTGCGAATACAGACTAACACGGCTGCTACTCTGAAACCTATTTTACATACATTATTCTTCCTCTATAATGTGGTCATGGCCTTTCCAGTGTGCAGTAAATCAGTTACTGAAATTGCGAACTGATGGTAGTTGGCTTATTTAGGCACATTATGGTACCTTTCCTCAGTCCTCAAGTCCATGCAGTTCCATCCCCCCTCTTGAGTCACATGAGCTTGGGGAGGAGAGAAACTATGGAGACAACCCAGAAACTCAGCTGAGGGGGACTGGGGCATGCAGCTCTAACGAGGACCTGCAGATTCTGATGGTGTCATCAATCACACGTTCATAGAATCATAGAATATCAGGGTTGGAAGGGACCTCAGGAGGTCATCTAGTCCAACCCCCTGCTCAAAGCAGGACCAATCCCCAATTAAATCATCCCAGCCAGGGCTTTGTCAAGCCTGACCGTGAAAACTTCTAAGGAAGGAGATTCTACCACCTCCAAAGGGAACGCATTCCAGTGTTTCACCACCCTCCGAGTGAAAAAGTTTTTCCTAATATCCAACCTAAACCTCCCCCACTGCAACTTGAGACCATTACTCCTTCTCCTGTCCTCTTCTACCACTGAGAATAGTCTAGAACCATCCTCTCTGGAACCACCTCTCAGGTAGTTGAAAGCAGCTATCAAATCCCCCCTCATTCTTCTCTTCTGCAGACTAAACAATCCCAGTTCCCTCAGCCTCTCCTCATAGGTCATGTGTTCCAGACTCCTAATCATTTTTGTTGCCCTTCGCTGGACTCTCTCCAATTTATCCACATCCTTCTTGTAGTGTGGGGCCCAAAACTGGACACAGTACTTCAGATGAGGCCTCACCAATGTCGAATAGAGGGGGACGATCACGTCCCTCGATCTGCTCGCTATGCCCCTACTTATACATCCCAAAATGCCACTGGCCTTCTTGGCAACAAGGGCACACTGCTGACTCATATCCAGCTTCTCGTCCACTGTCACCCCTAGGTCCTTTTCCGCAGAACTGCTGCCTAGCCATTCGGTCCCTAGTCTGTAGCTGTGCATTGGGTTTTTCCGTCCTAAGTGCAGGACCCTGCACTTATCCTTATTAAACCTCATCAGATTTCTTTTGGCCCAATCCTCCAATTTGTCTAGGTCCCTCTGTATCCTATCCCTGCCCTCCAGCGTATCAACCACTCCTCCCAGTTTAGTATCATCCGCAAATTTGCTGAGACTGCAATCCACACCATCCTCCAGATCATTTATGAAGATATTGAACAAAACCGGCCCCAGGACTGACCCCTGGGGCACTCCACTTGACACCGGCTGCCAACTAGACATGGAGCCATTGATCACTACACGTTGAGCCCGACAATCTAGCCAACTTTCTACCCACCTTATAGTGCATTCATCCAGCCCATACTTCTTTAACTTGCTGACAAGAATACTGTGGGAGACCATGTCAAAACCTTTGCTAAAGTCAAGAAACAACACATCCACTGCTTTCCCTTCATCCACAGAACCAGTAATCTCATCATAGAAGGCGATTAGATTAGTCAGGCATGACCTTCCCTTGGTGAATCCATGCTGACTGTTCCTGATCACTTTCCTCTCATGCAAGTGCTTCAAGATTGAATCTTTGAGGACCTGCTCCATGATTTTTCCGGGGACTGAGGTGAAAACCCGTTGTGGGTTTTTTATATATTTTCACTCTAGACATTAGTAGTATACAGCTCAATAGGATTCATCAATATATATATTTTTACAGGTTTCCACACCCTCTTTTGTCCTCCAGTTTCATATGTTGACACATACACATTTGGCACTGTTGACCATTTTTGAAGGAAAAAAAAGTATTTTTTCCTTTTCACAAGGCATATTTATTAGAGATGACTTGAAGAAGTCTTCTTCTGAAAGCAGTGAAATTGAGAAAGCCTTTACAAAATACATACACCACAGGAAGCTGAGTATTTTGTACATTGTGCAAAATGTGTTTTGCCAGGGGAAAAAAGACAAATGATTATTTTAAAAACAAAGTATATGGTTCTCTTTAAAACCATGGAGATAAACTGCAAGTTACAACCCAGGCATGGCAAACGTACCCTGGGAAAACACAATTCTTTTGGGAGGCTTTTGAGGATGCTATCAAAAAGCCCACAAGTTTCTGCTGGTGGATTTAAATGTTTTAGCACCCGAAGCCTACAGGTTAAGAACAAGCATTTCTCCCCCAGACTGGCCCTATGTATACACCTTGAAAAAAACAGAAAAGTAGTAATTTTTTTAACAATCCTTAGCCATTTTAAAAAAAAAGAGCATCCCCCTGATAAGCATGTCTAGCCATGTACACAGAAACCTAGCTCTTTTGAAACTCCTCATCAAAGCCAGACCGCATCAAAGGAAGGTTATTCTGTGCTCAGCCTCTGACAACCTGGTAGTGGCCAGCTCTGAAATAGCACTCAACTCTGTGAAAGGAAAAGTCCCCCAGAAACCCTAACAAGTAAGCATGCTAAAAAGAAAATGGGGGATTAGTAAAACACTGAGCGATTACAAAAACCTGTTCCTCAAAAGAATAAAAGATGATTGTAAAACAGATCAGGGGTTTTATCAAACATTTGTTGAGTTTTGCTGTCAGGCATTTTAAATAAAATGGTTGAAAAATTGTACCTCGTTCCTAGCCATCAGCTAGAACAAACACACCTCTAGTGATGAAACATGCCTCTAGTGATGAAGAAAATATCAGAACCACACCTCCTCACCAATTGGATTCAGAGATGAAAGACGTTCTTGAAAGATCCAGTTTATCAGACTCTGAAAAGGCTAAACTTTACGAGAGGGTCCTACAAAGGTATCTGGTATTGGCCAAGAAGGGTGAAGAGAAAAGACTAAAAGAAGTCTCTTTCTCCCAGAGTAAGAGGAGCAGGGGGCTGGGCCCATGGCCAAAAGGCGGAGGGTCATGGCCCCTTGGCCTCCCCATCTTCCAGCATCCCTGTCACCATGTGGTCATTTTCTGGCAGGGGCATGCCTATGGACAGAACTCTAAGGCTTTCAAGCCATGTGTAGGGCAGCTTGTGTTTGGAACAAAGGAAGCACAGGCTGCATGACAAAAGACTATAAAAGGCAGCTGCATCTTCTCCATTTTGTCTTCAGTCCTGCTTCTTATCTCTGGGTGAACTTTGCTACAAAATGAAGCTCTGAACAAAGGACTGAATGACCCATCCTAGCTGGGGTTGTGTTCCAGAGGGACATTCAAGCCAGCAAACTCACAAGTACTGATAGGAGCCTGATATATGGACTTTCAAATCTTTGTATATATGTAACTGCTTTACCATTTAACATCTATCTTCTTGTTCTTTCTTTTTTCTTTATAATAAACCTGGCTGGCAGAGTGGTATTTTGGGTAGTATCCAAACCTATACTGGCCTGGTGACATGGCTGACCCTTTGGGGTCAGAAGAACATTTTGTATATGTGAGCAGAGTTTTTAGATAACTTCTCACTGTACTGGACGTAGGTGTTGATTGGGAGCCAGAGACTGGAATGCAATTAAGGGGCTGTGTGATTTCATTTTTGCTTCTTGATAACCAGTGTGGGGGATTGGAAGCACAGTTTGTGACTGGTTGGGGAGTTTAACTTCAGTGTTACCCACCAGTCTGGGGAGTATCTGCTCTCCCCTTTGCAGCCTGCCCTGACATTGGCATTTCCAGTGAGGGGTTCCCCTCGCACTGCTGCTCACACCCCGTTTGGACTGTATCAGTTAGTCACCATGCCTTTTGGTTTCTGTGCGGCCGCAGCCACATTTCAGTGACTTACGGACAGGCTGCTGCAATCTCACCACCTATATGCAGCAGCCTACATAGACAATATAGTTGTAGACAGCCTCATGTGGGAAGAACATCTCCAACACCTCACAACCATCTTGCAAGCTATAGGGGAAGCCGGGCACACCATCAACCTAGTCAAGTGCCATCTTGGGCAGCGAGAGGTAACATAGTTGGGGTACAGTGTGGGCCAAGGTACCCTACACCCCCAGTTGGATAAAGTACAAGCCTTAGGGGACTGCCCGGCCCCTATGACAAAAAGGCCGGTAAGCCAAGTCTTGGGCCTAGCAGGATACTATTGCTACTTTCTGCCAAACCTTGCAACGCTCATGTCACCCTTACCCGACCTAAAAAAGAGCTTCCAGCTTCACAAGATACAGTAGTCAGCAGAGTGTGAGAGAGCTTTCCTGGAACTGAAGGATCGACTAACTAGGGATCCCATCCTATTCCACCCAGACTTTGACAGAGCCTTCATATTACAGACTGACGTGTCAGAAATGGGATTGGGAGCAGTGTTTTCTCAAGAAGCTGAGGGAGAGGAGCGTCCAGTTCTTTATTTGAGCAGGAAGTTGTTTCTCTGAGAGCAGAAGTATTCAACGATAGAAAAGGAGGTGTTGGTGGTGAAGTAGGCAATCAATGCACTTAGGTATCATCTACTGGGGAACCCCTTCCATTTGGTCACTGACCACATGCAACTTCGATTGCTTAACATTATGAAGGACATCAATGCCTGGGTCATGAGGTGGTAACTTTCACTGCAGCCCTACGATTTTCAAGTTGGCCACCGACCCGGTAAGGCCCATGCAAATGGCAGACTTCTTTTCCCGAGTGGGCAGTAAAAACCCAGAAGAGAGACCACAACCAGATTCCCTCTTAAAGAGAGGTGTGCATGACGGGGCGCAGTGGTTGCCCTTGTAAGAACCATGACAAGTGCTATGTAAGTGAACTTAGCCAGTATGCCATGTTACCAACTCTTATTGTGAATTTA
Organism: Lepidochelys kempii; assembly: GCF_965140285.1. NCBI lineage: Eukaryota > Metazoa > Chordata > Testudines > Cheloniidae > Lepidochelys > Lepidochelys kempii. Next base: position 5,951,562 of record NC_136385.1, read on the forward strand.
GAGTTACATGGTGTCTTTGTAAAGTCCAATAGGATCTCCTTATTCCTGGCTTTAAAATCCTGAAATTTCCCATAGTAGAAATAATCGCTGTCTCCCATTATTTGAAATGAGATTGATGCCAAACTGCCCTGGGATGAGACGACTATCATTCACTACAGGCTTTGCATGTGAAAGTAAGGCTGCCCCAAATAGAGATGGCTGCCATCTCCCACAGTTTTCCATTATACTGAAGCCAGGGTGCCCTCAGAGACAATGGCCACTTTCTGGACTCTGTGGTTAATGGCTGGACAAGTAACTCTGAGGAACTGGGAGGAACGTGGGAAGCAGGAGACATCCTCATGAGGAGAAGAGGCTATTCAGAGAGGTGGGGGGGAGGACTGAGGAGATCTCAGGGAAATAGGGGGTGAAAGAGGGAAAATGTGAGGGGTAAGATATTATAAGGGCAGGGGAGAGGGTGGGAAAATGTGGGGGCAAGTGAATGCAAGGTGGCACTGGGGACAGAAGCCTCTGGGGGGCAATGGGAGGAGTGTGGAGTGGAGGAGGGGACTTAGTGGGGCAGGGAGGGGAAGGGGATAGGATAGGGGTAAAGGAGAGAGATGAAGAGGCACAAAATGGCAGCTCCACCCTTGCAGGGGTTAGGAGTAGATAAGGGGAGTCATCTTCAAGCAGATGGGGGGGAAGTCTGCAGTTTGCATATTTGTTTAGTGTTGAATTTGACCCTAAGGCACTCCACAGACTAAAGCAGGAGGCAGCTTTCCCCTAAAGGCTCACAAACCAGACAAGAAATTTACAAACCGTGAAGTATAGTATAATTATCGTTTTACTCTTGTGATATTTAGGCCAATCTCATGTGTATTTGCTTTTTGAAGGTCCTAATGGATCATTTTTGTAAACTTAAGTGAAGCATGTTGGGTGAAATTCTGGCTCCACTGAAGTCAGTGACAAATTCCTGTTGGAGGAGAGAGGTTCTTCAACAGCCACCCAATAGGAGAAGTGGGGGGAAACAACCTAACTAGTTTGAAGATGGAGCTTGAAAAGTTTATGAATGAAATGATGTCATGGGGTTGCCTATGACAGCAGGGACTGAATTCGATGACCGAGGAGATTCCTTCAAGTCCTATGTTCTATTGACTTCAAAGGCACCAGAATTTCACCCACTGAATTTAGGTACAGTGCAAAAATTATGAGAGGAAATACCGTTAAGTCCTTCTGTCTCCTCCAGCTCCAGGACCGGCTCAATGTACCCTTCTTGCTCCAGCTTTAAGACATCTTTCTGCTTTGACTTTGGAGCTCTCTGTGTCGCTGAATCTTGCTCCTGATTTAAACCATCTGATAGTGAAATTAAAGAAAATAAATTATCGGTACTTCATCAATAATTGACTTTCTCACTAGACACAAACACATGTATTTTCTTCCCCGTTTGTGTGAATACAAACAAACTGAAAATGTGGAAGGATCACTGCTAATTTCCTTGTAATAATCTGAGAAGTGCAATGTATAAGATGGAGTCCTCAGCTATTTGTAGGGAATTTTACTATGAAATCCTGGGCCATATCTGAAATAGATGAAGATGCAAAAATGCAACCTTTACTTCTGCAAAAATATATTAAGTGTTGGGTTTGTTTGTGGGGGTTTTATTATTGTTTTGGTTTCACTCAAATAATTTTAAAAGCAGCTGAAGGTTGCAGGTGAAAATTTCTTAGGAGGCTTTTCTATTCCTCACTGAGGCCCAATACCCAGGTTAATTTAGAAAAAAGAGGTGTTAAATAATAACAGTTATAACCAAAAGAAAAAAAATGTTTTTGTCATACGGTAGAATGAAATGTCTTCTAAATTCAGAGGTGCTTTCCTATTTATAGGACTACTGAATGTCACACAGGTTACACATTGCTATTTTACTGGGACGTTCTGCAAGCTTCATACACTTTTGATTTTGTGCAACTGTACAAGTACATAGTGAAATCAGGATAGACCGTTTTGTTTGTTTTTTGCTTGAGTTTATTTTATTTCTTTTTTCCCTGGGGAAAAAAAAAGCACTGGGTGATATTTTCATTCCTGCTCTGGACCCTTTATGCTGGGTAAAAGGACCAGAGGAATGGTTCCAGCGGAGGGAGAATCCCCTCTATACAGGAAGTGATGCTTTGCCACTGTTAAAAAAATTACAACTGTTTCTTTGAGAAGGTCTAACAGCTCCATACTTTAGAACAGGGATTTGACATTTGGAGCAAGGGGGCCTTTTGCTGTCTCTCAGAAAATTCTTCCAGAACTACCCAATTTATACGCCTCTGAAAATAACTCTTGGCACATGCTCAGTAGAGGCTTGTTAGAAGCTGGCAGCCAAAATCTAAGATTCCATCCTCACTGAGCATGATCCATCCCCACACAGCTCCAAGTTAACCTTAGTGAATGCCCTCCATCCCTGAAATTCTCTGTGCCAACCTCACTGAGCATGATCTGCCTGCAAAGAACTCACAGAGTATGCTCTCGCCCAGGGCTTGAGGCTGACAAAAAACTTTCCCTGCAATTGCTCCTTGCAGTTGCTGGTGGCCACCGTGGCATCGGGCATTGAACTGCTAGCAGGGTGAGTGTCTGCTGTGGTCTCAAAGCTCCCCCTGCTGGCACCCTGGCAGTGAGGATGAAAGCCTGATTCCACTGTAGATGGGGTGAGAAGCAGAACAGGGACTGGGGCAGCTGGAGGATATTAATGGAATGTGGTAGAACGCAGTGTAATGGGAATCAGAGGCAGAATGGTGTAGGCGCCCCAGGTATCCGTCCCTTTTCTACCACCCCACCCAAAAAAACCTCATCCTCTTATACCCACAAGCTGCCTGTGATGGCCCCGATTTCCATGAGTTGCTTCAGGCTCCCAGCATTGCCGATAGTGCACCCGTCACAGTTCCTGGGAGTGAGGAGTAGAGCCCCAAACCAAGTGGGAAGAGTCCCGCTTACCTATAGATCCTTTGCTTTTTCTACGGAATGGGGAACATGGAAAGCATCCTTTTTTCTTCTTCCTTTTCCATTTTTCTTTGGGCTCTAGTGTCTCCTTAGCTAATAAAGAAGAACAGATTAAAAGAGTATTCAGTGGTTACCCTTGTAATAGGCATGATAAGTGAGATGTAAGTGAACTTGGCCAGTATACCATGTTGCCAACTCACATTGTGAATTTAGAGTTACATGGTCTCTTTTAAAAGTCCAATAGGATCTCCTTATTCCTGGCTTAAAAATCCTGAAATTTCCCATATTAGAAATGATTGCTGTCTCCCATTACTTTAAATGAGATTGACACCAAAATGTCCTCAGATGAGACGATTATCATTTACCACAGGCTTTGTGCTGGGTAAAATGTCCAGAGGTGTGTTTCCAGCTGGGATAAAATCCCCTCTACACAAGAACTGATGATAGCCGCAGGACCAAGGGTGTGGTCTGAATCCCTAGGGTAGGAGGCATACCCGGGGTGGAGCTGCAGGCAATCAAAACATATCAGGGATGGACCCACAAAACGTAGCTCTGCAGAGATTGTGGGAAGTCCTGCTGCTCACAGGCAGTCAGGGACAGGCTGCTATTACTTAGAAAGCCCCTGCCTTGGAAGATGTTTTGGCCCCAGAGTAGCCCACAATCAGGAGTTTGTAAAGGTGGTTTAAAGCCATCTTGTCCTCCTCTTCATGGACTGCAAATAAAGGGCAGCACGGAATCTAAACCCATATGATCAATGTTACTATTTAATATTATTAATCATGTTTATTACATCAGTAAGAAGGGCCTAAGGCAGGGGTAATCAATAGGCAGACCGCAGGCCAAATCCAGACTGCCAGATGCTTTTGAATGGAACCCCAAATCTTTTTATTTTCTTCTTCTTATAATTTTTTTTATTATTATTTCCTCTGGAGTCTGGACCGTGACAAAAAAAAATAATTGACTATCCCTGGCCTAACGTCTAACCGGAAGAAGCCCCATTGTGCTAGCAGACAGTCCCTGCCCTGAAGAGCTTGTAATTTAACTAGTCCGGACATGCCAGCAGAGTGAACAATGTAATGGCAGCAAACATGTTAGTTCCAAGATACATTTTTGAGGGGGTATTTAGGAGGGGATCAATTCAATGTAAAGAAAAGGGCACAGGGTATGGGAGAGGCAGGTAGGAGGCAGGCGTGATACTGTGGTGAACAGACTGGGAGGGAGGGTTGGAACAAACAGCCAATTAAGGGACTGCTGCACTAAGGTGAGGGGATAAAATTGGACCCCATCAAGGCTACCCCTCCCTCCAGTACCTGGACACAGAATGTGCCCTGGAAGTTAAGGTTAATATGAGAAGTTAAGGTTAATATGAGAATCTTAACTTGAGCATTTCTTGACTTTATTAAAAATTGTAACCTTAATATTACATTAATGTAATCTGTGTGTACACATAATGATGATAATTGTGAGACAAGTTATAGAGGGAGCTAGTAACAAACCCTATATTTAGATTGCCTCACTATAAAAGATTCTCATGATTCCCTCTCCCCGACACACACAATATCTAAGACCTCCATTGTTGGAAGCAGAACAGAAAGATAGTCCCTGCCCCAAACAGCTGACAATCTAAATATAAGACAAGATAGTGCAGTAAGTACTTTAGCTTTCAGCCAAAAACTTTTTCTTTCTAATATGGACACATTTCTTTCTCAAACCTATATACAATTACTGATAGCTCAGAATTATACTGGATGAAGATCATGACAGGCAATGATAGACTTACCCCATTCGTACCTTTTACAAAAGACCAGGTCTAAACTTTTGACTGAAATGTTCCAACTGGAAAGTTTGGTTTGGATATAATCAAACTTTTTTTTTTTTTTGAAACTCAAAAGCCACTCCTGGAAAACACTATTGAGTAAGGCAACAATTACAAGGGTACTATGAAAGGAGGTTTATTAATTGATGATAGTCCTTTAACTATATCTTAAAAATACCTTTTAATATTTTATTTATATGCTAGTTTATATCATATTTGGGGAGGTGTCAAGGTTCCTTCCCCACTCTGAACTCTAGGGTACAGATGTGGGGACCTGCATGAAAACCTCCTAAGCTTACTTTTACCAGCTTAGGTTAAAACTTCCCCAAGGTACAAAATTATTTTACCCTTGGATTTCCACTGCCACCACCAAACTTTATCTTGGTTTCTGAAAAAATGGAGTTTGGAAACGTCTTTCGCCCCGAAATCCTCCCAACCCTTGCACACCACTTCCTGGGGAAGGTTTGGTAAAAATCCTCACCAATGTGCATAGGTGACCACAGACCCAAAGCCTTGGATCTTAGAACAATGAAAAAGCATTCATTGAAATGAATTACATTTAATGAATTTACATGAAATGAATTACATGAAATTACATGAAATGAATTGAAAAAGCATTACAAGAAGACTTTTAATAGAAGTAAAGGAATCACCTCTGTAAACTCAGGATGGTAGAAATCTTGCAGGGTAATTAGATTCAAAACATAGAGAATCCCTCTAGGCAAAACCTTAAGATACAAAAAAGACACACAGACAGGAATAGTCATTCTATTCAGCACAGCTCTTTTCTCAGCCATTTCAAGAAATCATAATTAACACATACCTAGCTAGATTACTTACTAAAAGTTCTAAGACTCCTTTACTGTTCTGTCCCCGGCAAAAGCAGCATACAGACAGACACAGACCCTTTGTTTTTCTCCCTCCTCCCAGCTTTTGAAAGTATCTTGTCTCTTCATTGGTCATTTTGGTCAGGTGCCAGCGAGGTTACCTTTAGCTTCTTCACCCTTTACAGGTGAGAGGATTATTCCTCTGGCCAGGAGAGATTTTAAAGGGGTTTACCCTTCCCTTTATATTTGTGACAACTATTAATCGAAAGAAAGAAAGAAATTAGTAGTCCTTACATATCCTGCTTTCTTTGTATGTGTCCGTCTTCCTTAGATCATAAGGTCTTTGTATTGTTAAGGAAAAGTTAGCACATGTGACTCCATTTTGGTTTGGGGCCCACCATTGTCTAAAAGCAAGCACATCATGCACCAGGAGGAGTGTTCCTTAGACACTGCATCCCTGTGAAAATCCTCCTCCTTGTCTCCAGCCTGTCTTGACTCCCAGTATCTGGTTTTTGTCAGTCTCTAACTCCCTATCTCCTGGCCTGTGATGTGAGGCCTCCCATCCTGATAAAAAAAGTTCCTGATGCATGGCTTTTGGACCATGCTGTGTAATTAACATACTGGTTTAGCAGGAGGAATGCACCAAGCAGGGATAGGTGGTAGATAAGAAAAGGGTTTGTTTATTGGCTAAGGTTTCTGATGCACGAGGGCAATATGCTTTGCTAAAAAGTATATAACCTTTGTATAATCTGTATTCGGGGTCCCCTCCTGGCTAGCAGGGGGGCACCACGCTCGAGCGTAATAAACTTGGTGTTTCGTGGCAACTCTGCAGTTGTGGACTTTGTTTATGTGCCTCAGCCTAGATTCGAACTGTGCGTGACCTATCAGGTATAATTCGTAACAGCATTTGTGTGCGTGTCCTACAAGGTGTAATTCGCAGCATTTGTGTGCGTGTCCTACCAGGTGTAATTCGCAGCATTTGTGTGCATGTCCTACCAGGTATAATTCGCAGCAGTTGTGTGCGTGTCCTATCAGGTATAATTCGTAACAGTTTTAAGGAGTGTCCTTACTCTTTCTGTTTTGTAAAGCACACACGATTGGTACTGAACAGATAAATAATGGATACATCACCAAAAAACAAACAAAAAACAAAACAAAACCCACCTTTGTCATAAAGGTTTGTCTCCTCAGTAAAGTAAGCCATAAAAATTAGGACCAAGGCTACGAAGTCAAGTACTCTCAAGTTAGGAAATACCAGAATGAGTATTGCCCATGAAACATTAACTCTGCAATAAATGAGGCAGGGATCCTGCAGACAACAGACTCCTTCAATACACAGCCACAGGGCAGAGAATTCTGTGCACTGAATAAGGCAGGGGTCGCGAGGGAAAAAAATAACATGGGATCATGTAATTAACGTCTGCATCATCGGGCAAAGGCACAAGAGGACTGAATTAAGGGTGCCACGGCAACACTTATTTGGACATTTGCTAACCTGAGAATGCTAAACTTCTTAACCTTTTAATCCTTTTTAAAACCTTGACTTTGTATTTCCTAATTATTTGATGGTTTAATTTATTGATGAAAGCTAAGCTAAGAAGCGTTAAATGAAGGGTTTTTGGTTTCTTAATTTCCTTCGTTTTTGAATAGAAAGAACATCTATTATATATGTGCTGTTTAAACAATGAAGCTCTTACTCATCTGTTGTTTTCAGTATATATTTTATTGCCATTCTTATCTTTGTGAAGGTCCCTTTTCACCACTCAGTGCTGTGTTGATCAGAGTATAGAAAGTAATTAAATTAAACTGTATTAACATAAAATTCATTTTATGCAACTTCAGTATCAGTGAAAGTTCTAAGCTCTAATCCTCAATTTGTAAGAAGCAGATAAACAATATCCAAGTAAAAGAGCAGGAATTTTGCCTCTTATTTTCACTGAGCCTTTACTAAGGAAAGTAGCAAACAATTGCTCTTTGAAAAGAAACACTGTACGGTACCACAGTACAAACCCAAATAAGCGCAGCAGGCGGCTGCCCTGCTTATCCAAATCTGGTCCTGTTTCATTACAAACTTCCTTTCTGTGAGGATGTTCTGGTAAGAAGGGGGCAATCAGTTGTCACAGGTAGCTGTTGCCATGGCAGCCAGGGGCTAGTCATTCTCCCCAGGTGTGACAAGGAGCTGGAGGCAGGGAGCGCTGAGTGGTGGATTATCTCTGATGTCACAATGCTACTGCTCAGGCAGCACCAGTGGGCAGCAAATGTGCAGTGTGTGTGGGGGGGGGGAATAGGCTTTCCCAGTGCTCCTGTTTCCCCAAATTTCCTAAAGAAACCTACAACATAACACCGAATGCACATTAGCAATTGTTCCACACACATGCTCATTAGTAGCTGAAATTTGATTCAAAGTCCCGATGGCGTGTTTAGAAACCAGTGTTCCAAAACAAGGAGAGACCTTGTAAAACAGAAAATTTGGAGGCTCTGGTGTATTTGTGGTTGTGTTAAAATTGAATACTGCGATTTTAAATTTTGGGCACGGTTCCTGGACCTACTTGCATGCTAAGCAGCTCAGTGGGGGTGTAGCAGCAGTCAGTCAGCAGGTACCCAGTGAATTGTGCCTCTCTGTTGTAGGCAGAAGCTTACATTCTCTCCTTCTGATTTTGGGGTTCTTATGTGTTTTTGTTCTGGTCTTAAGAAACAAATTAGCGAGACATTGGAAACTTCCAGCAAGAATCATTTATGTTTTTCTCTAACTTCTCTGCTTGTGTGCCAGAAAACCTAAAAGACACAATCTCATAAAAACTGAAATAAAATTCTGCAGCCAAAAGTCCTAACTTCCCCCATACTAATTTCCCCCTACTCTTACTGACATCTTCTGGTCAACTGTTTGAAATGGGCCACCCTCATTGCCACGACAAAAGTGATTTTTCCTCCTCTGGTATCCTACTCTTAATTGAATTGTCTCGTTGGAACATGTCCATCTCCATGATATTTCGTTTGCTGGGAGTCCCAATGAAAATGGGATAGTGGGGGAGTTCAGAGGTTGTTGTAGGGGTGTTACAGCATTGCCACGCTCACTTCTGTGCTGCCTTCAGACCTGGGCTCTGAGGGCAGCAGCCAAGAAACTTTCTGAAGTGAGAGGAGGTTCTAAGATGTGCGGATGGGTCCCTGCTGCTGAGAGCACCTCAGCTGGGGGCTCCTACCTACTAGTCCCCTGGCAAATTAACGCAAGGACCAATTTGGGGGCATCCAGAAAAATGGACCCCTGAGCCCCAGAAGGAACTGCAAGGGAAGCCCTGAGCCCCAGCTGCGGATGCCGGGAAGACACCCAGAGTGCCGAGAGCAGTGGGGAGGGGCATGAAAGTCCTGAGCTCAGCACCCCAGCCTTGGCTGCAGCCACGGGGGTCAGAAGCCCCTAGCCCAGACACCCAGAGATGTGGCTGGAGCAGAAGTTGCCAAGGCCAAACCCCTGAGCCCAACGCTGGGCTGATGCAGTGCACTCACTTCTGCATGCCTCTGGTGCATCTGATATCCCCAGCCCAGCAGACAAACAGCTAGGAGGCCCCTACTGGGTTCTCCTGGCTGGAGGGATCCCAGCAGGACAGGGAGATCGGATTTCATGGGGCAGGGCTAATTCGATCTTGCCAAGAAAGGCACAACAAGAACCAACAGCTGTCAGTTGAAGCCAGAGAAATTCAGATGAGAAGTAAGGCACACATTTTTGACAGTGAGGGAGACTAACCACTGGAACAAACAGAAAAGGAGGACTTGTGGCACCTTAGAGACTAACACATTTATTTGAGCATAAGCATTCGTGAACTACAGCTCACTTCATCAGATGCATGCAGTGGAAAATACAGTGGGGAGATTTCATATACACAGAGAACATGAAACAATGGGTGTTAGCATACACACTGTAATGAGAGTGATCAGGTAAGGTGAGCTATTACCAGCAGGAGAGAGGGAAAAAAACAAAAAATAAAAAATCTTTTGTTGTGATAATCAAGGTGGGCCATTTCCAGCAGTTGACAAGACCGTCTGAGGAACAGCGGGTGGTGGCGGGGGGATAAACATGGGGAAATAGTTTTATTTTCTGTAATGACCCATCCACTCTCAGGCTATATTCAAGCCTAAATTAATTGTATCCAGTTTGCAAATTAATTCCAATTCAGCAGTCTCTCACTGGAGTCTGTTTTTGAAGTTTTTTTTTTTGAAGACTTGCCACTTTTAGGTCTGTAATCGAGTGACCAAAGAGATTGAAGTGTTCTCCAACCCAGTTTTTGAATGTTATAATTCTTGACATCTGATTTGTGTCCATTTATTCTTTTACATAGAGACTGTCCAGTTTGGCTAATGTACATGGCAGAGGGGCATTGCTGGCACATGATGGCATATATCACGTTGGTAGATGTGCAGCTGAACGAGCCTCTGATAGTGTGGCTGATGTGATTAGGCCCTATGATGGTGTCCCCTGGATAGATATGTGGACACAGTTGGCAACGGGCTTTGTTGCAAGGATAGGTTCCTGGGTTAGTGGTTCTGTGGTGTGGTGTGTAGTTGCTGGTGAGTATTTGCTTCAGGTTGTGGGCCTGTCTGTAAGCAAGGACTGGCCTGTCTCCCAAGATCTGTGAGAGTGATGGGTCATTCTTAAAGATAGGTTGTAGATCCTTGATGATGCGTTGGAGAGGTTTTAGTTAGGGGCTGAAGGTGATGGCTAGTGGCGTTCTGTTATTTTCTTTGTTGGGCCTGTCCTGTAGTAGGTAACTTCTGGGTACTCTTCTGGCTCTGTCAATCTGTTTCTTCCCTTCAGCAGGTTGGTATTGTAGTTGTAAGAATACTTGATAGAGATCTTGAAGGTGTTTGTCTCTGTGTGAGGGGTTGGAGGAAATGCAGTTGTATCGTAGAGCTTGGCTGTAGACAATGGATTGTGTGGTGTGGTCTGGATGAAAGCTGGAGGCATGTAGGTAAACATGGCGGGCAGTAGGTTTCCGGTATAGGGTGGTGTTTATGTGACCATCCCTTCTTAGCACCGTAGTGTCCAGGAAGTAGATCCATTGTGCGGACTGGTCCAGGCTGAGGTTGATGGTGGGATGGAAATTGTTGAAATCATGGTGGAATTCCTCAAGGGCTTCTTTTCCATGGGTCCAGATGTTGAAGATGTCATCAATGTAGCGCAAGTAGAGTAGGGGCATTAGGGGACGAGAGCTGAGGAAGCATTGTTCTAAGTCAGCCATAAAAATGTTGGCATACTGTCAGGCCATGCGGATACCCATGGCAGTGCCGCTGATTTGAAGGTATACATTGTCCCAAATGTGAAATAGTTATAGGTGAGGACAAAGTCACAAAGTTCAGCGACCAGGTTTGCCATGACATTATCGGTGATACTGTTCCTGATGGCTTGTAGTCCATCTTTGTGTGGAATGTTGGTGTAGAGGGCTTCTACATCCATAGTGGCCAGGATGGCCTTTTCTGGAAGATCACCGATGGATTGTAGTTTCCCCAGGATGTTGGTGGTGTCTCGAAGATAGCTGGGAGTGCTGGTAGCGTAGGACCTGGGGAAGAGGTGGATTCTCTGTTTCCTGGTATCCTCCCATCACAACTGGTTATCATTCTGGAAGGTGCCATGGCACCTTTTTGTGAATGACAAGCAATTGGGCTTAATATGGTGGTAAGTGTGTGAAATGTCATAGCCAGTGAAATAGAGGCCGGATTAGGAGATCAAATAGTTTCACAATCTATGTCTGTGTGGAAAACCCAGTGTGGGGTGAGGAATAGACTCTGCTGTTTTACTGGGTGGCCTGCTCGCTCCCCAGAATCAATAATGAGCAAGCGGGGAGATCCAGGGTGCAGCTCAAACATCCAGCTGGGCTGGCCAGGGGCAGACATCAGGCCTGCAAGGGAAAGGTGAGTGTGGCAGTGACTTCACAAAGGCCTTTGGCAGGAACTCAGCCTATTGGGCAAAGATGATGAGGCGGGTGTGACCCCACAGAGCTCCCTTGACAACAGCCCGGCAGGACAGGGGTGTGGGGCAGGGGGAACCTCGGAGACCCCTGTAGCCTTGCTGCAGCAAGCCTCCATCTCGCGGTCTCTCAGTGGGGACCAAGAGACGGTTGGTGTGGAGGAGATTCTCGGGATTATTTTTATGACTGTATTGATTGTGTGGAAAGAAATCGTCATCTGTGTAGAAGGTAAGAAAAAATATAGGCTCTAAGTAGAAGATGGGGGACCCTATCCTAGCAGATTCAAAGGCATCCCCACCCTCCCAGTGAAAAAGTTTTTCCTAATATCCAAGCCTTCCACACTGCAACTTGAGATCATTGCTCCTTGTTCTGTCATCCGCCAGCTCTATGAATTTCATGAGAATCAATCTTTCATTAGGAAAATAATTCAAAAATACAAAGACAAAAAATGTGAATTGAAATCTATCCATCCTGATCTTCAGTGTCTGGGGGGTGTGGGCCTCGGAGGCCAGACTGAGACCATCATTGGCTAGGGACACCCAGGAAGCCAGTAAAAAAATTCCAGTCCTCTTTGCAACCAAGCCTCCATAATCCAAGGAACACCTGAGGGCTGCGGGAGATAGAGGAGTGCTGAGAATGTCTAACTCATGATTGAAAATACAGAGATGTGTTATTGGCTTTGGATGGGGGACAAGTATCAAATCTGTTGGGGTTCTTGCCCCAAACAACAATCACCCATTGTCCTTTAGAGCACAAGGGCTCTAACACGCCTGACGTGCTCAAATCTCTTGCCTGCTAGGACTTAGAGAATTTTCTCCATCTCCATGATAGAGAGGGAAAGAGAAAAGAAGTGACCTCTCTTTGGTCACAAACCACGGTCATGCTGGAGCTAGAAAGAGAAGCATAAGAAAAACGTTGCATGAAAATGTTTTGCATTTAAAACTGATTTCTTAAACAAAGGAAATTTGAAGTGTGGTTAGTGAACTAAAATGATACGTTCTGGTTTTCACGTGTTTCTAGATTTATGAACTAGTATATCCATCCCCTCACACCTAGTTTTTATCCATAGATTGAGGGAGGAAAAGAAGTTGCCTGTTTTGTGAACTCTCAATGGCTTTCTTGAATTTCAACGAACGAGTCATTGAACTGAACTCTTTGAATAAACTGAAAAGAAGACAATAGTTTCTGCACCTTCCAAGGAAGCTATTGCTGTCCAAAGCTGGCTTAGCATTTCAGCTAACTTTGCTTCCAGGGCTTTAGCTATCATGTCAGTGGTGTGACTCTCTCAAAAACTTGGCAGTGAACATGTTCGATTTCATGTTATTTTTTCCTCTTCTCTTTAAATTATTGAAGAGATTTTCATAAATTTTGCCCTTAATTTAAAATAGATGATTTTTTTGGTCAAGCTGGGCCTTACAAATCTCTAAGGATGAAGATTCCACCACCTCCATAGGTCACACTCAGGGCCAGGGAGACTGGGAATAGAAGAAAATCACCAGTGAAAGCCAGGAGTCCAGATTCCCACCCCCCTGCCTCAGTCACAACAACAAGTCACACTCAGAGCCAGGGAGACTGGGAATCGAGTCCCGCTGGCACTTCCCAGCTCTGGAAGGGACTGTTCCTCTAGTGGTTAGTGCGGGAGCCTGGACAAAGGCTCCATCCCCGGCTCTATCCCTGACTCCCTCAACGACCCTGAGGCAGTGGCTTCTCCTGCCCAGGCCTCTGTTTCCCTCACTGGGGCTGGGGACACTCCCCTACAGCCCTTGGGTCATCACGCTTCAGGAATGTGCGTGAGGTACGAGGAGACCTGGAGATGGGAGGTGTGCTGCTGGCCATAGGTCAGTGTTGTGAACCCCCGGTTGCTAGGCTGAGTTTATCCATCCCCTGGCAGTAAAACATCATCTTGTTTTCACAGCCACTTTCGATCTGCAGGCTTCTACTCCCTGCTCTGCTGGCAGGGCATTGGGCAGCACCCTTACCAGCCCACCTGGGTGCAGGAGATCAAGGAGGAGGGCAAGAGACTAGGCCTCGGTGAGTATCTGCCACCCAGCGCTTTCCCATCTAGAGCAAGTGAGTGGAGTTCTCCAGAGCCATCCCCAGTGTGGTGGGAATGGGCCAGCAAGAGGGCTCCCAGGCCTTCCCTTGCAGGAGATTGTTCCCCACGTCGAGAGTCTTTGGGGAGGGCAGAACCTGCCAGGTGCTGAACACCCACAACCGCAATCAGTGGGAACTGAGGGCGACTCCTCCCTCCCAGCATTGGCACCTTGTGAACTTTTGCTGGGGACTGTCCGGGTGCTGCTCTTTCCCTGGCCTGGGAGGGAGCGGGACCTTCTGGGGTGGAGGGAGCTGCTTGTCCAAACTAACAGAGAGCCCCACTGCTCTGAAAGGACGAGACTCCCCTGGTGTCACAGGGCTCCAGGGGTGAGGGGGAACGTTGGGAGCAGCCTGTGCTGTGAGCTGCTGCCAGTGGGTGTGGACGGCAGCCCCCATGCTCTGGGGTGGGGTGTGTGGTGAGGAGAAATTGCCTCAGCGGAGGGGAGGTGGATGGAGGAACAGGCAGGCACATTAATGAGAGGCTGCCTTGAACCCAGACTCATGGCTGCTCCCCACTCATTCCCAGGATGCAGCGGCTGAGGCGGATGCTGAGGAGGAAGGCCGGGCTGGTGGCTCCCGAGCTGGTAGGGAGCAGCGGCCGGCTTTCCCAGGAGGAGAGCGGCCCCTCTGTCCCCGCGGGCGGGGAAGAGGCCAGTGGCCAGGCGAGGAGGAGGAGCTCTCTGGCTTTCTGGAGGAGGAGGAAGAAGACACCAGCTCCCTTAGCATGCCCTGAGGCCCCTTCTGGTCCCAAATGGAGGTGGCCCAGGGTGATGCTATGTAGGAGGGACCCAAGAGAGGGTGGGAGCCTGGGAAGGTGGCTCTGCAGCTTCCTTCACAGGAAGCGGAGGAGCCAGGAGCCGCACCCCAGTGCCCAACCGGAGCCATCCGCCAGCCTGGCCACCGAGGAGCCCCCAGCCAGCCCAGAGCAGGAGCTGGGCGACTCTGGCACGGGGACCAGCAGCTCCTCCTTCTCCCGAGGGGCCAGCAGCCCCTCCGTGGGGTCTGAGAGCCCTGAGGCTGAAGTCTCCCTCTGTGCAGGTGAGGGGAGACCCATGGGACAGGGGGGAGGACAGGGGCAGCGGGGGACTAGTAACACCCTGTCAAGGTTTCTTCCCTACTCTGAACTTTACGGTACAGAGGTAGGGACCTGCATGAAAGACCCCTAAGCTTATTTTTACCAGCTTAGGTTAAAAAAACTTTCCCAAGGTATAAACTTTGCCTTGTCCTTGAACAGTCTGCTGCCACCACGAAGCATTTTAAACAAAGAACAGGGAAAGAGACCACTTGGAGACGTTTTCCCCCAAAATATTTCCCCCAGCCCTACACCCCCTTTCCTGGGGAAGGCTTCATAATAATTTTTACCAACTGGTAAAGGTGAACACAGACCCAAAGTCTTGGATTTTAAGAACAATGAAAAATTAATTAGGTGTTTAAAAGATGAATTTTAATTAAAGAAAAGAGAAAAGAATAACCTATATAAAGTTAGGATGGTAAATACCTTACAGGGTAATTAGATTTAAAACAGAGAATTTCTTGAGGCAAAACCTTAAGTTACAAAAAGACACAAAAACAGGAATATACATTTCCTTCAAAGTTAGTAACAGCCCGTTTGTTGAGCCATTTATGAAACAGATTTGTTATTTGGTTTACATAAGCCACATTAGTTCAGGCCTTTTTTAAGGGTTTGAAATTTTACTTTGTAAGTTTTAGGTGGAACTTGAAATTGGCGATTTGGCTGTATTGCGCAACAAATGGCCTGTAATATCTGGCCAAGCCTAAGAAGGATTGGACCAGTTTTTTTTTTTTTTTTTACTTTGGGACAGGCCACTTTTGGATAGCATTCACTTTGGCCTGTAGGGGGTTGATAGTTTCTTGACCCTCCTGATGTTCAAGGTAAGCTACTCTGTTTAGGCCTATTTGACACTTTTTAGTCTTAACAGTTAGTTTTGCCTCCCTTATGCGCTTGAAGACTTTTTGTAGGTGTTCCAGGTGTTTTGCCCAGGATTCCAAAAATATGGCCACATCATCAAGGTCTGTGACTGCACATTTTTCCAATTCCGCTAGGAGACCATCTACAAGTTTTTGGAAGGTGGCGGGTGCATTCTGCAGCCTGAAAGAGAGCACATTAAATTCATACAGCCCGACATGTGTGATGAAGGCGGACATTTTCTTGGCGGATTTATTTAGCGGTACCTGCCAGTACCCCTGGGTTAAGTCCAAGATAGGGATGAACTGGGCCCGTCCCAGTTTCTTCACTAGTTTATTTGTTCGTGGCATTGGATAGTTGTTTGGGAGCGTTACAGCATTCAGCTTATGGTAGTCCATGCAAAAATGTATTTCCCCATTTGGGTTGGGAACTAGAACCACTGGAGATGCCCATGCACTGCCAGAGGGGCAGATTACACCCATTTGTAGCATATCCTGGATCTTCCATTCTATAGCAGTTTTAGCTTGAGGAGACACCCGGTAAGGTCGGGCTCTAATTGGGTGAGCATTACCTGTGTCAATGGAGTTGTATGCCCGTTCAGTCAGTCCTGGGTGGCTGAGAACGTCGGCGTGTAGCTAGTGCACAGCTCCTTGATTTGCTGTCGCTGCATATGCCCAAGGGTCATGGAGAGGTTTACCTTTTCCACACCACCAGCACTTTTTCCTTTGTAGTAGACACCTTTAGGCCACTCAGCGTTATCTCCTCCCTGGGCTGTAAACTGACAAATCTTTAATTCTTTGGAATAAAAGGGCTTTAGAGAATTAATATGGTACACCTTAGGCTTTCGGTTGGAGGTGGGGAATGCTATGAGAAAATTAACAGCTCCCAGGAGCTCTTGGACCATTAATGGCCCTTCCCACAACGCTTTTATTCTGTGGGCCTAGAGTGCCTTCAAGACCATGACCTGGTCCCCTACACTGAAGGAATGCTTTCTGGCATGTTTATCATACCAGACTTTTGGCTCTTTTTGAGCATCCTGTAGGTTTTCTTTGGCAAGGGCTAAAGAGGTTTGGCAGGTGTTTTGCAGGTTAGTTACAAAGTTCAGAATGTTAGTTCCTGGAGAAGGTGTAAACCCCTCCCATTGCTGCTTTACCAACTGTAATGGCCCCTTAACCTTGTGGCCATATACAAGTTCAAATGGTGAAAACCCTAAACTGGGATGTGGTACAGCTTTGTAGTCAAAAAGCAACTGCTGCAACACTAGGTCCCAATTATTGGAGTGCTTATTTACAAATTTACATATTATGGCCCCCAAAGTTTCATTAAACTTCTCCACCATGCCATTTGTTTGATGGTGGTAAGGAGTGGCAACCAAGTGGTTCACCCCATGAGCTTCCCAAAGGCATTCCATAGTTCCTGCCAGGAAATTAGTTCCTGCATCTGTAAGGATGTCGGAGGGCCAACTTACACTGGCAAAAATGTCTGCTAGTGCCTGGCACACACTTTTAGCCCTGGTGTTGCTTACAGCTACTGCTTCTGGCCATCGGGTGGCAAAATCCATGAAAGTCAGTATGTACTGCTTTCCTCTGGCTGTCTTTTTTGGAAAAGGAGCCAGAATATTTACAGCTACTTGCTGAAATGGAACCTCAATGATGGGGAGTGGCTGGAGAGGGGCTTTGCCCTGGTCTTGGGGTTTTCCCACTCTGTGGCACACCTCACAAGACCGGACATAGGTAGAAACATTCTTGCCCATTCCCTCCCAGTGGAACGACTTTCCCAAATGGTTTTTGGTTCTGTTCACCCCAGCATGGCCACTAGGATGATCATGGGCTAAGCTTAATAGCATTACCCGGTACTTAGTTGGAACTACCAACTGTCTCTGAGGATGCCAGTTTTCCTTGTATCCACCAGAAAGAGTTTGCTTGTATAAAAGTCCTTTTTTTACAACAAACCTGGATTGATTCGAAGAGCTGAGAGGTGGTGGGTTGTTCCGTGCCGACATCCAAGCTCTCTGGAGGCTTTGATCTGCTTTCTGTTCGGTCTGGAACTGTTCCATTGATGCTGGAGACATCAATTCCTGATTGGATTGTGGACCTGGGCTTGGTCCCTCTGGAAGCGATGCAGGTGATGGGGCTGTTTTAGTTGACTGTGAACCGCTCTTGGCTGGTGCACTATGTTGGGGTTCAGGCTCTGGCTGAGCCTCTTGTGTAGGGTTATCTGCTGCTGCCAGTGCAGGTTGGGTGGGGCCCTCTGGTGTTGGGGTTGCAAGTACTGGATTCAGTGCTGGCAATGGGTCTGGTGCTGTTTTTTTTGCCGGTTCCAGTTCCGGGACTGGCTCTGTCTGGATCTCTGTGACTGGATTCACTACTGCTGTTGCAGACGTTTGTATGGGGTCTGGTTCCAATATCTTTGAGTGCATCCTGATAGAAGTCTCCAAAATAGAGCTAGGTGTGACAGCTTGCTTAGCCTGTCTGTGGGTGACCATTCCCAACTTCTTGGCTAGCTTCACATGATTGGCCAAGTCTTCCCTCACCAGCATGGGGATGGGATAATTATCATAGACTGCAAAAGTCCACGTTCCTGACAAGCCCTTGTAGCGAACAGACAACTTGTCTGTAGGCAAGTCAAAACAGTTGGCCTTGAAGGGTTGAATTGTCACTTGGACCTCTGGGTCAATTAAATTGGGGTCCACTAAGGAAGCCTGGATAGCCAATACTCCGGTGTCCCTCCATTTTGTGACCTTCTTCCTGCCCACACTCACAGTTTCCCTCCACTCTGAGGGTGTCTGGGAGGCATCTGGGCCTGAGGACCTCTGGTGTGATTTTGGTGCAATGAACTATAATTTCCAGGGGTTCTTGGGGCAGTTGGGCTTGACATGTCCCGGCTTGTTACATTGAAAACTTTGCCCAGCTGACTGGTCACTGGGGCGACGTGGGTTGCTGGAGAACGGTGTGGTGGGACAACAAGGTGTCTGGAGTGTTCCTTGGGGTGTAGTTGGGGCCTTGGGCTGCCGCGGGTAGTAGGATGTGGTCTGAGGGTGTCCCTTCTGGTATCCGCTCCAACTGTGACCAGGGTTGTTCCTCTCTCCTCCCTCCACCCGTTTTGTTCCGGTTTGCCCCGCCTCTCTGGCAGTCTGGGACTGCTTGTATAGATCAGCATAAAAAGCAAGACTTCCTGCTGAGTCCATTTTTTTATCCCATAAACACTGCTATCTATCATCCTTGGACATATTCAGGAATTGCTCCTGTATTATCAAATCCCGTATTCCTCCAAAGCTAGTTACATGCTGTCCATTGAGCCATTTCTCAAACAGATCTGTTCTCTGGTTTACATAAGCCACATTACTTAGTCCAGGTCCTCTCTTAAGGGCTTTCACTTTTACTCTGTAAGTTTCAGGTGTAACTTGAAATTGTTTTAAAACCAAACCCTTGGATTTATTATAGTTCGAAGCCTCCTCAATCACCATCTTATTGAATATGTCCAGAGCTCTTCCAGGCAATCTTGCGGCCGATCTGGTCATCTTGTGAGCTTCAGGGATTTGATGGAGTGTGCAAAGTCTCTCAAAGGTGAGAAAATATTCAGCAATATCACTGGATTCATTATACTGTGGACATAGTGTAATGGATTGTTGGGGAAGGATTTGTGGATTGTTGGGGAAGGATTGTTAGGGTTATTTAGTATATTCTGCCGAGCCTTTGCCTTCTCCATCTCCACTGTATGCTTCCTCTCTTTTTCCTTCTTCTCCTCTGCATGCTTCTTTTCTTTTTTCCTCTCCTCCATTTCTGTTTCCTTTGCCTCCATTTCTTTTTTTGCCTTCATTTTCTCTGCCTGAGTTCGACCCATCTTTTATGTTCCTTTTGTTTTTCCTCAGCCTCAAATCTGGCTAATTGCAGCTTCTGTTGAACATGGCATTCTGTCCTCCTAACCTCTCTGTTTTTAACTCACTTTACACCCAAGAGTTAGAAATAAAGCAAAAAACCCAAAAACCCTGACTTGTAAAATTTTGCTGTGCTGTAACCCGATACCTTTTTTCTTTGATAGCTGTTCTCAGCCGACAGAAAACTCCTTTTGTTATGCCTGCTGCTCTGTCCCCCAGACAGAGAGACAAAATCTACAGCTGCAATCACTTTTTACAAAACCTTTTAAAATCCTGCTGTGCTTCTGGTCCAAAATGATCCCACCACTGCCACCATGTCAAGGTTCCTTCCCCACTCTGAACTTTAGGGTACAGATGTGGGGACCTGCATGAAAGACCCCCTAAGCTTGTTTTTACCAGTTTAGGTTAGAAACTTCCCCAAGGTACAAACTTTGCCTTGTCCTTGAACAGTATGCTGCCACCACCAAGCATTTTAAACAAAGAACAGGGAAAGAGACCACTTGGAGACATCTTCCCTCAAAATATCCCCCAAGGCTCTACACCCCCTTTCCTGCAAAGGCTTAATAATAATCCTCACCAATTGGTACAGGTGAACCGAGACCCAAGCCCTTGGTTCTTAAGAACAATGAAAAATTAGTTAGTTTTTTAAAAGAAGAATTTAAATAAAAGTAAAGGTAAAAGAATTATCTCTGTAAAATCAGGATGGTAAATACCTTACAGGATCATCAGATTTATAACACAGAGAATCCCTCTAGGCAAAACCTTAAGATACAAAAAGACACAAAAACAGGAATATATATTCCCTCCAACACAGCTTATTTTACCAGCCATTAAACAAAAGAAAATCTAACACATTTGCTAGTTAGATTACTTACTAACTTAACAGGAGTTGGAAGGCTTGCATTTCTGATTTGTCCCCAGCAAAAGCATTACACAGACAGACAAAACCCTTGATTAGTCCCCCGCCCCCCTCCAGATTTGAAAGTATTTTGTTCCCTCATTGGTCATTTTGGGTCAGGTGCTAGCGAGGTTATCTTAGCTTCTTAACCCTTTAGAGGTGAAAGGGTTTTCCCTCTGGCCAGGAGGGATTTTATAGCACAGTATACACAAAGGTGGTTACCCTTCCCTTGATCTTTATGACACACCCTGTGCCCATTGGCTCACCAAGGCGCCAGGACGGAGCCACGGGAGCCCCACTGACACCAGTGGGAGTGGCCCAGCCACACTCCATGGCAGGAGATGCTGGGCAGAGTTGGGGGAACTCCAGCCTCCCCTGATAATGTTGGGTGGGGGCTGATGGCCACGGGGCCCTGAGGCTGATGGGGCTGAGGTCATCTCTGGGAAGGGCAGGGTGGGGACCTTGATGCCATGGGGTTCCTTGTTGAGGATGGGGGACATTGAGCCATTTCTCTACCCTGCATTCTCACAGCAGTAGCATAAATGATGCTTTTCTCCTTCTCTCCCTGGTGCAGAGACCCTCAGTGCCCAGCTGGAGGAGGAGGAGGAGGAGGAGGATGTGTCCCCTGAACAAGACACCATCAGGGTCATCCAGCAGCACCTCCAGGGCAGAGTTGAGGTACAAAAATCTTCCAGCTGCACTGCCCCCAAGTCTGTCCTGCCCCTTGTTCCATCCCCACCCACATTCGGGGTCTTGTCCCAGAGAATCCATCACCCACAATGGGGGGCACTTCTCCCCTGTTACCTGGCACCCCAAAGTGGGGGTGTTCATCTCATGCAGGCCAAGGTGTCCGCTCCCCGCAGACACTGCCCCAGTTACAACCCCAGTCTGTGCAGGGTGACACTGGTTTTGGGAAGAGGGGCGGCTTTCCCTGTCCAACTCCAGGGAGGTCCTGAGACCTGGAGCTTTTGTAGGTGGGGTGGGGAGGTCCCTACCTGACCATCTCTCTCTCTCCCACAACCCCACTCTTAGTGGGTGGAGGACAGGGCCAAACAGCTCCGCTTCCTCCACGCTGTCCCACGTCTGTGCTTGTCGGCACAGCAGCAGGGGTGGGACACTCTGGAGCCGCACTTCTCCAAAGCGGCCCTCGTGGAGAGCATTGCGGTGAGTGGGACCCCGTGCCTGGCTCCTGGGGTGAGGGAGCCCAACATGGGAGGAAGAGTTAGTGGGGCTGGAGGGGGAAGCAGAGGACAGGGCTTCCTGGGGCTGAGGACTGGGGAGCAGGGAAAGAGGAAATTCTGACACTGATGGGGAACTGGCAGTGGGGAAACTGTAAGGCCGGAGGGGCAGTTGAGGCTGAGGGGAGGGAAGAATTGGGTGGGAGAGGAGGAAGGAAAGAGTAAGTTTGATGGATGGGAGGAATGGGGAGGCCAGCTGGTTGGGGGTGGGGGTGACACTGACTGTTTCTGCAGAGCACTTTGGCCTCCTCCCTGGGAAGCGCCTGTGGGTCTACAGGGCCTGAATCTCACATGCAATTTTATCTCCTTGGGGTCTCTCAGGAGCTGATTGAAGATCTGCCCATGGTGTCTGAGCCGAGTTCCATCGTCTCCAGCTCCATGGCCGCGGTTTGCAGCCTCAGGTACCAGGACCCTCCCATCCAGCTGCTCTAACCCTGGTGCAGATCCTCTCAGGCCTAGATTAACCCCAGCCGTGGCTGTTTGCATCCCCCAGCAGAGGAGTTGGGAACATCCCCTCTTTCCTGGCTGGGGGGTGATTTCACTCCCGTAACGTTACAGTGGCCATAGGGAGGGATCATTGCAGGGGAGGAGGGTCATGTGCATGACACTGCCAGCGCCACTCCGGTGCTGCCAAGCATAACACGGGCTCCTCTTTCCCTCCAGCAAACTGAAGCCACCACTTGCCCTGGAGCTGGAGTCACGCCTCCTGCGGGCTCTACAATACACCATTTTCACCATGGGCACGGGGCAGGACACCACCCACTTCCGGGTAGGTCATGATCCTACTTCTCTGTCCCAGGAGCAGGAGCGGCCTCTGGTCCCTGCCCCCTTGGTTTGATGGAGCTGCTGAGAATAGGGGAGGGGTGAGCAGAGCGGGGGGCAAGCCCGGGCAGGGCGTGTGGGGTCGGGGGGATGACACAAACTGCAAGGGAGGGCCCCTTCCCGCCAGTGAGGATTGCGTTACCCCTCTGTGGCTGATCCCAGCCTTCCCTCTTCTCCTCATTGTGTGCTCTGCTGCCTGGACTTTCCCAGGGATCCTACCTCCCACCCATTGCGGTTTGGCTTTTCCATATTCTGCTGGGTACCAGGCCCTGCACAGAGAACTGCTAAGGGCAAGGATTGAAGAGCCAGCAGGCATCCAGCCATGAACTCTTTTTAAGTGTCCCTGCAGTGATGTGAATGGCAGAGGCCAGGATGTACCTTTTGGGTCTGGCCAGGGCTCCCCAGAGAACCCTCCTGGTCCCCTGAGAGGGGTAGCCCCATGTCCCATGACTGACGGGTGCTCCCTCTTCTTGCAGGCTGTCAAGGTTCCTTCCCCACTCTGAACTCTAGGGTACAGTTGTGGGGACCTGCATGAAAACCTCCTAAGCTTACTTTTACCAGCTTAGGTTAAAACTTCCCCAAGGTACA
This sequence comes from Lepidochelys kempii, assembly GCF_965140285.1. Taxonomy (NCBI): domain Eukaryota; kingdom Metazoa; phylum Chordata; order Testudines; family Cheloniidae; genus Lepidochelys; species Lepidochelys kempii. Next base: position 5,974,561 of record NC_136385.1, read on the forward strand.
AACTATTTTACCCTTTGCCCTTGGATTTCCACTACCACCACCAAACTTTATCTGGGTTTACTGGGAAAACAAAGTTTGGACACGCATTTCCACCCAAAATCCTCCCAACCCTTGCACACCACTTCCTGGGGAAGGTTTGGTAAAAATCCTCACCAATGTGCATAGGTGACCACAGACCCAAGCCCTTGGATCTTAGAAGAATGAAAAAGTATTCAGTTTCCTTACAAGAAGACTTTTAATAGAAGTAAAAAGAAAAGAATTACCTCTGTAAAATCAGGATGGTAAATACCTTACAGGGTAATTAGATTCCAAACATAGAGAATCCCTCTAGGTAAAACCTTAAGTTACAAAAAAGACACACAGACAGGAATAGTCATTCTATTCAGCAAAGCTCTTTTCTCAGCCATTTCAAGAAATCATAATCTAACACCCACCTAGCTAGATTACTTACTAAGTTCTAAGACTCCATTCCTGTTCTGTCTCCGGCAAAAGCATCACACAGACAGACACAGACCCTTTGTTTTTCTCCCTCTTCCCAGCTTTTGAAAGTATCTTGTCTCCTCATTGGTCATTTTGGTCAGGTGCCAGAGAGGTTACCTTTAGCTTCTGAACCCTTTACAGGTGAGAGGATTTTTCCTCTGGCCAGAAGGGATTTTAAAGGGGTTTACCCTTGCCTTTATATTTATGACACAGGCTCTGCACAACACCTACTTAGAGAGCCTGGACACCATGCTCGGGGGCCTGCTGGCAGAGACCCCCACCACGGACAAGCTGCAGCACCTCTTGGAGGTGAGCAGAATGGGAGGGTCTGGGGGGGAATTTCCCATGAACCCCGTGGGAGGGCTGCAAAGGAGAGACTAGAAGAACCATGTTTCCATTGTGTCCTCCCAGCTTGGACCCAGATGGCCACGCTTTCCCAGAGCCATCAGTGCAGTTGAATGCTGGGACCCTTCCGCCATCCGGGGTAGCGGTGGCGGGGAAGGGGCGGGGGCAGAGGGAAGGAGCTGGGACTGTCAGCCAGAGCTCTGCATGGTTCCATTGAGCACTAACAGTGAGCACCAGGCCTGGCTGGGGACTGACAGACTGAAACCCCTGTGCGATATGGGACACAGGCCTCTGAGAAAAGTTTCAGGCTCCTTTCTAGGGAGACCCTGAGATACAGGAGAAGACTGAGGGAATCAGCTCTTCTGTCCTAGGGACACGGCAGTTCCTGGAGTGATTGTCCCCACGGCCCCTCCATCCATCCTACCAAGGCCTGTGGAGCTGGGGTCTGGGGGCCCAGGGCATGTGCCTCGATCCTGATGGGCTGTTGATGGATCAGGGGTTCAGAGCAAATAGACCAGCCCCAAGGCTGAGCTTTGTCCCAGGCTGGAGAGACAGTGGCAGCTTGTGCCCAGCAAGATGTGGGCAGTGTCACGAACCCCCACATGAGGAGTCAGATATTCCACCCTGAGCACAAGTTCTCTGCCCCATGTGGAGTGGGAGAGGCTCGTTTGTAGAGCATGTAAGCCTGCCGGCTGACTGTCCCCTGCCTTCTTCTCCCGCAGCACCTCCATTTCTGGCTCGACTCCAGAAACACCCAGGAGAGAGCTAGGGCCATACGGAGCAGCGCTGCCCTGCTCCGATTTGCCACCTCCCTCTCCGGATTTGACGTAAGTGACCTTTGACCCCAGCATCCTGCAGAGCCAGGGCTTGAGTCAAATTCCTCATCCCCTGGTTAAGTGGTCCCCCCTGGCTCCGTAAGGGACTGTGACATTCCATAGGCCACGGGCTGGCAGGGTCGTGCCTGGCCTCAGTGCCCTTGTTACTCTGGAGAAGCCTGGCAGCTAGTGCTCATAGAGGGCCCAGGCCGTGGGTCCCTTTGCTCCAAGCTCCCTTGGGGGCAGAGAGAAAGAGGGCTCTAGTTCCTCTCCCTCAGTGCCTCCTACAGATGGATGGGAGCAGAGCTCTAGCCCCGGGGAGCTGGGGAGCTGAAGGCAGAATGTTGATGGATTCCCCCCTTCTCCTCCTCCACCAGACCTCCTCCGATTTCCCCAAGGCGGGCAACTTTGTGCTGCGGCTGGGTCTCTACCTCTCTGACCCAGCCGATGACATCAGCCGGCAAGCCAGGGCTGGGATCTATTGGCTGCAGAGGCTCCTGCTGCAGAGGAGGGGTAAGAAACTCAGCTGGGCAATGGGACCCCATAGAAATGAGTCCCTTGGAGACTAGCTCCAGCTGGCCATTGGGACACCAATAGAACTAAGGCCTCTGCTCTTAGACCAACTGCAGCAGGGCAGAGGGACCCCAATGGAAAGAAGGCCCCTGTTTTGGGCCCCCCACTTACTGGCCAAGGGACCCTACAGAAAGAAGCTCCCTCCTCTGAGACTGACCCCAGCTTAGATGATGACTCACACTCATCTCCCTTATTCAGGGAGAGAGGAAGGGGACGAAGATGCCAGGGAAATTGGCTGCTTTACCTCATAGCCTGGCTCTGTCCCCCAGTCCAGAGAAATCAGCCCCCCCAGGGGGCTGCCAGCTGGTGAGGGGACAGGAACGGACCTATTGAGACACATGGAGGGAAAGAGCCCATCATGAAGGCAGGGGCAGGGACCACAGGGGATGGACACAAAGCTTGTAGAATGTCACCAGTTGGGTAGCTGGGGCCAGATCCTGAAGTCAGTGGCTGTGGGGCGTTTTCAGCATTAGCAGCCACCATTAACAGGCACCCATGCCCAGAGCACAAGGACCGTAAGGGTCACCTGATTACTGTGATGAATGAGACAAATCCCCCTTCAGGTACTAAAGCACCTGGTGGGGACCCTGCCAGTCCATTGGGCCGTGGATGCCATGAGAACCCCAGCCAGTGTTCACCCAGCAAAGGGAAGAGAAGGAAACAGGCATTAAAGCCAGATGCCAAACCTCCCCAATGGGTGTGTCTTTCTCCCCCAGGGCTGAACATCAGAGAGGAGAGCGATCTGTGGTGTCGGGACGGGCTCCAAGACACCGAGCGCCTGGCGTACAGAAACATGGCCAGGGTGGGGGAGGTAAGGACTCTCCGCCAGGGCATTGCAGTAGCTCAGGTGTGGAGCTGTCTCCCCCTGCAGTGAGTGTGTTCTGTAGGGGGAGGGATAGCTCAGTGGTTTGAGCATTGGCCTGCTAAACCTAGGGTTATGAGTTCAATCCTTGAGGGGGCCATTTAGGGACCTGGGACAAAAATCTGTTGGATGATTTAGTTGGGGATTGGTCCTGCTTTGAGCAGGGGGTTGGACTAGATGAACTCCTGAGGTCCCATCCAAACCTGATATTCTATGATACTTATTTCCAGCAGACAGTGTTTGGCTGCAAGAGGCCGAGGAGCCTGGGCTGGACCCTTGCTAACGATCCAGGCTTGTGTGTGTTGCATGGATCCATGGTTACATGGCATAAAAGGGATCCTCTGGTGGGTTGAGTTAATGAAGGATTGTATCTCCAGGAATCTGGCTCTGCTCACTGTCTCCCTGGCTGACAGCCTGGTGTCTGAGAGGTGAGCCCCTGGGTCAGTGAGTTGGGAAGCTCACACCAGCAATTGCTGGACCAGATCCTTGTTGGATTCCCTGCACCTCTGGAAGCACAGGCAGGGTGTGGGGTTTGCCGAGCACCAGGGCGAGCCAGGAAGCAGAACCTGCCCCTGCCCTGGGCCTTGTGTGAGGGACACTGAGCTCCTTTCCTGGGCTGAGTCACTGCAGCATATGTGACGCTCGTGGGATTGTTGGTGGGATGGGGAGCAGGAACAGAAGCAGATCGAAAAGGTCCCTAACCTCTAGCGGGTGAGCTGCAGAAAATAGCACTGCTGGGAGCAGTAGCGGGTCCTTTGTTGTCTTTGTGAGCTGGGTTCCAGACTGCGCCGACACGTTCCCAGCCTGTCATGGCACCTGTGGTGACTCCCGCTCCAGAAAGAGCTATTCCTCAGTGCCTGCAACCTCTTCCTGAAGGGGGCTCCTTGGTCCATGGGACCCCAAAAGTTGGCTGCACAAGGAGGACTCTTGTCCACCTTGTGAGATACTAGAGGGATTTGGAGCCTGGTTCTGGACAATTGACAAGGGCTCTGGTTCTGTTGGTTTTAGGTCTTTGGAGAGATCTTCACAGAAGGCCAGAAAAGATCTTTCCTCCAGGCAGCGCTTCTGGCCATACATGACCCCCAGCTCCGTGTCAGCCAGGCTGGGCTTGTGCTGACATATTCTATCCTGGGGGAAGCCGGCCAGCTGATCGGGAATGAGGTAACCAAAGAAGGATCAATTGGGGAGGGACACCCAGGGCCTTTCACCTCCAGGCCATTGACAGTCACTCCCATCCCATCCCCTTGCACTGACCCGGGCAGGTGTCATTGGTAGGTGTCAGCTTCTCCCCTGAGCAGCTCAAAGCAGAGCAGACCCAGCTTGGCTATTTCCTAACAGGTGTCACATCAACATGACACGCTGCTATTGCTCATGCTAGGGGCTGCCAACTCCCCCTGTGAGAGTTTCATACCCCTCCAGGCCTCAGGCTGGTTCCTAGGGCCCTAGTATTATGTTATCCCAGCCACCACCTGCTCTGGGAGAACTGGAGGAGTCAGTCAGCAGAGGCTGCTGAAGTGCCCCATTCCCCAGAGCTACTGTCCATGGCATCATCTTAATAACAGGGGGGGGGGTCCCCTTGGGAAAGGTTTCCACCTCCTCTCACCCCATAGCACTGCTGCCCAGAGCCTTCCAGCCCCTCAGCTGGAGCGGGAGAGGGTGGATAAGGGGATTCTGGGGAGTGGAGCTTAATCCCTGGCTGGGTTGGGAGGTAGAATAGCTCTCACAGGGGGACTGAGAGGAAGGGGACAGGAGTTCATTCCACAGTGGTGGGAGTGGGGTTGGAGCTCACTCGAGAGGAGACAAGAGTTAGTCTCGGAGGGTTGGGTGCGGGAATCTGTCCCTTGGATGTGGGGAGGGTTGGGGTGGAAATTTTGCTGGCTCCCAGTGCCGTTCATGCCCTTCATTGCCATGGGTGTCGGAGGCTCTGACCGATCCTTGTTCCCTTGCAGCAGGAGGACGTGACAGCAGCGATCATGGCGCACCTGTTCTACATCCGGTGCTTGCGCCAGGTGCCCAAAGCGCTGCAGGGGCTGTGCTCCGTGGGACAGCCTTGAAGGGCCCCCCCTTCCCATGCCCAGAACCTCCCACTCCCTGCTGCAGGTACTGCTCTTTCCTGCTGGGCCTGGGGGAGAAGGGCTAGGGGGAGGGGCCATAAACCCCACAGCACTGAGAGAAACCCAGGCTGAGCATCTCGCTCTCACCACCCTGCCCCACCCTGACCCCTGGAGCTGGGGCCAGGCCAGATACGGTCCCTGCCCCCATGCCCAGAGGCCAGTTTCAGAAGCATCAGGCTTTCAGGGCCATGGGACTGGCCCAGAAATGGGAGCATCCGCAGAGCCAGGGTTTATCCTCAGTAATCATTGCATTCTGGGAGGGGTGGCCCGATGTGGAGCCCTCCCCTGTCGTCACTGCTCAGACCTCCCCATTGCCCATGTTACCCCGTCGCAGTGAATGTCTGACCATCCCCCACCTGGAGCCCAAGCCACACACATGGTATCTGAACCCTTCCCAGACAGGAATGAAACTCCCCCCTAACACCTTGGGGCAAGGAAGGATCCTCCCCATCTGGCAGGTGGGGACTGAGACACAGAAGAAGGGCTGCGATCCTGGTCACACACTCCTGGGGGTAGATCTGGGAACTGGAGTGGATCCCAGGCTAGTCCCTTTCCCCAAGAGGCAACTTCACTTTCTGCCCTTTATTCTCCCCTCCTGCTGGGGGGGCGGGTCTCTGAGTGTGAAATGAACCAGGAGGGGGATGGGGTCCTGGCACAATGCTTGGGTGGGAGCTCCCCTTGGCTTGGACCCCAGGGTCAGAGACATCTTTGTCATCTTGCTCTCCTTCTTTTATTCCTAGGAAGGGAGTCCCCCGATTAGGGGTCTCTAGGGATCCAGCTGGGCAGTGCCTAGGAGAACCTGTAAGTCATCCTGGTTCCCGCCTGCATGCACCACCCTGTCCTGCCCTGCCCTCCGGTTCTTCATTGTTGACTCTGCTTTGACCCTTGGCTCCGGTCTCTGATTATGACTTTGGCGTGACCCTTCTTGGCTCCAGATGTTGCCTGCCCACCTTGATTCCATATCTCCTTGCCCTTCTTTAGCCCCACTCCAGGCCCTCCACTGACCCGCTCCAGCATTGCCTTCTCCTCCTGATCTTCCCCAACCACTCGGACGTTGACTACCCGGCTTTGACCCTCGGCCTGTATCTGGACTCTGGCTTGACACTGACTTGGCTGATCTTTGCTCTCTGACTACCGGGCTATGACCTTTGGCATGGATTTAGACTCTGGCCCTGGTTCTGCTTCTGCTTTGTCAATGGACTCTGATCTCGGTTTTGACCCTGCTGTGTCCCTGGACCTTGATTCTAGGACCACTCTTAGCCTCGGCACAATCCTGCACCTTGCTGCGACCTGTGCTTCCACCCCTGGGCATCATTATCAGATGCAATACGTGACATTAGGTGGTGCAACTTTTTGGAGAAAAGCAGGATCTCCGCAAGTCAGTGGCCTGTATGCAACAGGGACACACCACACCAGGTGTGAACCAGGGCCTCACTACATGAGCCTGGCCCGATGATGTCCCTGCTGGAGCTGCACAATGGAAATGATTGAAAATGTCGGGGTTCCTTGAACCAGCCTCTGCCTCTGGACCTACTCCACCTTCTTGACTCGGACACCCGGCATTCCTGATCAATACCCGGATTACATGGATACCTTTGAAAGAAATGGGGACTTGTTGCCTCTGCACCAGGACTATGACTGCCCCCTTGACCTGCAACCTTGGTTGAAAGTTGCCTTCACCAGTATTTACACATTGGTGGAACCAGAATTAGTGGCTCTCCCTGCGTACAGGCTTGAAAACTGGTCCTAAGAGTTTATGAGCAAATTAGCGTTTCCCACGGGTGCCCAGGCCCTTTTGGGGAAGAAGAAATGTGGGACTCTACTATGTCTCTCTTTAGACAATCAGCCCCTGAAAAAAAGGATCATTTGGAACCATAACCCCCAGTTAGGAATCCCACAATTGTTTGCTCGCAGGAAATCTGCAAAGTTGTTCATCAAACTTCATCTGTGAGGATTTCCAATCTAACACTCATTTGGGCAGGGGACAAATGGAAGGCAGATTTCAATGCACACTATGGACATTTTAACTGTCAGACATGCCATTTGAGCTAACTAACGGTCCCCTGCCCTTGCAACACTTCATCAGTGATGTATTTGGGGCCATTGTGGATCTGCACAGTGTCATCTATTCAGGTGACAGACTTCTTTTTTTTTGGAGAACCAAGAGCAGCATGCGCACCATACCTGAACCTGGAGAGGTTTCGGCAGCATGGTCTCAGCACAGAATTGGAAAAGCGTAACTCCGGCCAACTCTCCACAGAGTTTTTGGGCTACATCCTCTCCCCGGAAAATGTTACGATTGATCCAAATAAGGTGGAAGCCATTCATAGATGGGACACCCGCTTTACTGCCGCTTTACTGCTGCTTCGGCCCAGGGTTCTCAGAGCCAATAACCCCCACGAGTGCTCTCCTCCACATAATGGCCACGTTTGTTTGGTCACCCAAGTTCCAAAAAGCCCACAAATAGCTCACAACTGCCTTCACTACTGCACCTATTTGGAGGCTCAGTGCTCATCCTGCAAGTAGATGCATCTACTATGACCACCAGGGTCTGCTTCATTAGCTGGTGCCAGATGTGGGCTGAAATTCAGACTTAGCTTGACTGATGTGACTTCTGCGCTTTCAGCAAGGCACCACGCACCAAACTCCTTGGCATTTCAGGCCTCTGGAGACCCTGCCCTGGCCATGGGCAGTCATTGCCAGGAATTTTACCGAATCAAATGGCCACATGATGGAACTGACTCTCATAGATCACCTGACCACGATGGCGTGCTTCATCCTCTTCTGAACATGTACCGTCGATTGATAGGACAGATCAGTTCCAAATTTGCAAAGGCCATTGAAACCTTTATTTTGCTAAATGTAGATTTCCCACTGATTTCATGTCATGCTACAAATGACCTCTCCGAAATTCCCAGCTATCGACCTGGGTCAACGAATCCATCACCTGCAAGAAGAATGAAGGGAGCCCCTTCAGGACACTTGGAAGGAGTTCAGATACTGTATGGACTGCTGATGACAAGAGGGAAGCCATTTGCTGAAGGGAGGTACAAAGTCCCTGGCACTGACCAAATCCCTAAGCTCTGTCCATGGCAGCAGTTCCTGGCCCATCCCCTTTGCTGACCTTCTGATAACATCTTCCTCCCCTGGGTCTAGGGAGCAAACTCTGGGTCCCTTCCCTCACTCTGGCACAATCTGTGCCCAGAGTGTCTGAGTCCCTCACCGAAAATGGGTCTCTCCTCCCTTCTCCTCCCTGTGGGGCGGGGGAGACTTGTACCCCCATTTTAAGGACAGGGAATGAAGGTGAGGAAGTGACGTCTCCAAGGTCACACCGAGCAATGTCGGGGAGAGCTGGGAACTGACTGGGTTCTACAGGAGTGCCCTCCCCACAGGGGCAGCTTCACTTTCTGCCCTTCCTCCTCTCCTTCCCTCTTGACCCGTCTTTGAAAGGGGCTCTGAAAGGGAAATGAGCAAGGGTTTCCTCCCTGCTCTGTCTTCCAGGTTCTGGGATCTGTCCATGTCGCCAACAGCAATGCAGCCTGCAGCTGGCCCGGCTTGGGGAGCCATGGCCTCATCCTGTGAAATCGAGAAGTACTGGCTCTCAGGGATGCTTAGATGGAAAACCACACACCCCACCCGGAGGTAGGAGACACCCATTCCCAGGTTGTCCTGAGGAGCCGCAATTCCTCCAGGAGCTGGGGAAGGGCACAGTGATCAGTTTATCAAAAGGTAGGGAAGGATCGTGTAAGAAGAAGGTCTAAGAGAGAAGGAGCATGAGCTACTCTCTGTATTTGGGCGTGGCAGGGATCAAGAGAAGGGACAGGGGCTGTTAGAGAGCAATGGTGAGGTACAAGGGGTGTCAGAGGTGGGGGCAAGGCCTGAAAAGTTCAGATACATTAGAACAATTGTGCCAGAGACTCACCGGTTGACGTGACTGAAAGCTCTGAACTTGGGTTGGCCAAAATCATCCTCCTCAGATGGGAACATCCCAAAAGTCTGTAGAAGCTTAGCCTCTGAGGTGAACGTTGTGGCCCCAACCTCTCTGCTCTGTACCTCACAGGATTCCCACTGGCTGTTCCAATCCAGGATGAAAACTATGCCACCGAAGTCTCACAGCACCTGGGCAGTGAAGTGGCCACTTAAACCCACTGTGATGCACAGACCTTGCCCTGGCTGTCTGCACAGGGCTGAATTTCACCCATTCAGAGTGTAAGGAAATAATTGGCTGAAGGCCTTTTTCTGGCCGGATGTGGTTCTAGGGGGAAAGAACCATGGAGATTTTTAACCCGTATTGCTCCCGGGACTGGTGCTGCAGTGATGCAGAGAAGTGCTGATGCACTGGATTTTTTTGGATCCCCCCCCCACTATTAATCCATTCTCTTCCTCTCTTTTAACTGGTAGTCTAAGGGCACCCCATGCTTCATGTGGGTATTCTTGGGTGGGCAGATTGCATCAGACCTGCACCACAATAAATACTTGTGAACGACATATGCAGACACTAAAGTTCTGCAGCCTAATTCTCAGAAACTTTTCTCTTCAATGTAGAATCAGGATTTTGTTTTTAATTTATTTTTTGAAGGTGCTAAGCAGATGCTATCCTGTAATAAGAGGAAACAGAAGCAAAAACTGAAAGAATGTTACTTAAACCAATGAACAGATGCAGAGAGTGGAAACACAGGAAAGCAAACGAATGAATCCTGTGAGTAAATAACCTGGAAGCAAATGGGGGAGAAAACCTCATCTGGGTAATTGTGGTTCTTGGGATAAAGATCAGGTTCCTGGTGCGTAGCCTGGCTGAGATTCTGCCTTTTCCCTGGATCCCAGACCTGGGCTTCACATGTCATTCTCCTTATTTTATTCTTAGGGAAAAAGGATCCCCAAAGGAGGTGTGAGGATCTTCGACTAATGTCTGCAAGAAGCTTCAGCCACCTTTACAGGTAGAAGTCACTGTCTTTCCTACAACGCCACTAGTGCCCTTTCTGCTCTCCAGACCTGCTCCCTGCAGCAGGACAGAGACACCCCTTAACTCCCCGAGTCCTGATTTCCTGCCATTCAAGGGGCTGGGGGCTTGCATTGCCCCCACCCCCACCATCAGATACTTTTCCAATGTGAATCTCCCTAGAGCAGGGGAGAAATCTGTTCTTCCCTTAGAACCAGTCTGCTCAGTAAATCAACCCACACTGACCTCATCTTGGCTGCTTTGTTTATCCATGATTAGTGGTGTTGCCGGCACCCAGCGCCGAGAGGCTGAACAACAGCTTGAGTTGGTTCGTTACCTGGTGTGCTGCACCCAATAATCACAACGGGGTGGAGAAACAGAAAAGTTTATTTGCAGCTGCAAAAAGGTACAGGGAGAATAAAATCTCAAATCCTGCACACAGAGCAGGAAGTTACACAGGCTTTTATACATTCTTTTTTCCAGCATACTTATCCAATAGCAAGCTGCCCCAAGTATCCATATAGCCAGCCAATCCAGTTCCCAGCTAGTTCCCTGATTTTCTGTATCATTTGTTAAACTATACATAAAGCTGCTTTATTTAGCATTGTTCTTCCATCTTTCCCCTGTTTGGCCTTGCTTAGTTGCAGGCAGTCTGACTCTGCAACATATTGTTGCAGATTCTTAGCATAACTGCTGTGTGTGCCTCCAGGTGGGGGGGGGGGGCAAGGACACTTGGGCCTAGTACGCAGAGCTGCTGCGAGTGCCTCCAGGCAGGAGGGGGGGCCAAGGACACCTGGGCCTAGTGCGAGGGGGCTTTATCGACAGTCGTGGTCTTCCATCCCCTCGAGTTACCTAGTGGCCATGCCCCAGTGTCCCCAACAGTGGTATCTTTGGAAATTCCTTCGCGTGTGGGGGAGAGAGCTGGAGCGGGGGATACGGGAGCTCCAGCAGATTCCCCTGAAGAACACCACCCTGTCTTTCTCTGGTCAGGGTCAGACTAGCCGTCCATTGCAGAGGTGAAGACCAGATGGGAGCTGCTGGATTGACCTTGATATGCCATGTCCTTGTGTGGATGAAGGACCTACATCTCAGGGATGGCCAGCAGCAGATGTATCATGTGTCCAGGAATAGTCTGAACAACCTACACTGACAGGTAAGTAAAGTCGTGGCCACATGCAGTGGTGAGCTGGAGCCGGTTCGCACGAACCGGTTGTTACATTTTGAAGCCATTTTAGAACCAGTTGTTAACCCGCTTCCCTGCAGGGGGCGCTGAGGCTTTGATGGGCTCCGGCCGGGAAGTGATGTAATTCCTCCTCCGGCCGCCGGGGGCGCTGCACTGTGGGAGCCACGTGGGCTGCCGCCTGGCCCTGGGCATGAGCCCTGGGGCTGCTGCTGCTCCCCTGGCCCTGGGGCTCCCACTACTGCCTGCTGGGTCCCTGGCTGCTCTGCTGGGCCTGGGCTGCGTCCTGCTGCTCTCCCCGTGAGCACCCACCACCCTGCCTGCAGCCACCCCCTGCCGCACCCCCTGCCCGCAGCCAGCCCCTGCCGCACCCCCTGCCCGCAGCCAGCCCCTGTCTCCAGCCACCCCCTGCTGCTCCCACCCCCACATCCACTCGTGCCCTGCTGTTCCCAGGGCAGTAACCCTGCACACCTGCTTCAATGGGGGGGGGAGGGAGCAGCTGGGACCTACACATGTGCACACCCTAGGGTGACCAGACAGCAAGTGTGAAAAATCAGGACATGGGGTGGGGGGTAATAGGAGCCGGGGGGTAATAGGAGCCTATATAAGAAAGACCCCAAAATCAGGACTGTCCCTATAAAATCAGGACATCTGGTCACCCTAGCACACCCCCAGGGAGTGGCAGGGACCCACACATGTGAAACGGAGCTCATTTCTAGTACAGGCCCATCTTTTTAAAAAAGAACTTTAGGCAGGATTAATATACATCCATATTTTCCCAGACAGGTCAGGCTTTTTGGTTCTTAAATCGCCGTCCAGGAATACAGACGTATGCTGACCCTGTTTGTACAAAAAATACATACTGGGGCACATCCCTTAAATCAGAACTTTTTATAGGGAACCGGTTGTTAAGATTTTGGCAGCTCATCACTGGCCACATGTAGACACCACAGGAATTGGGGGGATTGAACCAGGGTCCTTCAGCACAAGCTCCGCTCACTCATTGTCAACCAATCCAGCTCCACCCACTAGATCTCACCCCCTTTCACAGTCACAGAATCCAGGAGCCCTAAGTCTCAGATCCATGCCTCACATCACAAGGCCAAATATCCTCCCAAAATGGGTGCTGTAGAAGGGACCATCTGCACAGACCCCTCTACATTACCCATCAGAGACTGCAGCCACTGGTGACCAGTGAATGAGCAGAGATCTCCCCTGTGGGAATCAGAGGGGATGCACATTTGGGGTTTCACAGGGAAGGCGTCTGGCAGCCATTAACAGAGTGACCCTGTGAAGAGATTTTCCATCTCTAACGAAGGGTTTCTGTTCCCCCAGATCTCAGCCGCTCAGCAGAATGCAGGAGAGCCGAGTGCTGATGGGCTAGAGGGGTCACAGGAGTCACCGTGCAGCAGCTGTGGTGTCTACAGTCAGCATGGGCCAAACCCTGTGCTCCAGGCTGTTTCTCTGGATTGCGAAGGGGAGTTTGGCTTGGGGAATCGGTTGCTGGTGCCTGTGTCCACAACTGGGATGTTTTCAGGTGGCTACTCAATGGTCCATGAAGCGCCATCCAAGCAAGTGGAGAGTGGACATTAAAGAGCGAGGCTGGGACCTCCGCAGAGCTGCTGCAGTCCAGCATCCACAGCCAGAAGAGACAATGGGAAAGGTACGGAGATGGCTGGCCACAGCAGCAGCCACCATCTCATAAACCTCTGCTCATGCTCTACACAACAGAGGCAGGACAAAGAGCCACACAGTGAGAGCTTGGGTTGCAATGAGCAATACACGGTTTTTCAGTAGATTATGCTGCCCTGACAGTCTACTGCCTGTAATGTGCACATCCAGCCTCCCAGGCTGACCTCAGTGGGAGTTAGGTGCTCTGTGCCCACAGGACACGGCTGGCCTTACTAGGAGGTGAACTGAGGTGGTCGACTCAGGTGCCAGACTGTGGGGGGCGCCACTAGGACCCAGAGTGTAGAAAACTGTGTCTGCTGCTGGTGCATGTGGATTCTCTCTGCTCGAGATGCACAGAGAGGGTGGAGTGCTGTGCTGGAGGCAGGAGGGCACAAGAGACATAACAGGCAGGCAGGAGAAAAGGTGAGAGAGAATCACAGAAAGCAGCAGGAGCTGCAGGGAGAGAGAGGAGGAGGAGCCTCTTATGTACCTCTCTAGCATCCCCAGGAGCCTGGACTGATTAACCCCAGCTTCTCAGGGAGCTTCCTGTTTCCTGCTGCTTCCCTGAACCCACCTGAGGAGAACAGGAAGTCAGCTGAGGTAGTAGGAGCCAGTTAGGCCCTTAAGATGCTGATTTCTTCCCTCACTCAGGCCCTGCTACCAGCCTGCTTATTTGTCCCCTTCAACTGAGTGTTGAGAGCCACTATAGCTGGCACAGAACAGCAGTCATGAGTGAAAGAAGAAAACGTCCCTCTGAGGCAGCATTCAGAAAAAGAGAAATGCTTCTTTTGCTTTCTTTATCTAAGTAGGAAGGAGCTCTCCTGAGATACGTAGACACAAATGTTCACAGTGAGCCTTCCAGCCCCAGTGAGGATGTGAGTGGTGAGGAGATACCTGATCTTCCAGTTCATCAGAGTGCAGGTGACCTGGCAGCTACTGCAGCGTCCCTATCTGCATCTCCAATGGATGTAACCATGCACGTTCCTGAAGAAAAGTGTAGATCAGAGAAGAGTGTGGTGGAGGCGCAAGAAACTGCTGCTGCTGAGTTGAATTCCTTGAGTCTAGATGATCTAGGACTGTGGACCCACTTGAGCAGTCGCCTGAGGGACTTCCTTGTACTGCACGGGCCACAGCAAGTGAAAAACTTCATGTTCCCCAAAGACAATGAAAATAGTAGTTCCCATCCAACACATTACTGGCATGAAATCCCCAATGGTGAGAAAGTGGAGAGGCCACGGCTTATGTATTCAAAAATCGAGAATACTGCATTCTAATGTTCCAGCCTCTTTGGGCTCTACAGAAACAAAGGACTGGAGAAATCTGGCATGCCATGAGAAGGCAGCAAATCACCAGAGAGCATTCCATAGGTGGAAAGAGCTTGAGATGAGACTAAGGTTAAAGGCCTCCATAGATGATCAGCATCAAGAGAAGATTGCATCAGAGTCTCTTTCCTGGCAAAATGTTCGGAAAAGGCTCCTTGCCATTGTGAGAATGCTTGCTACCCAAAACCTAGCACTGCGTGGCATGTCAGATCAGCTGTATGTGCCAAACAATGAAAACTTCCTTAAAATTGTGGAGCTGATGGCTGAGTTTGGTGCTGTACTCCAGGAGCTTCTAAGAAGTGTCATCACCCAAGAAATGTACACACACTACTACCTTGGAAAACCATTCAAAATGGGATCATTCAGTTACTGGCAACAAAAGTCAAATGGATGATTGTGGGAGATCTTAAGTCAGCAAGATATTACCCTTTTATTCTGGACTGCACACCTGACATCAGCCATACGAACACATGCCTTTAATGGTGAGTGTTGTGTGCAGGCCACAGAATCTCACCCACCCACTCCTAAAATAAACCTCTCACCTGCATCTGAGCCATTGAAGTCCTCAAATCATAGTTTAAAGACTTCAAGGTGCAGAGAATCCTCCAGCAAGTGACCCGTGCCCTATGCTGCAGAGGAAGGCAAAAGAACCCCAGGGCTTCTGCCAGTCTGCCCTGGGGGAAAATTCCTTCCTGACCCCAAATATGGCAATCAGCTGAACCCTGAGCATGTGGGCAAGATTCACCAGCCAGATACTACAGAGAATTCTTTTCTGGGTAACTCAGATCCCATTCCATCCAACATCCTGTCCCAGGCCACTAGGCCCCATCTACCACAAATAGTCAAAGATCAATTAATTGCCAAAATCATGTTAACCCATCATACTATCTCCTCCATAAATTTATCAAGCTTAATCTTGAAACCAGCTAGGTCTTTTGTCCCCACTGCTTCCCTTGGAAGGCTGTTCCAGAACTTCACTCCTCTGATGGTACTCTCCTCTAATTTCAAGTCTAAACTTCCTGTGGAAGTAACAAAAAGGGATTTAAGTTCAGCCATCTTAGTTCTGTTGAAAAGAAAGCAAAAGTCAGGCTAACTCTAATGCAAAACTTGTAAAGGCAAAACTGGTAAGCGTATAAAAATTGCAAAGCAAAGCTGGTTTTAACCTTGCCTTACAATAACAATAAAATGTAATTGTTTAACATTTTTGCTACAAATAAAATATAAACAAGTATAAACAAAACAAAGCTTTATTATTACATAAATAATAAAAAGGTATAAATACTTGCTTTACATTTTTTATACTTTAAAAATTTGCGTAAGGACACTCTGTCCAAATGGACATCTTCCTTCTTGCAATTGCCCAAAAATAAAACTGTCTCTAACTTGTTGCATCCAAACTAAAAGTAAGAACTTGTTTTCTTCCACAATTTGGTGCCGTGACTCGGATAACGATGCCCGGCTAAAACAGCAGCAACTACTATAAACCTTTCCCCTTCAAAGCCCAAAGCACCAAACAAAAGGTAAAAAAAAACCTATAAAAATCGATACTGGGGTATCAAAAAAAAAATCCTAACCATGGGACTGTCTGTCCCTTTGGGCTCGCGCCATGCAAACTTATTTATTATGCAACAAGGCCAAATGCAAAGTGGTGCTGAAAAACTTTTTTCCGCACCCCCAAAATGAGGTTGAGGTCAAACCTAATCAAAGCTAAAAATTTTTGCTGCCTCAATAAGGGTGTATTACGTCCAAACATAAAACATTAAGGTTATAGATTAAAAAAATGCATCTAAATATAAAAGTAAATAAAATAAAAGTAAATAATAAATGTGTAAAAAGTAAGTGCTGTTATCGAGGTCTGGGACTTAAGCTAACCTCAGGCACACCAGGGCCCTCACTCTCTAAGTAAAAAAGTTCTAAACATAAGGGGGGAGGGGTCAGCCAAACCTCGTGACCCAGCAAACAGTGCAAAAAAGTAAAAGCCCTTCCTACTTATAAGCTGCTACCCCGCAAACCCTTTCCCTAAAGTATGTAAAAATCTTTTTAGCTTTTAAGCAGCTAACACAGCAAACAAAATAAACTGGGGAAACTATTTTATAAGCCGCTAAGTGAACAAAATACTCCCTTGTGTAATTAAAAGTTTTACATAATAATCCCTCTAAACAATTCCCACTAAAAGGTACCTTCAATTTAAATAAAATCATACACATTAAAAAAAAAAAGCTACAAAAACCTCCATAAGTCTCAAGTGCAAAAGCCAAAAAACTCCCTCCCCAAATTAAAAACTCAAGTACAAAATGTAAAAACTAAATGTAATGCAACCAAATGCCTCCCTACCCAAACTATATTGTTAACCCTCTCAGCTCTTTCATATCCCCAATTAGTTAAAGCTAAATGAAAAAAAAAATAAAGGGGGGGGGAGGGTTAATTTAAAAGTCAGTTTGGCCTAAAAATAAAAAAAGCTGCCCTGCATTCAAAAATAAAAAAACAGAGACCAAGCCAAGTAGAAAAAAACTGCTTTCACACCCAGCTGGCTGTAAAAAAAATATAAACACACATAAAACAAAAAGCAAATAAGTTGCAAAACTAAAATTACATTTGCAAAGATTGGCTGCCCGGTAAAACCCAACAGTCTGCCTTTGCAACCCTAAAGCCAGAATGGTTTGAAAACGCTAAAAAGGCCACAAACAGCCGGCGTAAACTAAAATACCAAGCAAAGATCCCTAAAAGGAACGCCCCAAAAAACCCAGGGCATAAAAATCCCTCCCAAAAGGAAAAGCAAGTTACAAAATTTTGCAGCGTACCTCTAAACAATCTATACACAAAACAACCTACCATCCAGCTCTCTCTCTCTATCTCTCTCTCCTACCCCCAGGGCTGGCTAGCCCAGGCAGCGTGTGTACATGTATAAAAGTGGGTCAAGGTTTAAGTATTAACATTTTTTCTTCCTTTAAGTAACGTAAAAGCAGTTCCTACACTCACCACTGTGTTAGTTTATTAATAAAGATTTAAAATTCTGTCACATGGTGGGTGCTCTTCATCTCCGCCCCTGCGATCCTGTGGTCTTAGCCTAATTAACTAAGGCACAGGCAAATTGGTAACAAAAAATCTGAGACAGTTGAAGAAAAAATTGCAAAGGGAAAAAGCCCTGAACAGTGCACACCATCTATCTGTTTTATCCTTCTTATTTTACGTTTGCTTTGTTTGGCACTGTTGGTATTATAGGTTAAAAATTGCATATTAAAAATAAGCCCCACTCTCCATTGTAGTATGCCTAAAAACCAAAAAAAAAACAAAACAAAAAGGTTTAGCATTCCGCTCTCCACCCCGGGCTGCAAACAAAGGGTGCAGGTGGGTCTACCCCAAGTCATAGCAAAACTAAGCAATAAAAAAAAATTAAAAAAATATGTGTACCCAACAGCTCAAGAAAATGAAGCAACTAAAAGCATAAATCACTATCCAAGCAGAAACTCAAACCTCCACCCCAAACAAGTTGCAAGCCTTAAAACTAAACTTCCAGGCAAAAAAAGCGGAATGCACACTCCTGAAGCCCTGGCTAAGCAAGTACCAGCCTTTCAGGAACATGTGAAAATGTAACCATGTGGGCTCAGCATATGCCGCAATGGCCGTGTGTCTGCCGTAAAAAAACATGAAACAGTGACAACGCCAATTGGCCATGCATTCTGCCCAGGTGGCCAGCCTAACAGGCCACCACCCGGGTAGCCCTTGGAAATAAAAATGTTTCCAAAAAATAACCCAAAGGGGTGGGGGCTAGTTAAAAAGCCCACCCTCCTTGCTAAAGTGGTAATAAAACAAGGCTTGTACCCATAAAAAGGAACAGTTCCGCAAAAAAAGCAAAATCGGGCCCAAGCAAGCAACACAACATTTTTTTTTAAAGTTAAAAACTTTAAAAGCATAGCTAATTACAAGCACCAAAAATTTAAATCCCTAGAACAATTAATTAACTTAGATTTTACTATTTTAAGTGTCATTTTAAAAAATAAGTAATTTAAAAAAACTAAAGTTAACTCTATAATTGTTAAAAAAATTAAGCAGATAAATTTTACAAAATGCCGGAAAAAAAAAGAAATTCTTGGTTTTTTTGCAGCCAGTCGGAAAAAAAAGGGGCCCTTTTCCAAAAAAAGGTCTGCAAATAAATCCAGGCAAAAAAATGATTTAATTAAAATCATTTGGCCATAAACATTTTAGTCAAATGAGCTAAAAATACATAAGGGGTTTTATTAAAACCTAACTGCCCCAAGAAAAAAACGGGGGCTTAAAATGGGTCCAAGCAGCCGTAAAAACTGCAGAACACTGCCAGGCATTAATAAAATGTGTTAGGTCTCTGTATTCACAGATAAGAAAAGTCCTGCTCCAAGAAACCTCAACCAATCTGCTATTGGTTAAAAAACAGGTAACTGGGTCTATGTACAGGTCCATCAACACAAAACTGCTCTGGCCCCACGCTAAAAAGGCCCTTAGCAAGTCCTGCTAACTACCAACACTGCTGTAAAGTGCCAAGAGCTCACTGCCTGAACCCATGCTTCTTTCTGCAAAAAAGTCCCTCGGCCTCAAAATAACTCCACTTCAACTACTAATCAGCCGCTCCCTCCTTCTCGTATTGCTTTTCCTCCTTCTGGACAGCAAAACTAACAAACAAACAAACAAATTGAAGTGCTAGTAACCGCTCACATGTCCAGTAATGAAATTACCACACAGCCAGCATTTGCCAAAAAAACCCAGACCACTGCAGGGTAACGTGCTGGTCACTTCTCCCCTGCATGGTACTAAACCACAACTGCTTCAAGCAAAAAAACCCGCTCTCTCTGCTAAAACTGCCAACGTCCAAAAATTCCTAACTACAAAAAATATTAAAAACTAGCCCTGGTAAAAAAACAAAAAATTATACACTGGCCAAAAAAGCCTTGTAAAACCCATGCTTAACAAAGTGGTATTAATTAAATGTGGGGCTTTATTCAACAGGCTGCGCCCTATGTTTTTAAATAAGTATCTTCAGCATATATTGTCCTTTCTGATTGGCTGTTAAATAACAAATACCAGAAACGCCTTGTTTCCACTGCCCCCGCCATTTTCTCCACTATACTATCCCCCGTAACACATCCAAGTACAGACAATACCATATAGTCTAATAACACCCAATAGCCAAGGCCTTCCCACTTTAGTAATTTATTTAAATATTGTTTAAAAATATTTTTAACGTTCAAAATATCCCATATAAGCAAACAATTAAGTAATACAAACCGGTCAGTAAAAGTAAAGGTATATCACATGACTACAAATAAGCCTAAAAAATTTAAAATGTAAATTAGTGGGTTTTATAATGGGGTTAATATAATGGCCATTCCAGGGGTCTGTAGTATATATATATAAAAAATGGGTCCTTATTGATTTTGGTGACCCAATTAGAAAATAATTAAATTCATATTTAAAAAAGGTGTGTTCTGCCACCAAAAAATTACCTGTACTAAAATAGTCCCAGTAATTAATAACCTAATCTGTACCATATTGCAATATACCCCTTCCTATGCTATTCATGTCAATGCTTCTTAAAGGTACATAAAAATTTTAAACAAATGTGGTACCGTATTTATTGAAAAAAAAGTTTTAAAATACTAATTTACAGTAATTTATGTTACATTAAAAAATGTAAAATTTGTTTGGCCCTATCTCATTTCAGGTCAATTTTATATATCCAAACTGCTCCAAGGGGGCTGCTGTTCTGTTGGCACAACACAGGCCGTGGGTCTCCTCTAGAAAAAGGAAATCTGGTAAAACACCTATAAAATGGTGCCAGGAGTGCAGCAGCAATTTAAAACATTTCAAGGCCAACAGCATAATAAAAAATTAAAACAGCTAAAAAAGGCCACTGGTCTTATTACTAAAGGACAGTTAACCCAGGTACAGGCTAAAGTTGGTAAATTACATGTTATCTCCACCCTTAGTTCAAGGACCCAAAAGCTGTTCACAAAAATGGTATTAAATATCACTAAGGCAAAAAAAAAAATGCAGTAAAATCTGGCATGTTCAAACATGCAGAATTTCCCAGATAACCAGCTAACAGCCATTCAAAGTAACCTTAAGCATCAGGCTTGGTCCACTGCCCTTACTAGTGCTTCCAAAGTGCCATCTGATCTGTGGCTGTAAAAACAAACTTAAATGTTTTCAGGGTAAAGTTTCAGGCACTCTCAGTGCTCCTTCCAAGCCTACGGGCCGGTTAAAGGGGTGTGGGCTCCCACATACCAAATCCTGCCAGGTCCATAAAAAAAATGCAGGTAAAGTTAAATAATTCACCGTAATATTTAAAAAATTAAACCACCTTGTATGCCTAGCCAATTTGTTGTCAGTGCTCCTAAAATAACACCTAATGTTTAAATAAAAATAAAAAATTAATAAACACTTTGGCCTTTAAAGCCCCCACAGCATCAGTGCGTACAAAAGCTAAAGCCAAAAAAAGTCGTCACTGTTTATAACAATGGTTGTTAAAAAGGTAGCAAACAGAAAACGACCCGAACAAAACACCGAATTTTCCAGTTAGTAACAGCTGTGTAAATGTTGAGGCCACCACTTTGTAAAATATACATTTTAATCTCATAACTGCTGCCAACAATTCCATTATTGGCCTGCAAATAAAGTCCTACAATTAAATCTTAGGTTTCAAATACCTTTGAATTAAACTACCTTCATACCAAACCAATTCCAAAACCTACACTCACTCCTACCAAAGGTTCAAAAAATTTCTAAATTACAAGGTCAAATTTATGTACTTCAACTTATATTGTATTTATGTACTTCATTGATGTACATATATATTTATGTACTTCAAAGTATATTATATTATACTTCGAATTATATATTCAATTAAAAACCATGCATTCCACAGTTTATAAAGTGTCTATCATAATGTAGTGTGTTATGTAACTAAGGCTATAAATCAACCCCAGCAGATTGTTACAATAAAAACAGTAATGTTTATACTGTTTTCATGTAGTTTAAAAATATGTTGTTGTAAAAAATGTAATAACAAAAATACCTTTCATGTTCAAACAGTGTGCTTTGTTGTTATATCCAGTCACAGTTGATAAGGCTAACCATCAACTAAAATCAAAAATACAAAATCTAATAAAAATAAAAAATTTAAAATGGTAGTTGTGCTAAAAAATGCCCAAAAGGCGGGGGGAGAGTGTAAAAACAAAATTAAAAAACATTAAATGTCGGCCTCTCAGTTGATTTAAAAACAAAGCAACAGTCAGGCTAATGCAGAACCATAATAACACAAAATTTGTAAAGGCAGACCTGGTAAAGCGTATAAAAAACTGCAAACAAAGCTGTTTAACCTTGCCTTAAAATAAAAATAAAATGTAATTGTTAGCAAAAAATTTTAAAAACAAATAAAATATCAAAAAAGTATAAACAAAGACACCATCTTATATAATCAAAGGGTATAAATACTGCTTTATATTGTTTATACTTTAAAAAACTACTAAGGCAAAGGTATTCTTCATCCATTGCATTTCTTCCCTTGCAATTGCTTAAAAATAAACTCTTTTTGGCTTGTTGCATTCAAACTAATATATTATGTGTGTATATATATATATTTATTTTCTTCCACAGTACTAAACCACAATTGCTCCAAAACAAACAAACAAACAAACAAAGCCGCTCACTCTGCTAAAACCGCCAAAGTCCAAAAATTCCTAACTACAAAGAACATTAAAAACTGGCCCTGGTAAACAAGGCGAAGCGTTATATACTGGCAAAAAAAAAAAACCCTTGTAAAATCCATGCTTAATAGTGTGGTATTAATTGGGTTTGGGGGTTTATTCCAAGGCTGCGCCCTGTGTTTTTCAATAAGTACCTTCAGCATGTATTGCCCTCCCTACTTCGCTTTCAAATAACAAATACCAAAGGTGCCTTGTTGCCACTGCCCCTGCCATTCCCTCCATGATACTTCTACCCCCGTAACACATCCAAATACAAACAACACCATATATTCTAATAAAACCCAATGGCCAAGGCCTTCACATTTTAATAATGTAATTAAATATTGTTTAAAAAATTAGGTTAAAGGTTCAAAATATCCTATCTAAGAAAACAATTAAATAAAAAACAAACTAGTCCATAAAAAGAAAAGTATACAATATCACTACAAATAAGCCTCAAAAATCTAAAATTAAAATTCGTGGATTTTATAGCGGGGTTAATATAAAAGCCATCTTAGGGGTCTATAATATGTCATAAAAAAGGTCCTTATTGGTTTTGGTTGCCCAATTAGTAAATAATCAAATTCATATTTAAAAAAGGGTGTGTTCTGCCACCAAAAATTTACCTGTACTAAAATAGTCCCAGTAATTAATAACCTAATCTGTACCATATTGCAAAATACCCCTCCTATGCTATTCATGTCAATGCTTCTTAAAAGTATTTTAAATTATATAAACAACAAATGTGGTATGGTACTTTACTAAAAGAAATGTGTTAAAGTAAGAGTAATTAATGCTATATTAAAAACTATAAAATTTACTCTTCCCCTATTTAGCTTTCAGGTCACATATATCTATCCCAACTGCTCCAAAAAAGCTGCCATTCGGTTAGCAGAGCAAAGCGCCCGTGTCTCCTCTAAAAAAATATTTGGTCAAACACCTGTCAAGTGGGGCCAATAGTGCAGCAGCAATTGAAAACATTTATAAAAGCCAACAACATAATAAAAAATCAGGGCAGCTAAAAAAGGCCACTAGTCTTATGACTGAAGCACAGTTAACCCAAGGGCAAGCTGAAATGGATAAATTACATGTTATCTCCGCCCTTAGGTTAATAACCCAAAAGCTATTAATAAAAATGGTATTAAATATCACTAAGGCAAAAAAAATTGCAATAAAATCTGGCATGTTCCAAATTTCCTAAATAACCAGCTAGCGGCCATTCACAGTGACTTTAAGCACCAGGCCTGGCCCACTGCCCTTACTCGTGCTTCAAAAGTGCCATCTGATCTGTGGCCGTAAAAACAAACTTAAACGTTTTCAGGGTAAAGTTGCAGGCACTCGCAGTGCTCCTGCCAAGCCTACGGGCCGGTGAAAGGGGTGTGGGCTCCCACATACCAAATCCTGCCGGGTCCGTAAAAACAATGCATAGAACATGAAACAATTCACGGTAATATTAAAAAAATTAATTCCCCTGGTATGCCGAGCCAATTTGTTGTCAGTGCTCCTAAAATAACACCCAATGTTTACATAAAAATAAAAAGCCAATAAACATTTTTGGCCTTTAAAGCCCCCACAGCCTCAGTGCGTACAAAAGCTAAAGCCAAAAAAAATTTGTCACTGTTTCTAACAGCGTTTGTTAAAAAAGTAGAAAACAAACACCGACCCTAACAAAACACCGGCTCTTCCAAGCTAGTTACAGCTGTGTAAACGTTAAGGTCACCATTTGCAAAATATACATTTTAATTTCACCATTGCTGCAAAAAATCCTTATCTATTGGCCTGCAAATAAAATCCTATAATTAAATCTTAGGCTTCAAATACCCTTTCATTAAACCACCTTAATACCCGACCAATTCCAAAACCTACACTCACTCCTACCAAAGGTTCAAAAACTCTCTAAATTACAAGGCCAAATCTATGTGCTTCAAAATATATATCAAATTAAAAAACATGCCTTTCATACCATCTATAAAGCATTTATCTTATGGACTAATTATAATATATTGTGCTATGCAACTAAGGCTACAAAATAACTCCAGCATATTATTACACTAAACACATTAATGTTTGTATTGTTTTTGTTTAATTAAAAAATATGTTATTGTTGTTATAAAAAACAGAATAACAAAAATACTTTTCATGTTCATACTAATTATGCATTATCGTTACATCCAACCAAAAGTTATGGAGCCGATCCTTTTAATCTAATATCAAAAATACAAGGTCTAATAACAATAAAAGTTTAAAAATGATGGTTGGGCTAAAAGCACTGAAGAGGGGAGTGTGAAAGTAAAAAAGGGCATTTAAGTGCAGCCATCTTAGTTCTGTTTAAAAAAAAAAAAAAAAAAAGCAAAAGTCAGGGTAACTCTAACCCCTAAGAATTCAAAACTTCTAAAGTCAAAACTGGTGTAAGCGTACAAAAATTGCAAAGCAAAAACCTTGCCTTAAAAGAACAATAAAATGTAATTGTAGCAAAAACATGTTCAAAACAAATACAATATAAAAAATGTATAGACAAAGCAGATTTTTATGTAATAAAAAGGTATAAATACTTGCTTTACATTGTTTATACTTTAAAAATTTGCATAAAAACAGACACCCTGTCCAAACGGCTGTCTTCCTTCTTGCAATTGCCTAAAAATAAAACTGTCTCTAACTTGTTGCATGCAAACTAAAAGTAAGAACTTGTCTTCTTCCACAGTATCCATTTGTTCTTGTGTCCACATTGGTACTGAGCTTAAAGAATTCCTCTCCCTCCATGGTATTTATCCCTCCGATGTATTTACAGAGAGCAATCACATGTTCCCTCAGCCTTCTTTTGGTTAGGCTAAAGCAGCCAAGCTCCTTGAGTCTCCTTTCATAAGACAGGTTTTCCATTTCTCGGATCATCCTAGTAGCTCTTCTCTGTACCTGTTCCTGTATCCTTCTTAAACATGGGAGATCAGAACTGCATACAGTCTTCCAGATGAGGTCTCACCAGTGCCTTGTAGAACGGTACTAACACCTCCTTATCTCTACTGGAAATACCTCACCTGATGCATGCCAAAACCGCATTAGCTTTCTTCACGGCCATATCACATTGGTGGCCCATAGTCATCCTGCGGTCAACCAATCCTCCAAGGGCCTTCTCCTCCTCTGTTACTTCCAATTGATGCATCTCCAGCTTATAACTAAAATTCTTGTTATTAATCCCTAAATGCATGACCTTACACTTCTCACTATTAATTTTCATCCTATGACTATTACTCCAGTTTACAAGGTCATTCAGGTCTTCCTGTATGATATCCCGGTCCTTCTCTGAATTGGCAATACCTCCCAGCTTTGTGTCATACACAAACATTATTAGCATACACTCACTTTTTGTGCCGAGGTCAGTAATAAAAAGATTAAATAAGATTGGCCCCAAAACCGATCCCTGAGGAACTCCACTGGTAACCTCCCTCCAGCCTGACAGTTCACCTTTCAGTAGGACCCTCTGTAATAATTTGTATTCTTGAACTAATAATTCCCCATGTGGCACCGTAACAAACGCCTTACTGAAATCTAGCTAAATTAGATCCACTGTGTTTCCTTTGTCTAAAAAATCTGTTACTGTCTCAAGGAAGGAGATCAGGTTGGTCTGGCACCATCTAACTTTTGTTAAACCATGTTGTATTTTGTCCCATTTACCATTGACCTCAATGTCCTTAACTACTTTCTCCTTCAAAATTTTTTCTATACTACAGATGTCAAACTAACAGTCCTGTAGTTACCCGGATCACTTGTTTTCCTTTCTTAAAAATAGGAACTATGTTAGCAATTCTCCAGTCATGTGGTACAACCCCTGCGTTTACAAATTCATTAAACATTCTTGCTAATGGACTTGCAATTTCATGTGCCAATTCCTTTAATATTCTTGGATGAAGATTATCTGGGCCCCCCATTTAGTCCCATTCAGCTGTACAAGTTTGGCTTCTATCTCGGATATGGTAATCTCTACCTCCATAGCCTCATTCCCATTTGTCATGCTACCATTACCCTAAGATCCTCATTAGCCTCATTAAAGACAAAGGCAAAGTACTTGTTTAGCTATTGGGCCATGCCTAGATATTCTATGATTCTATGATTATCCTTAACTTCCATTCAGTCCTCAGTGTTTAACTGTCCCACTTCTTCTTTCTTTGTTTTCTTCTTATTTATATGGCTATAGCACCTTTTACTATTTGTTTTAATTCCCTTTGCAAGCTCCAACTCTACATGGCTTTTAGCCTTTCTCACTTTATCCCGACATGTTCTAACCTCAATAAGGTAGCTTTCCTTGCTGATCCCTCCCATCTTCCACACGCTGTATACTTTCTGCTTTGTCCTAATCACCTCTCTGAGATGCTTGCTTATCCAGCTTGGTCTACAAGTCCTGCCTATGAATTTTTTCCCCTTTCTTGGGATGCAGGCTTCTGACAGCTTCTGCAACTTTGACTTGCAGGAATCCCAGGCCTCCTCTGCCTTTAGATCCATAAGTTCTTCAGTCCAATCCACTTCCCTAACTAATGTCCTTCATTTTTTTAAAGTTAGCCCTTTTGAAATCAAAAACCCTACTCACAGATCTATTTTTTGTTATCCTTCCCTTCAGGTTAAGGTGAATTAGCTCATGATCACTGGAACCAAGGGTGTCCCCTACAACCATTTCTTCTAGGAGGTTCTCACAACTTACCAAAACCAAATCTAAAATGACATCCCCAGTTGTTGGTTCAGCAACTACTTGATGAAGGAATTCATCAGCTATCGCATCTATTAAAATCTGAGCCCTATTATTATTATTACTAGCACTTGTCCTCCAGTCTATATCTGGGAAGTTAAAGTCTCCCATGAGCTCACAGTTCCCATGAGTATTTACTTCATTAAAAACATTAAAGAGGGCAACAGTGGAAGAAAACATGAGTTTTTCATTGTGTCCCCCACCGCTTGGGTCATCACCACTGCTGCCTCTGTGTCTGCCTTTGCCTTCTCACCTCAGTCCTTCTCCTCCAGCAGAACTCCCCCTCAACCTCCCCTGTCTCCAGCTCTGGTGGCTGGCTCCTCTGCCGCTGCAGCCACCTACACTCCTTCCGGCCAGATGAGGGATTTCAAAACGTTCTGAAGAGTGCGCAGAAATGGGTAGAGGAGCTTCACACTGAAGCTATTTCCCCACCCATTCAAGAATACAAGAGTCACCAAAGAAGACGACATTTTGTATATGAGGCACGGGATAATCTCATAAGAGACCCCAAACAACAATTCAAAGCTGAATTCTTTAACCGGGTGCTAGACTGTGCGATACAATCAGTTGCAGAATGTTTCATGCAGCTCAAGGATCACAGCAGCATATTTGGGATGTTGTAGGATGTTCCCAAACTCCTCACTGTACCTGAAGAAGACCTAAACCAGCAATGCAGGGCACTAGAGACCCTGTTGACACATGATGACATGTGCGATATTGATGCAAGTGATATAGGTGATGAACTGAAAGCCCTTTTCAGATACATTCAACAGGATCAACTCCAAAGGCTGTTCTGGAATATGCATGCACAAATAAGATGACCACCATCTTTCCAAATTATTTTGTTGCTCTGTGCATATTTCTAACACTTCCTGTAACAGCTGCTAGTGGAGAACACAGCTTCTCCAAGCTGAAATTAGTAAAAACACATCTGTGCTCCACAATGACCCAGGAGAGGCTAGTCAGCCTTGCAACCATCTCAATAGAGTATGAGTTGGCCCAGACTGTGGACCTTCAGGAAGCAGAAGCAGTTCAAATCTCTGCAACCAAGAAGGCACGGAAGCACCACTTTGATTATTCAAACATCAAAATGCCAGTGTTAACTTTCAAATGCCTGAACAGCATATGTAACTTTTCTTGTCTGCATAATAAAGTGTACTGACAATTTTTGAACAAGGCATTTAAAGTTGTTAGTTCTCCTTTATTGGGGTAGGTAGCAGAGCAGTACCATGGGCGGAGTAGAACAGAAAGTAGGCAGAATTGAGACCTTTCAAAGTTTTGGCCCAAGCAAGGGGGCATGGGGGTGTCATTTGAGCTCCCCGCCTGATAGGGTGACCAGACAGCAAATGTGAAAAATCAGGAGAGGGGGTGGGGGGTAATAGGAACCCATATAAGAAAAAGACCCAAAAGTCGGCACTGGCCCTATAAAGTTGGGACATCTGGTCACCCTAATGCCTGAGGTGCCAAAATGTTGTGGGCCGGCCCTGCCGGCAGGTGCAGTGTATTGAATAAAACAAACACATACAAAACAGGATGTGATTGAAGAGAATTAGTCATTAAATTACTTATTTCTTTTCTGTTTATCTTGATGGAGGTATTAAATCAGGAATCACAGACTCTGCAAGCCCCAAAGCTGTGGGAGAAAGGTGGCATAAATCCCGAGTTGGAATTAGACTTTCAACAAACCAGAGAGCCGGAGGAGACAGACCTTCCCCAAGACAATGTCCTCTTATCGCCCTTTGTTCTGTAGTGGCAGTGAACATGGTTAGAAGAGATTGGCACTGCCAGGTGTGAATGGGGCTTGTGAGAGTGAAGTATTTTCATTGTATTCTGCAGATAATATTGCTCAGATTCAAAAGGAGATGCCGAGTTAACTCAAGCTACACCTTATGCATTGCCCTAACTCGACTCCTGTCCACATAGAAAAACCCTAAAGATGTGCTGCTTATAACTCAAGTGAGCTGGCCCCTCGGGGCACAGGCTAAAGCCTAAGTTAGCACAACTCACCAGCTAACATGATCTTTCTGTAGTATGGATGCACGCTAGCTGCACTTGAGTGCTTCTAATTCGCCAATGCCTTCCCACTCTTCCCCCTGTGTCCCAAGAAAGGACAGACAAGTTCTCCCACCATCCACTGGGGAAGAATCCATACAGTGGCTCAGCTCACTGCTGTGCAAAGAGCCTTAGGATGAGCTCCTAAAAGTCTGAGTGCCCCACCTGAGTGAGTGCAGTGCCAGTCTGGACACAGCAGGACCTTTGTTTATTCACAGTGTGGCTCTTCTCATGTGAGAGAGGCTGATTCAAGCCCAGTAATTGAGTGTAGAAAACTCAAGTTAACTCTGCAGTGAAGACAAAGCCTCAGCTCTTTCGGCTGACAGGGATCTATTCTACCACAGTGGTTCTCAACTGGGGGGGTCTGTGGCCCTGTGGGTGACGGGTGTCACAAGCAGGCTTAAGAGGATCTGCCCAAATAAACCAGAGAGCATGGCTGGCCTTAGACTCGGAGGCTTCTCTATCAAGCCTTAAAACCCACAGATTGTGTTAATCACTCCTATTTATGGACCAGGCGATTCCACAGGCTACTGCCCACTACCTCCAACTGTAACACAAACTTTAACTGTGACATCAGCAACATTAACATGAGCTTTCTAGAAACGTGAAGATACATGATCTATTCTTTTTGTGTGGGGGAAGTATGAATTCAGAGTTAAGGTTTTGTGTTGCAGTTCAAGCTAAAGGCATTTTTTTGTGTGTACTGTATTTCTTTATAGGGTTGCCTCTCGGTCCAAGTGCTTAGCAGTATTTGGGGCCTCTCCAGGTTGTTTCCATTAAGAGGAGAAATTGATTATAAATGTCCCATATTTCTTGGTACAATCTTGTTTACTTAAGAAGAAGGTGCACACAGTTCTGTTTCCCTGAACACAGTAGAAATGCAAACTTGCTTATAGCCAGTCCTGCGCCCTAACAAAGGGCTTTTTCTTGGCTTCCTCCACAGCCACATTACCAAGGCTTCTCTGGGTTTCTGCTGGCTTCCTTATTCCTTTCGATAGTTATCTGCAACATAAATCCATTCCCCAGCCCCTGCATTTTTGCAATCAGTCCTAGGGTTCTCCTCAGCCTGCTTGTCTCACCTACTACTCAGGCCTTGCCATGCTGGTCCATGCCTTGGGTGGTGGGTTCTGTTGTTTTTGCTCCCACTAAACCATGGGGTATTTAATTGCTCCCATATTTAGCCTAACTGAAAGGGTGCGTTGTCCACACCTGAACTTCAAAGGTGGCTATCAATGGACGGGATATATTTGACCTCCTTGTAGGAGGTGGAAAGAAGAAGAAACTGCAGTCGTAGGTGGGGAGGGAGAAAGAGCACAGATCCTAGCTCAGCTGCAAAGGCCTCCTTTGCCTTTCACAAAGATCATCAGTGCTGGGATCCCCAGTGATTGAACTAAGGATCTCTTGTACCATGGGCCAATCATCAGGGAGAGAACTCCTGACTAAGGATGCATGACATTAATGGGGGGGGGGCATTTACAGAGGTTATAGCTGCCCCCACCATTCCTTCTCTCCCATGTTCCTCCCAGGTATTCCTGCTCCCCCAGTCCTTCCATAGCATAGGCCAGAAGGGCCTCTCCTTGCCCCCCCAGTAACCTGCCTTTGCAGCTGGGGAGGTGTCCCATCAGCACTGGCTCCTCAGAGCAGGACATCCCTTCCCGCAAGCCGCAGGAGAAGCTCTCGGAGAGCAGAACTGGCACCTGAGCTCTGGAAACCGCTTCAGGGACAAGTTTCCTCTCTCTCAATTTGACAAGGGGCAGGAAGAAGAGGCATAAATCCCTGGAGCTGTGTCGAGAGCTGGAGGAAAGGACTGTGT
This sequence comes from Lepidochelys kempii, assembly GCF_965140285.1. Taxonomy (NCBI): domain Eukaryota; kingdom Metazoa; phylum Chordata; order Testudines; family Cheloniidae; genus Lepidochelys; species Lepidochelys kempii. The sequence goes on from NC_136385.1 coordinate 6,005,180, forward strand.
GTCCATGGCTGAAGGTGGGAGGGGAATGGATGGAGATGTGGTTCTCTGCTCTCTCACACGGAACGTGTCAGCCAGCACAGCTGAGCCATCGTGGGGTTCTGTTAATTTTCTGCTGTTAGATGCCTGCCCTAAATTACTGCCTCCCATCTGAATGAAGGCAAAGCAAGAGGGGCACTGTGCCCTCACCCTTGTCTGGACTTAGGGGATGTCTTCACCACCAAGCGTGGCAACACTTTAATGTGGCTGTGTAGTCGCAGCACCAGCGCTGGGAAAGAGCTCTCCCAGTACTGTAAAAAAAACCACCCTGACCAGGGGAGTAGCTGCCAGTGCTGGGAGCATTTCCCCACCCCCGTGTCCCACCCAGCTACCAAGTGGCGGGAACTTTTACCAGCAGCGGAGGGTGGGGAACCCTGGTGGGCCAGCTTATATTCCATCTTAGTTCTGTTGAAGACTTGCCACTTTTAGGTCTGTAATCGAGTGACCAGAGAGATTGAAGTGTTCTCCAACCAGTTTTTGAATGTTATAATTCTTGACATCTGATTTGTGTCCATTTATTCTTTTACCTAGAGACTGTCCAGTTTGGCCAATGTACATGGCAGAGGGGCATTGCTGGCACATATCACATTGGTAGATGTGCAGATAAACGAGCCTCTGATAGTGTGGCTGATGTGATTAGGCCCTATGATGGTGTCCCCTGAATAGATATGTGGACACAGTTGGCAACGGGCTTTGTTGCAAGGATAGGTTCCTGGGTTAGTGGTTCTGTGGTGTGGTGTGTGGTTGCTGGTGAGTATTTGCCTCAGGTTGGGGGGCTGTCTGTAGGCAAGGACTGGCCTGTCTCCCAAGATTTGTGAGAGTGATAGGTCGTCCCTCAGGATAGGTTGTAGATCCTTGCTGATGCGTTGGAGAGGTTTTAGTTGGGGGCTGAAGATGATGGCTAGTGGCGTTCTGTTATTTTCCTCATTGGGCCTGTCCTGTAGTAGGTGAATTCTGGGTACTCTTCTGTCTCTGTCAATTTGTTTCTTCGCTTCAGCAGGTGGGTATTGTAGTTGTAAGAATGCTTGATAGAGATCTTGTAGGTGTTTGTCCCTGTCTGAGGGGTTGGAGCAAATGCAGTTGTATCGTAGAGCTTGGCTATAGACAATGGATCGTGTGGTATGGTCTGGGTGAAAGCTGGAGGCATGTAGGTAGGAGCGGTCAGTAGGTTTCCGGTATAGGGTGGTGTTTATGTGACCATCGCTTATTAGCACCGTAGTGTCCAGGAAGTGGATCTCTTGTGTGGACTGGTCCAGGCTGAGGTTGATGGTGGGATGGAAATTGTTGAAATCATGGTGGAATTCCTCAAGGGCTACTTTCCCATGGGTCCAGATGATGAAGATGTCATTAGTGTAGCGCAAGTAGAGTAGGGGCAATAGGGGACGAGAGCTGAGGAAGCATTGTTCTAAGTCAGCCATAAAAATGTTTGCATACTGAGGGGCCATGCGGGTACCCATAGCAGTGCCGCTGATCTGAAGGTATACATTGTCCCCAAATGTGAAATAGTTATGGGTGAGGACAAAGTCACAAAGTTCAGCCACCAGGTTGGCCGTGACATTATTGGGGATAATGTTCCTGACAGCTTGTAGTCCATCTTTGTGTGGAATGTTGGTGTAGAGGGCTTCTACATCCATAGTGGCCAGGATGGTGTTATCAGGAAGATCACCGATGGATTGTAGTTTCCTCAGGAAGTCAGTGGTGTCTCGAAGATAGCTGGGAGTGCTGGTAGCGTAGGGCCTGAGGAGGGAGTCTACATAGCCAGACAATCCTGCTGTCAGGGTGCCAATGACTCAGATGATGGGGCATCCAGGATTTCCAGGTTTATGGATCTTGGGTAGCAAATAGAATAGCCCTGGTCGGAGTTCCAGGGGTGTGTCTATGCGGATTTGTTCTTGTGCTTTTTCAGGGAGTTTCTTGAGCAAATGGTGTAGTTTCTTTTGGTAACTCTCAGTGGGATCAGAGGGTAATGGCTCGTAGAAAGTGGTGTTGGAGAGCTGCCGGGCAGCCTCTTGTTCATATGCTGACCTATTCATGATGACAACAGCACCTCCTTTGTCAGCCTTTTTGATTATGCTGTCAGAGTTGTTTCTGAGGCTGTGGATGGCATTGTGTTCTGCACAGCTGAGGTTATGGGGCAAGTGATGCTGCTTTTCAACAATTTCAGCCCATGCACGTCAGCGGAAGCACTCTATGTAGAAGTCCAGTCTCTTGTTTCGACCTTCAGGAGGAGTCCACCTAGAATCCTTCTTTTTGTAGTGTTGGTAGGAAGGTCTCTGTGGATTAGTATGTTGTTCAGAGGTGTGTTGGAAATATTCCTTGAGTCGGAGACGTTGAAAATAGGATTCTAGGTCACCGCAGAACTGTATGATGTTCGTGGGGGTGGAGGGGCAGAAGGAGAGGCCCCGAGATAGGACAGAGTCTTCTGCTGGGCTAAGAGTATAATTGGATAGATTAACAATATTGCTGGGTGGGTTAAGGGAACCATTGCTGTGGCCCCTTGTGGCATGTAGTAGTTTAGATAGTTTAGTGTCCTTTTTCTTTTGTAGAGAAGCAAAGTGTGTGTTGTAAATGGCTAGTCTAGTTTTTGTAAATTCCAGCCACGAGGAAGTTTGTGTGGAGGGTTGTTTTTTTATGAGAGTATTTAGTTCTGAGAGCTCATTCTTAATCTTTCCCTGTTTGCTGTAGAGGATGTTGATCAGGTGCTTCCGCAGTTTCTTTGAGAGCGTGTGGCACAAGCTGTCAGCATAGTCTGTGTGGTATGTAGATTGTAATGGATTTTTTACCTTCAGTCCTTTTGGTATGATGTCCATCTGTCTGCATTTGGAAAGGAAGATGATGCCTGTCTGTATCTGTACGAGTTTTTTCATGAATTTCCGATCTTCCAGTTTTGGACAGTTAAGATAGCGACCCTCATGTCTGTGATTGCGTGACCAGAGAGATGGAAGTGTTCTCCGACTGGTTTATGAATGTTATAATTCTTGACATCTGATTTGTGTCCATTTATTCTTTTACATAGAGACTGTCCGGTTTGGCCAATGTACATGGCAGAGGGGCATTGCTGGCACATGATGGCATATATCACATTGGTGGATGTGCAGGTGAACGAGCCTCTGATAGTGTGGCTGATGTGATTAGGCCCTTTGATGGTGTTCCCTGAATAGATATGTGGTAGATTGCGTGACCAGAGATCAGATATCACCATCGGCCCTTTACATGCTCCTCCTCCCACTGTCCTGTCCCTGCTTTGCCCCTTCACCCCCACAAGTCCTGCTGCTCCTCCATATCACCACCACCACCCCCGCACACACACACACAGCAGGACATATCCCACTCCCAGCGCTGTGCGGAGAACCAGCTCCTGTTTGGAGCACTGCACTTATTAACAGTCTGGCCGGCAGACTCCTTCCTTCCCCCACTGCCTCTGGCTGGGCCAGCACCCTGGGAAAGCCCAAGACCCTCTGGCCCGGGCCACTGGCCAGGAGGAGCCAAGCCCTGCGTGTGTCAAAGCCCTGGGCAATGCATGTATGGGGAAGCCGCTAAGCTCTGGACTGGGGTGGGAAACAATTTCCAGCCTGTTCCCAACCTGACCCTGCAGGCTTCACAGCAGCCCCCGGACAGGGGTTTAGTGCCCTCTTTGCCCTGCGGTCCAGCCCCCAAGGAGCGTGGGGCTGCTCTTTCCCCTAGGCACCCTCCCCTGCTGAGCTACCTCTCTGGCCGGGTTCTCTGAAGCCTCTGCAATCAGGTTACCTGGGCCCTGGTGCACAGTGCATTCTTAAGGCTTAACCCCTTCCTTCCCACGCTGTAGCCGGGGGGGACAGAAGGCATCTAGGTTATGTTGGTGGCCAGCAGAAGCATGGAGGTCTTAGCTGATTTATGATACTGTGTGGGCAGGAAGGGACAAGCTGCTTCCAGCCACGGTGGGGGGAACAAGATGAGATGAGCTCTGCAAAGACAAGGGCCAGGTCATCATTTTCTCTCTACTCCTCCCCTGCGGCTGGAAGCAGCTCCTATCCCTTCCCTCCTGCACAGTGCCAAAAGGCTGCTGGTGGCCACATGCCACATTTTGGTATAAGCCCTGGCAGAAATGGGGGGAGGCATGTGAGCCTGCGTGCCCCCATCCATGTGTTGCCTTGGTAAGATGTGGCACCAGGTACCAGGAGGGGCAGGTCTGACCCGGGGACCCAGCCAGGCGTGGAGGGCAAAGAGCACCAGGCAGGGAAAGGGTCGAGTCCGTCAGTCACACACACATACACCCGTGTGAGAGAGGTGTATGGGCGTGTGTGTGTGTCACCTCACCCTGCAGGTGTGGGAACGGGTGTGTGGGGGGGTGTCACACACCCCTAAATGTGAACCCTGAAGCCTTAAAGATAAGAAGGTAAATAAAAAGAATCCAACTAGGCAGTATTTCTTTTTAATGGAGGCTCAGTCAACTTGATGCTAATTTGAATGTTTGTACTGCATAGTTCTGATTGATTGCCAGTGAACTCACGAGTAATTTTACGAGGTGTTCATATCCAGCACAGGGAAATATGGTCACCCTAATTATAAAACACACCACCATGTTGGGCTCTCTGCCCTATTTTCTGGCAGTCTGCCCTGAGATTGGCACTCACAGTTGTGAGCCACTCCAGACAGCATGAAATTAGGAGAACCTGGTATAGGGGGAAGGGGGCACATAGCACCCCTAGCATGGAGGGAAGTTGGGAATGGGGGGCAGACAGAGCTGGCCTGAGAGTGAAGGGGGGCCCTGGTTTAGAGGGAGGGAGTAATGGGGGGCACACAGAGCTCCTGGTGGGGGGAAGATTAGGGAAGTCTGGTATGGAGGGAGTGAAGGAAAATGGGGGGGGTAGGGGAATGGGAGCACATTCAGAACCCCTGCTATTGGGGGAGGAATGGGGGGAGTGAGGAATGGGGTACACAAAGCCCCTGGTATGGGGGGAATGGGAGTCACACAGAGCTGCTGTCATTGGAGGGGAAAACGGGGGGGGGGTAGTATGGGAGGAGGAGGGACTTTGGGGGGCACAGAGAGCCCCTGAAATAGAGGGGCATGGGAGCATGGCATGCAGGAAGCTTGTGGGTGGGAATGGAGGGAATGGACGGATGTGAGGATCCTCTGGGGTGTGAAATAAGTTCACCCAACAGTAGCAACCTAGTGTGTGACCCCCTTCGACACATACACTAAACCCAGAACATAAAGTTTGCAACATCAGCCTTATCCACAGGCGTGTGTCGGGGTACTGATATGGCAGGATGTACGAGGCTGCACAGGGTGACTGTTGAAAAAAAATGAGAAAAGTGAATGAGGTGATGGGGCTGGCTGCCTAGACAGGGAAAGGTACTTGGACAGAGCAGTGCTGGGGAAGGTCAGGGGGAGCTAGGGTAGCTCTGGCCTGACCAACTCCCAGGCTGAGGGCCTGATACAGGGCCGTGAGGAGGAATTAGGGCTGCAGAGGGGCAGCCAGAGGAGGAAGAGGCAGCAGGTCCACCCCCCTTGCTGATGATGAGTGGCCAGTTCAGACTGCAGTTTGCCCCTGAGGGAAGGGGCTAGGTGAAGAACGGCAGTGGGTCACTGAGGCGAGTGGTGGGATTAGGGGTAGCCAGTTTCCTGGAGGGGCAGCACCCAGAGAGTGGGGCACCGCCAGAGGGCGGTACCCCAGGAAAGTGCACCATGGTCTGGGAGGGATGCAGGGCCTAATGTGGTGGAGCTTGGAAAAGGGCAGGTAATTATGGGCAAGACACCACCTGCAGAGGGTGCTCCTGAGTGGCGAGAGCTAATGCCCTAGGTTGGCCAGCCTCGTATCTACCTCACAGTCTGTGTGAGAATCTAAAGAGATCCCATCCCCCAACGAAGTGTCTGTATTATGCAGTGGACGCTTATAGTAAGTCAGACATTTCAAGAAGTATTTTGGGGAGAGCCGCTGGCTGGTGTCCCTCTGGGTTTACAGGAAATTGGCAGAAGAGAAGAAGTCACATCCCTAAAGAGCACACATCATCCCCCTCTCCTGTGACCCTTGGCACCATCACAGGCTCTATTTGTATCCAGTGGTGAACCAAGATGAAACTGAAAGGGTTTAAGCTCAGGTTCAGACTGTCCTTCATCAGAGAGTGTGACTGGCAGGGCAAGAGCAGCTGTTTCGGGACACTGATATCTTTCTGCTCTCCCCCTGCTCCCAGGGACGTGCTCCAAGCCAGGATGCTGGTATGGCAGGGCCAGGTCACTACTGAGCTGTGACTAAGTCTACAGAATTAACAGTTTTCAGAGTAACAGCCGTGTTAGTCTGTACTCGCAAAAAGAAAAGGAGGACTTGTGGCACCTTAGAGACTAACCAATTTATTTGAGCATGAGCTTTCGTGAGCTACAGCTCACTTCATCGGATGCATACCGTGGAAACTGCAGCAGACTTTATATATACACAGATAATATGAAACAATACCTCCTCCCACCCCACTGTCCTCCTGGTAATAGCTTATCTAAAGTGATCATCAGGTGGGCCATTTCCAGCACAAATCCAGGTTTTCTCACCCTCCACCCCCCCACACAAATTCACTCTCCTGCTGGTGATAGCCCATCCAAAGTGACAACTCTTTACACAATGTGCATGATAAACAAGTTGGGCTATTTCCTGCACAAATCCAGGTTTTCTCACATCCCCCCCACCCCCATACACACACACAAACTCACTCTCCTGCTGGTAATTAACAGTGATGATCAGATTGTGTCTGGCAAAACTGAACTGAGTTTATCAGAGTGGGTTCAGTCCAGACCTAGGCCAATCACATAACTCCCTTTCCCCTCAGGCACAGCCCTGGATCAGTTATTAGCAATCAGGTTAGAGTTCCACTCTTGGGGAGGTGACTCATTTATTAGCCTAGTCAGTCACTAGGGTTGCCAATTTTAGTTAGATGTATTCCTGGAGGTAAACTCCTCATGTTACATATCTTTAATTCAAGATTAATCTTTAATTCCTGGAGACTCCAGGGCAATCCTGGAGGGTTGGCAACCCCAGAGGGTTGGCAACCCTACAGTCAATCTGTAATTATATGCTACTGACACACCTAAGAGATGTGGGGAGTGTTTGTTCCCCACATTTCTAGTCACATGCCATCATGCCATGCAGTAGAGAGTCCTCCTTAACTTGGGGTCTTGAAACAAATGACCTGTTCTTTTATCACTGAGATTAATAACAAAGGGGAAGAAGTTTCAGTCATGTGTGTTGCAGTCGTACCTAGTGACCAACTGAGATCGGGGCCCCATTGTACTGGAAACTATACAAACAGAGGATGGCAGACAGTGCTAGTCTGAGGAACAATTCTAAATAGACCAGACAAAGACAGGGTAGGGGGAAGCGATATAACTCACAGACAGAACCATCAATGGGATGGCAGCAGACCCCATGTTAGTGCCAGTGGGATGTGTGTTTTTTGGCAGTGGTGGTGCTGGGTTTAAATAGGAAGGGAGAAACTAAACAGAAAGACAAGAGAAGGGAGGATGCAGTGAGGAGGAAGGGAGGAAGGTCTGAGGGGCAGCAGTTTTGTGATATTACAGTCATTTTCTTTTTATCTCCATTATTATTTGGATCAGGTTCCGCACAGCCTGAGTGCCTCCCTCCCACATTCCCGGCTGCAGTGTACAGCCCAGTGAGCCTTAGCCCTGCTCTGGGGAGTGGGGTACACGAGTAGGACTTAGATTTGCTCTCTCGCTAACACCTATGCTATATATTTTTATTGGAGGTCGTTGGGCTTCTTCACAAGCAATATTATCACAAGCAGTAAGGTATAAACCCTTATAACTGTTACAAAATCTTCCTCTCCAGTCACCCACAAGGGAGAAAGCTTGGGAGCAAGTGCTGTGTTGGAGTTAAAATTTTGATCCCACCAGATCTTTTATACAAATATCCATCGTCAGAGAGTTACATATTAAATATAGACATTGCAGCTGTCACTTCTCTGTCTGCTGGGCTATGGGAGCCAAGAAACCCTTGGCAAACTTCCAGCCATGTTAGACAGAAGAGAGCAGGACCAGCCGGTCAGATATAAACATTTATAAACAGCCTCAGAGTAACTGAGGATTAAGGTTCGTGTTGATGTGATTAGATCAGCCACTGACCTCGCTACTGTTGATCATGACATGCTGTGAACTCACCTGTGTATGTTATTAGTAGGTTTTCACACACTGTGGACCAAAGCAGGGGTGGTCAGGGCTGCTCGTGGGTGGCTCCATCCCTACCTTTGCTGAGAGAAAAGGAGTACTTGTGGCACCTTAGAGACTAACCAATTTATTTGAGCATAAGCTTTTGTGAGCTACAGCTCACTTCATCGGATGTGTACAGTGGAAAATACAGTGAGGATGTTTTTATACACACAGACCATGAGAAAATGGGTGTTTATCACTTCAAAAGGTTTTCTCTCCCCCCACCCCACTCTCCTGCTGGTAATAGCTTATCTAAAGTGATCACTCTCCTTACAATGTGTATGATAATCAAGGTGGGGCATTTCCAGCACAAATCCAGGGTTTAACAAGAACATCTGAGGAACGGGGGGCGGGGGGGGGGAGGAGGAAGGAATAAACAAGGGGAAATAGGTTACTTTTTATGATGACTCAACCACTCCCAGTCTCTATTCAAGCCTAAGTTAATTGTATCCAATTTGCAAATTAATTCCAATTCAGCAGTCTCTCCTTGGAGTCTGTTTCTGAAGTTTTTCTGTTGTAATATCGCAACTTTCATGTCTGTAATCGCGCGACCAGAGAGATTGAAGTGTTCTCCGACTGGTTTATGAATGTTATAATTCTTGACATCTGATTTGTGTCCATTTATTCTTTTACGTAGAGACTGTCCAGTTTGACCAATGTACAGGACAAAGGGCCATTGCTGGCACATGATGGCATATATCACATTGGTGGATGTGCAGGTGAACGAGCCTCTGATAGTGTGGCTGATGTTATTAGGCCCTGTGATGGTGTCCCCTGAATAGATAGGTGGACACAGTTGGCAACGGGCTTTGTTGCAAGGATAGGTTCCCGGGTTAGTGGTTCTGTGGTGTGGTATGTGGTTGCTGGTGAGCATTCGCTTCAGGTTGGGAGGCTGTCTGTAGGCAAGGACTGGCCTGTGTCCCAAGATTTGTGAGAGTGATGGGTCGTCCCTCAGGATAGGTTGTAGATCCTTGATGATGCATTGGAGAGGTTTTAGTAGGGGCTGAAGGTGATGGCTAGTTCAGCAGGTGGGTATTGTAGTTGTAAGAATGCTTGATAGTGAAGAAACAGATTGACAAGCCAGAAGAGTACCCAGAAGTCACCTACTACAGGACAGGCCTAACAAAGAAAATAACAGAACGCCACTAGCCATCACCTTCAGCCCCCAACTAAAACCTCTCCAACGCATTATCAAGGATCTACAACCTATCCTGAAGGAGCTCACAAAAGCTTATGCTCAAATTAATTGGTTAGTCTCTAAGGTGCCACAAGTACTCCTTTTCTTTTTGCAAATATAGACTAACACGGCTGCTACTCTGAAACATGCCTTAGAGTGATTTAGCTTAACAAAGAGAAGGTGAAGGGGTGACTTGATTACAGTCTATAAGTATCTAAATGGGGAACAAATATTTTCTCTAGCAGAGATGGTATAACTCGCTCCAATGGATGGAAGTTGAAGCTACACAAATTCAGACTGGGAATAAGTTGTACATTTTTGACAGTGAGGGTAATTAGCCACTGGAACAATTTACCAAGGGTCATGGTGGATTCTCTATCACTGATCATTTTTAATTCAAGTTTGGCCATTAAAAAAAATCTGCTCTATGAATTATGGGGCAGTTCTCTGGCCTGTGTTATACAGAAGGTCAGACTAGACTAGACAATCACAATTGTCCCTTCTGGCCTTGGAATCAATGAATAAGCCCATCAGGAACTGATTAAATACTTAGGTTCCTGGGCAGGGTAAAGGGATGTACAGTAGGGAGAGGGCTGATGGGAGTTGTTGTGCCCTCATTAGCAAAGCCATCATACTTGTAAAGTATCCTTTTCCCATGTCTATCTTTCACAGTTCTGTTAAAGTTCTCCACATCTCCTTGCTGATGAAGAATGTAAGCCATACTTACAGGATGGGGAACTCTATCCTGGGAAGGGTACCAATATCCCACCTTCATTAAATAAGTCATTATTGACTAGAGCCTAAGCTACTTACACAGTTTTACTTAGGGTACGTCTACACTTCAAGCTGGGGGTCTGATTCCCAGCTCAGGTAGAGATACACACACTAGCTCTGATCCAGGTTGGGCACTAAAAATAACATTGCTGCAGCAGTGTGAGTGGCAGGAGGGACTAGCTGCCAGAGGATGTGGCTAGCATCATGGATGGGTGTTTACACCTAGCCACTTGTGCCCCTACGACTACACTCTGGTTTTAGTGCACTAGAATGGGTTAGTGTCCTCGAGCTTGGAATCCTGAAAATGTAGCCAAGCCCCCACTAAAACTTACTGAGGCAATTGCCATTTGAAATCCTGAGTAAGGAGTTCAGGGTTTGAGCCATGTGTCTTTATTCTGTGCTCTGTCAGCATCTAGAGATCCCAACAAAGTGCCTGCTCTGCTTGATATACAGCAAGGTCTCAGGCTGTCAGAAATGTAAATCAATTTAAATTTAGTAAATGAGTCAGGAACAGGATATGGAGAGGAAGGTATTTTGGGCAGAGTGGACAAACAGCTTTTCCCAGGGTTTATGGGAAATCACTGCAAGAGAATCATAGAATATCAGAGTTGAAAGGAACCTCTGGAGGTCATCTAGTCCAACCCCCTGCCCAGAGCAGGACCAATCCCCAATTAAATCATCCCAGCCAGGGCTTTGTCAAGCCTGACCTTAAAAACTTCTAAGGAAGGAGATTCCACCACCTCCAAAGGGAACGCATTCCAGTGTTTCACCACCCTCCGAGTGAAAAAAGTTTTTCCTAATATCCAACCTAAACCTCCCCCACTGCAACTTGAGACCATTACTGCTTGTCCTGTCATCTGCTATCACTGAGAATAGTCTAGATCCATCCTCCTTGGATCCACCTTTCAGGTAGTTGAAAGCAGCTATCAAATCCCCCCTCATTCTTCTCTTCTGTAGACTAAACAATCCCAGATCCCTCAGCCTCTCCTCATAACTCATGTGTTCCAGACCCCTAATCATTTTTGTTGCCCTTCGCTGGACTCTCCAATTTTTCCACATCCTTCTTGTAGTGTGGGGCCCAAAACTGGACACAGTACTCCAGATGAGGCCTCACCAATGTCGAACAGAGGGGAACGATCACGTCCCTCGATCTGCTCGCTATGCCCCTACTTATACATCCCAAAATGCCATTGGCCTTCTTGGCAACAAGGGCACAATGTTGACTCATATCCAGCTTCTCGTACACTGAAACCCCTTGGCCCTTTTCCGTAGAACTGCTGCCTAGCCATTCGGTCCCTAGTCTGCAGTGGTGCATTGGATTCAGTCAGAAGGATGGGGGTCGATGCCAGCAGGAGGGGACGGCTCTTTCACTGGATGAGAATGTGGGAGGCTTGCAACCCATGAAACGAAAAGCTAAAAATAATGAAGTGTTTTATTAAAGGGGCCCCCGCTGTTACCCCAGCATTATGACTGAGACTGGGGTATGAATGAAGCCCAGTTTGTCCTCCCTTACAGGGGGGATCCCAAGCGTGTGACAAATGCTCCAGACCTCTCCCCTGGAGCCCCACAGAGGGGGAGCTGCAGTGACTGGGGCCTCTTGTACCCAGCTCTTGCCCCACCCTGCGCAGCACCAGAGCCTCCCGCTTCCCCTCCCGGATCTGGGGCTGGGCCCAGACCCCTCCCTGACCCTGCAGCCCGGGCTCCCAGCACAGCCACAGCCCTGCCCAGGGGTCTGCAAGCCCTGAGGAGCCCTTTATAGCCCCCCCGGCACCCAGGCCAGCCCCTGATTGGCTGCTCCATTATCCTCTGTGCAAATTAGCTCCCACCCCCGAGGCTAATGAGGGCCCAGGTGGCTGTAAGGGGGGAGGGGAGCTTGGCATGTCCTGGGGTGACAGTTAAACCGACACAGCAGAGTCACCCTGTGGAGCTGGGGGTCACTAGGGAAGGGAGGGGGCAGTTCAGGGGGGCTGAGGTGCAGGAGGGGCTGCAGGGGTCAGGAGATGGGTTCAGGGGAGCAGAGGGGGTTGGGGGTTCATACAGGGCTCATTAGAGGGACTGAGGAGGGGGCCAGGATGGGGGAGGGGCAGAGTCCAGGCATGGGGTAGATTTGGGGGGCAGAGTTGAGGGGATTGTTGAGGAGGGGGAAGTTCGGGGGCAGTTTACGGGGGTCAGTGTTGGGGAGGGGGAGAAGTTCAGGCTGATCCCCTCCCTCCCCAAGGCAGGGCTGTGGGGCACAAACTGGCTTTATTTTCAGGCAAGGACTTTCTCCTCCTCCCAGCCCCATGCGGTTTGGGGCTGGGGGCACAGAGGTTGGAGCAGGGGAGGGGTGTTATCAAGCCAAAGGGCGGGGGGTTGTTTGCTTCAGGACAGGGAGCAGAATGGGGCGGGTGCCGTCCAAAGGGCAAGCGAAGGAGATGGAAGCAGGAGGCGGCAGGTGGCAGTTCAGGGGGCATGAGGGGGAAAAGGCTTTTTGGGGGTCACTGAAGGGCAGGAGGTGCAGGGCGAGGGAGGTTGTCAGGAGGCGGATTCAGGGGAGCAGAGAGGATTTGGGGGGGTTAGTAGAAGACCCATGGGGAGATTTGTGGGGGGAGGGTGTGGGAAAGGTCAGATTACAGGAACTACTGCTGCTTCCCCCTGCCCCCCCCCCCAATTAGCCCAGCTGGGCCCCTCTGCCCTGGGGTGGGGAACTCCCAGGGGCTGCTAGGGTGCCCAAATAGCAAGTTTGAAAAATCGGGACAGAGTGTGTGTGGGGTAATAGGCACCTATACAAGAAAAAAGCCCAGAATATTGGGACATCTGGTCACCCAAGCCCCTGCAGCGTCCCTGCCCCAGGAGACCTGTTGCCCCATTGCCCCCAGGCCGAGCTGTGGGGAGGGAGACCTGAGCCACCCAAAGGAGGGAGGCCGGAGAGCCTCAGTGCAGCAGCAGGAGGGGAAAAGGGCCCAGTGCTGGGAGCAGCGGAGAGACAGAGCCCATATGTGAGGTGTAAGAATTGGATGGGGAGAGGTGGGAATTAATGATCACCTCGAGAGTGGGAGGCCCTGAGTGGCAACACTAGGATTGGTCATGTTCTGTGTGTTTATTATTGACTTGGAATAATGGTCTAAAAACTTGAGATAGGAAAACTTGCCCGGGCCACCGAATTCTTTTGTTTGGGTGGATTGTGAGGAATTTCAAAAAGAGCTTGATAATGTCAGGCAACATTCAATGTGTCTGTGCAAGGTGCTGCCTTTCAAGAAGGCTGACTTAAGAAAATTCAGGGAGTTGGTAGGTAAGATCCCTGGGTAGCAAGTCTAAAGGGAAAAACAGTTCAAGAGTTGGCAGTTTTTCAGAGACATTATTACTTGCCTGTAGCAAGGCGAAGGCTCACCGGCATAGCGCCTCCTGCTGGTCATCTTGGAAGTTAGCTCTTCAGCACTGGGAGCCCCCTCTGCAGGCTGGTGTCTTGCCTGCCTTAGGGCCCCCATATCCCTCCTGGACCTCAGTGCCCCTTTACCTTGGTGTGCTGCCCCCTAGCTGTACCCCCACACTCTGGGTCTCCCCTCCCAGGGGAACCCCCAACCCTCTAAACCCACCTTGCCTCAGTGGCTACTGCCAGTCATCATCTAGCCCCTGCTCACTGGAGCAGACTGCAGTCTGTAATAGCCACTCATAATTGGCAAGGGGGTAGGATCTGCTGCCTTTGCCTATCCCCAGGCTGCCCCTCTGCCTCCCCAGTACCTTTCTTAGGCCTTCAACAAGGCCTTAGCCTGGGGATTTACCAGGCTGCTGCTCCCCAGCTCCCTTTGCCCTTTCCCAGCACTGCTCCACTTCAGGTACATTGCTCCCAGGCAGCTAGCCCTTCTCCCTCCAGGGCTAGAGTGATACTCCTCTCACTTCTGGCCCCAAGCCCTCTTATAAGGGCCAGCTGGACCCTGATTGAGCTGGCCACAGCTGTGGCTGCTTCCCGAATCAGCCTAGCCCAGCCACAGCCCTCTCTAGGGATGCTTTTAACCCCTGTTTTACTGGAGTGGGGCAGTTGCCCCACAACAAGGCCTAAAAGCAAACTATTCCACTGCACAGGAAAGATAGGAAGTATAGCCAGAGACCATGCTGGCTTAACCAGGAGATCCTCAATGATCTAAAAATCAAAAAATTGTTGTACGCAAAGTGGAAACTAGGTCAAATTACGGCAAAGGATGAACATAAATAACACAAGAATGTAGGGACAAAACGAGAAAGGCCAAGGAAAAAAACAGATAATAGCTAGAGACATAAAGGGTGACAAGAAAACATTCTACAAATACGTTAGAAGCAAGAGGAAGATCAAGGACAGGGTAGGCCCATTACTCAATGAAGAGGGAAAAAAACAATAACAGAAAATGTGGAAATGGCAGAGGTGCTTAATGACTTCTTTGTTTCAGTGTTCAAGAAGAGGGTTAGTGGTAATTGGACATCTAGCATACTGAATGCCAGTGAAAATGAGGTGGGATCTGAGGATAAAATAGGAAAAGAACAAGTAAAAAATTATTTAGACCAATTAGATGTCTTCAGGTCACCAGGGCCTGATGAAATGCATCCTAGAATACTCAAGAAGCTGACTGAGGAGATATCTGAGCCATTAGTGATTATCTTTGAAAAGTCATGGAAAATGGGAGAGATTCCAGAAGACTGGAAATGGGCATCTATAAAAAGGAAAATAAGGACAACCTGGGGAAATACAGACCAGTCAGCTTAACTTCTGTACCTGGAAAGATAATGGAGCAAATAATTAAGCTCTAAATTTGCAAACATCTGGAAGATAATCAGGTGATAAGTAATAGTCAGCATGGATTTGTCAAGAACAAATCGTGTCAAACCAACCTGATAGCTTTCTTTGACAGGGTAACGAGCCTTGTGGATGGGGAGAAGCAGTAGATGTGGTATATGTTGATGGTAGTAAGGCTTTTGATGCAGTCTCACATGACCTTCTCATAAACAAACTAGGGAAAGACAACTTAGATGGAGCTACTATAAGATGCGTGCAAAACTGGTGGAAAACCATTCCCAGAGAGTAGCTATCAATGGCTAACTTCCTGTCAGGGTGGTTAAGCACTGAAATAAATTGCCTGAGGGGTTCTGGAATCTCCATCAGTGGAGATTTTTAAGAGAAGGTTAGACAAACACCTGTCCAGGATGATCTAGATAATGCTTAGTCATGCCATGAGTGCAGGGGACTGGATTAGATCAGTGGTTCTCAGCTGGGGGTCAGTGAGCCCTTTCAAGGGGGCCGCGGAGCCCCACGGCTGAAACCTGGAGCCCCAGTGCTGAAGCCTACCCCCCCTTCCCCCTAAGCCAGGAGCGGTGCGGGTCTGAAGCCAGTGGGCCCCCTGCTGTAGTTAGGAGCGGTGCGGGGCTGAAGCCCGTGGTGCCCTCCCCATCCCCCCCAAGCCGGGAGTGGCGCAGCCAGAAGCTAGGTGGGGCTGAAGCCGGCAGGGTCCCCACACCCCCTCCAAGCCAGGAGCAACGTGGTGCTCGAGCCGGAAAGCCTACCCTCCCCCACAAGCCAGGAGCAGCAGGGAGGCTGAAGCCGGGAGTCCCAGTGCCTTGCCCCTGAAGCTGGGCATTGCACTGGAAGCCCCCCTGCCTGCATACAGCCCATAGCTACCCCCTGCCTGCACCCTGAGCTACCCCCTGCCCATACACAGCCCTTAGCTATCCCCTCCCTGCACCCTGAGCTACTCCCCTCATTTCACACAGCCCCTAACTAACCCCCTGCCCGCACCCTGAGCGGTTTTCAAACCTTTTGAACTGAGTCCCCCCTTTGAGATATATTTTTGGTTGCATCGCCCCAGAGCACAGACAAGCTGGGTGCCCTCCTGAGTGAGTCAGGGGGTGGAGATGGCACATCCTCCCTGGACCCTGCTCTGTGGAGATGGGATGAACCATGCCAGGCATTCCTCCCCCCGCCCCCCCAAAAAAATTAGAAGTAAAACTATGCCTATGCCCAAGTGTGTCCCCTTGGCCTGGAGCCCACGCTTCCCCCCTGCCGGGCCCTATTGTTTTTATAGGATGTTGAATGGGGCCTCAGCAAGAAAAAGGTTGAGAACCCCTGGATTTGATGATCTCTCAAGGTCCCTTCCAGTCCTATGATTCTATGTGGAAAGGAACAACTGAAACCGGGTGACATGGGCAAATCCACTGAGCAGCTGGGCTGACAGATAGAGTACGGCAACTGCGTGGCATGTGGCAATGAAGAGAAGAGATTCCCCCGTGGGACAGTACACGGAGCCACTGCCCAATCCAGCTACACTCACAGCCCCACTGTCGAGAAGAGACACAGAGAGGGAGTGTCATGGTTTGGGGTCACTGCAGAGAGTTTGGGCCATCAGTGTTGTTACTGGGGATTTCTAACCCTACATATTTCAGTCTGTTTGTGTGTGTGTGTGTGTGTATAGTTATCTAATTTCCCTTGTAACTGTGGAAACTCCAGTCTTTGGGTTGGGGTTTAACTGCTTCACCTGAGGGTTGCTCTGTTGACTCCAGAGCTGGCCCTGCCTATCCCACCACAGCGGTTACTAACTTGTGCCCCATTGGGTCTCCACCCCATCCCCCCCAGTGAGAGCTCAGGGCTCCGTGAAATTTTCTCACTGTTTAAGTGAGAAAACAAAGCCCGTTTTTCATGAGGTCAGTCATTCTTATCAGCATCAGGCCTCTCAGAAGGGCTAATTTAAATGTTAAGGGTTCCTGCATCACTTGGGATCTTGGGTTTGTTCTTTGGAAGTATCACATCTCCTGAAATGTTTGCTGACCTCACCCACTATCCTTCCTCTCAGGGCTAAATAAAACAAAAAGTTCCAAGGCAACATTTCAAAATAAATAAGCCAGCACAAAAAAGTCCGTTCCCAAGTTTATTTTGTTTAACTGTAAATGGTTTTCTGTTGCTTCTTATGCGTGATTACATTAAAACAAGAATACTAATTTCTTAATGCACAATAGGGAGAGTAAATGACAGTCATGCTCTAAATATAGCAGTTTAATTGTCTTCAACGGATTCTAATTGTCTTCAACTAAGCTATTGCTGGAAATGGCCAGGTCCTGCTGCAGCTCTTTGCAAAAGCTGTCTAAAAAGGCAGAAACTGTGTTATTGTTTTTATTTATGGAGTTTTTCAGAATTCCCTTGATTTTATTTATTATTCTGGATAGAATCCCTTTCTCCAAATCTCTCAAACTTGCCTTCCCTCCATAGTGGTCTATCAGACATCTCTGTATCCAGGATTTGACAAACTCTTCATAGTTACTTATCTATTTCACATAGTTGTCAAAGTTCATCTCTTCCAGCAGCTTCTTTAGCAAAAAGAACTGAAAGAAGCTTTGGCTGGCGTATTCAAGGGCCTGTTCACTGCTGAGAAAATTGTCAACTATTTCTAGTCCGAGCCTTTTGTTGACATAACCCACCAGGGCAGGTTTGAGACACTGATCGCAGAAATTCCTCGCCCTTGTTTGGCTTTCCTTCTTTTCCAAATAGAGATCAGTAAATATGGAGAAATAATGAGGTTTCAGCTTCTCCAGACGTTGCTGAGGATCGTTTTCTTTGATAAAATCTTCATGCATCTTCTGAAATGCCAAGCTGCTTCCCCCAAAACGTGACGCTTCAGGTCAACTTCAAACAAAGGAGAAGTGTGAAGTTGCTCAATCTCCTCCTCTTTTAACCTCTCATTAACCATATGCAGCAGTTCTCCACAATAGGTTTCATCATAGTCTGTTTTGGATTTAACTTTTTCTTCAATGTATTTCTTGCATTCAGTCATTAAAGATACTGTAAAACTGAAGAGTTTGCTCTAACATTCCTGTGAGAAGTATTCTGCAACTGCTCTGGTCCATTTTAAGTTTAAGTACTCCTTCTTCATTGTGAAAGACTTCATTCTATAATCCAGCAGGCTTTTTGCATGTTGTAGTATCTGTCTGACAGCACCCCCTCTGTGCTTCAGATCCTTTCTCAGCTGGAGATCCATATCTTGAACAACTTGACGTTTCTGTAAAGTACAGAGCGTTAACTCTGACAAGGTTTCTCGCCACATCGTTTCAAATTCTTTTTTCAGTTTCTCATGGTCTAATTTATCTTCTCTGTTTCGGTATTCAGCCAAGAGTCTGTCAACTTCCCCTTCAATTTTCTGCTTGTACTCAGACTGGATATTGTCTATCTTGTGCTGTCCTCTTCGTATTCGAATTGCTTCCTTACAGTTACTGGTTGAAGAATTTTCAAGTTCTCTTTTGAGGCTATTTGCGCTCCTTTTGAAATCTTCTCTGTACTTTTCTATCAGGTTCAAATTTGGAGCTTCACTTTTAAAATACTGTTCTCAGTTATTCAAGAGCTTCTGTTCTCCCTGCTCTAGCTTCCCTTGTGCTTCCATTTTTAAGCTGTGAAAGAGATCACCCTCTAGTGTCTCTGGCAGCTGATTCTGGATAAAAGTTTCTTTTTCAGATATCCAGAGATACATCTCCTTGCGGAAACCCCATTCCCATTCAGAATACTTCATAGACAGCTGGTGATAGGCTTCAGCTACAAGGCTATTTCTAAAGCTAAAGATGAAGTTCTCATGTTTCACTGACTTCCACAGGCTCTTCAACCATACAATAAAATCAGGAATATCCTTTCCAGCTCTTTTCCGTGAACGGTTCTCTATGAATTCAAACAGGTATTTCTTTAGCTCACACACACTCTCACTGTATCCAGTGTTTACGGGAGCCATGGGAGGGACTCCATGCCGCAAGCCAGGCATGTACCAATTGTGTTTTTCTGGGTCATACTCCATAATATCAGAAAATGCCATTTCCCTGCTTTGCTTTTCCATCCTTGCTGCAGCTTTGGTCATTTCATTCAGCTGCTCCAGGAGGTGTTTCCTGTCCCTCATGTTTTGATCATGAGCAGACACATCACTGACATTCTGGTGCACAAACTGGCAGTTTGGCTGTTGTCCTATTTCCTTCATTCTGAGAAATGCATGGACCACAATTTGCAGAACATCCTTCATTTCTGTGGCATTCTCCATGGTCATGTTAACGATGGTGATGTCACTCAGTCCAATCACCAGGGTGGCCAGCTCATTGTCATGTTGATAACTGTCTTCCAGTGCTGTTAGTTCAGGGGCCTTCAGACCTTCAGTGTCTATCACCAGGATGAAATCACAGCCAAGCAGCTCCTGAACAGCTTCTGTAACTTTAATGAGTGTCATGAACGCTCCTCGCGTACATCGATCGCTACATTGATCAACTGCAGGCAGAACATGGTGTTGAGAAGAGTGGATTTCCCAGTACTCTGCACTCCCAGCACTGTTATAACCACCATTCTGGATCTACCCCCTAGTCTGATATGGAGATGAGTTAGAACATCTACTACCCAGCTCATGGGGATGTTGGAGGCATCTCCATCGATCAGCTCCACAGGAAACCCTTCCAGCATCAGGTCAGCTGCTGTGCATGGGAGATGGGAGAATGGTCTTTGGCTTTCTTCCATTTCCCCTTCTTTAACCATTGAGCATTCAGCGTCATAGAACTGTCCCAACTCACGCATGAAATGCTCCACCCCCAAGGAACTATCAGATATTAATTTATCTAATTCCTCCAGCTGTTTTCGGTCCACTCCTGGAGTTTCACATTTCTCTTTATAGTCTGCCCACATTTCAGAAAGATTCCCCCTAGCAATATTATCCAGGCTAAATTTCATCCATTTCAGAAAGTAATGTTTCTCCACTGGATTCAACTGTACTATTCCATTGATAAACTTAGTCAAACCATTAGTACGGTCACACTGATTGTGCTGTCTACGTATCTCTAACCATTTCTGTTTCAGCGCAGATTTATAGTCTTCAATGGCCACGTCCCCTTGCCTTTTCATTTGGCACATCTCTTTTTCCAATTGAGCCAAGTTTTTCCATGGGTCTCCTTGCAGGCTCAGCATTCCCCTTTTGTATTTCGCCCCATCTCTTATTTCTGCAGTGATTTCTTCAGTATATTTCCTCGCACACTGACATGCCTGACACTCCTCATCCACCTGGATTCCTAGGTCACGTGCCGTCACAGCCATGGCTTCCAAACTCACTGTCTTCGGAGATGAATTCACTATGGTTCCTATGGTGGACTTCACCTTTTTCCACAAATCCTGCATTATTCATGGTACTATCTTTCACCAGTACTAGTGATTTGCTCAGTTTCAACACTGAGGACAGCTTATTAAGAAATCCCAGAGTTTCTTTGGGTTTCTTATTCTTGCAGTTGAGGATGAAGTAATATTTAGAGCTGGATTTTTTCAGAGATGATAACAGCTCGTATTCTCTCTCACCGATGCTCTCGGTAACTATGAACACTGCGGAGGAGACCGCTGTTAAAAAGCTAAACTGTAGCCAGTGGGACTCAATGTCTCCGTGCAGATTTGTAACTGCAATGGGTTCTGGGAAAAGATCAGAAATTTCCGTCCCCCCAGGGAAATACCAGGAAATCTCAACCAGCCCATCTGCGATTTTCTGAAGGAAGTTCCCAGACTCCATGTCCCAATGGATAAAGAAATCGTGGTGCTGCTGGGAGGGGCTGAGAACCTCATTGAGGAGTTGGGACTTGGAGAAGCTGCAGCTCCCCATCCACAGAAAAGAAATCATTGGCATTTCTGTGAGCACCAGGCTCTCCTCTCTGAACCCTCTGCTCTGTGCCAGGGAGTGCGGCCTCCACTTCCTCACAATGTCCCTGATGACCCACAGTAGTAGGGTGCCCTTGGGGGTGTTGAGGGTGGGTAGCAGCAGAGGGAGGGCAAACTGGCACATGGACATTTTGGACAGGATCTCCTGCTGTAGGAAACTGAGCAAAGCAGAACAGCACAAAGAACATCAAGAGATTGCAGAGAAACTTTCATCTCAGTGTCACTAAAACAGAAAGTGCCATCAGTATGCAGTTTCTCCTCATAATCATCCATTTCTTCTTCAGGAGCCTTGTGCCCAATGCTTGTATTTCTGGCCGTCCCATTCAGAGCCATGACCTTCCTCAGGAAATGCCAAGGTAAATCACCTAATGCCTCTGGAATCCTGTTCTTGATGCTTTCTGGGCAGATCTCCAAAACATCCCTCAGCCTGATCTTGATGCTTCTGTGCTTCTCCAGGTTTAATCTGGACAGAACATCTTGAAATACTTTACTTCTTTCTGCAGAAGGAAGTTAAAACAAACCAAAATTTCAGAGTAGAAAATGGTGACTTTATATACAGTTTACTCATTCCATAGACAGCCTGATGTTTGTAATTTAAAGAAAAGCAGTACCCAGTAAGTAACAGATGACTTATACATCCTGGGTTCAATTCTTCTCTTACTTATATTGATATAACAAAAATGAAGCCAATGGGATTACTTCCATGCAAATAAAACATAGTTCTGGCCCACTTTGAACTCCACTAGGTTGGTTTGCATTGTTTGATCCCAATCCTTATCCTCAGCGCAGTGCAGAGTCCACTTGAAAATGGCTTAAGTGGCCAACTGAGAATTTCCTAGAAAATCTTCCAGTATAACCAGCTCTATGACATCCCAGCTCACAGCTACTGGAGGAGGGGGCATAGACTCAGGACCCTGTCTCTGTGGTGATCCCAGAAGCTGGAATGATCCCTTGGCTGCTCTAAGCCGCTGCTCAGGATCAGACTGGTGCCTGGCAGTCTGAGGATCAGGTGTCTGTGATGGTAGCCTACACCCGTCACCCTGAGCTGTGCTGGGCATCAATGGCTCATCCGGAGGATCTGACCCTTTATTTCCCTTTCAGCAGTCAGTGCAGATTACACCTTCTGGGAAGACTTATTTTTGATTTTCTTCATATCTTCCTCCATCTCTTTGCTGGGACATGTCTTTTACAGGTGTAGCTAACAGCACTGTGGCTTTGCTTACTTCCCAGCGACCAAATCAGTCCCTTCACTCACGCTACTTTCTCTGTCCTTTTGGGGAGCTGTGAGTACTGTCATTACTTACAAAGCAAATTTACCCACATTGCAACATGGGGAGCTAATGCGAAGACACCTCCAGGCCAGTCCTGGTACGGTAATGTCTCCAGTGCAGTGTTAGGGTATTTGGACCTGATAAACAATTAACCCATTTATTATGTGTTATAGAGACATTATTAAGGTCACAAGAGCAAACTATTCCACTGCACAGGAAAGATAGGAAGAGTGGCAAGAGACCACCCTGGCTTAACCAGGAGATCTTCCATGATCTAAAAATAAAAAAAAGAGTCCTACAAAAAGTTGAAACTAGGTCAGATTACAAAGGATGAATACAAACAAACAACGCAAGAATGAAGGGGCAAAATTAGAAAGGCCAAGGCACAAAAGGAAATCAAACAAGCTAGGGACATAAAGGGTAACAAGAAAACATTCTACAAATACATTAGAAGCAAGAGGAAGACCAAGGACAGAGTAGGCCCATTACTCAAAGAAGACAAAAAAGCAATAACAGAAAATGTGGAAATGGCAGACGTGCTTAATGACTTCTTTGTTTCGGTTTTCACCAAGAAGGTTGGTGGCGATTGGACGCCTAACATAGTGAACACCAGTGAAAATGGGGTAGGTTCAAAACAGGAAAGAGTAAGTTGAAAATTACTTAGACAAGTGAGATGTCTTCAAGTCACTTGAGCCCAATGAAGTGCATCCTAGAATACACAAGGAGCTGACTGAGGAGATATCTGAGCCATTAGCTATTATCTTTGAAAAGTCATGGAAGACGGGTGATATTCCAGAAGACTGGAAAAGGGCACATATGGTGCCTAACTATAAAAAGGGAAATAAGGACAACCCAGGGAATTACAGACCAGTCAGCTTAACTTCTGGACCCGGAAAGATAATGGAGCAAATAATGAAGGAATCAATTTGCAAACATCTAGAAGATAATAAGGCAATATGTAATAGTCAGCATGGATTTGTCAAGAACAAATCATATCAAACCGACCCGATAGTTTTCTTTGACAGGGTGACGGCCGTGTGGATGGGGGGAAGCAGTAGATGTGGTATATCGAGACTTTAGTAAGGCATCTGATATAGTCTCAAATGACCTTCTCATTAAAAAACTAGGAAAATACAACCAAGATGGAGCTATTATAAGGTAGGTGCATAACTGGTTGGATAACCATTCCCAGAGTAGTTCTCAATGGCTCACAGTCATGCTGGAAGGGCACAACGAGTGGGCTTCTGCAAGGATCAGTTCTGGGTCTAGTTCTGTTCAATATAGTCATCAATGATTTAGATAATGGCATAGAGAGTACATTTATACAATTTGCAGACGATACCAAGGTGGGAGGAGTTGCAAGTGCTTTGGAGGATAGGATTATAATTGAAAAAGAGCTGGACAAACTGGAGAAATGGTCTGAGGTAACTAGGACAAAATTCAATAAGAACAAATGCAAAATATTCCACTTAGGAAGGAACAATCAGTTGGACATGTACAAAATGGAAAATGACTGCCTGGGAAGGATTACTGCAAAAACGGGATCTAGAGGTCAGAGTGGACCACAAGCTAAATATGAGTTAACAGTGTAAGACTGTTGCAAAAAAACCAAATATCATTCTGGGATGTATTAGCAGCAGTGTTGTAAGCAAGACATGCAAAGTAATTCTTCTGCTCCAGTCCACGTTGATTATGCCTCAGCTGGAGTATTGTGTCCAGTTCTGGGTGCCACATTTCAGTAAAGATGTGGACAAACTGGAAAAAGTCCAGAGAAGAGCAACAAAAATGATTCAAGATCTAGAAAGCATGACCTATGAGGGAAGATTGAAAAACTTGGGTTTGTTTAGTCTGGAAAAGAGAAGACTGAGAAGGGACATGATAACCGTTTTCAAGTACCTAAAAGGTTGTTATAAGAAGGAGGAAGAAACATTATTTTCCTATCCTCTGATGATTGGACAAGAAGCAATTGGCTTAAATTGCAGCAAGGGAAGTTTTGATAGGAATTTTTTCCTAATGCCCGAACTGTCAGGGTGGTTAAGCACTGGAATAAATTGCCTAGGGAGGTTGTGGAATCTCCGTCATTGGAGATTTTTAAGAGCAGGTTAGACAAACACCTGCTAGATGGTGCTTGGTCCTGCCATGAGGGCAGGGGACTGGACTTGATGACCTCTCAAGGTCCCTTCCAGTCCTATGATTCTATAATGAAGCACCAGCTCTGCTTTAGTTTAGGTTGAGAAGCCCTTTCTACTTAAATGTTATTTCTTCTTAGTGCTGTAAGATCTCTATGCTTACTTGGACTATCTTGAAATTTGTTGTCTCATGGGGGAACAGGATAGGGTTAGTGACCCAAATTTCGGGGTCATTTGAGCAAGGAGTTCCCCAGACACAGCTCGTCAAAAACACAGCATTTTGCAAAATCAGCAGTCTTACAATGGAGGGGATTGTGCTCCACAGAGCTCAGCATCCCCTACTAGATCTCAGTCACTCAGCATTTATTTCAGCCAGTGTGTGGCACTGACTGCCCGTTTCAGGAAGCAATACTGAAAACATCTATTAAAGGAAACCTTTGGCTTTCTAGAACAGTGCGTGCAAACACTCATAAGCCAAAGAGATTGAAACGTGCATGTGCTGTGAGCCTAGGCAAGAGTCTTTCCAGACAGTCCACTCTCACAGTACCTGGATGGCTCAAGTACATTTGAGCCCTACTCTACTCCACAGTATTAACAACCTTCCTCAGAATACCATCCTTGCCGCCATGGATGTCACTTTCCTATACACCAATATCCCTCACAATGACAGGATAGCTGCCTGCCCCAAATATTTAAAAGACAGTGGACAACCATCAATTATCCATCCCAAACACATAGCCAAACTCATCCAGTTCATCCTCGCCTGTCATAGATTTACCTTCAGCAATAAACATTTTGTCCAAAGCATGAGAACAGCCAGGGGTACTAGGATGGCTCCCCAATATGCTAACCTCTTCATGGGTCATCCTGAAGAAGAATTTCTGGAGAAGTGCATCATGAAACCAGTGATATACCTAAGAAATTTTCATCCTATGGGAAGACAGCTTAAACTCCCTCAGACTTCCACCACAACTTCAACAACCACCACCCATCCATTAAACTCTCTCTGGAGCTTTCCCACACTAGCATCAACTTCTGGACACCACAATCAGCTTCAGCAATGGAACCCTACAGACAACCATATACAAGAAAGCCATGGATCACCACACCTACCTTCATAGATCTAGTAACCACCCCAACCATACCAAGAAATATGTTATTGACAGCCAGGCACTCAGATACCACAGAATGTGCTCTGAGGAGAAAGTAAGTGATATATACCTTAATGAAGGGATAGCCTATTTTTGTCAAGGTCCAAATTTCTTGGTCAAGGTATAGTCAAGGTCCAGACTCCAAGAAAAAAATGTTTAAAAACCCATAATGATAATAAACAAATAAAAACATTTTGGGGTCCATTCAAAAGCATCTCGCATTCCAGATTTGGCCCATGGTCCGCCTATTGACTATCCCTAGCTTAACACACTTGTTGTCGATATTGTGAAGGCCAAAACTATAACAGTGGTCAAAAAAGACCTAGGTAAATTGATGGAAGATAGGTCCATCAATGGCTATTAGCCAGGATGGGCAGGGATGGTGTCCCTAGCCTCTCTTTGCCAGAAGTTGGGAATGGGTGACAGGGGATGGATCACTTGATGATTACCTTTTTTATTCATTCCTTCTGAAGCACCTGACATTGGCCTCTGTCAGAAGACAGAATACTGAGCTAGATGGACTTTGGTCTGACCCAGTACGGCCACCCAGTATGGTCACTTAAAACCACCTTCACCAAACAAGGACACTTCATCAGAGAAGTAGATTGCATCATGCAACAGGCCACCCAAATACCCCAGGAGAACCTGCTTCAATACAGAAATAAACCCCCTTCTGACTGCATACCCCTATTTGTCACCTACCACCCCACACTGGAACCCATACAGTAAAGCTAGTGTAACCACCAATGGGTGTAAACAACTACACCCCATACTCGATGGGTACCCCATCATGAAAGAAATATTTCAAGAATCATCTCTTCTGGTCTTCGAACAATCTCTTGAAACTCATTGTTGCCCTGGTTTGAGGGATGTGTATACCCCATTATGTGATCAAACTAATTGCAACCATATTATGTGCATTCTGCCAATAGGAATTAATGAAATAGAACACCACATAGTTAAGGGTTAATTTGGAGACAGGCTTTTAGAAGCGAGGTCATATCTAGCTGATAGTTTTTGCTAATCAGAATGGGAGGAGGGGACAGACAAGTAAACAACTGAGACTGAAAACCTTGGTGGTTGGAAAACTTTGAATCTAGGCACCTCTAATATGAAAAGTTGACTGAAAGTTAGAAAAGAGATGATCCAGTTGGGGTCATTATGACCTATGTGTTTTGTAGAAGTTAGTCATAAAAGATTAGCTAATAGAGTATATTGTGGAGCAGTCCTCTGAAGCCATCTTGAGACACTTTTTTCTGACACCCTTTCTCCCTGGTGGGTGAGCAACTGGTCACTGCAAACCTGCTGTTAATTACTCAATACCATTCCAGATCTTAGGAAAAATATCTGGGATGTTCTAAACCTATTGCTTATGTCTCTGTATGCTTAAATCTAATAAACTGCAGTGTTAGATAAGAGCATACTTACTTGCATTTAATCCTTGATCAGACAGAAGTGCTGTGTTCCTGTTGATTGATTCCTGACACTACATGGAGTGAAATAGTTAAGTTGCCCCTGCTGTGGGTTCTGAAAACCCCAGATAACACTCGTCATCAAGAGGAAGCTCCCCACAGACCAGGACACACCCACTCAAAGCAGCACCAGACTCTGCCAGAACTATAGATGCAAAACTTGCAGACATATCTCCATTACTATAATGATCAACATTCCACACAAAACACCTTTCAAGATCCCAGGATCTTATACATGCCTATCACATGTAGCATACTTCATCCAGTGCACTAAATGCCTGAATAATGATTATATGGATGAAACAGATAACCACTATACACTCAAATGAATATACATAGGAAAATGATAAAAGACAAAAACAACCGATCACCTGTGGGTAAACACTTTTCAGAAAGTAATCATTCTGTATCTGACCTATCAGACCCAATCCTCAAAGGCAACTTGCACAGCATTTTCAAAAGAAGAACCAGGGAGCTTACATTCATTACTCTGCTGGACACCAAATCGTGGATTATGGACATCATGGATTGAACAGAGACACTAGATTTATGGTTTATTAAAACAATCTGTAATCCACTAACCCCTTCTTTTTTTTCTATTTGCAGCGGTGCTAATGGCCCATTCTACTTTGAATGGTCCCTTACAATATGTGCTAATTAATTATGCTAAATAATCTGTTCCATCTTGCATTTTGCTCTGACATTGGGAGTAATGTTCCCAGACCTGAAGAAGAGCTCTTTGTGGCTCAAAAGCTTGTCACTCTCACCAACAGAAGTTGGTCTAAGAAAAGATATTACCTCACCCACATTGGCTTTCCAATATCCTGGGATCTACCCAGCTACAACTACGCTGCAGACAACCCTATGCTTGTCAGAAATCTGAGAATAATCTCTAGGAATATTGACAGGTTTCAGAGTAGCAGCCGTGTTAGTCTGTATTCACAAAAAGAAAAGGAGTCCTTCTGGCACCTTAGAGACTAACCAATTTATTTGAGCGTAAGCTTTCGTGAGCTACAGCTCACTTCATTGGATGCATTCAGTGGAAAATACAGTGAGGAGATTTATGTACACACAGAACATGAAAAAATGGGTGTTATCATACACACTCACTTAAGATGAGCTATTCAAGTTGCAGTGGGGGAGGTTTAGATTGGATATTAGGAAAAACTTTTTCACTAAGAGGGTGGTGAAACACTGGAATGCGTTACCTAGGGAGGTGGTAGAATCTCCTTCCTTAGAGGTTTTTAAGGTCAGGCTTGACAAAGCCCTGGCTGGGATGATTTAACTGGGAATTGGTCCTGCTTTGAGCAGGGGGTTGGACTAGATGACCTTCTGGGGTCCCTTCCAACCCTGATATTCTATGATTCTATGATTCTATGATTACCAGTAGGAGAGTGGGGGCGGGGGGTGGGGGGAAGAAAACCTTTCTTGATAACTTCTGGAAATGGCCCACCTTGCTCATCACTACAAAAGGTTTTCTCCCGTGCCCCCCCACCCCCCCGGTGGTAATTATTATTTTCTGTGGGTATCTGCTGCTGTTCTTGTGACACAGTGCCCTCTGGTGGGCAAAAGGTGGAATGCAGCAACATTTTGGCAGAAGCTTTTTTTTTTCTACACAAAAAAATTAAAGATATGCATGGCTCATTAATTATGCATGCCTACAGTAGTACAGAATTCCTCCAGGAGTAACGTTTGGCGAAAACCTGATTTCACAACAGCTGTTCCTTTGTAGAAGATTTTCTTCTTTGATGAAACACAAATGCCTCATGATCAAAAAAATCCCATTCCCCATGCACCAAGTGAACACTCCAAGGGTTGAAATGCAGTAGCATTCAAGTTCAAAATCTTGGTCTTTATCTTCAAGGTGCTCAATGGCCTTGGCCTAGTGTATCTAAAAAATCAACTAACGCTACAGGACAAAGACTGTGGTCAACATTTACTCTTGTCTGCCACAATGAAATGGAATTCTTTACAAGGTAAAGCTCGTCTAGGTAGGAGACAGAGTTTCCTTGAAAAGGTGACCAATAATTTAAATCTGATTGAATATCAGATTAGGAGTGAGCAGAGGGATTCAAAGAGGAAAGTGATGGGTTCAAATCAACAGGTAGAGGACATGCTTTTAGCAGCTCAACCTCAATACATTATTTCTTTAAAAAAATGCTTATGGATACACTGGACACAGAAATATTTTGGATTGCTTTTTCCCAAAATTGGCATTTCTGAATTGTTTGGGATATATACTCAATGTGTGTCCACCTCAGATACCCATCCTACCTGACCTTCAATGAAATTGAGGAGTTCAACATTAATAATTAAACATTGTTTTAAAACTAAGTATTTTAAATACTTGTGGCACCTTAGCGACTAACAAATTTATTTATATGCTCAAATAAATTTGTTCATCTCTAAGGTGCCACAAGTCCTCCTTTTCTTTTTGAGAATACAGACTAACACGGCTGCTACTCTGAACCCTATTTTACATACGTTATTCTTCCTCTATAATGTGGTCATGGCCTTTCCAGTGTGCAGTAAATCAGTTACTGAAATTGCGAACTGATGGTAGTTGGCTTATTTAGGCACATTATGGTGCCTTTCCTCAGTCCTCAAGTCCATGCAGTTCCATCCCCCCTCTTGAGTCACATGAGCTTGGGGAGGAGAGAAACTACGGAGACAACCCAGAAACTCAGCTGAGGGGGACTGGGGCATGCAGCTCTAATGAGGACCTGCAGATTCGGATGGTGTCATCAATCACACGTTCATAGAATCATAGAATATCAGGGTTGGAAGGGACCTCAGGAGGTCATCTAGTCCAACCCCCTGCTCAAAGCAGGACCAATCCCCAATTAAATCATCCCAGCCAGGGCTTTGTCAAGCCTGACCGTGAAAACTTCTAAGGAAGGAGATTCTACCACCTCCAAAGGGAACGCATTCCAGTGTTTCATCACCCTCCGAGTAAAAAAGTTTTTCCTAATATCCAACCTAAACCTCCCCCACTGCAACTTGAGACCATTACTCCTTGTCCTGTCCTCTTCTACCACTGAGAATAGTCTAGAACCATCCTCTCTGGAACCACCTCTCAGGTAGTTGAAAGCAGCTATCAAATCCCCCCTCATTCTTCTCTTCTGCAGGCTAAACAATCCCAGTTCCCTCAGCCTCTCCTCATAAGTCATGTGTTCCAGACCCCTAATCATTTTTGTTGCCCTTCGCTGGACTCTCTCCAATTTATCCACATCCTTCTTGTAGTGTGGGGCCCAAAACTGGACACAGTACTCCAGATGAGGCCTCACCAATGTGGAATAGAGGGGGACGATCACGTCCCTCGATCTGCTTGCTATGCCCCTACTTATACATCCCAAAATGCCACTGGCCTTCTTGGCAACAAGGGCACACTGCTGACTCATATCCAGCTTCTCGTCCACTGTCACCCGTAGGTCCTTTTCCGCAGAACTGCTGCCTAGCCATTCGGTCCCTAGTCTGTAGCTGTGCATTGGGTTTTTCCGTCCTAAGTGCAGGACCCTGCACTTATCCTTATTAAACCTCATCAGATTTCTTTTGGCCCAATCCTCTAATTTGTCTAGGTCCCTCTGTATCCTATCCCTGCCCTCCAGCATATCTACCACTCCTCCCAGTTAGTATCATCCGCAAATTTGCTGAGACTGCAATCCACACCATCCTCCAGATCATTTATGAAGATATTGAACAAAACCGGCCCCAGGACCGACCCCTGGGGCACTCCACTTGACACCGGCTGCCAACTAGACATGGAGCCATTGATCACTACCCGTTGAGCCCGACAATCTAGCCAACTTTCTACCCAACTTATAGTGCATTCATCCAGCCCATACTTCTTTAACTTGCTGACAAGAATACTGTGGGAGACAGTGTCAAAAGCTTTGCTAAAGTCAAGAAACAACACATCCACTGCTTTCCCTTCATCCACAGAACCAGTAATATCATCATAGAAGGTGATTAGATTAGTCAGGCATGACCTTCCCTTGGTGAATCCATGCTGACTGTTCCTGATCACTTTCCTCTCATGCAAGTGCTTCAGGATTGAATCTTTGAGGACCTGCTCCATGATTTTTCCGGGGACTGAGGTGAAAACCCATTGTGGGTTTTTTATATATTTTCACTCTAGACATTAGTATTATACAGCTCAATAGGATTCATCAATATATATATTTTTACAGGTTTCCACACCCTCTTTTGTCCTCCAGTTTCATATGTTGACACATACACATTTGGCACTGTTGACCATTTTTGAAGGAAAAAAAAGTATTTTTTCCTTTTCACAAGGCATATTTATTAGAGATGACCTGAAGAAGTCTTCTTCTGAAAGCAGTGAAATTGAGAAAGCCTTTACAAAATACATACTCCACAGGAAGCTGAGTATTTTGTACATTGTGCAAAATGTGTTTTGCCAGGGGAAAAAAAGACAAATGATTATTTTAAATACAAAGTATATGGTTCTCTTTAAAACCATGGAGATAAACTGCAAGTTACCACCCAGGCATGGCAAACGTACCCTGGGAAAACACAATTCTTTTGGGAGGCTTTTGAGGATGCTATCAAAAAGCCCAGAAGTTTCTGCTGGTGGATTTAAATGTTTTAGCACCCGAAGCCTACAGGTTAAGAACAAGCATTTCTCCCCCAGACTGGCCCTACGTATACACCTTGAAAAAAAAAGAAAAGTAGTAATTTTTTTAACAATCCTTAGCCATTTTTAAAAAAAGAGCATCCCCCTGATAAGCATGTCTAGCCATGTACACAGAAACCTAGCTCTTTTGAAACTCCTCATCAAAGCCAGACCGCATCAAAGGAAGGTTATTCTGTGCTCAGCCTCTGACAACCTGGTAGTGGCCAGCTCAGAAATAGCACTCAACTCTGTAAAAGGAAAAGTCCCCCAGAAACCCTAACAAGTAAGCATGCTAAAAAGAAAATGGGGGATTAGTAAAACACTGAGCGATTATAAAAAACTGTTCCTCAAATAATAAAAGATGATTGTAAAACAGATCAGGGGTTTTATCAAACCTTTGTTGAGCTTTGCTGTCAGGCATTTTAAATAACATGGTTGAAAAATTGTACCTCGTTCCTAGCCATCAGCTAGAACAAACACGCCTCTAGTGATGAAACATGCCTCTAGTGATGAAGAAAATATCAGAACCACAGCTCCTCACCAATTGGATTCAGAGATGAAAGACGTTCTTCAAAGATCCAGTTTATCAGACTCTGAAAAGGCTAAACTTTACGAGAGGGTCCTACAAAGGTATCTGGTATTGGCCAAGAAGGGTGAAGAAAAAAGACTAAAAGAAGTCTCTTTCTCCCAGAGTAAGAGGAGCAGGGGGCTGGGCCCATGGCCAAAAGGCGGAGGGTCATGGCCCCTTGGCCTCCCCATCTTCCAGCATCCCTGTCACCATGTGGTCATTTTCTGGCAGGGGCATGCCTATGGACAGAACTCTAAGGCTTTCAAGCCATGTGTAGGGCAGCTTGTGTTTGGAACAAAGGAAGCACAGGCTGCATGGCAAAAGACTATAAAAGGCAGCTGCATCTTCTCCATTTTGTCTTCAGTCCTGCTTCTTATCTCTGGGTGAACTTTGCTACAAAATGAAGCTCTGAACAAAGGACTGAATGACCCATCCTAGCTGGGGTTGTGTTCCAGAGGGACATTCAAGCCAGCAAACTCACAAGTACTGATAGGAGCCTGATATATGGACTTTCAAATCTTTGTATATATGTAACTGCTTTACCATTTAACATCTATCTTCTTGTTCTTTCTTTTTTCTTTATAATAAACCTGGCTGGCAGAGTGGTATTTTGGGTAGTATCCAAACCTATACTGGCCTGGTGACATGGCTGACCCTTTGGGGTCAGAAGAACATTTTGTATATGTGAGCAGAGTTTTTAGATAACTTCTCACTGTACTGGACGTAGGTGTTGATTGGGAGCCAGAGACTGGAATGCAATTAAGGGGCTGTGTGATTTCATTTTTGCTTCTTGATAACCAGTGTGGGGGATTGGAAGCACAGTTTGTGACTGGTTGGGGAGTTTAACTTCAGTGTTACCCACCAATCTGGGGAGTATCTGCTCTCCCCTTTGCAGCCTGCCCTGACATTGGCATTTCCAGTGAGGGGTTCCCCTCGCACTGCTGGTCACACCCCGTTTGGACTGTATCAGTTAGTCACCATGCCTTTTGGTTTCTGTGCGGCCGCAGCCACATTTCAGTGACTTACGGACAGGCTGCTGCAATCTCACCACCTATATGCAGCAGCCTACATAGACAATATAGTTGTAGACAGCCTCATGTGGGAAGAACATCTCCAACACCTCACAACCATCTTGCAAGCTATAGGGGAAGCCGGGCACACCATCAACCTAGTCAAGTGCCATCTTGGGCAGCGAGAGGTAACATAGTTGGGGTTCAGTGTGGACCGAGGTACCCTACACCCCCAGTTGGATAAAGTACAAGCCTTAGGGGACTGCCCGGCCCCTATGACAAAAAGGCCGGTAAGCCAAGTCTTGGGCCTAGCAGGATACTATTGCTACTTTGTGCCAAACCTTGCAACGCTCATGTCACCCTTACCCGACCTAAAAAAGAGCTTCCAGCTTCACAAGGTACAGTAGTCAGCAGAGTGTGAGAGAGCTTTCCTGGAACTGAAGGATCGACTAACTAGGGATCCCATCCTATTCCACCCAGACTTTGACAAAGCCTTCATATTACAGACTGACGTGTCAGAAATGGGATTGGGAGCAGTGTTTTCTCAAGAAGCTGAGGGAGAGGAGCGTCCAGTCCTTTATTTGAGCAGGAAGTTGTTTCCCTGAGAGCAGAAGTATTCAACGATAGAAAAGGAGGTGTTGGTGGTGAAGTAGGCAATCAATGCACTTAGGTATCATCTACTGGGGAACCCCTTCCATTTGGTCACTGACCACATGCAACTTCGATTGCTTAACATTATGAAGGACATCAATGCCCGGGCCATGAGGTGGTAACTTTCACTGCAGCCCTACGATTTTCAAGTTGGCCACCGACCCGGTAAGGCCCATGGAAATGGCAGACTTCTTTTCCCGAGTGGGCAGTAAAAACCCAGAAGAGAGACCACAACCAGATTCCCTCTTAAAGAGAGGTGTGCATGACGGGGCGCAGTGGTTGCCCTTGTAAGAACCATGATAAGTGCAATGTAAGTGAACTTAGCCAGTATGCCATGGTACCAACTCTTATTGTGAATTTAGAGTTACATGGTGTCTTTGTAAAGTCCAATAGGATCTCCTTATTCCTGGCTTTAAAATCCTGAAATTTCCCATATTAGAAATAATCGCTGTCTCCCATTACTTGAAATGAGATTGATGTCAAACTGCCCTGGGATGAGACGACTATCATTCACTGCAGGCTTTGCATGTGGAAGTAAGGCTGCCCCAAATAGAGATGGCTGCCATCTCCCACAGTTTTCCATTACACTGAAGCCAGGGTGCCCTCAGAGACAATGGCTACTTTCTGGACTCTGTGGTTAATGGCTGGACAAGTAACTCTGAGGAACTGGGAGGAACGTGGGAAGCAGGAGACATCCTCATAAGGAGAAGAGGCTATTCAGAGAGGTGGGGGGGAGGACTGAGGAGATCTCAGGGAAATAGGGGGTGAAAGAGGGAAAATGTGAGGGGTAAGATACTGTAAGGGCAGGGGAGAGGGTGGGAAAATGTGGGGGCAAGTGAATGCAAGGTGGCACTGGGGACAGAAGCCTCTGGGGGCAATGGGAGGAGTGTGGAGTGGAGGAGGGGACTTAGTGGGGCAGGGAGGGGAAGGGGATAGGATAGGGGTAAGGGAGAGAGATGAAGAGGCACAAAATGGCAGCTCCACCCTTGCAGGGGTTAGGAGTAGATAAGGGGAGTCATCTTCAAGCAGATGGGGGGAAGTCTGCAGTTTGCATATTTGTTTAGTGTTGAATTTGACCCTAAGGCACTCCACAGACTAAAGCAGGAGGCAGCTTTCCCCTAAAGGCTCACAAACCAGACAAGAAATTTACAAACCGTGAAGTATAGTATAATTATAGTTTTACTCTTGTGATATTTAGGCCAATCTCATGAGTATTTGGTTTTTGAAGGTCCTAATGGATCATTTTTGTAAACTTAAGTGAAGCATGTTGGGTGAAATTCTGGCTCCACTGAAGTCAGTGACAAATTCCTGTTGGAGGAGAGAGGTTCTTCAACAGCCACCCAATAGGAGAAGTGGGGGGAAACAACCTAACTAGTTTGAAGATGGAGCTTGAAAAGTTTATGAATGAAATAATGTCATGGGGTTGCCTATGACAGCAGGGACTGAATTCGATGACCGAGGAGATTCCTTCAAGTCCTATGTTCTATTGACTTCAAAGGCACCAGAATTTCACCCACTGAATTTAGGTACAGTGCAAAAATTATGAGAGGAAATACCGTGAAGTCCTTCTGTCTCCTCCAGCTCCAGGACCGGCTCAATGAACCCTTCTTGCTCCAGCTTTAAGACATCTTTCTGCCTTGACTTTGGAGCTCTCTGTGTCGCTGAATCTTGCTCCTGATTTAAACCATCTGATAGTGAAATGAAAGAAAATAAATTATCGGTACTTCATCAATAATTGACTTTCTCACTAGACACAAACAAATGTATTTTCTTCTCCGGTTTGTGTGAATACAAACAAACTGAAAATGTGGAAGGATCACTGCTAATTTCCTTGTAATAATCTGAGAAGTGCAATGTATAAGATGGAGTCCTCAGCTATTTGTAGGGAATTTTACTATGAAATCCTGGGCCATATATGAAATAGATGAAGATGCAAAAATGCAACCTTTACTTCTGCAAAAATATATTAAGTGTTGGGTTTGTTTGTGGGGGTTTTATTATTGTTTTGGTTTCACTCAAATAATTTTAAAAGCAGCTGAAGATTGCAGGTGAAAATTTCTTAGGAGGCTTTTCTATTCCTCACTGAGGCCCAATACCCAGGTTAATTTAGAAAAAAAAGAGGTGTTAAATAATAACAGTTATAACCAAAAGAAAAAAAAATGTTTTTGTCATACGGTAGAATGAAATGTCTTCTAAATTCAGAGGTGCTTTCCTATTTATAGGACTACTGAATGTCACACAGGTTACACATTGCTATTTTACTGGGACGTTCTGCAAGCTTCATACACTTTTGACTTTGTGCAACTGTACAAGTACATAGTGAAATCAGGATAGACCGTTTTGTTTGTTTTTTGCTTGAGTTTATTTTATTTCTTTTTTCCCTGGGGAAAAAAAAAGCACTGGGTGATATTTTCATTCCTGCTCTGGACGCTTTATGCTGGGTAAAAGGGCCAGAGGAATGGTTCCAGCGGAGGGAGAATCCCCTCTATACAGGAAGTGATGCTTTGCCACTGTTAAAAAAAAATTACAACTGTTTCTTTGAGAAGGTCTAACAGCTCCATACTTTAGAACAGGGACTTGACATTTGGAGCAAGGGGGCCTTTCGCTGTCTCTCAGAAAATTCTTCCAGAACTACCCAATTTATACGCCTCTGAAAATAACTCTTGGCACATGCTCAGTAGAGGCTTGTTAGAAGCTGGCAGCCAAAATCTAAGATTCCATCCTCACTGAGCATGATCCATCCCCACACAGCTCCAAGTTAACCTTAGTGAATGCACTCCATCCCTGAAATTCTCTGTGCCAACCGCACTGAGCATGATCTGCCTGCAAAGAACTCACAGAGTATGCTCTCGCCCAGGGCTTGAGGCTGACAAAAACTTTCCCTGCAATTGCTCCTTGCAGTTGCTGGTGGCCACCATGGCATCGGGCATTGAACTGCTAGCAGGGTGAGTGTCTGCTGTGGTCTCAAAGCTCCCCCTGCTGGCACCCTGGCAGTGAGGATGAAAGCCTGATTCCACTGTAGATGGGGTGAGATGCAGAACAGGGACTGGGGCAGCTGGAGGATATTAATGGAATGTGGCAGAACACAGTGTAATGGGAATCAGAGGCAGAATGGTGTAGGCGCCCCCGGTATCCGTCCCCTTTCTACCACCCCACCCAAAAAAACCTCATCCTCTTATACCCACAAGCTGCCTGTGATGGCCCCCGATTTCCACGAGTTGCTTCAGGCTCCCAGCATTGCCGATAGTGCACCCGTCACAGTTCCTGGGAGTGAGGAGTAGAGCCCCAAACCAAATGGGAAGAGTCCCGCTTACCTATAGATCCTTTGCTTTTTCTACGGAATGGGGAACATGGAAAGCATCCTTTTTTCTTCTTCCTTTTCCATTTTTCTTTGGGCTCTAGTGTCTCCTTAGCTAATAAAGAAGAACAGATTAAAAGAGTATTCAGTGGTTACCCTTGTAATAGGCATGATAAGTGAGATGTAAGTGAACTTGGCCAGTATACCATGTTGCCAACTCGCATTGTGAATTTAGAGTTACATGGTGTCTTTTAAAAGTCCAATAGGATCTCCTTATTCCTGGCTTAAAAATCCTGAAATTTCCCATATTAGAAATGATTGCTGTCTCCCATTACTTTAAATGAGATTGACACCAAAATGTCCTCAGACGAGAAGATTATCATTTACCACAGGCTTTGTGCTGGGTAAAATGTCCAGAGGAGTGTTTCCAGCTGGGATAGAATCCCCTCTACACAAGAACTGATGACAGCCGCAGGACCAAGGGTGCGGTCTGAATCCCTAGGGTAGGAGGCATACCCGGGGTGGTGCTGCAGGCAATCAAAACATATCAGGGATGGACCCACAAGATGTAGCTCTGCAGAGATTGTGGGAAGTCTTGCTGCTCACAGGCAGTCAGGGACAGGCTGCTATTACTTAGAAAGCCCCTGCCTTGGAAGATGTTTTGGCCCCAGAGTAGCCCACAATCAGGAGTTTGTAAAGGTGGTTTAAAGCCATCTTGTCCTCCTCTTCATGGACTGCAAATAAAGGGCAGCACGGAATCTAAACCCATTTGATCAATGTTACTATTTAATATTATTAATCATGTTTATTACATCAGTAAGAAGGGCCTAAGGCAGGGGTAATCAATAGGCAGACCGCAGGCCAAATCCAGACTGCCAGATGCTTTTGAATGAAACCCCAAATCTTTTTATTTTCTTCTTCTTATAATTTTTTTTATTATTATTTCCTCTGGAGTCTGGACCTTGACTATACCTTGACCAACAAATTTGGACCGTGACAAAAAAATAATTGACTATCCCTGGCCTAACGTCTAACCGGAAGAAGCCCCATTGTGCTAGCAGACAGTCCCTGCCCTGAAGAGCTTGTAATTTAACTAGTCCGGACATGCCAGCAGAGTGAACAATGTAATGGCAGCAAACATGTTAGTTCCAAGATATATTTTTTGAGGGGGTATTTAGGAGGGGATCAATTCAATGTAAAGAAAAGGGCACAGGGTATGGGAGAGGCAGGTAGGAGGCAGGCGTGATACTGTGGTGAAGAGACTGGGAGGGAGGGTTGGAACAAACAGCCAATTAAGGGACTGCTGCACTAAGGTGAGGGGATAAAATTGGACAACGTCAAGACTACCCCTCCCTCCAGTACCGGGACACAGAATGTGCCGTGGAAGTTAAGGTTAATATGAGAAGTTAAGGTTAATATGAGAATCTTAACTTGAGCATTTCTCGACTTTATTAAAAATTGTAACCTTAATATTACATTAATGTAATCTGTGTGTACACGTAGTGATGATAATTGTGAGACAAGTTATAGAGGGAGCTAGTAACAAACCCTTTATTTAGATTGCCTCACTATAAAAGATTCTCATGATTCCCTCTCCCCGCCACACACAATATCTAAGACCTCCATTGTTGGAAGCAGAACAGAAAGATAGTCCCTACCCCAAACAGCTGACAATCTAAATATAAGACAAGATGGTGCAGTAAGTACTTTAGCTTTCAGCCAAAAACTTTTTCTTTCTAATATGGACACATTTCTTTCTCAAACATATATACAATTACTGATAGCTCAGAATTATACTGGATGAAGATCATGACAGGCAATGATAGACTTACCCCATTCGTACCTTTTACAAAAGACCAGGTCTAAACTTTTGACTGAAATGTTCCAACTGGAAAGTTTGGTTTGGATATAATCAAACTTTTTTTTTTTGAAACTCAAAAGCCACTCCTGGAAAACACTAGTGAGTAAGGCAACAATTACAAGGGTACTATGAAAGGAGGTTTATTAATTGAGGATAGTCCTTTAACTATATCTTAAAAATACCTTTTAATATTTTATTTATATGCTAGTTTATATCATATTTGGGGAGGTGTCAAGGTTCCTTCCCCACTTTGAACTCTAGGGTACAGATGTGGGGACCTGCATGAAAACCTCCTAAGCTTACTTTTACCAGCTTAGGTTAAAACTTCCCCAAGGTACAAAATTATTTTACCCTTGGATTTCCACTGCCACCACCAAACTTTATCTGGGTTTCTGAAAAAATGGAGTTTGGACACATCTTTCCCCCTAAAATCCTCCCAACCCTTGCACCCCACTTCCTGGGGAAGGTTTGGTAAAAATCCTCACCAATGTGCATAGGTGACCACAGACCCAAAGCCTTGGATCTTAGAACAATGAAAAAGCATTCAGTTTCCTTACAAGAAGACTTTTAATAGAAATAAAGGAATCACCTCTGTAAACTCAGGATGGTAGAAACCTTGCAGGGTAATGAGATTCAAAACACAGAGAAAAATCCCTCTAGGCAAAACCTTAAGTTACAAAAAAGACACACAGACAGGAACAGTCATTCTATTCAGCACAGCTCTTTTCTCAGCCATTTCAAGAAATCATAATCTAACACATACCTAGCTAGATTACTTACTGAAAGTTCTAAGACTCCATTCCTGTTCTGTCCCAGGCAAAAGCAGCATACAGACAGACACAGACCCTTTGTTTTTCTCCCTCGTCCCAGCTTTTGAAAGTATCTTGTCTCCTCATTGGTCATTTTGGTCAGGTGCCAGCGAGGTTACCTTTAGCTTCTTCACCCTTTACAGGTGAGAGGATTATTCCTCTGGCCAGGAGAGATTTTAAAGGGGTTTACCCTTCCCTTTATATTTGTGACAACTATTAATCGAAAGAAAGAAAGAAAGAAAGAAATTAGTAGTCCTTACATATCCTGCTTTCTTTGTATGTGTCTGTCTTCCTTAGATCATAAGGTCTTTGTATTGTTAAGGAAAAGTTAGCACATGTGACTCCATTTTGGTTTGGGCCCACCATTGTCTAAAAGCAAGCCCATCATGCACCAGGAGGAGTGTTCCTTAGACACTGCATCCCTGTGAAAATCCTCCTCCTTGTCTCCAGCCTGCCTTGACTCCCAGTATCTGGTTTTTGTCAGTCTCTAACTCCCTGTCTCCTGGCCTGTGATGTGAGGCCTCCCATCCTGATAAAAAAAGTTCCTGACGCATGGCTTTCGGACCATGCTGTGTAATTAACATACTGGTTTAGCACGAGGAATGCACCAAGCAGGGATAGGTGGTAGATAAGAAAAGGGTTTGTTTATTGGCTAAGGTTTCTGATGCACGAGGGCAATATGCTTTGCTAAAAAGTATATAACCTTTGTATAATCTGTATTTGGGGTCCCCTCCTGGCTAGCAGGGGGTCACCACGCTCGAGCGTAATAAACTTGGTGTTTTGTGGGAACTCTGCAGTTGTGGACTTTGTTTATGTGCCTCAGCCTAGATTCGAACTGTGCGTGTCCTATCAGGTGTAATTCACAGCATTTGTGTACATGTCCTACCAGGTATAATTCGCAGCAGTTGTGTGCGTGTCCTATAAGGTATAATTCGTAACAGTTTTAGGGAGTGTCCTTACACTTTCTGTTTTGTAAAGCACACACGATTGGTACTGAACAGATAAATAATGGATACATCACCAAAAAACAAACAAAAAACAAAACAAAACCCACCTTTGTCATAAAGGTTGGTCTCCTCAGTAAAGTAAGCCATAACAATTAGGACAAAGGCTACGAAGTCAAGTACTCTCAAGTTAGGAAATACCAGAATGAGTATTGCCCATGAAACATTAACTCTGCAATAAATGAGGCAGGGATCCTGCAGACAACAGACTCCTTCAATACACAGCCACAGAGCAAAGAATTTTGTGCACTGAATAAGGCAGGGGTTGCGAGGGAAAAAAATAACATGGGATCATGTAATTAACGTCTGCATCATCGGGCAAAGGCACAAGAGGACTGAATTAAGGGTGCCACGGCAACACTTATTTGGACATTTGCTAACCTGAGAATGCTAAACTTCTTAACCTTTTAATCCTTTTTAAAACCTTGACTTTGTATTTCCTAATTATTTGATGGTTTAATTTATTGATGAAAGCTAAGCTAAGAAGCGTTAAATGAAGGGTTTTTGGTTTCTTAATTTCCTTCATTTTTTAATAGAAAGAACATCTATTATATATGTGCTGTTTAAACAATGAAGCTCTTACTCATCTGTTGTTTTCAGTATATATTTTATTGCCATTCTTATCTTTGTGAAGGTCCCTTTTCACCACTCAGTGCTGTGTTGATCAGAGTATAGAAAGTAATGAAATTAAACTGTATTAAAATAAAACTCATTTTCTGCAACTTCAGTATCAGTGAAAGTTCTAAGCTCTAATCCTCAATTTGTAAGAAGCAGATAAACAATATCCAAGTAAAAGAGCAGGAATTTTGCATCTTATTTTCACTGAGCCTTTACTAAGGAAAGTAGCAAACAATTGCTCTTTGAAAAGAAACACTGTACAGTACCACAGTACAAACCCAAATGAGCCCAGCAGGAGACTGTCCTGCTTATCCAAATCTGGTCCTGTTTCATTACAAACTTCCTTTCTGTGAGGATGTTCTGGTAAGAAGGGGGCAATCAGTTGTCAAAGGTAGCTGTTGCCATGGCAGCCAGGGGCTAGTCATTCTCCCCAGGTGTGACAAGGAGCTGGAGGCAGGGAGCGCTGAGTGGTGGATTATCTCTGATGTCACAATGCTACTGCTCAGGCAGCACCAGTGGGCAGCAAATGTGCAGTGTGTGTGTCGGGGGGGGGGGGGGGAACAGGCTTTCCCAGTGCTCCTGTTTCCCCAAATTTCCTAAAGAAACCTACAACATAACACCAAATGCACATTAGTGATTGTTCCACACACATGCTAATTAGTAGCTGAAATTTGATTCAAATTCCCGATGGCATGTTTAGAAACCAGTGTTCCAAAACAAGGAGAGACCTTGTAAAACAGAAAATTTGGATGCTCTGGTGTACTTGTGGTTGTGTTAAATATTGAATACTGCGACTTTAAATTTTGGGCACGGTTCCTGGACCTACTTGCATGCTAAGCAGCGCAGTGGGGGTGTAGCAGCAGTCAGTCAGCAGGTACCCAGTGAATTGTGCCTCTCTGTTATAGGCAGAAGCTTACATTCTCTCCTTCTGATTTTGGGGTTCCTATGTGTTTTTGTTCTGGTCTTAAGAAACAAATTAGTGAGACATTGCAAACTTCCAGCAAGAATCATTTATGTTTTTCTCTAACTTCTCTGCTTGTGTGCCGGAAAACCTAAAAGACACAATCTCATAAAAACTGAAATAAAATTCTGCAGCCAAAAGTCCTAACTTCCCCCATACTAATTTCCCCCTATTCTTACTGACACCTTCTGGTCAACTGTTTGAAATGGGCCACCCTCATTGCCACGACAAAAGTGATTTTTCCTCCTCTGGTATCCTACTCTTAATTGAATTGTCTCGTTGGAACATGTCCATCTCCATGATATTTCGTTTGCTGGGAGTCCCAACCAAAATGGGATAGTGGGGGAGTTCAGAGGTTGTTGTAGGGGCGTTACAGCATTGCCACGCTCACTTCCGTGCTGCCTTCAGACCTGGGCTCTGAGGGCAGCAGCCAAGAAACTTTCTGAAGTGAGAGGAGGTTCTAAGATGTGCGGATGGGTCCCTGCTGCTGAGAGCACCTCAGCTGGGGGCTCCTACCTACTAGTCCCCTGGCAAATTAACGCAAGGACCAATTTGGGGGCATCCAGAAAAATGGACCCCTGAGCCCCAGAAGGAACTGCAAGGGAAGCCCTGAGCCCCAGCTGCGGATGCCGGGAAGACACCCAGAGTGCCGAGAGCAGTGGGGAGGGGCATGAAAGTCCTGAGCTCAGCACCCCAGCCTTGGCTGCAGCCACGGGGGTCAGAAGTCCCTAGCCCAGACACCCAGAGACGTGGCTGGAGCAGAAGTTGCCAAGGTCAAACCCCTGAGCCCAACGCTGGGCTGATGCAGTGCACTCACTTCTGCATGCCTCTGGTGCATCTGATATCCCCAGCCCAGCAGACAAACAGCTAGGAGGCCCCTACTGGGTTCTCCTGGCTGGAGGGATCCCAGCAGGACAGGGAGATCAGATTTCATGGGGCAGGGCTAATTCGATCTTGCCAAGAAAGGCACAACAAGAACCAACAGCTGTCAGTTGAAGCCAGAGAAATTCAGATGAGAAGTAAGGCACACATTTTTGACAGTGAGGGAGACTAACCACTGGAACAAACAGAAAAGGAGGACTTGTGGCACCTTAGAGACTAACACATTTATTTGAGCATAAGCATTCGTGAACTACAGCTCACTTCATCAGATGCATGCAGTGGAAAATACAGTGGGGAGATTTCATATACACAGAGAACATGAAACAATGGGTGTTTCTATACACACTGTAATGAGAGTGATCAGGTAAGGTGAGCTATTACCAGCAGGAGAGAGGGAAAAAAACAAAAAATAAAAAATCTTTTGTTGTGATAATCAAGGTGGGCCATTTCCAGCAGTTGACAAGACCGTCTGAGGAACAGCGGGTGCTGGCGGGGGGATAAACATGGGGAAATAGTTTTATTTTCTGTAATGACCCATCCACTCCCAGGCTATATTCAAGCCTAAATTAATTGTATCCAGTTTGCAAATTAATTCCAATTCAGCAGTCTCTCACTGGAGTCTGTTTTTGAAGTTTTTTTTTGTTGAAGACTTGCCACTTTTAGGTCTGTAATCGAGTGACCAAAGAGATTGAAGTGTTCTCCCACCCAGTTTTTGAATGTTATAATTCTTGACATCTGATTTGTGTCCATTTATTCTTTTACATAGAGACTGTCCAGTTTGGCCAATGTACATGGCAGAGGGGCATTGCTGGCACATGATGGCATATATCACGTTGGTAGATGTGCAGGTGAACGAGCCTCTGATAGTGTGGCTGATGTGATTAGGCCCTATGATGGTGTCCCCTGGATAGATATGTGGTCACAGTTAGCAACGAGCTTTGTTGCAAGGATAGGTTCCTGGGTTAGTGGTTCTGTGGTGTGGTGTGTAGTTGCTGGTGAGTATTTGCTTCAGGTTGTGGGCCTGTCTGTAAGCAAGGACTGGCCTGTCTCCCAAGATCTGTGAGAGTGATGGGTCATTCTTAAAGATAGGTTGTAGATCCTTGATGATGCGTTGGAGAGGTTTTAGTTGGGGGCTGAAGGTGATGGCTAGTGGCGTTCTGTTATTTTCTTTGTTGGGCCTGTCCTGTAGTAGGTAACTTCTGGGTACTCTTCTGGCTCTGTCAATCTGTTTCTTCCCTTCAGCAGGTTGGTATTGTAGTTGTAAGAATGCTTGATAGAGATCTTGAAGGTGTTTGTCTCTGTGTGAGAG
The DNA here is from genome assembly GCF_965140285.1 of Lepidochelys kempii. Lineage (NCBI taxonomy): Eukaryota > Metazoa > Chordata > Testudines > Cheloniidae > Lepidochelys > Lepidochelys kempii. The sequence continues at coordinate 6,049,639 of NC_136385.1, forward strand.
GTTGGAGGAAATGCAGTTGTATCGTAGAGCTTGGCTGTAGACAATGGATTGTGTGGTGTGGTCTGGGTGAAAGCTGGAGGCATGTAGGTAGGAATAGCGGTCAGTAGGTTTCCGGTATAGGGTGGTGTTTATGTGACCATCCCTTCTTAGCACCGTAGTGTCCAGGAAGTAGATCCGTTGTGCGGACTGGTCCAGGCTGAGGTTGATGGTGGGATGGAAATTGTTGAAATCATGGTGGAATTCCTCAAGGGCTTCTTTTCCATGGGTCCAGATGTTGAAGATGTCATCAATGTAGAGCAAGTAGAGTAGGGGCATTAGGGGACGAGAGCTGAGGAAGCATTGTTCTAAGTCAGCCATAAAAATGTTGGCATACTCTCAGGCCATGCGGATACCCATGGCAGTGCCGCTGATTTGAAGGTATACATTGTCCCAAATGTGAAATAGTTATAGGTGAGGACAAAGTCACAAAGTTCAGCCACCAGGTTTGCCATGACATTATCGGTGATACTGTTCCTGATGGCTTGTAGTCCATCTTTGTGTGGAATGTTGGTGTAGAGGGCTTCTACATCCATGGTGGCCAGGATGGCCTTTTCTGGAAGATCACCGATGGATTGTAGTTTCCCCAGGATGTCCGTGGTGTCTCGAAGATAGCTGGGAGTGCTGGTAGCGTAGGGCCTGGGGAAGAGGTGGATTCTCTGTTTCCTGGTATCCTCCCATCACAACTGGTTATCATTCTGGAAGGTGCCATGGCACCTTTTTGTGAATGACAAGCAATTGGGCTTAATATGGTGGTAAGCGTGTGAAATGTCATAGCCAGTGAAATAGAGGCCGTATTAGGAGATCAAATAGTTTCACAATCTATGTCTGTGTGGAAAACCCAGTGTGGGGTGAGGAATAGACTCTGCTGTTTTACTGGGTGGCCTGCTCGCTCCCCAGAATCAATAATGAGCAAGTGAGGAGATCCAGGGTGCAGCTCAAACATCCAGCTGGGCTGGCCAGGGGCAGACATCAGGCCTGCAAGGGAAAGGTGAGTGTGGCAGTGACTTCACAAAGGCCTTTGGCAGGAACTCAGCCTATTGGGCAAAGATGATGAGGCGGGTGTGACCCCACAGAGCTCCCTTGACAACAGCCCGGCAGGACAGGGGTGCGGGGCAGGGGGAACCTCGGAGACCCCTGTAGCCTTGCTGCAGCAAGCCTCCATCTCGCGGTCTCTCAGTGGGGACCAAGAGACGGTTGGTGTGGAGGAGATTCTCGGGATTATTTTTATGACTGTATTGATTGTGTGGAAAGAAATCGTCATCTGTGTAGAAGGTAAGAAAAAATATAGGCTCTAAGTAGAAGATGGGGGACCCTATCCTAGCAGATTCAAAGGCATCCCCACCCTCCCAGTGAAAAAGTTTTTCCTAATATCCAAGCCTTCCACACTGCAACTTGAGATCATTGCTCCTTGTTCTGTCATCTGCCAGCTCTGTGAATTTCATGAGAATCAATCTTTCATTAGGAAAATAATTCAAAAATACAAAGACAAAAAATGTGAATTGAAATCTATCCATCCTGATCTTCAGTGTCTGGGGGGTGTGGGCCTCGGAGGCCAGACTGAGACCCTCATTGGCGAGGGACACCCAGGAAGCCAGTAAAAAAATTCCAGTCCTCTTTGCAACCAAGCCTCCATAATCCAAGGAACACCTGAGGGCTGCGGGAGATAGAGGAGTGCTGAGAATGTCTAACTCATGATTGAAAATACAGAGATGTGTTATTGGCTTTGGATGGGGGACAAGCATCAAATCCGTTGGGGTTCTTGCCCCAAACAACAATCACCCATTGTCCTTTAGAGCACAAGGGCTCTAACACGCCTGACGTGCTCAAATCTCTTGCCTGCTAGGACTTAGAGAATTTTCTCCATCTCCATGATAGAGAGGAAAAGAGAAAAGAAGTGATCTCTCTTTGGTCACAAACCACGGTCATGCTGGAGCTAGAAAGAGAAGCATAAGAAAAACGTTGTATGAAAATGTTTTGCATTTAAAACTGATTTCTTAAACAAAGGAAATTTGAAGTTTGGTTAGTGAACTAAAATGATACGTTCTGGTTTTCACATGTTTCTAGATTTATGAACTAGTATATCCATCCCCTCACACCTAGTTTTTATCCATAGATTGAGGGAGGAAAAGAAGTTTGCCTGTTTTGTGAACTCTCAATGGCTTTCTTGAATTTCAACGAATGAGTCGTTGAACTGAACTCTTTGAATAAACTGAAAAGAAGACAATAGTTTCTGCACCTTCCAAGGAAGCTATTGCTGTCCAAAGCTGGCTTAGCATTTCAGCTAACTTTGCTTCCAGGGCTTTAGCTATCAATTCAGTGGTGTGACGCTCTCAAAAACTTGGCAGTGAACATGTTCGATTTCATGTTATTTTTTCCTCTTCTATTTAAATTATTGAAGAGATTTTCATAAATTTTGTCATTAATTTAAAATAGATGACTTTTTTGGTCAAGCTGGGCCTTACAAATCTCTAAGGATGAAGATTCCACCACCTCCATAGGTCACACTCAGGGCCAGGGAGACTGGGAATAGAAGAAAATCACCAGTGAAAGCCAGGAGTCCAGATTCCCACCCCCCTGCCTCAGTCACAATAACAAGTCACACTCAGAGCTATGGAGACTCGGAATCGAGTCCCGCTGGCACTTCGCAGCTCTGGAAGGGACTGTTCCTCTAGTGTTTAGTGCGGGAGCCTGGACAAAGGCTCCATCCCCGGCTCTATCCCTGACTCCCTCGGCAACCGTGAGGCAGTGGCTTCTCCTGCCCAGGCCTCTGTTTCCCTCACTGGGGCTGGGGACACTCCCCTACAGCCCTTGGGTCATCACGCTTCAGGAATGTGCTTGAGATACGAGGAGACCTGGAGATGGGAGGTGTGCTGCTGGCCATAGGTCAGTGTTGTAAACCCCCGGTTGCTAGGCTGAGTTTATCCATCCCCTGACAATAAAACGTCATCTTGTTTTCACAGCCACTTTCGATCTGCAGGCTTCTACTCCCTGCTCTGCTGGCAGAGCATTGGGCAGCACCCTTTCCAGCCCACCTTGGTGCAGGAGATCAAGGAGGAGGGCAAGAGACTAGGCCTCGGTGAGTATCTGCCATCCAGCGCTTTCCCATCTAGAGCAAGTGAGTGGAGTTCTCCAGAGCCATCCCCAGTGTGGTGGGAATGGGCCAGCAAGAGGGCTCCCAGGCCTTCCCTTGCAGGAGATTGTTCCCCACGTCGAGAGTCTTTGGGGAGGGCAGAACCTGCCAGGTGCTGAACACCCACAACCGCAATCAGTGAAATCAGTGGGAACTGAGGGCGACTCCTCCCTCCCAGCATTGGCACCTTGTGAACTTTCGCTGGGGACTGTCCGGGTGCTGCTCTTTCCCTGGCCTGGGAGGGAGCGGGACCTTCTGGGGTGGAGGGAGCTGCTTGTCCAAACTAACAGAGAGCCCCACTGCTCTGAAAGGACGAGACTCCCCTGGTGTCACAGGGCCCCAGGGGTGAGGGGGAACGTTGGGAGCAGCCTGTGCTGTGAGCTGCTGCCAGTGGGTGTGGACGGCAGCCCCCATGCTCTGGGGTGGGGTGTGTGGTGAGGAGAAATTGCCTCAGCGGAGGGGAGGTGGATGGAGGAACAGGCAGGCACATTAATGAGAGGCTGCCTTGAACCCAGACTCATGGCTGCTCCCCACTCATTCCCAGGATGCAGCGGCTGAGGCGGATGCTGAGGAGGAAGGCCGGGCTGGTGGCTCCCGAGCCGGTAGGGAGCAGCGGCCGGCTTTCCCAGGAGGAGAGCGGCCCCTCTGTCCCCGCGGGCGGGGAAGAGGCCAGTGGCCAGGCGAGGAGGAGGAGCTCCCTGGCTTTCTGGAGGAGGAGGAAGACACCAGCTCCCTTAGCATGCCCTGAGGCCCCTTCTGGTCCCAAATGGAGGTGGCCCAGGGTGATGCTATGTAGGAGGGACCCAAGAGAGGGTGGGAGCCTGGGAAGGTGGCTCTGCAGCTTCCTTCACAGGAAGCGGAGGAGCCAGGAGCCGCACCCCAGTGCCCAACCGGAGCCATCCACCAGCCTGGCCACTGAGGAGTCCCCAGCCAGCCCAGAGCAGGAGCTGGGCGACTCTGGCACGGGGACCAGCAGCTCCTCCTTCTCCCGAGGGGCCAGCAGCCCCTCCGTAGGGTCTGAGAGCCCTGAGGCTGAAGTCTCCCTCTGTGCAGGTGAGGGGAGACCCACGGGACAGGGGGGAGGACAGGGGCAGCGGGGGACTAGTAACACCCTGTCAAGGTTTCTTCCCTACTCTGAACTTTATGGTACAGAGGTAGGGACCTGCATGAAAGACCCCTAAGCTTATTTTTACCAGCTTAGGTTAAAAAAAACTTTCCCAAGGTATAAACTTTGCCTTGTCCTTGAACAGTCTGCTGCCACCACAAAGCATTTTAAACAAAGAACAGGGAAAGAGACCACTTGGAGACGTTTTCCCCCAAAATATTTCCCCCAGCCCTACACCCCCTTTTCTGGGGAAGGCTTCATAATAATTTTTACCAATTGGTAAAGGTGAACACAGACCCAAAGTCTTGGATTTTAAGAACAATGAAAAATTAATTAGGTGTTTAAAAGACGAATTTTAATTAAAGAAAAGAGAAAAGAATCACCTATATAAAGTTAGGATGGTAAATACCTTACAGGGTAATTAGATTTAAAACAGAGAATTTCTTGAGGCAAAACCTTAAGTTACAAAAAGACACAAAAACAGGAATATACATTTCCTTCAAAGTTAGTAACAGCCCGTTTGTTGAGCCATTTATGAAACAGATTTGTTATTTGGTTTACATAAGCCACATTAGTTCAGGCCTTTTTTAAGGGTTTGAAATTTTACTTTGTACGTTTTAGGTGTAACTTGAAATTGGCGATTTGGCTGTATTGCGCAACAAATGGCCTGTAATATCTGGCCAAGCCTAAGAAGGATTGGACCAGTTTTTTGTTTTTTTTTTTACTTTGGGACAGGCCACTTTTGGATAGCATTCACTTTGGCCTGTAGGGGGTTGATAGTTTCTTGACCCACCTGATGTTCAAGGTAAGCTACTCTGTTTAGGCCTATTTGACACTTTTTAGTCTTAACAGTTAGTTTTGCCTCCCTTATGCGCTTGAAGACTTTTTGTAGGTGTTCCAGGTGTTTTGCCCAGGATTCCAAAAATATGGCCACATCATCAAGGTCTGTGACTGCACATTTTTCCAATTCCGCTAGGAGACCATCTACAAGTTTTTGGAAGGTGGCGGGTGCATTCTGCAGCCTGAAAGAGAGCACATTAAATTCATACAGCCCGACATGTGTGATGAAGGCGGACATTTTCTTGGCGGTTTTATTTAGCGGTACCTGCCAGTACCCCTGGGTTAAGTCCAAGATAGGGATGAACTGGGCCCGTCCCAGTTTCTTCACTAGTTTATTTGTTCGTGGCATTGGATAGTTGTTTGGGAGCGTTACAGCATTCAGCTTATGGTAGTCCATGCAAAAACCTATTTCCCCATTTGGGTTGGGAACTAGAACCACTGGAGATGCCCATGCACTGCCAGAGGGGCAGATTACACCCATTTGTAGCATATCCTGGATCTTCCATTCTATAGCAGTTTTAGCTTGAGGAGACACCCGGTAAGGTCGGGCTCTAATTGGGTGAGCATTACCTGTGTCAATGGAGTTGTATGCCCGTTCAGTCAGTCCTGGGTGGCTGAGAACGTCGGCGTGTAGCTAGTGCACAGCTCCTTGATTTGCTGTCGCTGCATATGCCCAAGGGTCATGGAGAGGTTTACCTTTTCCACACCACCAGCACTTTTTCCTTTGTAGTAGACACCTTTAGGCCACTCAGCGTTATCTCCTCCCTGGGCTGTAAACTGACAAATCTTTAATTCTTTGGAATAAAAGGGCTTTAGAGAATTAATATGGTACACCTTAGGCTTTCGGTTGGAGGTGGGGAATGCTATGAGAAAATTAACAGCTCCCAGGAGCTCTTGGACCATTAATGGCCCTTCCCACAACGCTTTTATTCTGTGGGCCTAGAGTGCCTTCAAGACCATGACCTGGTCCCCTACACTGAAGGAATGCTTTCTGGCATGTTTATCATACCAGGCTTTTGGCTCTTTTTGAGCATCCTGTAGGTTTTCTTTGGCAAGGGCTAAAGAGGTTTGGCAGGTGTTTTGCAGGTTAGTTACAAAGTTCAGAATGTTAGTTCCTGGAGAAGGTGTAAACCCCTCCCATTGCTGCTTTACCAACTGTAATGGCCCCTTAACCTTGTGGCCATATACAAGTTCAAATGGTGAAAACCCTAAACTGGGATGTGGTACAGCTTTGTAGTCAAAAAGCAACTGCTGCAACACTAGGTCCCAATTATTGGAGTGCTTATTTACAAATGTACATATTATGGCTTCCAAAGTTTCATTAAACTTCTCCACCAGGCCATTTGTTTGATGGTGGTAAGGAGTGGCAACCAAGTGGTTCACCCCATGAGCTTCCCAAAGGCATTCCATAGTTCCTGCCAGGAAATTAGTTCCTGCATCTGTAAGGATGTCGGAGGGCCAACTTACACTGGCAAAAATGTCTGCTAGTGCCTGGCACACACTTTTAGCCCTGGTGTTGCTTACAGCTACTGCTTCTGGCCATGGGGTGGCAAAATCCATGAAAGTCAGTATGTACTGCTTTCCTCTGGCTGTCTTTTTTGGAAAAGGAGCCAGAATATTTACAGCTACTTCCTGAAATGGAACCTCAATGATGGGGAGTGGCTGGAGAGGGGCTTTGACCTGGTCTTGGGGTTTTCCCACTCTGTGGCACACCTCTCAAGGCCGGACATAGGTAGAAACATTCTTGCCCATTCCCTCCCAGTGGAACGACTTTCCCAAATGGTTTTTGGTTCTGTTCACCCCAGCATGGCCACTAGGATGATCATGGGCTAAGCTTAATAGCATTACCCGGTACTTAGTTGGAACTACCAACTGTCTCTGAGGATGCCAGTTTTCCTCGTATCCACCAGAAAGAGTTTGCTTGTATAAAAGTCCTTTTTTTACAACAAACCTGGATTGATTCGAAGAGCTGAGAGGCGGTGGGTTGTTCCGTGCCGCCGTCCAAGCTCTCTGGAGGCTTTGATCTGCTTTCTGTTCGGTCTGGAACTGTTCCCTTGATGCTGGAGACATCAATTCCTGATTGGATTGTGGACCTGGGCTTGGTCCCTCTGGAAGCGATGCAGGTGATGGGGCTGTTTTAGTTGACTGTGAACCGCTCTTGGCTGGTGCACTATGTTGGGGTTTAGGCTCTGGCTGAGCCTCTTGTGTGGGGTTATCTGCTGCTGCCAGTGCAGGTTGGGTGGGGCCCTCTGGTGTTGGGGTTGCAAGTACTGGATTCAGTGCTGGCAATGGGTCTGGTGCTGGTTTTTTTTGCCGGTTCCAGTTCTGGGACTGGCTCTGTCTGGGTCTCTGTGACTGGATTCACTACTGCTGTTGCAGACGTTTGTATGGGGTCTGGTTCCAATATCTTTGAGTGCGTCCTGGTAGAAGTCTCCGAAATAGAGCTAGGTGTGACAGCTTGCTTAGCCTGTCTGCGGGTGACCATTCCCAACTTCTTGGCTAGCTTCACATGATTGGCCAAGTCTTCCCTCAACAGCATGGGGATGGGATAATTATCATAGACTGCAAAAGTCCACGTTCCTGACAAGCCCTTGTAGCGAACAGACAACTTGTCTGTAAGCAAGTAAAAACAGTTGGCCTTGAAGGGTTGAATTGTCACTTGGACCTCTGGGTCAATTAAATTGGGGTCCACTAAGGAAGCCTGGATAGCCAATACTCCGGTGTCCCTCCATTTTGTGACCTTCTTCCTGCCCACACTCACAGTTTCCCTCCACTCTGAGGGTGTCTGGGAGGCGATCTGGGCCTGAGGACCTCTGGTGTGATTTTGGTGCAATGAACTATAATTTCCAGGGGTTCTTGGGGCAGTTGGGCTTGACATGTCCCGGCTTGTTACATTTAAAACTTTGCCCAGCTGACTGGTCACTGGGGCAAGGTGGGTTGCTGGAGAACGGTGTGGTGGGACAACAAGGTGTCTGGAGTGTTCCTTGGGGTGTAGTTGGGGCCTTGGGCTGCCCCGGGTAGTAGGATGTGGTCTGAGGGTGTCCCTTCTGGTATCCGCTCCAACTGTGACCAGGGTTGTTCCTCTCTCCTCCCTCCACCCGTTTTGTTCCGGTTTGCCCCGCCTCTCTGGCAGTCTGGGACTGCTTGTATAGATCAGCATAAAAAGCAAGACTTCCTGCTGAGTCCATTTTTTTATCCCATAAACACTGCTTTCTATCATCCTTGGACATATTCAGGAATTGCTCCTGTATTATCAAATCCCGTATTCCTCCAAAGCTAGTTACATGCTGTCCATTGAGCCATTTCTCAAACAGATCTGTTCTCTGGTTTACATAAGCCACATTACTTAGTCCAGGTCCTCTCTTAAGGGCTTTCACTTTTACTCTGTAAGTTTCAGGTGTAACTTGAAAGTGTTTTAAAACCAAACCCTTGGATTTATTATAGTTCGAAGCCTCCTCAATCACCATCTTATTGAATATGTCCAGAGCTCTTCCAGGCAATCTTGCGGCCGATCTGGTCATCTTGTGAGCTTCAGGGATTTGATGGAGTGTGCAAAGTCTCTCAAAGGTGAGAAAATATTCAGCAATATCACTGGATTCATTATACTGTGGACATAGTGTAATGGATTGTTGGGGAAGGATTTGTGGATTGTTGGGGAAGGATTGTTCGGGTTATTTGGTATATTCTGCCGAGCCTTTGCCTTCTCCATCTCCACTGTATGCTTCCTCTCTTTTTCCTTCTTCTCCTCTGCATGCTTCTTTTCTTTTTTCCTCTCCTCCATTTCTTTTTCCTTTGCCTCCATTTCTTTTTTTGCCTTCATTTTCTCTGCCTGAGTTCGACCCATCTTTTATGTTCCTTTTGTTTTTCCTCAGCCTCAAATCTGGCTAATTGCAGCTTCTGTTGAACATGGCATTCTGTCCTCCTAACCTCTCTGTTTTTAACTCACTTTACACCCAAGAGTTAGAAATAAAGCAAAAAACCCAAAAACCCTGACTTGTAAAATTTTGCTGTGCTGTAACCCGATACCTTTTTTCTTTGGTAGCTGTTCTCAGCCGACAGAAAACTCCTTTTGTTATGCCTGCTGCTCTGTCCCCCAGACAGAGAGACAAAATCTACAGCTGCAATCACCTTTTACAAAACCTTTTAAAATCCTGCTGTGCTTCTGGTCCAAAATGATCCCACCACTGCCACCATGTCAAGGTTCCTTCCCCACTCTGAACTTTAGGGTACAGATGTGGGGACCTGCATGAAAGACCCCCTAAGCTTGTTTTTACCAGTTTAGGTTCGAAACTTCCCCAAGGTACAAACTTTGCCTTGTCCTTGTACAGTATGCTGCCACCACCAAGCATTTTAAACAAAGAACAGGGAAAGAGACCACTTGGAGACATCTTCCCTCAAAATATCCCCCAAGGCTCTACACCCCCTTTCCTGCAAAGGCTTAATAATAATCCTCACCAATTGGTACAGGTGAACCGAGACCCAAGCCCTTGGTTCTTAAGAACAATGAAAAATTAGTTAGTTTTTTAAAAGAAGATTTTAATAAAAGTAAAGGTAAAAGAATTATCTCTGTAAAATCAGGATGGTAAATACCTTACAGGATCATCAGATTTATAACACAGAGAATCCCTCTAGGCAAAACCTTAAGATACAAAAAGACACAAAAACAGGAATAGACATTCCCTCCAACACAGCTTATTTTACCAGCCATTAAACAAAAGCAAATCTAACACATTTGCTAGTTAGATTACTTACTAACTTAACAGGAGTTGGAAGGCTTGCATTTCTGATTTGTCCCCAGCAAAAGCATTACACAGACAGACAAAACCCTTGATTAGTCCCCCGCCCCCCTCCAGATTTGAAAGTATTTTGTTCCCTCATTGGTCATTTTGGGTCAGGTGCTAGCGAGGTTATCTTAGCTTCTTAACCCTTTAGAGGTGAAAGGGTTTTGCCTCTGGCCAGGAGGGATTTTATAGCACTGTATACACAAAGGTGGTTACCCTTCCCTTGATCTTTATGACACACCCTGTGCCCATTGGCTCACCAAGGCGCCAGGACTGAGCCACGGGAGCCCCACTGACACCAGTGGGAGTGGCCCAGCCACACTCCATGGCAGGATATGCTGGGCAGAGTTGGGGGAACTCCAGCCTCCCCTGATAATGTTGGGTGGGGGCTGATGGCCACGGGGCCCTGAGGCTGATGGGGCTGAGGTCATCTCTGGGAAGGGCAGGGTGGGGACCTTGATGCCATGGGGTTCCTTGTTGAGGATGGGGGACATTGAGCCATTTCTCTACCCTGCATTCTCACAGCAGTAGCATAAATGATGCTTTTCTCCTTCTCTCCCTGGTGCAGAGACCCTCAGTGCCCAGCTGGAGGAGGAGGAGGAGGAGGAGGAGGATGATGATGTGTCCCCTGAACAAGACACCATCAGGGTCATCCAGCAGCACCTCCAGGGCAGAGTTGAGGTACAAAAATCTTCCAGCTGCACTGCCCCCAAGTCTGTCCTGCCCCTTGTTCCATCCCCACCCACATTCGGGGTCTTGTCCCAGAGAATCCATCACCCGCAATGGGGGGCACTTCTCCCCTGTTACCTGGCACCCCAAAGTGGGGGTGTTCATCTCATGCAGGCCAAGGTGTCCGCTCCCCGCAGACACTGCCCCAGTTACAACCCTAGTCTGTGCAGGGTGACACTGGTTTTGGGAAGAGGGGCGGCTTTCCCTGTCCAACTCCAGGGAGGTCCTGAGACCTGGAGCTTTTGTAGGTGGGGTGGGGAGGTCCCTACCTGACCATCTCTCTCTCTCTCTCCCACAACCCCATTCTTAGTGGGTGGAGGACAGGGCCAAACAGCTCCGCTTCCTCCACGCTGTCCCACGTCTGTGCTTGTCGGCACAGCAGCAGGGGTGGGACACTCTGGAGCCGCACTTCTCCAAAGCGGCCCTCGTGGAGAGCATTGCGGTGAGTGGGACCCCGTGCCCGGCTCCTGGGGTGAGGGAGCCCAACATGGGAGGAAGAGTTAGTGGGGCTGGAGGGGGAAGCAGAGGACAGGGCTTCCTGGGGATGAGGACTGGGGAGCAGGGAAAGAGGAAATTCTGACACTGATGGGGAACTGGCAGTGGGGAAACTGTAAGGCCGGAGGGGCAGCTGAGGCTGAGGGGAGGGAAGAATTGGGTGGGAGAGGAGGAAGGAAAGAGTAAGTTTGATGGATGGGAGGAATGGGGAGGCCAGCTGGTTGGGGGTGGGGGTGACACTTACTGTTTCTGCAGAGCACTTTGGCCTCCTCCCTGGGAAGCGCCTGTGGGTCTACAGGGCCTGAATCTCACATGCAATTTTATCTCCTTGGGGTCTCTCAGGAGCTGATTGAAGATCTGCCCATGGTGTCTGAGCCGAGTTCCATCGTCTCCAGCTCCATGGCCGCAGTTTGCAGCCTCAGGTACCAGGACCCTCCCATCCAGCTGCTCTAACCCTGGTGCAGATCCTCTCAGGCCTAGATTAACCCCAGCCGTGTCTGTTTGCATCCCCCAGCAGAGGAGTTGGGAACATCCCCTCTTTCCTGGCTGGGGGTGATTTCACTCCCGTAACGTTACAGTGGCCATAGGGAGGGATCATTGCAGGGGAGGAGGGTCATGTGCATGACACTGCCAGCGCCACTCCGGTGCTGCCAAGCACAACACGGGCTCCTCTTTCCCTCCAGCAAACTGAAGCCACCACTTGCCCTGGAGCTGGAGTCACGCCTCCTGCGGGCTCTACAATACACCATTTTCACCATGGGCACGGGGCAGGACACCACCTACTTCCAGGTAGGTCATGATCCTACTTCTCTGTCCCAGGAGCAGGAGCGGCCTCTGGTCCCTGCCCCCTCGGTTTGATGGAGCTGCTGAGAATAGGGGAGGGGTGAGCAGAGCGGGGGGCAAGCCCGGGCAGGGCGTGTGGGGTGGGGGGGATGACACAAACTTGAAGGGAGGGCCCCTTCCCGCCAGTGAGAATTGCGTTACCCCTCTGTGGCTGATCCCAGCCTTCCCTCTTCTCCTCATTGTGTGCTCTGCTGCCTGGACTTTCCCAGGGATCCTACCTCCCACCCATTGCGGTTTGGCTTTTCCATATTCTGCTGGGTACCAGGCCCTGCGCAGAGAACTGCTAAGGGCAAGGATTGAAGAGCCAGCAGGCATCCAGCCATGAACTCTTGCTAAGTGTCCCTGCAGTGATGTGAATGGCAGAGGCCAGGATGTACCTTTTGGGTCTGGCCAGGGCTCCCCAGAGAACCCTCCTGGTCCCCTGAGAGGGGTAGCCCCATGTCCCATGACTGACGGGCGCTCCCTCTTCTTGCAGGCTGTCAAGGTTCCTTCCCCACTCTGAACTCTAGGGTACAGTTGTGGGGACCTGCATGAAAACCTCCTAAGCTTACTTTTACCAGCTGAGGTTAAAACTTCCCCAAGGTACAAAGTATTTTACCCTTTGCCCTTGGATTTCCACTACCACCACCAAACTTTATCTGGGTTTACTGGGAAAACAAAGTTTGGACACGCCTTTCCACCCAAAATCCTCCCAACCCTTGCACCCCACTTCCTGGGGAAGGTTTGGTAAAAATCCTCACCAATGTGCATAGGTGACCACAGACCCAAGGCCTTGGATCTTAGAAGAATGAAAAAGTATTCAGTTTCCTTACAAGAAGACTTTTAATAGAAGTAAAAAGAAAAGAATTACCTCTGTAAAATCAGGATGGTAAATACCTTACAGGTTAATTAGATTCCAAACATAGAGAATCCCTCTAGGTAAAACCTTAAGTTACAAAAAAGACACACAGACAGGAATAGTCATTCTATTCAGCAAAGCTCTTTTCTCAGCCATTTCAAGAAATCATAATCTAACACCCACCTAGCTAGATTACTTACTAAGTTCTAAGACTCCATTCCTGTTCTGTCTCCGGCAAAAGCATCACACAGACAGACACAGACCCTTTGTTTTTCTCCCTCCTCCCAGCTTTTGAAAGTATCTTGTCTCCTCATTGGTCATTTTGGTCAGGTGCCAGAGAGGTTACCTTTAGCTTCTGAACCCTTTACAGGTGAGAGGATTTTTCCTCTGGCCAGGAGGGATTTTAAAGGGGTTTACCCTTGCCTTTATATTTATGACACAGGCTCTGCACAACACCTACTTAGAGAGCCTGGACACCATGCTCGGGGGCCTGCTGGCAGAGACCCCCACCACGGACAAGCTGCAGCACCTCTTGGAGGTGAGCAGAATGGGAGAGTCTGGGGGGGAATTTCCCATGAACCCCGTGGGAGGGCTGCAAAGAGGAGACTAGAAGAACCATGTTTCCATTGTGTCCTCCCAGCTTGGACCCAGATGGCCACGCTTTCCCAGAGCCATCAGTGCAGTTGAATGCTGGGACCCTTCCGCCATCCGGGGTAGTGGTGGCGGGGAAGGGGCGGGGGCAGAGGGAAGGAGCTGGGACTGTCAGCCAGAGCTCTGCATGGTTCCATTGAGCACTAACAGTGAGCACCAGGCCTGGCTGGGGACTGACAGACTGAAACCCCTGTGCGACCTGGGACACAGGCCTCTGAGAAAAGTTACTGGCTCCTTTCTAGGGAGACCCTGAGATACAGGAGAAGACTGAGGGAATCAGCTCTTCTGTCATAGGACACGGCAGTTCCTGGAGTGATTGTCCCCACGGCCCCTCCATCCATCCTACCAAGGCCTCTAGAGCTGGGGTCTGGGGGCACAGGGCATGTGCCTCGATCCTGATGGGCTGTTGATGGATCAGGGGTTCAGAGCAAATAGACCAGCCCCAAGGCTGAGCTTTGTCCCAGGCTGGAGAGACAGTGACAGCTTGTGCCCAGCAAGATGTGGGCAGTGTCATGAACCCCCACATGAGGAGTCAGATATTCCACCCTGAGCACAAGTTCTCTGCCCCATGTGGAGCGGGAGAGGCTCATTTGTAGAGCATGTAAGCCTGCCGGCTGACTGTCCCCTGCCTTCTTCTCCCGCAGCACCTCCATTTCTGGCTCGACTCCAGAAACACCCAGGAGAGAGCTAGGGCCATACGGAGCAGCGCTGCCCTGCTCCGATTTGCCACCTCCCTCTCCGGATTTGACGTAAGTGACCTTTGACCCCAGCATCCTGCAGAGCCAGGGCTTGAGTCAAATTCCTCATCCCCTGGTTAAGTGGTCCCCCCTGGCTCCGTAAGGGACTGCGCCATTCCATAGGCCACTGGCTGGCAGGGTCGTGCCTGGCCTCAGTGCCCTTGTTACTCTGGAGAAGCCTGGCAGCTAGTGCTCATAGAGGGCCCAGGCCGTGGGTCCCTTTGCTCCAAGCTCCCTTGGGGGCAGAGAGAAAGAGGGCTCTAGTTCCTCTCCCTCAGTGCCTCCTACAGATGGATGGGAGCAGAGCTCTAGCCCCGGGGAGCTGGGGAGCTGAAGGCAGAATGTTGATGGATTCCCCCCTTCTCCTCCTCCACCAGACCTCCTCCGATTTCCCCAAGGCGGGCAACTTTGTGCTGCGGCTGGGTCTCTACCTCTCTGACCCAGCCGATGACATCAGCCGGCAAGCCAGGGCTGGGATCTATTGGCTGCAGAGGCTCCTGCTGCAGAGGAGGGGTAAGAAACTCAGCTGGGCAATGGGACCCCATAGAAATGAGTCCCTTGGAGACTAGCTCCAGCTGGCCATTGGGACACCAATAGAACTAAGGCCTCTGCTCTTAGACCAACTGCAGGAGGGCAGAGGGACCCCAATGGAAAGAAGGCCCCTGTTTTGGGCCCCCCACTTACTGGCCAAGGGACCCTACAGAAAGAAGCTCCCTCCTTTGAGACTGACCCCAGCTTAGCTGATGACTCACACTCATCTCCCTAATTCAGGGAGAGAGGAAGGGGACGAAGATGCCAGGGAAATTGGCTGCTTTACCTCATAGCCTGGCTCTGTCCCCCAGTCCAGAGAAATCAGCCCCCCCAGGGGGCTGCCAGCTGGTGAGGGGACAGGAACGGACCTATTGAGACACATGGAGGGAAAGAGCCCATCATGAAGGCAGGGGCAGGGACCACAGGGGATGGACACAAAGCTTGTAGAGTGTCACCAGTTGGGTAGCTAGGGCCAGATCCTGAAGTCAGTGGCTGTGGGGCGTTTTCAGCATTAGCAGCCACCATTAACAGGCACCCATGCCCAGAGCACAAGGACCGTAAGGGTCACCTGATTACTGTGATGAATGAGACAAATCCCCCTTCAGGTACTAAAGCACCTGGTGGGGACCCTGCCAGTCCATTGGGCCGTGGATGCCATGAGAACCCCAGCCAGTGTTCACCCAGCAAAGGGAAGAGAAGGAAACAGGCATTAAAGCCAGATGCCAAACCTCCCCAATGGGTGTGTCTTTCTCCCCCAGGGCTGAACATCAGAGAGGAGAGCGATCTGTGGTGTCGGGACGGGCTCCAAGACACCGAGCGCCTGGCGTACAGAAACATGGCCAGGGTGGGGGAGGTAAGGACTCTCCGCCAGGGCATTGCAGTAGCTCAGGTGTGGAGCTGTCTCCCCCTGCAGTGAGTGTGTTCTGTAGGGGGAGGGATAGCTCAGTGGTTTGAGCATTGGCCTGCTAAACCTAGGGTTATGAGTTCAATCCTTGAGGGGGCCATTTAGGGACCTGGGACAAAAATCTGTTGGATGATTTAGTTGGGGATTGGTCCTGCTTTGAGCAGGGGGTTGGACGAGATGAACTCCTGAGGTCCCATCCAAACCTGATATTCTGTGATACTTATTTCCAGCAGACAGTGTTTGGCTGCAAGAGGCCGAGGAGCCTGGGCTGGACCCTTGCTAACGATCCAGGCTTGTGTGTGTTGCATGGATCCATGGTTACATGGCATAAAAGGGATCCTCTGGTGGGTTGAGTTAATGAAGGATTGTATCTCCAGGAATCTGGCTCTGCTCACTGTCTCCCTGGCTGACACCCTGGTGTCTGAGAGGTGAGCCCCTGGGTCAGTGAGTTGGGAAGCTCACACCAGCAATTGCTGGACCAGATCCTTGTTGGATTCCCTGCACCTCTGGAAGCACAGGCAGGGTGTGGGGTTTGCCGAGCACCAGGGCGAGCCAGGAAGCAGAACCTGCCCCTGCCCTGGGCCTTGTGTGAGGGACACTGAGCTCCTTTCCTGGGCTGAGTCACTGCAGCATATGTGATGCTCGTGGGATTGTTGGTGGGATGGGGAGCAGGAACAGAAGCAGATCGAAAAGGTCCCTAACCTCTAGCGGGTGAGCTGCAGAAAATAGCACTGCTGGGAGCAGTAGCGGGTCCTTTGTTGTCTTTGTGAGCTGGGTTCCAGACTGCGCCGACACGTTCCCAGCCTGTCATGGCACCTGTGGTGACTCCCGCTCCAGAAAGAGCTATTCCTCAGTGCCTGCAACCTCTTCCTGAAGGGGGCTCCTTGGTCCATGGGACCCCAAAAGTTGGCTGCACAAGGAGGACTCTTGTCCACCTTGTGAGATACTAGAGGGATTTGGAGCCTGGTTCTGGACAATTGACAAGGGCTCTGGTGCTGTTGGTTTTAGGTCTTTGGAGAGATCTTCACAGAAGGCCAGAAAAGATCTTTCCTCCAGGCAGCGCTTCTGGCCATACATGACCCCCAGCTCCGTGTCAGCCAGGCTGGGCTTGTGCTGACATATTCTATCCTGGGGGAAGCCGGCCAGCTGATCGGGAATGAGGTAACCAAAGAAGGATCAATTGGGGAGGGACACCCAGGGCCTTTCACCTCCAGGCCATTGACAGTCACTCCCATCCCATCCCCTTGCACTGACCCGGGCAGGTGCCATTGGTAGGTATCAGCTTCTCCCCTGAGCAGCTCAAAGCAGAGCAGACCCAGCTTGGCTATTTCCTAACAGGTGTCACATCAACATGACACGCTGCTATTGCTCATGCTAGGGGCTGCCAACTCCCCCTGTGAGAGTTTCATACCCCTCCAGGCCTCAGGCTGGTTCCTAGGGCCCTAGTATTATGTTATCCCAGCCACCACCTGCTCTGGGAGAACTGGAGGAGTCAGTCAGCAGAGGCTGCTGAAGTGCCCCATTCCCCAGAGCTACTGTCCATGGCATCATCTTAATAACAGGGGGGGGGGTCCCCTTGGGAAAGGTTTCCACCTCCTCTCACCCCATAGCACTGCTCTCCAGAGCCTTCCAGCCCCTCAGCTGGAGGGGGAGAGGGTGGATAAGGGGATTCTGGGGAGTGGAGCTTAATCCCTGGCTGGGTTGGGAGGTAGAATAGCTCTCACAGGGGGACTGAGAGGAAGGGGACAGGAGTTCATTCCACAGTGGTGGGAGTGGGGTTGGAGGTCACTCGAGAGGAGAAAAGAGTTCGTCTCGGAGGGTTGGGTGCGGGAATCTGTCCCTTGGATGTGGGGAGGGTTGGGGTGGAAATTTTGCTGGCTCCCAGTGCCGTTCATGCCCTTCATTGCCATGGGTGTCGGAGGCTCTGACCGATCCTTGTTCCCTTGCAGCAGGAGGACGTGACAGCAGCGATCATGGCGCACCTGTTCTACATCCGGTGCTTGCGCCAGGTGCCCAAAGCGCTGCAGGGGCTGTGCTCCGTGGGACAGCCTTGAAGGGCCCCCCCTTCCCATGCCCAGAAGCTCCCACTCCCTGCTGCAGGTACTGCTCTTTCCTGCTGGGCCTGGGGGAGAAGGGCTAGGGGGAGGGGCCATAAACCCCACAGCACTGAGAGAAACCCAGGCTGAGCATCTCGCTCTCACCACCCTGCCCCACCCTGACCCCTGGAGCTGGGGCCAGGCCAGATACGGTCCCTGCCCCCATGCCCAGAGGCCAATTTCAGAAGCATCAGGCTTTCAGGGCCATGGGACTGGCCCAGAAATGGGAGCATCCGCAGAGCCAGGGTTTATCCTCAGTAATCATTGCATTCTGGGAGGGGTGGCCCGATGTGGAGCCCTCCCCTGTCGTTACTGCTCAGACCTCCCCATTGCCCATGTTACCCCGTCGCAGTGAATGTCTGACCATCCCCCACCTGGAGCCCAAGCCACACACATGGTATCTGAACCCTTCCCAGACAGGAATGAAACTCCCCCCTAACACCTTGGGGCAAGGAAGGATCCTCCCCATCTGGCAGGTGGGGACTGAGACACAGAAGAAGGGCTGCGATCCTGGTCACACACTCCTGGGGGTAGATCTGGGAACTGGAGTGGATCCCAGGCTAGTCCCTTTCCCCAAGAGGCAACTTCACTTTCTGCCCTTTATTCTCCCCTCCTGCTGGGGGGGCGGGTCTCTGAGTGTGAAATGAACCAGGAGGGGGATGGGGTCCTGGCACAATGCTTGGGTGGGAGCTCCCCTTGGCTTGGACCCCAGGGTCAGAGACATCTTTGTCATCTTGCTCTCCTTCTTTTATTCCTAGGAAGGGAGTCCCCCGATTAGGGGTCTCTAGGGATCCAGCTGGGCAGTGCCTAGGAGAACCTGTCAGTCATCCTGGTTCCCGCCTGCATGCACCACCCTGTCCTGCCCTGCCCTCCGGTTCTTCATTGTTGACTCTGGTTTGACCCTTGGCTCCGGTCTCTGATTATGACTTTGGCGTGACCCTTCTTGGCTCCAGATGTTGCCTGCCCACCTTGATTCCATATCTCCTTGCCCTTCTTTAGCCCCACTCCAGGCCCTCCACTGACCCGCTCCAGCATTGCCTTCTCCTCCTGATCTTCCCCAACCACTCGGACGTTGACTACCCGGCTTTGACCCTCGGCCTGTATCTGGACTCTGGCTTGACACTGACTTGGCTGATCTTTGCTCTCTGACTACCGGGCTATGACCTTTGGCATGGATTTAGACTCTGGCCCTGGTTCTGCTTCTGCTTTGTCGATGGACTCTGATCTCGGTTTTGACCCTGCTGTGTCCCTGGACCTTGATTCTAGGACCACTCTTAGCCTCGGCACAATCCTGCACCTTGCTGCGACCTGTGCTCCCACCCCTGGGCATCATTATCAGATGCAATACGTGACATTAGGTGGTGCAACTTTTTGGAGAAAAGCAGGATCTCCGCAAGTCAGTGGCCTGTATGCAACAGGGACACACCACACCAGGTGTGAACCAGGGCCTCACTACATGAGCCTGGCCCGATGATGTCCCTGCTGGAGCTGCACAATGGAAATGATTGAAAATGTCGGGGTTCCTTGAACCAGCCTCTGCCTCTGGACCTACTCCACCTTCTTGACTCGGACACCCGGCATTCCTGATCAATACCCGGATTACATGGATACCTTTGAAAGAAATGGGGACTTGTTGCCTCTGCACCAGGACTATGACTGCCCCCTTGACCTGCAACCTTGGTTGAAAGTTGCCTTCACCAGTATTTACACATTGGTGGAACCAGAATTAGTGGCTCTCCCTGCGTACAGGCTTGAAAACTGGTCCTAAGAGTTTATGAGCAAATTAGCGTTTCCCACGGGTGCCCAGGCCCTTTTGGGGAAGAAGAAATGTGGGACTCTACTATGTCTCTCTTTAGACAATCAGCCCCTGAAAAAAAGGATCATTTGGAACCATAACCCCCAGTTAGGAATCCCACAATTGTTTGCTCGCAGGAAATCTGCAAAGTTGTTCATCAAACTTCATCTGTGAGGATTTCCAATCTAACACTCATTTGGGCAGGGGACAAATGGAAGGCAGATTTCAATGCACACTATGGACATTTTAACTGTCAGACATGCCATTTGAGCTAACTAACGGTCCCCTGCCCTTGCAACACTTCATCAGTGATGTATTTGGGGCCATTGTGGATCTGCACAGTGTCATCTATTCAGGTGACAGACTTCTTCTTTTTTGGAGAACCAAGAGCAGCATGCGCACCATACCTGAACCTGGAGAGGTTTCGGCAGCATGGTCTCAGCACAGAATTGGAAAAGCGTAACTCCGGCCAACTCTCCACAGAGTTTTTGGGCTACATCCTCTCCCCGGAAAATGTTACGATTGATCCAAATAAGGTGGAAGCCATTCATAGATGGGACACCCGCTTTACTGCCGCTTTACTGCTGCTTCGGCCCAGGGTTCTCAGAGCCAATAACCCCGACGAGAGCTCTCCTCCACATAATGGCCACGTTTGTTTGGTCACCCAAGTTCCAAAAAGCCCACAAATAGCTCACAACTGCCTTCACTACTGCACCTATTTGGAGACTCAGTGCTCATCCTGCAAGTAGATGCATCTACTATGACCACCAGGGCCTGCTTCATTAGCTGGTGCCAGATGTGGGCTGAAATTCAGACTTAGCTTGACTGATGTGACTTCTGCGCTTTCACCAAGGCACCACGCACCAAACTCCTTGGCATTTCAGGCCTCTGGAGACCCTGCCCTGGCCATGGGCAGTCATTGCCAGGAATTTTACCGAATCAAATGGCCACATGATGGAACTGACTCTCATAGATCACCTGACCACGATGGCGTGCTTCATCCTCTTCTGAACATGTACCGTCGATTGATAGGACAGATCAGTTCCAAATTTGCAAAGGCCATTGAAACCTTTATTTTGCTAAATGTAGATTTCCCACTGATTTCATGTCATGCTACAAATGACCTCTCCGAAATTCCCAGCTATCGACCTGGGTCAACGAATCCATCACCTGCAAGAAGAATGAAGGGAGCCCCTTCAGGACACTTGGAAGGAGTTCAGATACTGTATGGACTGCTGATGACAAGAGGGAAGCCATTTGCTGAAGGGAGGTACAAAGTCCCTGGCACTGACCAAATCCCTAAGCTCTGTCCATGGCAGCAGTTCCTGGCCCATCCCCTTTGCTGACCTTCTGATAACATCTTCCTCCCCTGGGTCTAGGGAGCAAACTCTGGGTCCCTTCCCTCACTCTGGCACAATCTGTGCCCAGAGTGTCTGAGTCCCTCACCGAAAATGGGTCTCTCCTCCCTTCTCCTCCCTGTGGGGCGGGGGAGACTTGTACCCCCATTTTAAGGACAGGGAATGAAAGTGAGGAAGTGACGTCTCCAAGGTCACACCGAGCAATGTCGGGGAGAGCTGGGAACTGACTGGGTTCTACAGGAGTGCCCTCCCCAGAGGGGCAGCTTCACTTTCTGCCCTTCCTCCTCTCCTTCCCTCTTGACCCGTCTTTGAAGGGGGCTCTGAAAGGGAAATGAGCAAGGGTTTCCTCCCTGCTCTGTCTTCCAGGTTCTGGGATCTGTCCATGTCGCCAACAGCAATGCAGCCTGCAGCTGGCCCGGCTTGGGGAGCCATGGCCTCATCCTGTGAAATCGAGAAGTACTGGCTCTCAGGGATGCTTAGATGGAAAACCACACACCCCACCCGGAGGTAGGAGCCACCCATTCCCAGGTTGTCCTGAGGAGCCGCAATTCCTCCAGGAGCTGGGGAAGGGCACAGTGATCAGTTTATCAAAAGGTAGGGAAGGATCGTGTAAGAAGAAGGTCTAAGAGAGAAGGAGCATGAGCTACTCTCTGTATTTGGGCGTGGCAGGGATCAAGAGAAGGGACAGGGGCTGTTAGAGAGCAATGGTGAGGTACAAGGGGTGTCAGAGGTGGGGGCAAGGCCTGAAAAGTTCAGATACATTAGAACAATTGTGCCAGAGACTCACCGGTTGACGTGACTGAAAGCTCTGAACTTGGGTTGGCCAAAATCATCCTCCTCCGATGGGAACATCCCAAAAGTCTGTAGAAGCTTAGCCTCTGAGGTGAACGTTGTGGCCCCAACCTCTCTGCTCTGTACCTCACAGGATTCCCACTGGCTGTTCCAATCCAGGATGAAAACTATGCCACCGAAGTCTCACAGCACCTGGGCAGTGAAGTGGCCACTTAAACCCACTGTGATGCACAGACCTTGCCCTGGCTGTCTGCACAGGGCTGAATTTCACCCATTCAGAGTGTAAGGAAATAATTGGCTGAAGGCCTTTTTCTGGTCGGATGTGGTTCTAGGGGGAAAGAACCATGGAGATTTTTAACCCGTATTGCTCCCGGGACTGGTGCTGCAGTGATGCAGAGAAGTGCTGATGCACTGGATTTTTTTGGATCCCCCCCCACTATTAATCCATTCTCTTCCTCTCTTTTAACTGGTAGTCTAAGGGCACCCCATGCTTCATGTGGGTATTCTTGGGTGGGCAGATTGCATCAGACCTGCACCACAATAAATACTTGTGAACGACATATGCAGACACTAAAGTTCTGAAGCCTAATTCTCAGAAACTTTTCTCTTCAATGTAGAATCAGGATTTTGTTTTTAATTTATTTTTTGAAGGTGCTAAGCAGATGCTATCCTGTAATAAGAGGAAACAGAAGCAAAAACGGAAAGAATGTTACTTAAACCAATGAACAGATGCAGAGAGTGGAAACACAGGAAAGCAAACGAATGAATCCTGTGAGTAAATAACCTGGAAGCAAATGGGGGAGAAAACCTCATCTGGGTAATTGTGGTTCTTGGGATAAAGATCAGGTTCCTGGTGCGTAGCCTGGCTGAGATTCTGCCTTTTCCCTGGATCCCAGACCTGGGCTTCACACGTCATTCTCCTTATTTTATTCTTAGGGAAAAAGGATCCCCAAAGCAGGTGTGAGGATCTTCGACTAATGTCTGCAAGAAGCTTCAGCCACCTTCACAGGTAGAAGTCACTGTCTTTCCTACAACGCCACTAGTGCCCTTTCTGCTCTCCAGACCTGCTCCCTGCAGCAGGACAGAGACACCCCTTAACTCCCCGAGTCCTGATTTCCTGCCATTCAAGGGGCTGGGGGCTTGCATTGCCCCCACCCCCGCCATCAGATACTTTTCCGATGGGAATCTCCCTAGAGCAGGGGAGAAATCTGTTCTTCCCTTAGAACCAGTCTGCTCAGTAAATCAACCCACACTGACCTCATCTTGGCTGCTTTGTTTATCCATGATTAGTGGTGTTGCCGGCACCCAGCGCCGAGAGGCTGAACAACAGCTTGAGTTGGTTCGTTACCTGGTGTGCTGCACCCAATAATCACAACGGGGTGGAGAAACAGAAAAGTTTATTTGCAGCTGCAAAAAGGTACAGGGAGAATAAAATCTCAAATCCTGCACACAGAGCAGGAAGTTACACAGGCTTTTATACATTCTTTTTTCCAGCATACTTATCCAATAGCAAGCTGCCCCAAGTATCCATATAGCCAGCCAATCCAGTTCCCAGCTAGTTCCCTGATTTTCTGTATCATTTGTTAAACTATACATAAAGCTGCTTTATTTAGCATTGTTCTTCCATCTTTCCCCTGTTTGGCCTTGCTTAGTTGCAGGCAGTCTGACTCTGCAACATATTGTTGCAGATTCTGAGCATAACTGCTGCGAGTGCCTCCAGGCAGGAGGGGCCAAGGACACGTGGGCCTAGTGTGAGGGGGCTTCATCAACACTCGTGGTCTTCCATCCCCTCGAGTTACCTAGTGGCCATGCCCCAGTGTCCCCAACAGTGGTATCTTCGGAAATTCCTTCGCGTGCGGGGGAGCGAGGTGGAGTGGGGGATACGGGAGCTCCAGCAGATTCCCCTGAAGAACACCACCCTGTCTTTCTCTGGTCAGGGTCGGACTAGCCGTCCATTGCAGAGGTGAAGACCAGATGGGAGCTGCTGGATTGACCTTGATATGCCATGTCCTTGTGTGGATGAAGGACCGACATCTCAGGGATGGCCAGCAGCAGATGTACCATGTGTCCAGGAAGAGTCTGAACAAGCGACACTGACAGGTAAGTAGAGTCATGGCCACATGCCGTGGGGAGCTGGAGCCGGTTCGCGCCAACCGGTTCTTACATTTTGAAGCCATTTTAGAACCAGTTGTTAACCCGCTTCCCTGCAGGGGGCACTGAGGCTTTGAAGGGCTCCGGCCGGGAAGTGATGTAATTCCTCCTCCGGCCACCGGGGGCGCTGCGCTGTGGGAGCCACGTGGGCTGCCGCCCGGCCCTGGACACGAGCCCTGGGGCTGCTGCTGCTCCCCTGGCCCTGGGGCTCCCACTACTGGCTGCTGGGTCCCCGGCTGCTCTGCTGGGCCTGGGCTGCGTCCTGCTGCTCTCCCCGTGAGCACCCATCACCCAGCCTGCAGCCAGGCCCTGCCTCCAGCCAGCCCCTGCCACTCCCCCTGCCTCCAGCTAGCCCCTGGTCCTGCTGCTGCTCCCCTGGCCCTGGGGCTCCCACTACTGCCTGCTGGGTCCCCGGCTGCTCTGCTGGGCCTGGGCTGTGTCCTGCTGCTCTCCCCATGAGCACCGATCACTCTGCCTGCAGGCAGCCCCTGTCTCCAGCCACCCCCTGCTGCTCCCACCCCCACATCCACTGGTGCCCTGCTGTTCCCAGGGCAGTAACCCTGCACACCTGCTTCAATGAGGGGGGCAGGGGGCAGCTGGGACCCACACATGTGCACACCCTAGGGTGACCAGACAGCAAGTGTGAAAAATCAGGACACGGTATGGGGGGTAATAGGAGCCAGGGTGTAATAGGAGCCTATATAAGAAAAAGACCGCAAAATCGGGACTGTCCCTATAAAATCAGGACACCCTAGCACAACTCCAGGGACTGGCGGGGACCCACACATGTGAAACAGAGCTCATTTCTAGTACAGGCCCATTTTTTCAAAAAAGAACTTTAGGCAGGGTTAATATACATCCATATTTTCCCAGACAGGTCAGGATTTTTGGTTCTTAAATCGCCGTCCAGGAGGAATTTTTAAATTTCAAAAATTCCTCCTGGACGGCGATTTAAGAACCAAAAATCCTGACCTGTCTGGGAAAATATGGATGTATATTACATACATCTGGGAAAATACAGACGTTTCGTAACCCTGTTGGTACAAAAAATACATACTGGGGCACATCCCTTAAATCAGAACTTTTTATAGGGAACCGGTTGTTAAGATTTTGGCAGCTCATCAGTGGCCACATGTAGACACCAAAGACATTGCTGGGGATTGAACCAGGGTCCTTCAGCACAAGCTCCGCTCACTCATTGTCAACCAATCCAGCTCCACCCACTAGACCTCGCCCCCTTCCAGAGTCACAGAATCCAGGAGCCCTAAGTCTCAGATCCATGCCTCACATCACAAGGCCAAACCTCCTCCCATTATGGGTGCTGCAGAAGGGACCATCTGCAGAGACCCCTCTACCTTCCCCATCAGAGACTGCAGCCACTGGTGACCAGTGAATGAGCAGAGATCTCCCCTGTGGGAATCGGAGGGGCTGCACATTTGGGGTTTCACAGGGAAGGCGTCTGGCAGCCATTAACAGAGTGACCCTGTGAAGAGATTTTCCATCTCTAACAAAGGGTTTCTGTTCCCCCAGATCTCAGCCACTCGGCAGAATGCAGGAGAGCCGAGTGCTGATGGGCTAGAGGGGTCACAGGAGTCACTGTGCAGCAGCTGTGGTGTCTACAGTCAGCATGGGCCAAACCCTGTGCTCCAGGCTGTTTCTCTGGATTGCGAAGGGGAGTTTGGCTTGGGGAATCGGTTGCTGGTGCCTGTGTCCACAACTGGGATGTTTTCAGGAGGCTACTCAATGGTCCATGAAGCACCATCCAAGCAAGTGGAGAGTGGACATTAAAGAACGAGGCTGGGACCTCTGCGGAGCTGCTGCAGTCCAGCATCCACAGCCAGAAGAGAGACAATAGGAAAGGTACTGAGATGGCTGGCCACAGCAGCAGCCGCCATCTCATAAACCTCTGCTCATGCGCTACACAACAAAGGCAGCACAGTGAGAGCTTGGGTTGCAATGAGCAATACATGTTTTTTCAGTAGATTATGCTGCCCTGACAGTCTACTGCCTGTAATGTGCACATCCAGCCTCCCAGGCTGCCCTCAGTGGGAGTTAGGTGCTCTGTGCCCACAGGACACGGCTGGCCTTACTAGGAGGTGAACTGAGGTGGCCGCCTCAGGTGCCAGACTGTGGGGGGCGCCACTAGGACCCAGAGTGTAGAAAACTGTGTCTGCTGCTGGTGCATGTGGATTCTCTCTGCTCGAGATGCACAGAGAGGGTGGAGTGCTGTGCTGGAGGCAGGAGGGCACAAGAGACATAACAGGCAGGCAGGAGAAAAGGTGAGAGAGAATGACAGAAAGCAGCAGGAGCTGCAGGGAGACAGAGGAGGAGGAGCCTCTTATGTACCTCTCTAGCATCCCCAGGAGCTTGGACTGATTAACCCCAGCTTCTCAAGGAGCTTCCTGTTTCCTGCTGCTTCCCTGAACCCACCTGAGGAGAACAGGAAGTCAGCTGAGGTAGTAGGAGCCAGTTAGGCCCTTAAGACGCTGATTTCTTCCCTCACTCAGGCCCTGCTACCAGCATGCTTATTTGTCCCCTTCAACTGAGTGTTGAGAGCCACTATAGCTGGCACAGAACAGCAGTCATGAGTGACAGAAGAAAACGTCCCTCTGAGGCAGCATTCAGAAAAAGAGAAATGCTTCTTTTGCTTTCTTTATCTAAGCAGGAAGGAGCTCTCCTGAGATACGTAGACACAAATGTTCACGGTGAGCCTTCCGGCCCCAGTGAGGATGTGAGTGGTGAGGAGATGCCTGATCTTCCAGTTAGTCAGAGTGCAGGTGACCTGGCAGCTACTGAAGCGTCCCTATCTGCATCTCCAATGGATGTAACCATGCACGTTCCTGAAGAAAAGTGTAGATCAGAGAAGAGTGTGGTGGAGGCGCAAGAAACTGCTGCTGCTGAGTTGAATTCCTTGAGTCTAGATGATCCAGGACTGTGGACCCACTTGAGCAGTAGCCTGAGGGACTTCATTGTACTGCATGGGCCACAGCAAGTGAAAAACTTCATGTTCCCCAAAGACAATGAAAATAGTAGTTCTCATCCAACACATTACTGGCATGAAAGACCCAATGGTGAGAAAGTGGAGAGGCCACGGCTTATGTATTCAAAAATTGAGAATTCTGCATTCTAATGTTCCAGCCTCTTTGGGCTCTACAGAAACAAAGGACTGGAAAAATCTGGCTAGAAATCTGGCATGCCATGAGAAGGCAGCAAATCACCAGAGAGCATTCCATAGGTGGAAAGAGCTTGAAATGAGACTAAGGTTAAAGGCCTCCATAGATGATCAGCATCAAGAGAAGATTGCATCAGAGTCTCTTTCCTGGCAAAATGTTTGGAAAAGGCTCCTTGCCATTGTGAGAATGCTTGCTACCCAAAACCTAGCACTGCGTGGCATTTCAGATCAGCTGTATGTGCCAAACAATGGAAACTTCCTTAAAATTGTGGAGCTGATGGCTGAGTTTGGTGCTGTACTCCAGGAGCTTCTAAGAAGTGTCATCACCCAAGAAATGTACACACACTACTACCTTGGAAAACCATTCAAAATGGGATCATTCAGTTACTGGCAACAAAAGTCAAATGGATGATTGTGGGAGATCTTAAGTCAGCAAGATATTACCCTGTTATTCTGGACTGCACTCCTGACATCAGCCATACGAACACATGCCTTTAATGGTGAGTGTTGTGTGCAGGCCACAGAATCTCACCCACCCACTCCTGCAATAAACCTCTCACCTGCATCTGAGCTATTGAAGTCCTCAAATCATGGTTTAAAGACTTCAAGGTGCAGAGAATCCTCCAGCAAGTGACCCGTGCCCTATGCTGCAGAGGAAGCCAAAGAACCCCAGGGCTTCTGCCAGTCTGCCCTGGGGGAAAATTCCTTCCTGACCCCAAATATGGCAATCAGCTGAACCCTGAGCATGTGGGCAAGATTCACCAGCCAGATACTACAGAGAATTCTTTTCTGGGTAACTCAGATCCCATTCCATCCAACATCCCGTCCCAGGCCACTAGGCCCCATCTACCTCAAATAGTCAAAGATCAATTAATTGCCAAAATCATGTTAACCCATCATACTATCTCCTCCACAAATTTATCAAGCTTAATCTTGAAACCAGCTAGGTCTTTTGCCCCCACTGCTTCCCTTGGAAGGCTGTTCCAGAACTTCACTCCTCTGATGGTTAGAAACCTTCATCTAATTTCAAGTCTAAACTTCCTGTGGAAGTAACAAAAAGGGATTTAAGTGCAGCCATCTTAGTTCTGTTGAAAAGAAAGCAAAAGTCAGGCTAACTCTAATGCAAAACTTGTAAAGGCAAAACTGGTAAGCGTATAAAAATTGCAAAGCAAAGCTGGATTTAACCTTGCCTTACAATAACAATAAAATGTAATTGTTTAACATTTTTTGCTACAAATAAAATATAAACAAGTATAAACAAAACAAAGCTTTATTATTACATAAATAATAAAAAGCTATAAATACTTGCTTTACATTTTTTGTACTTTAAAAATTTGCGTAAGGACACTCTGTCCAAACGGACGTCTTCCTTCTTGCAATTGCCGAAAAATAAAACTGTCTCTAACTTGTTGCATCCAAACTAAAAGTAAGAACTTGTTTTCTTCCACAATTTGGTGCCATGACTCGGATAACGATGCCCGGCTAAAACAGCAGCAACTACTACAAACCTTTCCCCTTCAAAGCCCAAAGCACCAAACAAAAGGTAAAAAAACCCCTATACAAATCGATACTGGGGTATCAAAAAAAAAATCCTAACCATGGGACTGTCTGTCCCTTTGGGCTCACGCCATGCAAACTTATTTATTATGCAACAAAGCCAAATGCAAAGTGGTGCTGAAAAACTTTTTTCCGCACCCCCAATATGAGGTTGAGGTCAAACCTAATCAAAGCTAAAAATTTTTGCTGCCTCAATAAGGGTGTATTACGTCCAAACATAAAACATTAAGGTTATAGATTAAAAAAAAGCATCTAAAGATAAAAGTAAATAAAATAAAAGTAACTAATAAATGTGTAAAAAGTAAGTGCCGTTATCGAGGTCTGGGATTTAAGCTAACTTCAGGCTCACCAGGGCCCTCACTCTCTAAGTAAAAAAGTTCTAAACATAAGGGGGGAGGGGTCAGCCAAACCTCATGACCCAGCAAACAGTGCAAAAAAGTAAAAGCCTTTCCTACTTATAAGCTGCTACCCCGCAAACCCTTTCCCTAAAGTATGTAAAAATCTTTTTAGCTTTTAAGCCGCTAACACAGCAAACAAAATAAACTGGGGAAACTATTTTATAAGCCACTAAGTGAACAAAATACTCCCTTGTGTAATTAAAATTTTTACATAATAATCCCTCTAAACAATTCCCACTAAAAGGTACCTTCAATTTAAATAAAATCATACACATAAAAAAAAAAAAGCTAAAAAAACCTCCATAAGTCTCAAGTGCAAAAGCCAAAAAACTCCCTCCCCAAATTAAAAACTCAAGTACAAAATTTAAAAACTAAATGTAATGCAACCAAATGCCTCCCTACCCAAACTATATTGTTAACCCTCTCAGCTCTTTCATATCCCCAATTAGTTAAAGCTAAATGAAAAAAAAAAATAAAGCGGGGGGGGGGGTTAATTTAAAAAGTCAGTTTGGCCTAAAAATAAAAAAAGCTGCCTTGCATTCAAAAATCAAAGAACAGAGACTAAGCCAAGTAGAAAAAAAACTGCTTTCACACCCAGCTGGCTGTAAAAAAAATATAAACACACATAAAACGAAAAGCAAATAAGTTGCAAAACTAAAATTACATTTGCAAAGATTGTCTGCCCGGTAAAACCCAACAGTCTGCCTTTGCAACCCTCAAGCCAGAATGGTTTGAAAACGCTAAAAAGGCCAAACAAACAGCCGGCGTAAACTAAAATACCAAGCAAAGATCCCTAAAAGGAACGCCCCAAAAAACCCAGGGCATAAAAATCCCTCCCAAAAGGAAAAGCAAGTTACAAAATTTTGCAGCGTACCTCTAAACAATCTATACACAAAACAACCTACCATCCACCTCTCTCTCTCTATCTCTCTCTCCTACCCCCAGGGCTGGCCAGCCTGGGCAGCGTGTGTACATGTATAAAAGTGGGTCAAGGTTTAAGTATTAAAGTTTTTTCTTCCTTTAAGTAACGTAAAAGCAGTTCCTACACTCACCACTGTGTTAGTTTATTAATAAAGATTTAAAATTCAGTCACATGGTGTGTGCTCTTCATCTCCGCCCCTGCGATCCTGTGGTCTTAGCCTAATTAACTAAGGCACAGGCAAATTGGTAACAAAAAATCTGAGACAGTTTAAGAAAAAACTGCAAAGGGAAAAAGCCCTGAACAGTGCACACCATCTATCTGTTTTATCTTTGTTATTTTACGTTTGCTTTGTTTGGCACTGTTGGTATTATAGGTTAAAAATTGCATCATTAAAAATAAGCCCCACTCTCCATTATAGTATGCCTAAAAAACAAAACAAAACAAAAAACAAAAAAAAAGGTTTAGCATTCCGCTCTCCACCCCGGGCTGCAAACAAAGGGTGCAGGTGGGTCTACCCCAAGTCATAGCAAAACTAAGCAATAAAAAAAAAATAAAAAAATATGTGTACCCAACAGCTCAAAAAAATGAAGCAACTAAAAGCATAAATCACTATCCAAGCAGCAACTCAAACCTCCGCCCAAAACAAGTTGCAAGCCTTAAAACAAAACTTCCAGGCAAAAAAAGCGGAACGCACACTCCTGAAGCCCTGGCTAAGCAAGTACCAGCCCTTCAGGAACATGTGAAAATGTAACCATGTGTGCTCAGCATATGCCGCAATGGCCGTGTGTCTGCCGTAAAAAAACATGAAACAGTGACAACGCCAATTGGCCATGAATTCTGCCCAGGTGGCCAGCCTCACACTCCACCACCCGGGTAGCCCTTGGAAATAAAAATGTTTCCAAAAAATAACCCAAAGGGGTGGGGGCTAGTTAAAAAGCCCACCCTCCTTGCTAAAGTGGTAATAAAACAAGGCTTGTACCCATAAAAAGGAACGGTTCCGCAAAAAAATCAAAATCGGGCCCAAGCAGGCAACACAACATTTTTTTTTAAAGTTAAAAACTTTAAAAGCATAGCTAATTACAAGCATCAAAAATTTAAATCCCTAGAACAATTAATTAACTTAGATTTTACTATTTTAAGTGTCATTTTAAAAAAATAAGGAATTTAAAAAAATAAAGTTAACTCTATAATTGTTAAAAAAATTAAGCAGATAAATTTTACAAAATGCTGGGAAAAAAAAGAAATTCTTGGTTTCTTTGCAGCCAGTCGAAAAAAAAAAGGGGGCCCTTTTCCAAAAAAAGGTCTGCAAATAAATCCAGGCAAAAAAATGATTTAATTAAAATCATTTGGCCATAAACATTTTAGTCAAGTGAGCTAAAAATACATAAGGGGTTTTATTAAAACCTAACTGCCCCAAGAAAAAAACGAGGGCTTAAAATGGGTCCAAGCAGCCGTAAAATCTGCAGAACACTGCCAGGCATTAATAAAATGTGTTAGGTCTCTGTATTCACAGGTAAGAAAAGTCCTGCTCCAAGAAACCTCAACAATTTGCTATTGGTTAAAAAACAGGTAACTGGGTCTATGTACAGGTCCATCAACACAAAACTGCTCTGGCCCCACTCTAAAAAGGCCCTTAGCAAGTCCTGCTAACTACCAACACTGCTGTAAAGTGCCAAGAGCTCACTGCTTGAACCCATGCTTCTTTCTTCAAAAAAGCCCATCGGCCTCAAAATAACTCCAACTACTAATCAGCCGCTCCCTCCTTCTGGTATTGCTTTTCCTCCTTCTGGACAGCAAAACAAACAAACAAACCAACAAACTGAAGTGCTTGTAACCGCTCACTTGTCCAGTAATGAAATTACCACACAGCCAGCATTTGCCAAAACAACCCAGACCACTGCAGGGTAACGTGCTGGTCATTTCTCCCCTGCATGGTACTAAACCACAACTGCTTGAAACAAAAAAAAAAAAAAACCCGTTCTCTCCGCTAAAACTGCCAACGTCCAAAAATTCCTAACTACAAAAAATATTAAAAACTAACCCTGGTAAAAAAACAAAAAAATATACACTGGCCAAAAAAGCCTTGTAAAACCGCTTAACAAAGTGGTATTAATTAAATGTGGGGCTTTATTCCACAGGCTGTGCCCTGTGTTTTTAAATAAGTATCTTCAGCATGTATTGTCCTTTCTGATTGGCTGTTAAATAACAAATACCAGAAAGGCCTTGTTGCCACTGCCCCCGCCATTTTCTCCACTATACTATCCCCCCGTAACACATCCAAGTACAGACAATACCATATAGTCTAATAACACCCAATAGCCAAGGCCTTCCCACTTTAGTAATTTATTTAAATATTGTTTAAAAATATTTTTAATGTTCAAAATATCCCATATAAGCAAACAATTAAATAAAACAAACCGGTCAGTAAAAGTAAAGATATATCACATGACTACAAATAAGCCTAAAAAATTTAAAATGTAAATTAGTGGGTTTTATAATGGGGTTAATACAATGGCCATTCCAGGGGTCTGTAGTATATATATATAAAAAATGGGTCCTTATTGATTTTGGTGACCCAATTAGTAAATAATCAAATTCATATTTAAAAAAGGTTTGTTCTGCCACCAAAAATTTACCTGTACTAAAATAGTCCCAGTAATTAATAACCTAATCTGTACCATATTGCAATATACCCCTTCCTATGCTATTCATGTCAATGCTTCTTAAAGGTACATGAAAAAAATTAAACAAATGTGGTATCGTATTTATTAAAAAAAAGTTTTAAAATACTAATTAACAGTAATTAATGTTACATTAAAAATTGTAAAATTTGTTTGGCCCTGTCTCGTTTCAGGTCGATTTTATATATCCAAACTGCTCCAAGGGGGCTGCTGTTCTGTTGGCACAACAAAGGCCCTGGGTCTCCTCTAGAAAAAGGAAATCTGGTAAAACACCTGTAAAATGGTGCCAGGAGTGCAGCAGCAATTTAAAACATTTCAAGGCCAACAGCATAATAACAAATTAAAACAGCTAAAAAAGGCCACTGGTCTTATTACTAAAGGCCAGTTAACCCAGGGACAGGCTAAAGTTGGTAAATTACATGTTATCTCCACCCTTAGTTCAAGGACCCAAAAGTGGTTAACAAAAATGGTATTAAATATCACTAAGGCAAAAAAAAAATGCAGTAAAATCTGGCATGTTCAAACATTCAGAATTTCCCAGATAACCAGCTAACGGCCATTCAAAGTAACCTTAAGCACTAGGCTTAGTCCACTGTCCTTACTAGTGCTTCAAAAGTGCCATCTCATCTGTGGCCGTAAAAACAAACTTAAACGTTTTCAGGGTAAAGTTGCAGTCACTCGCAGTGCTCCTTCCAAGCCTACAGGCCAGTGAAAGGGGTGTGGGCTCGCCCATACCAAATCCTGCCGGGTCCATAAAAAAATGCATAGAACATGAAACAATTCACGGTAATATTAAAAGAAATTCATTCCCCTGGTATGCCTAGCCAATTTATAGTCAGTGCTCCTAAAATAACACCCAGTGTTTACATAAAAATAAAAAGCCAATAAACATTTTTGGCCTTTAAAGCCCCCACAGCCTCAGTGCGTACAAAAGCTAAAGCCAAAAAAGATTGTCACGGTTTATAACAGCGTTTGTTAAAAAAGTAGAAAACAAAAAGCGACCCTCACAAAACACCTGCTCTTCTAAGAGAAATTACAGCTGTGTAAACGTTAAGGTCACCACTTTGCAAAACAT
The DNA here is from genome assembly GCF_965140285.1 of Lepidochelys kempii. Lineage (NCBI taxonomy): Eukaryota > Metazoa > Chordata > Testudines > Cheloniidae > Lepidochelys > Lepidochelys kempii. The sequence goes on from NC_136385.1 coordinate 6,083,259, forward strand.
ACATTTTAATTTCACCACTGCTGCAAAAAATCTTTATCTATTGGCCTGCAAATAAAGTCCTACAATTAAATCTTAGGCTTCAAATACCCTTTAATTAAGCCACCTTCATACCCGACCAATTCCAAACCCTACACTCACTCCTACCACAGGTTCAAAAAAATCTGTAAATTACAAGGCCAAATCTATGTGCTTCAAAATATATATCAAATTAAAACACATGCCTTTCATACCATCTGTAAAGCATTTATCTTATGGACTAATTATAATGTATGGTGCTATGTAACTAAGGCTATAAAATAACCCCAGCTTACTATTACAATAAACACATTGTTTTTGTTTAATTTAAAAATATGTTATTGTGGTTATAAAAAACAAGAACAACAAAACTACCTTTCATGTTCATACTAATTATGCATTATCATTACATCCAACCAAAAGTTATGGGGCTAAACCTGATCCTTTTAATCTAATATCAAAAATACAAGGTCTAATAAAAATAAAAGTTTAAAAATGATGGTTGTGCTAAAAGCACTAAAGGGGGGAGTGTGAAAAAAGGGATTTAAGTGCAGCCATCTTAGTTCTGTTAAAAAAAAAAAAAGCAAAAGTCAGGCTAACTCTAACCCCAAAGAACGCAAAACTTATCAAGGCAAAACTGGTGCAAGCGAACAAAAATTGCAAAGCAAAGCTGTTTTTAACCTTGCCTTAAAATAATAAAATGTAATTGTAGTAAAAAAATATTTAAAAGAAATAAAATATTTTAAAAAATGTATAAACAAAGCAGAGCTTTATGTAATAAAAAGGTATAAATACTTGCGTTGCATTGTTTATACTTTAAAAATTAGCATAAAAACGGACACTATCCAAACGGCTGTCTTCCTTCTTGCAATTGCCTAAAAATAAAACTGTCTCTAACTTGTTGCATGCAAACTAAAAGTAAGAACTTGTTTTCTTCTACAATATCCATTTGTTCTTTTGTCCACATTGGTACTGAGCTTAAATAATTCCTCTCCCTCCATGGTATTTATCATTTACCTAGATTTCAGTAAGGCGTTTGATACAGTGCCACATGGGGAATTATTAATTTAATTGGAAAAGATGGGGATCAATATGAAAATTGAAAGGAATAAGGAATTGGTTAAAGGGGAAAGACTACAGAGGGTCATACTGAAAGGCAAACTGTCAGGCTGGAGGAAGTTACCAGTGGAGTTCCTCAAGGATCGGTTTTGGGACCAACAGCAATTGTCCTTTAAGCCAAATGCCAGAGCATCTTGCCAATTCTACGTAGTGTAACAGACCCTCATTCGTGGATCTTGAAAACATCAATTTCTAACATTATATTTTCTGTACACAGTTCAATACAACGTAACATCACATGGAGTAGCTGAGTCAGAGAACTAAGGATAATGATACACAGAATTCATTCTTCTATCTGCTGTTTATTGGTTAAAATATAATAATGATTATAATTACCAAGAAAATATCTTCCTGTATAACACCCTTTTAAAGGCATCATTTACCTCCTTGTTTCTCAGGCTGTAGATCAGGGGGTTCAACATGGGGATCACAAGGGCATAAAACACAGAGGTAACCTTGTCTTGGTCCATCAAATAGCTGGAACTGGGTCTTAAATATATACATATCAGTGTCCCATAAAACATAGTGACAACTGTTAGGTGGGAGGCGCAGGTGGAAAAGGTTTTGCGTCTCCCCTTGGAAGAATGGATCCTGAGAATGGCCACAAGGATGCACATGTAGGAGATTAGGACACCCAGGAAAGTAGTCGTGACAATTACAGTCGAGAAAGTGAAAAGTACAAGGTCAGTGACCTGGGTGTCGGAGCAAGACAGCTTCAGCATGGGGGGCACGTCACAGAAGAAATGGTTGACAACACTGGAGCTGCAGAAGGACAGACTGAATATAAATAGAGTTTGCACAATTGAATTCACAGAGCCACAGACATATGTGCCAGCCACCAACAGGACACAGTGTCTCTTGGACATAATGGTTCTGTAGAGCAGTGGATTACAGATAGCTTTGAAGCGGTCATACGCAATCACAGCCAGGAGGCAACATTCACTGGTCACAAAAAAACAGACAAAGAATAGTTGTGCCGCACACTCAATGAAAGGAATGGTTCTTGTCTCTGCTACAAAGGTCATGAGCAGCCTGGGAGCTATGGCTGTGGAATATCCAATATCTACAATGGACATCTGGCTTAGGAAAAAGTACATGGGGGTATGAAGTCGGGTTTCAACCATGATTAACGCTATCATCCCAAGATTCCCCATCAGGCTGACCACATACATCACTAGGAACAACATAAAGAGGGGGATCTGTAGATCTGGATGATCTGTGAATCCTACGAAAATGAACTCTGTCACCGTGGTATGGTTTCTCTCTGCCATTTATTCCAGAAACTCTCTCCTCTGCTGGTGAAAAATAAAAAATAAGGATTACAGTTAATCATGGGACAATAAAGTATTGAGTACAGATCCCTCATAATCCCTGTGATTGTTCCTGTGAAACAGTGTATAAACATAACACATCAAAGGACACTCCTAGGGAATGTTCTCTTTGTATTTCCCACATGCTTTCCATTAGAGATAGGATATGACCCAGCTACAGAAATATTGTATACTCTGTGTTAATATGCATGAAACCATCCAGTGGGTCAAATCTTCTATAAAATAAGAGATATATAGATTGGGAGTGTTTAGTTTAGAAGGGAGGCAAATAATCTGCTATCAGTGTACGCAAATAATCAATGCTATAGAGTTTATTCATGGTCATTGATTTTCTCTTCCTAATCCAAACGACCTCAAAGGGCACAAGGGATGCTCAGTGCCCCTTTTATATAGGTGCCTAAATAGAAATTTAGGTGCCTACTATGAGGCAGCCCCAGCGGAAAAGTTTGGTATCACTGTCTATGCAGCCTTAAAGTGTCACTGTCCTATTGGAGTCAGTCTATGTTTTACAGACATTCTTTGTCACCATGTGCATTATTTTTCCTCCCTCTTACAAATCCTCTCAGAGGTACTAACATTTGTAAGTGGTATGGACTGTAACTGATTCTATGGTTACTTTTGACTCTCAGATTCCCAGAGCCTAGAAATGAGAAAATGCATCTCCTAGGGATAAATACTAAGTCAATCTGTGGAACTCCTTGCCAGAAGATATTTTGAGGGCCAAGACTATAGCAGGGTTCAAAAAAGAACTAGATAAGCTCATGGAGGATAGGTCCATCAATGGCTATTAGCCAGGATGGGCAGGGATGGTGTCCCTAGCCTCTGTTTGCCAGAAGCTGGGAATGGGCGACGGGACGGATCACTTGATGATTGCCTGTTCTGTTCATTCCCCCTGGGGCACCTGGCACTGGCCACTGTCAGAAGACAGGAGACTGGGCTAGATGGACCTTTGGTCTGACCCAGTATGGCCGTTATGTTTCTATGGAATTTCACTGCCACATTCACAAAGAGATGCTCAAAAGATAATAATTATGACATTTCTTACCAGTCATGGTGTAGGTGTACACTCAGTAAATTCCATTGTGGTTTGTATTTGGTGGAGGAAGTTATGGGCTGGTTTGACTCCTCATTAACCAATTGACTTCAGCTGAGCTACTCTACCTTCACACTAGTGAGACTGAGATCAGAATCTGGCTAGTGACACGGTAACACAATGTGAGATCTGTGCTGATGGGCACAAAGCATCTCATGCCCGTTTGTAATCTTTAGGATAGAAAGAAAATGAGTTGGAGATAATGTGGGAGTTTCCTAGTTACTGGAAAAAACAGAGGTCTCGGTATTCTGCATATTCCCTCTCTCTTTACATCTCTGCTAGACAAGTAAAAAAAAATGAAAATTTTAGTCAATATAGGGAACATAGGAATTGCCATACCAGATCAGACAAATGATGCATCTTATTGAGTATTGACTATGCATTGGCAGTCTTTGCAGTGTGCTTCAGGGAAAGGGGCAAAGCCCTCACGGTAGGAAGTTATTCAATAACAGGCCTATAGGGGTATTTTCATCCTACATCCAGGCAATTAGTGGTTGCCTCATGCTCTGAAGCATGAAGGTTTACATCCCTTGCAAATGTCTGTATCATACCTAATGTAACTGTTCTTAATATTCATACTGTGAATCAATCCCTCCTCCCCCGGCCTCCCAAAATAAAACATACCAAAAAAACCAACCCTGCTCAAAAAGTCTTTACGGTTGAAAACTTCAGCAACTGAAAATTAGGAAATGCCAGATTTGTGGTTGCCTATGCAACCTTAATTCTGCCCTCTTGGGTGTTTGCATTATGATAGTCTTTAATTGCATTATCACATGCTGTTTTTTTCTTAAAACCACTGGACCCGTGCCTTATTCAGTGTATAGGGCAGACTAACTTTTGTGTGACTGAACAGACAACCTAAATGATGTTCTGTTAATATAGTTTTGCATATGTAATTTCCTAGGTTTTTAAAAAGACAAAACTCAATTCTGTCACAACACCTCCATTCTGCATCCTCTTGGTTTGCACCTGTAACCACCTGCACTGCATTACAGACTTCCACCACTTCTGTTACAGGCCTTTGCAAGAGCAAGCTATTTTCCTATAGATGACCAGGGAGATGTGTAGGATCTGTGGAGAGCCTGTCACAGTATTCTGCCCCTCTTCCTCTGGGGAAACTGAGGGAGAGCCTGACCACGTAAAATCCCCAGAGAAGGGAATGAACCACTGGGCCCTATATGTAATGCAGAGGTGGCTCTCTCCTGCTCCAATCAACTCTGGTTGAGAAGGTCCAGAAGCAGTCACTATTCCAGGTGTAACATTGTCAATGTCTGCTGATTTTTTTGGTGGTAACACGGGCCCATCTGTTTAGAATACAGGTGTTATACTAGCCGGAAGCTCAAATTTTGCTCACAACTGAAACAAAAAATGGTGACAGTGGTTATCAAAAGCTAAAACTCAGCTAAACCTGAAGAGAATTTCATGGGGAAAACAAAAAAAACAAACAAACAAAAATGCTCTTCTCAAGTCCAAGGGCTTTCTCCCAACTGAAGTTCAAAAACTTGCTGCAAACAATGGAGGTGTTTTAGCTTCTCAAAAACAAGAATCTGTTTGAATGGAAAGTGCTCGGTAACCTAATACAGAAAACACCACCAGCTCCTCCAGTAGTAAATGTCCGATTCTTTTTATGATTATTAAATATAGAGCTGATAAAGGTGCTTGATTTTGTAACCTAAACTCACACTTCATAGCTCTCTGTCCTTCTCCAGAGACTGGACCACGCAGAGCTAACAAACAGAGGCATTTTAAATCAGGTAGTTCGTTTTTTCAGATCCTGAAGTCCTGGACTTCATCTCCAGTGCCAATGACAAGAACCAAGAGCATTGTGTTACAAGTGATATTAAGTGGAGACAGAAATATTATGTTCCTCCCCAAACCAGGCATAGAACCAGGTGTGTGACAAAGTTTTCTGAGGACTCTGGGTCTGATCCTCTTACCTGCTGTTGTGTATCTGCCTTGACCTGCAGACTGTCAGAAGGAGATGTAGTATTGTAGACTGGAATCTTGAGTTGCCTTTAATTTATGCTGTACCCATTCAGTGTGTAAATAGAGAACTTCAGTTCTGAAAATTGTCACTGCAGCACCAGATCCTCTCAAGAATTGTTGAGTTAACACCACAATTCGTCATGCGAAAGACGACATTTGAGACTAAATAAATGAGATGGCAAAATAAGACAAAAGAAAACAAGAGATTATATTTTATGTTTTTGCCTGTCTGTTATTTATCTTACACTATTTGATTCTTCTGCAAATAGATACCGTCAACATAAGCAATCCTGTAGCTTCATGTACCTTTTCCCACTGTGTATTAGTCTGAAGCAGAAAAGCCAAAAATAAATATCAATGTCAAAATATCTGAAAAGCTGATGACAGGGAATCTAATTTAAAGTCCAAAAGCAAAAGATTAAGAGAATATTTCTTCCTACTCTGTGAGAGCTGAGTGGATTAAGCCTACCTGTGGAGAAAGAGGTATGTTATCACTTATCCCAGTAGAATGGTGTGGGGCTGACACAAGGGGTTCTTATTTGGTTCGGTGGCAACTAGGGACAAAATCCCTGAAGCAGCATGAACCTCAGAATGTCAGAAAAACAACAAGGAGTCCGGTGGCACCTTAAAGACTAACAGATTTATTTGGGCATAAACTTTCGTGGGTAAAAAAACCCCATTTCTTCAGATGCATGAAGTGAAAATTATAGATACAGGCATTGTTACACTGACACATGAAGAGAAGGGAGTTACCTCACAAGTACCAATTCGATCAGGGTGGATATGGTCCACTCCCAATAATTGATGAGGAGGTGTCAATTCCAGGAGAGGCAAAGCTGCTTTTGTAGTGAGCCAGCCACTCCCAGTCCCTATTCAACTAGTGACGCCATCAGAGGACCCAACCACATCAGCCAACCATCAGGGGCTCATTCACCTGCACGTCTACTAATGTTATATATGCCATCATGTGCCAGCAATGCCCCTCTACCATGTCCATTGGCCAGACTGGACACCTCCTCATCAATTATTGGGAGTGGACCACATCCACCCTGATTGAACTGGCCCTGCCAACACTGGCTCTCCACTTGTGAGGGAACTCCCTTCTCTTCATGTGTCAGGATAACAATGCCTGCATCTGTAATTTTCACTCCATGCATCTGAAGTGGTGGGTTTTTTACCCACAAAAGCTTATGCTCAAATAAATCTGTTAGCCTTTAAGGTGCCACCGGACACCGTGTTGTTTTTGTGGACACAGACGAACATGGCTACCCCCTGATAGAATGTCAGAAGAGATCATTAAAATGTCTTTGATGTCTCCTGGAGGCTGGGGTTAATAAATCACAGATTCCAAATAGAACAGCTCTAACAGGAGAGATTGAGGGAGAACCACACCAGAATATCCCATATTTCAGCAACTAGAGTGCCCACAGGAGAGGTGGGAGACCCCCGGTGAAATCTCTTCTCCTTGGAGGTGGAAGGGGTAGGCATCTGGATGCTCAGAAAGAAGTAGCTGTGTGCATCCTCAGAGGCAGAAACAGGCACAAAGGAGCTTTTACTGCAAAAATGTAGGTGCCAAGTGAGTTTAGGCACCTATGGGGTTTGGCCTCAGCTGAGAGGTGATTTCAGGAATAGCAATGGGGCCTGGTTCTGGATTGAGATGCCCAAAGTGTCAATTAGATTTAGGAGTACAGGTTTCATCTCTGCCATGTGCCAACACTTAGATCTGGCCTACAGCCGAAAGATTTACAGGTGTTGCTATATCTGTTAGGGATGTGCTTCTCCTCTGATATACTTATACTGGTATAAGCATCAGTGTGGATGAAGTTATATCAATATAAAGGTGCCATATACTGAATAGGTCCACAGATTATAGGCCAGAGAGGACCACTGTAATCAGCTAGTCTGACCTCCTGCGTAATACAGGCCATAAAGGAAATGTTGAAAGGATTGACTCAGGTGAATCCCCAATCTGTGCATCTCCACCTCCATTAGCAGGGATCATGGACTAGCCATTGCACCACAGAGCTACCTATCGCATTGCATTAGTGCTTTCTCCCTAGTGCTACCCTAGAACAAAGCACCTTTACCCTGCTGTAGCTGAGTCTATTCTACAGGGCAGAGCTGAGTGAAATTCAGAATTTCCATGCCATGGGAAAAACTGACTTGGGATGCAAACCAATGTTGACAAATCAAGGAAAAAAGTTAAAATATTAACATTTTGTACAGAATGGAAATTCTGAAAAATGTCTATTTGCAAATGTCAAAATCTTTGGTTTTCAAATTTTTGATCAGTATGAAACATGTGGACGTTCCAAAATTGACATGCTTCCTGTCGGTGTATTGACCTGACTTAAAAGGCTGCTGCCTGCCTCAGATTGAAATGTATTTAGTTGGAAAGTTTCAGCCTGTTCTGCCATTTCTGAGACCAAAGCTAGGGGAAAAGACATTGTTGTGCCCACATTAAAAAAAACCACTCCACCACAGATGACTTTTCCTCTGAAAAGCTCTGGTGACCCCAAGCTTTGCAGCAGTGATGTGAAATTTGACAGGGCAGTGCCTTATGCCAATCTGATGAAAATCTGCCCAAATTTGACCCTATAAAAATTGCTGCTCACACAGGATCAATCGAGATTTGCTAGAGCTTCCCAGTTTAATCCCCCCAAGAGTCCATCTGCCCTGGGCAGGCAACATCCCAGGGATTCCAGGGGCTGAGCAGGGGATTTTCCCAGCAATTCCAGTTCTGGGCTGCTGCAGGGTCTCAAATTGGGCACCCAAAATTAGTGGCAAGTTTTGACCTTAATTTCTCTGTGCCTCACTTCCCTGCCTCACAGGGGCATTTTGAAAATAAATTCAGACACTACAGTAATAAACACCCTGGAAAAGCACATGAGCAAATTATGAATTCTGTCTCCAGAGCAAGGCTGGAAGAGTTTAAATAAGGCCTGGTGTAGAAGGGCTCTGCAGGGCCCTCTTAGCTCCTACCAGGCTGACAATGTCCCTAGGAGACCCTGGGGTTCAATAATCACTGGTGTCATTTATTTACAGGTTGTGTTCCCACCACCTTTTCACCATACACAGCTTTAGGTTCCCATGTCAACCTAGGAGAGATGCACTATCTCTGCCTCCACTCCCTTACTCTCCCCCACTTTTGGCGGCTGTTCTCCCAGCCTTTTCTATAGCCCCAGGCTAATTGGGTGGGTAAGTGTCTCCCATTCACCAACTCGGTGCAGGTTTTTCTAGCCAGCTCCAATTTGCTTCCCTTAATGGGAGCTGGCCTGACAGAGGGCTGAGTCAGCAGCTCTTGCCTCTCTGTCACACCTGGGCCCACACATTGAATGATGAGGCTAAAACAAAATACTGAACAGCTGCTTACAAAGTGGGCACTTTCCATTCTCTGCAGTCAAGCTGGCTGGGAACTTTTTAATAAAATGGATTTTCCCCCACAAATATGGATTTGCCAAATAGGAATCTTTTAATTGGAATGTCTCAGTTTTGATTCAACATTTCTCAGGTTCAGGATGGAATTTGTGATTAAACTCCAGAGACATAGAGAGAGCAACTCCAAAATAGCCAAATCCCAGCTAGCAGGGCACTCACCTGGGATGTGGGAGACCCCTATTCAAGTCACTTCTCTGCCTAATTAAGAGCAGGGAAATAGATCTATGTTTCCAATATCACAGGTGAGTGCCCTAATGTCTGCCCTGTTTTCTATTCTATGGTGCATCTCTGTCTCTCAATATCTCCTGTTGGGTGAATAATAAAGGATTCATTGGGACACACAAAGAGAAAGTCTATCTTGATAGCCCATTGATTGTAAGCCTGATCTGGGATGTGAGAGACCCAAGTCCAAGTGCCTGATTTGGAATGGGGGAGAAGGAGTTGTGATCAGCTTGGTGGGAGAGATAGTGAGTTTGTGGAGAGTTAGGTGTGGCCCGGGGAAGAGCATCCACAAGAAACTGTGGGTTTGCCTAGCCAAGAGAGCTATGGGGAATGGTACTGCAGGTGATGGACATGGATGATGACAAACTGATGCCCCCCCTTTCTATAAGTGTTACTAGAGTCTCTCCAGCACCCTTTCTCCCCCAACCTTTTCTGTGGTGGTCAAGTCATCCTGACCCACCAGGCAATTGCTTGGTGGCATTTTGAGTGGTAGTATCCGGGACTTATCTGGAGGGCCAAGTCACATTAGTGACTGTCAGCGAGTCTCCCTGGAACTGTTGAAAATCCACCAGTTCATCCCTTAACCTAGATGAGTACCCTAACCACTGGGCTAGTGGTTATTCATGGGTCAAGCTTCTCTATCTCTCACTTTCTGTGAAGTTTTTGCAGAAGACCTGGTTTCATCTCAATGTAGAATGGGAAAATATTTTGAAATCTTGAATATGTTCAGGAGACAGGAAATTCTTTTCTCACCTATGTCTACTTTGTACCCACTTATAATATTACCACTTAAAATAATTATCCTTTAAAACAATTGTTAAAGTTAGGTTTTTGGGCCTACACCACTTCCGTAGAGATTGAGGAATACCCAAGCTGAAATTACACCTTGGAATGGCGCATAGATATACCCAATGAGGGGGGGGGGGGAAACAATGTTTAGAACTTGCTACAGTCCTTATGTTAGCTATCACTTATGGTCATCTACATGTATTATTGCCCTTTGGTGCTAGTGACTCTCTGAAGTTGAGCAGATCTTTCCATTTAAAATCTAGCCTTCAGGAAGAAAAAAAAGACATTCAATGACATGAATGTCTCTACAGGTACATATTAGCCCTGCAACATCTTTCTGCTGGGGATTCCCAACGTTAGACACAGATCCTTTGTAGGACCTTTGCTTTGAGTTTCATTGATGCCAAGTGCCATCAACTCCCACTGACATTGATGGGAGCCAGAAGAGAAAACCAGTGTAAATGAAAAAGTTCTACACCATTCATTATTGTCTATACATTTACAAGAGATGATTTACTTCCTTTCCAAACTAATCTGATTTAACAACAGAGAGGGTGGGCAGGAGAGACATGGATGGCAAAGCCCTGTGCCCTAAGGGATATTTCTGGCATGGGAACGATTCAGATTTGGACAGTCTCTCGTATTTTGGCGGGATCTCTGCACATATTTAATTGAATGCAAAACAATGCACGGTGTTTTGCGTTTCTGTAAGGAGACAGTGCACTAGCTCCAGGGCGAAGTGTGTGCATAACCCATAATACATTCCCCAAGACACACTATTTCACAGGAGCAGTCAGAGTTGTTACAAGGAATCTACACATGCTCCCTTTTTGGCTCCAGTTTATTTGCAAACTTAGATTTCCCACCCACGGCGCCTCATACCATGGTGACACAGTTGATTTTTCTGGGATTCATGGACCACCCAGAGCTGCAGGTCCCACTCTTCATGTTGTTCCTACCGAGCTATGTTATCACACTGGTAGGGAATCTTGGGATGACTGTTTTAATCAGGATTGACTCCATCTTCACACCCCTCTGTGCTTCTTCCTCAGTAATCTGTCCATTGTAGATGTTGGTTATTCCTCTGTCATTGCGCCTAGGGTGCTCATGACTTCTGTAGCAGAGAGTAATAGAATCATTTCATTCACTGAGTGTGCTGTGCAATTTTTCTTTGTCTGTGTCTTTGTAACCAATGAATGATGCCTCCTGGCCACCATGGCCTCTCACCGCTTCGCAGTCATCTGTAACCCACTGCTCTAGAGGGTCATCATGTCCAGGACACTCTGTGTGCTGATAGTTGTTGTGTCTTTGTGAATTCAACGGCCCGAACAATTTGTATATTCAGCTTGTCTTTCTCTCACCCCAGGGTCAGCAATCATTTCTTCTCTGACATCCCTCCCCATCCTTAAGCTGTCCTGTTTCTGACATACACAACGCAATGATGTTATTCATTTCACCTTGTTGACTATATTTGTCAAGATTACTATGCTACTTTTTCTAGTCTCTTATATGTACAGCCTCTTTTACAGATTCTTTTACGTAGAGACCTACGTAGAGACGTACGTAAAAGAATAAATGGACACAAATCAGATGTCAAGAATTATAACATTCATAAACCAGTCGGAGAACACTTCAATCTCTCTGGTCACGCAATCACAGACATGAAGGTCGCTATCTTAAAACAAAAAAACTTCAAATCCAGACTCCAGCGAGAAACTGCTGAATTGGAATTCATTTGCAAATTGGATACTATTAATTTAGGCTTAAATAGAGACTGGGAGTGGCTAAGTCATTATGCAAGGTAGCCTGTTTCCTCTTGTTTTTTCCTCCCCCCCCCCCAGATGTTCTGGTTTACCTTGGATTTAAACTTGGAGAGTGGTCAGTTTGGATGAGCTATTACCAGCAGGAGAGTGAGTTTGTGTGTGTATGGGGGTGGGGGGGGATGTGAGACAACCTGGATTTGTGCAGGAAATAGCCAGACTTGATTATCATACATTGTGTAAAGAGTTGTCACTTTGGATGGGCTATCACCAGCAGGAGAGTGGATTTGTGGGGGGGTGGGGGGTGGAGGGTGAGAAAACCTGGATTTGTGCTGGAAATGGCCCACCTGATGATCACTTTAGATAAGCTATTACCAGCAGGACAGTGGGGTGGGAGGAGGTATTGTTTCATATTCTCTGTGTATATATAAAGTCTGCTGCAGTTTCCACGGTATGCATCCGATGAAGTGAGCTGTAGCTCACGAAAGCTCATGCTCAAATAAATTGGTTAGTCTCTAAGGTGCCACAAGTACTCCTTATCTTTATACACAAATACAAACAAGTGACGTATTGCCCCTGATGTATCAGAGTGACACCCTCTGCTGCATTAGGGTGCCTCCCATTGAGGGATCCAAGGGCTGCCCATTACCTTGTACATGTTGGTTTGATTAAAACATCTCTATCCATCATGCTGTCATCCTGACCTTATTCTTAAGATGGGTCAGCGTGCTCCTGTTATCTCTGGGGCATGTGGTTGGTATCGAGGTGTTCTGGTACCGCCTTTCTGGAATGTGCTGGCGTATATATACTTGTGCCTAGCACTACTTAAGCACATGTGATTCTGCAATATCAGCCCTGGTCTTGCCAGATTCTGAGAACGGGGCCTGCCTCTTGCTCACAGCTTGGCTTTGCTTTAGATCTGCAAAGTTTTGGTTACTTTAGCTCAGGCTTTAGGCCTCACACCAGGAATCTGATACACGGCCTTATGTTTCTGGCCATCTTCTTAATACACCATCCTGAAGATCCACTCAAAGCCATTTGTACTTTTGCCTCTCACCTGACAGCTGTCACTACCTTCTACAGTACTCTGATTTTATGTATTTATGACCCAGTTTTGGCTACACCTTGGACCAAAACAATGTCATCTCTGTGTTCCCTATGCTGAACCCTCTGATCTACAGCCTTAGAAACATGGAGTGAAGGACGCCTTTAGAAGGATGATATACAGGAAGATATTTTCTCAATAAATGTAGTTACTGATTTTTTTAAAAATCAATAAACAGCTGTGAGAGAGGGGGCAAGTTTTCTGGGTCACCATCCTGATTTCTCGGATTGCACCATTTCTTTGAATTGCACAAAAATGATTGTGCATAACGCAGGCTTGTTAATATTGGCAATCCCAAGAGCAACATAGGACAGGAAGTGACCCGCTGAGGTCATTGAGTCCAGTCTACTGCTGTTGCAGGCAGCAACGTGATATAATCCCATTCATAAACTTATTCAGCTCCACTTTAAATCGTTGTATAACTCCACTAATTCCAGTGGGAGGCTGTTCCTGAACCTCCCTTCTCTGATGGTTAGAAACTTTCTTCCACTTTCCAGACTAACTTTAGTCATGGGCATTTTATACCCGTAAATAATAAACAGGCCAGGGCTAGCTGACCCTGGTTTCAATCCACTGACCACTGGGTTATTATGGGAGTAGCACACTTCCAGCATTCTACTTAGAGGGCGCCTGCAGTTTGTTGTACTCAGTAAGGCTAGACCTCATGAGATTCTGTTTGTAAATCACAGGCCTCTTATTCTTGATTTAAAGGTGAATTACAATTACCATTAGTGCTTTAGGTTGGGTGTCCTCTGTAGATTGAAACTCAGGTAAAAGGATGCTGAAATCATACAAATACCTGAGCTGTTCTGAAATTTCATCTCAATAGAGTACGCTGTTAAATATACAGGCCCATCTATTTTATATTCTCTTTTGTTAGACTGTGCTCAACTCCAGGTGTGCTAAGATCACACAATCTCAATTCCAGCACTACTGTGACAGAATTTTGAGGCCAGGACTGCAGAGAACAGTACATCTCAATCATGTGGGATCAGAGAGAGAACTCAGGGCCTGGTATGTGGAAAATATTTCCATCAAACTCATAGATCATGTGAAGTTCACTCTGATCCCAGTGCAGACTCAGATATGGACCTATAAAAAGTTAGGGTGGGTTGTAGACAAAGTTGACAGTGCAGATGATTCTTAGGGAGAACTGGTTAAACAATGTCAGAATAACCACTGCATGGTCCTCTGACAAAATGCCAAGATGGAAACAGACCATCACCTAATATACCACTATTTTCATTCTCCAATGACCTAATGTTGGGAGAAGATTATCCCATATCTGCCTACTATGATCTTCTTCCGCTTTCCTTAGAAGTATCTGGTATAAGCCACTGTCATAGACAGGCTATTGGACTAGATAGACCTTGTGTATGATCCTGTCTGGCAATCCCCATGTTTCTATGAGACGGAGGGGAACTGGTAGCTTCTACAGGTTAGCTCAGTCATGGAACAAGAGTCTGCCCCAGAACTTCCCCAAACTCTGCAGGGGTATGGTTAGGATTAAGGTTAATGTTGGGAAGCTATGAACATCAGACAATTCACACTTGCCCCTGTGGGTGGATAATTTGATGTGCATCTGTAACACCGACAGGCCCCAGTCTTCAGTGGGCGGGATGGAATTTGGGACCTCTGCAGCTTAGTACATGAGCCTCTACCACATGAGCTAAAAGCCACATGGCTCTTGACTAAGGATGTAGGGTAGACTCATTAAACTCTCTCTGAGTGGTCTCAGTGCCAGCAGATGGGACAGAGCACCACACCCAGGCGGTGCGTGGGTTACATATCTACACCAGGTTACAAGTTAAGGACATGATTTGGATAGAACAAGCCAGACTGCTCCCCCCGCCCCAATAAGGGGCTTTTGCCCGTAAGTCATTTATGTGCCTTGGGAAATCCTATGGTCATAAGGGCCAGATCCTTTTCTTGTATAAATGTGTGTAGCCACACTGACTTCAATGGAATGACACCAATTTTGACTAGTTATGGTTCTGGCCCAATGCGTTCAGTAGCGCTCCACCTATTTACTTTGGGGTCTCACGCATTAGCACTAATGGAGCTAATGCTGATTTTCACCTGCTGGGGATCTGGCCCCATTGATTGCAATGTAGTGAGGCTAGCTTACACCAACTGGAGCTGGAGCGCCATTGATTTCAGTCTGTATCTGTGAGTTTTTTGTTGAGGTTGATGGATTTCCACTCAATTTAGCCATATGGAATTGATTTCAATGGGGCAAAGATGATTTACACCCACTGGAGATATAGCCACATTAATTTAAGTGGCACTCCATCTAGTTACATTAGCTGGGGTTTCTGCCCCTTTGGCTTCAATGGGGTGATGCTGATTTGCACTAGCTTAGAATCTGGCCAATTGTATTTCACTTCACCATCAGTTTCAATACTGATTTGTATTAATGTTGAATTGACACAAAACATTCTGAGGATTGCACTGTTTCTTCCAGATTAAATAAGATATTCTGCTTATTTCCCTTACATAGTTTTGTGGCTTTTTAATGGCAGATTTTTATGCCCTTACCCACAGTTTTTCAGCAGGTGGAAGTCCATGAGACCACTCTCACAGTAAGGGGCTATTCAGTGTAAGGACAACAGAATCGAGCCTATAGTTTCGAGATGCTCTAACATGTTGTTATGTATGGGATAAAGCCCCTTCTTGTCTCTCTTGTGCACATTAAAATTTTTAGTTTATTTGGAACCTAAGCCGATCTTGCTTTACTTGCACTGAGTAGAACTTGATCTCATTGGGGCTCCTGCTATGAGTAAGTGCAAGTCAATGTGAGCAAGGATCATAGGCTCATGCCCACAGTGACCTGGTTTGATTTGTCATGGCTTTGGACACAATAGGCCAAATATAGCCCTGGAGTAAAAGAATGATGCCAGAGATGACTTTGGCCCGAAAGTGAAGATATTGAAAGGGGAAAAAAAGGGAAAGAGTAAATGCTATTGTCCAGCACTGGTTATGCCAGTAATGTTCATATTGACATAATTCTCCAAAGTTTGCAGAACTTTGTAGACAGCATCCATTATTATGGATTATAATAAGCTGCTGTGGGCCTCATTAAAACATTGTTTTTTGAGCAATTCTGTCATTATCTAATTAGGCAAGAAAACGTATTGGGAATGGTTAGGAAAACAACATATGAGTCATGATACAGAAATAATGTCAATATTAACACTTGCTCTGCCAGAGTAATGAATAAGTAAACCTATTTGTAGTGTAACTGAAGTTAAGACAATTTGCCAAGACAATTTGTACAGTGGCACCTTCTCCCAGAGAACGGCGGTGTATAAAAAAAATAGCTGCCACTTCTCATTCAAATCAATCTGAAAAAAATATACCAGCCCCCTTGTCATTCATAAAGGACCAGAACCATTGACCATTGAACTCAATGGAGTCTCTCCAGTGCATATTAGTTCAGCACCATAGATCTCAGTCCTGAACATTTTTATGGGAATGCTTCAATTTACTTCTTTATCTTCTCTCCAACCCATGAAAGAGTTTCTCTGGTGATCATGAAATTATATCAAGGGTCTGCTTTGTTTGGCTTTCTTTGGACTTTGTAAACCCTGAGACAGATTCATCCCAGAAGTAACTCCATTGACTTGCGAGTATGATGTGGGGACAGATAAAGGGTACATGTAGTCCAATCAAATTTATAAAGATGTACGATTGTGATGTCCTAGTACCCGTTATGAAGTACTAGTGTGATGGGGCTACCAATATTCATAGCACTAGCAAGCTTGCTCACACACTGATATTTGAATATTCATCTGCTCTGGTTAGTCCAGGGAAGTTTTCTCTGAATCATCAATCACTTAAATCCACTTCTTGTGCTCCTAGAAATACTACTTATGATTTTTCCATAGATGTGCAAAATGGAATGAAGCTATAGTGTCATAACATAAAAAGACATCAAAGTCACTCTGTTGATTAACATCGTGATGTTCTTAAACTGGCAATACGTGTGTGGGCCAAAGTCATTTGGCTTCCAATGCTATTTTCCTTTCAACACTTTAATACCGGTCCAGGATTGGAAACCCCATAGTGCAATCAACAACTGCCCATGAGCAAATGCACATTTTCAATGAGCAGTTAGACATCCAGTTCCCTGGACAACTCCCTGGAATGGGAGTTTGGTGCCTTTTGAATATCCCCACTTAAACTCCGACAGACTGAGCCAAATATTGACTGAAGTCAATCGGAGTCTTTTCATTGGCTTCAATGAGCTTTGGATTTGTTTCTGGCAGGGGGTGATTGAAAATTTCCCATCTAAACTTTCTGTTGATGCGGCCGGGGCGGGTGTGGGGGAAGCAGTGGTTGTCTGGTAGGGGTATCTGGTCATCCGCAGAGGTTGATCATGAGGTCACCTGACAGAGAGTAAGATGGTTATAAAAGGGCAAAAGCTGCTCAATTTGGGCTCTACCTGGCCATGTTTGACCAGCTAGAACTGAGAGGAGCTGCATGTAGGAGCTAGATGAGGAGGGAGAGGAGCAGTCTTTCTGAACATAGATGAATACACAAGGGGACTCCCAAGGAAAGGATGAGCTAGTGAGGCCCATTGAAGTTAGGATGTGTGTCCTTTTCTAAATAAGTTTGTGCTTTATTGGTGAAGTGTTAGCTCTGCCGTGTTAGATTCCTGTTCAGAGTGTCTCTCTCTGTGTGTTATATTCTTTACACATACTGTGTGGCCCTATGGGAGAGTTCAGCTGTAACCTAGAAGGCTCACACTGTTTGGTGGCATTCTAGGACAGGAGATGTTTAAGCTATGGCAGAGTCTGAAAAGTCATCCCTGAGCCCAGGGACTAGGCAGCTAGATAGCAGGTTCTAGCTCTCCAGAAAGGGCGCTAGGCAGAGGGCCTGCACCCTGATTGCGTGCCTAGGAACCCCAAGACTGCAGCAGTGACTGGCTCCATTCAATCTCTGGCACCTGAAAACAGCTGGGGATCCAAGATGGGATTCCCCTCAACACAAGTCAGTGCATATCCAGCAAAGGGAGTCAGAGGGGAACTGTGACAAATGCTCCCTTACAATAGTGCACAGACTCTCCCCGAGTTACGCAAATCCAAGATTATGGAAAAAGTTCCATAAACTAGAAATAGGAGTTTCTTTTGGGTTTTTTTGAGCATAATGGTCGGAGTTACGTTTCCGACTTACGCAAAACTCGAGGTACACGAGGCATTCTGGAACGGAATGCTTGCATAAGTCAGGGAGCGTCTGTATTCTTTGCAGCCTCGCAGTCATTCCTGAACATGGGAAACTGAATTTCCAAGATTAACAGTCTTGGATTCTTTTTTTTTTTTGTACAAGCCACAGAATACAGTTAAAACAAAGAAATCAGAGCTATGACACAGAGAATTCACTATTAATTCATCACTTGTTTATTGATAAGCACAAATCCCAATAATTATATTAACTGAGAACAAACCTTCCTGTTTATCATCCTTCTAAAGGCGTCCTTCACCTCCTTGTTCCTCAAGCTGTAGATCAGGGGATTCAGCATGGTAATTATGAGTATATAAAACACAGAGATGATCTTGTCTGGGTCTGTGGTGTAGTCGGAACTGGGTTGTAAATACATGAAGATCAAAGTCCCGTAGAAAATTGTTACGGCCATCAGGTGGGAGGCGCAGGTGGAGAAGGTTTTGTGTCTGCCCTTGGCAGAGAGGATCTTCAGAATGGCAATGAGGATGTACATGTAGGAGAATAGTACAATGAGAATCGTAGTCATGACCACTATAGTGGACAAGGTGAAATACACCGTGTTAGCGTTGTGTGTGTCGGAGCAGGACAGCTTAAGGATTGGGGGGATGTCACAGAAGAAATGGTGGATGACATTGGAGTCACAGAAGGGCAAGGTAAATTATAAATGGAGTCTGAACAACTGCGTTCACAAAGCCACATATGTTGGAAGCAACCACTAGTAACACACACAGTCTCGTTGACACGACGAGGCTCTAGAGCAAGGGGCTACCGAGTGCTAGGAAGTGATCAGATGCCATTACCGCCACCAGGCAAAGCTTCCTTGGTCAGAAAGTTACAGACAAAGAAAACCTGTGCTCGGCACGCAGCGGGAGAAATGGGTTTGGCCTGAACCCCAAAGTCATCAGCAACCGAGGCATTACCAATGTCAGCAAGAGACAATCTGCTGAGGAAATAGTGCCTGGGGGTGTGGAGTCAGGAGTTGAACCTGATCAAGATGATCATCCCTAGATTCCCCGCCCGCGTGATAACATAGATCATTGGAAACAACACAAAGAGGGGGACCTGAAGCTCCAGATGATCCATGAATCCCTGGAAAAGGAAGTCTGTAACCATAGTGTAATTTCCCTCCGCCATTTCTTCCACCCATGTTCTCCTCCTTTACAGGGGAAAAGTGAAACGTACAATTAAACAGGAGCCAAGAAAGGACCAAGAGTGAATCCTTCGCACTCATTCTGACTCCCCTCGGCCTGAGCGGCCACAATGTACTTTTCATTCCCTATGCTCGCTAGCTGCAAGTTGGGCCTGGGCACAGGCTCCCTCCTACCTGGAGCAACTCAGGCTGTCTGGTCCAATTAACTCCCCCTGGGCAAGGTGACAGGAAACAAAATGTGAGGTGCCTGGCTGCTCTATGGCATCCTGGAGGGGGAAGACCCCCCACACATGGAGACCCCAGAGCTCTGATTAAGATGAATGGGACTGTTAATACTTCTCAGAGCTATTGTTTTAGGCAGCCTGCAGACTCAGGCAGATGGCACTGCATTGGCTATGCATTGAAGGTCAATTCCACAAAGGGCTAGACACCTGAGGCCTATTTAATGAAAGTGGAGTTTCTGGGCCACCATTCTGGAAGCAACAGGGTGAATTCCATGGCAAACTTTGTGACCACAGAATCACACTAGTGCAGAAGGACTTGTACTAGCTGAAGATTTATTTAAAGTTTTTTTTTCTGATGTTAAGGTGTCAAGAAGGTAGACATTTATCAGCTGAGAAAGATAAAATCACCTTTGTATGGTAGCATTGATCCAATATTGTGCTCTGATATTTTTCATTGAAACTGTATTAATACAAGATAAAAAAGAAGCCCCATGAATGGGGTTGGGTACGGGGTCAACTCTTGAATCCTGGAGGAAGCTGCATCTGAGTGTTCTTCTGTGGGTTTCTGTCCTCTCACTATTACTCACCATGGGCTAAACCCTATTATCCCTTGGCTCGAGTCTACCGAGCAGAGCTTAAGGGTAAGGCATTTCCATGGTGTAGAAAGGATCCTAATGACAGCTGGGCAAAATTCTTTGGCTGAAACTTTTTTTCAGAGAAAAATGCGGATTCAGCTACACCAGAATGTTTGCAAAATTGTTTTGGGTTCTTCGGGTGGGAAAAACATCAAATAAATTCATTTCCCCACTGATAAACCTTGCTGTTCAGTGTCCCACCTCTGCATGGAGGGGCGAAAGGACAGCTCCAAATCAGTGTTGGTGAGAACAGGGGCTTGTCTGCACTGGGAAGTTATTCCTGAGCAAGGTAATAGGTGAATGTAAGGCACTAGAGCTATTCTGGAATAGCTCCTGGTATGGACCCTCTTAATCCACTGGATTAAACTAAACCGGAAAAAGAAAAGTGGCCACATAGGGAGTTACATTAGGTACCTGTAGAGTCAGTTTCCCATATCAACCAGCCCTAAAGCTTTGATGATTTAACTGGGAATTGGTCCTGCTTCGAGCAGGGGGTTGGACTAGATGACCTTCTGGGGTCCCTTCCAACCCTTATATTCTATGATTCTATGATTCTATGATTCTAAAGCAATAGAATTGTATCACTGGTGAGAATAGGGCTAATCAGTAGATAGCAATGATGAGAAAAAAAATGTATGATCAAAAGAGCTGTGTGAATACCTGATTTCTTGGTTTGCTGGCTCTTCTGAGACATAAATGAAAAATTTAGTTTCTGGTTGACTCAAATTGATGTGTTTTTTTCAAAAATTTCAATTTTTTTGGCTGACTGACAAGTTGAATGAAATGTTTTGTTTGATCAGTTGCTGTTTTTCCAATTGTTAAATTTTTTAATAAAATTAAAGTAAATTTTGAAACAAAGTCTTTTAAATGGGAAACTTAAACTATTTAGACCTTTTAGATTTTTCTGAGGTTTTAGTTCAAAGCAAAATAATTCAGCTCATTTGACACAAATTCATAAAATATTTCAGTTAACCCAAATCTGCGTTGCTCAGAAAAACAAGTATTTTGGCCCAATTTCCCCCTACCCCCAGTTCTGCTGAACAATATGTCATGTTGCTCAGAGCAAAACTATCCCAATTCAATTTAGTCATGAGGCTCACATTTTCAACAGTGAGGGTGGTTAACCGCTGGAATGAACTACCATGGGAAGTGGTGGATTCTCCAGCTAGAGATGCTGTGAAATCAAGACCCGATGGCTCTCTGGAAGACACACTTAATAAAACACAAGTTAATGGGTTTAATACAGAGGGTAACTGTATCAAAGTGTGACCTGAGTTACACAGTCAGACTAAATGATCTCGTTGTCCCTTCTAGTTCCTAAAATATACGATCAATTTATAGCATTGCTGTTAGTAAACCTATAAAATCACTATATGGCATTGATAACGAGGAGCCCTGTGGCACCTTAAAGACTGACACATTTATTTGGGCATAAGCTACTGTGGACTGGAACCCAGAAGTGGGTTATAGCTCATGATAGCTTGTGCCCAAATAAATGTGTTAGTCTTTAAGGTGCCACAGGACTCCTCCTTGTCTTTGCTGAAACAGACTAACACAGCTACCCCTCTGAAATATACGGCATTGGTGGGAGTAACATTACACGAACATTATTATTGATAGTACTTAATTAATTCATTAGAATTAGGCTTAATCCCAACCCCCTTCTGTTAGGTGCTGTACAAACATATAACAAAAAGACAACCTCTGGCCAAAGGAACTTGTGATGTAAGCTTAAAATAAGAGACAAGTACAGATGGAGAACAGATGGAGAGCAGAATAAGGTGACAAAAAGATGATTGAAAATAAAGCTGTATAACAAGTATAGAAAGCCTTGTCATAATTTGTTTTTTTTTATAATTTTAATTTTTTAATAATTTTAATTGATAATATCAATGTTTATTTTAAGCCTTTTTGTTTTAAATGCTTAAACCTTTACAGTTGCAGGAAATTATGGGGGATCAGACAATGGGAGGTCAGACATATTCTTTTTAATGACAGCCAACACTGAGATTCAAAAAGTTAAAGCTTTGTAACTATTAAAACACAAATTGTCAACATCACATGTCAAAATAAATATCCTTAAATCAAACTCTAGTACATTCTCAAGCAGCAATTTTTCTTCCTCTTGCCTAGCTGTAAATTTCAATTATTGAAGGCAATATTTTTTTCATTGGTTTGTGTGCTTGTGGGGAAATCAACATTTACCAACATTTATTGAGAAAAGTCTATTCCTTCCAAGCCTAAGTATATGTGATAACACTGTTGAGAATAGATGTATATAGCACTGGTATGAATATAGATGTGATCAATATAAAGACAAGTGCAAAGTACTTCACTCTGGAAGGAAAAATCAAATGCACAAATACACTGTGGGGAATAACCAGCTAGGGAGAAGTGCAGCTGAGATGGATCTGAGAGTTCAAGTGGTTCACAAGTTGAGTATCAGCCAACAATGAGATGCAGTTGTGAAAAAGGCTGTCTGGGGTTTATTACCATGAGTGTTGTATGTAAGACAAGGGCAGTAACTGTTTGGCTCTACTTGGCACTGGTGAGGCCGCAGTTGAAATTCTGTGTCTAGGTTTGGGAGTCACACTTTAGAAAAGATGTGGGCAAATAGGAGAAAGTCCAGAGGGGACCAAGAAAAATGACAAAAAGGGTTTGCACAACTTGATTTATTAGTAAAGGTTTAAAAAAATTGGGCATGTCTTGTTTTGAGACAAGATGACTGAGGAGGGACCTCATAGGCTTCAACTACGTTAAGGGCTGTTATAAGGGAGATAGAGATTAATTTTGTCAGACTCACAAAGCCCTTATGAGGCCCAGACGCTAAAGAGAGCAAAAGTATTGAATTCTCATAGTGCAAGTTACATACTGAGCATTAATCAGAGCAACACATGAAGAAATTAAAGTTAGAGGCAAGTTTTATTTTATTTTAAATCTCAGATAACCTTTCAGGGCAGCATTTCAAATAGATTAATGGTCAAGAAACAAGGAAGGGTGTCTGTTGCAACAGCCACATAATGACAGGACATTAGGTAACATTGTTCCTCTAAAGCAATTGTAAAACATAATTTTCATATGCTACATCAGTTCTTTGAGTTTCATTTAATTCCTGTACAACATTTGAGATACACAAATGAAGGCAGTGACACATAGACGATACTCCTCTCCTTCTTCCAATTGTTCTTCTCAATTGACTGGAATTGTCATGGTGAACAAATTAGCTGAGAATGTTTTCCAGTCTATCACCCTCTTAAGAGAATCCTTAACCTCCTTGTTCCTCAGGCTGTAAATAAGGGGGTTCAGCATGGGGACCACCAGGGTATAAAACACAGCAGAGATTTTCTCCTGTTCCAGCGAGTAGGTGGAACTGGGTTGTATGTGGCTTAAGCTTACAGGTCCATAGAGCATGGTGACAGCTGTCAAATGAGAGGTGGAGAAGGCTTTCTGCCTGTCCATGGCAGAGTGGATCCTCAGGATAGAGAAGAGGATGTACATATAAGAGATGATGACAATCAGGAGGGTGGACATGGCAATAACCCCAGAGAACATTATGAGGAAAATCTCACTGATGTGGTTATCAGAGCAGGCGACCTTCAGCAATGGGTTAGTGTCACAAAAGTAATGACTGATGACATTGGGCCCATAGAATGACAACTTCAGCAAGCCACATGTGTGGGTCAGTGAGTTCACAAGCCCCCCTACATATGAGCTGGTCACTAGATGAATACAGACTCTCTTAGATATAACAGCAGTGTAGAGCAGAGGGTTACAGATGGCTACATAGTGGTCGTACGCCATCAGAGCCAGCAGGAACCCTTCTTTGGTCAAAAACATGACGAAAGAGAAGTGTTGGGCAATGCAGGCAGAATAAAAAATGTTTTTACACTCCACTAAGAAATTCACTAGCATCCTTGGAGCAAAGACTGAGGAGTAGCAGAGGTCAACCACAGACAGGTTACTGAGGAAGAAGTACATGGGGGTATGGAGTCGGGCATCAACCCTGATCAATACGATCATCCCGAGATTCCTCACCAGCGTAAGAACATAGATCACCAGGAATGCTGTGAAGAAGGGTATCCTGCATCCCAGGAGGATGAACTGGGTCACCATGCTGTGATTGCCCCCAGCCATTTATACAGGGGTACATGAAACCATACCTGTCGGGATAACAAGAGCGAGCAGCATGGAAGAAGGAAATTTCATGGCATGAATTAAATTTGAATGACACCACCGGGCTTGAGTGTGGGTAGTGAATATCTGACAGGAAACCAGCTGCCGTGATGTCTGGGAAAAGTTTGGATGGACCTTTAGATTTACACTCACTTTTCATGAGGACTGAGATTTTCAAGGCTGAGTAGGAGATTTTGACATCCAAGTCTCTGTAAATGTGACTGGAATTAGGCATTCAGTTCCCTGTAGGGAGTTTCCAGATTCATGTACATTATCACAAATTTTCCCCAATGAAATATACCTGGCGTGTGTTTGAGTTTAGGAACTAGGTACTTTATATTGTCTGCTCACTGAGGGTAAATTAGAAAGCACTCATAATTTAGTTCATCCCAGATAATCCTTTTAGATGACTACAGTTATGTCCAGTCACTTGGTTACTGCTGCTTCATAACACATCCCCTGGCAGTGTTGCTGATCCCAAGCATTTGAAAACCATGAATCAGGCTTCCAAAAATCATGCGATTGGCTTAAAATCTTGAGATCTTTTAAAAATAATACACGAAGGGTTTAGAGAGAGGGAGGGGAAAGGTAGTTCTTTTTTTGTGCAGGATTTTGATATTTCAGAATTTGTTTGGATTAGGAACAAAACCCCAGTATTTGAAGTCTCTGAAAAGGGAATGGATCCCTGGAGCCATGTACATTGGAAATGTTGGATGTCCCCAGCCCCCAGGGCAATCGGCAAGTGTGGTGACTCCAAGGCCATGGACTCTGGAAGCTCTGAGGTTGCTAGCAGGCCACAAGACAGGTTGCCAAGGAGCTGGGCAGGTTAGCTAGCAGGAAACCAGGCAGGATTCTGATGTAGGCAGTGTTTCCCTGATTCCATGGCGCTGCAAGAAATGCTTCAAGAAATGCTCCAATTTCACTCAGTCAGCAAATTGCAATGGAGCAATGTTTCATTGGAATTTTTCTGACCAGTTCTAATTGTGGTCTTTTGATTTGCTTGCTGGTTTCTGGGCCCTGAAGGGGGTCATGTTTTTAAGCTTTTCTTAGCAACCCTGAGGGCTAGAAACATACTTTAAAAAAAAATCTGAGATTCCTAAGTGATCACATGGCTGAAGGAGCTGGGGCTTTAAGAGAAGCACCAGATATTATGAGAATTGGTAACTGTGCCTTTGTAGTGGAGACAAGCCCTATGTGTACAGAGTAGCCATTGAAAGATTTGGTTGTCCTACTATGACACCCTTTGAGGAACAAATGGGCCCTCGATTTTGTCTCTATTTCTCTCCTCAGGGTGTCCTTCACATCCTTGTCTTCAAGCTGTAATTCAAGGGGTTCAGCATGGGGATCACCACCATGTAGAACACGGAGGCCATTTTGTCTGTGTGCAGTGAGTAGCTGTCGCTGGGTCGGAAGTACATGAAGAGAATTGTCCCATGGAAGATGGAGACGGCCATCAGGTGGGAGGCGCAGGTGTAGAAGGTTTTGCACCTGCCCTCGGTGGAGTGGATCCACAGCACAGTCGCAATAATTAAGATGTATGAGGATGGTCACTCAGACTGCCAAAGAGGAAAACAAGGATCTGGTTGATGGCTAGAAGAGGGGAGCTTTAGAACTGGGTTGATATCACAGAAAAAATGATTCAGGATACTGGAGTGGCAGTAGGATAATCTTAGCAAACCGCTCGTGTATATCACAGAGGTCAGGAAGGCCCATAGATATGAACCAGCCGCCAGCCGTAGGCAGTGCTTTGGTGACACGATGACCGTATACAGCAGCGGGTTACAGATGGCTACATAATGGTCATACGCTATTACTGCCAGCAAAAGGCACTCAGAGATGACAAACAATAGGAAGCTAAAATATTGGATGATGCAAGCTGTGTAGGAAATAGCTTTCCTCTCTGCTAAGAAGCTCATCAGCATCTTGGGAGCTATGACTGTGGAATAAAAGGCATCCACAAGGGACAAATTCTTGAGGAAGAAGTACATGGGGGTGTGAAGTAGGAGGTTGATCCTGATTAAAACCATCATCCCCAGACTCCACACCAGGGTGATACCATAGATCACTAGGAACACCACAAAGAGGGGGACCTGCAGCTCTGGGTGTTCTGTCAGTCCTGTGAGAATGAACTCGGTCACTGCCGTACAATTTCCTCCAGCCATTCATTCAGCCTTGGGCGCTAGCTGCTTGATCAACCATAAAGGAAGGCATTAGTTCTTATGCAAATGGTGTATCTATTATAAAGAACTGTGGTCATATGCGTCAAGACCTTTTGAGTTGTGGAATGGAACCTGGAACAACTGATGGGAAAACCCAGAACTCCTTCACTTCTTCTAAAGGAGAAAAAATTTCTTATCTCTAGGAAAGTGCATTACCCTGCCATTTAGTCTGATTTACACATTGTGACCCTGATTCGGCTGATATTTTAATTTCACGTATGAATGTAGCCCCACAGACTCAGTGGAATGCCTCACATGCATAAAATTAAAGAATACGTGCAAGTTTGAGGGACTGGTGCCTTAGACAGTAGTAGGATCCATGGATCTCCATTATACCTGGAAACAATAACATGGATAGAGGTACGCACAGTTTGCATCACACTTACTGGTTATTGGGTGACACCGAAATATACCTCCATGTTTTTAAATCATCGGCTACCAGGCAGTACACATTATGCACATACATTCATTGAGGAAATGTTTCAAAACTTGAGCTTCTAAATTTATCCCTTCTGGACACTGCAGCCATGCTATTTTCCGACTAAATCCTGTAGCTTCTTGTTCTTTGGCTGCTAAAAAATTACCACACATACACTTGTGATGATCAGACTAAAAGTATGTAGCCAGGGGTGAATATTTCTGAGAAAATTAACAACAGTGAACATATTTTTAGAAACATATATCTGGAGGAAAAATCTAGCAGGCCTAAACTTATAGGCCTAAAACTTTGGTCAGGCTAACTGCGTACACAGAGCATAAGAAGAGGGTGAGGAAAATTCCATTGTAGAGCAGTTACAACAGCACGGCTTAAGAAATGGAACCATAGCAGCTAGAAGTTAGGAAAGACCGTTAACCGCAAAAGAACAAACCTGTCAATAACAGGAAAAGCTTGTTTTGCTGTATTCCAAATAAGGCAGAGCAACTGTTAAAAGCTTACATTATATACCAAATAAGGGAAAATGGAGATGGTGCAAGTGCGCTTGACCAATTGTGGTTTGGGGACAGAACAAATTTGCAACAGTCAAGCTTATGAAACATATAGCCGCAACAATTGTGTTAGCAAGGTCACTGACCGCAAAAGAATGGACAGTGAATAACAAGAGGGACCTAGTGGGAGAGACGCATGTTTTTGCTTTTGACCCGTGTTAATTTTGCAATGTATTCCAAATAAGGTAATTAATACAGAAGTATGTGTAATTTGTCTGTGGTTTTAAGCTTTAAAAAGCTGTGTGTGCTTTGCTTCGGGGGGCAGCTACTTTGAGCTGTTACCCCCTCCTGCACTTGTAATCAATAAAGGGGCCTCAGGCCTGTTTCTGATCCAAACACAACAAGTGGTTAATTTTCCACCATACATCTTGGTGCCCGTGACTCGGATAGACGGCGACCCCCAAGAGATGGAGGACCGCGAGCTGTTCCCCACCAGACCCCGGGCCCATCAGAAAGGTAAGAGATCTTTGGAAATCTCTATATTGGGTTTCTGGTAGAGGACTGCCCGTAGGCTCTGGGCTTGGGTGAGTTGTACGCTCTATCTGGGCTTTTTTGCTGTCAGACACGCCTGATGCCCTTGGGGTAGGTTAGAGTCCCATCCAGGTTTGGTTTTCCAGGGAAGAGCCACTGGTTGTGGCTGGGCAGGTCATGGATATACCTTGGTCCGTGTGCCAGTGTGAAAGTGAAGGTCGGTAGACCGGTGTGAGTGTGAGTCACAGGAAGATGCTCAGAGTGCCCTGCAAAGTCAGAGGTATCTCTAAAGCAAGGCCTGTGACTCCATCTAGTGGACATCATGATAAATGCCCTGACCTTGGCTGTTTTCCTCTGCATGGCATGGCCGGCGAGGGGCCTGTCTGGGTCTAGAAGTGTGTGTGATCCCATCCCTTCCATCCTTGGATGGTCTGTTTCCGTACCCTCTTTCCTCCCCTGTCTCTAGCTCCCGCCCCAAAGGTGGCTTGACAAGCCACTAACTGGTCTGATCACCTCGCCTGAAGCGACAGAGTATGCGGTGCCAGCCAATGCTCTTTGCTGAAGAGCAAAACAGTGTAAAACAGTCATGGAGACCCTAAACAAAACCTTCCCTATGTGAACATGATGAGTGAATTGAGTTAAGTACTGAGGTCCGGGAAATCCAAAAAGGATTCTGCTCTCGCCAGGTGAAGTACTGGGGGCCGGGGGATCCAAGAGGATTCCCCTCTTGCTAGGTACAGATTGGGGCAGGTGAGTCCAAAAGCATCACCGTCCCACCAAAAGGCACACCAACGTACTACATGTATGCAAATTATCATCCTTTCACTTACAAGTTTCTAAAGAAATCAAATCGGTATGCCAGAGACAATCCGAAATTACAGTTCCCCTTAGAGGGAAGTTTCGACCTTGACAGGATTGTGCAACTCAGAAGCGCATGTCCTGCCAATAATGTTGGACAAGGTCAGTGGGATGCATATTTTGATTGGTATGGGGAAAGAGAAAAACGGCATCGTGAATCTCAAATGAGGAGTCTCAAGGACTCCCAGGAGAAACTTAAAACACAATTAAAAGAGGCAAAGGAGAAATTAACTCTTTCCCCAACCCCAGCTGGCCAGCGAATACCCCTTTACCCTTCCAGGCCCCTTCAGAAAAACCCTTCGGCCCCATTAGCAGGTCTTATAGATTTATACTTAGAATGTAGGCAACCGGCTGTCCCTACTGCACCTAGACAGCCGGGTGCAGGACCATCCATCCATGGCAGACTGGATGGGAGATCATTATTGCAGGTCCATCCAACCCAGGAGGAATAAATGGAGAGGGCAGTAGACCCCACATGCCTCCACTGGACTATGTTCGGGAGGCTGACTCCACTATCCAGGGACTCCTGCCCCAACCAGTAACACCAATGTCAGCATCTACTTCACCCCCTTCCCCTGAGTCACACACAGATCCCACAAGAAGATCAATCAGTACCCTAATAGACTCGGTCCAATACCCATATGACTGATTAGACGGACTGCCAGGAAATTCATCCGGACTGCCGGCATGCAATACTAGATAACAGAAGTTACAATCCCAGGGGCCCCTCACTTCCAGCCCTCAGCCCCTGTTTTCCCAGCATGAAGCAGCGTTCCCATTGTGCCAACTCCCAGGCCCAGGTGCTGATGCTTTGGGTCATGCAACCCTGGTGACCGTACACGCCCCTTGGTCTCCCACAGATTTGTATAATTTGATTGAAAAAATTTCTAAAATAAGGGAAGACCCTGTCAAATTTCAAGAAGAATTAAGAACAGTCATAAGCTGTTACAACCCTAACTGGGCAGATTTAAATCTACTCCTGAGAGGGGTTCTGCCCAGGGGAACATTAAATCGCCTCCCACAAGAGGCCCAGTGGCCTAACAATGACCAAGGCAATAATAGGAATTTAAATACAGACAGGAACATCCTGCTGGATGCAGTTTTTAAAATCTGCCCCAAAAATGGCAGCTTGGACTAAAATTAATGCTTGTAGACAAAATAAAGGAGAAAACCCTGCTGACTACATGCAGCACCTTAAGGAGGTTTTCAAAAGATATTCTGGCATAGATAATGCAGAGGAAGATGCCAAACAAGCCATAGTGGCAGCCTTTGTCCAGGGACTCAATCCACAATTAGGAAACCATTTAAAGCTTGGTATCGTGAATTGGGAGGGAAAAAACCGTAACGAAATTTTGTCAGCCGCCCAGCATTACTCCTGTCAGTTAGAAAAGAAAAAGGATGACATCGAAACTAAATTAATGACCCTCCAGAACATACAGAATAACACAACAACCGTCCATTAAGGGGAAGAGGAGGGAGACCCAACAGAGGTCCCCACCATCCCCCTACTCAGGGGCAAGGCAATGATGCCTGCTACTGTTGTGGACAGGTGGGCCATTGGAAAAATAATTGTCCCAATCACTTTAACCGACCAATCGAACCTGCCCTTGCACCGCAATATTCTTCCCCTGTTCCCTTGTGCCCTCAAAGCCGTTAGGATAGCCAGGAGACAGGTGACATCATCGCTCCACTTGTCCCTTTAAACCAGATGGGACCATATGTAAACTGTATAATTAATGGCACCCCTACCTCTTGCCTGCTAGATACCTGTGCATCGCAGTCCACCCTCCGCACGGACGACTTCCCTTCCCTTCCCTTCCCTTCCCTTCCCTTCCAGTAATCTCAGAAATAGTGAATGCACTAGGACTGAGCAACACTCCTATTCCCCATCCCATCTCCTCACCTCTGACTGTCTCTATCGGTCCTCTGTCTGAGCAACATGCTTTCCTCCTCAGCCCCTGCTCACCTATTAATCTTTTGGGAAGAAACTTGTTGTGCAAACTAAATTGAACAATTTATTGCACCCCAGACGGTGTGTATTTGGATGTCCCAGATCCCAGTCAAAATGAGGTCCTGGCAGTCCTGCAATTGAGCACTTCAGAGGAGAAACCTACCCTAGCCCTTCCTTGTTGCAACAGGAATTGCCGGCCAAGGTTCCTTCCTGTTTGTGGGCCGAACATGTCAACCAGGTAGGGTGAATCAGGACTGCTCGACCGGTTCAAATTTGCCTAGATCCGGCGACACCCCTTCCTAGAGTTCAGCAATACCCTCTCTCAAGGGAGGCCGAGGAGGGAATTTGCCCAGTAATTACCTCCCTAATTAGGCAAGGAGTTATTATTCCTACAGTCAGTAAATGTAACACCCCCATTTTACCCGTAAGGAAACCTGGCATGCAGACTTGGCGCTTTCTCCAGGATCTCCGTGCTGTCAATGTCACCGTTCTCCCTACCTACCCAGTTGTCCTGAACCCTGCTATTGTTCTCTCCTATATTCCTCCCTCTGTCATTTATTTCACGGTTGTTGACCTCTGCTTAGCTTTCTTCTCTATCCCTGTCCACAGAGATAGTCAATACCTGTTTGCTTTCACTTACCAAGGGTGTCAATACACTTGGACCAGGTTACCCCAAGGTTCCACCGAATCGCCCACCTTGTTCTCACAGATCCTCAAAAGGGATATGGATGACTTTGAGTTTAAAATGGGGTCCACTCTGGCCCACTACATAGATGACCTGCTGTTGGAATCGCCATCTTTAGAGGCCTCCAAAACTGATTCCCTCACGCTATTGCGAGCTCTAGCCAAGAAGGGTCATAAGGCTTCCAAGTCCAAACTACAGCGCTGTCTGCCCAAAGTCCACTGTATGGAACATGATATTTCATCTGGAGAGAGACGCTTGTCCTCTGCAAGAATACAAGCCATCCTCCAGGTCCCTAAACCAACCACTAAGAAACAAATGCGCAGCTTCCTAGGTATGGCCGGGTATTGCCAACAGTGGATCCTTGGGGATACAGCTATTGTTAGGCCCCTGCCAGAATTAACCCTTGATAAGGTCTCTGAGCCCATTCCAGGGACCCCAAAAGCTGAGGAAGCATTTACTAGGATTAAGAAAGCTCTTACCTGGTCCCCCACCTTGGACCTACCTGACTACCAGAAGCCCTTCATTCTCTATCGTCACGAGAAGGAGGGAATACCCTTGGGGGTCCTTACCCAAACTCATGGTAGCATATTATAGCTCACTTTTGGACCCTGTAGCAGGTGGACTCCCTCCTTGTCTTCGGGCGGTAGCTGCAGCCGCTTCCCTTGTGGAGACTTCTGCTACTCTTGTCTTGGGTTCCCCCTTATGTATTGCCGTCCCGCATGCTGTGATCACCCTGCTTCTAAAAAGCAAAACCCAGCATCTCTCTAACTCCAGACTAACTAAGTATGAAATGCTGCTTTTAAATGCATCAAATGTAACTCTTACTTGCTGTCCTGTCCTTAACCCTGCTTCCCTGCTTCCCACGGCAGCTGAAGGAGAACCCCATGACTGTTTAGCGGAGACAGCAGAACTCTCCACTCCTAAAATTGATCTAAAGGGTACCCCGCTTCATAATCCTGATCTACTATTCTATGTAGATGGGTCCTGCCTCAGAAATCCTGTAGGTCTACTTGTGGCTGGCTATGCTATTTGTTCCCAACACAAGCCCGTGGAGGCCCACTCCCTTACGGGAGCACACTCAGCCCAAGTAGCAGAACTTGTCGCCCTTACCCGTGCTTGTACTTTAGCAAAGGACAAGTCTGTTACCATCTACACAGACTCTCAATATGCCTTCGGGGTGCTTCATGATTATGGGCACCTATGGAAACACCGAGGATTTCTCACTTCAGGTGGGGGAGGGCAAAGATTAGTAATGGGCCCTTTGTTGATGCTCTTCTCTCTGCCCTTCAACTCCCTTCTGCCATTGCCATTGTAAAATGTGCTGCTCCCTGGAAAACTTACGACGATGTTACCAGAGGAAATGCACTGGCAGATGCCACTGCCAGACAGGTGGCCCTTTCTGGATCTCCAGCTCCATTTGATTTCATTTTCCTCAGTTCCCCTCCATGCCTGCCTCTCTCCATGATTTAGCTCTTATGCAAGATTTATCCCCAGATCCAGAGAAGGACAGATGGAGGCAGGATGGGTGTACTTTGCATCCGGATGCCTTGTGGCGCTCCCCAGATGGCCGCTTTTTGGCGCCCAAGGCTGTGCTCCCCTATCTTGCTCCTGCGTCCCATGGATTGGCTCATGTGAGCAACGGGGGGATGATCACTTCAGTACTGCGTCATTCGTATGCCCCAAATGTCTCCATTATGGCACAGCAGTACTGCAATTCTTGTCCGACCTGCCTAGCCCACAATAGCGGCAGACCAGTTCAGACAAAACCCTGCTGTGCATCCCACTCCGTGGGGACCTTTTGTAAATATCCAAATCAATTTTATCAATATGCTAGGGTGTTGTTCTTATCAATATGTTCTGTCTTTGTCTCTATGTATTCTGGATGGGTAGAGACCTACCCTTGTGTTAATACCTTCCCTCACCATAGCAAAAAAAATTGTTGAGACTTTACTCCTTGGTTTGGTCTACCTCTTTCTATTACCAGCCATCGAGGTACCCATTTTACAGGCCAAATCATGCAACAGATTTGCAAGGCTCTTAACATCACCCAACACTTGCATTGTGCCCATCACTCCCAGAGTGCGGAGGCGGTTGAGTGCAAGAATGGGGAACTAAAAATCAAAATCTCTAAGATCTGTGCTGAAACTAGCCTTAAATGGCCTGATGCCCTACCCCTTGCTCTCATGTATATGAGGAGCACACCTACACACAAACATGGCCTGTCCCCATATGAAATCATTATGGCCAGACCTATGCGTATGCCAGCATCCCCTTCCCTACTCCATTGTCAATTGGATCTGCAACTAAATGATGATACTGTTATACCATACTGTTAGACGCTAATTCGTTGTGTTAGGTCTATCCACTCACAGGTCCAAAGTGCCCTGGTGGAACCAGCTGACATACCATGCCACTCCCTTCAGCCTGGAGACTGGGTTTATGTTAAGGTATATCAGAGAAAGACTTCTTTAGAACCTCTCTGAAAGGGCCCCTACCAGATCCTACTGACCACCCATACAGCGGTCAAATGCAAGGGATTAGTCAACTGGATCCATGCCTCCCACTGCAAGAAAATAACACCACCTTTGGACCCAGATGCTGAGGATTTTCAACCTCCAGATCCAGCTCCCAGAAACAACTAGAGTGATCATGACGGCAACCCCGCTTCAGGCCCCAAAATGGAACCTAAGTACAACCTCAGGAAGAGAAAGTGATATCTCCTGTGATTCGCCTTTATAGCCAGCTAAGTCTTCAGGCCTGCTGGTAAAGGGGACTCCGGAGATCAAAGGCCAGAATAAAGCCTTTAGAAGTCCAGTGGAGAGCCTAGCGCCCGCTGGCACCCAGTTGCCATGACCGACCCCACGGTCAGAATAAAGGAATCAGCCATGGTGCGAAAATGGCTGATGCCTTCTGTTTGGTTCGTATGCTGTGACAAAGTTCCTCCTCTACCTTGGTGGGTCTTACGCTTATTGGCAGATTTGCTCACCTTTGAGCTTCACGGCAGCCCTCAGTTTGGCCATTTTTGTGAACCCACAGACCAAGTCCACTCTTCCTGTGTCTGACCAGGAGTTGGGAGGTTTGGGGGGAATCCGGGCCCACCCTCTACTCCGGGTTCCAGCCCAGGGCCCTGTGGAATGCAGCTGTCTAGAGTGCCCCCTGGAACAGCTGTGGGCTACTGTGGGCTCCAATTCCCTGGGCTACTTCCCCATAGCCTCCTCCCAACTCTTTCTTTATTGTCACCATAGGACCTTCCTCCTGGTGTCTGATAATGCTTGTACTCCTCAGTCCTCCAACAGTATGCATTCTCACTCTCAGCTCCTAGTACCTCCTACTCTCAGCTCCTCACATGCACACCACAAACTGAAGTGAGCTCCTTTTTAAACTCAGGTGCCCTGATTAGCCTGCCTTAATTGATTCTAGCAGCTTCTTGACTGGCTGCAGGTGTTCTAATCAGCCTGTCTGTCTTAATTGTCTCCAGAAGGTTCCTGATTATTCTGGAACCTTCCCTGTTACATTACCCAGGGAAAAGGGACCTACTTAACTTGGGGCTAATATATCTGCCTTCTATTACTCTCCTGTAGCCATCTGGCCTGACCCTGTCACAATGGGTAACTATGTTCTTGCTACTATTGCTGAACTTTCATGATACAGTTATGTTCTTTTGGATGCACAAAGCCACCAGGAGTTTGCCAATAAAAGACCCCTTTGAAGAACCGGATGCAACGCCTGTAACTACTCCCTTGTATGATGCTATAATAGGGATGTTCCAAGAAAGGAAAAGGAACATCTGCTGCACTGGAGCCAAGGTACAAGAATTCCTGACCACAAAAAACATTGAGAACTGGCCCTGGTGGAAGAGATGGAGTGTTGTACACTGGCAAGGAGGAAGTTGTGGCCTCTTTCCTTGGGACTGTGGTGTTACTTGGTATTTAGGGTTTCTCCCAGGGACTGCACAATGCACTGTTGGGCAAGTACTCTGGGGATGTACTGCTCTCCCTAATTGGCTTCCAGACAATGAATATCAAAACCGCCTTGCTACCATAACCATCACCCCCACCATCCCTTCCCCATTAACCTCACCACCACCCCCACAACCTACCCAAACATAGACGATACCATATATTCAAATGAAACCCAATGGCCAAGACCTTCACATTTAAGTGATGTATGGGCATTTTGCTCCGAGAACTTATTCTTTAAGGTTCAGGACGATTCATATGAACGAATGATTAAGTAGAGAACAGATGGGTTGGTGGAAATAGAAATATATGATATCACTGCAACTGAGCCCCAAAAGTCAGAGATTGAAATTGATGGGGCCCATAGCGGGACAGATATGATGTCCATTCCCGGATTTTGTAGCATGCTAAGCAAAAAGGGCCCTTATTGTTATTTGGTCACCCAACTGATAAATAACCAAACAAATACCAAAAATGTTTGCTCTGCTGCTGAAAAAAATTACCTGTACTGAAAATGTCCCAATAACTGATCATTTAAACTGTACCATATTGCAGTATGCCCCGTCCCATGCTATTGATGCTGAGGCTTCTCAAAAACATATTAGTGTTCAGCCATCAAATCTGGTACAATACTTCATCAAAAAAAATGGGTTGGAGTTTCGATGGACTGTAATTAATGCTACATTAGGGACTGGAAAATTTACACTACCCTTATCTAGTTTTCAGATTACCTGTATATATCCTAATTGTTCAAAAGGGGCTGCCATCAAAGCAATTGGATTTCTGCTCAAAAGAAAAGGGACTTGACTGGACACATATGGGATGGTGCAAATAGCATAGCAGCAATCTGGACTATCCATAAAGGCCATCAAGATGAGGAAAAATTGGGATAGCTGGAAAAAGCCATGGGCCTTATTACTGGAGCACAGCTAGCCTAGGTTCAGGCTGGTGTTGGTGAATTATCTGTTGTCTCTGCCCTTAGTTCAATGACCCAAAAGCTGTTAACAGAGATGGTACTGGGTATCGCCAACACTGGAAAGGCATTGCAGTGGGATCAGGCTTGTTCAGAGGTTCAGGATTTTCTGAATGACCAGCTTATTTCCATTCAGAGGGATCTTGAACATCAGGCATGGCCTACTGCCCTTACAGATACCTCAGGAGTTCCATCTAATCTGTGGCCGTGGAGACATACTTGGAAATTTTCTGAGTGAAAATGTAGACATCCACAGTGCTCCTTCCAACCATACAGGCCAGTCGGAGGGGTATGAACTCCCACCTACCGAATCCTCTTGGGTCCATGGGGAGGATGCATGTGGGATAGGATAATTCACTGAGATGTTTGGGAACTTAAACTACCTGGTATGCCCAACCGATTTGTAATCAGTGCTCCTGGAGTAACGCCCGACATTTGGGAAGGGATTGGAAGCCAATGGACACTCTGGCCATTGGAACCCCCCCAACTTCAGTGTGTATGTAAACTAAAACCAGGAGAGGTTGTCTCTGTCCATGACAACATTTGTTGGGAGGGTATGGGACATGGGAATACCCTGACAGGACACCTACTTTTCCAGGCTAATAATAGTTGTGTGCATGTTGAGACCACTACCCTGAATGATGTACATTTTAATCTCACCACAGTCGCAGGCAATCATATCATTTACTGGCCTGCAGATAAAACTCTACAATTAGCCCTCAGGTTCCAGATACCCTTTACTGGACTGCTTTAGTACCTGATGGATTCCAAAATTTGCTTTCAATCTTACCTGAACTTCAGAAAATTTCCGAATTCCCGGGACAAATTCACATACTGCAAAATATATATCAAGCCGAAAAAAATGCCTTTTATACTGCCTATAAAATATCTACTTTGTATACCAAAACTGATGTATCGTGTTTTGTAACTAAAGCTAGTCTACAATCCCAAGCACATCATATTATCGCCATGGGAATGTTGTTGCTTTTACTGCTGTTTAGCATAGGATTGTGTTATTGTGACTATAAAAGATATATTTACCATTGCCTGTCCAGCCCTAAACCTGGCAACCTCAATTCAAGAAAGCAGGTGGCACTAATGATTGTAAATGAGATGTATGACACAGTTTGGGCAGAAGAACAGGAGAACAAAACAAATTAACAGGCTCATGGCTATGGAAGTTTAGGCCCAATTAGTGGTCCCAAAGAAAGGCACCAAAGGGGGGAATGTGGAGGAAAAATCTAGCAGGTCTAAACTTATAGGCCTAAAATTTTGGTCAAGCTAACTGTGTATACAGAGCATAAGAAGAGGGTGAGGAAAATTCCATTGCAGGACAGTTACAACAGCACAGCTTAAGAAATGGAACCGTAGCAGCTAGAAGTTAGGAAAGACTGTTAACAGCAAAAGAACAAATCTGTCAATAACAGGAAAAGCTTGTTTTGCTGTATTCCAAATAAGGCAGAACAACTGTTAAAAGCTTACATTATATGCCAAATAAGGGAAAACACAGTTGGTGCAAGTGTGCTTGACAAATTGTGGTTTGGGGACAGAACAAATTTTCAATAGTCAAGCTTATGAAATATATAGCCTCAACAGTTGTGTTAGAAAGGTCGTTGACTGCAAAAGAAGGAACACCTGCACTCCCTACTGTCCCCCAGAGCCCAGCTGCAGCCTTCCCAGCCAAGACACTCACACCCCTCCCTTTCCAAAGCCCAGAGATCCTGAGGGAGAAAGAACCTGAGCTGGGTCCTGTGCTTGTATGGAATTCCCTGCATGTCACCTCCTTCTTTCAGGGTGTGCCAGGAACCTTTCATTTCCATCTCCCTACCCTGGTAGTATCTTCTATGTGCAAGCTGGGAGCTGGGCTCTGCTGGGTCCAGTGGTCCCGAGTGGCAGCCAGCTGCTCTGCAATGCCAAATTGTGGGCGGGAGAGGGATGTGGAGGAAATTCTGCACAGAATATCAATGCGGTGTGAATTGTTCAATGGTGCAGAATTCCCCCAGGAGTAATGGGGAGAAGAGATGAGAACAAAGATGTCACTCAATACACAGCAGGAAGATGCTCAGATATTATGGTAATGTAAGTCTATATAGAATAGAATCAGAAATTGGAGCTTTCTTTTGGACCTCCTTCCACGCAAATGTGGAAGATCAATTATCCTTGTGAAAGAAAACAGGAATAGAAATAGTGGGCACAGGAGTAAAAAATCTCTTCTTGAACCCCTACTCCCAACAGAACAATATATCTCAGGGCAATTATTCTGTACCCAAAATGTCTGTCTGCTACATGAGTCTTAGTTACTTAATTGGGTGAGTCCATCATCAAGAGATCTGAAAACTCCAGGGAATCTGTCTTGGCTTTATAAGCTAACAATAAACACTTCATCTTAAAACTCAGTCCTTTTACTAATGTAAATCCTTTGATGTCTTTCAGTAAATGTCAGCTTTCATCAGCAGGTAGGTTTCAAAGGGATATATTTGAACCAAACTGGGATAAATAATGGGGTAAACCACTGTATTTTTCTAAGCTAGAAGTATCTTCTTTTTAGTGTAACCCTATTTTATCTTATTTATTGGTTAGTCAAAGTGAAATGTAGCTAGAAGCCCGGAAAGCTGAAATAATAGGAAGCATACATTGCAGAAATTGTTCATGATGGACAAGATTCTGAGACCACTCTCTCTTGTTGGGAAGTAACTTAATCTTCATATTGCACCATTCATTTACATTGGTGAGTCATGGAGCAGCATTAGATATGGTTGGAGATTTTAAATTATAATTAATTTACATAATTGTGAATGATAATTAAATTATAAATTTTGTGGGAAACTTCATGGAGCTCCCACTCCTCCTCCATGACCATCACCATTTTTAGGAAAACAAAACAACAGTGCCCCTCCTCTCTATGTAAATAATTTGGGATTGAAAAAATGTTATTAAAATCTGTAGGGTTTTAGGTTTCAAATTTCACCACAATGAAAATGTCCCACCCCAAATATTTGGGGTTTGGCTTCCTTTGTTTTCCCCATGAAACATCAGGGGAAGTTGGACTCAACATGGGTACCAGTATATCACATTCTGGTCCTAAACAAAGAAGGGGCTACATAGATGACAAACAGTTTTACCAGTGTTACACAAGAGTTAGGAAACAGCAAAGTTGAACATACAGGTGCAATCTTAACTTTTTCCCTTTTGCATATGCATTGTTAGAGTTCAGGTAGTTTGAAGTCATTTAAAGTTTTGCCGCTTGTCTTTAATAAGATCAGGATTTAGTGAAAAATATAGTCATATATGCAACTGACATGAAAATCATCAATATATTTCTAACCAGTAAAGCAGAACTAAATGACAAACTAACTTTTCTGCAACACTGAAAAAAATGTCCATGTGCTCCAAGTACAAAGTCTGTACTGTATAGCACGGAGGTAGTGTGACAGATAAGGCTGAGTTTGCTTCCACTCAAGCAGAGATTCAGTGTGGTGTGCTGAGGTCACTGCCTTTCAGGCTGACCATATTAACTCCTTGTTTCCTTGTACTCCCCTATTAATCTGTCTGTGTCCAGTTGTTGCCTCTTGACGTATTTAAGCTATGTCCTCCTCGTATTGACAGCACTACACCCTGACTAAAGAATGAATTTTCTGAGAATTTGCTAGTGCATCTGTTAATTCATTTCAGAGTTAAAATGAATTTAAAAATATGTCCTTTAAAAATTTAACACAGTGTCAAACCATTTATTTCTCCCTAAATAACGAAACCCAGATCCTCCCTATTCAATAGAAATTACCAAAGAACTAAGTCTTGGATGGATCTGGGGTATTGGGTGATTTTTGAAAAGAACTTTTTAGGTCTTTTTCCATGTTATTTTACTTAACTGAAAATGTCCCCTTCACAGTAAAGTGTATTAACAAAACACTACTGATAGTGTCATAGTCTGAAACAATTCACATAGTAATTTGTTTCTAAATCATTTTACATGCAAGCTCATTTTCATTAGTACTCTGTGCTGTTATATTTCACGTGCTCAGTGTTGTGTACATACGAAGTGCAGCATACTTTTCATGGGAATGGTTTCAAGGGACACTCAGCCAAATTCTGCACCTTCTACCACTGGGTTATTTTGAGAGTAAGTGCATTAACTACTGTGCAGTCACAATGGATTCTAACAACTTGTCAATTGAAGGATTTAGATTTATTGATAAGAATATGCTATTTCAGGCATGCAACCTGATTATACAATTGATGATGGTACAGTAATTCACTCAGTTACCATGTTAACCAACAAGCGGCACTGAACTGGGACTCTCTAGAATGCAAAGCAGGAGTGTCTACAGCTTGGCTAAAGAACTAGCCATTGAAGCAATGGGCTATAACAGAAGCACATTGCCTGTAAATCAGGCAGTGAATGGGACACACATAACACATACTAACCAGTGGTTACAGATTCACTATGTACATTAGGATCATACTTTGCTATGCATTTCAGAGTGTTTTAATTTGTCTACTGTCTAGTCTATGAAGATCTTGCAGCTATTTCCAGCACTCACAGGGAGACGGGG
This sequence comes from Lepidochelys kempii, assembly GCF_965140285.1. Classification (NCBI taxonomy): domain Eukaryota; kingdom Metazoa; phylum Chordata; order Testudines; family Cheloniidae; genus Lepidochelys; species Lepidochelys kempii. The sequence continues at coordinate 6,124,178 of NC_136385.1, forward strand.
CACTCAAAAGTCCAGAGTCTGCCTAGAGTGCTGTATACATGTAAATCAGTTGCTATAAGCATTATGATTAATTCTTTTTCCTTGCAGATAACCAGGAAGTTAGACAAATGACTGGAGACAATCACACCACAGTGACCAAGTTCATTCTCGTTGGATTAACAGATCGTCTGGAGCTGCAGGTCCCTCTCTTTGTCACGTTTTTTCTCATATATCTCATCACTCTGCTGGGAAATATAGGGATGAACTTGGTAATTCAGATTGACCCACAACTCCACACGCCCATGTACTTTTTCCTCAGCAACTTGTCTTTCCTAGATGTCTGCTATTCCTCCACCATTGCTCCCAATATGCTGGTCAATTTCTTAGTGGAGACCAAAGACATTTCTTATAGCGGGTGCCTTACGCAATATGGCTTCTTTGTTGTGTTTGTCACCACTGAGATGTTCCTCCTGGCTGTGATGGCATATGATCGTTATGTTGCCATCTGCAACCCGCTGCTCTACACGGTCATCATGACCAAGAGGGTCTGCATAATGCTGGTTGTTGGGTCGTATTTCTGGGGCTTGATTAACTCTTTGATAAACACAAGCAGTTTGCAGAGATTATTCTTTTGTGATTCCAATGTCATCAATAACTTTTACTGTGATCTCACCTCTCTCCTGAAACTCTCCTGCAGTGATGTCTCTGTCAACGAGAGGCTACTCTTTACCTGTGGCACTTTGTTTGAAATGAGCACGTTTCTGATCATCATCATCTCATACATTCTTATTGTAATTGCTGTGCTGAGGATCCGTTCTGTTCAGGGCAGGCGTAAAGCATTCGCCACCTGCGCCTCCCACCTGACAACTGTTACTCTATTCCATGGGACAATTTTCTTCATGTATTTGCGACCCAGCACCAGGTACTCACTGGATACAGATAAAATAGCCTCCATGTTCTATACGATAGTGATCCCCATGTTGAACCCCCTGATCTACAGCCTGAGGAACAGGGATGTGAAATGTGCTGTAAGGAAAGTGCTAAGTAGAAAAGTGATTATTACTCAGGGAAAATCTAGCATAACTTCCTTCCGAGTAACAAATGGGGAAGGGTGATAGGAAAAAGGGGTCTATGCTGGGGTGGAATCAAGAATTCCATGCCAGCAGCCTCGCCGGAAACAGTGTAAAGGCTCTTCCAGGTCACAGATGTGTTAGGTGTTTATCAAAAACACACAATGTGCATTGCATGATATCAATTCACTAAAGTCAGCTATATCACTTAAAAGTTCTATGCTATCAGATCCTGAGTAGAATAGCATTGTATCAGTTAGCTCTATTTTTATTTTAAATAAATAAAACACCTTTCATGTAACCCCCACCTTCCCAAGTGCTCAGCCCACTCTCGTGGTGAACTGGATGATGTACCAATACTCCTGACCCCTACTGGGTGGAATCAGTGTGATGTTCACAGCATACAAATAGAGACGTTAGATAAAAGCCTAAAATACACTTTCAGAAGGTTGCAACATAACACTTTTACTTCTTTAGAATTCAGAACAATAAAATACAAGAACCTCAGAAGAGGGAGAGACAAAGCAGGCTGCTCCCAAAGGCTATGTCTACACTGCACACTCCTTAGGGTGGCATGTAAAGCCCCTGACCTGGCATGCCTCCTAGCACCAGTATACATAGCAGTGTAGATGATGAGGCATTGCTTAGATGAGTAAAGACACACCTGAACCCATAAGGTATGTACCCTGCATGGTTCTGCACATGACCAACCAGTGCCTCCTCCATCTACACTCCTGTTTTTAGCAATGCAGTGTCACTCTATGTCACTGCCTCCTCTCTGCCAGAGCCTTTCACTTCCACATCTAGCTACACACTGCAGTGTGGACAAAATCTTCTTTTCACTGCATTGTGTACCTACGCATACCCTACACACCACCACCAGTGGTGCAGTGTAGACATACCTTAAGTCAGAGCGGCAAAACTCACCCCACCTTGTTCTAAGTTAGCTCTCTGCAGAATGAGTGTGATCATAAGTTTCCTTAGAGAGCCTCCTAGGCTGCAGGCAGGGCCAGGAAAACTTGAAATTTAAAATGATCGGTTACTATAGTAATAGTTATCAATATGCCACAATCAACACTGCACAGACATGTTATAGATCACTATGCTGCTCACAGCTAATAGAGAGGATTAGTCCAAGTTGAAGGGGTATTTTGAAACACTTCTCTGCCCCTTATTGTTGTCCACTTCTGAGTGGCCACAGTGTGCAGCACAAAGACAGCCATAGAAATCGGAGGTGGCCATGTTTGCTCCAATAGAATCATAGAACTGGAAGGAACCTCCCGAGGTCATCAAGTTCAGTCCCCTGCACTCATGGCAGGACTAAGTATTATCTAGACCATGCTATAAATTGCATTTTTCTGTTATTCCAAATGATTCAAAGTTAATTAATCAAAGATGGACACAGTAAAGCCAATTTGTTGATAACTCATGAAAAGAAAAAGGGGTTAAGGAATTGTCCTCTGACCATATCTTTACCAGCTCTGGAAGGGGTTTGTAAGTGTCTCCACGCATAGCTTCAGGAACTAGGAAAGAAGAATGGCAATGAGTTATGACCAAGTGGGAGAACGTGAAGATGTCACAGACTTCCAGAGTTTGTTCTATGCTCTGGCCTTTAAATAGTCTCCTGGGAATCAAGCTTTAGTTTGCCAGGATTTTCCCCCAGGCTGGAGTGTAAACTGTTGGGAAAAAGTATCTCTGATCAAAGAGTAGACATTCTTATCCCAGAGAGCACAGACCATAGCCCTAGAGGAAAAGGGGGCAGGGAAGGACTCCGTGCTGGGAGGGGGCAACACAGGGTAACCCCAGAAACGGAGCTGGATTTTTTGCATATGTAGAGTCCTGGGGTTGGGAGACAGCTCCCCAAAGGGCCAGCCAACATGCACAGCCATCGGTGAGCAAATGTAGCCTGAATCAGAAAGTAACAAGAAGTTGCCCAGGAGAGGCAGTTTGAGCAAAAGGCACATCCCAGGAGAACGGAAAGAATATTTATGTGCATAGATTGTTCTCCATGTCTTTTTTTTTATTTGTCAAAGACTTAAAACAAAATAGACACTTTAAAAAGTATTAAAGTGCTTGATTTACAGATCCTCAGGCTATTCCAGTTGATACCATCTCCAGATCTAGCTCCACCAGTCCTGGGTACAAAAGCTCTACATCTTTTTCAGGAGACCAGGTGAGGGTACGTTTTTGTCCAGACGTGTTTTGTGTTGGCTGAGGTGGCCACTGCACTTGCTTTTGCTGTTTTGTTGTGGATTGTGTTTCTACTCATCTAAAGCTGGCACAGACGTCTTTTTAGGTCTTTAAAGTCTAAAGACAATGACTAATGTATGGGAGGAACAGGAAACTGCAGTGAAAAAAGCCTAAACTAGGATGAGGATATTCAGAGGAGGGTAAGGGAGTCAGGCATAAGGATGTTCCCATGGCTGAGGTGCTACTCCTGGATTTGGTAGACCCAGATTCTGCCAAAGACTTCCTGAGTTACCTTCACAACTTGCTTTGTCTCGTTGTGCCTCAGTTACCCATTAGTGGAAAGGGGACGGTCATAATTCCTGACCTCACAGGGGTGTAGTGAGGCTAAATTCATTCAAGGTTGTGAGGTGCATAGTTGTTATGCTGCTGAATAGGTGAATGCCATGGATAGGTGGGTGCCTATCTCTCACTTAATTTCAGATGGATCAATACAACTAACTTTCAAAAAATTCCTTTGAAAAGCCCAGATTAGATGATTTAAGCAGCAGCTCCGTGCTCGCCTGAATGCATTGGATTTTACCTAGTTTTTAAACACAAAGCAGACCTGAACTTGGGCAGGGGTTGGCTTCTTCGTTAATATAAATACTTTATGTTTACAAGATCACCTCCGGTTTAATTTGCTGGTCACTCTGCAGTCTAATAGGCCCTTCAGTCCACAGTTCTCCAACACTGGGTAATGTGACGTGCCATTCCACAGTGAGTCGAACCCTAAGCGAAAGGCACAGCCATTTCTTACACTGCCTTACCTGTGAAGTTGTGAAAACGTGGCTGAACGGGGTAGGGCTTTAGGTTAAAAATCCATCTTTTCCCTATAAGGGTTTGTGTGCAACTGATATTCTGCCTGACTGGAACAAGGGGGCTCTCAAGTAGCTAGATATCCGGTTTCCTTTAACTGCAAACATGAAAACAGCAGGGACAAACAGGGAGGATAGGTTTTTAACTATTTGGACCATTGCATCTAGCATGATCCATTTTTGCATGCTAGGTTGTTGCGTGAGCATACTGAGCACTGAGCCTGTGGGCACAGAGCACCTAACTTCCATTGAGGTCACCCAGGGAGGCTGGATGTGCACTTTACAGGAAATAGACTGTCAGGGCAGCACAATCCACTGAAAAACAGCACAGTGCTCCTTGCAACCCAGGCTCTCCCTGTGTGGCTCTTTGTCCTGCCTCTGTTGGCTAGATCAAGAGCGGAGCTTTATGAGACGGCTGCTGTTGCTGTGGCAAGCCAACTAAGCGAGTTTCCCATCGTCTCTCTTCTGGCTGTGAATGCTCAACTGCAGCAAATCCGGGGAGGGAGGTGGCGAATCAGAGCAGGGCAGCGCTGCTCTGTATGGTCCTAGCTCTCTGCTGGGTGTTTCTGGGGTGGAACCAGAAATGGACATGCTGCGGGACGAGGAGGAGGGTCAGCGGGCAGGCGTACATGCTCTACAAACAAGCCTCTCCCCATCCTCATGGGGCGGAGACCTTGTGCTCAGGGGGGAATAGCTGACCCCTGGTCGCAGAGCTTGAAAAGGGGGTTCATGACACTGCCTGTGTCTTGCTGGGCACAAGCTGTCATTGTCTCTCCAGGCTGGGACAAAGCTCAGCCTTGGGGCTGATCTATTTGCTCTGAACCCCCGATTCATGAACAGCCCATCAGGATCAAGGCACATGCCCCGGACCCCAAGACCCCAGCTTCAGAGGCCTTGGTAGGATGGATGGAGGGGCCATGAGGACAATCCCTCCAGGAACTGCCATGTCCCTAGGAGAGAAGAGCTGATTCCCTGAGGCTCCTCCTGTATCTCAGGGTCTCCCTAGAAAGGAGCCAGTAACTTTTCTCAGAGGCCCATGTCCTGCACCTCACAGGGGTTTTAGCCTCTCAGTCCCCAGCCAGGCCTGGTGCTCACTGTTAGTGCTCAATGGAACCATGCAGAGCTCTGGCTGACAGTCCCAGCTCCTTCCCTCTGCCCCTGCCCCTTCCCCGCCACCGCTACCCCGGATGGCGGAAGGGTCCCAACATTGCACTGCGCTGACGGCTCTGGGAAAGTGTGGCCGGCTGGGGTGGGGTGGGGAGAGAGATGGTCAGGTAGGGACCTCCCCACCCCACCTACACCAGCTCCAGGGCTCAGGACCTCCATGGCGTTGGACAGGGAAAGCTGCCCCACTTCCCCAAACCAGTGTCGCCCTGCACAGACGGGGTTGTAACTGGGACAGTGTCTGCGGGGAGTGGACACCTTGGCCTGTGTGGGACGAACACCCCCACTTTAGGGTGCCAGAAGTGCCTCCTATTCGGGGTGATGGATTCTCTGGGACAAGACCCCCCTCTATGGGTGGGGATGGAACAAGGGGTAGGACAGACTCAGGGGCAGCTCAGCTGGGGGATTTTTGTACCTCAGCTCTGCCCTGGAGGTGCTGCTGGATGACCCTGATGGTAGCTTGTTCAGGGGACACATCCTCCTCCTCCCCCTTGTTGCCGGCACCCAGTGCCGAGAGGCTGAACAACAGCTTGAGTTGGTTCGTTACCCGGTGTGCTACACCCAATAATCACAACGGGGTGGAGAAGCAGAAAAGTTTATTTGCAGCTGCAAAAAGGTACAGGGAGAATAAAATCTCAAATCCTGCACACAGAGCAGGAAGTTACACAGGCTTTTATACATCCTTTTTCCCAGCATACTTATACAATAGCAAGCTGCCCCAAGTATCCATATAGCCAGCCAATCCAGTTCCCAGCTAGTTCCCTGATTTTCTGTATCATTTGTTAAACTATACATAAAGCTGCTTTATTCAGCATTGTTCTTCCATATCTGCCCTGTTTGGCCTTGCTTAGTTTCAGGCAGTCTGACTCTGCAACATACTGTTGCAGATTCTCAGCATAACTGCTGCGAGTGCCTCCAGGCAGGAGGGGGGGCCAAGGACACCTGGGCCTAGTGCGAGGGGGCTTCATCGACACTCGTGGTCTTACATCCCCTCGAGTTACCTAGTGGCCATGCCCCAGTGTGCCCAACACCCTCCTCCTCCAGCTGGGCACTGGGGGTCTCTGCACCAGGGAGGGAAGGAGAAAGTATAATCCCTGCTGCTGCTGGGGGGATGCAGTGGAGAGAGAAGGCTTCAAGTTCCCCCCTCCTCTGCAAGAAAGCACCCCAACCTGCCCCTCCCAAAGACGCCCTGAGCCCCAGCAGCCACAGGGCCCCATGGCAGTCAGGCCCCTCCAACATCATGGGGGAGGCTGGAGCTCCCCCGACTCCGCCCATCATCCCCTGCCGCAGGGCATGGCTGGGCCACTCCCACTGGTGTCAGTTGGGCTCCCGTGGCTCAGTCCTGGTGCCTTGGCGAGCCAAAGGGCACAGGGTGGTACTAGTCTCCAAAGGCCCTGTCCTCCCCCTGTCCCCTGGTCTCCCCTCACCCACAAACAGACCCCTGGGTCCCTCCTACATAGCATCACCCTGGGCCACCTCCATTTGGGCTCTGAAGGTGCCTCAGGGCCTGCTAAGGGAGCTGGTGTCTTCCTCCTCCTCCAGAAAGCCAGGGAGCTCCTCCTCCTCTCCTGGCCACATGCCTCTTCCCCGCCCGCGGGGACAGAGGGGCCGCTCTCCTCCTGGGAAAGCCGGCCGCTGCTCCCTACCGGCTCGGGAGCCACCAGCCCGGCCTTCCTCCTCAGCATCCGCCTCAGCCGCTGCATCCTGGGAATGAGTGGGGAGCAGCCATGAGTCTGGGTTCAAGGCAGCCTCTCATTAATGTGCCTGCCTGTTCCTCCATCCACCTCCCCTCCGCTGAGGCAATTTCTCCTCACCACACATCCCACCCCAGGGCATGGGGGCTGCCGTCCACACCCACTGGCAGCAGCTCACAGCACAGGCTGCTCCCAACGTTCCCCCTCACCCCTGGGGCCCTGTGACACCGGGGAAGTCTCGTCCTTTAAGAGCAGTGGGGCTCTCTGTTTGTTTGGACAAGCAGCTTCCTCCCTCCCTCCAGGCCCCGCTCCCTCCCCAGCCAGGGAAAGAGCAGCACCCGGACAGTCCCCCGGGAAAGTTCACAAGGTGCCAATGCTGGGAGGGAGGAGTCGCCCTCAGTTCCCACTGATTTCACTGATTGCGGTTGTGGGTGTTCAGCACCTGGCAGGTTCTGCCCTCCCCGAAGACTCTCGACGTGGGGAACAATCTCCTGCAAGGGAAGGGCTGGGAGCCCTCTTGCTGGCCCATTCCCACCACACTGGGGATGGCTCTGGAGAACTCCACTCACTTGCTCTAGATGGGAAAGCGCTGGGTGGCAGATGCTCACCGATGCTTAGTCTCTTGCCCTCCTCCTCAATCTCCTACACCCAGGTGGGCTGGAAAGGGTGCTGCCCAATGCCCTGCCAGCAGAGCAGGGGGTAGAAGCCAGGAGATCAAAGTGGCTGTGCAAACAAGATGATGTTTTATTGTCAGGGGATGGATAAACCCAGGCTAGCAGCCGGGGTTCAAAACAATGACCTACGGCCAGCAGCACACCTCCCATCTCTAGGTCTCCTCATATCTCATGCACATTCCTGAAGCGTGATGACCCATGGGCTGTACGGGAGTGTCCCCAGCCCCAGTGAGGGAAACAGAGGCCTGGGCAGGAGAAGCCACTGCCTCAGAGTCGCACTGGGAGTCAGGGATAGAGCCAGGGAGGGAGCCCAGGAGTCCTTTGTCCAGGCTCCCACACTAACCACTAGAGGAACACTCCCTCCCAGAGCTGGAAAGTGCCAGCAGGACGCGATTCCCAGTCTCCCTGGCTCTGAGTGTGACCTGCTATAGTGACAGAGGCAGGGGGTTGGGAGTCTGGACTCCTGGTTTTCATTGGTGATTTTCCTCTATTCCCAGACTCCCTGGCCCTGAGTCTGACTGGTGGAGGAGGTGGAATCTTCATCCTTAGAGATTTGTATGACCCAGCTTGATAAAAAAAAAATAATCTATTTAAAATTAAATTTGTGATTAACAACCTTTGTTAAGGGTGAAATTTATGACAATCTCTTGAATAATGTAAAAGGAAGAGAAAATGTAACATGAAGTGGAACATGTTCACTGCCAACTTTTTAAGACATTCACACCACTGTCGTGATAGCTAGGTCCCTGGAAGCAAAGTTAGCTGAAATGCTAACCCACTTTGGACAGCTGTAGCTTCTTTGAAAGGTGCAGAAAATATTTTCTTCATTTCAGTTTATTCGAATAGTTCAGTTCAATTGACAAGTTTATTGAAATTCAAGAAAGCCATTGGGAGTTCAAAAAACCAGGCGAACTTGTTTTTCTCCCTCAATCCATGGATAAAAAGCTAGGTGTGAGGGGATGGACCTACGGGTTCATAAATCTAGAAACACATGGAGACCAGAACGTATCATTTCAGTTCACTAACCACCCTTCAAATTTCCTTTGTGTAAAAAATCAGTTAGTTTTAAATGCAAAACATTTTTGACACAACTCTTTTCTTATGCTTCTCTTTCTAGCTCTAGCATGACATTGGTGTGTGACCAAAGAGAGGTCACTTCTTTTCTCTTTCCCTCTGTATCATGGAGATGGAGAAAATTCTCTAAGTCTTAGCAGACAAGAGATTTAAGCATGTCAGGTGTGTTAAGGCCTTGTGCTCAAAAGGACAATGAGTGATTGTTGTTTGGGGCAAGAATACCGATGGATTTGCTACTTGTCCCCCATCCAAAGCTAATAACACATCTCTCAGAGCAACAGCCGTGTTAGTCTGTATTCGCAAAAAGAAAAGGAGTACTTGTGGCACCTTAGAGACTAACCAATTTATTTGAGCATGAGCTTTCGTGAGCTACAGCTCACTTCATCCGATGAAGTGAGCTGTAGCTCACGAAAGCTCATGCTCAAATAAATTGGTTAGTCTCTAAGGTGCCACAAACACATCTCTGTGGTTGCAATCATGAGTTAGAAATTCTCAGTGCCCCTCTGTCTCCCACAGCCTTCAGGTGTCCCTTGGATTATGGAGGCTTGGATGCTAACAGGGCTGGAATTTGTTACTGGCTCCCTCGGTGTTTCTAGCCAATGAGGGTCTTAGTCTGGCCTCAGAGGCCCACACCCCCAGACACTAAAGATCAGGGTGGAATGATTTAATTCAAATGTTTTTATTTGTATTTTTGAGTTATTTTTCTAATGAAAGATTGATTCTTATGAAATTCTTAGTGGTGGCAGATGACAGTACAAGGAGCAATGATCTCAGGTTGCAGTGTGGAAGGCTTTGGTTGGATATTAGGGAAAAAAATCACTAGGAGGGTAGAGAAGCACTGGAATGGGTTACCTAGGGAGGTGGTGGAATCTCCATCCTTAGAAATTTTTAAAGCTTTTCTTGACAAAGCCCTGGCTGGGATGATTAAGTTAGGGTTGGTCCTGCTTTGAGCAGGGGGGTGGACTAGAAGACCTCCTGAGGTCTGTTCCAGCCCCAGTCTTCTATGAATAGGTAACCCATAAAAACATGTTGACTTGTTGGTTTTGCAGGATACATAAAAACAGAAAAGTTGATTGAAACATTTTTTTTTTCATTTCGAACAAACTGAGGTCAAGAAGTATCTCTCGTTAGTGCATTGAACTGATTATTCCTGGTCATAAACGTCCTTCCAGATTTTAGAAGCCGTAGCTCATATCTCCTTCCGATTAGCGTTTATTCATACATTACAAGAGGAAAAGAAACCTTCATCCTTTTTCAACTCCCAATCAGTTTCTTAAATTAGAATGAAGTAGCTGCATCAACTAAAATGAAGAAAATATTCTTTCTGCACCTGCAGAAGAGACTGTTGCTGCCAAAATCTGGCTGAGTATTTCAACAACTTCTGGGCTCTCTTTCATCCGCTATGAAATTTCACACACTTAACACCACATTAAGCCCAATTGCTTGTAATTCAGTAAAAGGCACCTTACAGAATGACACCCAGTTGTGAGATGAGGACACCACGAAACAAAGAATCCACCTCTTCCCTGGGTAATTTGTTCCAGTGGCTAGTCTCCCTCACTGTCAAAAATGTGTGCCTTACGTCTCATTTGAATTTCTCTGGCTTTAGCTGACAGCCGTTGGTTCTTGTTGGGCCTTTCTTGGCTAGAGTGAATTAGCCCTGCCCCGTGAAATCTGATCTCTCTGTCCTGCTGGGATCCCCACAGCCAGGAGAACCCAGGAGGGGCCTCCTAGCTCTTTGTCTGCCAGGCTGGGGACAGGACTGTCTGTGGGGATATCAGATGGACCTCCAGAGGCATGCAGAAGCAAGGACACTGCAGCAGCCTGGCGTTGGGCTCAGGGCATTGGCCTTGGCAGCTTCTGCTCCAGCCATGTCTCTGGGTGTCTGGGCTTAGGGCTTCTGACCCCCGTGGCTGCAGCCAGGTTTGGGGCACTGAGCTCAGGACTTTCATGCCCCCCGGCTCCATTCCTGCTGGTGCTCTCGGTGCCTGGTCTCAGGGCTTCTGCCTGGCATCTGCAGCTGGGGCTCAGGGCTTCCCTTGCTGTTCCTTATGGGGCTCAGGTGTCCATTTTTCTGGATGCCCCCAAATTGGCCAAGGCCCTTGCATTAATCTGCCAGGGCAGTAGTAGGTAGGAGCCCCCTCCTGAGGTGCTCCCAGCAACAGGGACCCCCCTCCATATCTGGGAAACTCCTCTAGCTTCAGAAAGGCTGGTGGCTGCTTCCCTCAGAGCCCAGGTCTGACAGCAGCACAGAAGTGACCCCCCTACAACAATGCTGTGACCCCGCTACAACAACCACTGAACTCCCCTATTCCCCCATTTTGGTCGGGACCCTCACAGTGACAATACCATGAAATGTCAGATGGAAACATCTGAAATGGAGACATTGGTCAATTTCAAGGCCAGAGGGTTTTTAATTAGTCAAAATGAGCCATGAATTTGGTAGGGACCTGGCTGTTATGGAGGCCCTAGCAGGTTTGCTCTCCCAGTTCTCCTGAAAGGCCATTGAGAAAGCCTGCTGCCTGGGAAATTTCCCAGAATAAGCTACCAGGAGTGGGGGGAAATGAAGGAAACCAACCAAAGCCTGAGCTAGGATGGAAAGCATTGATCCAAGCGGTGTTTGTAGGGGAAGGTAGAGGGGAAGGTAGAGTAGGCTGTGCCAATGTCATGCAGAACACCACAGATACACACAAAACTTTGGAGGGGGGAGGAAGAGCTCAGTGGTTTCAATGCCTGCTCAACCCAGGGTTGTGAGTTCAATCCTTGAGGGGGCCATTTGGGATTTGGGGCAAAAACTGGGGATTGGTCCTGCTTTGAGCAGGGGGTTGGACTAGATGACCTCCTGAGGTCCCTTCCAACCCTGGTATTCTATGATTCTGTGATTGCAGAGCATATTATCCAGGACAGAAAATGATTTGGCCATAACTTACAAAGTCCTCAGTGTTGAAAGTACCATTGATCCAGAAAACAACGGGGTGGAAAGAGGGGACGGAGAGTTGCAGTAACCAGCCTGGACTTCCAGTGTCTGGCCAAGCGCATCCCCCTCTTCAGGGTTTTCACTGATATCTTCTGCAAACTGGTCCTCCTGATACAATCTGAGGTCACATCCTGGCCTTCAGGGACACTGGCAGAATCTTCACTGTTCCCAGCTGCAGCATCACCCTAGTTATCCTGCCTGATAAGGATCCCGCCAGGGCTCAGCTCGATGTCATGTGTCATGACAGGCTCTTTGCTGAGGGCCCTTGACAGCCCCCAATCTAGATCTGAATCAGATGGGTGTGTGCAGGTGCATTTCCTGACTTTTTACTGGAGTTCTGGGCCCTCTGATGCTGCTGCTTCAAATGTTTCCTTCTCTCTCAGTGCTGAATAGCAGAATGCTCCATGCCTTTGGCTGTGTGACATACAGATGTCTAGTCCCATTGCTCTGAAAGAAACTGTATTCACAGCTATAATCCTGGCAGATATTGATTAAAACCTTGCTGTGCTCCTCTAAGTGTATTTGTGATTGGACGTGCTTCTTGCTAGGGTGGATTTTCAGATTTATGGACTGCATAAAACAGAGGGAAAGATAAAGAGAAGCATCAGCATGTCCAGGAACATGAAGAACATTTGAAGACCATATATTGGTGTCTAACTACCTCCTGCTGCCAGGAGACATAACTGGTATTTTAATGACACTCCCCACCCTCACTTGTGCCTGACCTGAGATTCAGAGCTCTGAGGAATTCTGTCCCCTCATGTCAGCAGAACAAATAAACCCTGCCTCCAATTACCCGTTACACAGTCCATTTGAGTTCAAGAAAGAGAGAGCTCTCTCTTGCAACAAGTTTTAACATTATGGGGCAAAGACTAAGGTGAGTGGTCTATTTTTCTTTCCATTCTAATACTCGGGGAAAGCTCCAAAATCCATTCAGTTGACCAAGAGAAAAGATTGTTTTTCTAGACTGAAAATGCTGATGTTTTTGACCTCAAAATGTTGTCTTCATTTTCTCTCACAAAATAACTTGCAGTCAAATGGGACCAACTGCCTAAACTATTCTGAATGCTGCATCAGTGTTTGGGAATATCAGGATAGATCATCATCTGGTGTCAGTTGTCACGGATACATCAGCATCAGCAGAGCTATGGTGATTTATACCAACCAAGTATCTGGCCCATTGTGCTTTAATGAGTTAAATGATTCCATACACTGTGCAAATGCAAATGAATATAGTATGTTTAAAATTACCCCTTGGTTTCAAAGAATCTTGTTTAAGGGAGGGTTTTTTTTTTCTAAAAATGTGTTTCATTTATTTGAATATCAAACATTTTTATTTAAGATTTCCCAGAGTGGGTTTAGTGCTGTTGAAATATTCCCAGTCGACAGCCCTAGACATAGAAGATTGTGAATAAAGATGGTACAGTGTGGAATGGGCAGCACTGGCTTCCCCAATGCACCATTCTCTGCCCCCATGGAAGGGCTCATGGGCTCCAGGTGGATACACACTGATAATGAGATGAAATATCTCTTGTATAGTTCAGAGTTTCTTCTTAGCATGCAGTGGAAGAAGAAACAGGCACATCTGGACCCACCTAGCTTCTAACGGAACCACCTTTCTTAATGCTGTTTGATCTGCACTTCCTACTACCAAAGTGTCTCATTGTGCCCCTCTAGGTGGAGATCAGTGGGTATTCTCTATGAAGCTGCCTTATGTCTCTGCTAAAGAAATTACTTCTGAGAAGGACAGTCTGGTCCTTCTATTGTCTTCACTCACTCAAGGGAAATTATAGAGATTTGTAGCTGTAGGTTGTACAGGATGACAAGATACTGCATGTGACCATGGGGGAGAGCAAGAGAGATGTTTTACTTAGTAATCAACAGGGTCATTTCCTCTTGAGGTGGAAGCTTTTCCAAACTCACTTGCTGCCTCTGATTCCCCACTACAGAACTCCAGTTTTAGGCTGTGCAATAAGATAGATCAGGCATGAGTGTCTCATCCATAGTTTTAATTCAGCTCCCAATGCTTAACTTTGCTGTTCATTCATATCTCCTCAGTTAATATACAGTGGAGTATTGTGAATATAACTTATTCATTTCAACAAGAATGCTGTTTCCTGAATTTTATCACTGTTTATTCCAAGTTTGTTGTTTTAATTGACTTGTTCTAAATAGCAGGGCTCCTAACTCTTTTTTAATTCTGGAAAGGCGCTAGCGTGCTAATATGAGGCTTAAATCTACCACTCCATGCACATCCTTGCCATAGATCAGGTGGCTGTGGTGATGTCTGGACTTTTATTTTCATGATAAGAAAGTTATATTTGCAATTGCAAACTTTGCATTGCTTGCGGTTGGCATTTCAAAAACACTGACTTGGAAAATATATTGGCAATTGTCAATCGCTTCTGAGCAAGCAAACTTTTGAAATTCCAAAATGCAAACCTCTTTTTATTTAAGTTATTCTTCTGCTTTGCCATTGTCTTTCAGTTCAGTTTCTCCAAATATCCACAGTATTAGTGTCATTCACTCAGAAATTAGATTTTTTTTTTACTAGCAACTTTGGCTCTTTCTACCTTAAAATGATTCGTTAACTACTTTATTTTCTGTCCCACATTTCATCATAGTTAAGAGGGAAGACAGCATATGAATGTGTTCTGGACATTGCTTTGTTATAACAAGGTAAGAGTTGATGATGTTTTCTGATCAGTTCTGAAACCTGGAAATGATAAAGGATATAACAATACATTAAAATTACATTTTGTGGAAAACACATTTTATTTTTCAGAGGTCTGTTTAATCTATTTTTTTTCTCTTTGATGTTTTCTTTTGGTTTCCTCTTATGAGGAAATGTGATTCGTCCATACAGGACAATTGAAAAGTGTGTGTGTGTACGCATTTTAATTTTTCACATTGATAAGGTAAAGAATTCTGTAAATCTAGTACCAAAATAGACACATCAGTAGGAAATAGGTCTTCAAGATGAGTGTGACGTTATGATTCCATTTCCATATGGAAACTTTGATTCCTATCTTTGTTGTTTTTTTGTCTCATGGAGAAATGCAAGAACTTTATTACTGGTGACCTTGTTCATACCCATAGCTGGGCAAATCTGAAAAAAAAATAGGAGCTGAAATTAAAAGCTTAAGATCCTCATGCTCCTATTCTCCTTTATAGGCCAGTCTTTCTGGTTCGACTACATCCCCCAGTTGCTCCTTTTCAAAACCAAAACACTTCAGATTTCAGCCAAAATATACCAGTGCCAAAACACTTCAGATATGGGGTTTTGCTCCTGAAAGCTCAAAAATGTCCATGGGGGTAGGTGGGAATTTTGACCAGCTCTACATAGTAGGCCTCTACTAACAGTGAGGTTAATTAACCCTTGAAATGATTTACCAAGGGTCATGGTGGATACTTCATGGACAATTTTTAAATCAAGATTGGATGATTTATTTAAAAGATATGGTCTAGTTGACAATGAAAAATATTGAAAAAAAAATTGACCTGCGTTATACAAGAAATCAGATGAGATGGGGGTTTTCAACTAGTTGTCTGCGAACACCTTGGGATCCACAGACTATATCTAAGTGGTCCTCAAAAGGTTGTTGTTACCATAGAACACTGGTCTTTGACCTGTGGCCCGTGGATTCCTAGGGGTCCACAGATTATGTCTTAGATTTGTATCTCAATTCAGAATTTTTGATTGGTCTGCAAATGAAAAAAAAAACCACTGGACTAGATCATCAAAATGGTTCCTTTGGGCTTTGGAATCTATGACTAAATTAAATTTCCATTTAGGCATCTCTTAACAGATAACACGAGTCTCCACTGTACATCAGATTTATTTTTGTGGTACTCATTGCTAATATCCCCTCCCCTGCCTCTTCTTTGGCACAGACAACAGTGACAGGAGAAATGGCTCCTGGGAACTGCACCACAGTGACTGGCTTCATTTTTCGAGGAATAACAGACAATTCAAAGCTGCAAAACATTGTCTTTGTGTTCTTCTTCGCCGTTTATTTCTGCACCCTGGTGGGGAACGTTGGGATGATTCTGCTGATTAGGGTTGACTCCCAACTCCACAGCTCCATGTACTTTTTCCTCAGCCATTTGTCACTCTTAGATGTAGTCTACTCCTCTGTGATTGCCCCCAAGGCGATGGTCAGTTCCCTGGTGAAGAGTAAAGACATTTCTTTCCCTGGGTGTGTGGTTCAGTTTTTCCTTTTCTCCTTCTGTGCAAACAATGAGCTTTGCCTCCTGGCTGTGATGGCCTATGATCGCTTCATGGCCATCTGCAAGCCATTGCTTTATAATGTCATCATGTCCAAGAGAGTCTGCTTCCAGCTGGTAGCTGGCTCTTACCTGTGCGCCTGTGTCAATGCCACTGTGCATACATGTACTGTATTCAGTCTGTCCTTCGGCCACTCCAACATCCTCGATCATTTCTTCTGCGATATTCGCCCACTCCAAGAAATCTCCTGCTCTGACTTTCGCATCAATAAGCTAGTGCATTTCACCTTTGCAGCCATAGAAACGATAGGCACCATTCTCATCATCCTCATCTCCTACATTTACATCATCTTTGCCATCCTGAGGATCCGCTCCACTGCAGGAAGGCACAAAGCCTTCTCCACCTGCGCCTCCCACCTGACTGCCGTTTCCATCTTATATGGGACCCTGATCTTTACATATTTAAGACCCTCATCTGGCAGCTCAGTGGACTGGGAGAAAATGGTGGCTGTGTTCTATACCCTTGTGATCCCCATGCTGAACCCCCTGATCTACAGCCTGAGGAACAAGGAGGTGAAGGACGCCCTGAGGAGGACAATATGCCAGAAAATTATTTCTCACTGCATGTAAATGTGGGGACTGGTTTTTACTGATCAGTACTGGAGTGCAAATATGAGGTAGTTCTCACTCATTAAGTCAATGTCTAGAAATTTCTGTCATCATGGGATTTACAGGAGAAAAGAAGAAGGAAATGGAACTTGGCAGCTTTCTTCATTATCTGTCTCATTTCCCTTGAAAAACAGTATCCAGTAACAGTGTGACAGCTTCTCCTTTATGCATTGATATGTAATTTCTGCAATATAGGCACCTCCCGCTGTTTGTCCCACTGCCTTTTGAACTGTATTGGTTAATTCAGCAGATGATATGAAGAGGAGATACTCGGACTGTAACTCTTTTTTTTTGTTAGGTTTCACAGTAGCAGCCGTGTTAGTCTGTATTCGCAAAAAGAAGAGGAGTACTGGTGGCACCTTAGAGACTAACCAATTTATTTGAGCATAAGTTTTCATGAGCTACAGCTCACTTCATCGAATGCATCCGATGAAGTGAGCTGTAGCTCACGAAAGCTCATGCTCAAATAAATTGGTTAGTCTCTAAGGTGCCACCAGTACTCCTCTTCTTTTTGTTTTTTTTGTTGCCACTGCTATTATCTCAGTTCCCACAGCCAGCATGTAAAATCACTCTACAATTAAATAAAGTGAGGTGTACATGGAGAGACATTTTTATAGGTAGATAGTCGGACAGATGGTTATGTTTGAGGACAGACAGGTAGACACTGGACAGACAGATGTTTTTATATGGGGATAGATAGACAGATAGATGGCTATGTACGGGGACAGGTAGACAGAAACACGTTGTTATACACACACATGAGAAAGGAAGGATGGTCCAGAGGTTATCACACTAGCTTAAGACTTGAGGGGTCTGAGTTGAAATTCCTCTTCCACTGTAGACTTCCTTTGTGACCATGAGCAAATCACTTAGGGTCAGATTTTTTAAAGGGTTTTCAGTTCCTAACTCCCACTGACATAAATGGGATTTAGGTGCCTAAATACCTTTAAAAATCCTGGGTTTAGTCTCCCTTTGCCTCTCTTTGTCACTTGTAATATGGAGGTAAGCAAGACACAAGAAGTAATTATTCCGCTGTACTTCGCGCTGATTAAGCTTCAACTGGTGTATTGCGTCCAGTTCTGGGAGCCACTTTTCAGGAAAGATGTGGACAAATTGGAAAAAAATCCAGAGAAGAGCAGGAAAATTGAGTAAAGGGCTAGAAAACATGACCTATGAGGGAAGATTGAAAGAATTGGGTTTGTTTAATCAGGAAAAGAAAAGACTGACAGGGGACATGATTACATTTTTCAAGTACCTAACAGGCAGTCACAAGGAGGAGGGAGAAAAATTGTTCTCCTTAACCTCTGATGATAGGACAAGAAGCAATGGGCTTAAATTGCAGCAAGGGAGGTTTAAGTTGGACATTAGGAAAAACTACCTAATTAGCAGGGTGGTTAGGCTCTGGAATAAAGTGTCTAGGGAGGTTGTGGAATCTCAATCATTGGAGATTTTTAAGACCAGATTAGTAAAACACCTGTCAGGGATGGTCTAGATGGTGCTTGGCCCTGCCATGAGTTCAGGGCAGAGGACTTGATGAGCTCTCGAAGTTCCATCCAGTCGTTTGTTTCTATGATTTTCCTACCTGGTGGAGGTGCTGTGAGAATAAATCCATTAAAGGCTGTGAGAAGCTCCAACACAGAGAGGGGCCTAAAACGGATTTGCACGAGAGGCTAAAGTAGCTGCATGAGTATCCTCTAGCACACCGACATTTCAGAAGCGAGTCGTGATTTTCCATGAGTCAATTTCTGGCCTCCCGCTTTGAGACACCTCAAAGGAACCTGATTTTCACACACTCTCAACAGCCTTTTCAAAGCATCTCAACTTGGGCGTCTGTCATGGTGACAACCCACATCACCAGTTCATTTTTAAAACACTACAAGTAAACCTTGTGTTCTCTTCTTCCTCTTTGTTGCTCTGCTGTACTGAATCTTGTGTGATATGGAGATTGTAAGCTCTCTGAGGCAGGGATCTGATTTTTTTTGAAGCCGCACGCACATTGCTGGCTGTGTAAAAATAAATAAATAATACTAATAATACTAATAATACTAATAATAATTAATAACAGTTTGATGATAAAGGATAGGTAATCCATCATGTAATCCTCTGACTGTAGTGTCCCGGAGTAAGGTAATATTCCTTTAAACAGTCTGTAGACTCTCTAGTGGTGCTCACAGTGTTCTGTGTTTTAGAAGCTGCCAGGGCAGAAATGTTTGGGATATTTTTACTGCACATGGTTAATCAGCACTCATCTTTACCCATATTAGTTTCTTTAATAGCAATGGACAGTTTCAGAGTAGCAGCCATGTTATTCTGTATTCGCAAAAAGAAAAGGAGTACTTGTGGCACTTTAGAGACAAACAAATTTATTTGAGCATAAGTGATCCAATGAAGAGAGCTGGAGCTCACGAAAGCTTATGCTCAACTAAATTTGTTAGTCTCTAAGGTGCCACAAGTCCTCCTTTTCTTTTTGATAGCAATACTTGTGCTAAGAACAAAGACACAACTCACATTGTTTGGACAGCATATTTTCGTTACATAGGCACTGTGTGATGTCACAATCCTTAAAGGCTCCTGTGTACATAAGGATGCATCACACTAATATACTTGATAAAGTCAACGCAGGATGTCTTCACAGTCTGCATGTTTGGTCAGCCCAGTGCAGCTTTGTGTTCCAGCAAGTTCTGTTCTGTGAGTTTAAGATTACAAGGAGGAAAATATGCAAACTAAAATTACTGAGCCCGAATATCGCCTGGCCTTGCATCTTGCCTTGTCATTTGCAACCGAGCACAAGAAACACCTGACACCATTTTGTTTTAAACTTCAACCACTTTTGAGTTACTTTGGAGCAAAAAAGTGTGGACTTAATCTGGCACTTGACTTGCACGCAGACGTTGGAGAGCGGGGGAAGTTCTCTGGCCTGTGTTAATCAAGAGGTCAGACCGGATGATCCCAGTGGTTCCTTCTGGCCATGAAATCTATGAGTCCATGAGCTAGCGGGAAGGAAGGGGGAGTAACAACGACAGGATGTTTTAATACAGACTGTCTTAGAGCAGGGCTGTATGCAGTGTAGTTCTGGCCATTTTGGCCCCAGGATATTAGAGAGAAAAGGTGGGTGGTTTACTATCTTCCTTTGGAACCAGAGATACAAGTTTTCAAGCCAAACAGAGCTCTTCTTCAGGTCTGGGAATGGTACTTGAATAGTCCATTACAATATGTGCTAGCTATTTACACCAAGAAATCTGTTCCACCTGGCATTTAACGGTGACGCTCAGAGTACCTTTCACAGGCCTGAAGAAGGGCTCTGTGTATCTCAGACATTTGTCTGTCTCACCTACAGAACTTGGTCCAATAAAGCATATTACCTCACCCACCATGTCTCTGTGAGCATGGTTCATAGTTGCAGTAAGTCAATCAGCAGTAGCAAATGCAGTAGGAACAGCTCACACCCTGCCTGTCATTATCAATTGGCAATTTTCTGCAGCCTTTGCAAGAGAGGTGGGTTTTATGGAGAGACTTGAAGGAATCATATGGAGATTGAGAGCAGATTAGGACCTTGTTCTTGCCAGTGCAACTCCGTGGACTTCAGTGGAGAGACACTTCGTTCTCACTGGTGACAGAGAGAGCGGGGTCAAGCCTGGAGCTCACGAGATAATAGCAGACAACACATGAGTAAGAGCTTCATTGTTTAAACAGCACATATATAATAGATTTTCTTTCTATTAAAAAACGAAGGAAATTAAGAAACCAAAAACCCTTCATTTAATGTTACTTAAGTTTGCTTTCATCAATAAAAATAAACTATAAAATAATTAGGAAATGCAAAGTTAAGGTTTTTTAAAGGATTAAAAGGTTACAAAGTTTAGCATTCTCAGGTTAGCAAATGTCCAAATGAACGTTGCACAAGAGGACTGAATTAAGGGTGCCAGGGCATTTGCATGATGATGCAGACTTTAATTACATGATCCCATATTTTTTTTTCCACAGGACCCCTGCCTTATTCAGTGCACAGGGTTTTCTGCTCTGGGGCTGTGTATTGAAGAAGTCTGTTGTCTGAAGGATCCCTGCCTCATTTATTGTAGAGTTAATGTTGCCTGGACAATGCTCATTCTGGTATTTCCTAACTTGAGAGTGCTTGACTTTGAAACCTTTTAATCCTTTGTGTATTTTCTAATTTTTATGTCTTACTTTAGTGAGGAGAGCAACCTTTATGACAAAGGGTATTTTTTTGTTTGTGACATATCAATTATTTGTCTCTTCAGTGTCAATAGTGTGTGCTTTACAAGACAGAAAAGGTAGAAACACTCCCTAATACAAAGACCTTATGATCAAAGGAAGACGGACACATACAAAGAAAGCAGGATGTGTAAGGACTGGGAATTCCTTTCTTTCTCTCTTTCTTTTGATGAACAGTCATTTATTATTAATTATTATTAGTAAAGAAAGGGTGGTGCATTGGGGAAGTTGTGTGGTGAGGATGTTCCATGCAGAGGGAACAATATGGAAACACACGAAGAATGGAATGGGAGAAAGAAACACCCATGGTATTGGTGCTAGCTGTACTGGTAAAGCACAAAGGGAGGGAGGTGATGTAGAAAAGGACAAGATTGCTGATTATGGCCTGTCCCTGTAAATAGCCCTGTACTGGAGTGGTTTGGCATTTTAAGGACTGGAGGTCTTAGCTCAGCCAACCCTAGCAACTACGAAGGCCCACCTGAACACAGATCAGCGGTTTCTCTTACTGATCCCTGTAACCCTGGGCTTACATTGCAGTGTGGACGTACTGTGAGGTGATTGGTGCTTCGGGTATTCACTGTGTAATTCACCGTGCCCAAAAGATTCAGAAATGGCCAGTGATTTTAGTAGCCTCTGTTTACGGGTGCCCAACTTCAGTCCCCTCCTTCCTGATTTCCAGAAATATAAGGTTCCACTACTCCAGCTGAAGTCAACGGGAGCTATAAGTACTCAGCACTTAGGAAAATAAGTCCCAAGGCCTTTTACATTGAGATTCCAATAACAGTGGCATTCACACTCAAAGATTATTCTTGAAAATGTGTCTGTATATGTTTGGTCACCTAAACTATCTTGTCATTAATTGCGTGATTCCTAAACTCACAAAGAGTTGTGTGGGGGATTTTTTGTGTCAGTACTTGTCATAAATATACAGGGAAGGGTAAACACCTTTAAAATCCCTCCTGGCCGGAGGAAAAACCCTTTCACCCGTAAAGGGTTAGGAAGCTAGGATAACCTCGCTGGAACCTGACCACAATGACCAATAAGAAGACAAGATACTCTCAAAGCTGGAGGGGGGGGGAAACAAAGGGTCTGAGTCTGTCTGTGTGATGCTTTTGCCGGGGACAGAACAGGAATGGAGTCTTAGAATTTAGTAAGTAATCTAGCTAGATATGCGTTAGATTCTGTTTTATTTAAATGGCAGATAAAATAAGCTGTGCTTAATGGAATGTATATTCATGTTTTTGTGTCTTTTTGTAACTTAAGGTTTTGCCTAGAGGGATTCTCTATGTTTTGAATCTAATTACCCTGTAAGGTATTTACCATCCTGATTTTACAGAGGTGATTCTTTTTTACTGTTTCTTCTATTAAAATTCTTCTTTTCAAGAACTGAATGTTTTTTTCATTGTTCTTAAGATCCAAGGGTTTGGGTCTGTGTTCACCTATGCAAATTGGTGAGGATTTTTATCAAGCCTTCGCCAGGAAAGGGGGTGTAGAGCCTTGGGTGGACATTTTTGGGGAAAGACGTCTTCTAGTGGGCTCTTCTAGTGGGCAGGTAAACAAAGCCATTCACAGTTCATTGATTCTGAAGCACCTTTAATAGCCTCCACTTAATTTGTCTACATCAGTAATACAAGTTTATATCTTATTCTCCTAACTCCAGACAGAGAAATAATCCTTGTTAAGAAATAGGATGAACACATTTAGTAGATTATAACCTTTATAATGATATGTTACATGGGGCACTTTGCATAAAGCATATTCCAGTTATGTCATATTCATAAGCATATTTTCACAAAGCATATGGAGTGCAATGTCACACAAAGCTTTTCCCAGCACTGGACAGAAGGGGGAATTGAACCTGCATCTCCCACCTCACAGGTGAACACCCCAACTATTGAGCTAAAAATTACAAAGGGAAGGACCACCACGGCCTCCTACAGTGGCTGTCTTGCGACCAGTACCTAAATCCTCCCCCCACACACAAACATTGCTTTGGGACAAAGCTATTTGGCGTATTTGTAACACATTTGTGAATAGTTTCAGGTCAATCCAAATGGTATTGTTTTTAACAATAAATGATTAGTCCCGAAGTAATTCACTGCTTTATAGACACCTTTGCATCCCAATGCTGGTAAATTACTTAAAGAGACATTTGGAGAGGTGACCAACAAATAAAGTGGAATACAGTCACCTCAGTTTTGTATCATATTAAAAAGACTGCACGGGAGAGACAGCGATCCAGGCCAGCTGATGATCTGGCCGTCTGTGTTCCATTTCCACAAGGAAAGACATGGCAACAACATTAATTGCATGTGCTGTGCACATCTGTTGCCCTGGGAGAAAAGATGCTCCAGCGACTAAATCTCAAAGTCATCAAAGCCAAATTTAACCTCTGCCACCAAACGAAGCGGCTCCAGAGGTATTCAGGGAACGATTTGACTCTAAGTCTGATTTTAGGGTTCTGAGCAGGTACTGCTTTCGTCCTCAACTCATTGTAAGTGAAGGGAGGAAAAATAAAGTGTTTCCACCAAGTCATGGGCAAACAAGTCAGTTTCAGAGCATTCAACCTTTAATTGAAATGACATTCATGGGAGGGGAAGGAAGGAATTATCCTGAGAGGAAAAATTTCAACTTTTCTGAACATTTTTACCTATCAAAAGAAGGAAAGAGCTTTACCAAGGGAGGGAGAAGAGTGACAGGAAAAAGAGAGAAAAATTGCTTTAATAGGAAGTGGGAAACTCTCGCATCAGTTCAGGGAAGGTCTATACTAAGGCCATGACATTGACTCTGCTATGGTGTGCAGCAGTGCCATAGTGTAGATGCTTTCCACAATGATGGAAGGGTTTTCCATCGATGTAGTTAATCCACAGCCCTGAAAGACAATAGCTAGGTCAATGGAAGAATGACACTGACGGTCAGTACAAGCTAACTGCGTTGAACACGGCATGAAACATTTCTGAGCCCTGTGCGACGGAGCTCGGTTGATCTAATTTTTAAGCATTAACCAGGCCTCAGAGAAGCTACCAACGGAAAAGACGAGTAGGGAATTCCAGTCCTATCTCCTTGCCAGGGCAGCAGAATCCCCTTCCGTTCTCTTTGTTCAGGAAAGCTGGAAATCTTGCAGCTGTCCCAGCTTCCCCGTAGAGATTCTTCTGCATTCTGATCGAGCTCAGTGTCAGGCTGTGTGTGTGTAGTGGGCACTCTGCCTGTGTGTGTGTTGGTGTGCAGTGGGCACTATGTGTGTGTGTGAGATGGGGGTACAGTTGAGGTGAAAATCAAGCGTAGGGAGGTGTGTGTGTCCCTTGCCCTGCCCAGTGCTCAGGCTGGCGTCCCCCTGGTGCAGGGCCCTTTGTGAGATCATAGAATCGTTGGACTGGAGGGGACTTTGAGGGGCCAATTAGTCCAGTCCCCTACACTCATGGCAGGGCTAAGTATTATCTAGACCAGGGGTAGGAAAACTTTTTGGCCTGAGGGCCACATCAGGTTTCCAAAATTGTATGGAAGGCCTCTTAGGGGAGGCTGTGTTTCCCCAAACTGCCAGGTGTGTCCTGGCCCCCGACTCCAATCGGACCCCCCTGCTTCTTGTCCTCTGATGCTCCCCCGGTACTCTTGCCGCATCCAACACCCCTTTTCCGCATCCCCTGACACCCCTCCTGGGACTCCTGCCTTGTCCACCACCCCCTGCTCCCTGTCCCCAACCACCCCCGGACCCCCCACCCCTAACTGCCCCCTGCCGCTCCCTCCAACCCCCCTCTCATTCCTGACTGCCCCCCCGTGGCCCTTGCCCCATCCAGCCCCCCTGTTCCCCACCCTATGACCATCCCGACACCTCTCCACACCTCTGCCCCCTGACCACCACCCCGAACTCCGCTGCCCTCTATCTAATCCCCTCCCACAGGGAACAGGAGGGGAACAGGAGGGGAGGGGCCAGGGACTAGCCTCCCAGGCCAGGAGCTCCGGGGCCTGGCAGGAGGGTCCCGCGGGGTGGATATGGCCCGCAGACCGTAGTTTGCCCACCTCTGATCCAAACCATCCCTGACAGGTGTTTGTCTAACTTGCTCTTAAAAATCTCCAGATGGAGATTCCACAACCTGCCTGGGCAATTTATTCCAGTGCCTAACCACCCTGACAGGTAGGAAGTTTTTCCTAATGTCCCACCTAAAACTTCCTTGCTGCAGTTGAAGCCCATTGCTGCTTCTCCTATTCCTAAACTCTGTTTCACGAACGATAAAATGCAGAAAATAAATAAAATTAGCAAAAGAATCAGGAGAGGGCTGGCACTCTTGGGGATATTTTGTCGCAGCATCTGCAGAGAACAATGACATTTTTCACTTCAGCATCACACTGAAAGGCCCCTCAATTATCAAATGACTGGTCTTATTTAACACTTTATGTTTTGATCTTCCACATGCTGTAACTCTAGATACTTTGCATCATTAAATAGCCTAATTTTGGCCAAATTTCTGCAAAATTTGTAAAAAAGGGGTAATCTCTTGTACACACGGCAGCTTTTTCTGCTCCGCCTGAGCATTGTCCTTAGGCGACTCCTTTCGTCTGAACATTTTGGATTTAAGATCTTTGGTTGGTATCTCTAATCACTCTAAGATTCTGTGTTGCCCGTGCTTGATTTGGGACTTACAAAAAACCTTTTCTCTTTACACCTCTGTTGCCCATGCCAGTGCCAGGGCTAACTGATCTTTGACTATTAGCGGTAGATATGCCCAATGGCCTGTGATGGGATGTTAGATGGGATGGGATCTGAGTTACTACAGAGAATTCTTTCCTGGGTGTCTGGCTGGTGAATTTTGCCCACATGCTCAGGGTTTAGCTGATTGCCATATTTGGGGTCTGGAAGGAATTTTCCCCCAGGGCAAATTGGCAGAGGCCCTGGGGGGTTTTTGCCTTCCTCTGCAGCATGGGGTCACTTCCTGGAGGATTCTCTGCACCTTGAAGTCTTTAAACCATGATTTGAGGACTTCTATAGCTCAGACATAAATTAGTTTTTGTTACAGGAGTTGGTGGGTGGGATTCCGTGGCCTGCATTGTGCAGGAGGTCAGATTAGACCATCCTAATGGTCCCTTCTGACCTTAAGTCTATGATTCTATGATTATAATACAAGCCAGCAAATGAGAGACATAAGAAATGACTGAAAGCAATGGTGGTAAGACTGAAGTCCCAATGCAGAGCGACTGAGGGAAAGTAAAAAGATATAATTATAGTGGTAAAGGGTCTGATTTAAGAGGAGACTTGATGAAAAGGGGAGAACTGAGTGGTTCAGGGATACTTTGTGTTGGGCCAGATTTCTCAGTGCTCATACAACTACCCCACCCCAACATAAGTACATGGGCCTATGGTCAGAAGAACACAGGTCTTTTGTTTTTGATACTTAACCTATCAACAAGTATAAAACCTGAAATACACAATGAAGGGAGTGAAGGTTTTCATCCTACCTCCTTTCCTTTTCACAATCCCCCCCACCCGACCGCATCCCTCAACAACTCAAACAAAAGTTCCTCCTTAGCTCAGGAGACAGCCCAATGGACTGCTGAAGTGTTCATTTCTCCCTAAACTGTTGACTAAGACAGTGGTTGCCCAATTTTTGTATCAAAGAGGATGGGCAGCTCGAGAAGGCCAGTTGGTTAAAGACTGAAACCCCTAAAAGTCCCTTGAAACAGGCTTTGCCAACACCCCAAATCAAGCAGCTAATGAAGGGAGGTTATATGGGCCAAGTTGTGGGGACTGAAGAAACAAACGTACCATTGACACAACTGGTGTTTGAGACAGAGGAACCAGACCCCTTAAACATAAGGCTTTTGATACATGAGAAGACAACCTGGTGCCCATTGCTTCTTTAAAGGGTGTGTGGCTAGGGGCAATCTGGTGCCTTGGATGTTGGAGGTCAAGGGTTTTCAAGCTTTTTCTTTCTGAGCACCTCCCCCCACCCCCACATGATCCCTGGCCCATCTGTGTCACAACAACTGTTTTTCTGCATGTAAAAGACATGGCTGACGTTAGGGGGTAGCAAGCAGGGCAATTGCCCGAGGCCCCACACCACGGGGGGCCCTGTGAACCTAAGTTGTTCAGGCTTCAGCTTCAGCCCTGTGTTGGGGGCTTTGGGGTTCTGAGCTTCAGCTCCATGTGGTGGTTTTTCAGCTTTCTGCCCTGTGCCCCAGCCAGTCTAATGCCCACCCGGCTTGGCAGACCCCCTGAAACCCGCTTGAGGCCCCTCAGGGACCCCTGGTTGAGAACCATGGTGCTATAGCTCTGACAGGCTGTGCTCTGACAGGCTTTTCACGATGGCAGAATATCTGTGTGTTGATCTGATCATGTGACACAGGCCCCCTGACAGAGCAGACCACATAAAACACTTTCTTCACGCTGTCATTTTCAACTGACATGTTATTTCCAACACCCCCCCCCTTTTATTTTATTTTGACTCTCACGGTTTTGTTCCCTCTGCACACTCGAGCTATCAGGGTCTTTTTTACAAATGGTTCTTTTTTTCTAAACATGGTTTTGAAATTTGCTGAAGGAAGAAGATGTTAAATATTTCCCAAAAGGTCTGATTGTTTCATCTGACCCCCTATCTTTTGGCTTCTTTGCCTCTGGCACTTTGTGCACCTACTCTGCCACTTGAGCTATTCTGTGTCCCCCTCCTTTGCTGCCCACTGCCTGTGTCCATTGAAGACTCTAGGGGTGGGAAGCTGCAGAGCATACTTGGTCTTTGTGGGACAAAATAACACCAGGTGAGATGCCAGTCTGTAGATTGTGGAAGGTAAAATGGTGCTACACGTCTGAGGTCTTGGTCTGTCAACTCCCTTATTTCAGCCCCTCCATCCCCCACCCCATAATTTTGCCCCCATCAGTTTATCCCCTCCTTAGTTAAGTACATAAGAACAGCCACACTGTTGTACCATGGGTACTGTGCTATACAATTGATTATGTTTTGGCTATATACATTGTATGTTTTAAAGTAAGAATTAAGGTATTAGATTAAATGAATAGGATAGTGGATACTAGTATTAGCTATTTTATTTTTATTCATGTCTTGTAAGTAACTAAGAAACAGAAAGGGACTTCTCTGTGTCTATGTTAATGAGATTAGAGGAATTTTGGAGGCCCAGGCCCCAATGTTGAAAAAGATAGTTACCAGATTTAGTAAGGTC
Source organism: Lepidochelys kempii (assembly GCF_965140285.1). NCBI lineage: Eukaryota > Metazoa > Chordata > Testudines > Cheloniidae > Lepidochelys > Lepidochelys kempii. The sequence goes on from NC_136385.1 coordinate 6,152,150, forward strand.
TAATTTACGATGCCTTTCTTGTTCAACATAAAACATTGCTATTTGTTACCTTTTAAAGGTCTCTGTAAAGAACTGTTTGTGGGGATGAGGAATGTATGCATCAGGAGAAGATAAGGTGTAGAGGCCATTGTTAGAGCCAGATGGTCAAGGGAGGAGGAGGGAAGAGACTTATCGACACCCAAGAACCATCAGCACCCATCCATGATTGAGGAAGGGCAGATTGATGACCCTGAGGTGGAGGCTAGCACCCTTAAACACAAGAGAATTGATTAAAATCGAAACCAGGACAGGATGACCCTCCCGGAGTTGTTCTGGAATGAAAGAAGCCGTCAGAAGATAACACCAATTAAGGAGTAACCAGTCATAAAATGACACAGCAAAATCCATCCATAGACTTCAACGAAAAGAAAGGACTATAAGAACAGGGTGCTGTGCCATGGAACTTTGGATTCATCTTGTCAACAACTCCAGGAGCATCGGATTGTGACCGACAGAGCTTGGCTGCCCTCTGCCACCCATGTGGCTGGCCACTAGATTGATCCAGACTCTGGACTGGTAACTATAAACATTGACTGGTGGGACTGTGTGCATGGTGTGTGTGTGACTGAAAAGCATATGCTAACTGCTGTATTCTCAATAAATGTGGCATATTGCTTTCTCCCCTATAAAAGATCTTGTGTGCTTTGTATAAGCATAAAATTTTTGGTGGATTTCAGAGTAACAGCCGTGTTAGTCTGTATTCGCAAAAGGAAAAGGAGTACTTGTGGCACCGTAGAGACTAACCAATTTATTTTAGCATAAGCTTTCGTGAGCTACAGCTCACTTCATCGGAAAGCTTATGCTCAAATAAATTGGTTAGTCATTTTTGGTGGAGAATGCAAAGGGGGAAGAATACGTGCTGCAATTGTTGAAAATACTGCTAAGAAGGTATACTATACACTTAAAAACGATCAATCATTCTGTGTGCACACCCCCGGTCAGTAAAAAGGGAACCATTTGTGGTTAATATGGTCTTCGCTGTTGGTATTCTATGAACTGAGAATTTTGATGGTTAAAAGGTATACACACCCTCGGTCGTAGTAGGGCTGAGAAATAGGAGAAAGGTTTAGCATTCCTCTCTCCACCCCAGACTGCTTTGGGGAGAAATAATTGGAGATGGGTATACCCCCGATCATAGCAGGGTCAGGTAATAGGAGAAGGACTTAGAGATCCTCGCTCCAACCCGGAAATCCTAGGTGCATACACCCGCAGCCATAGCAAAACTGAGCACAAGAGGAGAACTTAGTGCCTCTCGCTCTGACCCCTGGGAGGGTTATTTTATATTTTGGGTATGAACCCTCAGTGGTAGTAGGCCGAGCAATACAGAGGGAGGCTTAACATTTCTCCCTCTGGCCTGGAGCAAGTTAAATTTAGGCACCCTGGCACTGGCATGGGCAACAGAGATGAAAAGAGAAAAGGGGTTTTGTAAGTCCCGAATCAAGCACGGGTAACACAGAATCTCAGAGTGATTAGAAATACCAACCAAAGATCTTAAATACAAAATGATCAGATGAAAGGAGTCCCCTAAGGACAATGCTTAGGCAGAGCTGAAAAAGCTACCATGTGTACCAGAGATTACCCCTTTTTTACAAATTTTGCAGAAATTTGGCCGTTGCCTATGGACGGAAAAAGCAATAGCAGATGTCCACACCATAGCCGATTTGCAAGACAAATTGGCAAAATATTTGTTGATTTATAAACCTTCAGCCTCAATAAAAAAGGATTCGGCTGCACTCTGGCTATTGTGGGAAGCCTGTAAAGAGGCATTCCTCTGGCTGGCAAATTGCCAAAGCAGAAAATACTACATTGCATGAAAAGCTCAGCACGAGTGAGCAAGAAGCAGATAAATGGAAAGTATTGACTACAGGGGTCCACGGCCAATTGGACATGATTAAGGACACCCTATGGGAACTAAAAGCAAGGGAAAAGATATTACTGGACAGGTAGAGGAAAAAGATAAAATGTCAAGAGAAAACCAAGTCCTACAGGGCATGGTGAAGAAATTAACATTAAACAAGGCAGAGCTCCTGCAAACCATAACCGCTGCAAATCAGTTATCAAGCAGCTTAAGCAGAAGCTAGGCTTCACAACTTGTCAGGTTGCAGCAGTCACAGTAGGAGAATGGGATCAAACCTTGCCCAGAGGAAACCCGGACTGGGAGGAAGAAATATGGGACCCCAGGGAAACTTGGGAGGGGAATATATGGGATAATTCATAGGAATGTAGGCATGATGAGTGCACTCCCATAGCCCCAGTAGCGGAGATCCAATGCACCATCGTAATGACTCCCATAGATGGTGGGGGTAGCACGACCGTTACCACAGTTCCAGTATCGGCCACCAATTTAAAGGTGATGGCTGAACATTTGGGGACCCTGAAGCAAGACACCTTTCTAGATGGTGTACCAATGTATGTTTACTTGCAGCAAGGGAAGGGCTAACTACCTTGGAAATCCATCGACTCATGGGGGTATGTGCGGCCCCGGAAATTAGAGCCACTCTGGACAGATTGGTTGTTACCGAGGACGCTGGTATCCCGGGTCTAATGGCAACATTTGGGGAACAGATAGGCAAGTGTAACTTTATAGCACAAGTTGTAGTCTCTGTCCAGGAGCCTTATGAGGACCACAAGAATTATTTAACTAGATGGGCTCTGATGCAAGTAATGGCTGGTCTGGTAACAGTTGACTGTGCCACCCCGATAGATGGGCTACCATTCAGCATCCAGTCCTTAAGGGATTGCGCTGCCTCTTTGGCCCCCTATTACTCTGGTAAACTTGCGGCTTGGCAGAATAACATTCGAGCTATCCTAGGGGAGCTAAGGGGAGTGGTCCAACAAATAACCACTCACTCTGGACCACAAGCCACTATAAAGAAAAAAAAGGGTCTCTTATGTGGCAGCAATAAAACCAGCAGTCACATATACAAACAAAAGTGGCAGAAAAGGGATTACCAGGCCCCAGGGAGGATATGCTAGAGGTCGTTCCTGAGGCTGAGGGAGTAGGGGTCAGCAGGGGGATCGGGTATACCCAGAGTTCCAGCAATATCAGGCCGACACCTCTAGACAAAGGATGGGGAGGAAGAGAGAGAGCTAACTGATAATGAGGTTTGCCAACTGGCCTGGAGAATCCTGTTGTAGGACGGAGTCAACAGGGCACAGTGGGATGGGGCACCCACACCTGACTTGGTTAGAGAAACTACAAGATTACAAAATACCCACAAGGGAATAGGCTGCGTAATCCCCAGTGCACCCCCACCATCAACACCACCACAGCTTCTCCCTGACACCTACCCCTGTCCCGCAGATGAATAGAGAGGCCCGCTGAACTATGAACTTCCACTGTCTGTAGGGGCACAAGGGTGGAAGTTCATAGGAAAGGTCCATTGGGACCCTGGGGGAAGAGCATGCGTGTATGTTCAGCAGGGTAAACATACCCCTACATTGGCTTTAATAGGCAGAGGAGTCGCTGTGTCTTTAATCAAAAACACTCCAAAAGCAGGAAGGTGGGTTAAACAGGTCACCTTAAACTCCTTCCAAGGCAACCCCGGCAATGGTTGGGAATGGGCCCAGGTCCCCTTTTCAGTACAAGGATTAAAAACCTTTCGGGATCTGATCCAAACATCCGGACATGATTCATTAAATCATTTTGGGCTCAGATTGGTTGTTCGCCAATCGCATAGTAATAGATATGCCCAGGGGTATCCGATAGAAAGTGGATATTCCCCCTCCCTCCTCCGGGAAAATTGATCAAAAGATATTACTAGCAAAAGGGGGAGAAAGGCCAATTGTGGCATTGTTGGCCTGGCAAACTGAGGAATGGCACCAGAAATTCCCCTTGGTCTGGACTCAAAAGAAAACAGACTGTGGTAAAATCAATGTCTCTGTAAAAATTGTTGCAGAATTAGTGCCTCCCCCAAAACAATATTTTTATCCAAAGGAGGCGGAGGCCCAATTGGTACAAACTATCCAGGAGCTCGAACAGCAGGGAGTAATCTGAAAAACAAATTCACCCTTCAACTCCCCTGTATGGCCAGTACTAACAGCAAGACAGCCAGTCCTGGCACCTAACAGTTGCCTAGAGAAGGATTAACAAAGGTACAATACCTATGGCTCCTCTTGTGGCGGACATGACACAGGTTATACAAAAGGTCCAAGCCACATTGAAATATTTTTCAGGAATCGATTTAGCCAATTGTTTCTTTGCTATTCCCCTACACCCAGACTCACAGGATCTGTTTGCCTTTACAATAAAAGAACGGCGGTGGACTTTTTGTCGATTGCCCCAAGGGTATCACAACAGTCTGGCAATCACACACCGGCATGTGATAGATATGCTGGATAGATTGAGTCCACAAGATAGACCATTTGTGTTTTCATACGTGGATGATATTTTAGTCTTTGGGGAAACCGAGGCACAGACTCAGATGAGAACCGAAAAGGTGTTCGCATTAATCCAGGAAACAGGATTTAGGGTAGCCTTGGATAAGGCTCAACTGGTGCAGCCCCAAGTCACATATTTGGGTACAATTATTGGACAAGAAGGAAGGCAAATAGACCAGCACAAGGTGAGAGCCCTAATAGAAATGCCGGCTTCTACTGATGCCCACTCCTTGAGAGTACTATTGGGAGGCTTTAACTTTCTCAGATCACACATGTACAAGTATGCTGAAATAACGCACCCCTTGTGGTGATTACTAAGGAAAAAGGCCAAATGGGAGTGGGGAGAGGAGCAGGACGCTGCTTTAAGGCTTTTAAAGCAACAGGCTCTCACAGCTACAGCCCTGCGTTTTCCCAATGAGTCACAGCCTTTTGTTATTCGATTGGCTGCCGACAATACGGCCTTGGCTGCTACACTATTACAACATAATGAGGATGGAAGACTGGATCCAGTAGCATATGAATCCAGGAAGCTGCAAGGAGCTGAGATAAATGCCTGGCAGCCGTCTGGGCAGTGCAATCTTTTGAGCCACTCACAGGAATAGCTCCAGTCACTATTCAAAGCACCCACACTAAACTAAAATACATTTTGTCAGGAAAACTGATGGGGAGGAAAGTCTCTAATACTCGAATGGCACAACGGACGCTGATTTGAATTAGCAGAGGGGTAACCACAGAAACTGTCCAAACCAGATATGTTAACACATGCATTAATTGAAAAAGGAAACTGGCATGACTGTCCAGAGGTTACTCTGGAACAGAGAATTGCTCTCGTAGAGGCACCCCCACTAGAGGAATTGGATACCAGAGGACAAGAGAAGCCTTTTTGGTTCACTGATGGAAGTGCAATGGTAATAAATGGGAAAAGGTGTGTAAAGTATGCAGTAATCAATTTAGATAAGGAGATTATTCAGGGCCAGCTGGACCACGGGTCAGCCCAACATGCCAAATTACATGCAATTTATCAGGTTCTGAAACAATATGAGGATTCCCCATGACCAGTGTATATTTACCCTGATAGTGATTTTTGCATAAAGGGAATTCAGTTCTGGATGCAGGACTGGAAAATAAATGGGTGGAAGATGGAGGATGGTAAAGATATTGCATACTTAGATGAGTGGAAATGGATTTACCAGTGGGTAACAGAGAATCCTAAGCAATTGAAAATCGGGCATGTGAAAGCCCACAACAAGGGAACAGGCAAGGAAGCCATTTGGAATATTTGGGTGGATACAATAGCCCGACAACACAGTATAGCAATTGTAACTAGAAGCCAAGCTAAAAGCACCCCTACTGATGCCCCCTAACCAACGGGTCCTGCTATAAATCACCAAACTCCAGGAAAAATGGAAAGGCAAGAACTGATTAATGTAGCCCATCAGATCATGCATGAGGGGGTAAAAGGAACCTTACTTAGGTTAAGACAAGTTGCAGAATGGAAAAAACATGGAAGATGATGTTAGTACATGGGTAAGGAATTGCATTCGGTGTGCACAGGATAGATCACGACCCCCTCACTGGTAACCCGTGATGTGCCAACAGGGGCTCGGGCCCTGGCATACGGTTCAGATTAATGTTATTGACAAGTTACCAAGAAGTAAAGAAGGATTTCAATCCTTGTTAGTAATAATTGATTCCTTTTCAGGATGAGTAGAAACATTTCCCACTAAAACTAATAGCACCACGGTGGTAGCTAAGAATTTTTTTAATGAGGTGGGTGTGTAGATATGGTACCCCTGAAACAAGAGATTCTGATAATGGGGGAGCCTTTGTGGGAGAAATTTTTACATCAGTGTTACAAGCTTTAGGAATCAAACAAAAATTCCATATATCATACCTACCCCAATCCTCGGGTCAGGTAGAGCGCATGAAATGCATCATTAAGGAAGCACTGCAGAAAGTAGTAAATCCTACCGGAAAAGATTGGCCAGACAAGCTGCCTCTGATTCTAGCAGATATCTGCAGCAGAAACAGACTGAAAACCAAAATCCAGCCTTTTCAAATTATGTTTGGAAACTCAGTGCACCGTATGATTGACCCTAGCCACCTAACACAAGATCAGGGAGAAATCCCTAATGTAACACAGCGTGAATATTTACAGTGGCTTAAGCAGCTGAAACAAGACAAAACCACTCTCCAATATAGGATCGATCAAGCTATCAAACAAATGAATTAAAAAATTCATGCACAAAAGCATACTGAAACAGCCCTATGGGAAATAGGGAATCAAGTCATATGTCTTAAATTGGGGAAAAAGGGGCACTCACTGGAATCAAAATGGACAGGACCCTATTCCGTAGTGGACCGCCTCAGCCCACTGATATACTGTATTGAGTGAGAAGGATGCAAAATTAAAATGGGTACAAGTCTCACAGATGAAACTTTTTTTCATGAATAATAATGTCTTGGACTTTTTACAGAAAAGGACTTCTGGGATTCAGAACATAAGGCGCTGCTTGACCACTCCTACCCTCCAAATCCATGACACCTCAGTATAAGGTTTGGCAGTCCCTGTTCTTGGGGGCCTGTATGTCCCAGATATTCAAAAATATCTTATGGGAGCTCAGCGTGATCTCTCCCCTGGTCAAGGATCATTCCCCTCTAAATAATCAATCGTGGATCCCCATCAGGGAACCAGGAATCCTCTTAGAATGGTATGATAAAAATACAAATTGAATCCTGAGGCCACTAAGAAATACCAATATTTATGCCTGGGACGGGGAAGTGGGACTTAAGGTTCACCTTATAAACACCACAGGAGTACCAAACCACTGGGAAATAGGGGTTAAATAGAGGGTCTCTATGGTGATACCACCTGGAGTTCCAGCTACCCATGATTACCATATCAGTGGGATGAGCCGATTAAGACAGGGACAATACTAACTGTCATAGTAGGATATTGTCCAATATCCGATGGACATTCAAACCTTTGGTTCACAAACTTTTGGTTTACGTGTACTAAGACTTGGGGTACGTATACACTACCCGCCAGATTGGCAGGTAGTGATCAATCTATCAGGGATCAGTTTATAGCATCTAGTGCAGAAACGATAAAATCGATTCCTGATCGCTCTGCCGTTAACTCCTGTACTCCACTGTGGCGAGAGGCGGAGTCGATGGGGGAGCGGCGGGAGTTGATCCCGTGCCTTGAGGAAGCGAGGAAAGATACTTTGACTTCAGCTACACTTTTCTCATAGCTGAAGTTACATATCTTATGTCAATCCCCCCCGCCCCACCGTGTAGACCAGGGCTTGGACCAAAGATGTTGCTTTCAAAAGAAGCACCATGATCAGGATAAAGAAACCCAAAGAAATCCAAACTGTTTGTAACTCAGAGTGAATCCTTTGTTCGTAGAAATTAAAATTAATATGGATTGGACCCAGATGAATGTGTCAAGAGTGGAGCCAAAATGTTTGCCCTACTGTCTTCCTATTTTAAAAGCCTGGATGAAAACACATCAAAGTCCCTATCGTCGGGCCAAACGACACTATAGCAGACACTATATTAGGAGGGGTTGGTTTTGGAACAGGGATTATGAATATGGTAGATGTAGAGATAATCAGAAATAAATTGAGTGCCGTACCACAATCACAGGAGAGTCTCATACACAAGAAGGCAGACAATGGCCAAAGCCAGGTGCCCCAGGGGAATGAACAGAACAGGTAATCATCAAGTGATCCATCCCCTGTCGCTCATTCCCAGCTTCTGGCAAACAGAGTCTAGGGACACCATCCCTGCCCATTCTGGCTAATAGCCATTGATGGACCTATCCTCCATGAAATTATTTAGTTCTTTTTTGAACCCTGTTATAGTCTTATCCTTCACAACACCCTCTTGCAAGGGGTTCCACAGGTTGGCTGTGCATTCTGTGAAAAATACTTCTTTTGTTTTTTTTTTAACCTGCTGCCTATTAATTTCATTGTGTGGCCCCTAGTTCTTGTGTTATGAGAAGGAGTAAATAACACTTCCTTATTTACTTTTTCCACACCAGTCATGATTTTATAGACCTCTATCATATCCCCCTTCGTCATCTATTTTCCAAGCCAGAAAGTCCCATTCTTATTAATCTCTCCTCATAGAGAAGCCATTCCATAGTCCTAATAATTTTTGTTGCCCTTTTCTGAATCTTTTCCAATTCCAATATATCTTTTTTTGAGATGGGGCGACCACATCTGCACACAGTATTCAAGATGTGGGCATACCATGGATTTATATAGAGGCAAGATGATATTTTCTGTTTTATTATCTATCCCTTTCTTAATGATTCCCATCATTCTGTTCACTTTTTTGACTGCTGCTGCACATTGAGTGGATGTTTTCAGAAAACACCATACAATGTAATCTTATAACTTCACATGCCACACATATTTTATCAGGACAATTCTAATCAGCAAATTATGAGTTTTCAAATGATACATTATAAGGCATACGTTAAAAAGCCAACAAAACAAAACAAAAAAATCCACAAACAATTCCACCCCCACGACAAGCTACACTCTCCCAAATACAAGACAAAAAATCAGCTATTCAAACATATGAAACATAGAATGCAAGAAGGCTCCGGTCTGTGAAGCATACCAAACATAGTCCTATGTAATCAGCAGCACAATCAGAACAAATTCCATGGGAACAACCCCTAGATTGCACAGTAACACCCTTTAAAGCCTGTGGGAATGTGAATTTATTCTATCACCATGAAACTCTTCACTCCCATCCCTCCCACCTCCAAAGAAACACACAGCAATGGCTCATAATGTGTTTAACTTGCTCCCAATTGGTACCTAATCTGGGGATCCAGCTGTGGAGGGGACCCAGCAGGAGTTAACATGGATTTAAATCTTGTTAACTTCTGGTCTGGTCTCTGTGAAGTCCGGATCTACCTCTACATCCTAGACAGTTCATGAAAAAGGCCTTCCAAGGGGACCTAGCACAGGGGACAAATTCAGGAGACCCAGTGCTCCTCCATCAATGACTTGCTAGATTTGACATCTCTCTGCTCTCATTCATTAAGGTATGAATACAGCCCTACATTTTGGGGAGATGTTAAAGAAGTGAAAAATTTGCCTCAGTGGATCTGTTAAGGAATGAAACAGGTTTAAGTGAAGCCCCACCCTCCTGTGTGACATCACTAAAGGGTAGGGGGATAATGCGGATTCTCTCTTCCCTAACTTGACCAGGTTTCTGTGTATGGACAAGGGTTGCTGTTAGGACAATCTCTAAGGGAACCCTTTAATGACTTTAGGAGTCTGTAACAGTGTGGCACCCACCTCTCACAAGCACCCCTTCTACTTGGGTATGTCTATAGTCTTTAAACAGACCAAGCCCTGGAATCAGGCCAGTCTTGATTTAAAGATGTCAAGTGATTGTGTCTTGGTATGTTGTCCCATTCACAATTAAAAACATGCTCAGATTCACACCATTTGAAGATCTGGCCCTTTGGTTTCAATGGAGCTCTGCTGATTTACACCAGCTGTGAATCTGGCCCTGTCAAGGTTCTTCCCCACTCTGAACTCGAGGGTACAGATGTGGGGACCTGCATGAAAACCTCCTAAGCTTACTTTTACCAGCTTAGGTTAAAAGTTCCCCAAGGTACAAACTATTTTACCTTTTGCCCTTGGACTTTCGCTGTCACCATGAAATGTCTAACTGGGTTTATTTTATTAGGAAAGAGCCTATTTGGAAACATCTTTCCCCCCAAAATCTTCACCAAAACCTTGCACCCCCCTTCCTGGGGAAGGTTTGGTAAAAATCCTCACCAAACTGCATAGGTGAACACAGACCCAAACCCTTGGATCTTAAGAACAATGAAAAAAACATTCAGGTTCTTCAAAGAAGAATTTTAATAGAAGAAAAAGTAAAAAAGAATCACCTCTGTAAAATCAGGATGGTAAATACCTTACAGGGTAATTAGATTCAAAACATCGAGAATCCCTCTAGGCAAAATCTTAAGTTACAAAAAGACACAAAACATGAATATCCATTCCATTCAGCACAGCTTATTTTCTCAGCCATTTAAAGAAATCATAATCTAACACCTATCTAGCGATATTACTTGCTAAGTTCTAAGGCTCCATTCCTGTTCTGTCCCCGGCAAAAGCATCACACAGACAGACACAGACCCTTTGTTTCTCCCCCCCTCCAGCTTTGAAAGTATCTTGTCCCCTCATTGGTCATTGTGGTCAGGTGCCAGCGAGGTTATCCTAGCTTCTTAACCCTTTACAGGTGAAAGGGTTTTTCCTCTGTCCAGGAGGGATTTTAAAGGTGTTTACCCTTCCCTTTATGTTTATGACAGGCCCAATGACTCCCAGGGAGAGGCATCCATTTACACCAGCAGGGGATGTGGTATAATGGGTAGTGTCCATGTTATGATTACCTCTTTAAGCAAGTCTATCCATATCCAGCAAACCTAGGCACAGTACAGACAAGCCGTGAGCATCTTTGTTAGGGACAAGTTGAGGAATGTAGAAGGTCTAACGATGCCCTCTCTGCCTGTGTGATGTCACTATAAGGCAGGGGAGGATGCACATTCTATCTTCCCTAGCTTCACCAGCTTGCTGTGCAGGGATAAGAGGCTGCCACTAGGAACATCTCCATGCAGGAGATTGTGCAGGAAGGGCTCATCTCTATTTCAGAAAAAACAAGCCCTGAGACCTGTAGGAAGAGAATGGATATATGCAATGTATAGGAGCTGTTAGTGTTACAACTGGGTCATTTCACAAGATGAAATCCCTGGCCATGCATTGAAGAGATCCCATCATGGAAGGGCATAGAAATTAAATTGTCCCCTCTTTCACAGGGAATTTACTATTTTTCATTCTCGAATTGCTCTTTCCCTGTGAAATAAAAGGCATTTGCCTAGAAAGGTGAAGGCTACTCTTTGCGTGTGAAACCATAAAAATCAATCTCTTCCTCTCATCTGTCAAAACCTGCACCACCATCATCCAACATGCCATTTTTATAATAGTGATTCCATTCAGAAGGGTCCTTTCCATAGTTCCCTCTAAGGTGTGTGCCTGGGTGACCATGCATGAGGGAGTGAAGGGCCATGAACCTGGACCCTGGAGAGGATGCATGCACAAGATGAGATGGTAGCCTTGGGAGGAATAGGGAGTAGGTGAGGGAGAATTTGGGTGAGATAGGGAGTTAGGGGAAATTGGGACGTGCATGGCTGTGCCAGCTGGAAAGAGATGCGACTCTCTCCAGCTCCAGGGCTGCAGCTGCTGGGGAGAGATGGCCCTCCTTCCCAGCCCCAGCTTGGTGGCTGCTGCGGCGGGGGAGATACCCACTCCGTCCCAGCCAGGTGACTGCCACGGTGCAGGAGAGAGACAGCTCTCCCCAAACAAATGTCCAGATTTCCATTAAGTTTTAGCATGTGTTTGGGGAGAGGTATTGGAAACCATTAAGGCCAGATCTTTGCTATCTGGTGTAGTTTTGGCTCTTCAGAGTACTCCCTTTGACTCATAAGTAGCAAGCAGCACTAGGTTTGGTGGGGATGCTAGGTGTTGGGTAGGATAAAGACGTTACTTGCAAGCTCTTTGGAGTTTGCAGAGAGATCCCTACTTCAAAGCCATGTGTTAATGCCCTGCAGGGCAAGTAAAAATATAATGAGTCAGTCTACTCTGAGTTTTTGAGTTGGTGACACACACAATGTGAAAGCAGGAGAACTTTGCCTGTTTCTACAGGGCTCTGTTGCACTTGCATTGAGTGGGTCCTAAACATGCATTTAAAATACCCATCACCAACCACTTGATGTTTTACTTCCCTTCATATTTTCAGTGTTGTCACTTCTTTGTGTGTGGCTTTGTTTTCCTATCTGTGTCACTTTATTACTTATTTTTACTGTTCTATGTGTGTGAAGTATTAATCAAAGGAAGAGTTGACATTCCAGAGACATTGTATAATCCCGAGTGAATGCCTTTTACTCTCCTTTCCAATATCAGCAAATATTGTATTACTATTTGCGGTGAGAGCATTTCTAGTTGACTCATACATTTATTTAGCATCTTAAAGCTGAACTCTGTGTGCAGATAATATGCATACAAGGGGGATAGTTTTGTGATCTGCAGAAGTCCATAGCATGCTAGTGTTTTGGCAGACGCTTCATTCTGCGAGAGCAGCTTTCCCTGAAGATTTAGTGGTCTGTGGTAGGAGTAGGTTATTTAATGGGGCCTCTGGGGCATATTTTTTATGCTTTCACTTAATGAACATGATGACTTTGTTTTATTTGTATAGCTGTTGTCAGTACACCACATTTTGCTGTGTTTACTAGCTTGAGTTCTTAGAAAAGGATGATAAAATACATGTACTCCAAGGGCAGTGTTATTTTTCTTTTTATTTGATTTCATATTAAATAAGCATCTTAATTAACAATTTTCATGTTCATTATCCAGTGTTTTAATATTCTCTCTTCTTCTTCCATACCTAGGAACTTTTAAAAATATATATTCTATCTCGGTGTAGTATGCACAATAAATGACCTCGATATTGGTGCTGCACATAACAATATTCAGTCTGCACATGGATGGAAAACAGTAGAGGGAACATAGAAACACCAAATTCACAATGGAGGGCAGATGGCTGTGGTCTCCTCCTAAGCTCCTGTGGTCATCCTGTGGTCTCCATCAAGAACGATGCTTGAACCTATCCTTCCTACTTTGGGGAGTAACCTGGCAAGGGAAGGACTTAGAATACCATGGTGATTGGCGTCCTATGGATGGATGGATAGATACAAAGATAGATAATCTGTAGTACTCTAACATGTTTTACAGGTTTTACATTTCATCTATTGGGGTCGGGACAATGAGGTGATTCTGAAACAATTAGTATGTTTCAGCTGTATCTAACTGCCTGTTCCTTTGATTCCAGACCTGTTGCTAAGGTTGGTTGAAAATTTTTCTTGAGCAGTTTTTCTGATGGGCTGTGGGACTCTGGTGATGTTCCAGGTCAGTTCAGAAAGGGGAGAGACCATCATGCATCATGGGGGATGGAGTCCAGCCTTGGAGCCTGGTCCATGGAAGAGATTGGTGGTGTGTGGTATCTGATGCACCCCAGTGGTATTTCCAAGCCGAAATGTTAAGTTTTCAGCCAAAAGCTTTCAGTCTCCACAAAAAAATCCCCTTTGTGGATCAGCTCTATGAAGCCCTTCGGCTTGCACTGAAAACAGCATGATGAAATATACCTCTAACCTCATATTCTGTAACTCTGGTAGAAATTGCATCATTTAATAACACAGTAGAAAACAGTGAACCAAATTAATCCCCAGGACATGAGTTACACCAACGGTGGCTTAGGTTCACTGTGCACATTAATTAGGTGTTTTGTCTCTCTCAGCTCAGGTATTCCCATTGCTTCAGGGATCATGTCCCAAAGATCGCAAATCTCACTATAAAACTTTCCAAATCCTCCAAACTGGCAGTTTCTATCGATGGGGAAATGTCACCACATCTCTCTCTCTCTTCTCACCAGGTATGTGCTATTGTCCAGAATTACAGTCACACGCACACAGGCAGACACCATGGGGATCAGCAGGTATTGAATTCCAGACCTCCAGCACTTAACGCCTCAGCCCCAACTCCTACAGCTTCAGCTAAAGGAGCGACCTCCTGGGTTGGAAAAAATAGGCAATTACATAGTCAGTGAAGCCAGGGTTTCCCATTATGTCTCTGGGTTTTCATACAGGCTCCAGTCAATGCCAAAAAGCTTAATCAGCACAGTGAGCAAATTTACCACAGAGAGTGGAAAGATTGACATTCCTTTACTCTCACCCCTTCTTTAGTTAAGGAATAATCCCTTCAGCTGATTCTCTCACAGCACAGTCACAGTTTTCTGTTCATATTAGTGAACAGGAGTGTTTGTGTGGGGGGAATGATTAACCTGCGTGTCATTGTATTTGCACAGCTTGTGCATTTTATCGAACACGTGGAATTACAAGCTGTGTACATCTGAATATGTGGACTAAGCCCGTCCCAGAGCAGGTACTGATGTCCATGAGGAAACTGATCTCCATTTATCTTCACTTACTTGATTACAGAGAAGGGACAGGTTTTCCACACCATCCACCTGCCCACATCTCTGTAGCAGCCTGATCTCTGTTCAGAGGAGATGGAAATGGAAATCACTCGGAGGTGACTGAGTTCATTCTCTCAGGACTCACAGATCGTCCAGAGCTGCAGGTTCCCCTGTTTGTGGTGTTCCTACTGATTTATGGTATCACCCTGTTGGGGAATGGGGGGATGATCTTGTTAATCACGATTGATCCCCAACTCCACACCCCCATGTACTTTTTCCTCAGGAATTTGTCTTTCTGTGACCTCTGCTATTCCTCAGTAATTTTCCCGAGAGGAAAAGCATTTCTTACACGGCCTGCGCTGTGCAAATGTATCTCTTTGTCGCTTTTGCAGATGTTGGTTGCCTCTTGCTGGCTGTGATGGCGTATGACCGTTATGTGGCCATCTGTAACCCGCTGCTCTATACGGTCACTATGTCCAGGCAGCTTTGTAAAGAGCTGGTGACTGGGGTGTATGCTGTGGGGTTTGTGGATTCAATGATACACACATGTTTTACATTTCGGCTGTCATTCTGCAGCTCCAACATCATCAATCATTTCTTCTGTGATGTCCCCGCTCTGTTGGCGCTCTCCTGCTCTGACACCCGCATCAATGAGATTGTGGTGTTTGCTTTCATGTGTTGCATTACAGGGAGCAGCTTTGTGACTGTCCTCCTCTCCTATGTCTATATCATCTCCACCATCCTGCAGATCCGCTCTGCTGAGGGCCAGCGCAAAGCCTTCTCCACATGTACTTTCCACTTGACCGCTGTGGTCCTGCTTTTTGGAACCGTCATCTTCGTGTATTTACGTCCCACGTCCAGCTATTCCATGGACACAGACAAAGTGGCCTCTGTGGTTTACATGCTAGGGATCCCCATGTTGAACCCCCTCATCTACAGCCTGAGGAACACAGAGGTGAAGGACGCTTTGAGGAAAGCAATGAATAAACTCCTAACCAATTCTTGAAATGTTTAACCCTTTACTGGTTTAGTGATGGGGAGTGGAAACAGGTGAATTCAATTCCCAGCCCATTGCAATGTAATTTCGCAGCGCCTGTGGTAGCATTTTTTATTATTGTATTGTTATTATTATTAATTGGTTTGTATTCCAACAGGGTCTGCAGGTCCCAAATGAGATCAGTGGACAAAACACGGGAAGAATCACAGGTCCAGAAAGAGAGAATGATTCTGTGGGTTGGTGGGTAGGGGCACCCACCTCTAGAGTGAGATGCTCAACTTCACGTCTATGTTCCAATGGTTATTTTATTAGTTAACCAGAGTAGAACAAAGATTGAGTGCAACCCATACTGGAAGAGCACATCACTCAGTGGCTGGGATGCTTTCTGGAAATGCAGGAAACCCAAGTGCATAGTGTGATGGGTTCGGTCACAGAGACCCTCATTTGGGACTGTCACCTGATGTGCTGAAATTACCTCTGAGCCCATTTTCCCTAACTGCATGGGCTTCCAGAACCTTGTATTGTTGAGTAAGACATGCTAGCCTACTGCAACACAGACCCAGGGTCTGGGCACACTCCCAAAGCTGCAGATCTGGACTGAAACCAGCTAAGCAGGATCTAAACCGCAAATAAATCTGTTTTGCTCTGTATACAGTTTATACATGGTAAAATGATAAATGTTCGCCCTCTATATCACTGTAAGTGAGAGATGCACAGCTGTTTGCCACCCCAAGGTAACAATTACTTACACTGAGTTTAGAAATAAACAAAAGTGATTTTATTATGTATGAAAAGTTGGATGTAAGTGGTTTTAAGTAGTAACAGACAGAAAAAGTAAGTCCACAAAGCAAAATAAAACAAAACATGCAAGGCTAAGCTTAATTCTGGTTCTGTGGATGAAGGGAAAGCAGTGGATGTATTGTTTCTTGACTTTAGCAAAGCTTTTGACACGGTCTCCCACAGTATTCTTGTCAGCAAGTTAAGGAAGTATGGGCTGGATGAATGCACTATAAGGTGGGTAGAAAGCTGGCTAGATTGTCGGGCTCAATGGGTAGTGATCAATGGCTCCATGTCTGGTTGGCAGCCGGTATCAAGTGGAGTGCCCCAAGGGTTGGTCCTGGGGCCGGTTTTGTTCAATATCTTCATAAATGATCTGGAGGATGGTGTGGATTGCACTCTCAGCAAATTTGCGGATGATACTAAACTGGGAGGAGTGGTAGATACGCTGGAGGGGAGGGATAGGATACAGAAGGACCTAGACAAATTGGAGGATTGGGCCAAAAGAAATCTGATGAGGTTCAATAAGGATAAGTGCAGGGTCCTGCACTTAGGACGGAAGAACCCAATGCACAGCTACAGACTAGGGACCGAATGGCTAGGCAGCAGTTCTGCGGAAAAGGACCTAGGGGTGACAGTGGACGAGAAGCTGGATATGAGTCAGCAGTGTGCCCTTGTTGCCAAGAAGGCCAATGGCATTTTGGGATGTATAAGTAGGGGCATAGCGAGCAGATCGAGGGACGTGATCGTTCCCCTCTATTCGACATTGGTGAGGCCTCATCTGGAGTACTGTGTCCAGTTTTGGGCCCCACACTACAAGAAGGATGTGGATAAATTGGAGAGAGTCCAGCAAAGGGCAACAAAAATGATTAGGGGTCTGGAACACATGACTTATGAGGAGAGGCTGAGGGAGCTGGGATTGTTTAGCCTGCAGAAGAGAAGAATGAGGGGGGATTTGATAGGTGCTTTCAACTACCTGAAAGGGGGTTCCAAAGAGGATGGCTCTAGACCTGGGTCCAGCCTGTTCTCATCCACCCCTGTGGTTACAGTCCTTTTGTTTCCAGGTGCTTGCAGGTATCTCTGTGGGGTGGGGAGGCTGTCTCTTAAGCCAGCTGAAGACACACATTATTTGCCTTCCCCACTTTATATAGAACTTCCCTAAGGTGGAAAACCTTTGTTTCAAATTCAACCCCCTTCTGTAAAAGTACCAGCTTCAAGATGGATTTCAGTATCAGGTGACATGGTCACATGTCACTGTAAAACCCCAACATCCATTCTTCCTGGGTTGGCCCACGGGTACACAGGAAGGCTTGCAGGTAAACAGAGACATTCACAGTTCATTGATTCTGAAGCACCTTTAATGGTCTGCACTTAATATGTCTACATAAGTAATAGAAGTTTGTACCTTATTCTCCTAACTCCGGACAGTGAAATAATCCTTGTAAATAAATAGGATGAACACATTTAGTAGATTATAAGCTTTATAATGATATGTTACATGGGGCACTTAGCATAAAGCATATTCCAGTTATGTCATATTCAGAAGAATATTTTCGTAAAGCATGTGGAGTGCAATGTCACACAGAGCTTTGCCCACTACTGGACAGAAGGGGGAATTGAACCTGCATCTCCCACCTCATAGGTAAACACCCCAACTATTAGGCTAAAAATTACATTGGGAAGGACCACCACCGCTTCCTACTGTGGATGCGTTGCGACCGGCACCTAAATACTCCCCCTGTATACACGCATTGTTTTAGGACAAAGTTATTAGGAGTATTTGTAACACATTTCTGAGTAGTCTCAGGTCAGTCCAAACGGTATTGGTTTTGACAATAAATTATTAGTCCAGAAGAAATTCACCGATTTCTGGACACCTATGTGTCCCAACGCTGGAAAATTATTTGTTGGTCACCACTCCAAATGTCTCTTTAAGTAAAGTGGAATACAAAACTGAGTTGACTGCATCATATAAAAAAGACCTCACAGGAGAGACAGCAATCCAGACCAGCTGATGCTCTGGTCCTCTGTTTTCCATTTCCGCAAGGAAAGACATGGCAACAACTTTCATTGCATGTGCTGTGCACACCTGTTGTCCTGGGAGCACAGATCGTGCAGGGAGTAAATCTCAACATCATCACAGCCAAATTTAACCTCTGCCACCCAAGGAAGCAGTTCCAGAGGTGTAAAGGGTAACGTTGGTGTGGTTATCAAAGAGGGAAAGATTCAACTCTATGTCTAATTTTAGGGTTCTGAGCAAGTACTGCTTCTGTCCTTCTCAACTCATTGTAAGTGAAGGGAAGAAAAACAAAAAGGTACCACCAAGTCATGGGCAAACAAGTGAGTTTCAGAGCACTTCAGCCTTTAACTGAAATGACAGTGAGCCATTCATGGGCGAGGAAGGAAGGAATTATCCAGAGAGGAGAAATGTCAACTTTTCTGAACATATTTACCTATCAAAAGAAGGAAAGAGCTTTACCAAGGGAGGGAGAAGAGAGACAGGAAAAGGAGAAAAAATGTCTTTAATAGGAAGGGGGAAAACTCCCCCATCGATTCAGGAAATGTCTATACAAAGGCCATTACATTAATTCAGCTATTGTGTACATCAGTGTCATAGTGTAGATGCTTTCCACATTGATGGAAGGGTTTTTCCATCGATGTAGTTAATCCAGGTCTCCGAGAGGCAGCAGCTAAATCAATGGAAGAATTATACTGAGGGTTAGTACAAACTAACTGACTCGCACAGGGTGTGAAAAGTTTCCCCGTGTGATGGAGCTCTGCTGATCTAATTTTTAAGCATAAACCAGGGCTCAGAGAAGCTAAAGATGGAAAAGACCAGTTGGGAAATCTAGTCCTGTCTCCTTGCCAGGCAGCAGAATCCCCTTTGGTTCTTTTTGGTCAGGCTTGCTGAAAATATTGCAGCTGTCCCAGCTTCCCAGTAGAAATTATTCTGCATTTTGATTGAGCTTAGTGTCAGGCTCTGTGTATGTAGTGGGCACTGTGTGTCTGTGAGTTTTGTGTGTAGTGGGCACTCTGTGTGTTTGGTGTGCAGTGGGCACTATGAGTGTGCATATGGTGGGGGGTACAGTGGAGCTGAATGTCAAGTGGAGGCAGGTGTGTGTCCCTTGGCCTGCCAGTGCTCAGGCTGATGTCCGCCCTCCTCCCAGTGCAGGGCTCTTTGTGAGATCATAGAATAATAGGACTGGAAGGGACCTCGAGAGGTCATCCAGTCCCCTCCCCTGCACTCATGGCATTTCTAAGTATTATCTAAACCATCCGTGACAGGTGTTTGTCTAAATTGGTCTTAAAAGTCTCCAATGATGGAGATTCCACAACCTTCCTGGGCACATGATTCCAGTACTTCCAGTATTCCTCCCTCACTGCTGGGTTTTCTTTTCTATTGTCCATCCTAAACCGCCCTTGCTGGAAGTGAAGTCCATCGGCTCTTGTCCTATCCTCCCCCATTGTTTTGCAGTTTTATTCTGAAACTCTGTGTGACGGGTTGGATGAGAGAAACCCCTTTAGAACTGCCTCTGGAGATGCCGAGACTACCCCTGATCCTGTTTTCCCTGCCAGCTTGGAACTTAAGTACCTTATCTTGTTTGAGCCACACATGCTTTCCTGTTGCAAACACAGAGCCAAGTCTGAACCACGTCCCCCACAAGCTGCAGGCTTCACTGAAAACAGCTTAAGAAGTGTTCCTGTCTCTAACACTCAGATACCCAACTCCCAATGGGGTCCAAGCCCAAAGAAATACGTTTTACTCTCTATAGAGCTTATACAGTGTAAACTCACAAATTGTTTGCCCTCTATTACACTGATAAAGAGATATGCACAACAGTATGCCCCCCCCCCCCAGGTATTAATACATACTCTGGGTTAATTAATGAGTAAAAGGTGATTTTATTAAATACAGAAAGTAGAATTTAAGTGGTTCCAAGTAATAACAGACAGAACAAAGTGAATTACCAAACAAAACAAAATAAAACACGCAAGTCTTAGCCTAATACACTAAAAACTAAATGCAGGTAAATCTCACTCTCAGAGATGTTCCAATAAGTTTCTTTTACAGACTAGACTTCCTCCTAGTCTGGGTCCAGTAATCACTCACACCCCTGTAGTTACTGTCCTTTGCTCCAGTTTCTTTCAGGCATCTCTTTGGGGTGGAGGGGCTATCTTTTGTGCCAGATGAAGAAAAAATGGAGGGTTTTCCCCAGAGTGTTATATATTCTCTCTCTTGGGTGGAAACCCCTTCCCATCTCCTATGCAGAATCCAGCTCCAAGATGGAGTTTTGGAGTCACATGGGAAAGTCACATGTCCATGCATGACTCAGTTCCTTACAGGCCGATGCCACATTCCCAGAAAAACTCAGATGTGGATTGGCTTCTCTCAAAGTTCATTTTTAACGTGTTTCTTGATTGTGCACTTACAGAGAATACTCTTTTCTCAAGAAGCTGACCAACTGCTTCACTGACGCTACTTAAAATCAAATAAGTACACAACCAATATTCATAACTTTGAATACAAAATTGATACATGCATGGAAATAGGATGAATATATCCAGTAGATTATAACCTTTGAAGAGATATGTTACGTGGCATATCTCGCATAAAACATATTCCAGTTATGTCATATTTACATTCATGAGCATATTTCTATAAAGCATTATGGGATACAACTTCACACTCTGTTTCACGGACTATAACTTATGGGAAATAAATAAAACTAACAAAAGAATTCGGAGGTAGCTGCCCTGCTCGGAGATATTTTTTAGCAGGATCTGCAGAGATGGTGCAGAGATCTGGTTTAAACACTAGTTTGGGGAATATCCTCCTTTTTGAAGCCTGGCCTGACACTGACATTTTCAGTGAGGACTGCCTCAGGCACCTCCAGGTCACAGGAGGCAGAGAAGCCAGGAGGAGGAGTTACAAGTTCCGAGAGGAAGTAAGGGCATAGTGTTTCCTGGGCACCGACCTGGAGTGACAGATTTGGGAGTTTCTGAATTCAGAGATTGCTGGCTGTTGGTTGTTTCTACACGTTTTCAGGAAGCAGGACTTTGTGTCCATTCTTTATAACCCCTCCCCCACCGATTATACCAAAGAATTTAGCTGACTTGTATCATCAATCTTTCCTCCTAATATAATGAACCCTGCAATACCTCACAGGTTGACACCTCTTAGGAGAAGGGGGCACGAACATGCCCTGCAGCACTGATAATACCAGCCAAGCCTGCACACCCATGGGGGATAATTTCTGCTTCCATAGTAAAGAAGGGAAGTGTCAACACTGGGTCTTCCAGGGATCTCCTTGAGGGGAGGTGATGACCATAATGGCCTTGTGAATCTGCAGCTATGGATGGACCCATCCCTTGGGGGAACCTCACCCTTTCATGTCAATTGAACACTATTGTCAGTCAGCACCACACCTCTAGTGTTACTTTCATATTTTCTAGGTTGGTGGCTGTGACATACCAGGGTCCAACTCCTACTAATCAGCAGCTGTGTCAGAGCTGCCTGCAACCTTGCAATGCCTTGCTGAAGTGGCTTCCACCTGGGATACTCACAAACAACCATCTCACATGCAAATTGCACCCTGAGCATGTGTGTGTAACTGCAGCCTGCCCAGGAAGAGTTGGGTTACACTCAGGCTCTCACTACCCTTAGTTATACTGCAGGGGGACCCCAACACACTCCCCAGTCTTCGATTTCCCTCCAGATATGTATGTCCTGTGCTGCCCAGTCCTCTCCTGGACATTACAAGTTACATTGTCCATTATTTCTTTAATAACACTAACATGCCTGCAACCTAGCTTCTCAGACACTTCTATTTAAACACACTGAGTCAGATAAAATAATGAAACAAAGTTTATTGACTACAAAGATTTTCAGTGAGTGGAATAAGGAGGCATAGAAGTCAGAGATGGTTTCAAGAAAAATAAAGCTAGAATGCAACTTGTGCCTAAATTAATTATGTAAAATTCAAAGCAAAAGTTTCCTAACCACATGCTTACTGACCAAACATCTTAGGTTAGGACCCATCCCCCAGTCCAATGGCTGCTTCCTTTATCCCTTCAGATGTAGTGAATCAATGGGCAGAGAGAGAGAGAGAGAGTGAATGAGAGTGAGAGAGAGCACAGTGTCCTGGGACGTCTGCCCCTTCTTTTTTAGAGTACTATTCCCCCTTTGAGAAACATTTCCACCTGGTTACTAGAAGACAAAATGTCTATGTAGAAGGATGTTCCCTGTTGCTTTTACCTCACCTGTTTAGATACAAAATTAGGTAGAACACACATTTCTTTGTTTAAGACAGAGCAGTTTGCCAGCCTCAGTTTGGAACATGTATTAATAACACAATACAGTGTAATCTTAAAACTTCACATACATTATCAACAATATTGTACTAATATTTATGATGACAGCATGACTATTTCTAGTTGACTCACAGATTTATTTAGCATCTTACAACTGAGCTCTGTGTGCAGATAATTTACATGCAAGAGGGATAATTTTGTGAACTGCAGAAGTCCACAGCATGCTGTGTCCTCCCCCTGATCTCCTCTGGTCACGATGTTGTCTCCATCAAGGAAAATGAGTGAACCTACCTTTCCTACTTTGGGGAGTAAACTAGCAGTGGAAGGACATAGGATACCATGGTGATTGGCATCCTATAAACAGCTAGATAATCTGGAGTACTCTTAAACATTTTACAGGTTTTACATTCCACCTCCTGGGGCCAGGAAAAGGTTACTCTGAAACCAGGAATGGCTCTGAAGATATCAGGTATGGCAGCAAAGAATTAGTATGTTCCACCTGTATCAAATTTTCTGGTCCTTTGATTCCAAATTTCTTGCTAAGACTAGTTGAATTTTTTTTCTTGAAAAGTGTTTTTGATGGGAAATTGGATTTTCCATTCAACTGTTTTTTCCATTAAATTATCTTTTCCCTGGAAATGATCAGCTTTCCATCAAAAAAGCCAAACTGCCCTCCTCCCTAAACCATGCCTGTGGAACTCTGGTGATGTTCTAGGGCAGTTCAGCAAGAGGAGAGACCATTCTGCATCATGGGAGATGTAGTCCAGCCTTGGGATCCTGGCCCATGGAAGAGATTGGTGGTGTGTGATATAAGAGGCACCCCCGTGGTATTTCTGAGCTGAAATATTATGTTTTTAGAGAAAAGATTTTGGTCTCCCCCCTCAAAAAACAAAACAAAAACGCTTTATGCATCAGCTCCACGCAGTACCCAGCTTGCACTGAAAACAGCAGAATGAAATATACCCCAAACCTCATACTCTGTGACTCTGGTAGAAATTGCACCATTGAATTACACAGTAAGAAAGAGTAGGTCAAATTAATCCCCAGGGCACCAGTTACACCGAGCGTGGTTTTGGTTCACTGAATGCATTAATTAGGTGTTGTGTCTCTCTGAGCTCAGGTATTCCCAGGGGCTTCAGGAATCATATCCCATAGATCACACATCTCAGTATAAAACTTCCTGAATGCTCCAATCTGGCAGTTTCTATCAATGGGGAAACACCACCATCTCTCTTCTCAGCAGGTACGTGCTATTGTCCTGAATTACAGTCACACGCACACAGGCAGACACCACAGGGATCAGCAGGTATTGAATTCCAGACCTCCAGCACTTAACGCCTCAGCTCCAACTCCTACCCCTTCAGCTAAAGGAGCGACCTCCTGGGTTGGAAAAAATAGGCACTTACCTAGTCAATGAAGCCAGGGCTTCCCATGATGTCTCTAGGTTTTCATACAGGCTCCAGTAAATGCCAAACAGCTTAATCAGCACAGTGAGCAACTTTACCACAGAGTGTGGAAAGACTGACATTCCTTTACTCTCACCCCTTCTTTAGTTAAGGAATAATCCTTTCAGACTGATTCTCTCGCAGCACAGTCACAAGTTACTCTTTTCTGTTTGGATTAGTGAACAGGAGTGTTTGTGTGGGGGAATGATTAACCTGTGTGTCATTGTATTTGCACAGCGTGTGCATTTTATCGAACACCTGGAATGACCAGCTGTGAACATCTGGGTCTGTGGACTAAGCCCTTCCCGGAGAGCGTACTGATGTAAATTAAGAAACTGATCTCCATTTATCTTCTCTTACCTCATTACAGAGAAGGGACAGGTTTTCTGCACCATCCACCTGCCCACATCTCTGTAGCAACCTGATCTCTGTTCAGCGGAGATGGAAAAGGGAAATCACTCGGAGGTGACTGAGTTCATTCTCTCAGGACTGACAGATCGTCCAGAGCTGCAGGTTCCCCTGTTTGTGGTGTTCCTACTGATTTATGGTATCACCCTGGTGGGGAATGGGGGGATGATCTTGTTAATCACAATTGATCCCCAACTCCACACCCCCATGTACTTTTTCCTCAGTAATTTGTCTTTCTGTGACCTCTGCTATTCCTCGGTAATTTCCCCTAAGATGCTGCTGAATTTCTTAGCCGAGAGGAAAAGCATTTCTTACACGGCCTGCGCTGTGCAAATGTATCTCTCTATCGTCTTTGCAGATGTTGAGTGCCTCCTGCTGGCTGTGATGGCGTATGACCGTTATGTGGCCATCTGTAACCCACTGCTCTATACGGTCACCATGTCCAGGCAGCTTTGTAAACAGCTTGTGGTTGGTGTGTACACTGTGGGGTTGGTGGATTCAATGATACACACGTGTTGTACATTTCGGCTGTCATTCTGCAGCTCCAACATCATCAATCATTTCTTCTGTGACATCCCCCCGCTGTTAGTGCTCTCCTGCTCTGACACCCGCATCAATGAGATTGTGACGTTTGTCTTCATATGCTGCATTGTGGTGAGCAGCCTTGTGACAATCCTCCTCTCTTATGTCTATATCACTTCCACCATCCTGCAGATCCACTCTGCTAAGGGCCGGCACAAAGCCTTCTCCACCTGCACTTTCCACTTAACGGCTGTTGCCCTTTATTTTGGCACCCTCCTCTTCATGCACTTACGTCCCACATCCAGCTATTCCATGGACACAGACAAAATTACCTCAGTGTTTTACATGCTGGTGATCCCCATGTTGAACCCCCTCATCTACAGCCTGAGGAACACAGAGGTAAAGGATGCCTTGAGGAAAGCAATGAATAAACTCCTAACGAATTCTTGAATCTGATTAACTCTGTATTGGTTTAATTGTGGGGAGTGGAAACAGGTGAATTCAATTCCCAACCCATTGCAATGTAATTCACAAAGCTCATGGTAGTATTGTTCATTATTGTATTGTGATTACTATTAATTTGTTTGTATTTCAAGAAGGTCTGCAGGCCCCAACAGAGATCAGTGGACAAAACATGGGAAGAATCACAGGTCCAGAAAGAGAGAATGATTCTGTAGGTTGGTGGCTTAGGGGCATTCACCTAGAGGGTGAGATGCTCAACTTTATGTCTCTGTTCCAATGGTTATTTAATTAGTTATGCACAGTAGAACAACTTTGAAAGGTTTGGTCACAGAGACCCCCATTGGGACTGGCACCTTATGTGCTGAAATTACCTCTGATCCTGTTTTCCTGCCAGCCTGGGCCTACACAACCCTGCCTTATTGAGCCAGACATGCTAGCCTGCTGCAACACAGACCAAGGTCTGGGCCACACCGCCAAATCTGCAGATCTAGACTGAAACTAGCTCAGCCGGTTACCCGTTTCCGGAATGGAGACGCCCAGTTCCCATGGTATCTAATCCCCAGACAAATCTGTTTTACTCTGTATAAAGCTTATACAGGGTAAAATGATAAATGTTTGCCTTCTACATCACTGCAAGAGAGATATGCACAGCTGTTTGCCCCCCTCCCCGGTAACAAATATTTACACTGAGTTTATAAATAAACAAAAGTGATTTTATTAAGTATAATAAGATGGATTAAAGTGAGTTTTTAAGTCATAACAGATAGAATAAAAGAAATCACAAAGTAAAATGAGCAAGGCTACTCTTAATAAACTCAGAAATCAGTTACAAATGTTAACTTCTCACCCAAGTTCTTACTTCAGGTAAAATCCTTCTCAGGTCAGATGCCTTTTCTGACGAGGGTCTCGTCTGTTCTCACCCACCCCTGTGGTTACAGTCCTTTTGTATCCAGGTGCTTGCAGGTATCTCTGTGGGGTGGGGAGGCCGTCTCTTAAGCCAGCTGAAGACACTAATTGTTTGCCTTCCACACTAAGATAGAACATCCCTAAGGCAGAAAACCTTTGTTTCAAATTCTACCCCACTCAGGAGAAGTACCAGCTTCAAGATGGATTTCAGTATCAGGTGACATGATGTTGCATCGCATAAAGCTTTATGGAAATATGCTTATGAATGTAAATATGACATGACTGGAATATGTTTTATTCTACATATGCCATGTAACATATTTCTGCAATGGTTCTGAATACGGAATACATTCCTCCTATTTGTATGCATGTATCATTTTTGTATTCAAAGTTATGAATATTGGCTATGTACTTTTCTAATTTGAAATAGCCTTAGTGAAGCAGTTGGTCAGCTTCCTGAGAAAAGATTATTCTCAGTAAGTGCCCAGTCAAGAAACACTTAAACCAACAATGGACATGGAGACACCAATCCACATCTGAGCTTTCCCCGGAATACGGTTTGGCTGGTAAGGAACTGAATCATGCATGGACATGTGACTTGCCCACGTGACTCCAAAACTCCATCTTGGAGCTGGAATTCTACACAGAGTTGGGGAGGGGTGTCCACCCACAAGAGAAAGTCTATTTAAACCCTTGGAGAACCCTCCATTTTGTCTTCAGCTGGCTCAAGACATATCCTATGGGGGTGAAGAGGCTACCTGAAAGAAACTAGGACAAAGGTCAGTAACTAAAGGGGGTGTGAGTGATTGCTGAGCCCAGACTAGAAGGAGACTAGTCTGTAAAAGAAAGCTTACTGGAATACCTCTGAGGGTGAGGTTTTATCTGTATTCAGTTTTCTTACTGTATTAGGCAAAGACTTGCATGTTCTATTTTATTTTGTTTGGTAATTCACTTTGTCCTGTCTGTTACTGCTTGGAACCACTTAAATCCTACTTTCTGTATTGAATAAATTCACTTTTTACTTATTATTTAACCCAGAGTATGTATTAATACCGGGGGGTGTGGCAAACAGCTGTGCATATCTCTCAATCAGTGTTTTTGAGGGCAAACAATTTATGAGTTTACCCTGTATAAGCTTTATACAGGGTAAAATGGATTTACTTGGGGTTTAGACCCCACTGGGATTTGGGCAACTGAGTGTTAGAGACAAGAAAACTTCTTAAGCTGCTTTCAGTCAAGCCTGCAGTTTGGGGGACATGGTTCAAACCTGGGTCTGTGTTTGTATCCAGCAAGTGTGTCTGACACAACCAGGCAGAGTTCTGGAGTCCAAAACTTGCAGGGAAAGCAGGGGAAGAAGTAGGCTTGGCAAATCAGTTGGCAGCCCCAAGGGGTTTCTGTTATCCAACCCGTCAAATTCTTCCTGGTTTGACCCACACATACACAGGAAGACTTGCAGGTAAACAGAGCCATCCACAGTCTATTGATTCTCAAGCACCTTTAATGACTTCCACTTAATGTGTCTAAATCAGTAATACAAGTTTATATCTTATTCTCCGAACTCAGAAATAGAAATAATCCACATAAACAAATAGGATGAACACACTTAGTAGTTTATAAGTTTTATAATGATATGTTACATGGGGCACTTAGCATAAAGCATATTCCAGTGATGTCATATTAATAAGCATATTTTCATAAAGCATATGGAGTGCAATGTCACACAGAGCTTTGCCCAGCCCTGGACAGAAGGGGGAATTGAACCTGGATCTCCCACCTCAGAGATGAACTATTGGGCTAAAAATTACAAAGGGAAGGACCACCACTGCCTCCTACAGTGGCTGTCTTGCATCCGGCACCTAAACCATCCCCCCGCACACAAGCATTGTTTTTGGCGAAGCTATTAGGAGTATTTGTGACACGTTTGTGAAGAGTTTCAGGTCAATCCAAACGGTATTGTTTTTGACAATAAATGATTAGTCCAGAAGAAATTCACCTATTTCTACACACATTTGTGTCCCAAAGCTGGAAATTTACTGAAAGAGACATTTGGAGAGGTGACCACCAAATAAAGTGGAATACTTTTATCTAAGGTTTGTATCATATTAAATAGATCTCACAGGAGAGACAGCGATCCAGACCAGCTGATGTTCTGTCCCTCTCTGTTCAATTTCAAGAAGAAAAGACATTGCAACAACATTAATTCCATTTGCTGTGTACACTTGTTGTCCTGGGAGCAAAGATGCTCCAGTGAGTAAATCTCAAAGTCATCAAAGCCAAATTTAACCTCTGCCACCCAAGGAAGCAGCAACAGATGTATTAAGGGTAATGTTGGTGTGGATAGCAAGCAGGGAAAGATTCATCTCTAAATCTGATTTCTGGGTTCTGAGCAGGTACTGCTTCTGTCCTTCTCAACTCATTGAAAGTGAAGTGAGAAAAAACAAAGAGGTACCACCAAGTCTTGGGCAAACAAGTCAGTTTCAGAGCACTTCAGCCTTTAATTGAAATGACAGTGAGCCATTCATAGAATCACAGAATATCAGGGTTAGAAGGGACCTCAGGAGGTCATCTAGTACAACCCCCTGCTCAAAGTAGTACCAATCCCCAACTAAATCATGCCAGCCAGGGCTTTGTCAAGCCTGACCTTAAAAATTTCTAAGGAAGGTGTCATAAATATAAAGGGAAGGGTAAACCCCTTTAAAATCCCTCCTGGCCAGAGGAAAACTCCTCTCACCTGTAAAGGGTTAAGAAGCTAAAGGTAACCTCACTGGCACCTGACCAAAATGACCAATGAGGAGACAAGATACTTTCAAAAGCTGGGAGGAGGGAGAGAAACAAAGGGTCTCTGTCTGTCTATATGCTGCTTTTGCCAGGAATAGAGTCTTAGAACTGTTAGTAAGTAATCTAGCTAGGTATGTGTTAGATTATGATTTCTTTAAATGGCTGAGAAAAGAATTGTGCTGAATAGAATAACTATTTCTGTCTGTTTATCTTTTTTGTAACTTAAGGTTTTGCCCAGAGGGATTCTCTATGTTTTGAATCTAATTACCCTGTAAGATATCTACCACGCTGATTTTACAGAGGGGATTTCTTTACTTCTATTTACTCCTATTTCTATTAAAAGTCTTCTTGTAAGAAAACTGAATGCTTTTTCATTGTTCATTGTTCTTAAGATCCAAGGGTCTGGGTCTGTAGTCACCTAGGCAAATTGGTAAGGCTTTTTACCAAACCTTGTCCAGGAAGAGGGGTGCAAGCTTTTGGGAAGTATTTTGGGGGGAAAGATGTTTCCAAACAGCTCTTCCCCAGTAACCAGTATTTGTTTGGTGGTGGTAGCGGCCAATCCAAGGACAAAGGGTGGAATATTTTGTGCCTAGGGGAAGTTTTTGACCTAAGCTGGTAAAGATAAGCTTAGGAGGTTTTCATGCAGGTCCCCACATCTGTACCCTAGTGTTCAGAGTGGGGGAGGAATCTTGAGAGAAGGAGATTCCACCCTAACCCTAGGTAACACATTCCAGTGTTTCACCACCCTCCTAGTGAAAACATTTTCCATAATATCCAACCTAAACCTCCCCCACTGCAACTTGAGACCATTACTCCTCCCACTTTAGTGTAACCTGCAAACTTGCTGAAGGTGCAATCCACACCATCCTCCAGATCCGTTATGAAGATATTGAACAAAACCAGCCCCAGGACTGACTCTTGGGTCACTCCACTTGATACCGGCTGCCAACTAGACATGGAGCCATTGATCAGTACCCGTTGAGCCCAACAATCTAGCCAACTTTCTATCCACCTTATAGTCCATTCATCCAGCCCATACTTCTTTAACTTGCTGGCAAGAATACTGTGGGAGACTGTCAAAAGCTTTGCTAAAGTCAAGGAACAACACATCCACCACTTTCCCCTCATCCACAGAGCCAGTTATCTCATCATAGAAGGCAATTAGATTAGTCAGGCATGATTTGCCCTTGGTGAATCCATGCTGACTGTTCCTGATCACTTTCCTCTCCTCTAAGTGTTTCAGAATTGATTCCTTGAGGACCTGCTCCATGATTTTTCCAGGGACTGAGGTGAGGCTGACTGGCCTGTAGTTCCCTGGCTCCTCCTTCTTCCCTTTTTTTAAAAGATAGGTGCTACATTAGCTTCTTTTAATCTTCAATCTTACTTATTTTGCTTATTTTTCGGTCCCTATTTCCCTTACCCGAAATAAGCAATTCGAAAATAACAGACTAGTAACCTCTTTGTCTGTTCTCCACCCACCATACCCAAAACTCACATAAAATCACTACCAGTGTCTCAAAGCAATCAACTGTGCACAGACCCTGCTCGACTACACCACTGTGACAGGTTGGGTCACAGAAAACCCTTTGGGACTGCCACCCAATGTGCTGAGTCTCCCTCTGAACCTGTTTTCCCTGCAAGCTTGGGACTTCAGTACCTTACCTTGTTGAAGCCAGATACACTTGCCAGCTGCAAACACAGATGCAAATCTGAACCACGCCCCCCACAAGCTGCATGCTTAAGTGAAAACAGCTAAAGTAATGCTTCTGTCTCCAGCACTCAGATACCCAGCTCCCAATGGGGTCCAAACCCCAAATAAATCCATTTTACTCTTTATAAAGCTTATTCAGGGTAAACTCACAAACTGTTTGCCCTTTATAACACTGATTGAGAGATACACACAGCTGTTTGCCCCCTCCCGCCCCCCCCCCCAGCCAGAACTAATACATACTCTGGGTTAATAGATACGTAAAACTTGATTTTATTAAATACAAAAAGTACCTTTTAAGTGGTTCAAAGTAATAACAGACAGAAGGAAATGAATTACTAAACAAAATAAAATAAAACACGCAAGTGTACACCTAATACAGTAAAAAAAAACTAAATGCAGGTAAATCTCACACTCAAAGATGTTGCAATAAGCCTGTTTTACAGTCAAGACTTCCTCCTAGTCTGGGTCCAGCAATCACTCACTCCCCTGTAGTTACTGTCCTTTGCTCTAATTTCTTTCAGGCATTTCCTTGGGGTGGAGGGGCTATCTTTTGTGCCAGCTGAAGACAAAATGGAGAGGGCTTAGCAGGGGCTTAGATTATCTCTCTCTTGGGGTTGGAAACCCCTTCTGCTCTCCTATGTAGAATCCAGCTCCAAGATGGAGTTTTGGAGTCACATGGGCAAGTCACATGTCCATGCATGACTCAGTTCCTTACAGGACGAGGCCACATTCCCAGGAAAGTTCACATGTGGATTGGTGTCTCTCAAAGATCATTGCTAGCGTAAGTGTTTCTTGACTGTGCACTTTCGGAGTCTTTTCTCAGTAAGCTGACCAACTGCTTTACTGAGGCTACTTAAAATCAAAGAAGTACAAAGCCAATATTCATAACTTTGAATACAAAATGATACATGCATGCAAATAGGATGAACATATCCAGTAGATCATAACCTTTGCAGGGATACGTTACAGGGCATATCTGGCATAAAACATATTCAGTGGTGTCATGTTTACATGCAGAAGCATATTTCTATAAAGCATTATGGGGTGCAACGTCACACTCTGTTTCACAAACTATAAGTTATAGGAAATAAATAAAATTAACAAAAGAATTGGGAGGGAGCTGGCCTGCTCGAAGATATTTTGTAGCAGCATCTGCAGACATGCTGCAGAGATCTTGAATGTTAACCACCAATTTGGGGAATATCCTCCTTTTTGCATCCTGCCCTGACATTGGCATTTTCAATGAGAACTGTCCCATGGACCTCCGGGTCACAGGAGGCACAGAAGCAAAGGAGAAGGATTATGAGCATGAATCCTAGAGGAAGTAGGGGCATAGTGATTCCTGGGCACAGACCTAGAGCAACAGAGTTGGGAGTTCCTGAATACAAAGATTGCTGGCTGTTAGTTGTTTCTACTGGTGTTCAAGGAAGCAGGACTTTATTTACATTCTTTGTAACCTCTCCCTCCCTGCACCGCATAGATTATACCAAAGAATATAGCTGTCTTGTATCATCAATTTTTTCCTCCTAATACAATCAACCCTGCAATGACTCACAGGTTGGCACCATTTAGAAGAAGGAGGCACCAACATGCCCCAGAGCACAGATAATACCAACCAAGCCTGCACACCCATGGGCGATAATTTCTGCTCCCATAGTGAAGAAGGGAAGAGTCATCACTGGGCCTGACATGGATCTCCTTGGTGGTAGGTGATGACGATAATGGCCTTGTACATCTGCAGCCATGGATCAGTGCATGGGCCCATCCCTGTGGTGACTTCACCCTTTCCCGTCAATCAAACATTCCTGTCAGTCAGCACCACACCTGTGGTGTTACTGGGATATTTTCTAGGTTGGTGGCTGTGGCATACCAGGGTCCAACGCAGACTAATCAGCAGCTGTGTCACACCTGCCTGCAACTTTGCAATGCCTTGCTGAAGTGGTTTCCACTGCGCCACTCACAAACAACTGTCTCACATGCAAATCACACCCTGAACATGTGTGTGTAACTGCAACCTGGCCAGGAATAGTTGGGTTACACTCAGGATCTCACCACCCTTGCTTATACTGCAGAGTGACCCCAAAACAGGCCCCTGTCTTCGATTTCCCTCCAGAAATTTACATCATGTGCTGCCAAGTCCTCTCCTGGACAACATAAGCTACACTGTCCATTATTTCTTTAATAGCACTAACATTCATGCCACTTAGTTTCTCAGGCACTTCTATTTAAACACACTGGGTTAGATAAAACAATAAAACAAAGTTTATTGACTACAAAGATAGAATTTAAGTGAGTGCCAATAAGGAGTCATAGAAGTCAGAGATTGTTACGAGAAAAAATAAGCTGGAATGCAACTTGTGCCTACATTAACAAATGATGTGAAATTCAAAGCAAAAGTTTCCTCACCACATGCTTTCAGCAGTCTTACTGACCAAACTTCTTAGCTCTGGACCCCTCCCCCAGTTCAATTGCTGCTTCCTTTTCCCCTTCAGAAGCAGTGAATCAATGGACAGAGAGAGAGAGAGAGAGAGAGAGAGACTGGTGCCTTGAGATGTCTGCCCCTTCTTTTTATAGTCCTATCCCTCCTTTGAGAAAAATTTCCACCTGGTTTCCAGAAGACAAAACGTCTTTGTAGAAGGATGTTCCCTGCTGCTTTTCTCTCACCTTTTTTGGGCTTTCTTTGTTTACCTTCCTGCTTGATGACTCTGATTACTGTTAAGACACAAAATTAACCAGCACACACATTTCTTTGTTTAAGACAGAACAGTTTGCCAGCCTCCTTTTGGAACATATATTCATAACATGATACAGTGTAATCTTATAACTTCACATGCATTATAAAATATATTAATATTTCCGACGAGAGAATGACTATTTCTAGTTGATGCATAGATTTACTTAGCATCTTACAGCTGAGCTCTCTGTGCAGATAATATGCATACAAGCGGGATAGTTTTGTAAACTGCAGAAGTCAGTAGCATGCTGTGGCATCCCCCTGAACTCCTCTGGTCATCATGTGGTCTCCATCAAGCAAAATGACTGAACATATCTTTCATACGTTGGGGAGTAACTAGCAAGGGAAGGACATGGGATACCATGGTGATTGGCATGCCATTCGTAGCTCAAAAATCTGGAGTACTCTTACATGTCTTACAGGTTTACTTTCCACCTACTGGGGCCAGGACAAGGAGGTTACTCTGGAACCAGGAATAACTGAGAAGATACCAGCTACAGCCGGAAACAATTAGTACGTTTCACCTGTATCTAACTTTCTGGTCCTTTGATTCCAAATTTGTTGCTAAGGCTGGTTGAAAATTTTTCTTGAGAAGTTTTTTTGATGGGAAATTGGATTTTACATTTTATTTTTTTCCCAAGAAATTATGTTTCCCCTGCAAATTGTAAGCTCTCCATCAAAATACCAAACACCCCTCATCCCTAAACCATGACGTTGGGACTCTGGTGATGTTCCAGGGCACTTCAGCAAGGGGAGAGACCATCATGAATCATGGGGGATGTAGTCCAACCTGGGAGACTTACCCGTCAAAGAGTAGTAGGGTGTGTAGTAAGGTGGTGTGTAGTATCTGAGGAACCCCCATGGTACTTCTGAGTCGAAATATCAAGTTTTTACCTAAAAGATTTTGGTGTCAAAAAAAAATTGTGGATCAGGTCTTTGGAGTATCCAGCTTGCACTGAAAGCAGCAGGATGAAATATGCCCCTAACCTCACACTCTGTAACTCTGATAGAAATTGCATCATTTAATAATACTGTAAGAAAGAGTAGGTCAAATTAATCCCCAGGGCACCAATTACACCGAGGGTGGCTTTGGTTCACTGAATGCATTAATTCGGTGTTGTGTCTCTCTGAGCTCAGATATTCCCAAGGGCTTCAGGAATCATATCCCATAGATCACATATCTCAGTATAAAACTTCCCGAAGGCTCCAAACTGGCAGTTTCTATAAATGGGGAAACACCGCCATCTCTCTCTCTCTCTCTCTTCTCAGCAGGTACGTGCTATTGTCCTGAATTACAGTCACACACACACAGAGACACCACGGGGATCAGCAGGTATTGAATTCAAGACCTCCAGCACCAAAAGCCTCAGCCCCAACTCCTACCCCTTCAGCTAAAGGAGCAAACTGCTGGGTTGGAAAAAATAGGCAATTACCTAGTCACTGAAGCCGGGGCTTCCCATGATGTCTCTGGGTTTTCGTACAGGTTCCAGTAAATGCCAAAAAGCTTAATCAGCACAGTGAGCAACTTTACCCCAAACAGACAAGCCAAGCCACAGAGCTCCCCTTGCCCAGAGAGGGTGGAAAGATTGACACCCCTTTACTCTCACCCCTTCTTTAGCTAAGGAATAATCCATTCAGACTGATTCTCTCACAACAGAGTCACAAGTCACAGTTTTCTGTTTGGAGTAGTGAACTGGAGTGTTTGTGTGGGGGCATGATTAGCCTGTGTGTTATTGTATTTGCACAGCATGTGCATTTTATCGAACACCTGGAATGACCAGCTGTGAACATCTGGCTCTGTGGACTAAGCCCTTCCCGGAGTGAGTACTGATGTCCATTGAGAAACTGATCTCCGTTTATCTTCACTTACTTCATTGCAGAGAAGAGACAGGTTTTCCGCACCATCCGCCTGCCCACATCTCTGTAGCAGCCTGATCTCTGTTCAGAGGAGATGGAAAAGGGAAATCACTCGGAGGTGACTGAGTTCATTCTCTCAGGACTGACAGATCGTCCGGAGCTGCAGGTCCCCCTATTTGGGTTGTTCCTCCTGATTTATGGTGCCACCGTGGTGGGGAACGGGGGGATGATCTTGTTAATCACAATTGATCCCCGACTCCACACCCCCATGTACTTTTTCCTCAGGAATTTGTCTTTCTGTGACCTCTGCTTTTCCTTGATAATTTCCCCTAAGATGCTGCTTAATTTCTTAGCCGAGACAAAAAGTATTTCCTACACTGCCTGCGCTGTGCAAATGTATTTCTCTGTTGTTTTTGGAGATGTTGAGTGCCTCTTGCTGGCTGTGATGGCGTATGACCGTTATGTGGCCATCTGTAACCCGCTGTTCTATACAGTCACCATGTCCAGGCAGCTTTGTAAACAGCTGGTTGCTGGGGTGTACACTGTGGGGGTGGTGGATTCAATGATATACACATGTTGTACATTTCGGCTGTCATTCTGCAGCTCCAACGTCATCAATCATTTCTTCTGTGACGTCCTCCCTCTGTTGGCGCTCTCCTGTTCTGACACCCGCATCAATGAGATTGTGATGTTTGCTTTCATGAGCTGCATTACAGTGAGCAGCTTTGTGACTGTTCTCCTCTCCTATGTCTATATCATCTCCGCCATCCTACAGATCCGCTCTCTCGAGGGCCGGCACAAAGCCTTCTCCACCTGCACTTTCCACTTGACCTCTGTGGTCCTGTCTTTTGGCACCCTCCTCTTCACGTATTTGCGTCCCAGCTCCAGCTATTCCATGGACAGAGACAAAGTGACCTCAGTGTTTTACACGCTGGTGATCCCCATGTTGAACCCCCTCATCTACAGCCTGAGGAACACGGAGGTGAAGGATGCCCTGAGGAAAGCAATGAATAAACTCCTAACCAATTCTTGAATCTGTTTAAGTCTGTATTGGTTTAGTGGTTGGGAGTGGAAACAGGTGAATTCAATTCCCAGCCCATTACAAAGTAATTTCACAGAGCCCCTGGGAGTATTGTTCTTTATTGTATTGTTATTATTATTATTATTATTATTATTATTATTATTATTATTATTATTATTATTATTATTATTTATTATTATTATTTTTTGTATTCTGACAAGTTCTGCAGGTCCCAACTCAGATCGGTGGACAAAACATGAGAACCATCATAGGGTCAGAGAGAGAGAGAATAATTTTATGAGCTTGTGGTTGGGGGCATTCATTTAGAGGGTGACATATTCAAGTTCACATCTCAGGACATTGGGTGGCAGTTCCAAAGGGGTTTCTGTGACCCAACCCATTACACAGAGTTCAGGAATAAAATTAGGAATACAAAAGTATGTGTGTGTGGTCGGAGATAGGTAGTTTAGGTTGGACATTAGGAAAAACATCTTAACAGTGAGGGTGGCTGTGCACTGGAATAACTTGCCCAGGAAGGTTGTGGAATCTCCACCACTGGAGATTTTTAAGAGCAGGTTACACAAACACCTGCCAGGGATGGTAGATAATACTCAGTTGTGCTGTGAGTGCAGGGAAGTGGAGTAGATGACCTCTTGAGGTCCCTTACAGTCCTGTGATTCCATGATTGCATAAGGAGCCCTGTACTGGGAGGAAGGGGGACGCCAGCCCGAGCACTGGGCAGGGCAAGGGACACAGACCTGCCAACACTTGATATTCAGCTCCACTGTAACCCCCAACAGATGCACACACAGAGTGCCTAATGCACACCAAATGCACACACACACACACAGAAGGCGCAGTACACACTCACACAATGCCCACTACAACACACACAGAACCAACTGCACACGAACACACACACACACAGCCCAACACTGAGCTCAATCAGAATGCAGAATAATCTCTGCTGGGAGCTGGGACAACTGCAATATTTCCAACTCTTCTGAACAAAGAGAACCGAAGGGGATTCTGCTGCCCTGGCAGGGAGATAGGACTAGATTTCCCAACTGGTCTTTTCCATCAACAGCTTTTCTGAGGCCTGGTTTAGGCTTAAAAAATAGATCAACAGAACTCTGTCACACAAGCCAGGGAAATTTTTCACACCCTGTGCAAGGTAGTTAGCTAGTGCTGACCCTTAGTGTCATTCTTCCATTGACCCAGCTACTGCCTCTCGGGGAAGTGGATTAACACTTCCATAAATGTGGAAAACATCTACGCTATGACATTGATGCACACCATAGCTGAGTCAATGTAATGGCTTTAGTATAGGCATTCTCTGAATCAATCGGGGTTGTTTCCCACTTCCCATTAAAGCAATTTTTCTCTCCTTTTCCATCATTTCAATTATAGTTTGAAATGTTCTGAAACTGACTTGTTTGCCCATGACTTGGTGGTACCTCTTTGTTCTTTCTCCCTTCACTGACAATGGGTTAAGAGTGACGGAAGCAGTACCTGCTCAGAACCCTAAAATCAGACATAGAGCTAAATCTTTCCCTGTTTGCTAGCCACACCAGAGTAACCCTTAATACCTCTGGAGCTGCTTCCTTGGCCAGAAGAGGTTAAACTTGGCTTTTATGACTTTGGGATTTGCTCCCTGGAGCATCTTTGCTCCTAGGACAACAGATGTGCACAGCAAATGGAATTAATGTTGTTGCCATGTATGTCCTTGTGGAAATGGAACACAGACGGCCAGAGAATCAGCTGGTCTGTATCACTGTCTCTCCCTTGTGGTCATTTTAGCATGATACAAAACTGAGGTGACTATATTCCACTTTATTTGTTGGTCACCTCTCCAAACGTCTCTTTAAGTAATTTCCCAGCGTTGGGAAGCAAAGGTGTCTAGAAATGAGTGAATTTCTTCTGGGCTAATGATTTATTGTCAAAAACAATAGTGTTTGGATTGACATGAAACTCTTCACAAATATGTTACAGATATACCAAATAGCTTTGTCCCAAAACAATGTGTGTGTGCTGGGGGAGGATTTAGATGCCGGTCACAACACAGCCACTGTAGGAGGTGGTGGTGGTCCTTCCCTTTGGAATTTTTAGCCCAATAGTTGGGGTGTTCACTTGTGAGGCGGGAGATCCAGGTTCAATTCCCCCTTCTGCCCTGTGCTTGGCAAAGCTCTATGTGACATTGCACTCCATATGCTTTCTGAAAACATCCTTCTGAATAAGACATAACTGGAATATACTTTATGCTCAGCGCCCCTTGTAA
The DNA here is from genome assembly GCF_965140285.1 of Lepidochelys kempii. Lineage (NCBI taxonomy): Eukaryota > Metazoa > Chordata > Testudines > Cheloniidae > Lepidochelys > Lepidochelys kempii. Next base: position 6,190,842 of record NC_136385.1, read on the forward strand.
CATATCATTATAAATCTTATCATCTATGAAGGTGTTCATCCTATTTGTTTACATGGATTTTTTTATGTTTGGAATTAGGAGAATAAGATATAAACTTGTATTACTGATTTAGACATATTAAATGGAAGCCTTTAAAGGTGCTTCAGAATCAATGAACTGTGAATGGCTTTATTTACCTGCAAGCCTTCCTGTGTATGTGTGGGAGAAACCAGGAAGAATGGAGATTGGGGTCTTATAGTGACATGTGACCATGCCACCAGATACTGAGCTCTATCTTGAAGCTGGTACTTTTCCTGAAGGGGCTGGAATTCGAAGGAAAGTTTTCCCACCTTGGGGAAGTTCTATAAAAAGTGAGGAAGCAAACAATGAGTGTCTTCAGATGGCTTAAGGTTTCCCCACGGTGATACCTACAAGCACCTGGAAATACAAGGACTGTAACCACAGGGGTGGGTGAGAACAGGCTGGATCCAGGCCAGAAAATGCAGCTTGTCTGAGAAGGATTTTACCTGAAATAACAACTGGGGTGAGAAGTTAACATTTGTAACTGATTTCTGAGTGTATTAAGCTTAGTCTTGTACATTTTACTTTTTGATTTACTTTGTTCTATAGGTTACATCTTAAAACCACTTAAACCCTAATTTTTTACTTAATAAAATCACTTTTGTTGATTTATAAACTCAGTGTGAGTAATTGTTACCTTGGGGGGCAAACAGCTGTGCATATCTTTCTTGAAGTGATATAGGGGGCAAACATGTATCATTTTACCCTGTATAAGCTTTATACAGAGTAAAATGGATTTGTTTGGGGTTTTGATCTCATTGGGAGCTTGGTATCTGCATGCTGGAGACTGGTATCCTACTGAGTTTGTTTTAATCTAGATCTGTAGCTTTGTGGGGTAACCCAGACCTGGGGTCTGTGTTGCAGCAGACCGGTGTGTCTGGCTCAAGAAGGCAGGGTTCTGGAGGCCAAGGATAGCAGGGAAAATCAGCTCACGGGTAATTTCAGCACATCAGCTGACAGTCCCAAAGGGGGTCTCTGTGCACTTGGGTTCCCTGCATCTCCAAAAAACATCCCAGCCCCTGGGGTGATATGCTATTCCAATCTGGGTTTCTCTCAGTCTCTCCTTTCAAAGTGTTTCTACTGTGGATAGCTAATTGAATAACCATTATACAGCTTCATACAGAGTAAAATGGACTTATTTGGGGTTTAGAGCCCTTTGGAAGCTGGGTGTCTACAGGTATCCTGCTGAGCTGGTTTCAGTCTAGATCTGAAGTTTTGGGGGTGTGGCCCGGACCCTTGGTCTGTGTTGCAGCAGGCTAGCGTGTCTGGCTCAACAAGGCAGGGTTCTGGAGGCCCAGGCTGGCAGGGAAATCAGCACACCAGATGACAGGAGGAAGGGAGGTGGGTTGCATGCTTGGAGATACTTTGTTTCAGCAGCTGCAGAGATCTTAAGTGTTAACCACCAGTGACTAACGCATGAAGTGAAATACAGTCACCTCTGTTTAGTATCATATTCAAAAGGCCTCACAGGAGAGACAGTGATTGAGACCAGCTGATTCTCTCGCCCTCTGTGTTCCATTTCCACAAGGAAAGACTCAGGGACAACATTAATTGCATGTGCTGTGCACACTTGTTATCCTGGGAGCAAATCTCAAAGTCAACCCGGGAAGCAGCTCCAGAGGTATAAAGGGTAACGTTGGTGTGGTTAGCAAACAGGGAAAGATTCAACTCTGATTTTACGGTTCTGATTTCAGGGTTCTGAGCAGGTACTGCTTCCGTCCTCAACTCATTGTCCGTGAAGGAAGGGAAAACAAAGAGGTACCACCAATTCATAGGCAAACAAGTCAGTTTCAGTGCATTTCAGCCTTTAATTGAAATGACAGTGAGCCATTCATGGGAGGGAAAGGAAGGAATTATTCTGAGAGGAGAAATTTCAACTTTTGTGAACATATTTACCTATCAAAAGAAGGAAAGATCTTTATAAGGGAGGGAGAAGAGTGATTGGAAAAGGAGAGAAAAATAGCTTTACGAGGAAAGAGGAAAACTCCCCCATCACCCAGGTAATATCTATACTAAGGCCATTACATTGACTCAGCTACGGTGTGCAACAGTGACGTAATGTAAATGCTTTCCACATTCTTGAATCTGTTTAACTCAGTACTGGTTTAGTGATGGGGAGTGGAAACAGGTGAATTCAATTCCCATCCCATTATAAAGTAATTTTGCAGAGCCCGTGGGAGTATTGTTCTTTATTATATTGTTATTACTATGAATTTGTTTATATTCCAACGAGGCCTGCAGGCCCCAACTAAAATCAGGGCTTTATTCGGCTATTACCCCATCAAAATTCCAGGAGGCACCTGTTTCAGATGTGTGAATATTTGTGACGTGCTTCCAAAGCATAGAGGTATTTGTACTGGGGAGGAAGAGGGGGGCGTCTAATCTATCTCCTTTTGCTTTGTAGTGGGTTTGGTTTTTGTTATGCAGTTGCAAGTATGAAGTGTGTGGTTTCCATGGTGGAACCAAAGGGAGTTTTGCACACCCTCCTGATATTCTGCAGCCCTGTATGTTCTCTGTGGGGTTGTTGTAGATTGTCGCCTGGTTTGAATCCATTCATGTGGAGGAGAAAGGTGATTTCCATCAAAATGGCCTTTATTTTAAGTTAAGGGAGCAACAAAACAAGTAAGAACAAGGGTAACATATCCAAAAGAGAACATGCTATGTGTGCGTCCACTGTGAGAATCTGCACTGAGCTGAATACAAAATAATATGGAAAGGGTGAGTTTTCTCGAGCACATACATTAAACAGAAAGAAAAAGTCGTATCAGACACTAAATATTTATACCACATCAGCTGGTTAGCTATGAGGTCTTACTCTTAGTTCTGCAAGTAAGTCCTATGGACTCTGAAGAATAGGGATTCTGGGAATTGTACAGCTCGGGTTACGGAGAGTGAGAAAAGGCTAGACCTGGGCCAATAGCAGATTTTTGAATTCATGTGTGGTTACAAAAAATGGAAAAACAAATTCAGTTCAACCTGATCCAAATCTGAAAATTCCTTAAATGTTTGGCAAATTGAAAACACTGACAGACATGTCCTGTGGGGGTCGAATGAACTATTTAGCATGACCAGAAATGGAACATTTCCTTTCCTTCCTGGATACTTTTCAATGTAAATGTAAAGACAATGTATGGCCACATTGACAAAATGAATGGAAATGGAAGAGGCACTAATGGTGCTGCTTCTCTTGTAGACTGTAACCCAGTGATTAGATCATTCCTGTGGGAAGTGGGAGATCCTGGTCAATCCCCCCTCTGTCTGATGGGGAGAAACTATTTGAAAGTGGTTCTCCCATAGTTCCGGACAGTGTCCTGGCAATTGGGCTTTGTTCTGTCCTGCATCATTCTCAGGACAGGTCTACGCTAATGCTGTAAATTGATCTAAGTTATGCTACTTCAAGTTGACTAAGTTCATCTGACTTACAGCGGTGTCCACACTGTGCCATGTCAACCGGAGAGTTATGTAACTGAAATAAAGTAACACAGATCATCCAACAGCGTTAGTGTAGAACAGCCCTGAGGAAGATCCATGATGGAACATTCTCTCTGAGGGAGGTGGAGTACAGACCTCATCAGGTAAGCGCTCTCCCATTGACTTAGCATGTCTTCCCCAGACCTGCTCAGTCAAGACCATTTCATCTCTTGCAGTAGTCCTGATTGAGCCAGTAGTGTAGATATGGCCTGTTGAAGATGTTGCATTTTGGATAAAAAACGGGAAGAATCACAGGGCCAGAAAGAGAGAATGACTCTATAGACAAGTGGTTCAGGGCACCAACATGCTCAACCTCATGTCTCTGTTCGAATGGTTTTTTAATTAGTTATCCACTGTAGAACGACTTTGAAAGGGGAGATTGAGAGTAACCCATACTGGAATAGCACATCACTAAAGGGCTTCCCACGGTTCATGTCATCTGGGCGAGATTCCAAGGTTCATGCCCTTGAGAAGAGCTGTGTGTGCACAGCTCCTATACAACACTCCGGGTGTGCCCTGAATGTTGCCAAGCGCATGAACCTTGTATGAATCCTACATCCCCTCCTTTTTTGTTTATTTGTGCTCGGCCATCTCATGGTAGCCAACAATTTGCTTTTGAAAGCCAATTAACTCCCGGACAGATGAGGTCATAACTCGTGGAGCCTGCCAGGGTGGGTCTCGACAAAGCCTTAACAAAAAGGATATACATTGCACACAGCAACAGCAAAAAATGAGCTTAAGAAGGTAAAGTGTAATTGGCCGGGCCCCAATTAGCCATGCTAGAGTACTGGGAAGAGAGGTTTTGAATTCATTGGGAGCTTGGTATCTGCATGCTGGAGACTGGTATCCTACTGAGTAAGGATACGAGCATCATCTCATTTCCAATTTCCTCAGGGTGATGACATACTGGAATAAGGCACGTACCTAACAATTCTTCAGCTGCTACAAAATCAGATAAACAAAAGTGGGTAACATTTGCTATTGAAGCCAATCTTTCCCATAGGTTATATGTCATTCGGGCCTGTAACGGAGAAAGCACTCCCGAGCCAACCCATACAGGAAATAGCAGGCACAAAAGACATACAGTCAATACAGAATTAGCAGTAATTTGGGCGAGAATGGCCATAAACAAAGTCTCAGAAGTCTCTGGCTGTTGGTTTGCTGCCAGTCTTCATTGAGCAGCGGCGACCAATGCTTTTACTGCTCCCCATGTCACGGGCTGGCTTGGGACACTACGCCTCCTCCGTTTCCGTCCCGCCATTGTCGACCCGGGAGGCACCGCGTTCTCCTCCAAGGTCAGCTGAAACTCCGGTATGGGGTTCGACAGCCCCTGGTGCCACGCCATGCTGCTTCAGTGCCGGTCGCACACACCGGGCCGGAACCCACAACGGTCCTGCAGGGAGAAACACAGCAGCATATCCCCGACCCCAAGTGATTAAAGGTACTGGGTCCAGCCATTGCAGATTGGGCAGCTGACGGTAATAGACACGCGGTCTTTCCAGTACCTCGGATTTGTGAAAATGCTGATCCGCGGGGGTCTGCTGATCTGCGTTCAGCATTAAATTATTTAAAATAAACAAAAGGATACGCAATTGTTGCTGAATGTCTCCTAAGGTTCGGAGACACAGCTCCCCTTGTTTTAATTGTTTGTTGAGCAAGGTTTTTAGCGTACGATTTGCACGTTCAACAATAGCTTGGCCTGTGGAATTATAAGGGATCCCGTGTTTGAGACAGACGTCCCATTGGGCACAAAAGATGGAGAGGGCTGTGGAGCAATAGGCTGGGGCATTATCTGTTTTTATCTGGCTCGGGCGACCCATAACAGCAAAACAGGCTAGCAAATGGTGAATAACTTTAGGAGTGGCTTCCCCACGCTGTGGGGTCGCCCAGAGGAATCCTGAATAGGTATCAATGGAAACATGTAAAAACGAATAGGGGGGGAATTGTGGCACGTGAGTGACATCCATTTGCCACAGCTGATTCGCCGCGGTACCTCTGGGGTTAACGGCGTAAGAAAAGGTAGGGGCAGCAGCGGCACAGTGGGGGCAGGAACGAATAATAGAACATGCATGATCAGCAGAAATGTGAAACTGTCAGGCCAAAACAGAGGCAGACTGTGAAAAAAGGAATGGCTTTCAATGGGGTCAGAAAAAAGGGAATTTACCTGACCATGTAACGCGCGATCAGCGCGCACATTGCCTTCAGTAAGTAGCCCAGGCAGAGGGGTATGACTGCGAATATGAGCAACAAAATAAGGGAAATTACGAGTGGTGATGAGATACTGTAAGGACAAAAACAGGCGAAAAAGGTCCGCATTGACCTGAGGGGTAATGAGAGCAAGGGGTAAATGATCAATTACCTGATAAACGTAGTGCGTGTCCACGATCAAATTAAAGGGACAATCAACAAAAGTTGAAAGGCCAAAATAACAGCAGCTAGTTCCAAGGACTAGTAAAGCTCTCCAAGCACTGTGCATGCAAATATTGTTGTACAAGTGAATGAAGCGCTTTCAGCTTTTCTAGGGGGAGGGGCTACTGGTCAATCCATAGGGGCTCTAAGGATTGCCATACCAATGGTAATGCGGATGGCAAGGTGAGTGAGGGAGGATTTTGGTCCATTATATATTAATATCGAGGGTGGTGCCCAGCTTTACAAGTGAGTCACGGCCCCAAATATTGAGGTGGACAGGGAGTACAAAAGGGCGGATTGTAGCAAGGGCATGGCCTCCTGGTTTAGAGACTGTGACCCAAGACAAACTTTGGCGCCCGGGTTTGCTACCCCCGATCCCCCACAACTCTTTAGAAGGAACTGTTGGCCAACCGACCGGCCACTCCGGATCACGAATCACCGTAACGTCAGCTCCAGTGTCCACCAGCCCTGTAAAAGGAACATTATTTAAGTGTTAACTGAGGTTTCGAGGGGCGGAGTGACATTGTTAGAGCAACAAGTGGAGAGGACATGTTGTGAGACGGCAATTGAGACAGCGTCGATCCAAAGCCGTTCCCGCCCCGGGCTCGATCCTCTGCAGCTGGCACCTGATAGGGGACTAAAATCAATTGTGCAATTGACCATCCACGCGGGAGCGACTGCGGAAGATGGGTCCACACCTGAACCTTAATAAAGCCGGTGTAATCGGCGTCAATGACCCCTGGGATGACAAAAAAACCCTGTTTCCCAGCATGTGAGCGAGGGAGAACCAGACCCACAAATCAGTCAGGGAGAGGTCCCATCACCTGGGTAGGTATGGCGCAAACCTCCCCCAGCAACTGAAAATCAGCGTCCTCCTGCACAATCAAATCAAGCCCTGCACTTCCTGCAGTCACCGCCCTCATGGAGTCTACGGATTTTAAAGCAGTGGAACAGTTGTCTGAGTGGGAAACACCCCCGTTTGACCCTGGGTTCGGGGGGAACCCGTTGTGTGGTTTGACAACCCGCTACGACACTGATTAGCCCAGTGATAGCCCTTCCGACACTTGGGGCACTTCTTTGAGGGGCGAGCGGGCGCTGCCGAGGAGCGGCACTCCTGCTGAAAGTGACCCTCCTTACCACAGCGGTAACAACGCTTCCCCTCCTTCCTGCTTTTCCGCAGGGCAGCAGCCAGAACTCCAGCTTTATGGGCTTGGGTGCCGATGTTTTGGCACGCCCGCAGCATGTCCGACAGCTCTAGAACGCCAGTGCCTTGTGCCGCCTGGAGAGCACGTCGGCAATCCTCGTTCGCATTTTCAACCGCCATTTTTAACAGGATCTCCTGAGCTGCCACAGGGTTATCCACCTGTCGGAGGATAGCCTCCTTCAATCTGTTGGTAAAATCCATAAAGGACTCTGATGCACCCTGACGGATACTGGCAAAGCTTTTGGTAGGCTTGCCTGAATCCGGGACCTTCCGGAAAGCATGCTGGGCGCAGGTAGAAATAATGGGGAAGACGGTCTGAGGGAGTTGAGACTGCATCTGAACGGTAGCAAACTGGCCCTCCCCTGCCAAATGCTCATAAATGATACCTTGCTCTCTATATACCTGGGCTTGGCGTTCTGCCATCTGCCGATACTCACTAAGCCAAATAACATACTGACTGGGCATCAGCATCATGTGCAACAGCACCTTCCAATCTTCAGGGATCAGGGTGTACCCAGTACCTAGCCCTTCAATGAGACCACTTACATATGTGCTAGTGAGGCCAAACTCGCGAATCGCTTTCTTTACGTCTCTGATCACCGAGTAGGGCAAACTGACCCAGTTTGCAACCTGGTTGCCCTGGCCATCATCCTGCCAGGTCACCGGACAAACTGAGACCAGATCAGCCAGCTCCTTTGCTGTAATATCTGAGCGAGTCTTCTCTGCGTGAACCATTTGTTGCACCAGCGAAAGCCCCTGAACAGACGCGGATGACCCCCCGGCGGGGGGCCCCGGAGCATGGGACCCCACGCGGGGATGGCGATCACACACTGGCTCCAGTGGGGAAGGACAGGGAGGCGGTGGTAATAGAGGCACGGGGGGTGAAGCAGGGGGAAGGATGGCTGCAGGAGCGGACGGGGGTGGCGGGATCGGCAGCCCCTCTGTTGGTGCGGGAGAGGGCCTTTCCGAGGCGACACGCTGTGTCGCATCGCCAGGAGGGGGGATGGTTGCAGGAGCGGATGGGAGTGGCGAGAGCACCAGCCTCACGAGGGAGGGCCTGTCCGAGGCGACATGCTGTATCGCGTCGCGGCAGAGGTGCCAGGCATGTAGAGCCTACATGGGCGCCCGAGGCTCTTTGTGCAATGTCTGGCCCAACCGCTCAGTCCGCTAGCTTAAGGGTTCCAGCTTCAGGGTACCACGGGCACTGGGCACGCACCTCCTGTAGCAGGCGAGTGAGTTCTCGAATGGGGCAGTCGTGCTGCGCCTTACGCAGCAAATACTGTAGCTCATTGCGGTGTTGCACTTGCAAAGCAGAGAGGGAGCTTCCCATACTTACCACAATGAAAAATACTCACCGGGATCCGTGAAGCGGATGAGTGACACATCTGAAACCCTTGCCGGGCGAGGTGAGTGCTGAGGGCCCCACGTTGGATGCCAGTTGTTGCGGTTCAACTACAAGACAGCACAGAGCTTTTAGCAAGCAAGCGAGCTGGTCTGCCAACCGACTTCTGCCTGTCAGCTTTCCACCTTCCCCTTTATTCTTTTTCTCCCCCCGCACATTACATTCTCCAACAGATAAAAGGAATACACTGGCTTTGTTTAACATTCTTATTTACCAATTTCTATCTACCGCATTCCTTGCTCTCGGGCCTTGAGCCCAGTCCTGGGAGGCTTCCCACGGTTCATGTCATCTGGGCGAGATTCCAAGGTTCATGCCCTTGAGAAGAGCTGTGTGTGCACAGCTCCTATACAACACTCCGGGTGTGCCCTGAATGTTGCCAAGCGCATGAACCTTGTATGAATCCTACACACTACCAATGTGGACACAAGAACAAATGGATATAAACTGGCCAGCAGGAAGTTTAGACTTGAAATTAGATGGAGGTTTCTAACCGTCAGAGGAGTGAAGTTCTGGAACAACCTTCTAAGGAAAGCAGTGGGGGCAAAAGACATATCTGCTTTCAAGACTAAATTTGATAAGTTTATGGAAGGGATAAGATGATGGGATTGCCTAATTTTGTCAATTAATTGATCTTCAACTATTAGCGGGAGATGTGCCCAATGGCCTGTGATGGGATGTTAGATGGGATGGGATCTGAGTTTCTACAGAGAATTCTTTCCAGGGTGCCTGGCTGGTGAGTCTTGCCCACGTGCTCAGGATTTAGCTGATCACCATATTTGGGGTCGGGAAGGAATTTTCCTCCAGGGCAGATTGTCAGAGGCTCTGGGGTTTTTTCGCCTTCCTCTGCAGCGTGGGGTATGGGCCACTTGCTGGAGGATTCTCTGCACCTCAAAGTCTTTAAACCATGATATGAGGACTTCAATAGCTCAGAGAGAGGTTAGAGGTTTGTTACAGGAGTGGGTGGGTGAGATTCTGTGGCCTGCGTTGTACAGGAGGTCAGAGTAGAGAATGATAATAGTCCCTTCTGACCTTAAAGTCTATGTTTCTATGATTAGTCCAGAAGAAATTCACCCATTTCTAGATACTTTTGTGTCCCAAAGCTGGAAAATTACTTACAGAGACTTTTGGAGAGGTGACCAACACATGAAGTGGAATACAGTCACCTCAGTTTTGTATCATATTCAAAAGACCTCAAGGGAGAGAGAGCCATCCAGACCAGCTAAAGCTCTGGCTCTCTGTGTTCCATTTCACAAGGAAGGCAACAGCATTAATTGCATGTGCTGTGCACACCTGTAGTCCTGGGAGCAAAGATGCTTCAGGGAGCAAATCTCAAAGTCATCCCAGTAAGCAGCTCCAGAGGTATTAAGGATAACGTTGGTGTGGTTAGCAAACAGGGAAAAGTTCGACTCTTCGTCTGATTTTTACAGTTCTGAGAAGGTATTGCTTTCATTCTCAACTCATTGCAAGTGAAAGGAGGGGAAATAAAGAGATACCACCAAGTCATGGGCAAACAAGTCAGTTTCAGAGCATTTTGGCCTTTAATTCAAATTACAGTCCGCCATTTATGGGAAGGGAAGTAAGGAGATGAAATATTCGGCAAAATCACTGTACTCTTCCTACTGCCGACATACTGCTTCCATTTGGGTATTTTTGGGGAAGTGGGGCAGCTCCTGGAGGGTTTTGTCTCTTCCACTCCACAACAGCCAGTTCATGCTTCTGGGCCTCAATCTGAGCCTGTATTTCTCTGTCTCTTAATCCCAGGACTCATTGTAAGTGGCTGCCTCAGCTTCCATAGCCCTTCTGTACGCAGTTGCCTCAGCTTCTTTGATCTTCAATTGAAACTCCCGGTCCTTTGCCTTCTCTTCTCTTTCCCGACTGGCCAGCTCTGGTTTAGCAGCTGCCTCATTGGTCATCATTTTCCTGCTTTCTTCTGCTGGGCCACGCCCCTCTGCAGTTCAGAGAAACTGAGATTCACTCGGATCAGGGGCTTCTTAGTTAACAGAGACTTTCCCAGTGCCCAGTGTTCAGCCTTTCTGGGCACTTTGCAACTTGTGCAGTTCTAGCTTCTTCTGATTTTCACTCATACTTATTTTGCTTATTTTTCCATCCCTATTTCCCTTACCCTAAATAAGGAAACAGAAAATAACAAATTTGTTACCACTTTGTCTGTTCTCCACCCACCACACCCAAAATTCACTTAAAATCACAACCAGTGTCTCAAAGCAATCAGCTCTGCACAGATCCTGCTCCACAGGAGCTTAGATACTCTCTCTCTCTTGTGGGTGGAAACCCCTTCACCCAGAAGAGAGAAGGGGTACAACGTCACACTCTGTTTGCAAGATATCCTATGACGTCTCTCTCTCACTCTGCCTCCCCATTGATTTACTGCATTGGAAGGGATAAAGGAAGCACTTTGAACATGTATTAATAACATGATACAGTGCTATCTTATAACGCCACTTACATGATCAAAAATATTGTATTAATATTTGCGATGAGAGGATGACTATTTCTAGTTGACTCATGGATTTATTTAACATCTTAAAGCTGAGCTCTGTGTGCAGATAGCAGCCATGCAAGAGGGATAGTTTTGTGAACTGCAGAAGTCCGGAGCATACTGTGGTCTCATCCTGAGCTCCCCTGGTCACCATGTGGTCTCCATCAGGCAAAAATGAGTGAAACTATCTTTCCTATTTTGGGGAGTAAGCTATCATAGGAAGGACATAGGATACCATGGTGATTGGAATGCCATTAATAGCTCAATAATCTGGAATACTCTTATGTATCTTACAGGTTTACATTGCACCTGCTGAGGCCAGGACAATGAGGTGAATCTGAAACCAGGAAAGGCTGTGAAGATATCAGCTATGGCTACAAATAATTAGTACGTTTCACCTGTATCTAACTTTCTGTCCCATTGATTGCAAATGTGTTGCTAAGTCTGGTTGAAAATTTTTCTTGAGAAGTTTTTCTGATGGGAAATTTGATTTTCAATTCAATTAAATCCATCAAAAAAGTCAAACTTTCCTCCTCCCTAAACCATGGCTGTGGGACTCTGGTGATGTTCCAAGGCAGTTCAGCAAGAGGAGAGACCATCATGCATCATGGAGGATGTATTCCAGACTGGGAGCCTGGCCCACGGAAGTGATTGGTGGTGTGTGGTACCTGAGGCACCTGCGTGATATTTCTGAGTCGAAATATGAAGTTTTTATCTAAAAGATTTTGGTCTCCAGAAAAAAAACCCAACCCTTTGTGTATCACTTCTACTCAGTACCCAGATGTCACTGAAAACAGCAGGATGAAATATACCCCAAGCCTCATACTCTGTAACTCTGGTAGAAATTGCATCATTTGATAGCACTGTAAGAAAGAGTAGGTCAAATTAATCCCCAGGGCACCAATTACACTGAGGGTGGCTTTGGTTCACTGAATGCATTAATTAGGTTTTGTGTTTCTCTGAGCTCATGTATTCCCAGTTGCTTCAGGAACCATGTCCCATAGATCACACATCTCAGTATAAAATTTCCCAAATGCTCCAAACTCGCAGTTTCTGTTGATGGGGAAACGCCGCCACATCTCTCTCTCTCTTCTCAGCAGGTACATGCTATTGTCCTGAATTACATGCATGCACACAAATGCAGACACCATGGTGATCAGCAGGTATTAAATTCAAGATGTCCAGCACTAAAAGTATCAGCCCCAACTCCTACCCCTTCAGCTAAAGAGACGACCTCCTTGGTTGGAAAAAAATAGACAATTACATAGTTACTGAAGCCAGGGCTTTCCATTATGTCTCCGGGTTTTCATACAGGATAAAGTAAATGGCAAAAAGCTGAATTAGCACAGTTGGCAACTTTACCCCAAATGGAGATGCCAAGCCTAAAAGCTCGGCTTGCCAAAAGAGGGTGGAAAGATTGGCACTCCTTTACTCTCACACCTTGTTTAACTAAGGAATAATCTCTTCAGACTGATTCTCTCACAACAGAGTCACAAGTCACAGTTTTCTGTTTGGAGTAGTGAACTGGAGTGTTTCTCTGTGGAACATGATTAACCTGCATGTCATTGTGTTTGCAGAGCGTGTGCATTTTATCGAACACCTGGAATGACCAGCTGTGAACATCTGGCTCTGTGGACCAAGCCCTTCCCTGAGCAGGTACTGATGTCCATTGAGAAACTGATCTCCATTTATCTTCACTTACTTCATTACAAAGAAGGGACAGGTTTTCCGCACCATCCACATGCCCACATCTCTGTCGCAGCCTGATCTCTGTTCAGAGGAGATGGAAGAGGGAAATCACTCGGAGGTGACTGAATTCATTCTCTCAGGACTGACAGATCATCCACAGCTGCAGGTTCCTCTGTTTGGGGTGTTCCTACTGATTTATGGGATCACTCTGGTGGGGAATGGGGGAATGATTTTGTTAATCACAATTGATCCCCGACTCCACACCCCCATGTACTTTTTCCTCAGGAATTTGTCTTTCTGTGACCTCTGCATTTCCTTGATAATTTCCCCTAAGATGCTGCAGAATTTCTTAGCCGAGAGGAAAAGCATTTCTTTCACTGCCTGCACTGTGCAAATGCATCTCTCTATCATTTTTGGAGATGTTGAGTGCCTCTTGCTGGCTGTGATGGCGTATGACCGTTATGTGGCCATCTGTAACCCGCTGCTCTATACGGTCACCATGTCCAGACAGCTTTGTAAACAGCTGGTGGCTGGGGTGTACACTGTGGGGGTTTTGGATTCAATGATATACATGTGTTGTACATTTCAGATGTCTTTCTGCAGCTCCAACATCATCAATCATTTTTTCTGTGATGTCCTCCCACTGTTGGCGCTCTCCTGCTCTGACACCCGCATCAATGAGATTGTAGTGTTTGCTTTCATGAGCTGCATTACAGTGAGCAGCTTTGTGACTGTCCTCCTCTCCTATGTCTATATCATCTCCACCATCCTGCAGATCTGCTCTGCCAAAGGCAGGCGCAAAGCCTTCTCCACCTGCACTTTCCACTTAACTGCTGTGGTCCTGTTTTTTGGAACCTTCTTATTCATGTATTTACGTCCCACCACCAGGTATCCCACGGACAGAGACAAAGTGACCTCAGTGTTTTACACACTGGTGATTCCCATGTTGAACCCCCTCATCTACAGCCTGAGGAACATGGAGGTGAAGGATGCCTTGAGGAAAGCAATGAATAAATGCCTAACCAATTCTTGAATCTGTTTAACTCTGTATTGGTTTAATGCTGGGGATTGGAAACAGGTGAATTCAATTCCCAGTCCATTACAAACGAATTTTGCAGAGCCCCTGTCAGTATTATCCTTTTTGTATTGTTATTATTATTAATTTGTTTGTATTCCAAGAAGGTCTGCAAGCCCCAACGGAGATCAGTTGAGAAAGCCTGAGGAAGATTCACAGGTCCAGAAAGAGAGAATGATTTTATAAGCTTGTGGCTAGAGGCATCCACGGAGAGGGAGACATTGAACTTCACATCTCAGGACATTGGGTGGCAGTTCCAAAGGGGTTTCTGTGACCCAAACCATCACACAGTGTTCAGGAATAAAACTGCAAAAAAGTGTGTGTGTGGATGGGGGAGAGTTGAGGGGGAGGGGGATGACAGCACAAGAACAGAGGGACTTCAATTGCACGAAAGGTGGTTTAGGTTGGACATTAGGAAAAACATCCCAACAGTGAGGGCGGCTAAGCACTGGAATAACTTACCCAGTAAGGTTATGTAAACTCCACCACTGGAGATTTTTAGGAGCAGATTAGACAAACACCTGTCAGGGATCATCAAGTTAATACTCAGTTGTGCTGTGAGTGCAGGGGACTGGGGCTAGATGACCTCTCGAAGTCCCTTCCACTCCTATGATTTTATGATGTCACAAGGAGCCCTGCACTGGAGGGAGCAGGGACTCCAGCCTGAGCAGTGGGCAGGGCAAAGAACATGCACCTGCCTTCATTTGACATTCAGCTCCAATGTACCGCTCACAACATGCACACACATAGTGCCCCCTGCAACCAAACACACATACACAAAGTACCCAGTACACACAACACACAGAGTCCCCAATGCACACAAAATGCACACACACACACAGAAGGCACACTATACACACACACACACACACAATCCCCACTACACAAAACACACACACGGCCCACTGCACACCAAACATACACACACAGAGACAGAGTGTCCACTACACACACACAGCCTGACACTGAGCTCGATCAGAATGCAAAAGAATCTCTACTAGGAATCTGGGACAGCTGTAATATTTTCAACTTGCCTGAACAAAAAGAGCTGAAGGGGATCCTGGTGCCCTGGCAGGGAGATAGGACTAGATTTCCCAACTGGTCTTTTCCATAGACAGCTTTTTTGAGGCTTGGTTTATGCTGAAAAATAAGATCAACACAGCTCCATCACACAGGGTGGGGAAACTTTTCATATGCTGTGCGAGGCAGTTGGGTTGTACTGACCCTCAGTGTAATTCTTCCATTGACCTAGATACTGCCTCTCGGAGAAGTGGATTAACTACATCGAAGGAAAAACCCTTCCATCAACGTGGAAAGCATCTACACTGTGGCGCTGCTTCAAATCACAGCTGAGTCAATGTAATGGCTTTAGTACAGACATTCCCTGAATCGATGGGGCAGTTTTCCCACTTCCTATTTAAGCTATTTTTTCTCTCCTTTTCCATCATTCTTCTCCCTCCCTTGTAAAGCTCTTTCCTTCTTTTGATAGGTAAATACGTTCCGAAATTTTTACTCTCAGCATAATTCCTTCCTTCCCCTCCCATGAATGTCATTTCAAAGAGAGGCTGAAATGCTCTGAAACTGACTTGCTTACCTATCACTTCCTTGTACCTCTTAGTTTTTCCTCCCTTCACTTACAATGAGTTGAGGATGAAAGCAGTACCTGCTCAGATCCCGAAAATCAGAACCGTAAAATCAGAGTCGAATATTTCCCTGTTTGCTCACCACACCAATGTTGCCCTTAATACATATGGAGCTGCTTTTTTGGGGGGCAGAGGTTAACTTTGGCTTTGATGACTTTGAGATTTGCTCCCTGGAGCATCTTTGCTCCCAGGACAACAGGTGTGCACAGAACATACAATTAATGTTGTTGCCGTATCCTTCCTTGTGGAAATGGAACACAGAGGGCCAGAGAGTCAGCTCATCTGGATCTCTGTCTCTCCGGTGAGGTCATTTAACATGATACAAAACTGAGGTGACTGTATTCCACGTTATTTGTTGGTCACCTCTCCAAACCTCTCTTTACGTAATTTCCCAGTGTTGGTACATAAAGGTGTCTAGAAATAAGTGAATTTCTTCTGGACTAATAATTTATTGTCAAAAATATTACCATTTGGATAGACCTGAAACTATTCACAAATGTGTTACAAACACGCCAAATAGCTTTTTCCCAAAACAATGTTTGTGTGTGTGTGTGGTGGGGGATTTCGATGCTGGTCACAACCCGATCACTGTAGAAAGCAGTGGTGGTCCTTCTCTTCGTAATTTTTAGCCCAACAGTTGGGGCGTACACCTGTGAGGTGGGAGATCTGGGTTCAATTCCCCTTCTGTCCAGTGCTGGGCAAAGCTCTGTGTGATATTGCACTCCATATGCTTTATGAAAATATGCTTCTGAATAAGACATAATGAATATGCTTTAAGATAAGTGCCCCTGTAACATGCCATTATAAATCTTATACTCTACTAAGTGTGTTCATACTATTTGTTTACATGGATTATTTTTTGTGTCTGGAATTAGGAGAATAAGATATAAATTTGCATTACTGATTTAGACATATTAAGTGGAAGCCTTTAAAGGTCCTTCAGAATCAATTAACTTTAAATGGGTCTGTTTACCTGCAAGCCTTCCTGTGTAGGTGTGGGAGAAACCAGGAAGAATGGAAATTGGGGTCTTACAGTGACATGTGACGAAGTCGCCAGATACTGAGCTCCATCTTGAAGCTGGTACTTTTCCTGAGGGGGGGTGGAATTCCAAACAAAGGTTTTCCACCTTGGGGAAGTTATATATAAAGTGGGGAAGCAAATGAGTGTCTTCATCTGGCTTAAGAGACAGCCTCCCCACCCCACAGAGATACAGAGAAGCACCTGGAAACATAAGTACTGTAACCACAGGGGTTGGTGAGAATAGGCTGGACCCAGCTCAGAAAAGGCATCTGACCTGAGAAGGATTTTACCTAAAGTCACAATTGGGGTGAGAAGTTAAAGTTTGTAACTGATTTCTGAGTGTATTAAGCTCAGCCTTGCTTGTTTTTCTTTGTGATTTACTTTGTTCTATCTGTTATGACTTAAAATAACTTAAATCCTACTTTTTATGCTTAATAAAATCACTTCTGTTTATTTACAAACTCAGTGTGAGTAATTGTTACCTTGGGGGGGCAAAGAGCTGTGCATATCTGTCTTGCAGTGATATAGAGGGCGAACATTTATCATTTTACCCTGTGTTACATGTATACAGAATAAAATGGATTTATTTGGGCTGTAGATTCCATTGGAAGCTGGGTGTCTGCGTGCTGGAGGCAGGTATCCTGCTGAACTGGTTTCAGTCTAGATTAGAATATATCTGCAGCTTTGTGGGCGTGACTCAGACTCTGGTTCTGTGATTCACCAGGCTAGCGTGTATGGCTCTACAAGACAGTGTGTGGGAGGCCCAGGCTGACAGGGAAAACAGCACACCAGATGACAGGAGGGAGGAAGTGGAGTGGCATGCTTGGAGATACTTTGTTGCAGAATCTGCAGATATGATGCAGAGATCTTCAGTGTTAACCACCAGTGACCAACAATTGAAGGGGAATACAGTCACCTCAGTTTTGCATTATATTCAAAGGCCTCTCGGGAGAGACAGTGATTGAGACCAGCTGATACTCTGGCCCTCTGTGTTCCATTTAAACAAGGAAAGACACAGCAACAATATGAATAGCATATGCTGTGCACACCTGTTGTCCTGCGAACAAAGATGCTCCAGGGAGGAAATCTCAAAGTCAACCCAGGAAGCAGATACAGAGGTATTCAGGTTAACTTTGGTGTGGTTAGCAAACAGGGAAAGATTCAACTCTTGATTTAATGGTTCTGATTTTAGGGTTCTGAGCAGGTACTGCTTCCGTCCTCAAATCATTGTAAGTGAAAGGAGGGAAAACAAAGAGGTACCACCAAGTCATGGGCAAACAAGACAGTTTGAGAGCATTTTGGCCTTTAATTAAAATGGGGAAGAGATGGCCAGCCCTCTGTGGAGATAGAGGTGGTTAGGGACTATTTAGAAAAGCTGGATGTGCACAAGTCCATGGGGCCGGACGAGTTGCATCCGAGAGTACTGAAGGAATTGGCGGCTGTGATTGCAGAGCCATTGGCCATTATCTTTGAAAACTCGTGGCGAACCGGGGAAGTCCCGGATGACTGGAAAAAGGCTAATGTAGTGCCAATCTTTAAAAAAGGGAAGAAGGAGGATCCTGGGAACTACAGGCCAGTCAGCCTCACCTCAGTCCCTGGAAAAATCATGGAGCAGGTCCTCAAAGAATCAATCCTGAAGCACTTGCATGAGAGGAAGGTGATCAGGAACAGCCAGCATGGATTCACCAAGGGAAGGTCATGCCTGACTAATCTAATCACCTTTTATGATGAGATTACTGGTTCTGTGGATGAAGGGAAAGCAGTGGATGTATTGTTTCTTGACTTTAGCAAAGCTTTTGACACGGTCTCCCACAGTATTCTTGTCAGCAAGTTAAGGAAGTATGGGCTGGATGAATGCACTATAAGGTGGGTAGAAAGCTGGCTAGATTGTCGGGCTCAACGGGTAGTGATCAATGGCTCCATGTCTAGTTGGCAGCCGGTATCAAGTGGAGTGCCCCAAGGGTCGGTCCTGGGGCCGGTTTTGTTCAATACCTTCATAAATGATCTGGAGGATGGTGTGGATTGCACTCTCAGCAAATTTGCGGATGATACTAAACTGGGAGGAGTGGTAGATACGCTGGAGGGGAGGGATAGGATACAGAAGGACCTAGACAAATTGGAGGATTGGGCCAAAAGAAATCTGATGAGGTTCAATAAGGATAAGTGCAGGGTCCTGCACTTAGGACGGAAGAACCCAATGCACAGCTACAGACTAGGGACCGAATGGATAGGCAGCAGTTCTGCGGAAAAGGACCTAGGGGTGACAGTGGACGAGAAGCTGGATATGAGTCAGCAGTGTGCCATTGTTGCCAAGAAGGCCAATGGCATTTTGGGATGTATAAGTAGGGGCATTGTCAGCAGATTGAGGGACATGATCGTACCCCTCTATTCGACATTGGTGAGGCCTCATCTGGAGTACTGTGTCCAATTTTGGGCCCCACACTACAAGAAGGATGTGGAAAAATTGGAAAACGTCCAGCAGAGGGCAACAAAAATGATTAGGGGTCTGGAACACATGATTTATGAGGAGAGGTTGAGGGAACTGGGATTGTTTAGTCTGCGGAAGAGAAGAATGAGGGGGGATTTGATATCTGCTTTCAACTACCTGAAAGGGGGTTCCAAAGATGATGGATCTAGACTGTTCTCAATGGTAGCAGATGACAGAACGAGGAGTAATGGTCTCAAGTTGCAGTGGGGGAGGTTTAGATTGGATATTAGGAAAAACTTTTTCACTAAGAGGGTGGTGAAACACTGGAATGCGTTACCTAGGGAGGTGGTAGAATCTCCTTCCTTAGAGGTTTTTAAGGTCAGGCTTGACAAAGCCCTGGCTGGGATGATTTAACTGGGAATTGGTCCTGCTTCGAGCAGGGGGTTGGACTAGATGACCTTCAGGGGTCCCTTCCAACCCTGATATTCTATGATTCTATGACATTCTTGGGAGGGGAAGGAAAGAACCATCCTGAGAGGCGCAATTTTAACTTTTCTGAACATATTTACCTATCAAAAGAAGGAAAGAGCTTTACCAAGGGAGGGAGAAGAGTGACAGGAAAAGGATAGAAAAATAGCTTTAATAGGAAGGGGGAAACTTCCCCATTGATTCAGGGAATATCTATACTAAGGCCATTACATTGACTCAGCTATGGTGTGCAGCAGTGCTATAGTCCAGATGCTTTCCACATTGAAGGAAGGGTTTTTCCATCATTGTAGTTAATCCATGTCTCCGAGAGGCAGTAGCTCGGTCAATGGAAGAATTATACTGAGGGTTAGTACAAGCTAACTGCCTCACACGGGATGTGAAAAGTTTCCCCGCCCTGTGTGAAGAAGCTCTATTGATCTAATTTTTAAGCATAAAGCATGCCTCAGAGAAGCTGCCAATCAAAAAGAGCAGCTGGGAAATCAAGTCTTATCTCCCTGACAGGTGTTATTCTAACCTGTTCTTAAAAAATCTCCAGTGATGGAGATTCCACAACCTTCCTGGGCAAGTTATTCCAGTGCTTAGCCACCCTCACTTTTGGGATGTTTTCCCTAATGTCCAACCTAAATCACCCTTGCTGCAATTGAAGTCCATCGGTTCTTGCCCTATCCTTCCCCTACTCCCACATTGTTTTGCAATTTTATTCTTAAACACTGTGTGACGGGTTGCGTCTCACAAACCCCTTTGGGACTGCCACCTGATGTGCCTAGAGTACCTCTGAGCCTGTTTTCCCTTCCAGCTTGGGACTTCAGTACCTTACCTTGTATGAGCCAGGCACGATTGCCTACTGCAAATACAGCTCCAAGTCTGAACCACGTCCCACACAAGCTGCAGGCTTAAGTGAAAACAGCTTAAGAAGTGCTCCTGTCTCCAGCACTCAGATGACCAGCTCCCATTGGGGTCCAAACCCTAATAAATTGGTTTAACCCGCTATTAAATTTATAAAGGGTAAACTCATAAATTGTTCGCCCTCTGTAACACTGATAGAGAGATATGCACAGCTGTTTGACCCTCGGTATTAATACATACTGTGGGTAACTTAATTAGGAAAAAGTGATTTTATTAAATACAGAAGTAGGATTTAAGTGGGTCCAAGTAATAACAGACAGAACAAAGTGAATTACCAAATAAAATAAAACAAAACATATAAGCCTAAGCCTAATACAGTAAAAATTAAATGGAGATAAATCGAACCCTAAGAGATGTTTCAATAAGCCTCTTTTACTGACTAGACTTCCTCCTAGTCTGGGTTCAACAATCATTAACACCCCTGTAGTTACTGTCTTTTGTTCCAGTTTCTTTCAGGCATCTCCGTGGGATGGAGGGGCTATAGCAGGTACGTGCTATTGTCCAGAATTACAGTCACACACACGCAGACACCATGGGGATCAGCAGGTATAGAATTCCAGACCTCCAGCACCAAAAGCCTCAGCCCCAGCTCCGACCCCTTCAGCTAAAGGAGTGACCTCCTTGGTTGGAAAAAATAGGCAATTAGCTAGTCTCTGAAGCCAGGGCTTCCCATTCTGTCTCTGGGTTTTCATACAGGCTCCAGTAAATGCCAAAAACCTTAATTAGCACAGTGAACAACTTTACCCCAAACGGACATGCCAAGCCACAGAGCTCCCCTTGCCCAAAGAGGGTGGAAAGATTGACACTCCTTTACTCTCACCCTTCTTTAGATAAGGAATCATCTCTTCAGACTGATTCGCTCACAGCAGAGTCACAAATCATTGTTTTCTGTCTGGATTAGTGAACAGGAGTGTTTGTGTTGGGGGCATGATTAACTCTGGGGTAAAACAGTAATTCTGCTTTTCCCCAACCCTGTACCCCTCTGCCACTGGTTTATGTTTAATTCCAGCTTGTGACAGCTCGAAAGAGTCTGCAAACTCAGCCAATGAACCCATTGCATCCACCTTTTTGTCCCACAAATACTGTTTTACATCATCACTGCACAGATTCAGGAATTGTTCCTGAGTAACCAAATCACACTTTTCTTCCAAGATTCTAATGCCTTTTCCCCTCACCACTTATATAACAAATCTCTCATTTCATTTACATAAGCCATATTACTCAATCCAGATCCCCGCTTAAGACTCCTGAATTTAACCCTGTAGGTATCAGGTGTAAACTGGTCACTAGTTACATGCCATCGTTCTCAGCCACCCCAGGACTGACTGAATGGGAATACCACACCATTGACACAGGTAATGTTCACCCAATTAAAGTCCAACCTTACCGGATGTCTCCTCAAGCTAAAACTGCTATAGTACAGGAGATCCAGGATATGCTACAGATGGGGGTAATCTGCCCCTATGGCAGTGGATGGGCATCTCCAGTGGTACTAGTTCCCAAACAAGATGGGGAGATTCGTTTTTGCATGGACTACCGTAAGCTAAATGCTGTAACTTGCCCAGACAATGATCCAATGCCACACACAGATGAACTATTAGAGAAACTGGGATGGACCCAGTTCATCTCTACCTTGGACTTAACCAAGTGGTACTGGCAGGTACCACTAGATGAATCTGCCAAGGAAAGATCAGTGTTCATCACCCATTAAGACTGTATGAATTTAATGTGCTCCCTTTCAGGCTGTGAAATGCACCTACCACCTTCCAAAGACTTGTAGATGGTCTCCTAGCAGGATTAGGAGAATATACAGTCACCTACCTTGACAGTGTGGCCATATTTTCAGATTCCTGGGCAGAACACCTGGAGCATCTACAAAAAAGTCTTTGAGTGCATAAGGGAGGCAGGACTAACTCTTAAGGCTAAGAAGTGTCAAATAGGCCTAAACAGAGTGACTTCCCTTGGACACCAGGTGCGTCAATGAACTATCAACCCCCTACAGGCCAAAGTGGATGCTATCCAAAAGTGGCCTGTCCCAAAGTCAAAGAAACAGGTTCAATCCTTCTTAGGCTTGGCCGGATATTACAGGTGATTTGTACTGCAATACAGCTAAATCACTGCCCCACTGACAGACCTAACTAGAAAGAAACAGCTAAATGCCATTCAGTGGACCGAAGAGTGTCAGAAGGCCTTTAACCAGCTTAAAGTGACACTCATCTCTGACCTTATGCTAAGGGCCCCAGACTTTGACAAACAATTCCTAATAACCACAGATGCGTCCGAGCGTGGTGTGGGAGCAGTTTTAATGCAGGAAGGACCGGATCAAGAATTCCATCCCGTAATGTTTCTAAGCAAGAATTTGTCTGAAAGGGAAAGCAACTGGTCAGTCAGTGAAAAAGAATGTTACGCCATTGTCTATGCTCTGGAAAAGCTAAGCCCATACGTTTGGGGACGACATTTCCACCTGGAAACCGACCATGCTGTGCTACAGTGGCTTCATACCGCCATGGAAATAACAAAAAACTTATTCGGTGGAGTTTAGCTCTCCAAGATTTTGATTTCGACATCCAACACATCTCAGGAGCTTCTAACAAAGTGGCTGGCGTACTCTCCCATGAAAGTTTCCCAGAATCAACTGGTTAAAATCATCCTTGAGATGTGGAAAATATTGTTAGTCTTTATACACTTGGTAGTATATTTAGAGGTGCATGAGTCTTCTTAATTCTGTTTTCTCCTAGAGCTCCAGGAAGAAATCCCAGCCACTGTTTCACCCTATCTTGTGATTTTGGGGGGCATG
Source organism: Lepidochelys kempii (assembly GCF_965140285.1). NCBI lineage: Eukaryota > Metazoa > Chordata > Testudines > Cheloniidae > Lepidochelys > Lepidochelys kempii. Next base: position 6,213,933 of record NC_136385.1, read on the forward strand.
TCATAAATATAAAGGGAAGGGTAAACACCTTCCTGTATACAGAACTATAAAATCCCTCCTGGCCAGAGGCAAAACCCCTTCACCTGTAAAAGGTTAAGAAGCTAAGATAACTTTGCTGGCACCTGACCAAAATGACCAATGAGAAGACAAGATACTTTCAAAGCTGGAGGGGTGGGGGTAACAAAGGGTCTGTCTGTCTGTGTGATGCTTTTGCCGGGACCAGGTCAGGAATGCTCTTCAGAACTTCTGTTAAGTTAGTAAGTAAACTAGCTAGAAATGCATTAGATTTCCTTTTGGTAAATGGCTGGTAAAATAGGTTGTGCTGAATGGAATGTATATTCCTGTCTTTGTGTCTTTTTTGTAACTTAAGGTTTAGCCTAGAGGGATTCTCTATGTTTTGAATCTGATTCCCCAGTAAGGTATTTACCATCCTGATTTTACAGAGGTGATTCTTTTACTTTTTCTTTCATTAAAATTCTTCTTTTAAGAACCTGATTGCTTTTTCATTGTTCTTAAGATCCAAGGGTGTGGGTCTGTGTTCACCGATGCAAATTGGTGAGGATTTTTATCAAGCCTTCCCCAGGAAAGGGGGTGTAGGGTTTGAGGGGACGATGTCTCCAAGTGGGCTATTTCCCTGTTCTTTGTTTAACATGCTTGGTGGTGGCAGCACAGGGTTCAAGGACAAGGCAAAGTTTGTACCTTGAGGAAGTTTTTAAGATAAGCTGGTAAGAATAAGCTTAGGGGTCTTTCATGCAGGTCCCCACATCTGTACCCTAGAGTTCAGAGTGGGGAAGGAACCGTGACAGCCCCTCGACAGGATTATGCATTTGGATCCCATGTAGGGGCCCAGGACCGTGTTCCTTTCTTTTCAAATGCCGCACACGCCTGCAGAGACCCAAGTCAAAAATGAGGACTCATTTGTAACGATGTTTAAGCAGATGCTTAAGTCTCAACAACAGGATATCCAGAAACTCCAAGCCCATGTGAATGAGCTAATAATGGAAAGCCAAGGCCCGGCACCCTCATACCATCCAGGGGTCTCCGTTAACGCCTTTCCTTCTCTCCGGTGGATAGCCTCCAGAGAAATAGTAGGGAAATCTGTAGATTATTTGTCTGCATACTCTACAAATTACTCAACATAATGCCAATCGGCCCCAAGCATAGTCATAGCTCCTTTAGGCAGGGATGCAAGCGGGAGACCCACAGTATCTGCAGTGGAAGGGGGCCGCCACAGAAATGTTATTATAGATCCTGGGGCAGCAATTACTATTTTCCATGTTAAGGATCCTAGATCCTTGTCTCTGTCATCAGGGTATACAAAAACACTTGCAACTTTTGCAAGTAATCAGGTTGTTACCACACTTTCTATACCCATTGCAGTACAGATAGGTCACCTAAGAAAGGTTCATACCTTTGAATTGATGAAATTAGGACCCTATTGGAAACTGATTTCCTATACAAACAGAAATGTGTTCTTGATTTGGGTAACCAATTGTTGTGTCTTACTGTAGAACAGGCAAAGGATGACCCACCAGTAATCATACCTAAGTGTGGCATGGCATCTCCAGTGGAGGACTCTGAACCTGAGGGATATGATTTAAACAAAATAGTGGCTAATCATGCAGACCAACATGAGTTACAGGTGTTACTTTGCAAGCATGCAGATACCTTTGCTAAATACAAACTTCACTGTGGATGTATGGCAGTCACTAGTGTTGTGGAAGGAGGAGATATATCAGCCCAAAGACAAAATCCTTACCCAGAACAGGCAAACCCATATATAGAAAAGACTATCAAGTCTTTACTAACACAGGGAGTACTACGTAAGCGTATTTCCACTGCCAATTCCCCATTTGGCCCATGAAGAAACCAAATAGTTCTTGGCATCTCACAATTAAATTATAGACGCCTGAATCAGGTCACACCCACTTGTGCCCCTAAAGTGACCAAGATGCCAAATTTAATCAAGTCCTTTAATCCAGAAACTAAGTGGTTTACTGTCCTTGACATCAGCAACAGCTTTTGGGCATTATCATTGGCCCACATTTTACAGTACCGTTTTGCATTTAGTTTCCAAGGAGTCCAATATTTCTGGACACATTTACCCCAGGGATATAAAATTCTTCAGCTTTATTCCATGAGCAATGAGGCAGGTACTGTCGCAATTTTCCAAATGAGCTGTTTTATTTCAGTATGTAGATAACCTGTGTTTAGCAACAAAGACCAAAAAGGAGTGTCTAGAAAGCCTTAACGAGCTCCTACAGATCCTATAGGAAACAGGGCTAAACTGCAATCTGGCCAAGGCACAGCTAATGGCAATCATGTCTCTTTCTTGGGTCTCACCCTGACAAAATGGGGTAGAACCCCGGCGCAACAGAAAGTAGATGCAATCCAAACATTGCCTTTACCACAAGACCCTTTAAAATCCTTTTTGCGTTTAACTGGGTACCACAGGGATTTGCTTCCATTGCAGGATCCTTGTACCAACTATTAAAAAGAAGGAGTCCGATGGAAATGGACTGAGCAACACTCGGAAGCAGTATCCCAGCTGCAACAAGGCATTGTCAAGGCTCCGGTGTTGATCACACCAAATCCTGAGATACCCTATCATCTGGAGGTAGCAATGAGTGTTAATGCGTTAGCGGCTGTGGCTTCACAAGGGAGACATGGGAAAATCAGAACAGTGGCCTATGCCTCCCGTTTAATGTCATCAATTGAACTTAAGTATGACAATTGTGAAAAGTACCTATTGGCAACCAGTTGGGCCATACAACACTTTTTTTTTCTAATTGGCTTCAGTCCAATCATATTACAGTCATCGCACACTCCCCTTCTGTTCTCACTGTCCAATGGGGTAAAAGATGGTGCTCACCTAGCCCACTGGGCATTATTGCTGCAACAAAAAAAAATTGCAGTAAAACCTATTAGGGAAGAGGCGTTTCCTATTAAGGCCAATACTGCAGAAGCCACCACGAACTTCCCAATAATGCAAGTCTTCTCTCGATGGGAGATCCCTGCAGAGGTAGAATCAGGCCAGGGATCACATTTCACTAAACAGTGTCTTAAGTTAATGGAAGTCCTGCAGAGACTACACATCCCATGCAGACCACAGTCATCTGGGATGGTGGAACAAAGCAATCAGACTATAAAAGTGATGTTGAGGAAACTGGTTAATGCCAATGGATGTAACTTGAACACTCTCATGCCTCTAATTTTAATGGCATTGAGAGTGACACCTGTTGCACCTTCTGATAAAACACTTTGAAGTGATGACAGGCCGAACAATGCAATTACATTTAATTTGGCAAACAAGTGGTACTCAATCAGAGGGAATAAAAATGGATACCTACCTGCAGAATCTGCAAAAACATTTAAATCAAATCCATTTGCAGGTAGCAGCTAAACTGGGAAAAGCCAAACGTAAGGCAAAGGCTTACTTTGACAAAACCAAAGAGAGACTACTAGAAAGGTTAAAAACCAAGTAATGTTGTTGTTGTAGAAATCACCAGAACATGGGTTGAGTAACTGATGGATCGGACCCCTCTGAATCATCGATAAACTCAGTTCAGCAGTGTATAAGATTAGAATGACAGGAGGCAAGCGTAATAGAAACAGAATCTATCATACTAATCAGTTAAAAGTTGTATAGATCATCCAGGCTGCAGGAGCAATTTCCTCCTCAGGACTTAAGTGAACAGCATCCGATGGAATCGTGACACCTGGAGCCCAGCTGATTGCAACCATAAAATGGACTTTGATATTTCTGATTTACTACACCCTTATCATTGCTCTAAGGGTAAGACTGAGCCAAAATCACAAATTTGGGACTGAACTGTTACGACCCCATGAAACCAGATGACACAGTCATGCTCAATTGCCTGAGCACGTGAAACAGGACATACCAACACAAAAGGAATGGACTATTATACTCAACCCAGGACTTATCCACAAGGAAAAGCAATTTACTGTTTATAATAAGTATGACATAACCCAACTGTTTAATGAGACCCAACGTAAAAGTAATCAGCTAATCCCTTTAAAACAATGATCAGCACAGGGATCAACATTTTAAAAAGAGAGATTATATACTCCGCATATGGGCAATACATAGTAAATGTAATCACTGATGCATTATGATCCCTAAGATTGGGAAAGGTTCCTGACTTAATTAAAAATGAGCAACTATCAAGTTGGTACTGTCCCAAATGTTTTCAAAAGCTGGAAAAGGAACAATCCACATGTTTGGATTCATGCCAGCATTTATCAGTAAGTGCTATGAGAAAAATGGGATCTGTGACACCTCACCCCAACCGAAACAGTTGTTTTCTTTCTAAAGATTGTTTAATGGCACAATCTTTGTATGTCTCATTCACAGTCTCGTTACCAGTTTGACCCAAGCAAGGATGTGTACAGGCAACTGGTTGTTGTCCATTCTATAGGTCCCCTTGAAGATGACATCTATAGGGAATGCATTAATGCACCTCCCCTGGTGGTCTATCACACTCCAACTCATACTGAGGCTCTTTTTAGAGCAACATCTGTGGCACTTTCTAAGTCTATCTGTAGATGTAACATGTCTGAAACAGACAGTGTTCTGTGTGGACTGCAGGGAGAGAAAGTATGGAATTCATCATTGTCATTCCTTTTGAGGCTGACCAAGTGGAAGACTTTGATAGAGAGGGTGACCTATGCTGGAAATAACCAATTTTGCATGGTTACAAACCAAAAGAGGTACCAATGTGGTCCTTTGGAGTGTCCTGTCAGAGAACCAAATTTTTGTTTTACTCCAAAGCAACCTACTTTGATAGGAAATTAAGTTATTTCCCCATTCCCACTTTTGAAAACATTACTATTATTCAATACAACCCAGCTTATCATCTTTATGAAAATGACGTTGAAACTGTCCCCATAAATATTTAACCACCTACATCCTACCTGTGTGAAGGGGTTCATTGGTGCAAACCACCGCGTCAAAGGGGTGTGTGTAGCCTATCGGACTAACCTGCTTGCTTGCATTTGTGTTTGTGTATATATATATATATATATATATATATATATATATATGTCCTTTCTTATAGTTTAGGTATTTGGTTTATAAATTTATATTAATGTAAGTTTGGCTGTAATGCAAGAGACCTACAGGCCATATCCTGTATGTTAAGCTAAGTTAATTTAACACATCTATATTAAGACCTTTTACCCAGAAAAGTAAAGTTGACCTTCATCTTGTTACTTAAATAGATAAGTACCCACGCTTATGTCTATGACCTTTTATCTAGACCAATAGACAATGGAGAATGGCATAGTGGGTTTTTCAGTGTTGTATCCACAAACTTAACAGGTACGCCACAAGGAAACTTATGTGCGTATGTACGTGTTATCAATACGCAAAAACATACTAGCCTATGGAGTAAGCGTACCCTAACATTTTGTGGGTGAGGAATGAACTTTGAGCATAGGAGGAAGGATTTCCAGCACTTGTGCCCTATAAAAGAGGTGACCCACTTCGCTAGAGAACACCACCCTGCTCTATCAGTCTCACTTACTCTATCTTACTTTCACTCACTCTTTCTATTTTATTTTATCTATTCTATCTATCTACTATGACTACTACTATTAAAAGGCTATACTTGTTCTTCTTAAACTTTCAGTTTCAAGGGAACTAGACTAAGCTTGGTTTCCTCAAGCTTTTATTCTTAGTTGTGTTTATTATGTTTTGATTTTAAATTTCAGTTAGTCAAGTAAACCCTAAGTTAGCTCTTAGCATTACTTTCTTCTAAGCACTGCATCCCTCACTCAAGAATTGAGAAACTTGAACTGCAAGGCTGGTCCTGTGTCTCTTCCCATTAGGCCAAAGCTTTGTTGCATATAATACTGTATTAGCATATGTATCTTTTGAATAGCAGTAATGTAATTGTAACTTTGTAACTCTGGGTATTTTACCACTTACTTACTGTTATTGATTTTAATTAAAGGTCTGTAAGGCTATATCTGTCTGAGTGTGAGCTTCCTGTCATACCCCCAAGGGTCCTTTGTAAATTCTGTGGAGCCTGATTCAGGACAAGAACTTTTATCTTCTGATCAAAAAGGTTGGGGAGCCTAAACCCCATGCTATTAATAGTAATAATTAATAATTAATAATTAATAATTAATAAATAAAATAATTAATACAATGAACTTAAAATTGATAAATTAAATTAATATTATGAGCTTACACCCTAAATCAGGTGACAGTCTGCAACTTGTACAGTTCTAGCTTCTTCTCATCTTCACTCTTACTTATTTCGCTTATTTTTCTGTCACTATTTCCCTTATCCGAAATGAGCAAACAGAAGATAACAAACTAGTAAGCACTTTGTCTGTTCCCCAGCCACCACATTGAAAACTCACTTAAAATCATTACCAGTGTCTCAAAGCAGTCAGCTGTGCACAGATCCTGCTCAACTACGCCAGTGTGACATGTCAGGTCACAGAAACCTCTTTAGGACTGCCAGCCGATTTCCTGAGACTCCCTTTGAGCCTGTTTTCCCTGCCAGCTTGGGACTTCAGGACCTTACCTTGTTTGGGCCAGACACACTTGCCTGCTACAAACACAGATCCAAGTCTGAATCACATCCCCCACAAGATGCAGGCTTCACTGAAAACAGCAAAGAAGTGCTCCTGTCTCCAGCACTCAGATACCCCGCTCCCAGTGGGCTCCAAACCCCAAATAAATCCGTTTTACCATGCATAAAGCTTATAGAGAGCAAACTCAGAAATTGTTCGCCCTCTGTATCACTGATAGAGAGATATGCACAGCTGTTTGTCCCCCGTTATTAATACATACTCTGGGTTACTTAATTAGTAAAAAGTGATTTTATTAAATACAGAAGTAGGATTTAAGTGGTTCCAGGTAATAACAGACAGAACATAGTGAATTACCAAACAAAATAAAATAAAACACGCAAGTCAAAGCATAATACAGTAAAAACTAAATGCAGGTAAATCTCACCCTCAGAGATGTTCCAATAAGCCACTTTTACAGACTAGACTTCCTCCTAGTCTGGGTCCAGCAATCACTCACACCCCTTTTATATAGTCTCTCTCTTGTGGTTGGAAATGCCTTCCCCTGTCCTGTGCAGAATCTAGCTCCAAGGTGGAGTTTTGGAGTCACAAAGGCCGACACCACATTCCCAGGAAAGCTCAGATGTGGATTGGTGTCTCTCAAAGTTCATTTTCAGCTTAATGACAGGTTTCAGAGTAGCAGCCGTGTTAGTCTGTATTCTCAAAAAGAAAAGGAGTACTTGTGGCACCTTAGAGACGAATAAATTTATTTGAGCATAAGCTTTCATGAGCTACTGCTCACTTCATCGGAAGTCCACTGAATGCATCCGATGAAGTGACTTGTAGTTCATGGAAGCTTATGCTCTAATAAATTTGTTAGTCTCTAAGGTGCCACAAGTACTCCTTTTCTTATTGTCAGCTTAAGTGTTTCTTGATTGGGTGCTTACTAAGAATAGTCTTTTCTCAAGAAGCTGACCAACTGCTTCACTGACTCTACTTAAAATCAAACAAGTAAACAGCCAATATTCAAAACTTTGAATAAAAAATGATACATGAATGCAAATAGGATGAATATATCCAGTAGAACATAACCTTTTCAGAGATATGTTACATGGCATATCTAGCATAAAACTTATTCCAGTTATGTCATATTTACATTCTTAAGCATTTTTCTGTAAAGCATTATGGGGTGCAAGGTCACACTCTGTTTCATGTACTATAAATTATCGGAAATAAATAAAATTAACAAAAGAATCGGGAGGGAGCTGGCCTGCTCGGAGATAATTTGTAGCAGCATCTGTAGAAATGCTGCAGAGATCTTCAATGTTAACCACCAAATAGGGGAATATCCTCCTTTTTGCACCCTGCCCTGACTTTGGCATTTTCAATGAGGACTGTCCCAAGGAGTCACAGGAGGCAGAGAAGCCAGGAGGAGGAGTTACGAGCATGACTCCTAGAGGAAGTAGGTGCATAGGTTTTCCTGGACACAGACCTGGAGTGACAGACTTGGGAGTTTCTGAATACAGAGATTACTGGCTGTTGGTTATTTCTACTGGTGTTCAGGGAAGCAGGACGTCATGTACATTCTTTGACACCCCTCCCCCTGTATGTAAAGTATGTAGCTGATTTTTATCATCAATTTTTCCTCCTAATGCAATCAATCCTGCAATGCCTCACAGGTTGGCACCACCAAAGAGAGGGGGGCACCAATACATCCTGGAGCACTGATAATACCAGCCAAGCCTGCACACCTGTGGGGGATAATTTCTGCTACCATAGTGAAGAAGAGAAGAGACATCACTGGGCCTGCCTTGGATCTCCATGGGCAGAGGTGATGACCACAATGTCCTTGTTCATCTGCAGCCATGGATCCGTGCATGGTCCCATCCCTGTGGTAACCTCACCCTTTCATGCCAATCCAACGCTACTGTCAGTCAGCACCACACTTTTGGTGTTACTGGGATATTTTCTAGGTTGGTGGCTGTGACATACCAGGGTCCAACCCAGACTAATCAGCAGCCGTGTCACATCTGCCCGCAACCTTGGAATGCCTTAATGAAGTGGCTTCTACCTGGGCCACTCAAAAATAACTGTCCAGAAGGAAAATCACACCCTGAGCATGTGTGTGTAACTGCAGCCTGACCAGGAATAGTTGGCTTACACTCAGGCTCTCACCACCCTTGGTTATACTGCAGGGTGACCCCAACACACTCCCCAGTCTTTGAGTTACCTCCAGAAATGTATGTCCTGTGCTGCCCAGTCCTCTCCTGGACAATACCAGCTACATTATACATTATTTCTTTAATAGCACTAATATGCCTGCAACTTAGTTTCTCAGACACTTCTATGCCTCCTAATTTGTACTCACTTAAAATCTATCTTTGTAGTCAATAAACATTCTTTTATTGTTTTATCTAATCCAGTGTATTTAAATAGAAATCAGAGATGGTTACAAGAAAAATAAAGCTAGAATGCAACTTGTGCCTAAGTTAACAAATGATGTGAAACCCAAAGCAAAAGTTTCCTTAAAACATGCTTTCAGCAGTCTTACTGACCAAACTTCTTAGGTCAGGACCCCTCCCCCAGTCCCAGGGATGCTTCCTTTATCCCGTCAGATGCATCAATGGGCAGGCAGAGAGAGAGAGAGAGAGAGAGAGAGAGAGAGCAATGGCTTGGGCTTACTGCCCTTACTTTTTATAGTCCTTTCCGCACTTTGAGAAACATTTCCACCTGGTTATCAAAAGAAAAAATGTCTATGTAGAAGGATGTTCCCTGCTGCTTTTTCCTCACCTTTTTGGGCTTCCTTTGTTTCCCTTCCTGCTTGATGACTCTGGTTACTGTTTAGCTACAAAATGAACCAACACACACATTTCTTTGTTTAAGACAGACCAGTTTGCCAGCCTCCGTTTGGAACATGTATTAATAACATGATAAGTGTAATCTTATAACTTCTCATACATTATCAAAAATGTATTAATATTTGCGATGAGAGCATGACTGTTTCTAGTTGACTCATAGATTTATTTAGCATCTTAAATCTGAGCTCTTTGTGCAGATAATATGCAAGCAATAGGGATAGTTTGTGAACTGTAGAAGTCCAAAACATGTCCGTAATTCCAGAGCTCCTCTGGTCATCATGTGGTCTCCATCAAGCAAAATGAGTGAATCGATCTTTCCTACTTTTGGGAAGTAACCTAGCAAGGGAAGGACATAGGATACCTTGGATGATTCTCACTCTATAAATAGCTAGATAATCTGGAGTACTTTTACATGACTTACAGGTTTTACATTCCACTTATTGGGACAAGGACAATGAGGTGATTCTGAAACCATGAATGACTGAGAAGACATTAGCTACAGCTACCAAAAATAAGTACGTGTCACCTGTATCTAACTTTCTGTTCCTCTGATTCCGAATTTGTTGCTAAGGCTGGTTGAAAAATTTTCTTCACAAGTGTTCTTGATGGAAAATTGGATTTTCCAGTCAACTCTTTTTTCCATGAAATTATCTTTTCCCTGGAAATTATAAGATTTCCATCAACATTCCAAACTCCCCTCCTCCCTAAACGATTGCTGTGGGACTCTGGTGATGTTCCAGGAAAGTTCAGCAAGAGGAGAGACCATCATGCACCATGAGGGATGTAGAGCAGCCTGGGAGCCTGGCCCATGTAAGATATTGGTGGTGTGTGGTACTGGATGCACCCCCGTGGTATTTCCAAGCCAAAATATTTTTAGCAAAAAGATTTAGGTCTTCACAAGCAAGCCCCCTTTGAGTATCAGCTCTATAAGGTACCCGGTATGCACTGAAAACAGCAGAATGAAATGTACCCCTAACCTCATACTCTGTAACTCTGGTAGTAATTGCATCATTTAATAGCATAGTAAGAAAGAGTGGGACAAATTAATCCCCAGGGCATGAATTACACAGAATGTGTCTTTGGTTCACTGAACGCTTTAATTAGGTGTTATGGTTCTCTGAGCTCAGGTATTCCCAGTTGCTTCAGGAATCATGTCCCACAGATCACATATCTCAGTATAAAACTTCCCGAAAGCTCCAAACTGGCAGTTTCTGTCAATGGGGAAATGCCACCATCTCTCTCTCTCTCTCTTCAGCAGGTAGGTGCTATTGTCCTGAATTACAGTAACACACATAGAGAGACACCATGGGGATCAGCAGGTATTAAATTCAAGACCTCCAGCATTAAAACCCTCAGCCCCAACTCCGACCCCTTCAGCTAAAGGAGCGACCTCCTTGGTTGGAAACAAATAGGCAATTACCTAGTCACTGAAGACAGGGCTTCCCATTCTGTCTCTGGGTTTCATTCAGGCTCAAGTAAATGCCCAAAAGCTTAATTAGCACAGTGAGCAACTTTACTGCAAACGGACTTGCCAGGCAAGAGATCTCCCCTTGCCCAAAGAGGATGGAAAGAGTCACACTCCTTTACTCTCACCCCTTCTTTAGCCAAGGAATAATCCCTTCAGAGTAAAAGAAAAGGAGGACTTGTGGTACCTTAGAGACTAACACATTTATTTGAGCATAACCTTTTGTAAGCTACAGCTCACTTCATCACTTCACTGTAGCTCACGAAAACTTATGTTTAAATAAATTTGTTAGTCTCTACGGTGCCACAAGTACTCCTTTTCTTTTTGCAGATACACACTAACATGGCTGCTACTCTGGATCCCTTCAGACTGATTCTCTCACAGCAGAATCACAAGTCACTGTTTTCTGTTCAGATTAGTGAACAGGAGTGTTTGGGGGGGGGGGGGGCAGGATTAACCTGTGTGTCATTGTATTTGAACAGTGTCTGCATTTTATAGAACACCTGGAATTACAAGCTGTGAACATCTGGCTCTGTGGATTAAGCACTTCCTGGAGCAGGTACTTATGTCCATTAAGAAACTGATCTCCATTTATCTTCACTTATTTCATTACAGAAAGGGAGCAGGTTTTCCGCACCATACACCTGCCCTCATCTCTGCAGCTGCCTGATCTCTGTTCAGAGGAGATGGAAAAGGGAAATCACTCGGAGGCGACTGAGTTCATTCTCTCAGGATTGACAGATCGTCCGGAGCTGCAGATCCCCTTGTTTGGGGTGTTCCTACTTATTTATGGCATCACCCTGCTGGGGAATGGGGGAATGATTTTGTTAATCACAATGGATCCCCGACTCCACACCCCTATGTACTTGTTCCTCAGTAATTTATCTTTCTGTGACCTCTGCTTTTCCTTGATAATTTCCCCTAAGATGTTGCTGAATTTCTTAGCCGAGAGGAGAAGCATTTCTTTCACTGCCTGTGCTGTGCAACTGTTTCTCTGTATCATTTTTGCAGATGTTCAGTGCCTCTTGCTGGCTGTGATGGCGTATGACCGTTATGTGGCCATCTGTAACCCACTGCTCTATACGGTCAGCATGTCCAGGCAGCTTTGTAAACAACTGGTGGCTGGAGCGTACACTGTGGGGGTGGTGGATTCAATGATACACACATGTTTTACATTTCGGCTGTCATTCTGCAGCTCCAAAATTATCAATCATTTCTTCTGTGACATCCCCCCTCTGCTTGCGCTCTCCTGTTCTGACACCCGCATCAATGAGATTGTGATGTTTGCTTCCATGAGCTGCATTCAAGTGATCAGCTTTGTGACTGTCCTCCTCTCCTATGTCTATATCATCTCCACCATCCTTCAGATCCATTCTTCCAAGAGCCGGCACAAAACCTTCTCCACCTGCTCTTTCCACTTGACTGCTGTGGTCCTGTTTTATGGCACCCAACTCTTCATGTATTTACGTCCCCCCTCCAGCTATCCCATGGTCAGAGACAGAGTGGCCTCAGTGTTTTACACGCTGGTGATCCCCATGTTGAACCCCCTCATCTACAGCCTGAGGAACAAGGAGGTGAAGGACGCCCTGAGGAGAGCAATGAATAAACTCCTAACCATTCTTTAATCTGATTAACTCTGTACCTGTTTAGTGATGGGGAGTGGAAGCTTGGTGAATTCAATTCTCAGCCAATTGTAATTTAATTTTCCAGAGCCCATGGTAGTATTGTTCATTATTGTACTGTTATTATTACTAATTTGTTTACATTCCAAGAATGTCTGCAGACCCCAACTGAAATCAGTGGACAAAACAGAGGAAGACTCACAGGGCAGATTTAGACTGAAACCAGCTCAGAAGGATGCATGTCTCCAGCACGCAGACATCAAGCTCCCAATGGGCTCTAGTCCCCAAACAAATCCATTTTACTCTGTATACAGGTTATACAGGGTAAAATGATAAATGTTTGCCCTCTATATCACTGCAAGAGAGATATGTACAGCTGTTTGCCCCCCAGATAACAATTAGTTGCACTGAATATATAAATAAACAAAAGTGATTTATTAATTATAAAAAGTAGGATTTAAGGGGCTTTAAGAAATAACAGAGATAACAAAATAAGTGACAAAGCAAAATAAAACAAATATGCAAGGCAAAGCTTAATACTCTCAGAAATCAGTTACAAATGTTAACTTCTTATCCCAGGTGTTACTGACAGTAAAATCCTTCTCAGGTCATATGCTTTTTCTGAGCTGGGTCCAGCCTGTTCTCACCCACTCCTGTGGTTACAGTCCTTTTGTTTCCAGGTGCTTGCAGGTATCTCCTTGGGGTAGGGAGGCCATGACTTAAGACATCTGAAGACACTCATTGTTTGCTTCCCTTAGGCAACTTCCTGAAGGCAGGAATCCTTTTTTTAGAATTCCACCCCATCTGGAAAAGTACCAGCTTCAAGATGGATTTCAGTATCAGGGGAGAAGGTCACCTGTCACTGTAAGACCCCAATCTCCATTCTTCTTGGGTTGTCCCACAGGTACACAGGAAGGCTTGCAGGTAAACAGAGCCATTTACAGTTCATTGATTTTGAAGCACCTTTAATGGCCTCCACTTAAAATATCTACATCAGTAATACAAGTTTATACCTTATTCTCCTTACTCCGGACATAGAAATAATCCATGTAAAGAAATAGGATGAACACACTTAGTAGATTATAAGCTTTATAATGACTTGTTACATGGGACACATAGCATAAAGCATTTTCCAGTTATGTCTTATTCAGAAACATATTTTCATAAAGCATATGGATTTCAATGTTATACATGGCTTTGCCCAGCACTGGACAGAAGAGGGAACTGAACCTTAATCTCCCATCTCACAGGTGACAATCCCCACTAAGTGAGAGACAAACAAGTCAGTTTCAGAGCATTTCAGCCTTTAATTCAAATGACAGTGAGCCATTCATGGGAGGGGAAGTAAAGAATTATCCTTAGAGGAGAAATTTCAATGTTTCTGAACATATTTACCTATCAAAAGAAGGAAAGAGCTTTACCAAGGGAGGGAGAAGAGTAACTGGAAGAGGAGAGAAAAATAGCTTTGATAGAAAGGGGGAAACTCCCCCATCGATTCAGAGAATGTCTGTACTAAAGCCATTACTTTACTTAGATATGGTGTGAAGCAGCGCCAGAGTGTAGATGCTTTCCACATTCATGGAAGGGTTTTCCTTCAATATAGTTAATCTACGTCTCCGAGAGGCAGTAGCTCTGTCAATGAAAGAATTACACTGAGGGTCAGTACAAGCTAACAGCCTTTCACAGGGTGTGAAAAGTTTCCCCGCCCTGTGTGACGGAGCTCTGTTGATCTAATTTTTAAGCATAAACCAGGCCTCAGAGAAGCTGCCGATGAAAAAGGCCAGTTGGGAAATCTAGTCCTATCTCCCTGCCAGGGCAGTAGAAACCCCTTTGGTTCTTTTTGTTCAGGCTAGTTGGAAATATTCCAGCTGTGCCAGCTTCCCAGTGGACATTATTCTGCAATCTGACCGAGCTCAGCGTCAGGTTGTCTGTGTGTAGTGGACACTCTGTCTGTGTGTGTGTGTTTGGTGTGCATCAGGCACTAGTTGTGTGCATGTGGTGGAGGGGTATAGTGGAGCTGAATGTCAAGTGTAGAAATGTGTGTCCCTTGCCCTGCCCATGGCTCAGTTTAGGAAGTGCTCCTGTCTCCAACACTCAGATGCCTAGTTCCCAATGGGGTCCAAACCCCACATAAATGCACTTAACTCTGTATAAAGCTTATACAGGGTAAACTCATAATTTGTTCCCCCTCTATAACACTGATAGAGAGATATGTGCAGCTGTTTGCCCCCCACCCAGGTATTAATACATACTCTGGGTTAATTAATAAGTAAAAAGTGATTTTATTAAATACAGAAAGTAGGATTTAAGTGGTTCCACCTAATAACACACAGAACAAAGTAAATTACCAAGCAAAATAAAATAAAAGACGCAAGTCTAAGCCTAATCCAGTAAAAACTAAATGGAGGTAAATCTCACCCTCTCTGAATCCAGCTGAACACAAAATGGAGAGGTTTCCCCAGGGGCTTAGATTGTCTCTCTCTTGGGGTTGGAAACCCCTTCTGCTCTCCTATGTAGAATCCAGCTCCAAGATGGAGTTTTGGAGTCACATGGGCAAGTCACATGTTCATGCATGACTCAATTCCTTACAGGATGATGCCACATTCCCAGGAAAGCTCACATGTGGATTGGCGTCTCTCAAAGATCATTGTTAGCTTAAGTGTTTCTTATTTGGGCACTCATGGAGAATAGTCCATTGTCAAGAAGCTAACCAACTGCTTCACTGAGGCTACTTAAAATCAAAGAAGTATGTAGCCAATGTTCATAACTTTGAATACAAAATGATACATGCATGCAAATAGGATGAATATATCCAGTAGATCATAACCTTTCAAGAGATATGTTACAGGGCACATCTAGCATAAACTATATTCCAGTGGTGTCATGTTTACATTCATAAGTATATTTCTATAAAGCATTATGGGGTACATAGTCACACTCTTTTTCATGGACTATAAATTATAGAAAATAAATAAAATTAATAGAAGAATCAAGAGGCAGCTGGCATGCTCGAAGATATTTTGTAGCACCATCTGCAGAGATGCTGCAGAGATCTTGAATCTTAACCACCAATTTGGGAAATATCCTCCTTTCTGCATCCTGCCCTGACATTGGCATTTTCAATGAGGACTGTCCCACGGACCTCCGGGTCACAGGAGGCACAGAAGCAAGGAGTAGGATTATGAGTATGACTCCTAGAGGATGTAGGGGCATAATGTTTCCTGTGCACAGAGCTAGAGCAACAGAGTTGGGAGTTTCTGAATACAGAGATTGCTGGCTGTTGGTTGTTTCTACTGGTGTTCAGAGAAGGATGACTTTGTGTCCATTCTTTGTAACCCCTCCCCCATGGATTATACAAAAGAATATAGCTGACTTGGATCATCAATTTTTCCTCCTAATACAATCAACCCTGCAATGCCTCACAGGTCAGCACCATTTAGGAGAAGGGGGCACCAACTTGCCCCAGAGCACAGATAATACCAGCCAAGCCTGCACACCCATGGGTGATAATTTCTGCTCCCATAGTGAAGAAGGGAAGAGTCATCACTGGGCCTGACATGGATCTCCTTGTGGGGAGGTAATGGCGAACATGGCCTTGCACATCTGCAACCACGGATCAGTGCATGGGCCCATCCCTAACCTGACTTCACCATTTCCTGTCAATCAAACACTTCTGTCAGTCAGCACCATGCCTTTGGTGTTACTGGGATATTTACTAGGTTGGTGGCTGTGACATACCAGGGTCCAACCCAGACTAATCAGCAGCTGTGTCACACCTGCCTGCAACCTTGCAATGCCTTGATGAAGTGGCTTCCACCTGGCTACTCACAAACAACCTTATAGCATGCAAATCACACCCTGAACATGTATGTGTAACTGCAGCCTGGCCAGGAATAGTTGGGTTACACTCAGGCTCTCACCACCCTTGGTTATACTGCAGGGTGACCCCAACACATGCCCCAGTCTTTGATTTCCCTCCAGAAATTTACATCCTGTGATGCCCAGTCCTCTCCTGGACAAAATAAGCTACATTGTCCATTATTTCTTTAATTGCACTAGCATGCATGCCACTTCTATTTAAACACACTGGGTTAGATAAAACAATAAAACAAAGTTTATTGACTACAAAGATAGATTTTCAGTGAGTGGAAATAAGGAGGCATAGAAGTCAGAGATGGTTAAAAGAAAAATTAAGCTGGAATGCAACTTGTGCCTAAGTTAACAAACGATCGGGGGAGGGATAGCTCAGTGGTTTGAGCATTGGCCTGCTAAACCCAGGGTTGTGAGTTCAATCCTTGAGGGGGCCATTTAGGGATCTGGGGTAAAAATTGGGGATTCATCCTGCTTTGAGCAGGGGGTTGGACTAGATGACCTCCTGAGGTCCCTTCCAACCCTGATATTCTATGATTCTATGATGTAAAATTCAAAGCAAAAGTTTCCTCACCACATGCTTTCAGCAGTCTTACTGAGCAAACCTTGTATCTCAGGACCCTTCCCCCAGTCCAGTCACTGCTTCCTTTTCCCCTTCAGAAGCAGTGAATCAATGGAGAGAGAGAGAGAGAGATTGGTGCCTTTGGATGTCTACCCCTTCTTTTTATAGTCCTATCCCTCCTTTGAGAAACATTTCCACCTGGTTACTAGAAGAAAAAGTGTCTTTGCAGAAGGATGTTTCCTGCTGCTTTTTCCTAATCTTTTTGGGCTTTCTTTGTTTCCCTTCCTGCTTGATGACTCTTATTACTGGTAAGATACAAAATTAACCAGCACACACATTTCTTTGTTTAAGACAGAACAGTTTGCCAGCCTCCATTTGGAATATGTATTAATAACTTGATACAGTGTAATCTTATAACTTCACACACATTATAAAACAATGTATCTAACTTTCTGGTCCTTTTTATTCCAAATTTGTTGCTAAGGCTGATTGAAAATTTTTCTTGAGAATTTTTTTTGATGGGAAATTGGATTTTACATTTAACTATTTTTTTCCAAGAAATTATCTTTCCCCTGGAAATAGAAGCTTTCCATCAAAATACCAAATATCCCTCCTCCCTAAGCCATGGCTGTGGGATGTTCCAGGGCAGTTCAGCAAGAGGAGAGACCATCTAGCATCATGGGGAATGTAGTCCAACCTGGGAGCCTTACCCGTTGAAGAGTAGTAGGTTCTGTAGTAAGGTAAAAGATTTTGGTCTCCAAAAAAAAAACAAACAAAAAAAAACCATTTGTGAATTAGGTCTTCAGAGTACCTAGCTTGCTCTGAAAGCAGCAGGATGAAATATGCCCCTAACCTCATACTCTGTAACTCTGGTAGAAATTGCATCATTTAATAGCACTGTAAGAAAGAGTAGGTCAAATTAATCCCCAGGGCACCAATTACACTGAGGGTGGCTTTGGTTCACTGAAAGCATGAATTAGGTGTTGTGTCTCTCTGAGCTCAGGTATTCCCAGTGGCTTCAGGAATCATGTCCCATCATCACACATCTCAGTATAAAACTTCCCGATTGCTCCAAATTGGCAGTTTCTGTGGATGAGGAAACACCAACACATCTCTCTCTCTCTCTTCTCAGCAGGTACGTGCTATTGTCCAGAATTACTGGCACACAGAGACACCATGGGGATCTTCAGGTATTGAACTCCAGCCCTCCAGCACCAAAAGCCTCAGTCCCAACTCCGACCCCTTCAGCTAAAGGAGTAACCTCCTGGGTTGGAAAAAAATAGGCAATTACCTAGTCACTGAAGCCAGGGCTTCCCATGATGTCTCTGGGTTTCAAACAGGCTCCAGTAAATGCCAAAAACCTTAATTAGCACAGTGAGCAACTTTACCCCAAACAGACATGCCAAGTCACAGAGCTCCCCTTGCCCAAAGAGGGTGGAAAGATTGACACTCCTTTACTCTCACCCCTTCTTTAGCTAAGGAATAATCTCTCCAGAATGATTCTCTCACAGCAGAGTCACAAGTCACAGTTTTCTGTTCGGATTAGTGAACAGGAGTGTTTGTGTGTGTGTGGGGGGGGCATAATTAACGTGTGTCTCATTGTATTTGCACAGCATCTGCATTTTATCAGACACCTGGAATGACCAGCTGTCAACATCTGGCTCTGTGGACTAAGCCCTTCCTTGAGCAGGTACTGATGTCCATTGAGAAACTAATCTCCATTTATCTTCACTTACTTCATTACAGAGAAGGGACAGGTTTTCCACACCATCCATATGCCCACATCTCTGTAGCAGCCTAATCTCTGTTCAGAGGTGATGGAAGAGGGAAATCACTCGGAGGTGACTGAGTTCATTCTCTCAGGACTGACAGATCGTCCGGAGCTGCAGGTTCCCCTGTTTATAGTGTTCCTACTGATTTATGGTATCACCCTGGTGGGGAATGGGGGGATGATCTTGTTAATCACAATTGATCCCCGACTACACACTCCCATGTACTTTTTCCTCAGTAATTTGTCTTTCTGTGACCTCTGCATTTCCTCAATAATTTCCCCTAAGATGCTGCGGAATTTCTTAGCTGAGACAAAAAGCATTTCTTACACTGCCTGCACTGTGGAAATGCATCTCTCTATCATTTTTGCAGATGTTGGTTGCCTCTTGCTGGCTGTGATGGCGTATGACCGTTATGTGGCCATCTGTAACCCGCTGCTCTATACAGTCACCATGTCCCGGCAGCTTTGTAAACAGCTGGTGGCTGGGGTGTACGCTGTGGGGGTGGTGGATTCAATGATATATATGTGTTGTACATTTTGGCTGTCATTCTGCAATTCCAACATCATCAATCATTTCTTCTGTGACGTCCTCCCACTGTTGGCACTCTCCTGTTCTGACACCCGCATCAATGAGATTGTGGTGTTTGCTTTCATGAGCTGCATTACAGTGAGCAGCTTTGTGACTGTCCTCCTCTCCTATGTCTATATCCTCTCCACCATCCTGCAAATCTGCTCTGCCGAGGACAGGCGCAAAGCCTTCTCCACCTGCTCTTTCCACTTAACTGCTGTGGTCCTGTTTTTTGGCACCTTCCTCTTCATGTATTTACATCCCACCTCCAGCTATTCCACGGACAGAGACAAAGTGACCTCAGTGTTTTACAGACTGGTGATCCCTATGTTGAACCCTCTTATCTACAGCCTGAGGAACACAGAGGTGAAGGATGCCCTGAGGAAAGCAATGAATAAACTCCTAACCAATTCCTGAATCTGTTTAACTCTGTATTGGTTTAATGGTGGAGAGTGGAAACAGGTAAATTCAATTCACAGCCAATTACAAAGTAATTTTGTAGAGTCCGTGGGAGTATTTTTTCATTATTATTTCATTATTAAAATTAATTTGTTTGTATTCCAACAAGGTCTGCAGGCCCCAACTGAGATCAGTTGAGAAACCTCAGGAAGACTCACAGGTCTAGAAAGAGAGAATGATTTTATAAGCTTGTGGCTAGGAGCATCCACCGAGAGGGAGACGTTCAACTTCATATCTCAGGACATTGGGTACCAGTTGTAAAGGGGTTTCTGTGACCCAAACCATCACACAGTGTATAGGAATAAAATTGCAAAACAATGTGTGTGTGTGTGTGGCGGGGGGGGGGGGGGGGGGTTGAGGGGCAGGAGGACGACAGCACAAGGACAAAGGGAGTTCAATTGCACAAAGGTTGGTTTAGGTTGGACATTAGGAAAAACACCCCTACAGTGAGGTTGGCTAAGCACTGGGATAACTTACCCAGTAAGGTTATGTAATCTCCACCAATGGAGATTTTTAAGAGCAGGTTAGACAAGCACCTCTCAGGGATTGTCTAGTTAATATTCAGTTGTGCTATGAGTTCAGGGGACTGTACTAGATGACTTCTCAAAGTCCCTTCTAGTCCTATGATTTTATGATCTCACAAGGAGCCCTGCACTGGAGGGAGCAGGGACTCCAGCCTGAGCACTGAGCAGGGCAAAAAACAGGCACCTGCCTCCACTTGACATTCAGCTCCAATGTACCGTTCACCACATGCACACACATAGTGCCCACTGCACACCAAACACAGACCCACAAAGTACCCAGTACACACAACACACAGAGTCCCCAATGCACACAAAATGCACACACACACGCAGAAGGCGCACTACACACACACGCAGAAGGCACACTACACACACACACACACACGGCCCACTGCACACCAGACATACACACACAGGGACAAAGTGTCCACTACGCACACAGCCTGACACTGAGCTCGATCAGAATGCAGAAGAATCTCTACTGGGAATTTGGGACAGCTGCAATATTTCCAACTTGCCTGAATGAAAAGAACCGAAGGGGGTCCTGGTGCCCTGGCAGGGAGATAGGACTAGATTTCCCAACTGGTCCTTTCCATGGACAGCTTTTTTGAGGCCTGGTTTATGCTGAAAAATAAGATCAACAGATTCCATCACACAGGGTGGGGAAACTTTTCACACCCTGTGCAAGGCAGTGAGCTTGTACTGACCCTCAGTGTAATTCTTCCATTGACCGAGCTACTGCCTCTCGGAGAAGTGGATTAACTATATCGAAGGAAAAACCCTTCCATCAACGTGGAAAGCATCTACACTGTGGTGCTGTTGCAAATCACAGCTGAGTCAATGTAATGGCTTTAGTATAGACATTCCCTGAATCGATGGGGCAGTTTTCCCCCTTCCTATTAAAGCGATTTTTCTCTACTTTTCCGTCATTCTTCTCCCTCCCTTGTAAAGCTCTTTCCTTCTTTTGATAGGTAAATACGTTCCGAAATTTTTACTCTCAGCATAATTCCTTCCTTCCCCTCCCATGAATGTCATTTCAAAGAGAGGCTGAAATGCTCTGAAACTGACTTGCTTGCCTATCACTTCCTTGTACCTCTTAGTTTTTCCTCCCTTCACTTACAATGAGTTGAGGATGAAAGCAATACCTGCTCAGATCCCGAAAATCAGAACCGTAAAATCAGAGTCGAATATTTCCCTTTTTGCTCACCGCACCAATGTTGCCCTTAATACATATGGAGCTGCTTTCTTGGGTGACAGAGGTTAAATTTGGCTTTGATGACTTTGAGATTTGCTCCCTGGAGCATCTTTGCTCCCAGGACAACAGGTGTGCACAGCACATGCAATTAATGTTGTTGCCATATCCTTCCTTGTGGAAATGGAACACAGACAGTCAGAGCATCAGCTGGCCTGGATCGCTCTCCCACAAGGTCATTTTAACTTGATACAAAACTGAGGTGATTGTATTCCATTTTATTTGTTGGTCACCTCTTCAAATGTCTCTTTAAGTAATTTCTCAGGGTTGGGATATAAAGGTGTCTAGAAATGAGTGAATTTCTTCTGGATTAATAATTTATTGACAAAAACAATACTGTTTGGATAGAACTGAAACTATTCACAAATGTGTTACAAATACACCAAATAACTTTGTACCAAAACAATGTTTGTGTACAGGGGAGGGTTTTGATGCTGGTCACAACCCAGCCACTGTAGGAAGTGGTGGTGGTCCTTCTCTTTGTAATTTTTAGCCCAATAGTTGGGGTGTACACATGTGAGGTGGGAGATCCGGGTTCAATTCCCCCTTCTGTTCATGGCTGGGCAAAGCTCTGTGTGACATGGAACTGCATATGCTTTATGAAAATATGCTTCTGAATAAGACATAACAAATATACTTTATGCTAAGTGCCCCTGTAACATATCATTATAAATCTTATAATCTACTAAGTGTGTTCATCTTATTTGTTTATATGGATTATTTTTATGTCTGGAGTTAGGAGAATAAGATATAAATTTGTATTACTGATTTAGACATATTAAGTGGAAGCCTTTAAAGGTCCTTCAGAATCAATTAACTTTAAATGGGTCTGTTTACCTGCAAGCCTTCCTGTGTACATGTGGGAAAAACCAGGAAGAATGGAGATTGGGGTCTTACAGTGACATGTGACCATGTCACCAGATACTGAGCTCCATCTTGAAGCTGGTACTTTTCCTGAGGGTGGTGGAATTCCAGACAAAGGTTTCCCACCTTGTGGAAGTGCTATATAAAGTGGGGAAGCAAATGAGTGTCTTCATCTGGCTTAAGAGACAGCCTCCCCACCCCACAGAGATACACACAAGCACCTGGAAACATAAATACTGTAACCACAGGGGTGGGTGAGAACCAGCTGGACCTAGGTCAGAAAAGGCCTCTGACCTGAGAAGGATTTTACATCAAGTAATAACTGGGGTGAGAAGTTAAAATTTGTAACTGATTTCTGAGTGTATTAAGCTTAGCCTTGCACATTTTCCTTTGTGATTTACTTTGTTCTATCTGTTATGACTTAAAATCACTTAAATCCTACTTTTTATACTTAATAAAATCACTTTTGTTTATTTATAAACACAGTGTGAGTAATTGTTGCCTTGGGGGGCAAACAGCTGTGCATATCTTTCTTGAAGTGATATAGGGGGCAAACATGTATAATTTTTCCCTGTATAAGCTTTACGCAGAGTAAAATGGATTTATTTGTGGTTTAGATCCCTTTGGGAGCTGGGTGTCTGCGTGCTTTAGATAGGTATCCTGTTGAATTGCTTTCAGTCTAGATTGGTATATATCTACAGCTTTGTGGGCGTGGCATGCTTGGAGATACTTTGTTGCAGAATCTGCAGATATGCGGTAGAGATCTTCAGTCTTAACCACCAGTGACCATCAAATGAAGGGGAAAACAGACACCTCAGATTTGCATTATATTCAGAGGCCTCTCAAAGCTGAGACTCTGGCCCTCTGTGTTCCATTTCCACAAGGAAAGACACAGTAACAATATGAATAGCATATGCTGTGCACACCTGCTGTCCTGGGAGCTAAGATGCTCCAGCGAGAAAATCTCAAAGTCATCCCAGGAAGCAGATCCAGGGGTATTAAGGGTAACTTTCGTGTGGCTCGCAAACAGGGAAAGATTCAACTCTTGATTTGATATTTCTGATTTTAGGGTTCTGAGCAGGTACTGCTTCCGACCTCAACTCACTGTAAGTGAAGGGAGGAAAAACTAAGGGGTACAATGAAGTGATAGGCAAGCAAGTCAGTTTCAGAGCATTTCAGCCTCTAATTGAAATAACATTCATGGGAGGGGAAGGAAGCAATTAAGCTGAGAGTAAAAATTTCAGGACATATTTACCTATCAAAAGAAGGAAAGAGCTTTACAAGGGAGGTTGAAGAATGACAGAAAAGTAGAGAAAAATAGCTTTAATAGGAAGGGGGAAAAACCCCCAGTCAATTCAGGGAATGTCTGTACTAAAGCCATTACATTGACTCAGCTGTGATTTGCAACAGCACCACAGTGTAGATGCTTTCCATGTTGATGGAAGGGTTTTTCCTTCAATGTGATTAATCCACTTCTCTGAGAGGCGGTAGCTTGGTCAATGGAAGAATTACACTGAGGGCCATACAAGCTAACTGCCTCACACGGGAGGTGAAACGTTTCCCTGCCCTGTGTGATGGAGCTCTGTTGATCTAATTTTTAAGCATAAACCAGGCCTCAGAGAAGCTGCCAATCAAAAAGAACAGTTGGGAAATCTAGCTACAACCTACCTGAGCAAGTTATTCCACTGCTTAGCCACCCTCAATGTTGGGATGTTTTTCCCAATATCCAACCTAAACCACCCTTGTTGCAATTGAAGTCCATTGGTTCTTGTCCTATTCTTCCCCTACTCCCACATTGTTTTGCAATTTTATTCTTAAACACTGTATGGCGGGCTGTGTCTCACAAACCTCTTTGGGACTGCCACCTGATGTGCCTAGACTACCTCTGAGCCTGTTTTCCCTTCCAACTTAGGACTTCAGTACCTTACCTTGTATGAGCCAGGCACGATTGCCTGCTGCAAATAAAGATCCAAGTCTGAACCACATCCCGCACAAGCTGCAGGCTTAAGTGAAAACAGCTTAAGAAGTGCTCCTGTCTCCAGGACTCAGATGACCAGCTCCGAATGGGGTCCAAACCCCAATAAATTGGTTTAAACCTCTATTACATTTATACAAGGTATACTCATAAATTGATCGCCCTCTGTAAAACTGATAGAGAGATATGCACAGCTGTTTGACCCCCATTATTAATACATACTCTGGGTTACTTAATTAGTAAAAAGTGATTTTATTAAATACAGAAGTAGGATTTAAGTAGTTCCACGTAATAACAGACAGAACAAAGTGAATTACCAAACAAAATAAAATAAAACATGTAAGTCTAAGCCCAATACAGTAAAAACTAAATGGAGGTAAATCTCACCCTCAGAGATGTTCCATTAAGCCTCTTTTACTGATTAGACTTCCTCCTAGTCTGGGTCCTGCAATCACTCACACCCCTGTAGTTATTCTCCTTTGTTCCAGTTTCTTTCAGGCATCTCTGTGGGGTGGATGGGCTATATTTTGTGCAAACTGAAGACAAAATAGAGGGTTTTCCCCATGGGCTTATATATTTTATGTTTTGTGTTTGGAAACTCCTTCTCCTCTCGGATGCAGAATCCAGCTCCAAGATGGAGTTTTGGAGTCACATGGGCAAGTCACATGTCCATGCATGACTCAGTTCCTTAGAAGAGGACAACCACATTCCCAGGAAAGCTCACATGTGGATTGGCATCTCTCAAAGATCATTGTTAGCTTAAGTGTTTCTTGAATGTGCACTTACAGAGAATAGTCTTTTCTCAAGTAGCTGACCAACTGCTTCACTGAGGCTACTTAAAATCAAGGAAGTACGTAGCCAATATTCATAACTTTGAATACAAACATGATACATGAATGCAGAGAGGATATATATATCCAGTAGAGCATAGCCTTTGAAGAGATATGTAACATGGCACATCTGGCATAAAACATATTCCAGTTACGTCATATTTACACTCATAAGCATATTTCTAAAGTGTTATGGAGTGTTATATTATGCAACGTCACACTCTGTTTCATGGATTATAACTTACAGGAAGTATATAAAACTAAAAAAAGGATTGTGAGGGAGCTGGCCTGCTCGGAGATATTTTGTGGAAGCATCTGCAGAGATACTGCAGAGATCTTGAGAGTTAACCACCAGTTTCGGGAATATCCTCCTTCTTGGAGCCTGCCCTGACCTTGGCATTTCAGTGAGGACTGCCCCATGCACCTTGACATCACAGGAGGCACAGAAGCCAGGAGGAAGAGTTGTAAGTTCTTAGAGGAAGTAGGGGCATTGTGTTTCCTGGGTACAAACCTGGAGTGACAGACTTGGGAGTTTCTGAATAAAGAGATTGCTGGCTGTTGGTTGTTTCTACTGGTGTTCACAGAAGGAGGACTTTGTGTCCATTCTTTGTAACCCCTTCCCCAAGGATTATACAAAAGAATATAGCTGACTTGGATCATCAATTTTGCTCCTAAAACAATCAACCCTGCAACGCCTCACAGGTGGGCACCACTTAGGAGAAGGGGGCACCAACATGCCCTAGAGCACTGATAATACCAGCCAAGCCTTGACACCGATGGGGGATAATTTCTGCTCCCATAGTGAAGAAGGGAAGAGTCATCACTGGGCCTGCCAGGGATCTCCTTGGAGGTAGGGGATGACCACAATTTCCTTATGAATCTGCAGCCATGGATCAGTGCATGGTCCCATCCCTGTGGTAACCTCACCCTTTCATGTCAATCGAATACTACTGTCAGTCATCACTACACCTTTGGTGTTACTGGGATATTTTCTAGGTTGGTGGCTGTGACATACCAGGGTCCAACCCAGACTAATCAGCAGCTGTGTCACAGCTGCCTGCAGCCTTGCAATGCCTTCCTGAAGTGGCTTCCACCTGGGCCACTCACAAACAACCATCTAGCAGGCAAATCACACCCTGAGCGTGGGTGTGTAACTGCAGCCTGGAGAGGAATAGTTGGGTTACACTCAGGCTGTCACCACCCTTGATAATACTGCAGGGTGACCCCAACACACTCCCCAGTCTTTGATTTCCCTCCCGAAATGGATGTCATGTGCTGTTTAAATCTCTCCTGAAGAATACAAGTTACATTGTCCATTATTTCTTTATCAGCACTAATATGCATGGAACTCTCAGACATTTCTATTTAAACACACTGGATTAGATAAAAAAATTAAAACAAAGTTTATTGAATAAAAAGTTTTTCAGTGAGTGCAAATGAGAAGGCATAGAAGTCAGAGATGGTTACAAGAAAAATAAAGCTAGAATGCAACTTCTGCCTAAGTTAATAAATGATGTGAAATTCAAAATGAAAGTTTCCTCACCACATGCTCTCAGCAGTCTTACTTACCAAAAGTCTTAGGTTAGGACCCCTCCCTCAGTCCAATGGCTGCTTCCTTTCTCCCTTCAGATGCAGTGAATAAATGGGCAGAGAGAGAGGGGGCGGGGGGAGGGTGGGAGGAGGAGAGAGAGAGTCCGAGAGAGCGAGAGAGCGAAAGCGGTGCCCTTGTGATATCTGCTCCTTCTTTTTATAGTTTTACCCCCCTTTGAGAAACATTTCCACCTGTTTCCTGGAAGAGAAAAAGTCTATGTAGAAGTATGTTCCCTTCTGCTTTTTCCTCACCTTTTTGGGCTACCTTTGTTTCCCTTGCTGCTTAATGACTCTGGTTACAGTTTAGATACAATATTAAGCAGAACACACATTTCTTTGTTTAAGAGAGACCAGTTTGCCAGCCTCAGTTTGGAACATGTATGAATAACATGATGCAGTGCAATCTTATATCTTCACATAGATTGTCCACTATTTCTTTAATAACACTAACATGCGTGCAACTTAATTTCTCAGACACTTCTATTTAAACACACTGGATTAGATAAAATAAAAAAACCCAAACTTTATTGACTACAAATGTAGATTTTAAGTGAGTGCAAATAAGGAGGCATAGAAGTCAGACATGGTTTCAAGAAAAATAAAACTAGAATGCAACTTGTGCCTAAATTAACAAATTATGTGAAATTCAAAGCAAAACTTTCCTCACAACAAGTTTTCAGCACTCTTACTGACCAAACATCTGAGGTCAGGAGCCTTCCCCCAAGTCCAATGGCTGGTTCATTTCTCCCATCAGATCCAGTGAATCAATGGGCAGAGAGAGAGAGTACAGTGGCTTGGGATGTCTGCCCCTTCTTTTTAGAGTCATATTCCACCTTTGAGAAACATTTCTACCTGGTCACCAGAAGACAAAATGTCTATGTAGACGGATGTTCCTTGCTGCTTTTTCCTCAGCTGTTCGTATACAAATTTAAGTAGAACACAAGTTTCTTTGTTTAAGACAGAGCAGTTTGCCAGCCTCCGTTTGGAACATGTATTAATAACATGATACTGTGTAATGTTATAACTTCACATATATTGTCAAAAATGTATTAATATTTACAATGACAGCATTACTATTCTTCGTTGACTCATAGATTTATTTAACATCTTAAAGCTGAGCTCTGTGTGCAGATAATATGCTTACAAGTGGGATAGTTTTGAGAACTGCAGAAGTCTGGAGCATGCTGTGGCCTCCCCCTGAGCTCCTCTGGTCACCATGTGGTCTCCATCAAGCAAAATGAATGAACCCACCTTTCCTACTTTGGGGAGTAACCTAGCAAGGGAAGGACATAGGATACCGTGGTGATTAGCATCCTACAAATAGCTTGATAATCTGGAGTACTCTTACACATCTTACATGTTTTGCATTCCAGCTACTGGGGCCAGGACAAGGAAGTTACTCTGGAACCAGGAATAACTGAGAAGATATCACCTACACCTGCAAACATTTAGTACATTTCACCTGTATCTAACCTTCTGTTCCTTTGATTCCAAATTTGTTGGTAAGTCTGTTTGAAAATTTTTCTTGAAAAGTTTTTTTGGTGGCAAATTGGATTTTCAATTTAACTATTTTTTCCAAGAAATTATCTTTTCCCTGGAAATTATCAGCTTTCCCTCAAACTACCAAACTCCCGTCCTCCCTAAACCATGGCTGTGGGACTCTGACGATGTTCCAGGGCAGTTCAGCAAGAGGAGAGACCATCATGCATCATGGGGAATGTAGTCCAGCCTGGGAGCCTGGCCCATGGAAGAGATTGGTGGTGTGTGGTATCTAAGGCACCCCCATGGTATTTCCGAGCTGAAATGTTAAATTTTAGCAGAAAGATTTTGGTCTCCAGAAAAAAAAAAACTTTGTGGATCAGCTCTACAGAGTACTCGGCTTGCACTGAAAACAGCAGGATGAAATATAAACCTAACCTCATACTCTGTAACTCTGGTAGAAATTGCATCATTTAAGAACACAGTAAGAAAGAGGAGGTCGAATTAATCCCCAGGGCACAAATTACACTGAGGGTGGCTTTGGTTCATTGAATGCATTAATTAGCTCTTATGGCTTTCTGAGCTCAGTTATTCCCAGTTGCTTCAGGAATCATGTCCCACAGATCACAAATGAGAGTATAAATCTTCCCGAATGCTCCAAACTGGCAGTTTCTGTCGATGGGGAAACACCAAAACATCTCTCTTTCTCTTCTCAGCAGGTACTTGCTATTGTCCTGAATTACAGTCAAACATGCACACATGCAGACAGCATGGTGATCAGCAGGTATTAAATTCAAGACCTCCAGCACTAAGAGCCTCAGTCCCAACTCCTACCCCTTCAGCTAAAGGAGCGACATTCTCTGTTGGAAAAAAGTAAGCAATTACATAGTCACTGAAGCCAGGGCTTTCCATTATGTCTCTGGGTTTTCATACAGGCTCAAGTAAATGCCAAAAAGCTTAATGAGCACAGTAAGTAAACTTTATCCCAAACTAACATGCCAAGCCATAGCGCTCCGCTAGCCCAAAGAGGGTAGAAAGATTGAGACTCCTTGACTCTCATCCCTTCTTCCACTAACAAATAATCTCTTCAGACTGAGACGATTTTCACCCTGATTCTCTCACAACAGAGTCACAAGTCACTGTTTTCTGTTCGCATTAGTGAACAGAAGTGTTTGCATGAGGGGCATAACCTGCATGTCATTGTATTTGCACAGTATCTGCATTTTATCGAACACCTGGAATGACCAGCTGTGAACATCTGGCTCGGTGGACTAAGCCCTTTCCGGAGCACGTACTGATGTCCATTGAGAAACTGATCTCCGTTTACCTTCACTTACTTCATTACAGAGAAGAAGCAGGTTTTCCACACCATTCGCCTGCCCACATCTCTGTAGCAGCCTGAACTCTGTTAAGAGGAGATGGAAAAGGGAAATCACTCGGAGGTGACTGAGTTCATTCTCTCAGGACTGACAGATCATCCGGTGATGCAGGTTCCCCTGTTTGGGGTGTTCCTACTGATTTATGGTATTACCCTTCTAGGCAATGTGGGGATGATCATGTTAATCATGATTGACCCCTGACTCCACACCCCCATGTACTTTTTCCTCAGGAATTTGTCTGTCTGTGACCTCTGCCTTTCCTCGACAATTTCCCCTAAGATGCTGCTGAATTTCTTAGCCGAGAGGAAAAGCATTTCTTTCACTGCCTGCACTGTGCAAATGTCTCTCTCTATCGCTTTTGCACATTCTGAGGGCTTATTGCTGACTGTGATGGCGTATGACCGTTATGTGGCCATCTGAAATCCACTGCTCTATACGATCACCATGTCCGGGCAACTTTGTAAACAGCTGTGGTGGTACACTGTGGGGGTTTTGGATTCAGTGGTATACACGTGTTGTACATTTTGGCTGTCATTCTGCAGCTCCAACATCATCAATCATTTCTTCTGTGAGATCCCCCCGCTGCTGGTGCTCTCCTGTTCTGACACCCGCATCAATGAGATTATATTTGCTTTCACATTGTGCATTGCAGTGAGCATCTTTGTGACCATCCTCCTCTCCTATGTCTATATCATCTCCACCATCTTTAAGATCCTCTCTGCCGAGGGCCGGTGCAAACTCTTCTCCACCTCCTCTTTCACTTGACTGCGGTGGTCCTGTATTTTGGCACTGTCTTCTTTAAGTATTTATGTCCCACCTCCAGCTATTCCATGGACACAGAAAGTGGCCTCAGTGTTTTACATGCTGGTGGTCCCCATGTTGAACCCCCTCATCTACAGCCTGAGGAACACGGAGGTGAAGGACGCCCTGAGGAAAGCAATGAATAAATTCCTAACCAATTATTGAATCTGTTTAACTCTGTACTGCTTTAGAGATGGGGAGTGGAAACAAGTGAATTCAATTTACAATTGTAATGTAATTTTGCAGAGCCATATTGTTATTATTATTAATTGGTTTGTATTCCAACGGGGCCTGCAGGCCCCAACTAAAAACAGGACTTTATTTGCCTATTACTCCATCAAAATTCCAGGAGGCACCTGTTTCAGATGTGTGAATATTTGCATTGTGCTTCAAAAGCATCGAGGTATTTGTATTGGGGAAGAAGAGGGAGGCGTCTAATCTATCTCCTTCTGCTTTGTAGTGGCTTTGGTTTTGTTTTGCAGTTGCAAGTATGAAGTGTATGGTTTCCATGGCTGAACGAAAGGGAGTTTTGCACCCCCTCCTGATATTCTGCAGCCCTTTATTTCCTCTGTGGGGTTGTTGTAGAGATTGTCGCCTGGTTTGTATCCATGCATGTGGAGGAGAAAGGTGATTTCCATCAAAATGGTCTTTATTTTAAGTTAAGGGAGCAACAAAACAAACAAGTACAAGGGTAACATATCCGAAAGAAGAAAAGGAGTCCTTGTGGCACCTTAGAGACTAACCAATTTATTTGAGTACTTGTGGCACCTTAGTCTTTAAGGTGCCAGAAGGACTCCTTTTCTTTTTGCGAATACAGACTAACACGGCTGCTACTTTGAAACATATCTGAAAGAGAACATGGTGTGTGTACGTCCACTGTGAGAATCTGCACTGAACTGCATACAAAATAATATGGAAAGGATGAGTTTTCTCGAGCACATAAATTAAACAGAAAGAAAAAGTCATATCAGACACTAAATGTTTATACCACATCAGCTGGTTAGCTATGAGGTCTTACTCTTAGTTCTGCGGGTAAATCCTGTGGACTCTGAAGAATAGGGATTCTGGGAATTGTACAGCTCAGGTTACAGAGAGTGAGAAATGGAAAGAGCTGGGCCAATAGCAGATTTTTTAGTTCATGGGGTGTTACAAAAAATGGAAAAACAAATTCATTTCAACCTGAACCAAATCTAAAAATTCCTTAAATATTTGGCAAATTGAAAACATTGACAGAAATGTCCTGTGGGGGTCGAAGGAACTATTTATATGACCAGAAATGGAACATTTCCTTTCCTTCCTGGATACTTTTTGATGTAAATGCAAAGACATTGTAGGGCCACACTGACAAAAGGGATGGGAATGGAAGAGACGGTAATGGTGCTGCTTCCCTTGTAGACTTTAAATGAGTGATTAGATCACTCCTGTGGGAAGTGGGAGATCCCGGTCAATCCCCCATTTGTCTGATGGGGAGAAGCAATTTGAAAGTGGGTCTCCCAAATTGCCGGACAGTATCCTGGTGACTGGGCTATGTTCTGTCCTGCATCATTCTCAGGACTGGTCTACACTACTGGTGTAAATTGATCTAAGTTACGCTACTTCAAGTTGACTAAGTTAGTCTGACTTAAAGTGGTGTCCACACCATGCTATGTCAACTGGAGAGTTACGTAACTGAAGTAGTGGAACACAGATCATCCAACAGGGTAGTGTAGATCAGCCCTCCCACTGACTTAGCATGTCTTCCCCAGACCTGCTCAATCAACACTATTCATCTATCGCAGTAATACTGATTGAGCCAGTTGTGTAGATATGGACTCAGTCTCTCCTGTTGAAGCTGTTGCATTGTGGATAAAACACGGGAAGAATCACAGGGCCAGAAAGAGAGAATAACTCTATAGACAAGTGGTTCGGGGCACTGACATGCTCAACTTCATGTCTCTGTTCCAAAGGTTTTTAAATTAGTTTTCCATCATAGAACAACTTAGAAAGGAGAGATTGAGAGCAACCCATACTGGAATAGCACATCACGTAAGGGCTGGGATGCCTTCTGGAAATACAAGAAACTCAAGTGCACATCTTTGCCCAGCACTGGACAGAAGGGGGAATTGAACCTGGATCTCCCACCTCACATGTGAACACCCTGCCTTTTGAGCTAAAAATTACAAAGAGAGAGAGCATCACCACCTCCTACCGGTGGCCACTCTGCGACCAGCACCTAAATCCTCCTCCCCCACTCACTCTTTTTTGGGGACAAGGTTATTTAGAGACTTTGTAACACATTTGTGAATAGTTTCAGGTTAACCCCAATGGCATTGTTTTTTACAATAAATTATTCATAAATTTAATAGTGAAAAGTGCAGGGACTAATAACAAGAATTTTTGTTATAAACTGGGTATGCATCATTAGGAAGTAACAGAGGAGGACAAGGATCTCATAGTATTGGTTGATCACAGGATGACTATGAGCCACCAATGTGATATGGCCATGAAAAAAAAGCTAATGGGGTCTTGGGATGCAACAGGTGAGGTATTTCCAGTAAAGGTAAGGAGGTGTTAGTACCGTTATAGAAGATACTGGTGAGACCTCACCTGCAATACTATGTGCAGTTCTGGTCTCCTATGTTTAAGAAAGATTAATTCAAACTGGAACAGGAACAGAGAAGGGCTACTAGGATGATCCAAGGAATGGAAAACCTGTCTTATTAAAGGAGACTCAGGGAGCTTGGCTTGTTTAGCCTAAACAAAAGAAGGCTGAGGGGAGATATGATTGCTTTCTATAAATATATCAGAGGGATATATACCGCGGAGGGAGAAGAATTATTTAAGCTCACTACCAATGTGGACACAAGAACAAATAGATAAAAACTGGCCAGCAGGAAGTTTAGACTTGAAATTAGACAAAGGTTTCTAACCATCAAAGGAGTGAAGTTCTGGAATAGCCTTCTAAGGGAAGCAGTGGGAGCAAAAGACATATCTGGCTTCAAGACTAAACTTGCTAAAGTTTATGCAAGGGATGATATGATGGGATAGCCTAATTTTGTCAATTAATTGATCTTCAACTATTAGCGGTAGAAATGCTCAATGGCTGTGATGGGATGTTAGATGGGGTGGGATCTGAATTACTACAGAGAATTCTTTCCAGGGTGCCCCTCTGGTGAGTCTTGCCCACATGCTCAGAGTTCAGCTGATTACCATATTTGGGGTCAGGAAGGAATTTTCCTCCAGGGCAGATTGACAAAGGCCCTGAGGGTTTTTCACTTTCCTCTGCAGCATGCAGGAAGCACTTGCTTGAGGATTCTCTTCACCTCGAAGTCTTTCAACCATGATTTGAGGACTTCAATAGCTCAAACATAGGTTAGAGGTTTGTTACAGGAGTGGGTGGGTGAGATTCTGTGACCTGCGTTGTGCAGGATGTAAGACGAGACGATCATAATGACCCTTTCTGACCTTAAAGTCTGTGATTCTATGATCAGTCTGGAAGAAATTCACTCATTTCTAGACACTTCCATGTCCCAACGCTGTAAAATTACTTAAAGAGACTTTTGGAGAGGTGACCAACACATTACGTGGAATACAGTTACCTCAGTTTCGTGTCATGTTCAAAAGCCCTCACGGGAGAGAGAGTGATCCAGACCAGCTGACGCTCTGGCCCTCTGTGTTCCATTTCACAAGGAAGGCAACACCATTAATTGCATGTGCTGTGCACACCTGTCGTCCTGGGAGCAAAGATGCTCCAGGGAACAAATGTCAATGTCATCCCAGAAAGCAGCTGCAGAGGTATTAATGGTAATGTTTGTATGGATAGCAAACAGGGAAAAGTTCAACTCTTCAACTGATTTTTACGGATCTGAGAAGGTATAGCTTCGCCCCAAACTCATCGTAAGTGAAAGGAGGAAAACCTAAGAGATACCACCGAGACATGGGCAAATAAGTCAGTTTTAAGGCATTTTGGTCTTTAATTGAAATGATATTCTTGGGAGGGGAAGGAAGGAATTATCCTGAGAGGAGAAATTTCAACTTTTCTGAACATATTTACCTATCAAAAGAAGGAAAGAACTTTATCAAAGGAGGGAGAAGAATAATGGAAAAGGAGAGAAAAATCGCTTTAATAGGGAGGGAGTAAAATCACCCATTGATTCAGGGAATGTCCATACTAAAGCCATTACATTGACTCAGCTATGATATGCAGCAGCGCCATAGTGTAGATGCTTTCCACATTGATGGAAGGGTTTTCCTTCAATGTAGTTAATCTATGTCTCCGAGAGGAAGTAGCTTGGTCAATGAAAGAATTACACTGAGGGTCTGTGCAAGCTAACTGCCTCTCACAGGGTGTGAAAAATTTCCCCGCCCTGTGGATGGAGCTCTGTTGATCTAATTTTTAAGCATAAACCAGGCCTCAGAAAAGCTGCCGATGGAAAAGACCAGTTGGGAAATCTAGTCCTATCTCCCTGCCAGGGCAGCAGAATCCCCTTTGGTTCTTTTTGTTCAAGCTATTTGGAAATATTCGAGCTGTCCCAGTTTACCAGTAGAGATTATTCTGCATTCTGACAGAGCTCAGTGTAGGGCTGTGTTTGTGTAGTGGGCACCCTGTCTTTTTGTGTGTGTGTTTTGTGTGTAGTGGGCACTGTGTGTGTGTGCATGAAGTGGGCATTTTGTGTATTTATGTTTGGTGAGCAGTGGACACTATGTGTTTGTGTGTGTGTTTGGTGTGCATTGGGCACAATGTGTGTGCATGTGGTGGGGGGCACAGTGGGGCTGAATATCAAGTGGAGGCAGGTGTGTGTCCCTTGGCCTGCCAGTGCTCAGGCTAATGTCTGCCCTCCTCCCAGTGCAGGGCTCTTTGTGAGATCATAGAATAATAGGCCTGGAAGGGACCTTGAGAGGTCATCTATTCATGTCCCCTGCACTCATGGCAGTTCTAAGTATTATCTAGACAATCCCTGACAGCTGTTTGTCTAAAATGCTCTTAAAAGTCTCCAGTGGTGGAGATTCCACAACCTTCCTGGGAAAGTTATTCCAGTACTTAGCCACCCTCACTGCTGGGTTTCCTTTCCTACTGTCCACCCTAAACCGCACTTTCTGCAATTGAAGTCCATCGGTTCTTTTCCTATCCTTCCCATCCTCCCCCATTGTTTTGCAATTTAATTCCTAAACTCTGTGTGATGGGCTGGGTCACAGAAAACCCTTTGTGACTGCCTCTGGGTGTGCCTAGACTACCCGTGAGCCTGTTTTCCCTGCCAGCTTGGGACTTAAGTACCTTATCTTGTTTGAGACACACACACTTTCCTGCTGCAAACACAGAGCCAAGTCTGAACCACGTCCCCCACTAGCCGCAGGCTTCACTGAAAACAACTTAAGAAGTGTTCCTGTCTCTAACACTGAGATGCCCAGCTCCCATGCCACATTCCCAGGAAAGCTCAGTTGCGGATTGGCGTCTTTCAAAGTTCATTGTTAGCTTAAGTGTTTCTTGAATGGGCACTTACAGAGAATAGACTTTTCTCAAGAAGCTGACCAACTGCTTCACTGAGGCTACTTAAAATCAAATAAGTACATAGCCAATATTCATAACTTCTAATACAAAATTGATACATGCAAGGAAATAGGATGAAGATATCCAATAGATGATAGCCTTTGCAGAGCTATGTTACATGGCCTATCTAGCAGAAACCACAGTCCAGTTATGTCATATTTAAACTCATAAGCATATTTCTGTAAAGGATTATGGGGTGCAATGTCACACTCTGTTTCACGGACTATAACGTATGGGAAATAAAGAAAACTAACAAAAGAATTGGGAGGGTGCTGGCCTGTTCGGAGATATTTTGTAGCAGCATCTGCAGAGATGCTGCAGAGAGCTTGAGTGTTAACCACCAGTTTGGGGAATATCCTCCTTTTTGTAGCCTGCCCTGATGTTGGCATTTTCAATGAGGACTGTCCCAGGCACCTCCGGGTCACAGGAGGCAGAGAAGCCAGGAGGAGGAGTTATGAGTTCCTAGAGGAAGTAGGGGCATAGTGTTTCCTGGGCACAGACCTGGAGTGACAGACTTGGGAGTTTCTAAATACAGAGATTATTGGCTGTTGGTTGTTTCTAGTGGTGTTCAGGGAAGCAGGACGTTGTGTACATTCTTTTTAACCCATCGCCCACGGATTATACCAAAGAATATAGTTGACTTGTATCATCAATCTTTCCTCCAAATACAATCAACCCTGTAATGTCTCACAGGTTGGCACCACTTAGGAGAAGGGGGCACCAACATGCCCTGGAACCCTGATAATACCAGCCAAGCCTTGAGAACCGTGGGGGATAATTTCTGCTCCCATATTGAAGAAGGGAAGAGTCATCACTGGGCCTGCCAGGGATCTCCTTGGGGGTAGGTCATGACCACAATGGCTTTGTGCATCTGCAGCCATGGATCAGTGCATGGGCCCATCCCTGTGGTGACTTCACCCTTTCATGTCAGTCAAACACTCGTGTCAGTCAGCACCACACCTTTGGTGTTACTGGGATATTTTCTAGGTTGGTGGCTGTGACATACCCGGGTCCAACTCAGACTAATTCGCAGCTGTGTCACACCCTCCTACAACCTTGCAAACCTTTCATAAAGTGGTTTCCACCTGGCCACTCACAAAAAACTGTCTCGCATGCAAATCACACCCTGAGCATGTGTGTGTAACTGCAGCCTGCACAGGAATAGTTGGGTGACACTCAGGCTCTCACCACCCTGGGTTATACTGCAGGGTGACCCCAACACACTCCCCAGTCTTCGATTTCCCTCCCGAAATGTATGTCCTGTGCTGCCCAGTCCTCTCCTGGACAATACAAGCTACATTGTCCATTATTTCTTTAATAACACTAACTTATGTGGAACTTAGTTTCTCAGACACTTCTATTTAAAAACACTGGATTAGATAAAATAAAAAAAAATATTGATGACAAAGATAGATTTTAAGTGATTGCAAATAAGGAGGCATAGAAATCAGACATAGTTTCAAGAAAAATAAAGCTAGAATGCAACTTGTGCCTAAATTAACAAATGATGTGAAATTCAAAGCAAAACTTTCCTCACCACATGCTTTCAGCAGTCTTACTGAGCAAACATCTGAGGTCAGGACCCTTCCCCCAGTCCAATGGCTGCTTCCTTTATCCCATCAGATCCAATGAATCAATGGGCAGAGAGAGAGAGAGAGAGAGAGAGAGAGAGAGAGAGAGAGAGAGAGAGAGATTGGTGCCTTGCGATGTCTGCCCCCTCTTTTTATAGTCCTATCCTCACTTTGAGAAATATTTCCACATGGTTAAGACAAGACAAAATGTCTTTGTAGAAGGATGTTCCCTGCTACTTTTTCCTTACCTTTCTTGGGCTTCCTTTGTCTCCCTTCCTCCTTGATTACTCTGATTTCTGTTTAGATACAAAATTAATCAGAGCACACATTTCTTTGTTCAAGAGGGACCAGTTTGCCAGCCTCAGTTTGGAACATGTATGAATAACATCATACAGTGTCATCTTATAACTTCACATACATTATAAAAAGTATTATTAATATTTGCGATGAGCATATGGCTATTTCTAGTTGACTTGCAGAATTATTTAGCATCTTAGAGCTGAGCTCTGTGTTCAAATAATATGCATACAAGTGAGATAGTTTTGTGACATTTTTATGAACTGCACAAGTCCATAGCATGCTGTGGCCTCCCCCTGAACTCCTCTGGTCATCATATGGTCTCCATCAAGCAAAATGAGTGAACCTATGTTTCCTACTTTGGGGAGTAACCGAGCAAGGGAAGGACATAGTACAGCATGCCAATCACCATGGTATCAATAGCTAGATAATCTGGAGTACTGTTACATGTCTTATAGGTTTTACATTCCACCTACTGAGGCCAGGAAAATAAGGTGATTCTGGAACCAGGAATAACTGAGATGATATCAGCTACACCCGGAAACAATTAGTATGTTTCACCTGTGTCAAGTTTCCTTCCTCACTCTGAACTCTAGGGTACAGATGTGGGGACCTGCATGAAAACCTTCTCAGCTTACATTTACAAGCTTAGGTTAAAGCTTCCCCAAGGTACAAACTATTTTACCCTTGGACTTCCACTGCCACCACCAAACTTTATCTGGGTTCCTGAGAAAACGTAGTTTGGACACATCTTTCACCCCAAAATCCTCCCAAACCTTGCACCCCACTTCCTGGGGAAGGTTTGGTAAAAATCCTCACCAATTTGCATAGGTGACCACAGACCCAAACCCTTGGATCTTTGAACAATGAAAAAGCATTCAGTTTCCTTACAAGAAGACTTTTAATAGAAGTAAAAAAGAATCACCTCTGTAAAATCAGGATGGTGAATACCTTATAGGGTAATTAGATTCAAAACATAGAGAATCCCTCTAGGCAAAACCTTAAGTTACAAAAAAGACACACAGACAGGAATATTCATTCTATTCAGCACAGCTATTTTCTCAGCCATTTAAAGGAATCATAATCTAACACATACCGAGCTAGATTACTTACTAAATTCTAAGACTCCATTCCTGTTCTGTCACCAGCAAAAGCATCATACAGACAGCCCCAGACCCTTCTCCCTCCTCCCAGCTTTTGAAAGTATCTTGTCTCCTCATTGGTCCCTTTGGTCAGGTGCCAGTGAGGTTACCTTTAGCTTCTTAACCCTTTACAGGTGAGAGGATTTTTCCTCCGGCCAGGAGGGATTTTAAAGGAGTTTACCCTTCCCTTTATATTTATGACAACCTGTACCTAACTTCTGGTTCTTTTATTCCCAATTTGTTGCTAAGGCTGGTTGATCATTTTTCTTGAGAAGTTTTTTTTATAGGAAATTGGATTTTCCATTTAACTATTTTTTTCCAAGAAATTATCTTTTCCCTGGAAATTATAAGCTTTCCATCAAAATACCAAAAATCCCTCCTCCCAAAACCATGGCTGTGAGACTCTGATGATGTTCCAGGGCAGTTCAGCAAGAGGAGAAACCATCATGCATCATGGGGGATATAGTCTAGCCTGCGAATCTGGTCCATGGAAGAGATTGGTGGTGTGTGGTATCTGAGGAACCCCCATGGTACTTTTGAGTCAAACTATTAAGTTTTTAGCTAAAAGATTTTGGTCTCCACAAAGAAATCCCCATTGTGGATCAGCTCTACACAGTACTTCGTTTTCACTGAAAGCAGCTGGATGAAATATACCAATAACGTCATACTCTGTAACTCTGGTAGAAATTGCACCATTTAATAATACAGTAGGAAAGAGTGGGACAAATTAATCCCCAGAGCACCAATTAAACGAGGGTAGCTTTGGTTCACTGAATGCATTGATTAAGTGTTGTGCCTCTCTGAGCTCAGGTATTCCCAGTTGCTTCAGGAATCATGTCCCATCAATCACACATCTCAGTATAAAATTTCCCAAATGCTCCTAATTGGCAGTTTCTTTTGATGAGAAAACACCCATGCATCTCTCTCTCTCTTCTCAGCAGGTACGTGCTATTGTCTGGAAGTAGAGTCTCTCACACACACAGAGAGACACCATGGGGATCAGCAGGTATTGAATTCCAGACCTCCAGCACTAAAAGCCTCAGCCCCATCTCCGACCCCTTCAGAAAAAGGAGCGACCTGCTGGGTTGGAAAAAATAGGCAATTTACCTAGTAACTGAAGCCAGGGCTTCCCATTATATCTCTGGGTTTTCATACAGGCTCAAGTATATGCCAAAAAGCTTAATTAGCACAGTGAGGAACTTTACCACAGAGTGTGGAAAGATTGACATTCCTTTACTCTCACCCCTTCTTTAGCTGAGGAATAATATCTTCAGACTGATTCTCTCACAGCAGAGTCACAAGTCACTGTTTTCTGTTCAGATTAGTGAACAGGAGTGTTTGTGTGGGGGGGGCATGATTAACCTGCATGTCATTGTATTTGCACAGCATGTGCTTTTTATCGAACACCTGGAATGACCCTCTGCGAACATGTGGCTCTGTGGATTAAGCCCGTCCTGGAACGGGTACTGATGTCCATGAGGAAACTGATCTCCATTTCTGTAGCTGCCTGATCTCTGTTCAGAGGAGATGGAAAAGGGAAATCTCTCGGAGGTGACTGAGTTCATTCTCTCAGGACTGACAGATCGTCCGGAGCTGCAGGTCCCGGTGTTTGTGGTGTTCCAACTGATTTATGGTATCACCCTGGTGGGGAATGGGGGGATGATCTTGTTAATCACAATTGATCCCCGATTCCACACCCCCATGTACTTTTTCCTCAGTAATTTGTCTTTCTGTGACCTCTGCCTTTCCTCAATAATTTCCCCTAAGATGCTGCGGAATTTCTTTGCTGAGTGGAGAAGCATTTCTTATACTGCCTGTACTGTGCAAATGCATCTCTCTATCATTTTTGGAGATGTTGAGTGCCTCTTGCTGGCTGTGATGGCGTATGACCGTTATGTGGCCATCTGTAACCCGCTGCTCTATACGGTCACCATGTCCAGGCAGCTTTGTAAACATCTGGTGGCTGGGGTGTACGCTGTGGGGGTGGTGGATTCAATGATATACATGTGTTTTACATTTCAGGTGTCATTTTGCAGCTCCAACATCATCAATCATTTCTTCTGTAACGTCCTCCCACTGTTGGCGCTCTCCTGTTCTCAAAACCGCATCAATGAGATTGTGATGTTTGCTTTCATGAGCTGCATTACAGTGAGCAGCTTTCTGACTGTCCTCCTCTCCTATGTCTATATCATCTCCACCATCCTGCAGATGCGCTCTGCTGAGGGTCGGCGCAAAGCCTTCTCCACTTGCACTTTCCACTTAACGGCTGTGCTCCTGTCTTTTGGCACCCTC
The DNA here is from genome assembly GCF_965140285.1 of Lepidochelys kempii. Classification (NCBI taxonomy): domain Eukaryota; kingdom Metazoa; phylum Chordata; order Testudines; family Cheloniidae; genus Lepidochelys; species Lepidochelys kempii. Next base: position 6,255,174 of record NC_136385.1, read on the forward strand.
TTCTTCATGTACTTACATCCCACCTCCAGCTATTCCATGGACAGAGACAAAGTGACCTCAGTGTTTTACACGCTGGTGATCCCTATGTTGAACCCCCTCATCTACAGCCTGAGGAACACAGAGGTGAAGGACGCCCTGAGGAAAGCAATGAATAAACTCCTAACCATTTTTTGAATCTGTTTAACTCTGTATTGGTTTAGTGGTGGGGAGTGAAAACAGGTGAATTCAATTCCCAGCCCATTACAAAGTAATTTTGCAGAGCCCCTGGGAGCATTGTTCTTTATTGTATTGTTATTATTATTAATTTTTTTGTATTCCAACAAGGTCTGCAGGCCCCAGCAGAGATCAGTGGACAAAACATGGGAAGCATCACAGGGGCAGAGAGAGAGAGAGAGTGATTTTATAAGCTGGTGGCTAAGGGGCATCCACCCAGGGGGTGAAATGTTCAACTTCACATCTCAGGACTTGGGGTGGCAGTTCCAAAGGGGTTTCTGTGACCCAACCCGTTACACAGAGTTTTAGGAATACAATTAGGAATAAAATTGCAAAAGAATATGTGTGGGTGTGGGTGTGGGTGTGGGTGTGGGTGTGGGTGTGGGTGTGGGTGTGGGTGTGGGTGGAGGGCGGGGGAGGATAGCACAAACACCCATGCACTTCAATTTCATCAAGGGTGGTTTAGGTTGGACATTAAGAAAAATATCCCAACAGTGAGGGTGGCTGTGCACTGGAATAATTTTCCTAGGAAGTTTGTGGAATCTCCACCATTAGAGATTTTTAGAAAAACACCTGTCAGGGATGGTCTAGATAATACTCAGTTTTGCTGTGAGTGCAGGGGAGTGGAATAGATGACCTCTCGAGGTCCCTTCGAGTCCAATGATTCTGTCATTGCAACAGGAAGCCCTGCACTGGGAGGAGGGGGGACGCCAGCCTGAGCACTGGGCAGGGCAAGGGACACACACCCACCAACACTTGATATTCAGCTCCACTGTACCCCGCAACACATGCACACACAGAGTGCCTAATGCACACCAAATGCACACACACAGAGAAGGCGCAGTACACACTCACACAATGCCCACTACACACAACACACACAATGCCAACTGCACAGCAAACACACACACACACACAGCCTGACACTGAGCTCAATCAGAATGCAGAATAATCTCTACTGGGAAGCTGGGACAGCTGGAATATTTCCAACTAGCCAGAACAAAAAGAAGCGAAGGGGATTAGTCTGCAGAAGAGAAGAATGAGGGGGGATTTGATAACTGCTTTCAACTACCTGAAAGGGGGTTCCAAAGAGGATGGCTCTAGACTGTTCTCAATGGTAGCAGATGACAGAACGAGGAGTAATGGTCTCAAGTTGCAGTGGGGGAGGTTTAGATTGGATATTAGGAAAAACTTTTTCACTAAGAGGGTGGTGAAACACTGGAATGCGTTACCTAGGGAGGTGGTAGAATCTCCTTCCTTAGAGGTTTTTAAGGTCAGGCTTGACAAAGCCTTGGCTGGGATGATTTAATTGGGGATGGGTCCTGCTTTTGAGCAGGGGGTTGGACTAGATGACCTCCTGAGTTCCCTTCCAACCCTGATATTCTATGATTCTATGATTCTGCTGCCCTGGCAGGGAGAGAGGACTAGATTTCCCAACTGGTCTTTTCCATCGACAGCATTTCTGAGGCCTGGTTTAGGTTTAAAAAATAGATCAATGGAGGTCTGTCGCACAGGGCGGGGAAATTTTTCACACCCTGTGCAAGGCAGTTAGCTTGTGCTGATGTTCAGTATAATTATTCCATTGACCTAGCTATTGCCTCTAGGGGACGTGGATGAACTACATGGAAGGAAAAACCCTTCCATCGATGTGGAAAACAGCTATACTATGGAGCTGCTGCACACCATAGCTGAGTCAATGTTACGGCCTTATTATAGACATTCCCTGACTCAATGGGGGGTTTCCCCCTTCCCATTAAAGCTATTTTTCTCTCCTTTTCCATCATTCTTCTCCCTCCCTTGTAAAGCTCTTTCTTTTTTTGATAGGTAAATATGTTCAGAAAAGTTGAAATTTCTCCTCTCAGAATAATTCCTTCCTTCCCCTCCCATGAATGTCATTTCAATTAAAGGCTGAAATGCTCTGAAACTGACTTGTCTGCCTATGACTTGGTGGTACCTCTTTGTTTTTCCTCCCTTCACTTACAATGAGTTAAAAGGGACAGAAGCAATACCTGCTCAGACCCCTAAAATCAGACACAGAATCGAATCTTTCCCTGTTTGCTAACCACACCGACGTTACCCTTAATACATCTGGAGCTGTTTCCTTGGCCAGAAGAGGTTAAACTTGATTTTTATGACTTTGGGATTTGCTCCCTGGAGCATCTTTGCTCCCAGGACAACAGGTGTGCACAGCAAATGCAATTAATGTTGTTGCCATGTCTTTTCTTGTGGAAATGGAATACAGATGGACAGAGAATCAGCTGGCCTGGATTGCTTTCTCTCCCATGAGGTCATTTAACATGATACAAAACTGAGGTGATTGTATTCCAGTTTATTTGTTGGTCACCTCTCCAAATCTCTCTTTAAGTAATTTCCCAGCATTGGGACACAAAGGTGTCTAGAAATGAGTGAATTTCTTCTAGTCTAATAATCTATTGTCAAAAACAATATGGTTTGGATTGACCTGAAACTATTCACAAATGTGTTACAAATACTCTGAATAGCTTTGTCCCAAAACAATGTGTGTGCGGCGGGAGGATTTAGATGCCGGTCACAAAGCAGCCACTGTAGGAGGTGGTGGTGGTATTTCATTTGGAATTTTTAGCCCAATAGTTGGGGTTTTCACCTGTGAGGTGGGAGATACAGGTTCAATTCCCCCTTCTACCCAGTGCTTGAGAAAGCTATGTGTGACATTGGACTCCATATGCTTTCTGAAAATATGCTTCTGAATACGACATAACTGGAATATGCTTTATGATAAGTGCCCCTTGTATCATATCGTTATAATCTACTAAGTGTGTTCATGCTGTTTGTTTACATGGATGATTTACATGTCTGGAATTAGAAGAATAAGATATTAACTTGTGCTACTGATTTAGACATATTAAGTGGAGGCCATTAAAGGTGCTTCAGAATCAATGAACTGTGAATGGCTCTGTTTAGCTGCAAGCCTTCCTGTGTACCTGTGGGAGAAACCAGGAAGAATTAAATTTGGGTCTTACAGTGACATGTGACCATGTCACCAGATACTGAGCTCCATCTTGAAGCTGGTACTTTTCCTGAGGGGGGTGGCATTCGAAGCAAAGTTTTCCCGCCTTGGGGAAGTTCTAGAAAGCGGGGAAGCAAACAGTGAGTGTCTTCAGCTAGTTTAAGAGATGGCCTCACCACCCCACAGAGATACCTGCAGGAACCTAGAAACATTAGGAATGTAACCACAGTGGGTGAGAACAGACCGGACCCAGGTCAGAAAAGGCATCTGACCTGAAAAGGATTTTACCTGAAATAACAACTGTGGTGAGAAGTTACCATTTGTAACTGATTTCTGAGTGTATTAAGCTTCACCTTGCGCGTTTTACTTTGTGATTTACTTTGTTCCATCTGTTATGACTTAAAACCACTTAAATCCTACTTTTTATACTTAATAAAATCACTTTTGATTATTTATAAACTCAGTGTGAGTAATTGTTACCTTGGGGGGCAAACAGCTGTGCATATCTTTCTTGAAGTGATATAGGGGGCAAACATGTATCATTTTACCCTGTGTAAGCTTTATATAGAGTAAATTGGATTTATTTGGGGTTTAGACCCTGGGACTGTGTTGCAGCAGGCTAGCGTATCTGGCTCAACAAGGCAGGGTTCTGGAGGCCAAGGATGGCAGGGAAAACGGGATCACAGGTAATTTCAGCACATCAGCTGACAGTCCCAAAGGGGGTCTCTGTGATTGAACCCTACACACTATGCACTTGGGTTTCCTGCATTTCCAAAAAACATCCCAGCCTCGGGGGTGATGTGCTATTCCAATCTGGGTTTCTCTCAATCTCTCCTTTCAAAGTTTTCCTACTGTGGATAACTAATTAAATAACCATTATACAGCTTTATACAGAGTAAAATGTATTTATTTGGGGTTTAGATCCCTTTGGGAGCTGGGTGTCTGTGTGCTGGAGACAGGTATCCTGCTGAACTGGTTTCAGTCTAGATCTGCAGTTTTGGAGGTGTGGCCCAGACCCTTGGTCTGTGTTGCAGCAGGCTAGCGTGTCTGGCTCAACAAGGCAGGGTTCTGAAGGCCCAGGCTGGCAGGGAAATCAGCAAACCAGATGAGAGGAGGGAGGGAGGGGGGTGGCATGCTTGGAGATACTTTGTTGCAGCTGCAGAGATGCTTCAGAGAGGTTCAGTGTTAACCACCATGATCAACACATGAAGTGGAATACCATCACCTCAGTTTTGTTTTATATTCAAAAGCCCTCACGGTAGAGACAGCGATCGAGACCAGGTGATTCTCTTGCCCCCTGTGTTCCATTTCCAGAAGGAAAAACGTGGCAACAACATTAATTGCATGTGCTGTGCACACTTTTTGTCCTGGGAGCAAAGCTGCTCCAGGAAGCAAATCTCAAAGTGACCCCAGGAAGCAGCTCCAGAGGTAATAAGGGTAACATTGGTGTGGTTAGCAAACAGGGAAAGATTCAGCTCTGATTTTAGGGTTCTGATTTTAGGGTTCTGAGCAGGTACTGCTTCCATCCTCAACCCATTGTAAGTGAAGGGAGGGAATGCAAAGAGGTACCACCAAGTCATGGGGAAGCAAGTCAGTTTTAGAGTATTTCAGCCTTTAATTGAAATGACAGTGAGCTGTTCATGGGAGGGAAAGGAAGGAATTATTCTGAGAGGAGAAATTTCAACTTTTGTGAACATATTTACCTATCAAAAGAAGGAAAGAGCTTTACAAGGGAGGGAGAAGAGTGATTGGAAAAGGACAGAATAGGAATGGAGTCTTAGAACTTTTAGTAAGTAATCTAGCTAGATATGTGTTAGATTATGATTTCTTTAAATGGCTGAGAAAAGAGCTGTGCTGAATAGAATGAGTATTCCTGTCTGTGTGTCTTTTTTGTAACTTAAGGTTTTGCCTAGAGGGATTCTCTATGTTTTGAATCTGATTACCCTGTAAGGTATTCACCATCCTGATTTTACAGAGGTGATTCTTTTCTTTTTACTTCTATTAAAAGTCTTCTTATAAGGAAACTGAATGCTTTTTCATTTTTCTAAGATCCAAGGGTTTGGGTCTGTGGTCACCTATGCAAATTGGGAGGATTTTGGGGGGAAAGATGGGTCCAACTCTGTTTTTTCAGGAACCCAGATAAAGTTTGGTGGTGGCAGTGGAAATCCAAGGGCAAAGGGTAAAATAATTTGTACCTTGGGGAAGTTTTAACCTACGCTGGTAAAAGTAAGCTTAGGAGGTTTTCATGCAGGTCCCCACATCTGTACCCTAGAGTTCAGAGTGGGGAAGGAACCTTGACAACTCCCTACCTTTCCTGTTGTCCGTAGCTCTGCTATTGTCCTTTCCTACAAAGTACCGGTGGTGAGAGGTTTTTACTGCCTCAAATAAGGGAAAGTTGTCTTAAGTCCGGCCATAAAGAATTAAGGTTATTGTTCAATAAGATGCATCTAGATATGAGAAATAAATGTGTGTATAAATAAATAAAAGGGGCGTTAGTCAAAAAGCCCACCTTCCTTCCTAAATTGGTAGTGAAACAATGCTTGTGCCCATGGAAAGAAATAATGCAACAAGAAAGAAAAAAAAGGATTGGGCCCAGACAAACAGGCAACCACAGTAGGGGAAGTTAAAAGAAAGAAAGTGAGAGGTTAACTCTGTAGTTACTGGAGGAAATTAAGCAGTGAAACTTTGTACAAATGTTAAAAGAAGGTGTTATAAAAAAAATCCTTGGTTTCTTTGCAGCCATTCCTTTGAAGAAAGGGCACATTTCTCGGGAAGAATTTCTGTGAATAATCCAGTCAAACTATGAACAAGTTAGGCAAATTAGGGAAAAAAACACTCCCGGTGTGTGCAGTCTTTGTTTTATAAGTTTAAGATAAATTGGTGTTGTTTTAAAATTGTAAAACCAAAAAATACTTTTGCCAGACAAAAGAAACTAGGGTTGTTTAATTTTGGTATTTAGCATTTAATCCTGAAGGTGACTTAATGCTTTACAAGATTTAAAATGTTTTTAAATAAAGACCAAAGTTGTGGCTGCAGCAGGACAGTCAAAGCCAGAAAAATGGAAAAAGATTTTCAATCTGTTTTGGTAACAAATAGCAGATAAAAGCTGTTGTCAGTGTCCCACACTAAGTCTTAAGGTGGCTCTGTGTAATCAACGGTCACTTTGCCAAAGGGAAGCCAAAATGGGTTGTGTTTTCCTTTTCAAATCAATGTGTGTTTAAAAGCAAAAGTTAAACATTAGAAGTTAATTGTGTCCTTTTGAGACAAAGTCTCTAAGCAGCTGATAACATTGAATCCAAAAGCAAGCTGAGATGGGGTGTAATGTCACACTCTGTTGCACAGACTATACATGAGAGAAAATAAATAAAATTAACAAAAGAATTGGGATGGAACTGGCCTGCTCGGAGATTTTTTGTAGCAGCATCTGCAGAGATGCTGCAGACATCTTGAGTGTTAAAAAACAGTCTGGGGAATATCCTCCTTTTTGAAGCCTGCCCTGACCTTGGCATTTTCACTGATGACTGCCCCAAGCACCTTGGGGTGACAGGAGGCAGAGAATCCAGGAGGATGCGTTATGAACTTGACTCCTAGAGGAAGTCGGGGCATAGAGTTTCCTGGGCAGAGACCTGGAATACAGAGAAGGGGGTAGCACTTAGGAGAAGGGTGTACCAACATGCCATGAAGCACTGATAATACCAGCCAAGCCTGCACACCCATTCAGGATAATTTCTGCTACCACAGTGAAGAAGGGAAGAGTCATCACTGGGCCTGCCAGGGATCTCCTTCCGGGTAGGTGATGACCACAATTTCCTTGTGCATCTGCAGCCATGGATCAGTGCATGGGCCCATCCCTGTGGTGATCTCACCCTTTCTTGTCAATCGAACACTACTGTCAGTCAGCACCACATCCTTGGTGTTACTGGGATATTTTCTAGGTTGGTGACATACCAGGGTCCAACCCAGACTAATCAGCAGCTGTGTCACACCTGCCTACAACCTTGCAAAACCTTGATAAAGTGGTTTCCACTTGGGCCACTCACAAACAACTGTCTAGCATGCTAATCACACCCTGAGCATGTGTGAGTTTAACTGCAGCCTGGCCAGGAATTGTTGGGTTACACTCAGGCTCTCACCACCCTTGATTATACTGCAGAGGGACCCCAACACACTCCCCAGTCTTAGATATTCCTCCAGAAATGTATGACCCGTGCTTCCCAGTACTCTCCTGGACGACACAAGTTATAGTATACAGTATTTCTTTCGCAACACTAAGATACATGCAACTTAGTTTCTCAGACACTTCTATTTAAACACACTGGACTAGATAAAACAATAAAAGAAAGTTTATTGACCACAAAGATAGATTTTAAGTGACTACAAATAGGGAGGCATAGAAGTCAGACATGGTTACAAGAAACATAAAACTAGAATGCAACTTGTGCCCAAGTTAACAAATTATGTGAAATTCAAAGTGAAATTTTCCTCACCACATGCATTCAGCAGTCTTACTGACCAAATTTCTTCAGTCAGGAACCCTCCCCCAGTCCAATGGCTGCTTCCTTTATCCCTTCAGATGTAGTGAATAAATGGGAAGGCATAGAAACAGAGAGAGAGCAGTGCCTTGGGATGTCTGCCACTTCTTTTTATAGTCCTTTCCCCCTTTGAGAAACATTTCCACCTAGTTACTGGAAGAAAAATTGTCTATGTAGAAGGATGTTCCCTACTTCTTTTTCCTCACCTTTTTGGGCATCCTTTGTTTCCCTTCCTGTTTGAATACTCTGGTTACTGTTTAGATACAAAGTTAAGCAGAGAACACATTTATTTGTTCAAGACAGACCAGTTTGCAAGACAACCCAAGACACCTCTCTCTCACTCTGCCTCCCCATTGATTCAATGCATTGGAAGGGATAAAGGAAGCACTTTGGAACATGTATTAATAACATGATGCAGTGCTATCTTATAACACCACATACATTATCAAAAATATTGTATTAATGTTTGCGATGAGAGGATGACTATTTCTAGCTGACTCATAGATTTTTTAACATCTTAAAGCTGCACTCCATGTGCAGATAATGCGCAAGCAAGAGGGATAGTTTTGTGAACTACAGAAATCTGGAGCACACTGTGGTCTCGTCCTGAGCTCCTCTGGTCACCGTGTGGTCTTCGTCAGGCAAAAAAGAGTGAATCTATCTTTCCTATTTTGGGAAGTAACCTAGCAAGGGAAGGACATAGGATACCATGGTGATTGGCATGCCATAACTAGCTCAATAATCTGGAGTACTCTTACGTGTCTTACAGGTTTTACTTTCCACTTGTTGGGGCCAGGACAATGAGGTTATTCTGAAACCAGGAATAACTGAGAAGATATCAGCTACACCTGCAAACAATTAGTACATTTCACCTGTATCTAACTTACTGTTCCTTTGACACCAAACTTTTTGCTAAGACTGGTTGAAAATTTTTCTTGAGACATTTTTTTGATGGGAAATTGAATTTTCCATTTAACTATTTTTTTCAAAGAAATTATCTTTTTCCCAGAAATTATAAGCATTCCATCAAAATACCAAACTCCCCTGCTCCCTAAACCATGGCTATGGGTCTCTTGTGATGCTCCAGGGCAGTTCAACAAGAGGAGAGACCATCATGCATCATGGGGGATGTAGCCCAGCCTGGGAGCCTAGCCAAGGAAGATATTGGTGGTGTGTGGTATCGGATGCACCCCCATGGTATTTCTGAGACGAAATATTCAGTTTTTAGCAAAAAGATTTCGGTCTCCACAAACAACCTTTGTGTATCAGCTCTATGCAGTAACCGGCTTGCACTGAAAGCAGCAGGATGAAATATACCCCTAACCGCATACTGTGTGATTCTGGTAGAAATTGCATCATTTAATAACACAGGAGGAAGGAGTGGGCCAAATTAATCCCCAGGGCACGAATTACACTGAATGTGGCTTTGGTTCACTGAATGTGTTATTAGGTGTTTTAGGTGTATTAGGTAATTAGGTGTTATGGCTCTCTGAGCTCAGGTATTCCCAGTTGCTTCAGGAATCATCTGCCATAGATCACACATCTCGGTATAAACCTTCCCGAATTCTCCAAATTGGCAGTTTCTTTCAATGGGGAAACACCAGCACATCTCTCTCTCTCTCATCTCAGCAGGTATGTGCTATTGTCCTGTATTACAGTCACACACACACGCAGACACCATGGGGATCAGCAGGTATTGAATTCCAGACCTCCAGCTCTAAAAGCCTCAGGCCCAACTCCGACCCCTTCAGCTAAAGGAGAGACCTCCTGGGTTGAAAAAAATAGGCAATTACCTAGTCACTGAAGCCAGGGCTTCCCATGATGTCTCTGGGTTTTCGTACAGGCTCAAGTAAATGCCAAAAAGCTTAATAAGCACAGTGAGCAACTTTACCCCAAATGGACATGCCAAGGCACAGAGCTCCCCTTGCCCAAAGAGGGTGGAAAGATTGACACTCTTTTACTCTCACCCCTTCTTTAGATAAGGAATAATCCCTTCAGATTGATTTTCTCACAGCAGAGTCACAAGTCACTGTTTTCTGTTGAGGATTAGTGAACAGCAGTGTTTGTGTGGGGGGGCATGATTAACCTGCGTATCATTGTGTTTGCACAGCGTGTGCATTTCATCGAACACCTGGAATGACCAGCTGTGAACATCTGGCTCTGTGGTCTTAGCCCTTCCCGGAGTGGATACTGATGCCCATTAAGAAACTGATCTCCATTTAGCTTCACTTACTTCATTATAGTGAAGGGACAGGTTTTCGCACCATTCACCTGCCCAAATCTTTGTAGCTGCCTGATCTCTGTTTGAAGGAGATGGAAGAGGGAAATCACTCGGAGGTGAATGAGTTCATTCTCTCAGGACTGACAGATCGTCCGGAGCTGCAGGTCCCCCTGTTTTGGGTGTTCCTACTGATTTATGGTATCACCCTGGTGGGGAATGGGGGGATGATCTTGTTAATCACAATTGATCCCCGACTCCACACCCCCATGTACTTTTTCCTCAGTAATTTGTCTTTCTGTGATCTCTGCATTTCCTTGATAATTTCCCCTAAGATGCTGCTGAATTTCTTAGCTGAGAGGAAAAGCATTTCTTACACTGCCTGTACTGTGCAAATGCATCTCTCTATCATTTTTGCAGATGTTGAGTGCCTCTTGCTAGCTGTGATGGCGTATGACCGTTATGTGGCCATCTGTAACCCGCTGCTCTATACGGTCACCATGTCCCGGCAGCTTTGTAAACGGCTGGTGGCTGGGGTGTACGCTGTGGGGGTGGTGGATTCAATGATTTACACGTGTTGTACATTTTGGCTGTCATTCTGCAGCTCCAACATCATCAATCATTTCTTCTGTGACATCCTCCCACTGTTGGTGCTCTCCTGTTCTGACACCCACATCAATGAGATTGTGACGTTTGCTTTCATGAGCTGCATTACAGTGAGCAGCTTTGTGACTGTCCTCCTCTCCTATGTCTATATCATCTCCACCATCCTGCAGATCCGCTCAGCCGAGGGCCGGCGCAAAGTCTTCTCCACCTGCAGTTTCCACTTGACCGCTGTGGTTCTGCTTTTTGGCACCCTCCTCTTCATGTATTTACGTCCCACCTCCAGCTATTCCATGGACAGAGACAAAGTGACCTCCGTGTTTTACACGGTGGTGATCCCTATGTTGAACCCCCTCATCTACAGCCTGAGGAACAAGGAGGTGAAGGATGCCCTGAGGAAAGCAATGAATAAACTCCTAACCAATTCTTAATTCTGTTTAACTGTGTATTGGTTTAGTGATGGGGAGTGGAAACAGGTGAATTCCATTCCCAGCCCATTGCAATGTAATTCGGAGAGCTCATGGTAGTATTGCTCATTATTATATTATTATCATTACTTATTTGTTGATATTCCAACAAGTTCTGCAGGCCCCAGCTGAGATCAGTGGACAAAACTCGAGGAAGACTCACAGGTCCAGAAAGAGAGAATGATTTTATAAGCTGATGGCTAGGGGCATCCACCTAGAGGGTGAGATGTTCAATTTCACATCTCAGGACATCAGGTTGGGGTTTCTGTGACCCAACCCGTCACACAGAGTTTAGGAATAACATTGCAAAACAATGTGTGTGTGTGTGGGCGAGGGCCAGGGGGAGGGCGGGGCAGGAGGACAGCACAAGAACTGATGGACTTTAATTGCACCAAGGGCGGTTTAGGTTCGGCATTAGGAAAAACATCTCAACAGTGAGGGTTGCTAAGCACTGGTATAACGTTCCCAGTAAGGTTATGTAATCTCCACCACTGGAGATTTTTAAGAGCAGGTTTGAGAAACACTTGTCAGGGATGGTCTGGATAATACTCAATTGTGCTGTGAGTGCAGGGGAGGGGAATAGATGACCTCTTGAGGGCCCTTCAAGTCCAATTATTCTATGATCTCACAAGGAGCCCTGCACTGGGAGGAGGGGGGACGCCAGCCTGAGCACTGGGCAGGGCAAAGGACTCAAACCTGCCTGCACTTCATATTCAGCTCCGCTGTACCCCCCACCACATGCACACACACAGTGCCCACTGCACACCAAACACACACACACACACACAGCCTGACACTGAGCTCAGTCAGAATGCAGAAGAATCTCTACGGGGAAGCTGGGACAGCTGCAATATTTCCAACTCACCTGAACAAAAAGAACCGAAGGGGATTCTGCTGCCCTGGCAGGGAGATAGGACTAGATTTCCCAACTGGTTTTTTCCATGGACAGCTTTTTTGAGGCCTGGTTTAGGCTTAAAAAATAGATCAACACAGCTCCATCACACAGTGTGGGGAAACTTTTCACACCCTGTGCGAGGCAGTTAGCTTGTACTGACCCTCAGTTTAACTTTTCCATTGACCTTGCTACTGCCTCTCAGAGACGTGGATTAACTACATTGAAGGAAAAACCCTTCTGTCAATGTGAAAAGCATCTACACGACGGCATTGCTGCACACCATAGCTGAGTCAATGTAATGGCTTTAGTATAGACATTCCCAGAATTGATGGGGAGTTTTCCCCCTTCCTCTTCAAGCTTTTTTTCTCTCCTTTTCCATTAGTCTTCTCCCTCCCTTGTAAAGCTGTTGAGGACGGAAGCAGTACCAGCTCAGATCCCTAAAATCAGACATCGAGTCAAATCTTTCCCTGTTTGCTAACCACACCAACGTTACCCTTAATACCTCTGCAGCTGCTTCCTTGGGCGGCAGAGGTTAAAAATGGCTTTGATGATTTGAGATTTGCTCCCTGGAGCATCTTTTCTCCTACAAAAAACGGGTGTCCACAGTGCATGCAATTAATGTGGTTGCCATGTCTTTCCTTTTTTAAATGGAACACGGCCAGAAAATAAGCTGACCTGGATCGCTCTTTCTCCTGTGAGGTCATTTTAACACAATACAAAATGGAGGTGACTGTAATCCACTTAATTTGTTGGTCATCTCTCCAAATGTCTCTTTAAGTAATTTGCCACCATTGGGATGCAAAGGTGTCTCAAAATGAATGAATTTCTTCTGGACTAGTCATTTATTGTCAAAAACAAATACTTTTTTAATTGACCTGAAACTATTAACAAGTGTGTTTCAAATACTCCTAAAAGTTTTGTCCCAAAATAATGTGTGTGTGGGGAGGGGGGGGGGAGGATTTTGATACTGGTAGCAACATAGCCACAGTAGGAGGCGGTGGTGGTCCTTGCCTTTGTAATTTTTAGCCAAATAGTTGGGATGTTCACCTGTGAGGTGGGAAATCCGGGTTCAATTCCCCTTCTGTTCAGTGCTGGGGAAAGCTATGTGTGACATTGAAATCCTTGTGCTTTATGAAAATATGCTTCTGAATATGGCTAATGTAGTGCCAATCTTTAAAAAAAGGGAAGAAGGAGGATCCTGGGAACTACAGGCCAGTCAGCCTCACCTCAGTCCCTGGAAAAATCATGGAGCAGGTCCTCAAAGAATCAATCCTGAAGCACTTGCATGAGAGGAAAGTGATCAGGAACAGCCAGCATGGATTCACCAAGGGAAGGTCATGCCTGACTAATCTAATTGCCTTTTATGATGAGATTACTGGTTCTGTGGATGAAGGGAAAGCAGTGGATGTATTGTTTCTAGACTTTAGCAAAGCTTTTGACACGGTCTCCCACAGTATTCTTGTCAGCAAGTTAAGGAAGTATGGGCTGGATGAATGCACTATAAGGTGGGTAGAAAGCTGGCTAGATTGTCGGGCTCAACGGGTAGTGATCAATGGCTCCATGTCTAGTTGGCAGCCGGTATCAAGTGGAGTGCCCCAAGGGTCAGTCCTGGGGCCGGTTTTGTTCAATATCTTCATAAATGATCTGGAGGATGGTGTGGATTGCACTCTCAGCAAATTTGCGGATGATACTAAACTGGGAGGAGTGGTAGATACGCTGGAGGGGAGGGATAGGATACAGAAGGACCTAGACAAATTGGAGGATTGGGCCAAAAGAAATCTGATGAGGTTCAATAAGGATAAGTGCAGGGTCCTGCACTTAGGATGGAAGAATCCAATGCACCGCTACAGACTAGGGACCGAATGGCTAGGCAACAGTTCTGCGGAAAAGGACCTAGAGGTGACAGTGGACGAGAAGCTGGATATGAGTCAGCAGTGTGCCCTTGTTGCCAAGAAGGCCGATGGCATTTTGGGATGTATAAGTAGGGGCATAGCGAGCAGATCGAGGGACATGATCGTTCCCCTCTATTCGACATTGGTGAGGCCTCATCTGGAGTACTGTGTCCAATTTTGGGCCCCACACTACAAGAAGGATGTGGATAAATTGGAGAGAGTCCAGCGAAGGGCAACAAAAATGATTAGAGGTCTAGAACACATGACTTATGAGGAGAGGCTGAGGGAGCTGGGATTCTTTATCCAGTAGAAGAGAAGAATGAGGGGGGATTTGATAGCTGCTTTCAACTACCTGAAAGGGGGTTCCAAAGAGGATGGCTCTAGACTGTTCTCAATGGTAGCAGATGACAGAACGAGGAGTAATGGTCTCAAGTTGCAGTGGGGGAGGTTTAGATTGGATATTAGGAAAAACTTTTTCACTAAGAGGGTGGTGAAACACTGGAATGCGTTACCTAGGGAGGTGGTAGAATCTCCTTCCTTAGAGGTTTTTAAGGTCAGGCTTGACAAAGCCCTGGCTGGGATGATTTAACTGGGAATTGGTCCTGCTTCGAGCAGGGGGTTGGACTAGATGACCTTCAGGGGTCCCTTCCAACCCTGATATTCTATGATTTTCATGCTATAAATAGCTAGATATCTGGAGTACTCTTACATCTCTTACAGGTTTTACATTCCACCTATTGGGGCCAGGAGAATGAGGTGATTCTGAAACCATGAATGAATGAGAAGATATCAGCTACAGCTGCAAAAAATAAGTATGTTTCACCTGTATCTAACATTCTGTTCCTTTGATTCCAAATTTGTTGCTGAGGCTGGTTGAAAATTTTTCTTCACAAGTGTTTTTGATGGGAAATTGGATTTTCCATTCAACTCTTTTTTCCATGAAATTATCTTTTCCCTGGAAACTATAAGCTTTCCATCAAAATATGTCAAGGTTCCTTCCCCACTCTGAACTCTAGGGTACAGATGTGGGGACCTGCATGAAAAAAACCCTAAGCTTATTTTTACCAGCTTAGGTTAAAACTTCCCCAAGGTACAAACTATTTTACCTTTTGCCCTTGGAATTTCCAAGGCCACCACCAAACTTTAACTGGGTTTATTGAGAAACGTAGTTTGGACACGTCTTTCACCCCAAAATCCTCCCAACCTTTGCACCCCACTTCCTGGGGAAGGTTTGGTAAAAATCCTCACCAATTTGCATAGATGACCACAGACCCAACCCCTTGGATCTTAGAACAATGAAAAAAGCATTCAGTTTTCTTACAAGAAGACTTTTAATAGATGTAAAGGAATCAGCTCTGTAAAATAAAGATGGTAGATACCTTACAGGGTAATTAGATTCAAAACATAGAGAATCCCTCTAGGCAAAACCTTAAGTTACAAAAATGACACACAGACAGGAGTAGTCATTCTCTTTGGCACAGTTCTTTTCTCAGCCATTTCAAGAAATCATAATCTAACACATCCCTAGCTAGATTACTTACTAAAAGTTCTAAGACTCCATTCCTGTTCTGTCCCCGGCAAAAGCAGCATACAGACAGCCACAGACCCTTTGTTTTTTCCCCCTCCTCCCAGCTTTTGAAAGTATCTTGTCTCCTCCTTGGTCATTTTGGTCAGGTGCCAGTGAGGTTACCTTTGGTTTCTTAACCCTTTACAGGTGAGAGGATTTTTCCTCTGGCCAGGAGGGATTTTAAAGGGGTTTACCCTTCCCTTTATATTTATGACAGCTTGGTAAAAATCCTCACTAATTTGCATAGGTGTACACAGACCCAAACCTTTGGATCTTAAGAACAAGAAAAAAGCAATCAGGTTCTTTCAAGAAGAATTTTAATTGAAGAAAAAGTAAAAGAATCACCTCTGTGAAATCAGGATGGTAAATACCTTACAGGGTAATCAGATTCAAAAACATAGAGAATCCCTCGAGGCAAAACCTTAAGTTACAAAAAGACACAAAAACAGGAATATACATTCCATTCAGCACAACTTATTTTATCAACCATTTAAACAAAACAGAATCTAACACATATCTAACTAGATTGCTTATTAACCCTTTACAGGAGTTCTGACCTGCATTCCTGCTCTGGTCCCGGCAAAGGCAACACACAGACAGAGAGAGCCCTTTGTTTCCCCCCACACACACACTCCAGATTTGAAAGTATCTTGTCTCCTCATTGGTCATTTTGGTCACGTGTCAGCGAGGTTACCTTTTTTATTCTTAACTCTGTACAGGTGGAAGGGTTTTTCCTCTGGCCAGGAGGGATTTAAAGGTGGTTAGCCTTCCCTTTATATTTATGACAATACCAAACTCCCCTCCTCCCTAAACCGTAGCTCTGGTATTGTTCCAGGGATGTCCAGCAGGAGTAGAGACCATCATCCATCATGGGAAATGTAATCCAGCCTGGGAACCTGGCCCATGGAAGAGATTGGTGGTGTGCAGTATCTGAGGAACCCCCATGGTATTTCCGAGCCGAAATATTAAGTTTTTTGCAAAAAAAAAAAAATTGGTCTCCACAAAAAACAACAACAACCCTTTGTGGATCAGCTCTACGCAGTACCCAGCTTGCACTGAAAACATCAGGATGAAATATACCCCTAACTTCATACTCTGTAACTCTGGTAGAAATTGCATCATATAATAACACAGGAGGAAAGAGTGGGACAAATTAATCCGCAGGGTATGAATTACACCAAGGGTGGCTTTGGTTCACTGAATGCATTAATTAGATTTTATAGCTATTTGAACTCAGTTATTCCCAGTTGCTTCAGGAATCATGTCCCATAGATCACAAATCTCACTATAAAACTTCCCTAGTGCTACAAATGTGCAGTTTCTGTTAATGGGGAAAAAGCACCACATCTCTCTCTCTCTTCTCAGCAGGTACGTGCTATTAT
Source organism: Lepidochelys kempii (assembly GCF_965140285.1). Lineage (NCBI taxonomy): Eukaryota > Metazoa > Chordata > Testudines > Cheloniidae > Lepidochelys > Lepidochelys kempii. The sequence continues at coordinate 6,271,929 of NC_136385.1, forward strand.
CCTGTATTACACGCACACACCATGGTGGTCGGCAAGTATTAAAGTCCAGACCTCCAGCACTGAAAGCCTTTGTCCCAACTCCGACCCCTTCAGCTAAAGAATTGACCTCTTTGGTTGGAAAAAATAGGCAATTACATAGTCACTGAAGCCAGGGTTTCCCATTATGTGGCTGGGTTTTCGTACAGGCTAAAGTAAATGCCAAAAAGCTGAATTAATACGGTAAGCAACTTTACCCCAAACCGACATGCCAAGCAACAGAGCTCCCCTTGCCCAAAGAGGGTGGAAAGATTGACACTCCTTTACTCTCACCCCTTCTTTAGCTAAGGAATAATCCCTTCAGACTGATTCTCTCACAGCAGAGTCACAAGCCATTGGTGTTTTTATTGGGATTATTGAACAGGAGTGTTTATGTGGGGGGCATGATTAAGCTGGGTGTGGTTGTATTTGCACAGTGTCTGCATTTTATCGAAAACCTGGAATGACCAGCTGTCAACATCTGGCTCTGTAAACTAAGCCCTTCCCTGAGCAGCTACTGATGTCCATAGAGAAATTGATCTTCATTTATCTTCACTTACTTCATTACAGAAAAGGGACAGGTTTTCCTCACCATCCACCTGCCCACATCTCTGTAGCTGCCTGATCTCTGTTTGGAGGAGATGGAAGAGGGAAATCATTCAGAGGTGACTGAGTTCATTCTCTCAGGACGGACAGATCGTCCGGAGCTGTAGGTCCCCCTGTTTGGGGTGTTCCTACTGATTTGTGGTATTACCCTGGTGAGGAATGGGGGGATGATCTTGTTAATTACAATTGATCTCCGACTCCCCTACCCCCTGTACTTTTTCCTCAGTAATTTGTCTTTCTGTGACCTCTGCGTTTCTTTGATAATTTCCCCAAAGATGCTGCTGAATTTCTTTGCTGAGAGGAAAAGCATTTCTTACACTGCCTGCGCTGTGCAAATGTATCTATCGTTTTTGCAGATGTTGAGTGCCTCTTGCTAGCTGTGATTGCGTTTGACCGTTATGTGGCCATCTGTAACCCGCTGCTCTATATGATCACCATATCCAGGCAGCTTTGTAAACAGCTGGTGGCTGGGGCGTACGCTGTGGGGTTGGTGGATTCAATAATATACACATGTTTTACATTTCGGCTGTCATTCTGCAGCTCCAACATCATCAATCATTTCTTCTGTGACATCCTCCCACTGTTTGCGCTCTCCTGTTCTGACACCCACATCAATGAGATTGTGATGTTTGCTTTGACGAGCTGCATTACAGGGAGCAGCTTTGTGACTGTCCTCCTCTCCTATGTCTATATCATCTCCACCATCCTGCAGATCCGCTCTGCCGAGGGCCGGCAAAAAGCTTTCTCCACCTGCTCTTTCCACTTGACCTCTGTGGTCTTCTTTTTTGGCACCCTCTTCTTCATGTATTTACCTCCCACCTCCAGCTATTCCATGGACAGAGACAAAGTGACCTCAGTGTTTTACACACTGGTGATCCCTATGTTGAACCCCCTCATCTACAGCCTGATGAACACGGAGGTGAAGGATGCCCTGAGGAAAGCAATGAATAAACTCATAACCAATTCTTGAATCTGTTTAACTCTGTATTGGTTGAGTTGTGGAGAGTGGAAATTCAATTCCCATCCCATTACAAAGTAATTTCGCAGAGCCCGTGGGAGTATTGTTCTTTATTATATTGTTATTATTATTAATTTGTTTTTATTCCAACAAGGTCTCCAGGCCCCAACTGAGATCAGTGGACAAAACATGGGAAGCATCAGAGGGCCATAGATAGAGAATGATTCTATTAGCTGGTGGCTAAGGGGACTACTTAGTGGGTGAGATTCTCAACTTCACATCTCTCTTCCAATGGTTATTTAATTAGTTATCTACAGTAGAACAAATTTGAAAGGAGAGATTGAGAGCAACCCAGACTGGAACAGCTCATTGCTCAAGGTCTGTTATGTTTTTTGGAAAAGCATGAAACCCAAGTGCATAGTATGCTGGGTTCAGTCACCGAGACCCTCATTGGGACTGTCACCTGATGTGCTGAAATATCCTCTGAGCCCATTTTCCCTGTCAGCCTGGGCCTCCAGAACCCTGCCTTCTTGAGCCAGACACACTAGACTGCTGCAACACAGACCCAGGGTCTCGGTCACACCCCCAAAACTGCAGATCTAGACTGAAACCAGCTCCCAATGGAATCTAAACCCCAAATAAATCCATTTTACTCTGTCCAAAGCTTAAACAGGGTAAAAAGACAAATATTCACCCATAGAGTGATATGCACAGCTGTTTCCCCCCAGCGAACAATTACTTACACTGAGTTTATAAATAATCAACAGTGATTTTATTAAGTATAAAAAGTAGGATTTAAGTGGTTTTAAGTGGTAACAGACAGAACAATGTAAATCACAAAGCAAAATAAAAACAAAAACAAAAAAAAAACAAAAAACAAACCACACAAGGCTAAACTTAATTCACTCAGAAATCAGTTACAAATGTTAACTTCTCACCCCAGTTGTTACTTCAGATAAAATCCTTCTCATGTCAGATGCCTTTTCTGACCTGGGTCCAGACTGGCCTCACCCACCACTGTGGTTACAGTCCTTTTGTTTCCAGGTGCCTGCAGGTATCTCTGTGGGGTGGGGAGGCCGTCTTTTAAGCCAGATGAAGACACTCATTGTTTGATTCCCCACTTTATATAGAACATCCCTAAGGTGGAAAACCTTTGTTTGGAATTCCACCCCCCTCAGGAAAAGTACCAGCTTCAAGATGGATTTCGGTATCAGGTGACATGGTCACATGTCACTCTAAGACACCAGTATCCATTCTTCCTGGTTTGTCCCACACATACACAGGAAGACTTACAGGAAAACAGAGCCATTCACAGTTCATTAATTCTGAACCACCTTTAATAGCCTCCACTTAATTGTCTGCATCAGTAATACAAGTTTGTATCTTATTTTCCTAACTGCAGAGATAGAAATAATCCATGTAAACAAATAGGATGAACACACTTAGTAGATTATAATCTTTATAATGATATGTTACATGGGGCACTTAGCATAAAGCATATTCCAGTTATGTCATATTAATATGCATATTTTCATAAAGCATATGGAGTGCAATGTCACACAGAGCTTTGCCCGGCCCTGGACAGAAGGGGGAATTGAACCCAGATCTCCGATCTCACAGGTGAACACCCCAACTATTGGGCTAAAAATTACAAAGAGAAGGACCACCACCACCTCCTACAGTGGCTTTGTTGCCACCAGCACCTAAATCCTCCCCCCGCGCAGCACCTTGTTTTGGGACAAAGCTATTAGGCGTATTTGTATCACATTTGTAAATAGTTTCAGGTGAATCCAAATGATATTGTTTGTGACAATAAATGATTATTCCAGAAGAAATTCACTCATTTCTAGACACCTTTGTGTCCCAACGCTGGGAAATTACTTAAAGAGACATTTGGAGAGATGACCAACAAATAAAGTGGAATACAGTCACCTCAGTTTTGTATCATGTTAAAATGACCTCATGGGAGAGACAGCGATCCAGATCAGCTGATGCTCTGGCCTTCTATGTTCCATTTCCACAAGGAAAGACACAGCAACAACATTAATTGTATGTTCTGTGCACACCTGTTGTCCTGGGAGCAAAGATGCTCCAGGGAGCAAATCTCAAAGCCAAATTAAATCTCTGCCGCCAAAGGAAGCAGCTCCAGACGTATTCAGGGAAAGATTTGACTCTATGTCTTATTTTAGGGTTCTGAGCAGGTACTGCTTTCATCCTCAACTCATTGTAAGTGAAGGGAGGAAAAATAAAGTGGTTCCACCAAGTCATGGGCAAACAAATCAGTTTCAGAGCACTTTAGCCTTTAATTGAAATGACAGTGAGCCATTCATGGGAGGGGAAGGAAGGAATTATCTTGAGAGGAGAAATTTCAACTTTTGTGAACATATTTACCTAGAACATATTTAAAAGAAGGAAAGAGCTTTACCAAGGGATGGAGAAAAGTGACTAGAAAAAGAGAGAAAAATAATTTTAATAGGAAGGGGGAAACTCCCCCCATCGATTCAGGGAATGTATATACTAAGGCCATTACATTGACTCAGCTATGGTGTGCAGCAGTGCCGTAGTGTAGATGCTTTCCACATTGTCGGAAGGTTTTTTCCATCAATGTAGTTAATCCACGTCCCCAGGAGGCAATGTCTAGGTCAATGGAAGAATTGCACTGAGGGTCAGTACAAGCTAACTGCCTCAAACATGATATGAAAAGTTTCTCAGTCCTGTGCGACAGAGCTCGGTTGATCTCATTTTTAAGGATAAACCAGGCCTCAAGGAAGCTGCCGATGGAAGAGACCAGTTGGGAAATCTAGTCCTATTTCCCTGCCAGGGCAGCAGAATCCCCTTCGGTTCTTTTTGTTCAGGTTAGTTGGAAATATTCCAGCTGTCCCAGTTTCCCAGTAGAGATTATTCTCCATTCTGATCAAGCTCAGTGTCAGGCTATGTGTGTAGAATGGTTACTCTGTCTATGTGTGTGTTTGGCATACAGCGGGCACTATGTGTGTGTGTGTGTGAGATGGGGGCTATAGTGGAGCTGAAAGTCAAGGGTAGGCAGGTGTGTGTGTCCCTTGCCCTGCCCAGTGCTCAGGCTGGCATCCCCCTGGTGCAGAGCCCTTTTGTGCGATCATAGAATCGTAGGACTGGAGGGGAGTTTGAGGGATCAACTAGTCCAGTCCCCTGCACTCATGGCAAGACTAAGTATTTTCTAGACCAAGGCCAGTCAAACTTTTTGGCCTGAGGGCCACTTCGGATTTCCAAAATTGTATGGAGGGCCAGTTAGGGGAGGCTGTGTCTCTCCTAACAGCCAGGTATGTCCTGGCCCCCACCTCCTATCAGACCCCCCCGCCCGCTTCTCACCACCTTACAGCTCCCCTGGGACTCCTGCCCCATCCACCACCCCCTGCTCCCTGTCCCCTGACCACCCCCGGACCCTCCACTGCTGCCTGCCCCCTGCCACCCCATCCAACGCCCCCCCTCATTCCTGACTGCACCACCCGGGACCCCTGCCCCATCCAACCCCTCTGTTCCTCACCCTCTGACCGCGCCAGCCCCTATCTACACCCTGAACCCTGGCCACACCCACGAAATCCCCGACCCTCTATCCAACACCCCCTGCTCTCTTACCGCACTGCCTGGAGCACCGCTCAGAACACCGGGTCAGGCCGCGGCTCTTCAACTGTGCTGCCCACTGCCCAGAGCATTGTGCTGGCAGCGCGCTGAGGCTGTGGTTGAGTGGGAACGGCACGGGAGGGGCCAGGAACTAGCCTCCAGGGCCAGGAGCTCAGGGGCCTAGCAGGAGGGTCCTGCAGGCTGGATGTGGCCCGCGGGCCATAGTGTGCCCACCTCTGATCTAGACCATCCCTGACAGGTGTTTGTCTAACCTGCTCTTAAAAGTCTCCAATGATGGAGATTCCACAACCTCCCTAGGCAATTTATTCCAGTGCTTAACCACCCTGACAGTTAGGAAGCTTTTCCTAATGTCCAACCTAAACCTCCCTTGCTGCAATTGAAGTCCATTGCTGCTTCTCCTATTCCTAAACTCTGTTTCACAGATGATAAGATGTAGGAAATAAATAAAAAATAGCAAAAGAATCAGGAGAGGGCTGGCACGCTTGGGGATATTTTGTCGCAGCATCTGCAGAAAAGAATGACGTTTTTCACTTCAGCATCACACCAAAAGGCCCCTCAGTTATCAATTGTCTGGTCTTATTTAACACTTTATGTTTTGATCTTCCACGTGCTGTAACTCTAGATACTTTACATCATTAAATAATACAAGCCCATAAAAGAGAGACATGAGAAATGACTGAAAGCAACATTGGTGAGACTGAAGTCCCAATGCAGAGCGACTGAGGGAAAGTGAAAAGGTATAATTAGAGTGGGAAAAGGTCTGATTTAAGAGGAGACTTGACGAAAAGGGGAGAACTGAGTGGTTCAGGGATACTTTGTGTTGGGCCAGATTTTTCATTGCCCATACAACTACCCCACCCCAACACAAGTACATGGGCCTATTGTCAGAAGAACATATGTCTTTTGTTTTTGATACTTAACCTTTCAACAAGTATGAAACCTGAAATACACAACTAAGGGGGAGAAGGTTTTCATCCTACCTCCTTTCCTTTCACAATCCCCCCCACCCCACCCCGTCCTACTACAACTCAAACAAAAGTTCCTCCTTAGCTCAGAAGACAGCCCAATGGACTGCTGAAGTGTTCATTTCTCCCTAAACTGTTGACTAAGACAGTGGTTGCCCAATTTTTGTATCAAAGAGGATGGGCAGCTCGAGAAGGCCAGTTGGTTAAAGACTGAAACCCATAAAAGTCCCTTGAAACAGGCTTTGCCAACACCGCAAATCAAGCAGCTAATGAAGGGAGGTTATATGGGCCAAGTTGTGGGGACTGAAGAAACAAACGTACCATTGACACAACTGGTGTTTGAGACAGAGGAACCAGACCCCTTAAACATAAGGCTTTTGATACATGAGAAGACAACCTGGTGCCCATTGCTTCTTTAAAGGGTGTGTGGCTAGGGGCAATCTGGTGCCTTGGATGTTGTCAGTCAAGGGTTCTCAAGCTTCTTCTTTCTGAGCGCCCCCCCCCCCACACACACACACCGCATCCCACGCATGATCCCTGGCCCACCTGTGTCACAACAACTGTTTTTCTGCATGTAAAAGACATGGCTGACGTTCGGGGGGTAGCAAGCAGGGCAATTGCCTGAGGCTCCACACCACGGGGGGCCCTGTGAACCTAAGTTGTTCAGGCTTCAGCTTCAGCCCTGGGTGGGGGGCTTTGGGGTTCTGAGCTTCAGCTCCATGTGGTGGTTTTTCAGCTTTCTGCCCTGTGCCCCAGCAAGTCTAATGTCCACCCTTCTTGGCGGACCCCCTGAAACCTGCTTGCGGCACACCCCTCAGGGACCCCTGGTTGAGAACCATGGTGCTATAGCTCTGACAGGCTGTGCTCTGATAGGCTTTTCACGATGGCAGAATATCTGTGTGTTGATCTGATTGTGTGACACAGGCCCCCTGACAGAGCGGACCACATAAAACACGTTGTTCACGCTGCCAATCTTCAACTGACATGTTATTTACAACACCCACCCGCCCCCTTTTATTTTATTTTGACCTTCACGGTTTTGTTCCCTCTGCACACTCTAGCTTTCAGGGTCTTTTTTACAAACAGTTCTTTTTTTCTAAACATGGTTTTGAAATTTGCTGAAGGAAGAAGATGTTAAATATTTCCCAAAAGGTCTGATTGTTTCATCTGACCCCCGATCTTTTGGTTCCTCTGCCTCTGGCACTTTGTCCACCTACTCTGCCCCTTGAGCTATTATGTGTCCCCCTCCTTTGCTGCCCACTGCCTGTGTCCTCCAAAGACTCTAGGGGTGGGAAGCTGCAGAGCATACTTGGTCTCTGTGGGACAAAATAACACCAGGTGAGATGCCAGTCTGTTGTTCGTGGAAGGTAGGACAGTGCTACACATCTGGGGTTTTGGTGTGTTGACCCCCTTATTTCAGCCCCTCCATCCCCCACCCCATCATTCTTCCCCCATTAGCTTATCCCTTCCTTAGTTAAGTACATAAGAAGAGCCACACTGGGTATCCTGTCTTCCGACAATGGCCAGTACCAGGTGCTTCAGAGGGAATGAACAGAACAAAGCAATTATGGAGTGATTAGTTCCCTGTCACCCAATCCCAGCTTTTGGCAGTTAGAGGCTTAGGATACCCAGAGCAGGGGGTAAACGCCATTGAAGGACCTATCCTCCATCAACTTAGCTCATTCTTTTTTTTTTCTTTTTTTTCAACCTAGTTACAGTTTTGGTCTTCACAACATCCCCTGGCAACAAGTTCCAAAGGCTGACTCTGCACTGTGTGAAGAAGTCTTTCCTTTTGTTTGCTTTCAACCTGCTGTCTATTCATTTCAGAGAGGGAGGGGAGAGGCGCTGCGGTGCTGTACCTCCCCCCTTGCTGACAGGAGAAGAGGGGAAGGTGCAGAGGAGCCATCTTGTTCCCATTACTCAAAGGAGGAGAGGGATAGGAGCAGAGGAATGGTCCCGACCCTGTTGCTCACAGGAGGGGAGGGGGCAGGAGGATCAGGTGGGGTAGTTAAGCTGACCTAAGTCCTCATGCAGATAACATTAGAACAATGGAAGACTTCTTCCTTCGACCTAGCTACCATCTCTCAGGGAGGTGGATTAACTATACTGATGGGAGAGTCCCTCCCATTGGTGTACGTAGCATCTACACTGAAGTGCAGCAGCAGTACCAGTGTAGTGTTTCAAATGTAGACAAGACCTAAGTTTCCACTAGCAAAATCATCTGGGTGCCTAAAATTCTGCCACTAGGCATGTGCTCAGCTTCCTCAGTCCCCAGATGGCTAAGCAACTCAGCGCCAAACCGCCACTGCCTGTAAGGCTGGCCATAGACCTACCCCTCTTTGAAGGATGGGTAAACTCAAAAATACTGTTACCCAGGCTTGTCAGATCCCACAGCATCGGTAATTGAACTGTTTCACTCCAGATGGTGTCAGGAATAAATCCATGGGAACACAGCGTTCTGGCTGATGAAAAATTAAGACAAGCAAATGTGGTCTTATCTAAAATGACAATTGATTATATATTAAGCACACACAGGCAGAAGAAATAAGTTTAGAACATCCCAGATATAGTTACCGACAGTCTAAGATGGTTTCAAATAATCACCAGCTGGACTTCCAGGGGCCCACTTTCCATCCTGCTGGTGGGGAGTTTAGATGTCATCACCTTCCCAAAGAAAAGCTCCCTCAGATTGCTCCAAGATATTTACTTTTATCTAATCTTTTATAGCTAACTCTAACAAAGAGCATAATCTATAGTGACTCCTAGGAGGGCAGCATAATAACCTCTACTGAGTCACCAATTCTCCTAATTTCAACAAACTACTCATTATCTCAAAACGTTTCTACTGTTTCTAGCCATAACAACAATATGTCAGGGTCCCCTAAAACCAAGGTCGCTATCCACTCTCCTCCATAACTTTGTGTCCCATCCTCCAATTCTAAATAACAAACGGAAAATATGCAGCTGTCCGACCTTGTCTCACAAAGGCCTATTATTCCTAGTGATGTGATGCTTGGTTTTCAGCCGGCAGCAGCTGAACATACAAAATGGTGGACTGCAGTAACGTCAGGTTCTGGGGTACATACAGAAATGTCAAATACCAGGGCAACAATACTAGTCAACATTTTATCCTACATTAGGGTGACCAGATGTCCTGATTTTACAGGGACAGTCCCGAATTGTGGGGCTTTTTCTTATATAGGCACCTATTACTCCCCACCCCAATCCTGATTTTTTATACTTGCTATCTCGTCACCCTATCCCACATAAGAGCAGTCATTTCTACTGACCACAGTTGCATCCAGATTTTCAGCCAACTTCTTCATTAGGGCACAGAAATACACACTTCTGCAAAACTTTCCCTTTGCAGGATCAATACTCAGAAAGAATTTATCTCTGTAATTTCTATGATCCAATATTTTTCTCAGGACAGAGGACTGTTGCCTACATACAGTGAAAGTTTTGCATAAGCCAGATGAACACCATCATTCTTCTTTAATTTATTCAAATCCACCACAAACGGTATGACCAAAGAGACTGAAGTGTTCTCCGACTGGTTTTCTAGCCATCACCTTCAGCCCCCAACTAAAACCTCTCCAACGCATCATCAATGATCTACAACCTATCCTGAAGGACGACCCATCACTCTCACAGATCTTGGCAGACAGGCCAGTCCTTGTTTACAGACAGCCCCCCAACCTGAAGCAAATACTCACCAGCAACCACACACCAAAAACACTAACCCAGGAACCTATCCGTGCAACAAAGCCCATTGCCAACTGTGTCCCATATCTATTCAGGGGACATCATCATAGGGCCTAATCACATCAGCCACAATATCAGAGGCTCATTCACCTGTGAATCTACCCATGTGATATATGCCATCATGTACCAGCAATGACCCTCTGCCATGTACATTGGCCAAACTGGACAGTCTCTACGTAAAAGAATAAATGGACACAAATCAGATGTCAAGAGTTATAACATTCAAAAACTGGTTGGAGAACACTTCAATCACTTTCGTCACTACAGACCTAAAAGTGGCAATTCTTCAACAAAAAGACTTCAAAAACAGACTCCAACAACAGACTGCTGAATTGGAATTAATTTTCAAACTGGATACAATTAACTTAGGCTTGAATAAAGACTGGGAGTGGATGTGTCATAGAATCATAGAATCATAGAATATCAGGGTTGGAAGGGACCCCAGAAGGTCATCTAGTCCAACCCCCTGCTCAAAGCAGGACCAATTCCCAGTAAAATCATCCCAGCCAGGGCTTTGTCAAGCCTGACCTTAAAAACCTCTAAGGAAGGAGATTCTACCACCTCCCTAGGTAACGCATTCCAGTGTTTCACCACCCTCTTAGTGAAAAAGTTTTTCCTAATATCCAATCTAAACCTTCCCCACTGCAACTTGAGACCATTACTCCTCGTTCTGTCATCTGCTACCATTGAGAACAGTCTAGAGCCATCCTCTTTGGAACCCCCTTTCAGGTAGTTGAAAGCAGCTATCAAATCCCCCCTCATTCTTCTCTTCTGCAGGCTAAACAATCCCAGCTCCCTCAGCCTCTCCTCATAACTCATGTGTTCCAGTCCCCTAATCATTTTTGTTGCCCCTCGCTGGACTCTCTCCAATTTATCCACATCCTTCTTGTAGTGTGGGGCCCAAAACTGGACACAGTACTCCAGATGAGGCCTCACCAATGTCGAACAGGCTGGAATTCATCCTTTCCCATCTTGGGCCAGTTCCCCAGTCAAAATCTTTGTCCTCTACCCATCTTTCCAGGTGTTCAGTTATGGGGGGAGTGAAGTCAAGTGATGATGTCACTTCCCCCTTTGCCGTGTGGAGGGAACTTCATTGTCTCAAACAAAGACCCCAGCACAGTTAGTGGAAAAGTACAGGCACAAGATGGAGACCAGTATCATATGAGCTGGTCACATGCCCTTGCATGGTTCAATGACTCACAGCAGGGGCCATTACCTATATTCTGGCTAGAACGTCCACAAAAATTCCATCAGGTCAGGATACTTTCTTCTTGTCGCACATCCCTCTCACAATGTGATAACTTGTTTGTGGAAAGTTTCTTCCTAACACCCACTGGTTAGAGGTTGGTTTCTGCTCGAATGAATTTGGTTTATATCTGTCCCCAAAAAGATTTTCAAATCTTTTAACCTTTTTTATAAATCTGGATATTGTTTTACCCATAAAATGTCCCTTCCTTTTCTTATCCTGCCTCAACGATATCTTATGATAGTAAATTCCACAGGGAAATATATCAGACCTGAATCTCACATGAACTAGCACAGTAGGAGCACTGGAAAAGTTCCTTCCATTTACAGAGAGAGTAATGGTTTGGGAGATAGTCCTTATAATTTAATTGGGATATCACTGCGGAACCTGGTAATACTGATACAGCCAAAAGGAACATTTCAAGTGCAACCACTGTATCTGATTCTGGAAATGATCACACTTACGTGAAAGGGAATTAAGAGTAGAGAGCAGATTTGGGTGCAAAGAGTGAAGTGATTAATTATTCATTTGACAGCTATTCATTATTGTGATCATACAGAGAAACCAGAGAGGGGGACATTTAGTTGTTACCATTTTAATATCACAAATTGTTATTTTTAGGACAAGACAGTTTAAACACCATATTATATTTCATTATATAAGAATCAAACATAAACCAGATAATAGGACATTACAAAAAGTTTAGCACCATCCAAGATAGGCATCCAATTGCCACAACAATTGTAAGAATTTCTTTAGACATTTTGTTGGTGTCATTTTTTTCATTCTCCACATGCATAAGAAATTGGATGTGACCTCTAATTTTGTATACTTATTTGACAAACTAAATCAATATGTTAAATAAATATCATTATTTGTAGATTTATTTGCAACACAAAATATTATTAGGCACCATCAGAAATGCTAATATAAGTGTTCACTCGATAACAAGATAAAAAGGAGAGAAGAAATGAGTCCAAAGGGGTGAATTAATCCATGAGTTATTTCTCTAGTAACTATGAATAATGATGATGGTATATTTAGTTTTTAATTGCCTATCAATATGAATTGTTTGATCCAGGCTTTATGGTCTTGTGAGCCCAAGGATTACATCTTTGAACTACACAGCATGGAATGTCTTCAGTGTTGCAAGTCCTATACTACTGAGAAATAACACTGCAATGCAGTGACTTTGCTGTTGCCAGCAGTGTCCGATTACTGCACGGCTCATGCCTAGGGGCCCCAGACAATTTGAGGCTCCTGGAAAAGTCTCCCCCTACCACTGCCCCAGGGCTGGAGGAGCTCTCACTTCCTGTGCTGGCCCTGTGGCTGTGGTTGGGGCAGAGAGCTTCTCAGGTCTCCAGGCTGAAGCGGGGCTGGGGCAGAAAGGAACCAGCAGGGGGCAGAGCCATGGAGGAAGGGGCAGAATAGGGCGGGGACATGGGAAGGGCCTCAGGCAGAAGGAGCAGAATGGGGTGGGACCATGGGTGGGACTTTAGGAGGACGGGGTGGGGCAGAGACATTGTTTCCGGTGCTGGGGGCTCCCCAACTTGCTCTGGCCTCGGGCCCTGGGAGATCTTAATCCATTTCTGGTGCCAGCACACAGATTGTACTATGCCTTGAGCCTGTTGTCACTGTTTGAATGTCACGACTCTCCCCAAACTTAAGAATCTTTTTGCAGGCAATAACGTTCCTCCATGTCACGGCTAGACCAGGACTGTCAGGCATGGGCTTACGCTGCACGGCCTGGGCCAGATCCTCAGCTGTTGTCAATCAGTGTAGCTCCATTCTCTGGCCCTTTTGGTGCACTGAAATTTGGCCACAGATGATAAGGTAGGAAATTTCCTAGGCAGTGCCTATGTTATTAGCGAAAAGTGGCGCCCCTCTTAGTGCAGACAATCCCTGTGATGCTGACTGACACAATTAATGTCAGTCTGTGAGCAGCCACTAGGAGGCAGTACTCCAAGCAAAGCTTAATACATGACAGAATGCAGGAAAATACATGACATATGATCAAGGCTGATGTAGGTGGGCAGGGAGGAAGAACAATTGTACCAAGGCCCCAAGTTCAGGGCGGGCCTCAAACCATCTGTAACTGGGGTGAAATGGAAGGGGTAGAGCTGCAGTGAACATGATATATCAGGTCCCCTGCCAATCATACAAGGTTAATGTGCTGTTGCTAGTCCCAAGACATAGGATTTATGCCTGTAGGATATTCCCTGTTTGAGGTGGTTAGCCCCAAAATTATATTAGGCCTTACATCTGCACAGCAGGTTCTGTGAGGTGTTGATACTCCAAAGAATATTGAGATTTATATCTACAGAGCAGTTGCATTGCCAACCCATGAATTACCAGCCGTTAGAAAGACCTGGAGAAAAATCATAGAATCAATCATAGAATATCAGGTTGAAAGGGACCTCAGGAGGTCATCTAGTCCAACTCGCTCTCAAAGCAGGACCAATCCTCAATTTTTCCCCCAGATCCCTAAATGGCCCCCTCAAGGAATGAGCTCACAACCCTGGGTTTAGCAGGCCAATACTCAAACCACTGAGCTATCCCTCCCCTGGTTAAATTATTATTTTTTTTTTTAAAAGTGATGTTGTTAACGCAAAGACGATCAGATATAAGGACTCCAATGCCATTTCTGTGTGGGGTGATGCAAGCTTAAGTCGTGTCATTTTTATATGTGTATGATACAGTGATGATGTGGTGTTGAATTCATATCTGAAGGATTAAATCTGTTCTCTTGCTTTCCCAAAGATTATGACGCCCAGATGCCTGCAGGACAGAACCAGTGTGGCATTGCTGACCCAAAGAGCATCAGGCCTTTCAATTATTAATAACTATTAGTATTATCTACAGTGTTGTTGTGCCCTTGTTGGTCCCAGGATACGCCCACTTCATTCTGAACGGTTTCTTGCAACAAGTGTTCATTCTTTATGTTTAACAATCTGTTCCACCTTGCATTTAGCTGGGACACTCTGCGTACCTTTCCCAGACCTGAAGCAGAGCTCTCTGGGAGCTTTGTCTCTTTCAGCAAGAGACGCTGGTCCAAGAAAAGATATTATCTCACCCATCTTGCCTCTATTATTATTACGACAGACGATGGCTTGCGGCAATCCTTATTATTTAATCCTAAAGATTATTTGACTTTATGGCTGTGCAGCATAATTAGCCTCAAGCCTCTCCAGGAATTTATGCATGAAAAGATGTGTTGGGTTATGAGACTAACCAAACAGCTACTAGGCCTTTGCATCCGATGAAGTGAGCTGTAGCTCACAAAAGCTTCTGCTCAAATAAATTTGGTAGTCTCTAAGGTGCCACAAGTCCTCCTTTTCTTTTTTCAGATACAGACTAACATGGCTGTTACTCTGAAACTAGGCCTTTGTGGTGTTTCTCGCCTAAAGACATAATAATTTTGTAGACAGGGCCATCTTGTGGTGCGTTGCTAACTTTAAGGTGATAAAGCCTGATGTTTGCTCTGTTGTGCCACTATTTCAAAGATTATTAAACCTTTTCCTTAACAGGCAGTGTCTTTGTGTGATGTTGGTAGCTTGAAGATTAAAACAGATGGTTGTGAAATACACTGAATTAGTGCATCTGATAGTGACAGTTCCCAACCACGGTAAAAGCATATTTCTTTCATTTAGCTAAAAGCATCTTTGGATGCCTTCGGTTTGATCTTTGTTGAACATGTGAGTCCTTCTTTCACAGGAAAGCCTCATTACACCTGCCCATTGGTGTCTTTGTGGTATTAATGGCTCCAAGGTGTCGAAGGCTAATGACTGCAGGGCAGGGTTTTTGTGGTGTCTCTAGCCCAGTAATTGTTAGGTTGTCTATCTGGCCAGCAGATTCTGTGCGGGGTTGCTAGCCCCAGAAATATTAGGAATGAGGCCTACATGGCTGTACCTGTGTGATGCTTCTGGGCCAAAGATCAGTATGCTTTCAGGGTTCTTTGGGCCTGAGACATGTACTTGTCAAAAAAACTAGGTCTTAAATGTACAGGAGAATCTATACCGTTGCTAGCCTGGAGACCATCAGGTCTAAAGCCTTCTGGACAGCCTCTGCTGGTTCCTTTACTCGTGCCATTTCTTTTGTGTATCCTGAGGCCTAATCATTTTTAGGTGAGCGACACCACACCGGTACTCCCCTAGAGGCTTGAAGCTTTACAAACCTTAAGTGCACTTACCTCACAGTGGTGCCAACTCTCAAATTGCTATTAGTGAATAAGATTAATTATTACACAGTAATTATGTGCTGTTAGTAACTTAACAATTACTAGGCCTTATGCCTCTGTATTACACTGGCTTCGTGTGTGTGTGTGTGTGTGTGTGTGCACACACACACATGTATGAATGTACGACCTTCCAGTAGCAGGCCTGGGGAGCAGTAGCAGTCAAGTACCAGTCAAGCCATGTACTAAAGTTAAAGGGAATCACATTCACCTCAGATAGTATGGAGCTGAGGATGGGCAAGAATGATGCCAGGATGGGCAGGAATGGCGTCCCTAACCCTCTGTTTGCCAGAAGCTGGGAATGGGTGACAGGAGATGGATCACTTGAGATGACCTGTTCTGTTCATTCACTCTGGGACACCTGGCATTGGCCACTGTTGCAAGACAGGAGACTGGGCTAGATGGACCTTTGGTCTGACCCAGTCTGTCCATTCTTATGTTGACCTGTTTTTTCTGTGCGGAAGACCTCATAGTGAGTCTTTGTGGATAATCAAGATGCTCTCATGACTCATTAAATCTCCACAGCAGATTTGCATATATTTGCTTACCTACACGTTATTAGACTGCAAACCTGTCGGGCAGTGCCCATGAGGTATGGCTTACTTACGGATTGTTAGTAGAGTGGATCAGAAATTTTCCAATGGCATGTTTTTTTACCAAAAAAAAATCATTTCCGTGGGAAAATGTTGATTTTTGCAGGGGAGGAGAACTCATTAAGAAAAAAAAATAATTGAAATGAAGGGTTTTGGTGGCATTGGACTGGGAACATTTTGATTTTCTGTTCCAACATGACTTTTGGTTTCCCCCTTAGGACACTAGCCTATGTGTTATTTCTCCCCTAAATATTATTAGGCCTTGAGCCTAGATGTGAGTGTCTGTGTGGTATTGCTCTCCTAAATATTTTTAGTCCTTTAGCCTAGATGGAAGCACCTGTGAGGTATAACTGACCTCAAGATTACTGTGTGTCAATACTTGTACAGCATTCCTCACCTACAAATGATTAGGCCCCTCATAACTGCCAGGCAGGGCCTGTGACATATTGCTCTCCTAAAGTGTATCAAATCACCAGCCTGTATAGCCGTACCTGTGTGGTGTTGCTCACCCAGGTATTATTAGGCCATATGCCTGCACGGCATTACGCATCCAGAGATGATTAGGCTTCAAGTAGTCCTTGTGAGGTTGTGACAAATGTTTTCCAAGGATTTTGAATTAAGGTGAAATCTCTTTGGAGTCCATTGTATTAACTACAAAGCTCATGCATTAATGTGGGCCTGGATGATCAAAGTGCCATATTGAATAAGGTGGCAGACAAGAATGGTCTTTTAGGACAATACATGTGAAGTGGATTTCATGGCAAATATCTAAGGAGAGGTGAAGACAAATTTCCCACCTCCAGTTATGCAAAAACCCAGCTTATTGAAGCTGTGGCCTGAAGAGTGGGCCTTTGTCTGCTGACTACCTGTTCTCAAAGGCAAAAGATCAGTGGCCCAAGCTGTACAAAGGATAGACTGACCTATGCACAGGGGTGGGAGTTCTGAGCTGAGGCTCTTATGAACTTGTAGTCACAGGGAAAACCCCAAAGTGTGGTTTGAAAGACAGACTCCTACCAGAGCCCCTGCTGGATTTGGGAGGTGATTTGGGGTAACCTTATTAGAAGGTGTGTAGGTTCTCTTATTGCTTTTAATATATTTTTTTCTGTAATAATTTCAGCTTAAGAATACATGTGCCAGCTTATCAAGGTCTGTGTAGTAATTTATAACTGCTGACAATTACACTGTTCATAATCTTTGATGAGAAAGCAAGGCACAGAAGCTGGCCTGTTTAGGCAGTCTGATTTGCAGGGGATATCACAGTGTAGGAACAGAACTGGAAAACCCCCAGTTAGGTGGGGGAGAGATACAGATCTCTGTCCAAGAGAGGTGTTGGCTGAGGAGCTGGGGGCCTAGAATGGATGCCCTTGGTGGACCAGTAGGGTAACCAGATGTCCTGATTTTATAGGGACAGTCCCAATTTTGCAGTCCTTTTCTTATATAGGCTCCTATTACCCCCCACCCTCTGTTCTGGCTTCAAAAACAGACTCCAGTGAGAAACTGCAGAACTGGAATTAATTTGCAAACTGGACACCATCAAATTAGGCCTGAATAAAGACCAGGAGTGGATGGGTCACTATGAAAACTAATATCCCCCTACTGTTGCTCACACCTTCTTGTCAATACTTTGAAATGGGCCACTCTGTCTACATTGGCCCCATTACCACTTCAAAAGTGATTTTTCCTCCCTCTGTATTCTACTGTTGAGATTAGCCCACTTCCACTTTAACTGAATTGTCTCGTTAGCACTGACCCTCCACTTGGTAAGGCAACTCCCATCTTTTCATGTACTGTGTCTATATACCAGCTTACTGTTTTTTTTCAACTCCATGCATCTAATGACGTGTGTTTAAGCCCATGAAAGCTTATGCCCAGATAAATGTGTGAGTCTCTAAGGCCACAAGTACTCCTTACTGTTTTTGTATAAATCCTGCTTCTCTTTCGACAGGACTCTTTTGGTTTAAGAAGCCTCTCTGAGTTCCCAAAGTTAGGACAGCAATCATCAAGGTTGGTCATTGATCTCTGGGAGCTGCTGATTTCAATGAATGTTTGCAATGTCTTTGAAACACATTCAGATTTTAATGATGCACAGTGGACCCACTTTAACCACACTTCCAAACTTGCTTGCCAAGTTACGCAATCTCAGTTTGGCAGGCACAAACTTTTTCATCATCATGTCCACCGAGAGCTTATTAAAATGGTCAGAAGCTAATACCGTTTATGGAGAGATGGGTCAATGAGACTAAATTGATCGCCTCAGGTCCTGGAAGTGTAACCTCCCTGGAATTTGCATTTTTGTTTTGTTGCCAGAGCCAGGGTGATTATTTTGAACCAGCACGCAT
This sequence comes from Lepidochelys kempii, assembly GCF_965140285.1. Classification (NCBI taxonomy): domain Eukaryota; kingdom Metazoa; phylum Chordata; order Testudines; family Cheloniidae; genus Lepidochelys; species Lepidochelys kempii. The sequence goes on from NC_136385.1 coordinate 6,290,271, forward strand.
AATCTCCAAAGTGCATTACCTTGTTCCTCACAGGGGAATTAAAGAAATTACCAGCAGAGAATTCCCTATGAGGGAATATACAGAGACAGAGACTAATTATTTGATTTGTAACTGCAAAACTGCACAGAAGATACATTTTAAATTCAGAACTGTTGTTCCAGTGACAATATTAGTATCAGTCAAATATTACTATAATTTCTACTAATGTCAGACCTACAAGCCCACACACCCTCTCCCCAGACCTTGGAGACCAGGACAGACACATCTTGATTGGAGGCACCTAAATACCATGGGGAAACAGCGAAAGAATATGGACAGAATAAACATGTTTTAAACTGAAACTGCTGTCACAGCTACAGGTTACGAAACAGGCTCTCCCATAGGATAGAATAATTCCCTGCACTGCAGGAATGACTGGAATATTCTGACCTGTGGCATGCAGGGCATGAGACTATCTGATAATCATGACCTTTTCTGGCCTTAAAATCTATGGACCTGTGTACAGACTTAATTTCCTGTTTAAAAATAATGCAAAGAGAAGCCTCTGTGTTCAGAACTGTTTGGGTGAATGCAGAGTGGAATAAAAGAAAATTAAAACCAGTTGCTAAAGAGAGAAAAGAATATTTTGAAAATCCACCCACTCCCCATATAGAGAGTGCACTTCATTTCAGATCTGTCACAACCCTCCTGGCATATCTATTTCTACTCCTGGATCCCCTGCCATTCCAGTCCTGTCCATCTCATCTCTAATCTGCAGGATTCCCACACATGCCCCCAGCTCTGCATCAAATCCTAATTTGCATCCCCTTGGTTTCCATTACATTAAATATGTGGGATATGTGCACACACAAACACACACACACACACACACACTCTCTCTATCAACACACTTTAGTTGAGAGGATAGATAGCCTAGCATTTAGGGGGCCTGTGGCAGGGCAGGGAGGCTAGCCGTAGTGGGGGCAAAGACACAATTGGAGGCTGGGGACTGGCTAGAGCAACATTTCGGGTGTGACCCTGTTAGATGAGGTGGGTTCATGTCCCTGCCCCCCCACCCCCCCGTCAATGAGATTTTGACAGTCAATAGTATTTACATTTCTAAGTGCCCCAAACCTTTTTGAAAATGATATTGGAGCAACTTAACCTTCGAAGGGTGTGACACCCGAAGAAGTTGTTGACTGACGTGTGCAGGCAGCAGCAGAGGGCGCCAGAGAGCTACCTCCGCCTGCAGCACCAACTCCAGATTGCAAGGGGCTCCAACACTGTGAGAACAGGAGCCACATAAGGAACTTAGCTAGCGAGACCTGACCTGTAATAACCCCTCTAATTCTTTGCCTGGAGCCCCTGGAATTGCAGTCATAGCCTGTCCACACAGCTCTGCTGATGCCCATCAATCCTGCTGTGCTAGAGGCCCCCCCCACCCCTATGTTTCAGTCTTTGCCCCCCCACCACACCACATACGGCTCTGCTAAAGTCTTTTCCATAAAATATTCCATGCGTAAGTGCACTGAATTCGTTTCAGCTGATGAAGCCTTAGCTACAATGTAATGGAACTCATGGGCAGAATTGTTGATACACGGTGAGGTTTGTGTACTGAAGAGGGGATGGTTTTTCCTGCAATCTCCATCCTAAAGAAAGTCTAAAGTCCCCAGGTCATTTCCTTCCCAGAAGCGCTTTAGTCTGCTCAGTGGTTCCAAGCTCACTGTGGACCAATGCTGAGCAAGGAAGCACCACGTGGACTGAGTGTACTGCCACTCCGTGCACCTGACGAAGTTGGTTATAGCCCACGAAAGTGTATGCCCAAATAAATATGTTAGTCTCTAAGGTGCCACAGGACTCCTCATTGTTTTTGCATGTACTGAATTTCTCTGCTCCCACACTACCTTTGTGCATTTGAGAGGCATCACACAGATGAGGGAACGTGGAGCAAAGCGTGTCCGGGGACAGGAGTGGGAGTGTGTGTTATGGCGTTGGGCCCTATAGAGATAGTGTAATGAACCTGCTGGATTGTGGTCTGGTCCCACCTCCCACCCCACTCCAGCATTAGCTGGAGGGAAAGGATGGGGCCACAGCTCATCCTGGGAGGGGATCTGGTTCGTGTATGTCCACCAGAGGGCGGTGTCTCTACCCGATTTCCTCGTCCTGACAGTGGAGGTGTCCGTGTGAATAGGCAAGGTGGTGACAGCCAGAGGGCAGGAGAGGATGAGGGTCAGCCAGGGAGCTGCTGAGAATGAGGAGGAGAGGCAGCAGACTGGAAGGCGCCCATGGAAGGACAAGTAGCAGGCAGCCTGAGAGCAGGGCCAGAGGCTGGGGACGGGAAGTTGTAAGCAGAGCATTAAAGCACCTGAGGCTCTCAGAAGGCGAAGTGTTTAATGGGGACCCACCAAGGGACGGAGAACCCCCCCAAGAGCCTAGTGCTTGGACGGCCCACCGCGCTGACCTCTGCGCTCATGGTACACGGAGCTCACTAGAAGGGACTGGTCAACTCGCAGCAACACCCTCCAGTGGGGACAGTAGATTCGATCGCAGAAAAGGAAGAGCTGGACTGTTCCTTGCATCCTGCAGGCCCCGATTGTGCCTGTTAGGCACAGCCAGGCTAGATCCTTACAGGTATTTAGGTGCCTAAATCACATTGAAATCAATGGGGCCCAGATATGAGATCAGTAGACCTATTAACTTCAGTGGGACTTACAGCAGGCCCATAGAGAACAGCACCTTCTCCCGTCCAGGTCCAGCCATCTCTGCTGCCTTCTGAGAGGAAAGGGGAATATGACCCTCTCCCCCCCACCCCGCTTCCTCCTCCCTTTTAGGGGACAGCTCGCAGCCAAAAGGGGATGATCAGGGATCGATGTTTGGACTCAGGAAAGCAAAGAGAATGCAGTCGTGCATGGTATCTGTGCAGGGGCACTTCGGTGGACACTTTCCTTGCACTGTCTCCTTAACCCTGCACATTCAAGCAAGGACAATGTGACCATTTGCAGGCAACTCCTCCCCTAGAAACTGAGCTGTGCGCAAATTCCAAGGCCTAGAAAACTTTTCCTGCAACAAAACTATGTGTCATAATTGCTTAAAGGACCCAAGACCTTCAGCACCAAAGCATAGGCCCTTGAGCGCATAATAACTCCATTTGCTGGTCTCCGTAATAGATTTTTATCTTCTCTATGGACCAGCCACTAGACGGCGACAGGGAGCATTTATCTCATATGTTACATTCACTCCAAGTTTTCCCTGTGCAAAACGCTCCCAGAGAACTTTTTGTTTGCTGGAATCTTGGTGTTTCCAGGTTTAATGGCATATTTCTCTTTCAGAACCTCTTCACACAGAGAGTTTCAAAGGCTGGAGTGATGAGGCATAAATGACCAATCATGGAAAAAGCTATTTGTTTTGGCCCAGGCTACTGTAGAAAAGGTTTGCCTGTTTGGCTATACTGGTACAGCAACACCGGCAAACCCGCCTAGCGTAGCCTCAGTTTATGTGAGCAAAGGAGCATTTTTGCCTTTATAACTTATATCCATTCCCCAAAAGAAATAACTAAATCAGCAAACGCACTTGTTTGTTTTTTGGGTTTTTTTGCCATTATACCTGAATCTCCATTAGGGGCTGGGTTACACTAGAAACTTAGATCGACCCAGTTTGTGACTCAGGGGTGTGAAAACATCACATCCCAAGTGATGTATTTAAGCCAACCTAAGTCCCCAAGTAGGCAGCACTAGCTAGCACCTCTCAAGGAGGTGGATTACCTCTACCGACAAGAGAACACCTCCCATCAGCATTGAGAGCTGTGGCGGTTCAATACAAGACAGGACACGGCTTTAAGAAAGCAAGCAGGCTGGTCTGCTGACGGGATTGCCCCTGTCAGCTTTTCCACCTCTCTTTTATTTCTTTCCCCCCTGCGCATTACATACTCCGACCGCAAAAGGCATCAACAAAGGAAATAATATGACTTTGATTAATATTCTTATTTACCAGCCTCTATCTACTACAATCCTTGCTCTCAGACCTTGAGCCCAGGCCAAGGAAGCTTCCCACGGTTCATGTCCTTTGGTCGACTTCCCATGGTCCATGTCCTTGGACGGAGCAGTGTGTGCATCGCTCCTACACAACAGTCAGGGTGTGCCCTGAATGTTTCCAGGTGCATGAACTCTACATGAACCCTTCAGAGAGCCTCTACACTGAAGGGCTACAGAGGTGCCACTATAACAGTCCAAGTGTAGACAGGCTCTATGGATTTTGCTGCTATAGAAATGTTGTTAAAAAAAATCACACGCCTAATCCACATCGCTACACTGACAAAAAGTTTCGAGCATACACCTGGCCTCAAGCTGGTCAAATACCAAAACCCTAATTTATGAGAGCTTTAATAAATAAAAGTGCCACTGTCGGCCGGCTCTGATTCGTATGGCCATAGTATGGAAGTTACCCAAAGGAGGCTGTGCATTGGCGATGCTTAGCTCAGATCCTCTATTCTAATCTAATTACCCTGTAAGGTATTTACCATCCTGATTTTACAGCAGTGATTCTTTTTTACTTCTATTAAAAGCCTTCTTGTAAGGAAACTGAATGTTTTTTCATTGTACTAAGATCCAAGGGTTTGGGTCTGTGGTCACCTATGCAAATTGGTGAGGAATTTTACCAAACCTTCCCCAGGAAGTGTGGTGCAATGGTTGGGAGGATTTTGGGGGGAAAGACGTGTACAAACTACATTTTCTCAGGAACCCAGATAAAGTTTGGTGGTGGCAGTGGAAGTCCAGGGGCAAAGGGTAAAATAGTTTGTACCTTGGGGAAGTTTTAACCTAAAGTGGTAAAAGTAAGCTTAGGAGGTTTTCATGCAGGTCCCCACATCTGTACCTAGAGTTCAGAGTAGGGAAGGAACCTTGACAGTTTCAAACCCAGTTCCTTAAATTTACCATAGTTTGAAGCATCATCAATACACATCTTATTGAATACGTTGAGAGGTCTTCCAGTCAATTTTGCTACCAATGTGGTAATTTTTGATAGTCAGGAATTGTATGGAGGGTGCACAGGCTCTCAAAGGTGAGGAGATATTCAGCAGTGTCACTGGATTCATCATAACATGGACATAGTCATTTCCATTTGTGTATTTCTGGGGAAGTGGGGCAGCTCCTGGAGGGTTTTGTCTCTTCCGCTCCACAACAGCCAGTTCATGCTTCTGGGCCTCAATCTTGTCTGTATTTCTCTGTCTCTTAACTCCAGGGCTCATTGTAAGTGGCTGCCTTAGCTTCCTTAGTCCTTCTGTGCGCAGTTGCCTCAGCTTCTTTGATCTTCAATTGAAATTCCCGGTCCTTTGCCTTCTCTTCTGTTTCCAGACTGGCCGGATCGAGTTCAGCAGCTGCCTCACTGGTCACATTTTCCAGCTTTTTTCTGCTGGACCACACCCCTCTGCAGTTTACTGAAACTGAAATTCACTCAGATCAGGGGCTTCTTAGTTAACAGAGACTTTACCAGTGCCTAGTGTTCAGCCTTTCTGGGCAGTCTGCAACTTCTGCAGTTTTAGCTTGTTTTGATCTTCACTCTAACTTATTTTGCTTATTTTTCTGTCCCTATTTTCCTTACCCGAAATAAGCAATCAGACAGTGACAAACCAGGAGTCCCTTTGTCTGTTCTCCTGCCACCACACCCAAGACTCACTTAAAATCACTACCAATGTCTCAAAGCAGTCAGCTGTGCACAGACCCTGCTCAGCTACGCCACTGTGACAGGTTGGGTCCCAGAGACCCCCTTTGGGACTGCCACCTGATGTGCTGACACTGCCTCTGAGCCTGTTTTCCCGGCTAGCCTAAGCTTCAGTACCTTGCCTTGTATGAGCCACACACGCTTGCCAGCTGCAAACACAGATCAAAGTCTGAACCACGTCCCCCACAAGGTGCAGGCTTAACTGAAACAGCTGAAAAAGTGCTCCTGACTCCAGCAGTCAGATACCCAGCTCACATTGGGGTCCAAAATCCCCAAATAAATCCATTTTACCTCGTATAAAGCTTATACGCGGTAAACTCATAAATTGTTCACCCTCTATAAAACGGATAGAGAGATATGCACAGTTGTATCCCCCGACCAGGTATTAATACATACTCTGAGGTATTTAATAAGTAAAAAGTGTTTTTATTAGATACAAAAAGTAGGATTTAAGTGGTTCCAAGTAATAACAGACAGAACAAAGTAAATTACCAAACAAAATAAAATAAAACACGCAAGTCTAAGCCTCATACAGGAGAAAACCAAATGCAGGTAAAGCTCACCCTCAGATATGTTCCAGTAAGCCTCTTTTACAGACTAGACTTCATCCTAGTCTGTGTCCAGCAATCACTCAAACCCCTGTAGTTACTGTCCTTTAGTCCAGTTTCTTTCAGGCATCTACTTGGGGATAAAGCCAATATTCATAACTTTGAGTATAAAAATGATACATGCATCCAAATGGGATGAATATATCCTGCAGATCATAAGCTTTGCAGAGATATGTTATGTGGCATATCTAGCATAAAACATATTCCACTTTTGTCATATTTACAACCATAAGCATATTTCCATAAACAATGACGGGGTGCAACGTCACACCCTTTTTCACAGACTATAAATTATAGGAACTAAATAAAATTAACACAAGAATTGAGAGGGAGCTGGCCTACTTGAAGATACTTTGTTGCAGCATCTGCAGAGATCTTCAAAAAGAAAAGGAGTACTTGTGGCACCTTAGAGACTAACAAATTTATTTGAGGATAAGCTTTTGTGAGCTACAGCTCACTTCATTGGATGCTGTAGCTCACGAAAGCTTACGGTCAAATAAATTTGTTAGTCTCTAAGGTGCCACAAGTACTCCTTTTCTTTTTGCACATACAGACTAACATGACTGGTACTCTGAAACCTGCAGAGATCTTGAGTGTTAACCACCAGTTTGGGGAATATCCTCCTTTTTGCAGCCTGCCCTGACCTTGGCATTTTTAGTGAGGACTTCCCCAGGCAGCTCCAGGTCACAGGAGGCAGAGAAGGCAGGTGGAGGATTTATGAGCATGACTCCTTGAGGAAGTAGGGGCATAGTGTTTCCTGAGCACAGACCTGGAGTGAAAGAGTTGGCAGTTTGTGAATACAGAGATTGCTGTTTGTTTCTACTGGTGTTCAGGGAAGCAGGACTTTGCGTACATTCTTTGTAACCCCTCCCCCACAGATTATAGCAAAGAATATTGGTGACTTGGATCATCAATTTTTCCTCCTAATGCAATCAACACTGCAATGCCTCACAGGTTGGCACCACTTAGGAGAAGGGGGCACCGACATGCCCCAGAGCAGTGATAATACCAGCCAAGCCTCCACACCTGTTGGGGATAATTTCTCCTACCCTAATAAAGAAGGGAAGAGTCATCTCTGAGACTGCCATGGATCTCCTTGTGGGGAGGTGATGATCACAATCTCCTTGTCCATCTGCAGCCATGGATCAGTGCATGGGCCCATCCCGATGGTGACCTCACCCTTTTCTGTCAATCAAACACGACTGTCAGTCAGTACCATACCTTTGGTGTTTTTAGGATATTTTCCAGATGGTGGCTTTGAGATACCAGGGTCCAACCCAGACTAATCAGCAGCTGTATCACACCTGCCTGCAACCTTGCAATGACTTGCTGAATTGGCTTCCATCTGGTCCACTCACAAACCACCATCTAGCATGCAAATCACACTCTGAGCATGTGTCTGTAACTATAGCCTGGCCAGGAATAGTTGGGTTACACTCAGGCTCTCACCACCATTGGTTATACTGCAGGGTGACCCCAACACACTCCCCACTCTTCGATTTCCCTCCCGAAATGTACACCCTGTGCTGCCCAGTCCTCTCCTGGACAATACAAGTTACATTGTCCATTATTTCTTTATCAGCACGAACATGCACACAACTCTCAGACATTTGTATTTAAACACACTGGATTAGATAAAACAATAAAAGAAAGTTCAGTGAACACAAAGATAGATTTTAAGTGAGTGCAAATGAGAAGGCATAGAAGTCAGACATGGTTACAAGAAAAATAAAGCTAGAATGGAACTTGTGCCTAAGTTAACAAATGATGTGAAATTCAAAGCAAATGTTTCCTCACCACATGCTCTCAGCACTCTTACTGACCTAATTTCTTAGGTCAGGACACACCCCCTGCCCTATGGCTGCTTCCTTTATCCCTTCAGATGCAATGAATCAATGGGCTGAGAAAGAGAGAGCAAGTGATTCCTTAGGATGTCTACCCCTTCTTTTTATAATCCTCTGTGTAGAAGGATGTTCCCTGCTGCTTTTTCCTCACCTTTTTGGGCTTCCTTTGTTTCCCTTCCTGCTGGATGACTCTGTTTACTGTTTAGATTAAGCAGAGTACACATTTCTTTGTTTGAGACAGACCAGTTTGCCAGCCTCAGTTTGGAACACGTATTAATAACAAGATACAGTGTCATCTAATAACTTCACATACATTATCAAAATTGTATTAATATTAAGATGAGAGAATGACTATTTCTGTTGACTCATAGATTTATTTAGCATCTTACAGCTGAGCTCTGTGTGCAGATAATATGCATGCAAGAGGGATAATTTTGTGAACTGCAGAAGTCCATAGCATGCTGTGGTCTCCTGAGCTCCTCTGGTCATCATGTGGTCTCCATCAAGAGAAAGGAGTGAACCTGTCTTTCCTACTTTGGGGAGTAACCTAGCAAGGGAAGGACATAGGATACTTTGGATGATTCACACTCTATAAATAGCTAGATAATCTGGAGTACTCTTACATGTCTTGCAGGTTTTACATTCCACCTATTGGGGCCAGGACAATGAGGTGATTCTGAAACCAGGAATGACTGAGAAGATATCAGCGACAGCTGGGAACAATTGGTATGTTTCACCTGTATCTGACTTTCTGTTACTTTGATTCCAAATTTGTTGCTAAGGCTGTTTGAAAATTTTTCTTGAGAAGTTTTTTATGGCAAATTGGATTTTCCATTCAACTATTTTTTCCATTAAATAATCTTTTCCTTGGAAATTATAAGATTTCCATCAACATACCAAACTCCCCTCCTCCATAAACCATGGCTGTGGGACTCAGGTGATGTTCCAGGGCAGTTCAGCAAGAGGAGAGACGATCATGCATGCTGGGGGACATAGTCCAGACTAGGAGCCTGGCCCATGGAAGAGATTGGAGGTGTGTGGTATCTGAGGCACCCCCATGGTATTTCAGAGTCAAAATATTAAGTTTTCACCAAAAAGATTTTGGTCTCCACAAAAAACAAACAAAAAAAAAAACCCTTTGTGGATCAGCTGTACACAGTACCTGGTTGCACTGAAAACAGCAGTATAAAATCTACCCCTAACCTCATACTCTGTAATTCTGGTAGAAATTACATCATTAAATAACACAATAGAAAGAGTAGGTCAAATTAATCACCAGGGCACCAATTAACCGAGGGTAGCTTTGGTTCACTGAATGTATTAATTAGGTGTCGTGCCTCTCTGAGCTCAGGTATTCCCAGTTGCTTCAGGAATCGTGTCCCATAGATCACATATCTCAGTATAAAATTTCCCAAATGCTCCCAACTGGCAATTTCTATTGATGGGAAAACGCCACCACATCTCTCTCTCTCTTCTCAGCAGGTAGGTGCTATTGTCCTGACTTACAGACACACACACACACAGACACCCTGGGGATCAGCAGATATTGAATTCCAGACCTCCAGCACCGAAAACCTCAGCTCCAACTCAAAACACCTTCAGCTAAAGGAGCAACCTGCTGGGTTGGAAAAAATAGGCAATTACCTAGTCACTGAAGCCATGACTTCCCATTCTGTCTCTGGGTTTTCATACAGGGTCCAGTAAACGCCCAAAAGCTTAAGGAGCACAGTGAGCAACTTTACGCCAAACCGACATGCCAAACCACAGAGCTCCCCTTGCCCAAAGAGGGTGGAAAGATTAACACTCCTTTCCTCTCACCCCTTCTTTTGAGAAGGAATCATCTCTTCAGACTGATTCTCTCACAGCAGAGTGACAAATCACTGTTTTCTGTTTGGATTAGTGAACAGGAGTGTTTGTGTGGGGGCATGATTAACCTGCCTGTCATTGTATTTGTACAGCATGTGCATTTTATCGAACACCTGGAATGACCAGCTGTGAACATCTGGATCTGTGGACTAAGCCCTTCCCTGAGCGGGTACTGATGTCCATTGAGAAACTGATCTCCATTTATCTTCTCTTACTTCATTACAGAGAAGGGACAGGTTTTCCACATCATCCACCTGCCCACATCGCTGTTGCAGCCTGATCTCTGTTCAGAGGAGATGGAAGAGGGAAATCACTCGGAGGTGACCGAATTCATTCTCTCAGGACTGACAGATGGTCCGGAGCTGCAGGTTCCCCTGTTTGGGGTGTTCCTCCTGATTTATGGTATCACCCTGTTGGGGAATGGGGGGTTGATCTTGTTAATCACGATTGATCTCCGACTCCACACACCCATGTACTTTTTCCTCAGGAATTTGTCTTTCTGTGACCTTTGCCTTTCATCAACAATTTCCCCTAAGATGCTGCTGAATTTTTTAGCCGAGAGGAAAAGCATTTCTTACACTGCCTGCGCCGTGCAAATGTATCTCGCCATCATTTTTGAAGATGCTGAGTGCCTCTTGCTGGCTGTGATGGCGTATGACCGTTATGTGGCCATCTGTAACCCGCTGCTCTATACGGTCACCATGTCCAGGCAGCTTTGTAAACAGCTGGTGGCTGGGGTGTACGCTGTGGGGGTGGTGGATTCAATGATACACACGTGTTGTACATTTCGGCTGTCATTCTGCAGCTCCAACATCATCAATCATTTCTTCTGTGACATCCCCCCACTGTTGGCGCTCTCCTGTTCTGACACCCGCATCAATGAGATTGTGATGTTTACTTTCACTTGCTGCATTATAATGACCAGCTTTGTGACTGTTCTCCTCTCCTATGTCTATATCACCTCCACCATCCTGCAGATCCGCTCTGCCGAGGGCCGACACAAAGCCTTCTCCACCTGCACTTTCCACATGACCGCTGTGGTCCTGTTTTATGGCACCCTCCTCTTCATGTATTTACGTCCCACCTCCAGCTATTCCATGGATACAGACAAAGTGGCCTCAGTGTTTTACACGCTGCTGATCCCCTTGTTGAACCCCCTCATCTACAGCCTGAGGAACGCGGAGGTGAAGGACGCCCTGAGGAAAGCAATGAATAAACTACTAACCAATTCTTGAATCTGTTTCATTCAGTACTGGTTTAGTGGTGGGGAGTGGAAACAGGTGAATTCAATTCCCAGCCCAGTACAAAATAATTTCAGAGAGCCCGTGGTAGTTTTTTTTTCATTATTATATTGTTATTATTATTAATTTGTTTGTATTCCAACAAGGTCTCCAGGCCCCAACTGAGATCAGTGGACTATACACGGGAAGCATCACAGGAAATGCAGGAAACCCAAGTGCATAGAGTGCTGGGTTATGTCACAGAGACCTCCTTGGAAGTGTCACCTCATGTGATGAAATTACCTCTGAGCCCATTGTTCCTTCCAGCCTGGGCCTCCAGAACCCTGTCTTGCTGAGCCAGACACACTCGCCAGCTGCAACACAGACCCAGTACCTGGGTCATGTCCCCAAAACTGCAGATGTAGACAGAAACCAGCTCAACAGGACACCTGTCTGTAGTACACAGATACCAAGCTCCCAATGGGGTTGAAACCCCAAATAAATCTGTTTTACTCTGTATAAAGCTTATACAGGATAAAATGATAAGTGCTTGACCTCTATATCCCTTGAAAAGAGATATGCATAGCTGCTTGCCCCCCTACTCCCACCCCCAGGTAACAATTACTTACACTGAGTTTATAAATAAACAAAAGCGATTTTATTAAGCATAAAAAGTAGGATTTAAGTATTTTAAGTAATAACAGACAGAACAAAGCAAAATGAAACAAAACCCTCCAGGCTGAGCTTAATACACTCAGTAATCAGTTACAAATGTTCATGTTTCTCTGAGGATAGAGGACTGTTGCCTGCATACAGTGAAAGGTTTGAATAAGCCAGATGAACACCATTTCCTCCCTATCATCCTTCTTTATTAATTTATTCAAATCCACCACAAACGGTATATATCACCACACATTTATTTATTTCCATAACTTGTTTCATTTCCTTCTTTCAGTCTTTCTGGGAGCAACCATAATATTTTACAATAAAGTTACAGGTAAATAAACACTTGTCTTTTTCATGTTCTGTCCGCTTTCTAGAAGAATGAAAAAGCTATGGAAAGAGGTGCAGCCAGTTAAAATGGATCTCAGCATCTGCTCTGCTGCTGAGATAACATCCTTGGCTCTCCCTGTGGTGCTGTTTCCATACATGGAATGTTGGTTCCATTCACTGAACAGGATGTGGGAAAAAAAGATCTGTGACCGAAAGCTGAAAATGACCGTGTCCCATTTCAAGACCCATCATCTTTCTGGGCTCACGGATCTTGACCTCCTACCTGGTTTGGAACTGGTGATGCAAAGGGGAAAGGCACCTTGTCTCAGCCTCAAAACCTTCAGCCATTCCCTTTCCCCAAAACTGTCTTTCTTAAAATCCTTCCTCTTTATCCACCACCCACATTGCTCAGCAATTATCTCACTGCTTCAATTCTGTGGAGCAGATCACCACACATCAGAGTGAGGAGAGAGACTTTTTTAAACTTGATATCACTGTAAAGGCGGTACTGATCTATGGGGCAATTTAAGTGATTTGTCCACTTTGTGTCAGAGCAGAAGAATGAACCCAGGTCTGCTGAGTCCGAGTCCAGCAGACCATCTGCCCTCCATGGATCAGGGAGAAATGGATGAAATGATTCCTTTCCTACCCAAAAGAATCTGCTATCCTGTGACCCTAAATCTTTAAATAAACAAATATTGGGTCAAATTTAATACCCCAACCAAAGCACATGCATGTCCCATTATAAGAACATAAGAACATTAAGAATGGCCATACTGAATGAGACCAAAGGTCCATCCAGCCCAGTACCCTGTCTACCAATAGTGGCCAATGCCAGGTGCCCCAGAGGGAGTCAACCTAACAGGTAATGATCAATTGATCACTCTCCTGCCATCCATCTCTACCCTCTGACAAACAGAGGCTTGGGACACCATTCCGTACCCATCCTGGCTAATAGCTATTAATGGAGTTAACTTCCATGAATTTATCCAAGTCTCTTTTAAACCCTGTTATAGCCCTCGCCTTCACAACCTCCTCAGGAAAGGAGTTCCACAGGTTGACTGTGCGCTGTGTGAAGAACTTCCTTTTATTTGTTTTAAACCTGCTGCCCATTAATTTCATTTGGTGGCCCTAGTTCTTATGTTATGGGAACAAGTAAATAACTTTCCCTTATTCACTTTCTCCACACCACTCATGAAATCATATACCTCGATCATATCGCCCCTTAGTCTCCTCTTTTCCTAGCTGAAATGTCCTTGCCCCTTTAATCTCTCCTCACAATGGACCCGTTCCAAACCCCTTATCATTTTAGTTGCCCTTCTCTGAACCTTTTCTAATGCCAGTGTATCTTTTTTGAGATGAGGAGACCACATATGTACACAGTATTGGAGATGTGGGTGCACCATGGATTAATATAAGGCCAATAAGATATTCTCCATCTTATTCTCTATCCCTTTTTTAATGATTCCTAATGTCCTGTTTGCTTTTTTGACTGCCGCTGCACACTATGTGGACGTCTTCAGAGAACTATCCACGATGACTCCAAAATCTTTTTTCCTGATTAGCTGTAGTTAAATTAGCCCCCATCATATTTTATGCCTAGTTGGGGTTATTTTTTTCAAATGTGCATTACTTTACATTTATCCACATTACATTTCATTTACCATTTTGTTGCCCAAGTTTTGTGAGATCTTTTTGAACTTCTTCACAGTCTGCTTTGGGCTTAACTATCTTGAGCAGTTTACTATCATCTGCAAACTTTGCCATGTCACTGTTTACGCCTTTCTCCAGATCATTTATGAATAAGTTGAATACGATTGGTCCTCGGACTGACCCTTGGGGAACACCACTAGTTACCCCTCTCCATTCTGAAAATTTACCATTTGTTCCTACCCCTTTGTTCCCTGTCTTTTAACCAGTTCTCAATCCATGAAAGGATCTTTCCTCCTATCCCATGACAACTTAATTATCCCTTACATCTGCTTTGTACCCATGTCTGTTGCTACAGGACATTATATCTCATTGGCTTAGCCAGTCCCCTTGTTGTTCTGCAGTTCCTCACTGGTGACTCTTTACCGGGTTAATCAAGGGATTCACTGAGCAAGAACCTCAGGACAGAGATGACGATGAAAATGTAGGAGATGAGGATGACAAGGATGGAGATGATTTCCATGGAGCTGCCATAGGTATAGAGAAGGAGTTGATTGAGGGAAGTGTCGGAGCACAAGAACTTAAGTAGCTGTCAGGGTTCCCTCCCCACTCTGAACTCTAGGGTACAGATGTGGGGACCCGCATGAAAGACCCCCAAAGCTTATTTTTACCAGCTTAGGTTAAAACTTCCCCAAGGCACAAATTCTCCCTTGTACCTTGGATTAGGTAAACGCTGCCACCACCAAATGATTCAACAAACATTTAGGGAGGGCCACTTGGAGCCCCATCTTCCCCCTAATATCCCCCCAAGCCCTACACCCACTCTCCTGGAGAGGCTTGAAAATAAACAAGATGACCACAGACCAATCTTGGGTTTTTAGGACACTAAAAAAAAAACAATCAGATTCTTAAAAAAAACAGAACTTTATTAGAAAGAAAAAAGGTAAAAGAAGCACGTCCGTAAAACTAGAATGGAAGATAATCTCACAGGGCAATTAGATTCAAAACACAGAGGATTTTCCTCTAGGCAAAACCTTAAAGTTAGAAAAAGAAAAAAAAACATATTTGGAATACACCTTCCTCTCAACACAGAGAAAATCACAAGCCAAAACAAAAGATAATCTAACCTATCCCCTTGCTAGTGCTTACTAATTCTATAGGAGTTGAATTGCTTGCTTTCTTGATCTGACTCCCGCAAGAGCCACAAGGAACAGACAGAACAAATCCTTGCCCCGCCTCCCTTCCCCCCCCCCCCCCCGCTGCCAGATTTGAAAGTATCTGCAGAAGAGAAGAATGAAAGGGGATGTGAAAAGCTGCTTTCAACTGCCTGAAAGGGGGTTCCAAAGAGGATGGATCTAGACTTTTCTCAGCTGTAGCAGATGACAGAATGAGGAGTAATGCTCTCAAGTTGCAGTGGGCGAGGTTTAGGTTGGATATTAGGAAAAACTTTTTCACTAAGAGGGTGGTGAAACACTGGAATGTGTTACCTAGAGAGGTGGTGGAATCTCCTTCCTTAGAAGTTTTTAAGGTCAGGCTTGGCAAAGCCCTGGATGGGATGATTTAGTTGGGGATTGGTCTTGCCTTGAGCAGGGGGTCAGGTCCTGCTTTGAGCAGGGGGTTGTACTAGATGACCTCTTGAGGTCCCTTCCAACCCGGATATTCTATGATTCTATGATCTTGTCCCCTTATCCCCTGGGTCATTTTGGTCAGGTGCCAGCCATGTTAATTGAGCTCTTAACCCTTTACCAGTAAGAGGATTTTGTGCCTCTGGCTAAGATGGATTTCATAGTTTTGTATACAGAAAGGCGGTTACCCTTCCCTTTATAATTATGACAGGAGCCGAGGTGGGTCTTCCCACCCCCTTACCTCCCTATGACTGGGGGGTGTTAACAGGCCACTTTCACCTTGAATTGTCCCTTGAAATATGTGTGAACTACTTACACTAAACAATCTGTTCCACCTTGTATTTACCTGTGATATTCTGAGTTAGTTTCCCAGACCTGAAGAAGAGCTCTGTGTCAGCTCAAAAACTTGTCTCTGTCACCAACAAAAGTTGGTCCAAGAAAAGCTATTACCTCCTCCACCTTGTCTTTGTACAGTTCTGGTCAGTTATTGTACCAGCATCCCTTTGCTCTCAATGGCTAAGGTCATGTCTACACTAGAGAGCTTACAGCAGCACAGATGTACTAATGCAGCTGTGCCACTGTATGATCACTCATGTAGCTGCTCTGTGCTGATGTGAGAAAGCTCTCCTGTTGGCCTAATAAAACCACGTCTATAAGTGACAGTAGTTGTGTCGGTGGGAGAGCTTCTGCTACCAACATAGAATCGTAGAAGATTTGGGTTGGAAGAGACCTCAGGGGTCATCTAGTCCAACCCTCTGCTAAAAGCAGGACCAACCCCAACTAAATCATCCCAGCCAGGGCTTTGTCAAGCTGGGTCTTCAAAACCTCTGAGGAAGGAGATTCCACCACCTCCCAAGGTAACCCATTCCAGTGCTTCACCACCCTGCTAGTGAAATAGTGTTTCCTAATATCCAACCTAGACCTCCCCCACTGCAACTTGAGACCATTGCTCCTTGTTCTGTCATCTGCCACCACTGAGAACAGCCGAGCTCCGTCCTCTTTGGGACCCCCCTTCAGGTAGTTGAAGGTTGCTATCAAATCCCACCTCACTCTTCTCTCCTGCAGACTAAATAACCCCACTTCCCTTAGCCTCTCTTTGTAAGTCATGTGCCCCAGCCCCCTGATCATTTTTGTTGCCCTCCTCTGGACTTGCTCCAATTTGTCAACAACGCTTTTGTAGTGGTGGGCCCCAAACTGGGTGCAATAGTCCACATGTGGCCTCACCAGTGCCGAATAGAGGGGAATAATAACTTTCCTCGATCTGCTGGTACTGCTCCTACTAATGCTGTTCACACCGGCGCTTCTGATGGTGTAACGTATGTCGCTCACGGAGGTGTTTCTCTCACACACCTAAGTGACATATGTTATACCGACAAAAGTGGTAGTGTAGACCTGGCCGAAGATGATTCCATTCAAGCACAGTCTAAAACAATACAGGCAGCTGTAATGGATGAGGGCGTAAGTGGCGGATATAATTAATTTTCATGGTCTCAGGAGAACGAGCCTTTTTGTATTTGAGTCACATATTCATGATGGGCCTCTGAATAAAGGCAAAATTCTCTGATTTGAACTTTCATCCATGATCTTTCCATCAACAAGTGGCTCTCTCCTGATGTTCAAAGGAGACATTCGTAGGAGTTACAACCTGGGTTTAATGACGCAGTAACAATGCAGCACTGTAATAGCAATATATGTTTGGGGAAAGAGAAGCCAGGGGCTGTTGAGCTCAGTGTTTGTTGTGTGGTTATTACACTAATGGTATATGTAGCTGTACATTGTTTTCCTTCCTTTAAAGCACATTAAGTTCATTTACTCTATGCAATCCTGCTGTATGGCTTGGCTGATACCGGAATGTAAAGTACAAATGTTTCTTCTCCGAGGCTTACAAAATGATCATTCTGTGACCTGTACATCTGAAACTATCTGTAAAACATGGTGACTGGACTTGATGGCCTCTCGAGGTCTCTTCCAGTTCTAGGATTCCATGAGCTGGGGAACAATTCATGTTCTGATGGTGCAGTAACATTTATATTGCACTGGGAACTCTGGAACCACAAAGGAGACCTCCTCAAAGCCCAAACCTCCTAATCTCCTAGTTGTACGAAGCAATTAAACAGGGCAGCCCAGGAACAGACTGGTTTAAATACACGTTCAAATTTCAAAAGGAAACACAGATGCTCAGACCTGCACATCCTGCAGGGCAGGATGCTAAATGGGAACACTAAAATCAAACCCAGCTATAGGTTTTGAGTGACTTTTCTCGGAAAATAAACCACCCAAGAGGCTGAAGTGGGAGGACAGAGTAACTCTTGGGAATGAGTTTTGCTTCTTTTCCACTCAAGACATCAGGGTGAAAGCTCGGATGACAGTGATCAGAAATTGTGATTAATCTTAAATCTGATTGATGGCCTTTGTGCAATGAGTTGGGTCCCTCACTGCATATTCTAGCATGATAGATGGCCACATCTAGAGCTGGTTGGGAATTTGTTTTCCCACTGAAAATTTCAAATTTTCATTGAAAAATCATCATGTGTCATATTCTGTCTGTACACTGAGATGTTTTGACATGGAAATGCTGTTGCAGTGCCTCATGGGAGTTGTAGTTCAAGAGGCTCTTGCTCCCACTTTTCTCTCCAGGCCGCACTCCCTGGTTGGGTGACATGTTCCATGATGCACTATGGTCTCCCTTCTTGGTGAGGGGAGGAGGTGTATCATTACAGATACATGGCCCCAGTGCAACATGGGAGGTAAAGTCTGGCTGGGGAATGGGGCTCATCAAGGAGAATTGGAGCATGTGTTATTGGAGCTACTCATGAGGTACCCTGGCAGCATTTCAGAATTGAAGTATTTTAGTTTTCAAATCAAATCCAAAAATATTTGGGCTCTCAGGAATTCAGGTTTCAGGTGACAAAAAATAAAATAAAATCCATTTAGCTGAAAGCCTAATATTTCATGAAAAAATAATTTTGATGGAAAATGTTTGACCACCTCTGCCCACATCACAAATTCCACCATTGCAATTAGTGCTTATTGGTACCTTGCTGGCAACTTCAGCAGAGAAAGCAAAGAGTGACTAGGCCGCAGAGACTGAATGCTACTATCATCCCCTAGAGATGTTGCTTCTAGGTCAGCATTGAGGCACATTAGTTGGAACTGGCTGGCGTGTAATTCTTTATTGTAGCTGCCCACAGTGTGGCTGATGTGGGTGATTGAGAGCAGTCTTCAGTCTCCAGAGCTGTTTGTCAGACACCTGTCACTCACATCATGTTCACTTTACAATGTAGTGAGCTCTTTGAAAAGTCACTTAGTAAAAATGGCATTATGGCTCTCAGTGTTTATTGTCTCTCACTAATATCTACACCAAGTATGCTCAGATCATATCTCACTGCTAACCTGGGAGTTTTTTGAAAACTTTGCCTGCTCTCTGAGAGTTAAATGGGGCATTGTCCACCTCATGCATCATCTTCACTAGCCAAACTGGGCCCTCAGTGACACCTCTCCAGTCACAGCACCATCAGTCGGTTTGCACAGAAGTAATCGATTGGACCTGAAGAAACAAGTTTACTGGTGATGCATAAGATTGGAAAGTGCCCAGCTCCTTCTCTCTCCTTAGTGTCAGTTCTCCAGAGCTAACAGAAATAATCAGCAGTAAAAACTGATTTCTCTCACTGAAGATAGAAGATGTGACTATAATGCAGACAGGGAGCAGGTCTGTGGTGTAGGCAGGTGACATTTTTACACAGTCAGTTTTCAGAGATTGCCTGTGCTTGGCATGAGTGGGGAAAAGATACACACCAGAGAGTTTTATAGCTGTACTGTTCCTGGCCTTTACATGGTTAGACAGGGTAAGAATGGCACAGCTGAGGAGGTGCTGGAGCTGACAAGTAGGAGGCGGGGCATTCTCTTGGCATACCTTTTTGCTACTTAGGCTTTAAAAATTAAAATATTCAAAATAAAAACCAGATCTGTTTTTCCAACCTTCTTCTGGGTTTCAGTAGCTCAAGAAGGAATAGACTGACACCTTCTAAACATGTAAATCTCTAGTTTCATTCCCAGGGTACATTTTTAAAAAGAATAAAGAGCAAATACAAGAAGTTACTAACATCTCGGTAGTCATGGATGTGCGACAACTCACAGTTTTGCCAACTGCCATGAATTTATTGCCTACCTCATGACATTTGGTGCTTTCCTTAAAGATCCAGCACCTGGAGTCAGGTGAATCTCAGCTTTCATTTCAAGACAATTAATTGTCTGGTGCTCATGATTACAAAGAAAAACTTGTAAACATGACCATATGTGCTCCCCAAAGGCTCAAAAACCAGAAGGCCAACAAATGAACCAAACTATGTATGTCTTCCTTAATCTTATGAGATTGGAGGACCTGTGTCATGTTTTCTGAAGGTTTGGGAGCTGGCAATACTGCAGTCGTCTGACATGGGCCATACACAGAGATTGACTCAGGATCTACTGCATTAGAGACTAGATCCAGCACCCATTGAAGTCAATGGTAAAGCTCCCATTTTCTTTGGCTGTGTCGGAGTAGGTCCTAAAAGTAGGAGCATCTACACTTTAAACTCAAATATTAAGCCCCTCTTTGTTGGCCTCTGCTGTAGATTTCTTAATTTATTATGTGGACTAACCAAAAAGAGGTAAGGGTGGGGAGGCAAAGATCTTATGTGGCTTGACGAAGTTTGGCTCATTACTCTACTGTTTGCAGGAAGACTGTTTTCATGTGAGCAGAATTTGGTAGGAAACTTTTCTCTCTCTCCCCGACTCATTCTTGGTGGAGAAAAGTTTGCCATTAGAGGTGGCAGACATTTTTAAAGATGAAAATCTTTTTTAGTCAAAAATAGCCATTTTATATTCCTAAACTAATAATTTTCACTAAAAACGTGTCCACTTTCAAAATGTTGAATGATATCTTTTTTCAGTATTGCTTGCCAGTATTTTTTCTTTGACTGTTTCCTGTTTTCTTCTTTTTCCCCCCTTCTCTCCACCCCCTTTGTCTTTCCTTTTTAATTTCAGAAGAGGGCTGAAGAAAAGAGGAAAGCAGGAAAACGGAAACAGCTAAAAGAAAAATATCTTGCCAAACATTTAAAACGAGTGTGTATTGAAACCTACAAACCCAAACTTTGAAATGTTGAATCAAATTGTTTTACATTTCTGTTTTTACCAGTTCTAGTTCCAAGGTGCCTGATTCTGCACTGCTGAGCATCTTCTGCTGTCACGAACAACTGTGCCATATGAAGTGCTGATTCAAACTCTGCTGAAGTAAATAGGAATCTTTCCATTGACTTCAGTAGGCTTTGGATCAGGGCCTTATGATGCAAAGGTGTACAAGAGTATACAAGCTGCAAGACAATGGAAAATCAGTCACATTGAGAGAGGGATGGGCAACGGGATGGATCCCTTAATGATTACCTGTTCTGTACATTCCCACTGAAGCACCTGGCATTGGCCACTGTCAGAAGACAGAATACTGGGCTAGATGGACCACTGGTCTTACCCAATATGGTCATTCTTATGTTTATTCTGTTCTTATGGGATTTTGCAGGAACAAGCTTCAGAGGTGATCCTTTTTTGCCCAGAAAACGTAAGAATGTTCGCTCAAAACATTCTGTACAAGTTTAAAACAAAACATCATGCACTCGTTTTCAAAAATAGAAGATATGTTTTCCCCCTATCAGCACTCTTTAAACATGACTGTTTTCCCCACTCAGCTGTGTGAAAACTAAATCCCAAATTGGTCTGCATCAGCATATAATTCCTGACCTTTCAACCGAATAAAATACAAAAAAAAAAAATGTTTTACTCAAACAAGAAAAGATCAACCCAAAATTAGAAAGGGTAGAAGATGTTAAAAGAAAACAAAAGATGATTGGCAGATAGATAGAACTCCAATGTTTCAGACCTATATAAAACAGTAACACATTTGCATTTTGCCTCCAAAGCATTTTTATCATCATCCAGTTGCTATCAGCATCAGAGATTATCCTTGTTTCAGAGTAACAGCCGTGTTAGTCTGTATTTGCAAAAAGAAAAGGAGTACTTGTGGCACCTCAAAGACTAACCAATTTATTTGAGCATAAGCTTTTGTGAGCTACAGATCACTTCATCGGATGCATACTGTGGATTATCCTGCTTCTTTATGAGCACTGGGGTCCCTAATCCCTGAGGCATGATTGTGACAGGTGTTCCCGGGGTGCAACCTGGAACTGGGGCACCGCTAAGCTCTCTGTCTTACCAACCCGAGCTCCCTTCCATATTGTAATAATGCAACTGGTCTTGCAACGACACAAACACTCACAGGCTGGGACACGCCCAGCTGAGTTACATGAATGCTTTTGCCAGCTGCTACGAACCAACGATAGGCTTCAGTCAGTTCCCTCTTGCTCTCCAGTCTAGGATCCCAGACCTGTATTGTCCTGCCCTGGTCAGAAGCCTGACCAGTGTAAGTTATTACCCCATCCACCCTCCCTCAATGTGGAGAGGACAATGCACCAGCCCCTCCTGTTCCTTAGCAGATTTTCCTTTCCACTTCAAACAACACACTGTTCTAGGTAAAAAACATAAACAAAGGTTTATTAACTACTGAAAGATGGATTTTAAGTGATTATAAGTAATAAGTGTACAGATTAAAGTAGATTACATAAGAAATAAAACAAAATCACAATCTACGTTCTATAACCTAGACAGGATTTGAATCAATCAGTGTCTCACCGTGATGGGACAAAGAGCTCACCAATCTTCCACACACCAGCTGGAATTCCTCATTTCCCGCCTGGGGCCACTTCCCCAGTCAAAGTCTTTGTCCTCTAGCCATCTTTCCAGGTTTCCAGCTGTGGGGGGAGTGAAGCCAAGTGATGATGTCACTTCCCCCTTTTACAGCTTCTGAAGTGTGGAGGAACTTCATTGTCCCAAACAAAGCACCCAGGACAGTTCATGGAAAAGTACAGGCACAAGATGGAGACCAGTGTCATATGAGCTGTTCACATGCCCTTGCATACATTGATGACTCATAGCAGGGGCCATTACCTATATTCTGGCTAGAATGTCCACAAAATATCTATCGGGTCAGGATAACCTTCTACTCGTTGCCCATCCCTCTCACAATTGTTTGTAGAAAGTTTCTTCCTAACACCCACAGGTTAGAGGTTGGTTTCTGCTCTAATGAATATGCTTTATATCTGTCCCTGAAAGCTTATGCCCAAATACATTCGTTAGTCTTGAAGGTGCCACAAATACTCCTCATAATTTTTTAACCTTTATTATAAATCTGGATATTGTTATACCCATAAAATGTCCCTTCCTTTTTTAATCCTGCCTCAATGATATCTTATGATAGTAAGTTCCACAGGGAAATATATCAGACCTGAGTCTCACATCAACTAGTGCAATAGGAACACTGGAAAAGTTCCTTCCATTTCCAGAGAGAGTAATGGTTTGGGAGATAGTCCTTATAATTTAATGAGGATATTTCTGCTTAAACTGATAATACTGATACATCCAAAAGGAATATTTTAAGTCAACCACTGTATCTTATTCTGGAAATGATCACACTTAAATGAAAGGGAGTTAAGAGCAGAGAGCAAATTTGTGTCCAAAGAGTGAAGTGATTAAGTATTCATTTAATAGCTATTCATTATTGTGATCATGGAGAGAAACCAGAGAGGGGAAATTTTATTTTTAACCATTTTAATATCACAAATTGTAATTATTAGGACAAGACTGTTCAAACACCACATTATATTTCATTATATAAGAATCATACAAAAACCAGATAATAGGATATTACAACAAGTTTGGCACCATCCAAGATAGGCATCCAGTCCTCCCCTATTTAAATTCTTTGGGAGCTTTGCTATTGACTTAAATGGGATTAAGATCAGATCCTCTAACAGAAATATTTTGATGTACAATAATAGCAGAAAACTTTCCCGAGAAGAACCATCTTACATCACAGAACTGCAAGATCATAACAAATACCAATATTAATACATTAATGTGTTGTTACAAAAATTATAAGAATTTATCTAGATATTTTGTTGGTATCAGTTTTTTTCATTCTCCCCATGCATAAAAATTGGATATGACCTCAAATTTTGTACACTTATTTGACAAATTAAACCAATATGTTAAACATATAATTATTTGTAGATTTCTTTAAAACACAAAAATATTATTAGGCGCCATCAGAAATGCTAATATAAGTGTTCACTCAATAACAAGATAAAAAAGACAGAAGAAATGAGTCCAAAGGGTGAATTAATCCATGAGTCATTTTTCTAGTAACTATGAATAATAATGATGGTATATTTAGTTTTTAATTGCCTATCAATATGAATTCTTCGATCCAGGCTATATGGTCTTGTGAGCCCAAGGATTACATCTTTGAACTACACAGCATGGAATGTCTTCAGTGTTGCAAGTCCGATACTACTGAGACATTACACTGCAATGCAATGACTTTGTTGTTGCCAGCACGGAGGGATTACCACATGGCTCATGCCTAAGGGCCCAGGCCAGTTTAGGGCCCCTGGAAAATCTGCCCCACCACTGCCCCAGGGCTGGAGGAGCTCTCACTACTTGTGGTGGCCCTGAGGCTGTGATTGGGGCAGAGAGCTTCTCAGGTTTCGGGGCTGAAGTGGGGCTGGCGTAGAAAGGAGCCAGAAGGGGGCAGGACTGTGGAGGAAGGGGCAGAATAGGGTGGGGACATTGGAGGAGCCTCAGGGAGAAGGAGCAGAATGGGGTAGGACCATGAGTGGGACTTTAGGAGGAAGGGGTGGGGTGGAGCCATTGTTTCCGGTGCTGGGGCTCCCCCACTTGCTCTGGCCTAGGGCCCCGGGAGACCTTAATCCATCTCTGGTGCCAGCACAGATTGTACTATGCCTTAAGCCTGTTGTCACTGTTTGAATGTCACGACTCTCCCAAAACTTAAGAATCTTTGTGCCGGCAATAAAGTTCCTCCGTTCTGTGGCTAGACCAGGACTGTCAGGCACGGGCTTACGCTGCACTGCCTGGGCTAGATCCTCAGCTGGTATCAATCAGTGTAGCTCCAATCTCTGGCCCTTTGGTGCACTGCAATTTGGCCACAGATTATAAGGTAGGAAATTTCCTAGGCAGCGCCTATGTTATTAGCGAAAAGTGGCGCCCCTCTTAGTGCAGACAATCCCTGTGACGCTGATGACTGACACAATTAATGTCAGTCTGTGAGCAGCCACTAGGAGGCAGTATCCCACGCAAAGCCTAATACATGACAGAAGGCAGGAAAACACATGACATATGGTCAGGGCTGATGTAGGTTGGCAGGAAGGAAGAACAATTGTACCAAGGCCCCAAGCTCAGGGAGAGCCTCAAAACATTTGTAACTGGGGTGAAATGGAAGGGGTAGAGCTGCAGTGAACATGATATATCAGGTCCCCTGCCAACAATGCAAGGTTAATGTGCTGTTGCTAGTCCCAAGACATAGGATTTATACCCGTAGGGTATTCCCTCTTTGAGGTGGTTAGCCCCAAAAGTATATTAGGCCTTATGTCTGCACAGCAGGTTCTGTGAGGTGCTGATAGTCTAAAGAATATTGAGATTTATATCGACAGAGCAGTTGCATTGCCAACCCATGGATGACCAGCCCTTAGAAAGACCTGCAGAAAAATCAGTGATGTTGATAATTCAAAGACTGTTAATTCAGATATAAGGCCTCCAATGTGATTTCTGTGTGGGGTGATGTAAGCTTAAGTAGTGTCATTTTTATATGTGTATAATACAGTGATGATGTGGTGTTGGATTTGTATCTGAAGGATGAATTCTGTTCTGTTGCTTTCCCAAAGATTATGCCGCCCAGATGCCTGCAGGACAGTACCAGTGTGGCATTGCTGACCCAAAGAGTATCAGGCCTTTCAATTATTAATAAATATCAGTATTATCTGCAGTGTTGTTGTGCCCATGTTGGTCCCAGGATATGTCCACTTCATTCTGAATGGTTTCTTGCAACAAGTGTTCATTCTTTGTGTTTAACAATCTGTTCCACCTTGCATTTAGCTGGGACATTCTGAGTACCTTTCCCAGACCTGAAGCAGTGCTCTCTGGGAGCTTTGTCTCTTTCACCAACACATGTTGGTTCAAGAAAAGATATTATCTCACCCATCTTGCCTCTATTATTATTATGGCAGACGATCACATGGGACGATCCTTATTATTTAATCCTAAAGATTATTTGACTTTATGCCTGTGCAACATAGTTACCCTCAAGCCTCTCCAGGAATTTATGCAAGAAAAGATGTGTTGGGTCATGAGACTAACCAAACAGCTACTAGGCCTTTGTGGTGTTTCTAGCCTAAAGACATAAGAATTTTGAATACAGGGCCATCTTGTGGTGTGTTGCTAACTTTAAGGTTATAAAGCCTGATGTTTGCTCTGTTGTGCCACTATTTCAAAGGTTATTAAACCTTTTCCTTCCTGGGCAGTGTCTTTGTGTGATGTTGGTAGCTTGAAGATTAAAACAGATGCTTGTGAAATACACTGAATTAGTGCATCTGAAAGTGACAGTTCCCAACCACGATAAAAGCATATGACTTTCATTTAGCTAAAAGCATCTTTGGATGCCTTCGGTTTGATCTTTGTTGAACGTTTCCTTCTTTCACAGGAAAGCCTCATTACACCTGCCCATTGGTGTCTTTGTGGTAAAAGTAGCTCCAAGGTGACAAAGGCTAATGACTGCAGGGCAGGGTTTGTGAGGTGTCTCAAGCCCAGTAATTGTTAGGTTGTCTGTCTGGCCAGCAGATTCTGTGCGAGGTTGCTAGCCCCAGAAATATTAGGAATGAGGCCTATATGGCTATACCAGTGTGATGCTTCTGGGCCAAAGATCATTGTGCTTTCAGGGTTATTTGTGCCTGCGACGTGTACTCGTCAAAAAACTAGGTTTTAAACGTACAGGAGAATCCATACTGTTGCTAGCCTGGAGACCATCAGCTCTAAAGCCTTCTGGACACCCTCTGCTGGTTCCTTCACTCATGCCATTTCTTTTGTGTATCCTGAGGCCTAATAATTTTTAAGTGAGCGACACCACACAGGTACACCCCTACAGGCTTGAAGCTTTACAAACCTTCGGTGCACTTACCGCACAGTGGTGCCGACTCTCAAAATGCTATCAGTGAATAAGATTAATTATTACACAGTAATTATGTGGTGTTAGCAACTGAACAATTACTAGGCCTTATGCCTCTGTATTACACTGGCTTTGTGTGTGTGTGTGTGTGTGTGTGTGCACGCACACACATGCATGAATGTACGACCTTCCAGCAGCATGATTGGGGAGCAGTAGCAGTCAAGCCATGTATTAAAGTTAAAGGGAATCTCATTCAGCTCAGATAGTATGGACCTGAGGATGGGCAGGAATGGTGCCAGGATGGGTAGGAATGGCGTCCCTAACCCTCTGTTTGCCAGAAGCTGGGAATGGGTGACAGGAGATGAATCACTTGAGATTACCTGTTCTGTTCATTTCCTCTGGGGCACCCGGTATTGGCCACTGTTGCAAGACAGGAGACTGAGCTAGATGGACCTTTGGTCTGACCCAGTCTGGCCATTCTTATGTTGACCTGTTTTTTCTGTGCCGAAGACCTCATAGTGAGTCTTTGTAGATAATCAAGATGCCCTCATGGCTCATTACACCTGCACAGCAGATTTGGATGTATATACTTACCTACACATTATTAGATTACAAGCCTGTAGGGCAGTGCCCATGAGGTATGGCTTACTTACGGATTGTTAGTAGATCGGATCATAAATTTTCCAATGGAATGTATTTTTACAAAAAAAAAAAAAAAATCATTTAGTCAACACTGTCATTTCCATGGGAACATGTTTATTTTGGGGCGGAGGGGGGGAAGGAGACTCATTAAGAAAAAATAAACAATTGAAATGAAGTTTTTTGGTGGCATTGGACAGGGAACCTTTTGATTTTGTGTTTTGACATGATTTTTTGTTTCATTTTTTTCCCCTTTAGGACAGTAGCCTATGTGTTACCTATGTGGTATGCCTCTCCTAAATATTATTAGTCCTTGAGCCTTGATGGAAGCACCTGTGAGGTATAACGGACCTAAAGATTACTAGGCCACTAACCCGTATGTCAATACTTGTATAGCATTCCTCACTTAAAAATGATTAGGCCCCTCATAACTGCCAGACAGGGCCTGTGACATGTTGCTCTCCTAAAGTGTATGAAGTCACCAGCCTGAAAAGCCGTACCTGTGTGGTTTTGCTCACCCAGGTATTATTAGGCCATATGCCTGCACGGCATTATGCATCCAGAGATGATTAGGCTTCAAGTAGTCCTTGTGTGGTTGTGACAGATGTTTTCCAAGGATATTGAATTAAGGTGAAATCTCTTTGGAGTCCATTATATTAACTACAAAGCTCATGCATTAATGTGGGCCTGGATGATCAAAGTGCCGTATTGACAGACAAGAATGGTCTTTTAGGAGAATACATGTGAAGTGGATTTCATGGCAAATATCTAAGGAGACGTGAAGACAAATTTCCCACCTCCAGTTATGCAAAAACCCAGCTTACTGAAGCTATGGCCTGAAGAGTGGGCCTTTTTCTGCTGACTACCTGTGCCCAGAGGCAAAAGATCAGTGGCCCAAGATGTACAAAGGATAGACTGACCTATTCACAGGGGTGGGAGTTCTGAGCTGAGGCTCTTATGAACTTGTAGTCACAGGGAAAACCCCCTAAGTGTGGTTTGAAAGACTGACTCCTGCCAGAGCCCCTGCTGGATTTGGGAGGTGATTTTGGGTAAGCTTATTAGCAGGTGTGTAGGTTCTCTTATTGTTTTTAATATGTTTTCTCTGTAATAATTTCACCTTCAGAATACATGTGCCAGCTTATCAAGGTCTGTGTAGTAATTTATAACTGCTGGCAATTACAAAGTTCATAATCTTTGATGGGAAAGCAAAGCACAGAAGCTGGCCTGTTTAGGAAGACTGATTTACAGGGGATATCACAATGTAGGCAGTGAACTGGAAAATCCCGAGTTACTTGGGGGAGAGATACTGATCTCCGTCCAAGAGAGGTGTTGGCTGAGGAGCTGGGGGCCTAGAATGGATTCCCTTGGTGGACTAGTAGGGTAACCAGATGTCCCGATTTTTTAGGGACAGTCCAGATTTTGGGGTCTTTTTCTTATATCAGCTCCTATTACCCCCCACCCACTGTCCCGGCTTCAAAAACAGACTCCAGTGAGAAACTGCAGAACTGGAATTAATTTGCAAACTCGACACCATCAAATTAGGCCTCAATAAAGACCGAGAGTGGATGGGTCACTATAAAAACTAATTCCCCCCTTCTGTTACTCACACCTTCTTGTCAATAGTTTGAAATGGGCCACTCTCCCCCCATTGGCCCCATTACCACTTCAAAAGTAATTTTTTCTCCCTTGGTATTCTACTGTTGAGATTTGCCCACTTCTACTTCAACTGAATTGTCTCATTAGCACTGACCCTCCACTTGGTGAGGCAACTCCCATCTTTTCATGGACTGGGTCTATGTACCAGCTTACTGTTTTTTTCCACTCCATACATCTAATGACGTGAGTTTTAGCCCATGACATCTTATGCCCAGATAAATGTATTCGTCTCTAAAGTGCCACGAGTACTCCTCGCTGTCTTTGTATAAATCCTGCTTTTCTTTCGACAGGACTCTTTTGGTTGAAGAAGCCTCTCAGAATCCCCAAAGTTAGGACAGCAATCATCAAGTTTGGTCATTTATCTCTGGGAGCTGCTAATTTCAATGAATGTTTGCAATGTCTTTGAAACACATTCAGATTTTAATGATGCACAGTGGACCCACTTTAACCACACTTCCAAACTTGCTTGCCAAGTTACGCAATCTCAGTTTGGCAGGCACAAACTTTTTCATCATCATGTCCACCGAGAGCTTATTAAAATGGTCAGAAGCTAATACCGTTTATGGAGAGATGGGTCAATGAGACTAAATTGATCGCCTCAGGTCCTGGAAGTGTAACCTCCCTGGAATTTGCATTTTTGTTTTGTTGCCAGAGCCAGGGTGATTATTTTGAACCAGCACGCATAATCTCCAAAGTGCATTACCTTGTTCCTCACAGGGGAATTAAAGAAATTACCAGCAGAGAATTCCCTATGAGGGACTATACAGAGACAGAAACTAATTATTTGATTTGTAACTGCAGAACTGCACGTATGAAATTCAAAACTGTTGTTTCAGTGACAAGATTAGTATCAGTCAAATATTACTATTAATTCTACTAATGTCAGACCTACATATCCACCTCTCTCTCTATAGCCCACACACCTTCTGCCCAGACCTTGGAGACCAGGACAGACACATCTTGATTGGATGCACCTTAATACCATGGGGAAACAGCGAAAGAATATGGACAGAATAAACATGTTTTAAACTGAAACTGCTATCACAGCCACAGGTTACAAAACAGGCTCTCCCCTAGGATAGAATAGTTCCCTGCGCTGCAGGAATGATTGGAATAGTCTGACCTGTGGCATGCAGGATATGAGACTATCTGATAATCATGACCTCTTCTGGCCTTAAAAATCTATGGACTCGTGTACAAACTTAATTTCCTGTTTAAAAATAATGCAAAGAGAAGTCTTTGTGTTCAGAACTGCTTGGATGAATTCAGATTGGAATAAAAAAAAATTAAAACCAGTTGCTAAAAGGTATTTAGGTGCCTAATTCACATTGAAATTAGTGGGGCCCAGACATGAAATCAACAGACCTATTAACTTCGGTGGGACTTACCGAAGGCCCATAGGGAATAGCACCTCCTCCCATCCAGGTCCAGTCATCTCTGCTGCCTTCTAAGAGGAAGGGGGGACATGACCCTATCTACCCCCGGCTTCTTCCCCCCTTTTGGGGGATAGCTCGCAGCCAAAAGGGGATTAACAGGGAGCGATGCTTGGACTCAGGAAAGCAAAGAGAACACAGTCGTGCATGGTATCTGTGCAGGGGCGCAACGGTGGACACTTTCCTTGCACTGTCTCCTTAACCCTGCACATTCAAGCAAGGACAATGTGACCATTATCTGGCAACTACTCCCCTAGAAACTGAGCTGTGCACAAATCCCCAGGCCTAGAAAACATTTTCTGCATCAGAACTATGTGTCATAATTGTGGAAACATCACACCCCAAGCGGCGTAGTCAAGCCAACCTCAGTCCCCAGGTAGGCAGCACTAGCTAGCACCTCTGAAGGAGGCAGATTACCTCTGCCGACAAGAGAACACCTCCCGTCAGCACTGATACCCTCTACACTGAGGCGCTACAGAGGTGTCCCTGTAACCGTCCAAGTCTAGACAGGACCGATGGATTTTGCTGGTACAGAAACATTGTTTAAAATAAAAAATCACACGCCTCACCCACATCGCAATACTGGCAAAAAGTTTTCAGCATACACCTGGCCTCAAGCTGGTCAAATACCAAACCCACAATTTGTGAGAGTTTTAATGAATAAAAGTGCCATTGTCGGCCGGCTCTGATTCCTACGGACATAGTGTAGAAGTTACCCAAATGAGGCTGTGCATTGGTGATCCTTAGCTCAGATCCTCGGCGGGTGCAAATTGGCACAAGAGTCACACCTGCAGTGGCTCCGGCCTGTTGACTTCAATGGGACCACTCCAATTTACACCACCCAGAAGCTCCAAATGACCAGCGTCAGTTACACCAGCACAGAATCTGGTGTAGAGACTTTGATGGGGTTTCTATGCTTCTATGCTTCACACCACCTAAGATTCTGGCCCACTGACTTCAGAGGATCAAAGCTGATTTATGCCAGCTGGAAATCTGGCCCCTTTGAATTACGTAGTGTTTATGGCCAATGTACATTAGCAGGAGATCTGGGCAATTAAATTGAATAGAGCATTTCTTATTTACACCTGGTCCATTGGCATCAATACAGTTATGCTGACACAGACCAGCCAGGGATCTAGCTTTCACTTGGCTGAATGGGGAAAAACAGTGATCTTTAAAGAATGCTAATACGCGTTTGATTCCCATTAGCACTCACTCCCTTTATTGGTTTGGGTCTGAGGTGGGGGATGAAGGCTAGAAGAGTGAAGCTGCTCAGTGGAGTCAAGGTTTTCAAAAGCGAATAGTGATTTTGGGTACCTAGCTTGAAGCACCTCAAAAGGACTGGACTTTCAGAGAGCGCTGAGCACCCACCTGTGATGAGTTTGATCACAGAAACCTCCTTAGAACCTACCAACTTATGTGCCGAGACTCCTTCTGCCCCTGCTTTCCTGCCCTGGCAGCTTGGGACTTCAGTGTCCTGCCTGGTTTGAGCCAGACCCGCTAGCCTGCTGCAAACCCAGACCCAGGTCTGAACCATGTCCCCTAACAGCTGTTGGTTTTCCTGGAAGCAGCTTAAGAAATGTTCCTGTCTTTAACACTCAGATGCTCAACTTCCAATGGGGCACTTAACTTGCACATTCCTTACTGCAGAAGCTGACCAAATGCTCTACTAGGCTACTTAAAATCAAGCAAGTACACAGCCAATATTCATAACTCCAACTACAAAAATGATAGATGCATACAAATAGAAGGAATATATCCAGTAGATCATAACCTTTGTAGAGATATGTCACATAGCCTATGTGGCATAAAACATATTCCAGTTATGTCATAGTTACACTCATAAGCATATTTCTAGAAAGCATTATGGGGTGTAATGTCACACCCTCCTCCTGAACATACTGCCAGAGAGTTGGACACTGTCCATGGCAGAGGCAGTACCTGAAAAATCCCTGTTGGTTTCAGGTCACAACCCCTTTTAGTACCTTTAAACCGTAGGAAGTCTTTCATTGGTGTTCTAGCAAGGTTTGGGGTTCCTGGTCCCCAGATGCCTGAAAACAAGTTGGGGTGTAGTATTGCTAACAGAATGCAGACAACAATATCTGTTAAAGTGGAGTTGTCTTGGCCTTTAGCCTTGAGGCGGTGTGCCTCAGTTTCCCCTTCCAAACAGCAGCGTAGGCCTGTTATGCTTTTGTTGCGGTGCCAAGCTTCCAGCCTGTTTACAGGTATAAGCCGGAAAAGCAACATGCTTGTGGCACTGTCTTGCCACCATCCCTAGCATGAACAAAAGTGTTTTTTTTTTCCCACAAAGCAGGTGTGTCCCACATGTTTAAAGGATTTACCACTAGCATGAGCTCCTTTGTCTTGACCCAGAGATGAAGTAGCAAAAGACACAAGATTAACAGGAAATCTTCGGCGGACAGGCTTTGTTCACACAGTTTAGCTTGCTGAGTGTCTATTGCATTTCCCAGTTCCTTTGTGTACCCTGGCAGGGGCTCTCATGCAGATTCTCCTGCCTCTTTGGAGAAGGCTTTTAATTCAGACCTGTGTTTGAGGCTTTGGCAAGGAAAGGGGCATTGCAACCATGCCTGCCCTCGGACGCTCCCTCTTGTGAAGCTTCCCAAGTGGAGAGTTTTTCTCCCACCAGCCTTGAAGAGAGAGTTTTATTTTTAATAAGGGTAACAGGAATAACATTCTTTAATGGAGTGCTTTGGATCGGAAAGATCCACTCATTTATCCCACTTTCTGCTCCCAACAGTTCAGCTGGGTGGGCACTCCCCTCCAGGAGATCTGACCCTCAGTCTTTCCTTAAAACCTGATTCACAAGAGAGGGGTCTGGCATTTTAAATGCAGATTTTTCACCCTCCTCTGGTGAAGAAGCTCCCCTACAAAAAGTGGACTTTCTAACCTCCCACCAGTTCCAATTCTGCCATTTTCCCTGACAACAAATCCTTCTCCTGGATCAGGTCCCTCTTGACCACAGAAAAGTCTGCATCCGTGTCCCTCAATCCCAGGAGAACTTTCCCATTCAGTTTAACAGCATGCATGTGCTCAGTGCTCGGTTGTGTAGAAGCCCCCATTACAAATCCTGTGTGGAAAAAGGCAACAGCCTGGCTCTGAGAAGCAGCAGTGTATGTGTTACCTGCTGCCTGTTCCCACTCAGCAAAGGACATTTATTTCTCAGGTGCTCAGTGGACTCACAATCCGAGCACCTCTTGGGCTCCTCTGCGCGTACAGGAGACTTGGGACGACTAACAGGGGGATGGGGAGGTGAACACCCCACCTTCTCTTTTCCTGATGTAAAATGGTGATTCTGCTTCCCCCAACCCTGTGTCCCTCTGCCCCTGGTTTCTGTTTAACTGCAGGTTGCGACAGCTCAAAAGTGTCTGCAACCTCAGCCAATCCACTCACTGCATCCACCTTTTTGTCCCACAAATACTGTTTTACATCATCACTGCACATATTCAGGAATTGTTCCTGAGTAACCAAATCACACATTTCCTCCAAGCTTGTAATGCCTTTTCCCCTCACCCACTTATCGAACAAATCTCACATTTCATTTACATAAACCACATTACTCAATCCAGATCGCCGCTTAGGACTCCTGAATTTAATCCTGTAGGTTTCAGGTGTAATCTGAAACTGTTTCTGTCATAAATATAAAGGGAAGGGTAAACCCCTTTAAAATCCCTCCTGGCCAGAGGAAAAATCCTCTCACCTGTAAAGGGTTAAGAAGCGAAAGGTAACCTTGCTGGCACCTGACCAAAATGACCAATGAGGAGACAAGATACTTTCAAAAGCTGGGAGGAGGGGGAAAAACAAAGGGTCTGTGTCTGTCTGTGTGATGCGTTTGCTGGGGACAGAACAGGAATGGAGTCTTAGAATTTAGTAAGTAATCTAGCTAGGTATGTGTTAGATTATGATTTCTTTAAATGGTTGAGAAAAGAGCTGTGCTGAATAGAATGACTATTCCTGTCTGTGTGTCTTTTTTCACAAAAAGAAAAGGAGGACTTGTGGCACCTTAGAGACTAACCAATTTATTTGAGCATGAGCTTTTGTGAGCTACAGCTCACTTCATCTGATGCATACCGTGGAAACTGCAGCAGACATTATATACTCACAGAGACCATGAAACAATACCTCCTCCCACCCCAGTCTCCTGCTGGTAATAGCTTATCTAAAGTGATCATCAAGTTGGGCCATTTCCAGCACAAATCCAGGTTTTCTCACCCTCCGCGCCCCCCCCACACACACACAAACTCACTCTCCTGCTGGTAATAGCCCATCCAAAGTGACCACTCTCTTCACAATGTGTATGATAATCAAGGTGGGCCATTTCCTGCACAAATCGAGGTTTTCTTACCCCCTCACCCCCCTCCAAAAACCACACACACAAACTCACTCTCCTGCTGCTAATAGCTTATCCAAAGTGACCACTCTCCCTACAATGACATGCACATTGTAGGGAGAGTGGTCACTTTGGATAAGCTATTACCAGCAGGAGAGTGAGTTTGTGTGTGTGTGGGGTGGAGGCGGAGGGTGAGAAAACCTGGATTTGTGCTGGAAATGGCCCAACTTGATGATCACTTTAGATAAGCTATTACCAGCAGGAGACTGGGGTGGGAGGAGGTATTGTTTCATGGTCTCTGTGTGTATATAATGTCTTCTGCAGCTTCCACGGTATGCATTCGATGAAGTGAGCTGTAGCTCACGAAAGCTCATGCTCAAATAAATTGGTTAGTCTCTAAGATGCCACAAGTACTCCTTTTCTTTTTGCAAATACAGACTAACACGGCTATTACTCTGAAATGTGTCTTTTTTGTAACTTAAGGTTTTGCCTAGAGAGATTTTCTATGTTTTGAATCTAATTATCCTGTAAGGTATTTACCATCCTGATTTTACAGAGGTGATTCTTTTTTACTTCTATTAAAAGCCTTCTTGTAAGGAAACTGAATGTTTTTTCATTGTTCTAAGATTCAAGGGTTTGGGTCTGTGGTCACCTATGCAAATTGGTGAGGAATTTTACCAAACCTTCCCCAGAAAGTGGGGTGCAAGGGTTGGGAGGATTTTTGGGGGAAAGATGTGTCCAAACTACGTTTTCTCAGGAACCCAGATAAAGTTTGGTGGTGGCAGTGGAAGTCCAGAGGCAAAGGGTAAAATAGTTTGTACCTTGGGGAAGTTTTAACCTAAACTGATAAAAATAAGCTTAGGAGGTTTTCATGCAGGTCCCCACATCTGTACCCTAGAGTTCAGAGTGGGGAAGGAACCTTGACAGTTTCAAACCCAGTTCCTTAAATTTACCATAGTTTGAAGCATCATCAATACACATCTTATTGAATACGTTGAGAGGTCTTCCAGTCAATTTTGCTACCAATGTGGTAATTTTTGATAGTCAGGAATTGTATGGAGGGTGCACAGGCTCTCAAAGGTGAAGAAATATTCAGCAGTGTCACTGGATTCATCATACCATGGACATAGTCATTTCCATTTGTGTATTTCTGGGGAAGTGGGGCAGCTCCTGGAGGGTTTTGTCTCTTCCGCTCCACAACAGCCAGTTCATGCTTCTGGGCCTCAATCTTGTCTGTATTTCTCTGTCTCTTAACTCCAGGGCTCATTGTAAGTGGCTGCCTTAGCTTTCTTAGCCCTTCTGTGCGCAGTTGCCTCAGCTTCTTTGATCTTCAATTGAAATTCCCGGGCCTTTGCCTTCTCTTCTGTTTCCAGACTGGCCGGATCGAGTTCAGCAGCTGCCTCACTGGTCATCATTTTCCTGCTATTTTCTGCTGGACCACACCCCTCTGCAGTTTACTGAAACTGAAATTCACTCAGATCAGGGGCTTCTTAGTTAACAGAGACTTTACCAGTGCCTAGTGTTCAGCCTTTCTGGGCAGTCTGCAACTTCTGCAGTTTTAGCTTCTTTTGATCTTGACTCTTACTTATTTTGCTTATTTTTCTGTCCCTATTTCCCTTACCTGAAATAAGCAATCAGACAGTAACAAACCAGGAGCCACTTTGTCTGTTCTCCTGCCACCACACCCAAAACTCACTTAAAATCACTACCAATGTCTCAAAGCAGTCAGCTGTGCACAGACCCTGCTCAGCTACGCCACTGTGACAGGTTGGATCCCAGAGACCCCCTTTGGGACTGCCACCCGATGTGATGACACTGCCTCTGAGCCTGTTTTCCTGGCTAGCCTAAGCTTCAGTACCTTGCCTTGTATGAGCCACACACGCTTGCCAGCTGCAAACACAGATCAAAGTCTGAACCATGTCCCCCACAAGGTGCAGGCGTAACTGAAAACAGCTGAAAAAGTGCTCCTGACTCCAGCAGTCAGATACCCAGTTCACATTGGAGTACAAAACCCCCAAATAAATCTATTTTACCCTGTATAAAGCTTATACAGGGTAAACTCATAAATTTTTCGCCCTCTATAAAACTGATAGAGAGATATGCACAGCTGTATGCCCCCGACCAGGTATTAATACATACTCTGATGTATTTAATAAGTAAAAAGTGTTTTTATTAGATACAAAAAGTAGGATTTAAGTGGTTCCAAGTAAAAACAGAACAAAGTAAATGACCAAATAAAATAAAATAAAATTAAAATAAAACTTGAAAGTCTAAGTTTCATCTGGAAAAAACCAAATACAGGTAAAGCTCACCCTCAGATATGTTCCAATAAGCCTCTTTAACAGACTAGACTTCATCCTAGTCTGCGTCCAGCAATCACTCAAACCCCTGTAGTTACTGTCCTTTGGTCCAGTTTCTTTCAGGCATCTCCTTGGGGATAAAGCCTATATTCATAACTTTGAGTATAAAAATGATACATGCATCCAAATGGGATGAATATATCCTGTAGATCATAAGCTTTGCAGAGATATGTTATGTGGCATATCTAGCATAAAACATATTCCACTTTTGTCATATTTACAACCATAAGCATATTTCCATTAACAATTATGGAGTGCAACGTCACACTCTCTTTCACGGACTATAAGTTATAGGAACTAAATAAAATTAACACAAGAATTGGGAGGGAGCTGGCCAACTCGGAGATACTTTATTGCAGCATCTGCAGAGATCTGCAAAAAGAAAAGGAGTACTTGTGGCACCTTAGAGACTAACAAATTTATTTGAGGATAAGCTTTTGTGAGCTACAGCTCACTTCATTGGATGCTGTAGCTCACGAAAGCTTATGGTCAAATAAATTTGTTAGTCTCTAAGGTGCCACAAGTACTTCTTTTCTTTTTGCGCATACAGACTAACATGACTGGTACTCTGAAACCTGCAGAGATCTTGAGCGTTAACCACCAGTTGGGGGAATATCCTCCTTTTTGCAGCCTGCCCTGACCTTGGCATTTTCAGTGAGGACTTCCCCAAGCACCTCCGGGTCACAGGAGGCAGAGAAGGCAGGTGGAGGATTTATGAGCATGACTCCTAGAGGAAGTAGGGGCATAGTGTTTCCTGAGCACAGACCTGGAGTGAAAGAGTTGGGAGTTTCTGAATACAGAGATTGTTGGTTGTTTCTACTGGTGTTCAGGGAAGCAGGACTTTGCATACATTCTTTGTAACCCCTCCCCCACAGATTATAGCAAAGAATATCAGTGACTTGGATTATCAATTTTCCCCCCTAATGCAATGAACATTGCAATGCCTCACAGTTTGGCACCACTTAGGAGAAGGGGGCACCGACATGCCCCAGAGCAGTGATAATACCAGCCAAGCCTGCACACCTGTGGGGGATAATTTCTCCTACCGTAGTAAAGAAGGGAAGAGTCATCACTGGGCCTGCCATGGATCTCCTTGGGCGGAGGTGATGATCACAATCTCCTTGTCCATCTGCAGCCATGGATCAGTGCATGGGCCCATCCCGATGGTGTCCTCACCCTTTTCTGTCAATCAAACATGACTGTCAGTCAGTACCGCACCTTTGGTGTTATTGGGATATTTTCTAGGTGATGGCTTTGATATACCAGGGTCCAACCCAGACTAATCAGGAGCTGTGTCACACCTGCCTGCAACCTTGCAATGACTTGGTGAATTGTCTTCTACCTGGGCCACTCACAAACCACCATCTAGCATGCAAATCACACTCTGATCATGTGTGTGTAACTGCAGCATGGCCAGGAATAGTTGGGTTACACTCAGGCTCTCACCACCATTGGTTTTTCTGCAGGGTGACCCCAACACACTCCCCATTCTTCGATTTCCCTCCCAAAATGTATGTCCTGTGCTCTCCAGTCCTCCCCTGGACAAGACAAGTTATGTTGTCCATTATTTCTTTATCAGCACGAATATGCACACAACTCTCAGACATTTGTATTGAAACACACTGGATTAGATAAAACAATAAAACAAAGTTCAGTGAACACAAAGATAGATTTTAAGTGAGTGCAAATGAGAAGGCATAGAAGTCAGACATGGTTACAAGAAAAATAAAGCTAGAATGGAACTTGTGCCTAAGTTAACAAATGATGTGAAATTCAAAGCAAATGTTTCCTCACCAAATGCTCTCAGCACTCTTACTGACCTAATTTCTTAGGTCAGGACACACCCCCTGCCCAATGGCTGCTTCCTTTATCCCTTCAGATGCAGTGAATCAATGGGCTGAGAGAGAGAGAGAGCAACTGATTCCTTGGTATGTCTGCCCCTTCTTTTTATAGTCCTCTGTGTAGAAGGATGTTCCCTGCGGCTTTTTCCTCACCTTTTTGGGCTTCCTTTGTTTCCCTTCCTGCTTGATGACTCTGGTTACTGTTTAGATACAAAATTAAGCAGAGCACACATTTCTTTGTTTGAGACAGACCAGTTTGCAAGCCTCAGTTTGGAACATGTATTAATAACAAGATACAGTGTCCTCTTATAACTTCACATACATTATCAAAATTGTATTAATATTAAGATGAGAGAATTACTATTTCTGTTGACTCATAGATTTATTTAGCATCTTACAGCTGAGCTCTGTGTGCAGATAATATGCATGCAAGAGGGATAGTTTTGTGAACTGCAGAAGTCCGTAGCATGCTGTGGCCTCCCTCTGAGCTCCTCTGGTCACCATGTGGTCTCCATCAAGCAAAATGAGTGAACCTACCTTTCCTACCTTTGGGGAGTAACCAAGCAAGGGAAGGAAATTGGATACCATGGTGATTGGCATGCTATAAAAAGCATGATAATCTGGAGTACTTTTACATGTCTTATAGGTTTTACGTTCCACCAACTGGGGCTAGGACCATGAGGTGATTCTGAAACCAGGAATGACTGAGAAGATATCAGCTAAACCTGGAAATAATTAGTACATTTCACCTGTATCTAACTTTCTGTTCCTTTGATTCAAAATTTCTTGCTAAGGCTGGTTGAAATTTTTTCTTAAGAAAATTTTTTGAAGGGAAATTGAATTTTCAATTTAACTATTTTTTCTAAGAAATTATCTTTTCCCTGGAAATTATAATCTTTCCATCAAAATAGCAAACTCCTCTCCTCCCTAAACCATGGCTTTGGGGCTCTGGTGATGTTCCAGGGCAGTTCAGCAAGAGGAGAGACCATCATGCATGCTGGTGGATATAGTGCAGACTAGGAGACTGTCCATGGAAGAGATTGGTGGTGCGCGGTATCTGAGGCACCCCCGTGGTATTTCAGAGTGACAAAATTTAAGTTTTTAGCAAAAAGATTTCGGTCTCCACAAAAAAACAACAACAACAGAAAAACCCTTTGTGGATCAGATCTACACAGTATCTGACTTGCACTGAAAACAGCAGTATAAAATATACCCCTAACCTCATACTCTGTAACTCTGGTAGAAATTACATCATTGAGTAACACAGTAGAAAGAGAAGGTCAAATTAATCACCAGGGCACCAATTAACCGAGTGTAGCTTTGGTTCACTGAACGTATTAATAGGTGTTGTGTCTCTCTGAGCTCAGGGATTCCCAGTTGCTTCAGCAATCATGTCCCATAGATCACATATCTCAGTATAAAATTTCCTGAATGCTCCCATCTGGCAGTTTCTGTCGTTAGAGACATGCCACCACATCTCTCTCTCTCTTCTCAGCAGGTAGGTGTTATCATCCTAAATCTCAGTAACACGCACACACTCAGACACCATGGGGATCAGCAGGTATAAAATTGAAAACGTCCAGCACTTAAAGCCTTAGTCACAGCTCTTACCCCTTTGGCTGAAGGAGCGACCTCCTTATTTGGAAAAAATAGACAATTACATAGTCACTGAAGCCTGGGTTTCCCATTATGTCTCTGGGTTTTCGTACAGTCTCAAGTAAATGCCCAAAAGCTTAATTAGCACAGTGAGCAGCTTTACCCCAAACCAACATGCCAAACCACAGAGCTCCCCTTGCCCAAAGAGGGTAGAAAGAGTGACACTCCTTTACTCTCACCCCTTCTTTTGAGAAGGAATCATCTCTTCAGACTGATTCTCTCACAGCAGAGTCACAAATCACTGTTTTCTGTTCGGATTAGTGAACAGGAGTGTTTGGGGGGGGGGCATGATTAACCTGTCTGTCATTGTATTTGCACAGCATGTGCATTTTATCGAACACCTGGAATGACCAGCTGTGAACATCTGGATCTGTGGACTAAGCCCTTCCCTGAGTGGGTACTGATGTCCATTAAGAAACTGATCTCCATTTAGCTTCACTTACACGATTACAGAGAAGGGACAGGTTTTCCGCACCATCCACCTGCTCACATCTCTGGAGCAGCCTGTTCTCTGTTGAGAGGAGATGGAAGAGGGAAATCACTCGGAGGTGACTGAGTTCATTCTCTCAGGACTGACAGATCATCCGGAGCTGCAGGTTCCCCTGTTTGGGGTGTTCCTACTGATTTATGGTATCACCCTTTTGGGGAATGGGGGAATGATCTTGTTAATCACGATTGATCCCCGACTCCACACCCCCATGTACTTTTTCCTCAGGAATTTGTCTTTCTGTGACCTCTGCCTTTCCTCGATAATTTCCCCTAAGATGCAGATGAATTTCTTAGGGGAGAGGAAAAACATTTCTTTCACTGCCTGCACTGTGCAAATGTATCTCTCTATCGTTTTTGGAGATGTTGAGTGCCTCTTGCTGGCTGTGATGGCATATGACCGTTATGTGGCCATCTGTAATCCGCTGCTCTATACGGTCACCTTGTCCAGGCAGCTCTGTAAACAGCTGGTGGCTGGGGTGTACGCTGTGGGGGTGGTGGATTCAATGATACACACATGTTTTACATTTCGGCTGTCATTCTGCAGCTCCAACATCATCAATCATTTCTTCTGTGACATCCCCCCACTGTTGGCGCTCTCCTGTTCTGACACCCGCATCAATGAGATTGTAATGTTTACTTTCACGTGCTGCATTACAGGGAGCAGCTTTGTGACTGTCTTTCTCTCCTATGTCTATATCACCTCCACCATCCTGCAGATCCGCTCTGCCGAGGGCCGACACAAAGCCTTCTCCACCTGCACTTTCCACTTGACCGCTGTGGTCCTGTTTTATGGCACCCTCCTCTTCATGTATTTACGTCCCACCTCCAGCTATTCCACGAATACAGACAAAGTGGCCTCGGTGTTTTACATGCTGGTGATCCCCATGTTGAACCCCCTCATCTACAGCCTGAGGAATGCGGAGGTGAAGGACGCCCTGAGGAAAGCAATGAATAAACTCCTAACCAATTCTTGAATCTGTTTAAGTCTGTATTGGTTTAGTGGTGGGGAGTGGAATCAGGTGAATTTAATTCCCAGTCCATTAGAAAATAATTTTGGAGAGCCCGTGGTAGTTTTGTTCATTATTATATTGTTATTATTATTATTATTTTTTTGTATTGCAATAAGGTCTGTAGACCTCAAATGAAATCAGTGGACAAAACATGGGAAGCGTCACAGGAAATGTAGGAAACCCAAGTCCATAGTGTGCCGGGTTTGGTCACAGAGACCCTCATTGGAACTGTCACCTCATGTGCTGAAATGACCTCTGAGCCCATTTTCCCTTCCAGCCTGGGCCTCCAGAACCCTGTCTTGTTGCGCCAGATACACGAGCCAGCTGCAACACAGACCTAGGCTCTGGGTGATGCCCCCAAAGCTGCAGATCTAGACTGAAACCAGCTCAGCACAACACCTGCCTCCAGTACACAGATACCCAGCTCCCAATGGGATCTAAACCCCCAAATAAATCTGCTTTACTCTTTATAGAGCTTGTACATGATAAAATGATAAATGCTTGCCCTCTATATCACTGCAAGAGAGATATGTACAGCTGTTTGCCCCCCACAGAATCTCCCCCGCCCCCGGTAACAATTACTTACACTAAGTTTATAAATAAACCAAAGTGATTTTATTAAGTATAAAAAGTAGGATTTAAGTGTTTTTAAGTAATAACAGACAGAACAAAGCAAAATAAAACAAAACACTCAAGGCTAAGCTTAATACACTCAGAAATCAGCTACAAATATTCCAGTTTTTCTGAGGATTGAGGACTGTTGCCTGCATGCAGTGAAAGGTTTGAATAAGCCAGATGAACACCATTTCCTCCCTGTCATCCTTCTTTATTAATTTATTCCAATCCACCACAAATGGTATATATCACCACACATTTATTTATTGCCATAACTCGTTTCATTTCCTTCTTTCAGTCCTTCCGGGAGCAACCGTAATATTTTATAATAAAGTTATAGGTAAATAAACACTCGTCTTTCTCATGTTCTGTCCCGCTTTCTAGAAGAATCAAAAAGCTGTGGAATGAGGTGCAGTCAGTTAAAATGGATCTCAGCATCTGCTCTGCTGCTGAGATAATGTCCTTGGCTTTCCCTGTGGTGCTGTTTCCATGCATGGATGTTGGTTCCATTCGCTGAACA
Source organism: Lepidochelys kempii (assembly GCF_965140285.1). Lineage (NCBI taxonomy): Eukaryota > Metazoa > Chordata > Testudines > Cheloniidae > Lepidochelys > Lepidochelys kempii. The sequence continues at coordinate 6,333,442 of NC_136385.1, forward strand.
GGGTGTGGGAAAAAAGGATCTGTGACCTAAAGCTGAAAACAATCGTATCCCATTTCAAAACCCACCATCTTTCTGGGCTCATGGATCTTGACCACCTCCCTGGACTGGAACTGGTGATGCAAAGGGGAAAGGCACCTTGTCTCAGCCTCAAAACCTTCCACCATTCCCCTTCCCCAAAACTGTCTTTCTTAAAATTCTTATGCTTTATCCCCCACCCACATTGCTCAGCAATTATCTCACTGCTTCAATTCTGCATCTCATCAGAGTGAGGAGAGAGACTTTTTAAAATGTGATATCACTGTAAAGGTGGTACTGACCTGTGGGGCAATTTAAGTGATTTGTCCGCTTTGTGATAGAGCATAAGAATGAACCCAGGTCTGCTGAGTCCGAGTCCAGCAGACCATCTGCCCTCCATGGATCAGGGACAGATGGATGAAATTATTCCTTTCCTATACAAAAGAATCTGCTATCCTGTGACCCTAAATCTTTAAATAAATACACATCGGGTCAGATTTAATACGCCAAACCAAAACTCATGCATGTCCCATTATAAGAACATAAGAACATTAAGAATGGCCAAACTGAGTCAGACCAAAGGTCCATCCAGCCCAGTATCCTGTCTACCAATAGTGGCCAAAGCCAGGTGCCCCAGAGGGACTGAACCTAAGAGGCTATGATCAAGTGATCACTTTCCTGCCATCTATCTCCACCCTCTGACAAACAGAGGCTAGCGACACCATTCCTTACCCATCCTGGCTAATAGCCATTAATGGACTTAACCTCCATGAATTTATCCAGTTCTCTTTTAAACCCTGTTATAATCCCAGCCTTCACAAACTCCTCAGGCAAGGAGTTCCACAGGTTGATTGTGTGCTGTGTGAAGAAGAACTTCCTTTTATTTGTTTTAAACCTGCTGCCCATTAATTTCATTTGGTGGCCCCTAGTTCTTATGTTATGGGAACAAGTAAATAACTTTTCCTTATTCACTTTCTCCACACCACTCATCAATTTATATACCTCTATCATATCCCCCCTTAGTCTCCTCTTTTCCGAGCTGAAAAGTTCTAGCCCCTTTAATCTCTCCTCATATGGGACCTGTTCCAAACCTCTTATAATTTTAGTTGCCCTTCTTTTAACATTTTCTAATGCTAGTGTATCTTTTTTGAGATGAGGAGACCACATCTGTACATAGTATTCAAGATGTGGGCATACAATGGATTTATATAAGTGCAAAAAGATATTCTCCATCTTATTCTCTATCCCTTTTTAATGATTCCTAATATCCTGTTTGCTTTTTTGTCTCCCGCTGCACACTGTGTGGACGTCTTCAGAGAACTATCCACGATGACTCTGAGCTCTTTTTCCTGATTAGCTGTAGCTAAATTAGCCCCCATCATATTGTATGTATAGTTGTTTTTTTTTCCAATGTGCATTACTTCACATTTATCCACATTACAGTTCATTTGCCATTTTGTTGCCCAAGTTTTGTGAATTCTTTTTGAAGTTCTTCACAGTCTGTTTTCGGCTTAGCTATCTTGATCAGTTTAGTATCATCTGCAAACTTTGCCACCTCACTGTTTACGCCTTTCTCCAGATCTTTTATGAATAAGATGAAGAGAACTGGTCTTCAGAAGGACCCTGGGGGAACACCACCAGTTACCCCTCTCCATTTTGAAAATTTACCATTTATTCCTACCCTTTGTTACCTGTCTTTTAACCAGTTCTCAATCCATGAAAGGATCTTTTCTCCTATCCCATGACAACCTAATTATCCCTTACATCTGTTTTGTAATCATGTCTGTTGCTATAGGACATTATATCTCATTGGCTTAGCCAGTCCCCTTGTTGTTCTGCAGTTCCTCACTGGTGACTCTTTACCAGGTTAATCAAGAGATTCACTGAGCAAGAACCTCAGGACAGAGATGACGATGAAAATGTAGGAGATGAGGATAATGAGGATGGAGATGATTTCCACGGAGCTGCCATAGTTATAGAGAAGGAGTTGATTGAGGGATGTGTCAGAGCACAGTAACTTGAGGAGCTGCCAGGGTTCTCTCCCCACTCTGAACTCAAGGGTACAGATGTGGGGACCCGCATGAAAGACCCCCAAAGCTTATTTTTACCAGCTTAGTTTAAAACTTCCCCAAGGCACAAATTATCCCTTGTACCTTGGATTAGGTAAATGCTGCCACCACCAAGTGATTCAACAAACATTTAGGGAGGGCCACTTGGAGCCCTATCTTTCCCCTAATATCCCCCAAGCCCTACACCCCCTTTCCTGGGGAGGCTTGAGAATAAACAAGATGACCACAGACCAACCTTGGGTTTTTTAGGACACTAAAAAAAACAACAAAAAAAATCAGATTCTTAAAAAAAAAACCAGAACTTTATTGGAAAGAAAAAAGGTAAAAGAAGCACCTCCATAAAATTAGAATGGAAGATAATCTCACAGGGCAATCCGATTCAAAACACAGAGGATTTTCCTCTAGGCAAAACCTTAAAATTACAAAAAGTAAAAAAAAAAAAACATAACCAGGAATACATCTTCCTCTCAACACAGAGACAATCACAAGCCAAAACAAAAGATAATCTAATGCATCCCCTTGCTAGTGCTTACTAATTCTATTGGAGTTGAACTGCTTGCTTTCTTGATCTGACTCCGTCAAGAGCCACACGGAACAGACAGAACAAATCTTCCCCCCACCCGCCCCCCCACCAGATTGGAAAGTATCTTGTCCCCTTATTGGTCATTTTGGTCAGGTGCCAGCCACGTAACTTGAGCTTCTTAACCCTTTACAGGTAAGAGGATTTTGTGCCTCTGGCCAGGAGGGATTTTATAGTACTATATACAAAAAGGTCGTTACCCTTCCCTTTATATTTATGACAGGAGCTGAGGTGGGTCTTCCCACCCCCTTTCCTCCCTGTGACTGGGGGGTGTTAACAGGCCACTTGCACCTTGAATTATCCTTGTGTGTATTGAAACCTTCAAACCCAAACTTTGAAATGTTGAATCAAATTGTTTTACATTTCTGTTTTTACCAGTTCTAGTTCCAAGGTTCCTGATTCTGCACTGCTGAGCATCTTCTGCTGTCTCGAACAACTGTGCCATATGAAGTGCTGATTCAAACTCTCCTGAAGTGAATAGGAATCTTTCCATTGACTTCAGTGGGCTTTGGATCAGGGCCTTATGATGCAAAGGTGTACAAGACTATACAAGCTGCAAGACAATGGAAAATCCGTCACATTGAGAGAGGGATGGGCGACGGGATGGATCCCTTAATGATTACCTGTTCTGTACATTCCCACTGAAGCACCTGGCATTGGCCACTGTCAGAAGACAGAATACTGGGCTAGATGGACCACTGGTCTTACCCAATATGGTCATTCTTATGTTTCTTCTGTTCTTATGGGATTTTGCAGGAAGAAGCTTCAGAGGTGATCCTTTTTTGCCCAGAAAACGTAAGAATGTTCACTCAAAATGTTCTGTACAAGTTTAAAACAAAACATCATTCATTCATTTTCAAAAAGAGAAGATTTGAGGAAAAACATATCCGCACTCTTTAAACATGACTGTTTTCCCCCACTCAGCTGTGTGAAAACTAAATCCCAAGTTGGTTTGCATCAGCATATAATTCCTTACATTTCAACTGAATAAAATACCCAAAAAAATTAATTGATTTACTCAAACGAGGAAAAATCAATACAAAATTAGAAAGGGTAGAAGATGTTAAAAGAAAACAAAAGATGACGGGCAGAGAGATAGAACTCCAGTTTTTTAGACCTATATCAAACAGGAACACATTTGCATCCTGCCTCCAAAGCATTTTCATCAGCATCCAGTTGCTATCAGCATCAGAGTTTATCCTGCTTCTTCTGGAGCACTGGGGTCCCTAATCCCTGAGGCATGATTGTAACAGGCATTCCCGGGGTGCAACCTGGAACTGGGGCACCGCTAAACTCTCTGTCTTACCAACCCGAGCTCCCTTCCATATTGTAATAATGCAACAGGTCTTGCACCGACACAAACATTCACAGGCAGGGACACACCCAGCTGAGTTACATGAATGCTTTTGCCAGTTGCTATGAACCAACAATAGGCTTCACTCAGTTCCCTCTTGCTCCCCAACCTAGGACCCCAACCCTGTATTGTCCTCCCCTGGTCAGAAGCCTGACCAGTGTAAGTTATTACCCCATCCACCCTCCCTCAATGTGGAGAGGACAATGCACCAGCAGATTTCCCTTTCCACTTCAAACAACACACTGTTTTAGGTAAAAAACATAGAACAGGTTTATTAACTACCAAAAGACAGATTTGAAATGATTATAAGTAATAAGGTACAGATCAAAGTAGATTGCCTAAGAAATAAAACAAAATCACATTCTAAGTTCAAAAATCTAGACAGGATTTGAATCAAGAAGTGTCTCACCGTGATGGTACAAACAGCTCACCAATCTTCCACACACCAGCTGGAATTCCTCCTTTTCTGCCTGGGGCTACTTCCCCAGTCAAAGTCTTTGTCCTCTAGCCATCTTTCCAGGTGTTCAGTTGTGGGGGGAGTGAAGCAAAGTGATGATGTCACTTCCCCCTTTTACAGCTTCTGAAGTGTGGAGGAACTTCATTGTCCGAAACAAAGCACCCAGGACAGTTTGTGGAAAAGTACAGGCACAAGATGGAGACCAGTGTCATATGAGCTGATCACATGCCCTTGCATGCTTTGATGGCTCATAGCAGGGGCCATTACCTATATTCTGGTGAGAACGTCCACAAAATATCTATCGGGTCAGGATAACCTTCTTTTCATTGCCCATCCCTCTCGCAATGTGATAACTTGTTTTTAGAAAGTTTCTTCCTAACACCCACTGGTTAGAGGCTGGTTTCTGCTCTAATGAATATGCTTTATATCTGTCCCTGAAAGCTTATGCCCAAATACATTTGTTAGTTTCGAAGGTGCCACAAATACTCCTCGTATTTTTTTTTAACCTTTATTATAAATCTGGATATTGTTTTACCCATAAAATATCCCTTCCTTTTTAAAATTGTGCCTCAATGATATCTTATGATAGTAAGTTCCACAGGGAAATATATCAGAGCTGAGTCTCACATGAACTAATGCAATAGGAGCACTGGAAAAGTTCATTCCTTTTCCAGAGAGAGTAATGGTTTGGGAGATAGACCTTACAATTTAATTGGGATATTACTGCTAAAACTGATAATATTGATACATCGAAAAGGAATATTTTAAGTCAACCACTGTATCTTATTCTGGAAATGATCACACTTAAATGAAAGGGAGTTAAGAGCAGAGAGCAAATTTGGGTCCAAAAAGTGAAGTGATTAAGTATTCATTTAATAGCTATACATTATTGTGATCATGGAGAGAAACCAGAAAGGGGAAATTTCTTTTTTACCATTTTAATATCACAAATTATAAGTATTAAGACAAGACAGTTCAAATACCATGTTATATTTCATTATATACGAATCATACAAAAAACAGATATTAGGACATTACAAAAAGTTTAGCACCATCCAAGATAGGCATCCAATCCTCCCCTATTTAAATTCTATGGGAGCTTTGCTACTGACTTAAATGGGATTAAGATAAGACCCTCTAACAGAAATATTTTGATGTACAATAACAGCAGGAACCTTTCCCGAGAAGAACCATCTTACAACACAGAACTGCAAGATCATAACAAATACCAATATTAATACATTAATGTGTTGCTACAAAAATTGTAAGAATTTATTTCGACATTTTGTTGGTATCAGTTTTTTCATTCTCCACATGCATAAACATTGGATATGACCTCAAATTTTGTACACTTATTTGACAAATTAAACCAATATGTTAAACATATAACTATTTGTAGGTTTCTTTGAAACACAAAAATATCATTAGGTACCATCAGAAATGCTAATATAAGTGTTCACTCGATAACAAGATAAAAAGGACAGAAGAAGTGATTCCAAAGGGTAAATTAATCCATGAGTCATTTCTCTAGTAACTATGAATAATGATGACGGTATATTTAGTTTTTAATTGCCTATCAATATGAATTGTTTGATCCAGGCTATATGGTCTTGTGAGCCCAAGGATTACATCTTTCAACTACACAGCATGGAATGTCTTCAGTGTTGCAAGTCCAATACTACTAAGACATAACACTGCAATGCAATGACTTTGTTGTTGCCAGCAGTGAGGGATTACCGCGTGAGTCATGCCTAGGGGCCCAAGCCAGTTTAGGGCCCCTGGAAAAGTCTGCCCCCACGATCGCCCCAGGGCTGAAGGAGCTCTCACTACTTGTGGTGGCCCTGAGGCTGTGGTTGGGGCAGAGAGCTTCTCAGGTCTTGGGGCTGAAGCAGAAAGGAGCCAGCAGGGGGCAGAGCCATGGAGGAAGGGGCAGAATAGGGCGGGGACATGGGAGGGGCCTCAGGCAAAAGGAACAGAATGGGATGGGACCATGGGTGGGACTTTAGGAGGAAGGGGTGGGGCAGAGCCATTGTTTTTGGTGCTGGGGCCTCCCCCACTTGCTCTGGCTTAGGGCCCCGGGAGACCTTAATCTATTTCTGGTTGCCAGCACAGATTGTACTATGCCTTAAGCCTGTTGTCACTGTTTGAATGTCACGACTCTCCCCAAACTTAAGAATCTTTGTGCCGGCAATAAAGTTCCTCCGTGCCGTGGCTAGACCAGGACTGTCAGGCACGGGATTACGCTGCACGGCCTGGGCCAGATCCTCAGCTGGTGTCAATCAGTGTAGCTCCATTCTCTGGCCCTTTGGTGCACTGCAATTTGGCCACAGATTACAAGGTAGGAAATTTCCTAGGCAGCGCCTATGTTATTAGTGAAAAGTGGCGCCCGTCTTCGTGCAGACAATCCCAGTGATGCTGATGATTGACACAATCAAGGTCGAAACAGCAGACTGGACTTCTACATAGAGTGCTTCCGCCGATGTGCACGGGCTGAAATTGTGGAAAAGCAGCATCACTTGCCCCATAACCTCAGCCGTGCAGAACACAATGCCATCCACAGCCTCAGAAACAACTCTGACATCATAATCAAAAAGGCTGACAAAGGAGGTGCTGTTGTCATCATGAATAGGTCGGAATATGAACAAGAGGCTGCTCGGCAGCTCTCCAACACGAGTTTCTACAAGCCAGTACCCTATGATCCCACTGAGAGTTACCAAAAGCAACTACAGCATTTGCTCAAGAAACTTCCTGAAAAAGCACAAGATCAAATCCGCACAGACACACCCCTGGAACCCCGACCTGGGATTTTCTATCTACTACCAAAGATCCATAAACCTGGAAATCCTGGGCGCCCCATCATCTCAGGCATTGGCACCCTGACAGCAGGATTGTCTGGCTATGTGGACTCCCTCCTCAGGCCCTACGCTACTAGCACTCCCAGCTACCTTCGAGACACCATTGACTTCCTAAGGAAACTTCAATCCATCGGTGATCTTCCTGATAACACCATCCTGGCCACTATGGATGTAGAAGCCCTCTACACCAACATTCCACACAAAGATGGACTACAAGCCGTCAGGAACACTATCCCCGATAATGTCACGGCTAACCTGGTGGCTGAACTTTGTGACTTTGTCCTTACCCATAACTATTTCACATTTGGGGACAATGTATACCTTCAGATCAGCGGCACTGTTATGGGTACCCGCATGGCCCCACAGTATGCCAACATTTTTATGGCTGATTTAGAACAACGCTTCCTCAGCTCTCGTCCCCTAGAACCCCTACTCTACTTGCGCTATATTGATGACATCTTCATCATCTGGACCCATGGAAAAGAAGCCCTTGAGGAATTCCACCATGATTTCAACTATTTCCATCCCACCACTAAACTCAGCCTGGTCCAGTCCACACAAGAGATCCACTTCCTGGACACTACAGTGCTAACAAACAATGGTCACATAAACACCACCCTATACCGGAAACCTACTGACCGCTATTCCTACCTGTATGCCTCCAGCTTTCACCCTGACCACACCACACGATCCATCGTCTACAGCCAAGCTCTACGATTCAACTGTATTTGCTCCAACCCCTCACACAGAGACAAACACCTACAAGATCTCTGTCAAGCTTTCTTACAACTACAATACCCACCTGCAGAAGTAAAGAAACAGATTGATAGAGCCAGAAGAGTTCCCAGAAGTTACCTACTACAGGACAGGCCTAACAAAGAAAATAACAGAACGCCACTAGCCGTCACCTTCAGCCCCCAACTAAAACCCCTCCAACGCATTATTAAGGATCTACAACCTATCCTAAAGGATGACCCAACACTCTCTCAAATCTTGGGAGACAGGCCAGTCCTTGCCTACAGACAGCCCCGCAACCTGAAGCAAATACTCACCAACAACCACATACCACACAACAGAACCACTAACCCAGGAACTTATCCTTGCAACAAAGCCCGTTGCCAATTGTGCCCACATATCTATTCAGGGGACACCATCACAGGGCCTAATAACATCAGCCACACTATCAGAGGCTCGTATACCTGCACATCCACCAATGTGATATATGCCATCATGTGCCAGCAATGCCCCTCTGCCATGTACATTGGTCAAACTGGACAGTCTCTACGTAAAAGAATAAATGGACACAAATCAGATGTCAAGAATTATAACATTCATAAACCAGTCGGAGAACACTTCAATCTCTCTGGTCACACAATCACAGACATGAAGGTCGCTATCTTAAAACAAAAAAACTTCAAATCCAGACTCCAGCAAGAAACTGCTGAATTGGAATTCATTTGCAAATTGGATACTATTAATTTAGGCTTAAATAGAGACTGGGAGTGGCTAAGTCATTATGCAAGGTAGCCTATTTCCTCTTGTTTTTTCCTACCCCCCCCCAGATATTCTGGTTTAACCTGGATTTAAACTTGGAGAGTGGTCAGTTTGGATGAGCTATTACCAGCAGGAGAGTGAGTTTGTGTGTGTATGGGGGTGGGGGGGATGTGAGAAAACCTGGATTTGTGCTGGAAATGGCCCACCTTAATTATGCACATTGTAGGGAGAATGGTCACTTTGGATGAGCTATTACCAGCAGGATAGTGAGTTTGTGTGTGTGGTTTTTGGGAGGGGGGTGAGGGGGTGAGAGAACCTGGATTTGTGCAGGAAATGGCCCAACTTGATTATCATGCACATTGTGTAAAGAGTTGTCACTTTGGATGGGCTATCACCAGCAGGAGAGTGAATTTGTGTGGGGGGGTGGAGAGTGAGAAAACCTGGATTTGTGCTGGAAATGGCCCACCTGATGATCACTTTAGATAAGCTATTACCAGCTGGACAATGGGGTGGGAGGAGGTATTTTTTCATATTCTCTGTGTATATATAAAGTCTGCTGCAGTTTCCACGGCATGCATCTGATGAAGTGAGCTGTAGCTCACAAAAGCTCATGCTCAAATAAATTGGTTAGTCTCTAAGGTGCCACAAGTACTCCTTTTCTTTTTGCGAATACAGACTAACACGGCTGTTACTCTGAAACCAGTCTACAAGCAGCCACTAGGAGGCAGTACCCCACGCAAAGCCTAATACATGACAGAATGCAGGAAAATACATGACATGTGGTCAAGGCTGATGTAGGTGGGCAGGGAGGGAGAACAATTGTACCAAAGCCTCAAGCTCAGGGAGGGCGTCAAAACGTCTGTAACTGGGGTGAAATGGAAGGGGTAGAGCTGCAGTGAACATGATATATCAGGTCCCCTGCCAATCATACAAGGTTAATGTGCTGTTGCTAGTCCCAGGACGTAGGATTTATGCCTGTAGGATATTTCCTGTTTGAGGTGGTTAGCCCCAAATTATATTAGGCCTTACGTCTGCACAGCAGGTTCTGTGAGGTGTTGATAGTCCAAAGAATATTGAGATTTATATCTACAGAGCAGTTGCATTGCCAACCCATGGATTACCAGCCCTTAGAAAGACCTGGAGAAAAATCGTAGAATATCAGGTTGGAAGGGTCCTCAGGAGGTCATCTAGTCAAACCCCCTGCTCAAAGCAGGACCACTCCCCAATTTTCCCCCCAGATCTCTAAATGGCCCCCTCAAAGATTGAACTCACAACCCTGGGTTTAGCAGGCCAATGCTCAGACCACTGAGCTATCCCTCCCCTGGTTAATTTTTTTTTTAAGTGATGTTGTTAACTCAAAGACGATCAGATATAAGGACTCCAATACCATTTCTGTGTGGGGTGATGCTAGCTTAAGTAGTATCATTTTTACATGTGTATAATACAGTGATGTTGTGGTGCTGGATTCATATCTGAAGGATGAAGTCTGTTGTTGCTTTCCCAAAGATTATGACGCCCAGATGCCTGTAGGACAGTACCAGTGTGGCATTGCTGACCCAAAGAGTATCAGGCCTTTTAATTATTAATAACTATCAGTATTACCTGCAGTGTTGTTTTGCCCATGTTGGTCCCAGGATATGCCCACTTCATTCTGAATTGTTTCTTACAACAAGTGTTCATTCTTTATGTTTAACCATCTGTTCCACCTTGCATTTAGATGTGACACTTTGAGTACCTTTCCCAGACCTGAAGCAGTGCTCTCTGGGAGCTTTGTCTCTTTCACCAACAGAAGTTGGTCCAAGAAAAGACATTATCTCACCCATCTTGCCTCTATTATTATTATGGCAGACGATCACATGTGGCGATCCTTATTATTTAATCCTAAAGATTATTTGACTTTATGCCTGTGCAACATAGTTAGCCTCAGGCATCTCCAGGAATTTATGCACGAAAAGATGTGTTGTGTCATGAGACTAACCAAACAGCTACTAGGCCTTTGCATCCGATGAAGTGAACTGTAGCTCACGAAAGCTTCTGCTCAAACACATTTGTTAGTCTTTAAGGTGCCACAAGTCCTCCTTTTCTTTTTGTGGATAGACACTAACACAGCTTCTACTCTGAAACTAGGCCATTGTGGTGTTTCTAGCCTAAAGACATAAGAATTTTGTAGACAGGGTGTCAAGGTTCCTCCCCCACTCTGAACTCTAGGGTACAGATGTGGGGACCTGCATGAAAAACCTCCTAAGCTTATCTTTACCAGCTTAGGTCAAAACTTCCCCAAGGTACAAAATATTCCACCCGTTGTCCTTGGACTGGCCGCTACCACCACCAAACTAATACTGGTTACTGGGGAAGAGCTGTTTGGACGCGTCCTTCCCCGCAAAATACTTCCCAAAACCTTGCACCCCACTTCCTGGACAAGGTTTGGTAAAAAGCCTCACCAATTTGCCTAGGTGACTACAGACCCAGACCCTTGGATCTTAAGAACAATGAACAATCCTCCCAACACTTGCACCCCCCTTTCCTGGGAAATGTTGGATAAAAAGCCTCACCAATTTGCATAGGTGACCACAGACCCAAACCCTTGGATCTGAGAACAATGAAAAAGCATTCAGTTTTTTTACAAGAAGACTTTTAATAAAAAATAGAAGTAAATAGAAATAAAGAAATCCCCCCTGTAAAATCAGGATGGTAGATATCTTACAGGGTAATTAGATTCAAAAACATAGAGAACCCCTCTAGGCAAAACCTTAAGTTACAAAAAAGATACACAGACAGAAATAGTTATTCTATTCAGCACAATTCTTTTCTCAGCCATTTAAAGAAATCATAATCTAACACATACCTAGCTAGATTACTTACTAAAAGTTCTAAGACTCCATTCCTGGTCTATCCCCGGCAAAGACCCAGCATACAGACAGACACAGACCCTTTGTTTCTCTCCCTCCTCCCAGCTTTTGAAAGTATCTTGTCTCCTCATTGGTCATTTTGGTCAGGTGCCAGCGAGGTTACCTTTAGCTTCTTAACCCTTTACAGGTGAGAGGAGCTTTCCCCTGGCCAGGAGGGATTTCAAAGGGGTTTACCCTTCCATTTATATTTATGACACAGGGCCATCTTGTGGTGTGTTGCTAACTTTAAGGTTATAAAACCTGATGTTTGCTCTGTTTTGCCACCATTTCAAAGATAATTAAACCTTTTCCTTCCTGGGCAGTGTCTTTGTGTGATGTTGGTAGCTTGAAGATTAAAACAGATGCTTGTGAAATACACTGAATTAGTGCATCTGATAGTGACAGTTCCCAACCGCTATAAAAGCATATTACTTTCATTTAGCTAAAAATATTTTTGGATGTCTTCGGTTTGATCTTTGTTGAACATGTGAGTCCTTCTTTCACAGGAAAGCCTCATTACACCTGCCCATCGGTGTCTTTGTGGTATTAATGGCTCCAAGGTGACGAAGGGCATGACTGTAATGACTGCAGGGCAGGGTTTGTGAGGTGTCTCTAGCCCAGTAATTGTTAGGTTGTCTGTCTGGCCAGCAGGTTCTGTGTGGGGTTGCTAGCCCCAGAAATATTAGGAATGAGGCCTACATGGCTGTACCAGTGTGATGCTTCTGGGCCAAAAATCATTGTGCTTTCAGGGTTATTTGTGCTTGTGACATGTACTCGTCAAAAAACTAGGTCTTAAACATACAGGAGAATCCATACTGTTGCTAGCCTGGAGACCATCAGGTCTAAAGCCTTCTGGACAGCCTCTGCTGGTTTCTTCACTCGTGCCATTTCTTTTGTGTATCCTGAGGCCTAATAATTTTTGGTGAGCTACACCACACAGGTACTCCCCTACAGGCTTGAAGCTTTACAAACCTCAGGTGCACTTACCTCACAGTGGTGCCGACTCTCAAAATGCTCTCAGTGAATAAGAGACACAGTAATTATGTGGTGTTTGTAACTGAACAATTACTAGGCCTTATGCCTCTGTATTACACGTTTTTTTTGTGTGTGCCACAAGTACTCCTTTTCTTTTTGCGAATACAGACTAACATGGCTGCTACTCTGAAACATGCATGAATGTACGACCTTCCAGTAGCAGGCTTGGGGAGCAGTAGCAGTCAAGCCATGTATTAAAGTTAAAGGGAATCTCATTCAGCTCAGGTAGTATGGACCTGAGGATGAGTAGGAATGATGCCAGGATGGGCAGGAATGGGTCCCTAACCCTCTGTTTGCCAGAAGCTGGGAATGGGTGGATCACCTGAGATTACCTGTTCTGTTCATTCTCTCTGGGGCACTTGGCATTGGCCACTGTTTGAAGACAGGAGACTGGGCTAGATGGACCTTTGGTCTGACCCAGTCTGGCCATTCTTATGTTGACCTGTTTTTTCTGTGCCGAAGACCTCATCGTGAGTCTTTGTGGATAATCAAGATGCCCTCATGACTCATTACATCTGCACAGCAGATTTGCATAAATTTGCTTACCTACACGTTATTAGACTACAAGCTTATAGGAAAGTACCCATGAGGTATGGCTTACCTATGGATTGTTAGTAGAGCGTATCGGAAATTTTCCAATGGAATGTTTTTTTTACCAAAAAAAAAAAATAATTTAGTCAACACTGTCATTTCTGTGGTAAAATGTTGATTTTTGGGGGGAAGGTGGGAGGTGGGGAGGGGAACTCATTAAGAAAAAGAAACAATTGAAATGAAGTGTTTTGGTAGCATTGGACTGGGAACATTTTGATTTTCAGTTCCAAGTGTAGACAGGACCTTTGGATTTTGCTGGTACAGAAATGTTGTTTAAAAAAAAAAAATCAGATGCCTTACCCGCATCACAATACTGGCAAAAAGTTTCTTGCATACACCTGACCTCAAGCTGGCCAAATACCAAAACCATAATTTGTGAGAGTTTTAATAAATAAAAGTGCCATTGTCGGCCAGCTCTGATTCCTACGGACATAGTATAGAAGTTAGCCAAAGGAGGCTGTGCATTGGCGATCCTTAGCTCAGATCCTCTGAGGGTGCAAATTGGCACAGGAGTCACACCCGCTGTGGCTCCGGCCTGTTGACTTCACTGGGACCACTCCAATTTACACCACCCAGAAGCTCCAAATGACCGATGTCAATTACACCAGTAAAGAGACTTGGATGTGGCTTCTTTGCTTCACACCACCTAAGGATCTGGCCCACTGACTTCAGTGGATCTAAGCTGATTTATGCCAGCTGGAAATCTGGCCCCTTTGAATTACATAGTTTTTATGGCCAATGTACATTAGCAGGAGATCTGGGCAATTAACTTGAATAGAGCGTTTCTTATTTACACCTGGTCCATTGGCATCAATAGGGTTATGCTAACGCAGACCAGCCAGGGATCCAGCTTTCACATGGCTGAGTGGGGAAAAACAGTGATGTTTAAAGAATGCTAATACAAGTTTGATTCCCATTAGCATTCGCTCCCTTTATGGGTTTGGGTCTGAGGTTGGGGACGAAGGCTAGAAGAGTGAAGCTGCGAGAGGCAAGCCTTTCAGAGGTGAATAGTGATTTTGGGTGCCTAGCTTGAAGCAGCTCAAAAGGACTGGATTTTCAGAGAGTGCTGAGCACCCACCTTCTGAAAAATTAGGCCCTTTTAAGGTGTCTCATTTTTGTCCACACAAAATGGCTGACCACTTGCTCAGCTTTGTCTTTAGTATGTTTCTCTCACTCAGTATATAAAGGCCTCCTGACTGGATTACTTTGATAGTATAATGCTGGCACTCATTCCTAGGCTGGGCAAAGGCCTGAAATGAGAATCTGGACTAGCCTCACAACATAAGGCTGAGAAGAGGGAGGAGATCAGGCTTCGTTTAAAGTTTGGTGTCTTTACTTAGCATCCAAACCCAGTTTCATCTACTCTTCCCCAACTGTACAAATATGACAAATTACACCCGTGGGCCTCTCTGCACTCCTGGAACCACATGGAAATCACAATAACTCAGTTCACACTTAGGTTATTTTTTTTTATTTCAGGGACCAAAACAAATCCAGACCTAGACATCTGCTTCTCTCCAATTAATCCCATTTGAGTCTCAGAAGGCTTTGAAATCCCTCACACTTACCAGACCTTCAGCCACCAGGTTGTGGGCAGTCTGACCTAATGGTCTGTGTGGAATCAGGTGCCAGGCCTGGTCAGAAGGAGAGGTTTCAGATCACAGGATTGAATCACAGAATCACAGGGCAATTTCAAGTGATTCCTTGTCATCCAGTCCCTGCTTCTAGCACTTGGAGGTTTAGGGACAACCAGAGCATGGGGTTGCATCCCTGACCATCTTGACTAATAGTCATTGATGGACACATCCTCCATGAATTTATCTACTTCTTTTTTTCTCCACAAATCCACTTTAAATTCATGCCTTTAGTTAATCCAGATTAACTGTTCTGGATGTCCCTATGTAGACAGGCCTTTAGTCTCTCTGTACTTCGATTCCTCAGCTGTAAAATGGGCATAATAGCACTTCCCTACCTCACAGGGATCCTGTGAGAGTACATAGATGAAAGACTGTAAAGTGCTCAGATAATATTGTAATGAGGAAGGTACATAGAATTTGAATGAGATAAACAGAGCAAATCATTGCAAGAGCCAAGGCAAAGCAAGGAAAGGAGTCAAGAGGCAGAATATTTAGGGGATGCATAGTTTATCCTTCCTGACCGCAAACTGGCAATCAGTTAGACCCTAAGTATTTGGGCAAGACCCAGAAGCCAGACACCTGGGAAAGAATTCTGTGTATTAACTCAAAGCCCTCCCCATCTAGCATACCATCACACACACTGTATCTGTCCAAAGGGTGATGGAGCTTCTGCTGTGTCTCTCCAAGAACCCCAGGGGAAATTCTAGCTGAGTGATCCAGAATTCCTGGTGTGGTATTCTCTGCAGCACAGACCCTCCATGACACCTCAAAGCACGCCTCATGGCTCCGATCCACAATCTGACCATTACTTATTAGATGTCTGAATTCATGGGAATCTCACTGTGAGTCTGAAAAAAGCTCACTCAACTTTTGCCTTTGCAAGCCACTGCCTCTAGGGTTTGGCCCGGTAAAGTAATACTGTAAGTCCTTGAGAGAATTTATTTTCTAATGCTTTCAAATGTTCAGAAAAAAAACCAAATCTGGGCCTTCAAAGTTTTTGACGTTTTTCCAAACCAAACTTGGACATTTTAAATTTCCACCTTTGATTTTAGAGGAGGGGAAACATCAGGAAGAAAAAATAAAGTGTCCATGAAGGAGCACAGTGTGTGTGTGTGTGTGTGTGTGTGTGTAACATTCTGCAGAAGCTGTGAGCACAGGAGGGCTGCTGAACTCTCCATGGTAGGAAACGTAAAAGTGTGGTACACAGAAAAATGAAAGACATCATGGCAAACAGTAGTTGAGGTGTAACATAGTAATCAGGTATGCCAATAACAAGTGATTTCCACAGTACGCTTTCCAAAGAAAGCATTTACAGTAGCACAGAGATATTCTCCACTTCCACAACTTCATAGTTTGCATTAAGCAGAGTTAGCCTCCAAGCCAGTAAAAGGTCGAAGAGCTGGATGTCTCTGGAGAGTGGGTCTCGGAGTGGAGTCTTTCTCCTGAGAGTCATTCCTTCCATTTCAGGCTGCATCAGGAGACTGGATGCTTCTCGAAACGGTGAATTCTATGTGGAACCATTCACCCCTTGGCCAGTGGCTTAGAACAAGACCACGCTGGTAACCCCCCAAAGCAAACATTAGCTAATGGATGTTTGGTGAGTTCTGTGTCAAGTCCAGTACCTGGTGGGCAGGAAACCTCCTTACCCAGGAACATCAGTGTGATGGTGCATATAAGAAAGATGACCATTTGTATCATTGTGGTTACTACTGTTATACAATTGCAACAAATCTTGTACAAAAGCTGTCAATGGAAAAAAGTTATGATTTGGTAAATAAAATTATCCTGCTTATAAGCATGTATCCTCTTTGTATCTGAAATTATGAATATCAGCCATGGACTTGTATCTTAAACCTGCACTGTATTCCTGGGGGACACCCCCTCCAGATTCTGTGTGTTGGTGGCCTACCAAGGACACTCCACTCTCATAATGGGCCATTGAAGAAACTCATCCTACGTAAAAGAATAAATGGACACAAATCAGATGTCAAGAATTATAACATTCATAAACCAGTCGGAGAACACTTCAATCTCTCTGGTCACGCAATCACAGACATGAAGGTCGCTATCTTAAAACAAAAAAACTTCAAATCCAGACTCCAGCGAGAAACTGCTGAATTGGAATTCATTTGCAAATTGGATACTATTAATTTAGGCTTAAATAGAGACTGGGAGTGGCTAAGTCATTATGCAAGGTAGCCTATTTCCCCTTGTTTTTTCCTACCCCCACCCCAGATATTCTGGTTTAACTTGGATTTAAACTTGGAGAGTGGTCAGTTTGGATGAGCTATTACCAGCAGGAGAGTGAGTTTGTGTGTGTATCCGGGTGGGGGGTGTGAGTGAGAAAACCTGGATTTGTGCTGGAAATGGCCCACCTTGATTATCATGCACATTGTAGGGAGAGTGGTCACTTTGGATGAGCTATTACCAGCAGGATAGTGAGTTTGTGTGTGTGGTTTTTGGGAGGGGGGTGAGGGGGTGAGAGAACCTGGATTTGTGCAGGAAATGGCCCAAACTGATTATCATGCACATTGTGTAAAGAGTTGTCACTTTGGATGGGCTATCACCAGCAGGAGAGTGAATTTGTGTGGGGGGGTGGAGGGTGAGAAAACCTGGATTTGTGCTGGAAATGGCCCAACCTGATGATCACTTTAGATAAGCTATTCCCAGCAGGACAGTGGGGTGGGAGGAGGTATTGTTTCATATTCTCTGTGAATATATAAAGTCTGCTGCAGTTTCCACGGTATGCATCCGATGAAGTGAGCTGTAGCTCACGAAAGCTCATGCTCAAATAAATTGGTTAGTCTCTAAGGTGCCACAAGTACTCCTTTTCTTCATCCTGTCTAGATCGCTCTTCTGAAAATGCCTCAGACAGCGAAGAACCAACGGCAATCCCCTCTGATTCAGCAAAACATGTAGGGGCATGTGACATGCTCATATGATCCTGGACTTCGTCTTGGGCCAGGTTTCAGAGTAACAGCCGTGTTAGTCTGTATTCGCAAAAAGAAAAGGAGTACTTGTGGCACCTTAGAGACTAACCAATTTATTTGAGCATAAACTTTTGTGAGCTGTAGCTCACAAAAGCTTATGCTGAAATAAATTGGTTAGTCTCTAAGGTGCCACAAGCACTCCTTTTCATCTTGGGCCAGTAACTTTCCATATACAGGTGCTGTGGGCTTTGTTTGGGATAATAAATTTCCGTGCACATGGCAACAAGTATAAAAGACCCCAGAGACACCTCCTTTTTGCCTCTTTCCTGCTCTGATTCTCTGGATTGTGGATTTACAACTAAAAGGAGCATCTTGACCTATGGACTAAGGACTTTCCAATCTTTTGGAAGTCACCAGAGAGACTTTACAAGTCTATTCCATCACTGCTACAAACCTCATCTAAGTACTTTGCAATCATTTGTATGTATATGTATACTCTGGTGATCTCCATGTTGAACTCCCTGATCTACAGCCTGAGGAACAAGGACGTGAAGGATGCTCTGACATAAACCATAAGAAGAAAAATATTCCCTAAAATATTGTTTAGAACCTGATTAAAAAAAAAAACAACATCTAACTGCAAGTCGGCATGGAGAGACTGTTTTTTTTTTACATGGTCCACACTGCTTATTCAACACTTCTCTTTTAAAAAAAAAACATTTCTGAAAGGCATACATACGACCATGCTCAAGCACTGGAAAAACTGAAATAGATCAATATTTATTTCAATGTTGGACATGAATTTTCCTTTGAATTTTTTTTCTTGAATAGAAAATGTGATTCAACAGAAAAAAAATACTGCAAGCTCCTTGGAGCAAAGACTGTCTTTTCATCTGTTCGTACAGCACCTCGTATAGGGAGTTACTAGGATAGAAACTATAAAAGTGGTTGTACATCATTATGTGGAAACTGGAGTACACAACTAGTTTTGGTATAATTGATTTTTTTAGCTACTACTTTCCACAAAAGTGGAGATTTTCTGCCAGAAAAATGTTGATTTTGAAGAATAGTTTTGATTTTCTGGTGTGAGAAATCTAAACGAAATCTTTTATTTTCGATCATTTCTACAATAACTTCTGCATCCACCGAAGCTGCTGCGATCCCTCATGGAAGTTGTAGTTTGAGTGCTTCATGACCTTATTCTTCCCTTGGGCTGGAGTTCCTGGTTGAACCACATTTCCCATGATGCACTGTGTTTATAAAATTCCTATGATACACTATGGCACCTCACCAGGGGGAAGGAATATGATGCATCAGTGGAAATTAAATCAGTTATGGCAGCCCTGCTCAAAGGAAGGACTGGGGGCACGAAACACGGAACTACAACTCCCCGAAGGCACTGCTGTTACTCAAGCAGATGCTGATGAATACTGAGCTGACCTAAAGGAAACATTTCAATACACCTCAACAAACAAAAATGAAACTTTTCTAGTTGGAAAAAGAAAAGGAGTACTTGTGGCACCTTAGAGACTAACCAATTTATTTGAGCATGAGCTTTCGTGAGCTACAGCTCACTTCATCGGATGCATACCGTGGAAATACGATGAAGTGAGCTGTAGCTCACGAAAGCTCATGCTCAAATAAATTGGTTTGTCTCTAAGGTGCCACAAGTACTCCTTTTCTTTTTGCGAATACAGACTAACACGGCTGTTACTCTGAAACTTTTCTAGTTGGGAATGTCAAAATGTCACATTATGAACGATAATTGCCAAACACTAGAAACCCGGATGAAAACAAACATTGAAATTTCAGAGTTTCCCACAGGATGGGTACTCCATTTTTCTATTTGCTTCCGCCTATGTTGTCATATAATCTTTTGTCAGGTGCAAAGAGGTTTGGTAATATTTTTATAATAGTGCTGGCCTGATTTTCAAAAGTGCAACTCATCTTTGGAAACCAGATCACAGGGTTAAAATCTTCAAAAATGGGCACCTCAAGTTGGGTTGCTAAATTCATATTTGGGCCTAAATATGTATCTCCAAGATTGCTGAGTACCTAAAGTCTCCTTTCGATGTTGGTAGAAGCTTCTGGGTGCTTGGAATATCTGAAAATGGGCACCCAACTTCCACTGACTTTCAATTAGCTCTAACTACCATTTGCACCTTTCAAACTCTCCCTCTTAAATTGCCCACATATTTATTTAGGGGCCTAAGTGTAGACACACAATTTTTGAAAATTTGACCATGTAAATATTTCTTTCCAACTCTAAATAGGGAGACTCAATTCCTAATTCCTGACCCAATTCAAATTCCTACTTATTGACAATTGGTACAAGTCTGATGCATATGTTGCAACACCGGCTTTGCCCAGCATGACTGACAGAAGTAAAGCTCTGCTTTAGAGCCCCTTGTTGTTGGATAAACTTGTTTATGACTTTTATACAAGTTGTGTGTGTGTATGTGTTTCATACGACAATTAAGCTGAAGGCAAACAAACAAAAAGTGCGGCCAAAGACAATTTAAGAGAAAAGCAAAGGGAAATTCCCCTAAAGTCCTTATATGAAGTATTAAGTCAAGATGACCTGCCCAAAATATGCACGAAGTCTGTAATCAATGATAATAGACCAATCAGAAAAGAAAGCAACAACATGAACTTGGGACAAAGAGCAGTGAATTGTGAGCAGTAGGTTTTGCTTGTGGAACTCTTCAAGAGATCTCACTGAACCCAGGACTGTCTACAGGACAGAATGCAAAAATTATGTCTTTGCAAAACAATTCCAGCAGCAATGATTGGGCCATCCCTCCTCGGGGGAGATGCGCTTCTTCACCTCCTACAATTTCACATCCTGCATCTTGGACTACGTTGGGACAAGAAACAGCCTCTATTTAGTCAGTATAGTTAGTAGATCAGACACTGGAATGAGACTCGGGGAACCTGGGATCTATTCCCAGTGGTTGTGGGCAAGTCGCTTCCCCAGAGTGTGCATCTGTTTCCACTTCTACACTTTGTCTATTTAGACGGTGAGCTCTCTGGGGCAGGTGCTGTCTTTCAGGCTGTGTGCGTAGAGTGCCCAGCACAGTGGGGCCCAATCCTGGATGCAGGCTGTAGCTGCTACCATGGGACAAAGAATTCTCAGTAGCCTTCCTCCATGGCCAAGATTTATCCTCTGACTGCCTGGGAATGCTAAGGGCCATGAGCTGGAGCTCGATACATTCAGGCTAGAAATCAGGGGCACATTTTTGAAAGGGAGGGTAATAAAGCACTGGGAAAACTTCCAAAGGATATAGTGTCTTCTCCATCACTGGGAAACTTTACAGAAACCCTGGGTGCGTCCTTCTGGAAAATATGCTCTCGTCCAAGTACCAGAGAGGGGGTGGATGCGGGAGTCACATGGGGAGGTTCTCTGGCCTGCGTTGTGCTGCTGCAGGAGCTCAGACTAGAGGATCACAACAGTAGCTTCGTGGGAATCGGGGGAGGCAGCATAGGTCAAGTGATCGGAGTCTGGTGGGGGGTGGGGAAGCAAGGAAGGAGCCATATGGGCTGGATGGGCGTCTGGGGATGGGGGAGCAGCCAGGCCTGGGGCTAATGATGGTGGGGGGTGTTTGGGGGGAAATAAACCCATGGGACACTGCAGGAGGCATCATCAGGGCCAGGGAGGCTGAGGATTTCCAAGCCCTTCAGTGCTGTAAGATTTGGCCTCTGGGTCAGTCAGGTTGGCACTTCTTGCCCACACTGAATTCACTGGGTTTTTCTAAAAAGATTGAACCAAAGAGAAGCGCTGAGTTAGCACCTCTCTGGCTTGTAGGAAAAGAGTGGGGCAGAGTCTGTGGATGTGGTGGTAGCCCAGGGGCGAAGGCTCTTGCTGCCAGTACCACCCCCACACGGGGAGAGAAGCCAGGAGTTCAGATTCCCAGTTTATTGATCTGTTTTTTTTTAAACCTGTAACGTCCCAATGTTTGTTCACCAAGACAATCTGGAAACAACCAGAACACACTTGAATCTCTAGAGGCGAAAGCCACCCTCTCACATTCCCCCAAGTCCCCTCAGCTTGCCAGTGCACCCCTTCTGGGTCAGACTGGGATCCACCCTGGAGGGAAACAGTCCCATGCTCCATACCTCCCCCTCTTCCTTTCCCCAAGCCAGACCTCCTAGAAGGGAAAGACCCCATTTCTCGCTCCCCTCAGCCAGCCAACCAGCCTCAGGCTGGATCAGAGCCAGGACCCCTTGGAGGGGAAAGGCCCTGTGTCCCATTCCCCACCCCTATGACTCAGCCAGTGCCCCCTGCCCTGGGGCTGGATCAGAGGCCCCCATGTCCCATAATAGAGCAAAGACCCTATAGCCCAGAACCTGAACCCATTTCTGTATGCCATGTGGCTTTCCCCAAACCCATGCATAAACCCTTACAGCCGAAGAGCAACCCCCGCCCCCACCACCACTCAAGGATTAAATGTGCTCCCAATTCGGGGTGGGGGGGTTACCCCTTTTTGCCGTGGCCTAGAATCCCCATCTCTCCCACTCCAAACCTACATGCTGCACACAGAAAAATGGCTCAGGGCCCCTAGGCTGGGGAGCCCGGGATCGGATGGGTGAATCACCCCGGCTCCTGCTCACCCCGTCACAAAGCTCTGCTGGCTGGACCCTCCCTCAGGAATCCCTGGACCGAGCTGCCCCGACTGCAGGGCCCAGAGCCTGATCACCAGAGGAAACAAGGTCCTTGCATGATCCAGGCCCTGCCCCCAAGGTCAGGCCCCAGCACCGGGCTCTGAGCTGCTCAGAGCTCATTCTCCTTCTCTCTGCAGCAAGGGAAGCACTGAGAAAAAGCTCCACACAGTGTCTGCACAACAATCAGCCTCATGCTATAACTGCGCACCTTTTCCACCCTGTAAGACTGGCTCAGCAGAGTGAAATGCAGACACTTCTAGACTCCCCTCCCAGAGCTGGGAATGGAACCCAGGAGTCCTGACAACCAGGTTATCCTTCCCCTTCTCTAACCTTCTCTAACCACTAGGCCCCACTCTCCTCCCAGAACCAGGAGTAGAACCCAGGAGTCTTGTCTCCCGACTCTCCTGATCTAACCCAAAAAACTTCCCTTCCCAAGCTGCAGATAGAAACCAGGCGTCCTGACTCCCTTTGCCCCTCCCTGCACCACTCTGTTATATCCAGGAGTAGAACCAGAAGTCCTGGCTCCCAGCCCTGCCCCACCCCAGCTCCTAACCCAGAAGACCCCACTCTCCTCCCAGAGCTGGGACTAGAACCCAGGAGTCCTGTCTGAGGCTTAATCTCCTCCCATTTCCTAGCAGAGATTTCAAATCTCAGGCCCTAAACATTTGCCTCAGGACAACTATTTAATCTACGAGGACCTGTAATAATAGCAACACCACCTGCCTGGTGGACTCTCCTTCCTCCAGAGCTTATCACTTGTCTATTAACACCACCAAATGATCACAGCTGCTCTGACAGTCTCAGCAGGGCTGCCGTCAGAGGCCCTCCGGGCCATTAAAACCACAGTTTTCCTTACACAGTTCTGCTGATTCTGCTAGCCAGGAAAAGGAGAAGTTGGAAGGCCTCTCTGTAACCCCTAGAGCTGGGGAAGAGGGGAGCTCAGTCTCTGTGGGCCTGGTCAGCCCCCAGTCTCCCCTCTGAGGTTTGCAAGCAAGGGGGCCAGTTGATACACATCTGACCTACAAGCTGGGCTGAGAGCCCACCAACTCATTAAACACAACGTAACAGATTCAGGGGCTTAGAGGGGAAAGATCCTGTATGCCATTCCCAGACCTCCTCCCACCCCTGCCCCTGGACAGCTAACCCCCTGGCCTGGGGTCAGATTGAAACCAGCATTCTCCCAAAGAGGAAGGTTCCCCATACCCTATTCCCAATAGCCCCTGGTCAGAAACCAGTACCTCCCCACCTCCTGCCTGTAGAAACCCCACTCCGACATGCCCTCCTCACATAGTGTTGCCTGCAATCCCTTATTACAAGGGACATCCCTTACTTTTTCATCTCTTTACAACAAGATCAGGAGTTGCTGAGCACTGCAAAAAGCAACAAGAAATACCCCTGGTGAAGGTAGGTGAGTCCTGCTTATTATTGGGAGTATTATAAAACTACAACTTATGAGAATACCAGGACAAGGGGTGGGGCAGGAGTGCTATGAAAAGAGTCCCTTATTTTTGAAATACAATGTTGGTCACCCTATCCTGACACCTCCCTCCTGCCAGCTCTTGCTAGGACTATCAAAAGCAAGAGAGAGTGGCAGGCTAACAGCCAGGCTGGCCAAGGAAACATGTCCCAGGGTGGGGCTGGGGCAGGAACAGAGTTGAATTTTGGCTCCAATATAGAGAGAGTTCTTGGTGGCTGAGAGAAATCAGTTGATGAGAGCGAATCAACACAGAAACATTGAGAGAACAGGATGTGTGAACCACAGGAGTGTGTGTGTGTGGTGGTGGGAAGGGGAGGTTAATATCCTGAAGCAGGAAGATCCACAGATTAATTATGTACTTAGTAAAAAGAGAAACCTGCTCTTTCATATCAGCTCCTAATGTGTTATTCTCCCCGCAAGGGAATGTCTAGATGAGGTCCTGGGGTCACAACCCCAGTAGATGAATCCTCAATCATACACCCCTCCTGCTATGCAGGGACAGGATATTTCATTTTCTCAAATGGCTTCCTGCTAAAGGGTGGGGGGGGGTGGTTGCTGGAGTGCCCTTAATATAGGAGAGCCTCTGAGGCGGAGCTAAGGCCCTCTAGCCCCACCCACAAATAGCCTGGCTCTGCCTCTCTTGACAAAAGACCATGCTCAGGCAGGAGTGGTTTCCTGTAGAGGGAGGGTGGGAGTTTGTTTGTGAGATAGGGCTGTGTTTATAGGCAGTCCTAAGGAGGAGTGTTGGGCAATTTAAGATAATCCTACATCTATGGGCTTTTGTAGGAAAAGGCTGAGAGTTTAGGCTTCTCTGTTCTGTTCCTAGCTTTGGCTGGGGAGTAGTGTCTGTCTGGGAACTAGAATTCCTGGTTTCTGTCCTCTATGAAGAGAACTTTAAGAGAGGGCATTGTCACTCTGAGCAAGGAGATTCAGGCACAGAATGGGTGCGAAGCCTGTTTTCTCTAACCTACTAGACCCTCTCAGACCGGGTATAGAACCCAGGAACCCTGGTGTCCAGTACCCTCCTCCTCTCTCCTATAGGCCCTTCCCCAGGTCTGAAGAAGGGCTCTGTAGAGCTTGAAAGCTTGTTGCACCAACAGAAGCTGGTCAAATAAAAGATATTATCTCACCTATCTTGTCTATCCGTAGACTCTATGATGGCAATTTCCCACAATATTCTGCACAAACGTTACTGAATTCTGTGAAATCTTATTGAATTAAATGTATGTATCATTGTGTTCTAGGGACTGTGTTTGATTACATGGGACAGGAGGACGACCACCCTCCAAAAATTAAGAACAGGTTGGAGATGCAAATTTACTCAAGTTGTAACACCTCCAGAGAGCTACCACCACCTGGAGAGAGGCTTACATATGCTTGTTCAAACTGGATTCTTTAAGGGTCAATGGACAAAGAAAGGACTTTGAGTTAAATAGCTTTAGTTAAAACTGATTCAGAGCCTTATTTCTAGTGTTCCAAACAGACAGGACCGTCTGTCCAAGGGCTGCCTCAATCCTTCCTGGTTTGGAAGGACATGGCCCAGTCTGTGTGTTTGTTCTGAGTAAAAGGCGGTGTGAGCTTTTAACCGTAGAAAAAACCCTTGGTGGTAAGGTTTGAATTACTGTTCAGCATCTAGAGCCCTTGTTGGAGCTGGGGTGATCTCTGGTGAGGTTGTTAGCATGAATGTAGGATCTTTTATTGCTTTTAAAGTTTTCTCTATAATGCTTTCCCCTTGAGAATAAATTTGTTTGCTTAGAAAGAGTGGTGTGGTAACTTATAACACCATTGTCTATCTCAGGAGAAAAGTATAGCAGGTTGGCTTAGGCAGTCTGGCTTACTGGGGAATTCACAGTGTAGGTAGGGAACTGTGGAGCCCCAAAAAACCCCAATCAAGAGGGCGAGAGGTGTACATCTCCACCCAAGAGAGGTGACAGCTGAGGAACTGGAAAACCTAAAAGCAGGTGTCCTTGCTGGGGGGTTACAAGTTCAAGGTTCCTGAATGAGACAGACTCCACTCCCCTTGGAATTTCTCTGGAGTTTAGTCTCAGGGACTTGCCTTAATCACCCGCCCCCCACAGGTTTTAGTTCCAGAAGGAGCTGCAGGAACCCTCCCCCCTGGAGTAGAACAGAGTCATACATAAAGCATTCTTATAACGCAAGTTAATATAATGGTCCCAAAGATACTGCATGGGGTTGCAATATCTGTCACACCAGATCTTCTGTCTTACCTGTTGGACAATGCCACCTCTAAAACATTATTCTTAAAACTTGAACACATTAGAGTTTTTATTTTCATTATAAAATTACATAGAGTGGAAGGGAATGGAAAGAATATTGTCACTTTAGTCCAAAAGATGATTAAATTATTCATCAAAGCTGCTGAGAGAACTTTCTTCTCTCTAACATTCTCCCCA
The DNA here is from genome assembly GCF_965140285.1 of Lepidochelys kempii. Classification (NCBI taxonomy): domain Eukaryota; kingdom Metazoa; phylum Chordata; order Testudines; family Cheloniidae; genus Lepidochelys; species Lepidochelys kempii. Next base: position 6,359,900 of record NC_136385.1, read on the forward strand.
CGACGTCCTTCACCTCCTTGTTCCTCAGGCTGTAGATCAGGGGGTTCAGCATGGGGATCACCATCGTGTAGAACACAGAGATCACCTGGTCCTGCTCCAGTGAGGAGGTGGAACTGGGTTGTAAGTAGGTAAAGCACGTTGTCCCATAGAATATAGCTACGGCTGTCAGGTGGGAGGTGCAGGTGGAGAAGGCTTTGCGCCTGCCCTCGGAGGAGCGGATCCTCAGTATGGCAGCAGTAACATACAGATACGAGAAGAGGATGATCAATATGGTAGTCAGTTGTATGGAACCAGCAAAGATAGAAAGCAGCATTTCATTGGTGTGAGTGTCGGTGCAGGAGAGCCGCATGAGCGGAAGGACATCACAAAAGTAATGATCGATTACATTGGGCCCACAGAAGGACAGCTGAAAGGTGCAGCTGGTAAACACGGTTGCATTTGCAACCCCAGCCATGTAGGAGCTAGACAAGAGCCAGATGCAGGACCTCTTGGATATGATGAGCCTATAGAGCAGTGGAGTACAGATGGCCACATAACGGTCATAGGCCATCACCGCAAGGAGGAAAGACTCAGTAGTGGCAAAGGCAAGAAAAAAGTACATCTGTGCAGCACATCCAGCATAGGAAATGGCCTTACTCTCCCTTGAGAGGCTCTCCAGCACCCTGGGGGCGATGGATGAGGAGTAGCCAAGGTCAACGAGTGACAAGTTGCTGAGCAAGAGATACATGGGGGCGTGAAATCGGGAGTGCGTCCAGATTAGGGCAATCATCCCAAAATTCCCCAGCAAGGTGAGAACATAAACCACCAGAAATATGAGGAAGAGGGCAACCTGCAGTTCTGGATAGTCAGTGAATCCTGCAAGGATGAATTCAGCCACGGTAGTGTCATTTCCCTGGGCCACTGCTTCACATGGGCTTTGAGGAGAGACCTGCACAGAGGGAATTTCTGTAGAAATAAAAAACAGTGTGAGGACCTGGAATTCCGTATGACCAATGACAGCATTTTAGTCCATTTGAGACCCTTGTTTGCTGAAAGTAAGAATATTTTTACCCATGTGTGCTGTCAAGGTTCCTCCCCCACTCTGAACTCTAGGGTACAGATGTGGGGACCTGCATGAAAAACCTCCTAAGCTTATCTTTACCAGCTTAGGTCAAAACTTCCCCAAGGTACAAAATATTCCACCCGTTGTCCTTGGACTGGCCGCTACCACCACCAAACTAATACTGGTTACTGGGGAAGAGCTGATGATTCTATGATTCTATCTTGTCTCGTCTTTGGTCATTTTGGTCAGGTGCCAGCGAGGTTACCTTTAGCTTCTTAACCCTTTACAGGTGAGAGGAGCTTTCCCCTGGCCAGGAGGGATTTCATAGAATCATAGAATATCAGGGTTGGAAGGGACCCCTGAAGGTCATCTAGTCCAACCCCCTGCTCAAAGCAGGACCAATTCCCAGTTAAATCATCCCAGCCAGGGCTTTGTCAAGCCTGACCTTAAAAACCTCTAAGGAAGGAGATTCTACCACCTCCCTAGGTAACGCATTCCAGTGTTTCACCACCCTCTTAGTGAAAAAGTTTTTCCTAATATCCAATCTAAACCTCCCCCACTGCAACTTGAGACCATTACTCCTCGTTCTGTCATCTGCTACCATTGAGAACAGTCTAGAGCCATCCTCTTTGGACCCCCCTTTCAGGTAGTTGAAAGCAGCTATCAAATCCCTCCTCATTCTTCTCTTCTGCAGGCTAAACAATCCCAGCTCCCTCAGCCTTTCCTCATAACTCATGTGTTCCAGTCCCCTAATCATTTTTGTTGCCCTTCGCTGGACTCTCTCCAATTTATCCACATCCTTCTTGAAGTGTGGGGCCCAAAACTGGACACAGTACTCCAGATGAGGCCTCACCAATGTCGAATAGAGGGGAACGATCACGTCCATCGATCTGCTCACTATGCCCCTACTTATACATCCCAAAATGCCATTGGCCTTCTTGGCAACAAGGGCACACTGCTGACTCATATCCAGCTTCTCGTCCACTGTCACCCCTAGGTCCTTTTCCGCAGAACTGCTGCCTAGCCATTCGGTCCCTAGTCTTTAGCTGTGCATTGGGTTCTTCCGTCCTAAGTGCAAGACCCTGCACTTATCCTTATTGAACCTCATCAGATTTCTTTTGGCCCAATCCTCCAATTTGTCTAGGTCCTTCTGTATCCTATCCCTCCCCTCCAGCGTATCTACCACTCCTCCCAGTTTAGTATCATCTGCAAATTTGCTGAGAGTGCAATCCACACCATCCTCCAGATCATTTATGAAGATATTGAACAAAACCGGCCCCAGGACCGACCCTTGGGGCACTCCACTTGATACCGGCTGCCAACTAGACATGGAGCCATTGATCACTACCCGTTGAACCCGACAATCTAGCCAGCTTTCTACCCACCTTATAGTGCATTCATCCAGCCCATACTTCCTTAACTTGCTGACAAGAATACTGTGGGAGACCGTGTCAAAAGCTTTGCTAAAGTCAAGAAACAATACATCCACTGCTTTCCCTTCATCCACAGAACCAGTAATCTCATCATAAAAGGCGATTAGATTAGTCAGGCATGACCTTCCCTTGGTGAATCCATGCTGGCTGTTCCTGATCACTTTCCTCTCATGCAAGTGCTTCAGGATTGATTCTTTGAGGACCTGCTCCATGATTTTTCCAGGGACTGAGGTGAGGCTGACTGGCCTGTAGTTCCCAGGATCCTCCTTCTTCCCTTTTTTAAAGATTGGCACTACATTAGCCTTTTTCCAGTCATCCGGGACTTCCCCGGTTCGCCACGAGTTTTCAAAGATAATGGCCAATGGCTCTGCAATCACAGCCGCCAATTCCTTCAGCACTCTCGGATGCAACTCATCCGGCCCCATGGACTTGTGCACGTCCAGCTTTTCTAAATAGTCCCTAACCACCTCTATCTCCACAGAGGGCTGGCCATCTCTTCCCCATTTTGTGATGCCCAGCGCAGCAGTCTGGGAGCTGACCTTGTTAGTGAAAACAGAGGCAAAAAAAGCATTGAGTACATTAGCTTTTTCCACATCCTCTGTCACTAGGTTGCCTCCCTCATTCAGTAAGGGGCCCACACATTCCTTGGCTTTCTTCTTGTTGCCAACATACCTGAAGAAACCCTTCTTGTTACTCTTGACATCTCTGGCTATTTCAAAGGGGTTTACCCTTCCCTTTATATTTATGACATGTGCGTATCTCATTCTTTCTCTTTTGATGTGGACAATCCGCAAAGATCAACTATTGGCATAAAACTGTAGCATAGTGCCGACTTGATTGCCAGAGGGTGAAGTTCACTGTTGGCTCAACTGAAAAACCTTTCCCCCGCACAGCAGAAATCAAGAAAGTTTGCATTAGAGCTGGGTGGTTGGTTTGGGGGTTTTTTTGTTTTGTTTTTTGGTTCAGTGGCTGACCTGAAAAATCCCCAAATAACAGCAACTTGTTCCCTTCTCCCCTAAAATAAATCATTTCGTTGTCAGGTTTTTACCCTCTTCTCCCTTTTTTTTTCAAGTTAAATCTAACAGATTTTTGGAAACAAAACGTCATTTCAAAACAAAAGCTTGAAACACATTATTTCAAAAATGTCAAAATTGAAATAGTTCACCTTTTTATTTCAGAATAACTCCTTTGGAAGATTATTTCTGTGACCCTTACACTCCCAGTATTGTGTTGCCAGGGCTAACACTGTTGCTTTGGTGCGAATGATCCTTGGGGTCAATTCTGGTGCCTCCTCCTGGAAATCTCATAGGCATTATTAACCTCTACCCAGTGCAGGGCAGTTGCCGAACCTGTAAAGCTCAGACGATGAACTGGGATGTATACACTACCCATTGGGATCTTACAAGGTGGCCTCATAGAAGGGGGTGAAAGGAGAAAGGACTCAGAGTTTGGGCGGACAGTTAATAACTACAGCACAGGAAATGAATCAAAAACATTCTGCTGTTATCTGCAGCACCATCCCTCTCCCCAGACACAGCCCAAGCCCAGGCTACAGCCAAGTGACACAACGATTCACCTGCTGTTTACTGCTGGTGGGTCTGCACCCAGGGCTGCTCCTTAGATTCTGGATGTAGCAGCTTCAGCTGAAGGGGTCGTTGCCTACATAAGTAGCTCTCAGATCAGTTAGGAAGTTTTAGGTCAAAATTGTACCTTCAAACCGACTTTCCAGTGGATCGTGAGATTTTTCTTGCTGCTCGCAATAGGTTTTTACTCTTCCCCCTCCCTCCCGCAGTGCTACACCCAGACAAAGCAAACCTACCTGCGTAAGGATGAATCATTTATGTGATGGGTCCAAGAGATTCCCATCTGAAGGAAGGGCAGGAGGCTGATTTATATTCCCTTACAGTCTGTTGGGACCTTAAGTCTCTCCAGGCTCGGACCGTCAGACAGACGAAGGAGCTTCAGTTATCTTCTTGTTGCTGGGGCCAAGTGTATTTGTGGAGAAGTGATTTGTTTAACACCGTGCCAGGCTGTTGTGATGCATGTCGGTAATTGGTCCCAGTGTGTCCCTAGATCGCTGAGACTGAGTGATTCAAAGCACTGGGAATGGAATATGGAGACTTTTCAATGCTAGGTGTTGTGCAGGTTGGGCAGATTGGATGGCTCAAGAGATTGGGAATTATCTAGAGGTTCAGGGCTACATTGTGCTTTGATCACCTGCTCTGTGTATGGGGCAGTGCTTAACTACACCACCCCAGGAGGAGGTCAGGGATTGAATTGTGACTCAGGTGCTGGAGCCAATCGCTACCCTCACCTATGTGGGCTCATTGAGACAGAGGGGAAGAGGCAATGCTCTGCTAACTTTCCACCCACCTGTGTGTCTGCTCTGCAGCCCCCACTTTCCCCATCGTGTCCCCTACGGAGGGTCAGGTCTGTGGGGTCCTGCTCCTCCTTGTGTGTGAATGACCCCCATAAAGCTAGGCCAGGCTCTGGCTCTCAGAATGTATGTCTGTTTTGTTTAAGCATCCAAACTTTTCTGTGCACAGCAAACATCTGGAACCTATAACACTGGGCTGTCAATGAGCAAAAAGTGGGTGGCAAACATCCACTTTCTCATGAGAGTCCCAGCACCTCTACTCCTGGTCTCAGTTGGACACTGAAAACACTAAGTCCATGTCTACACTGGTAATTGAAAGACAAAACTTTTGTCGTTCACAGGTACTTAACCTCCCCCCACCCCTCGAAAGACAAAAGTTTGCAGTGAGAGGTGAATGTGTGAACGCTGCGTTGTCGGTGGTAGCGCTCTCCTGTTGACAATGCAAATCTTACTCATTGGGGGTAGAAGTATTGTGTTGGCAAAAGTGCCGACCAACAGTGTTAACACTGCCCAACTTTTAGCAACCCGGCCGTGTCACAAAAAGCTGTATAGCATAGACATAGCCTAAGGCATAAAAATATATGTGAGTGTTTCAGAATCTTAAACCAACTCATGTCTGAATGTGGGGCTTAAAAAAGACGTGGAGTCTATGGGGGGGTCGATGGTTTGTTCTGGGTTGGGGGGTTGGAACAAGTTCATTCATATTCATAGGGAATATATATTTAACATACACGCAGAGAGGAACCAAATGTCGGAATGACTTTCATGCTGGATGAAGGAAAACAGAACAAGAAAGAACAAATGTAAGTCCTCAGGCGACAGCACAGTGGGTGTATGTCTTTGTCCTCAGTCACGTGATGCATCACCTCTGCCTTACAAAATAGCCGCTGCCTCTGCGGACAGCAGATTTCTTGATAACGGAATCATCAGGAGAGGGAGCAAGGGGGAGTTCATTCTCTCACTCTTCGGCAATTGTGCCCAGGCTGCCTACCGGGGTCCCAGCCAGAACCAGTTATCAATCTATGGTTTCTTGGGTGGGTAGGCTGGGGATATAAATACTTGAACATTAGGAATTTCTGGGATTATCAAAGAAGCTTGAGGGAGTTCGTAGCCCAAACCTCCATTGGAATTCAATGGAAGTGGGTTCCTAAGTCTCTTAGCTGAGCACAACTGAGACCAGCAACTCAACTTTCAAGATAACATCTTCCTCGGGGGAGAGGGGGAGGAATTAACCCATCATAGATTTTGCAGAGGGGTTTTGTTGAGGTCTAGCAGGCCTAGTGGTTAGGCTGCTGCCAAACTATCTCTCTGAGCTTTGGGATGGGTTTTCTGGGCAGCCTGGTGGGCCCAGCAGCCAAGTCACAGTTCATCACCTCCCCACTACCCCTAGATCCCTCTGAGGTCTCTGGGGGTGGATGGAGGAGAAGAAAAGGGTAGGGGTATCCAGGCTCTCCCTCTCCACCAGGTCCTGCCCCAGGGCCCAAGGGGGTAGAGGCAAGGGATGGCTCAGTCTCTCTTGACTCCTACTCAAGATCGGCCTCTCCTGACTGCTTCCTACATTTCCTGTTTTCCCTTCAGTTTGGGGCATGGCCCCAACCCTATGTTTACATGTTTCAGTAATTCAAAGCCTTAGTTTGGGGCAGGAGCGACTTCCTTCTGCTTCATTGCTAAAGCAGGTTTGTTATAGTTTGCTTGTTGTAAAGCTCAGAGAAACCTATGGGACACAGGACTATTCCCTCATTGATTCTAATGGGTTGTTGATTGTCCTTATAACATTTGGATCCATTCCAGACCAGGGAGGGTCTGCGTCACCCCTGCCCTGCAACCTTGGGTGCCTTGTAATGCCTTGCTGCTGTAGTTCCCACCTGGGCCACTCACAAATAGCCTTTTAGCGTGCAAGTCACACCCTGTAGGTCTGTGTACAGATACAGCCTGCTAGCACACTCCAGTCAAACTCTGGCTTCCACCAGCCTTGGTTACCACATTCAGGGTGAGCCCAACATTCTCTAAGTCCTAGATTTCCCCCCACCAAATGTGTATTCTGTACTGCCCTGTCCAACCTTGTCCTGGACAACTCAGATAACAAAGGTCTCTGTCGTCCCTGTAAGGATAAAATATGCAAAAACTTGACATCCTAAATGGAGTTACCCCCACAATTCACAACATTGGATTTATTTTGATAAAAGAACAAAAAAAGTTTATTTGAGTGCAAAGACATAGATTTTCAGTGACGACAAAAAATAAGGTGTTAAACTCAGAAATGGTTACAAGAAAAATAAAGATAAAAGACTTTCTCAGCTTATCAAACCAGACTTGGTATAAAGTGGAGGTCTTACCACAAGTTCCCATAATCATTGCTGACCAAGTTTCAGATCAGGATCTGCATCCAAAGTCCATAGGCTGGTCGTCTTCGTCATCTTCATCTTCTTCGATGGAAAAGAGAGAGATAACTTGGGAGTATTGGTGCCCTCACTTTTATAGTTCAGTCACACTTTGAAATTCTAGCCTTGGGATTCCTATCCTTAGAAACTTATTAGGACTTTTAAAGTAATAGTTCTGTAGATTTTGTAGCCTACCATCCATGGAAATAGCTTTTGATATGTGGTTAGCTCTATTCTCTTTTTTCAGATACCTGCAGCCTCTCAATAAGAAGTCTGTAGTAAGTCTTGGACACATTCCTCAAGGAATATATAACTTTCAGGGAGGAGATATGGAGAAGTGTGGCAATGGGCACTAAAGTTTGTGATGATACAAGCTTCAATCCCATTCACATACCACCAATGTATTTGCTTTGGACTTTCATTCTCCTGTAATGTTGTCATTGTAATTTATGCCATTACAGTTATTTCCATGTTAACTGTTGCGACTTCACTTCAGAATATGCACATGGAAGAGGCAAAGAGGGACCAAGAAAAGATTAAATGGAACAACAAAGATCTGCAGTTAGGTCAAGAGGGATAGACCTTTTGGTCAAGCAAGTAATTTTGGTAACAATATTGTCTTCTCTGAAATTTTGACCAGAGAGAGAAATTTCCAAGTCTATGTGTTTAAGATTTATGTTGCTGTGTAAATCATGAGTGGAACTCCTTTAATGATGCTGCAATGGTTATCACTATCAGCTCTAAACACAGCAATCTGTGTTCAAATCTCAGTGAGAACTAAAGGTTTTATCCAATTATTTCATTCAGAGAGAAGGTCAAGGTTTTTTTTAAATGAATGTCTAATGTAGGGCCCTGGGTCCATATTTACTCACACAAATAACTGGCCTGATTAAAAAAAATGCTGAGAATCCAGAAGCTAACATAGATTTTTTATTATTATTATTATTTTAGTCTCCTTGTGCCAGAACCATGTCTTTCTAGGTGTTCTGGTGAACCTCTTAAAATGTTGTCAATAATAATATGCTGTTGCAAGTTGTTTACATGTTCAATCATTGCAGGACTTCACTGAACGCAGCTTTTTAATTATACTCAAAGAGTGTGTATTATTTTTAAAACATTAGGATTTCTAGTGTATTCTAAATAACCATTGTAACAACTTTCCTAGGGTTGTGGTGAACTCTCTGTCACTGGAAATTTTTCAATAATTTACTTTTTTTCTAAAAAAATATGCTGTAGTTAACATAGGAATTAATTGCTTGGGTTCTATATCTCTGACTAGCTTCCTGTGATAGATAGGAGGTCAGGACAGATGAGCTCATGGTCCCATCTCCCCTTAAAATGTATGAATAAGTTTCATTGGATTCCATATCGGTTCTTATATGGCCTTGCTCCTCTTAGGATTGAAACACCTCAATAAGTTCATTAAACAACATGACTAACATCTGTCAAATGTGGGGGGTTCTCTCTCTTTCGTCATTTAACCATAACTGCTGTTCCAGATCAGATCACTGTTTCTTTTGTCTGAAAGTCACCACCCACAGCTGCTTGAGAGGAAGGTGAAAGGAACAACCTGTTGGTGAATTATGAAATAGGATGCTCATAGATTCCACCAAAACTGAGTCAGTAATTGGGTGTCTGGAACATTTTTAACAGTGCGGGTGCTGAAAGCCAGCCCCCTTACCCCTGTCCACCCCACCACTCCCCAGAGCTGGGCTATGAGCAGGGCCGTGTCTCATGGAGTGAGTGACCCGGATGGGGTAAGGGGGCCGAGGCTGGGGCCACAGCTGGTGGTGGGCATGGGGCTGGCAGCCAGGACTCCAAGGTGGGATGGTATCAGGGACCTGGGGCACAAGCCCGGAAGTGGAGCCCCAGGCATGGGGCCAGCAGTGGAGTCCTCGGTGCAGGTAGGTCCCTGGGTGTGGGGGTAGAAGCCTGGATCTTGAGCACTGTGCTGGCAGCCAGAACCCTGGGCGCAGAGTGGCATCCGGGACGTTGGGTGTGGGGCAGCAGCTGGGACCCCTCAAAAACATGCGGGCATTGCAGCATCCCCTGTACCTCTAGTTCCCGTGCCTGTGGGTGTTTTATACACTCAATAATAATTAACTTTTATACAATGAGAAAAGAAAATTTACTTACAATTTAAATAGGTGTGTTTTCAATAATCTTACAAGCAGTATTATTAAAACATAACCAAGGCAGAAGTAGCAGAAAGATAGCAGCTTGAAGCTCTGAATTCAGAGGGAAACATTTGGAGTTTCCCTAAAGAACTGAAATGAATAGACACAGATTTCCTGAAAATCCCTGGCAAATACTTACATTCCACCCCACTGCCCCCATGACATTGTAGAGCTATCCCCATTCACATTTTTCATTTCACTCCAAATGTCACTTTTCTGCCCCATGGTCAATCTCATTGGGCCTTGTCATAAATATAAAGGGAAGGGTAAACACCTTTAAAATCCCTCCTGGCCATAGGAAAAACCCTTTCACCTGTAAAGGGTTAAGAAGCTAGGATAACCTGGCTGGCACCTGACCAAAATGACCAAGGAGGAGACAAGATACTTTCAAAAGTTGGGGGTGTGGGCGGGGGGGGGGGCACGAACAAAGGCTCTCTCTGTCTGTGTGATGCTTTTGCTGGAATCAGAACAGGAATGGAGTCTTAGAACTTAGTAAGTAATCTAGCTAGATATGCGTTAGATTCTGATTTCTTTAAATGGCTGAGAAAATAAGCTGTGCTGAATTGAATGGATATTCCTGTTTTTGTGTCTTTTTGTAACTTAAGGTTTTGCCTAGAGGAATTCTCTATGTTTTGAATCTAATTACCCTGTAAGGTATTTACCATCCTGATTTTACCGAGGTGATTCTTTTACTTTTTCTTCTATTAAAATTCTTTTAAGAACCTGATTGCTTTTTCATTGTTCTTAAGATCCAAGGGTTTGGGTCTGTGTTCACCGATGCAAATTTGTGAGGATTTTTATCAAGCCTTCGCCAGGAAAGGGGGTGTAGGGTTTGGGTAGGATTTTTTTGGGAAAGATGTTTCCAAGCAGGCTCTTTCCCAGTTATATATCTGTTAGACGCTTGGTGGTGAAAGCAATAAAGTCCAAGGGAAAAAGGAAAATAGTTTGTACCTTGGGGAAGTTTTAACCTAAGCTGGTAAAAATAAGCTTAGGAGGTTTTCATGCAGGTCCCCACATCTGTACCCTAGAGTTCAGAATGGGGAAGGAACCTTGACAGGTACACAGAAGGGTAACTGTACAGTCAGGAGAGTCTGAACCATGGAATGCACAAAGTCCCCCACCCTTGAAGCCACCACCAGCTGCACACCTCCTTGTTCATAATGGCCGTATAATGGAGGGGTTTGCAGATCGCAATGTAACGATCAAACGCCATCACTGTGAGGAGGAAACTGAACAGCTGTGCTATGCAGCCAGCAAAGGAGATGGTTCTCCTCTTAACAAGCAAGTCTGCGATCAGCTTTGGGGCTGTGACCAAGGGATAGCAGATGTCTACGAAGGACAGGAAGCTCAGGAAGAAATACACAGAGGAGTTCAGACACTCACTGCACTTTATGGTGACAATGATGAGCAGATTTCCCAGTGTGATAAGTATATAGAAAAGTAAAAACAGCACAAAACACACTCGCTGTAACTTCTGATCCTGGGAGAATCCCAAAAGAATGAATTCAGACACATTGTTTGTATTCTCCATGTATTCGGGATAGGAGATGACTTTAAGGTGCTGAATAAAATCACCTGTCAAGACACAGATTAAGGCATATCATCAATAAAAAAGTCAATGTTGATTACTCTCACAGTGAATATTGAGCTGTATTAACCAAATAAATAGATTTTGACCAAAAGTAAACCAATATCAATATTCCACTCAAAGAACACTAGAAGTTGATGGCCAACTCAATATGAAAAGCTAAGATATATGAACATGTATTGCAGTTTATTTCTATTGTATTGTTATATATGCTCACTAAGCCTATTGTTCAGCTGTGTTCTTTTAAACAGGAAGAATAGCCTTCTCACGTTGTCTCTTGGGCTTATAAATGCCCATTTTATGTACTTAATTGTTGACTTGAAGACCCAAATATGGGACTGAGATCTTCCACTGAGGAGGCCATGTTTGAAAATTGGTGCATGAATATTTTCATCGGAAATCTCTGGAAATCTCTATTATAATCATGGATATGATTTGTATATTAAAGCTTTAAAGGGGAATAAGATAAATGTACATTAGAAAATTGCTTTTTAGTATTTTTCCTCTGGTAACTCAAGCAGAAGTTCAGTTTATTATCATCAGAATTCAGACACTGTTAACACACATTGCTCCAGACCTCTATTGTTCATTTCTGAAGAGCTAAATGATAAAAACACAACACATGTTTGTTTTCTCATCAGTCATGATCCAGGATTATCTTCCTGAGTGTAACAATCAGAAAATATTGATTTCTCTTGCCACGGACATCAGGATTTAGTTTCTCATGGGAACATACCATATTGATTGAGGAAACTGCACATCTGTCAATATTCACTTCAAGGAACTATAAACCAGTGTTTCCTAAGCCTTAAATATGGAAAGCATTCATACTAAAAGAGAATGACAACAGAGGAAACCTTTTCTCTAAAATGCCTACTGAATATTGTTAGTTTGCAGAATTATCATCTTTCTACACATCACATTTTTTTCATTTCACTCTCAAAGTCACTTTTCTACTCCATAATTTGAAAAGGTGGTGTGAAATTTTCATACAAAAGTTGTTAGCGAAGTGCATGTCGTGAGGCATTGCTCCATGTGCTCATTCTGAAATTCTCCCTGAAAAGAGGTGAGGGTGACCTTCAGGACCACTGGCTGAAAGTCTTAACATTTTTAAAAATACTTCAAGAACATTTCAAAAAATGTAAGAAACAAAAACAGCCAGGAAAAATGAAAACTTTCAGTGAGCTTTTTGTGAAAATTTCCACACACAACTTCCCTCCATTTTTTCAAACAACTATGGAGCTGGTTGTATTGTCCCAGATTTGAGGGGGTGGGGTGTACCCCAGATTTTGATCAAGCTAATTGCAACCATATTGTCTGCATTCAGCCACTGTGAATTAATAAAATAGAACATCACATAGTTAAGAGTTAATCTGAACAAGCAGGGCTTCTGGAGGCAAAGTCAAATGTTCACTACACGTTTGCAGTTTCTGCTAATCGGAATGGGAGGAGGGTAGAAAAGAGTCAACAAATTGAGACTGAAAGAAAATAAGTGGATGAGGACTTTGCATTTTGGTGCCTTTAATATAGACACTTATTATGACTAAGATTGTTAGGAATGTTTGTTGATAAGTAATTTATTGAAGTTAGGAGAGGTAATGACTCAGTAGGGGTCACTATGAGCTATGCGTTTGGTAAACGTTAGTTATAAAAAGACTAGATAAAAAAGTGTACTTTACAGCAGCTTTCTGAAGCTGTCCTGGGAGATCATTTTTCTGACCCCATACTCCCTGGCAGGGAAGTGACTGGCCATCATGGACCTGCTGCAAATTTCTCAATACCATCTCAGATTCTATGTATTTATTTTGGCTGTTCTAAACCTATTGCTTATGTCTGTGTGTGCTTAAATCTAATACATCATAGTTTGAGATAAGAGCAAGCTTACTTGTATTAATCTTTCATCAGACAGAATTGCTGTGTTCCCATTGATTTATTCCTGACATTGCCTGGTGTAAAACAGTTAAGTTACCACTGCTTTGGGTTCTGAAAACCCTGGGTAACCATTGAAATGTCATGCATTTTTAATTTAAATAAATAAAATAATTTGTTGGGGGAAAATAACAATTGTCTTCTGGCACAGTTCAGGGCAACTACCCCTGTATTCCCCCTCTGTGGTTCAGAAAGTGTCCCGACTCTTAGATTTATGGCTCCCTACCTGTCACCTCTCTCAGATGTGGACAAGGTGTCCCTCCCCTTTCTGACCAAAATTTTCCAGGCTGTAAAGTTCCCTGCCTATACTGTGAATTCCCCAGCAAGTGAGATTCCATGAGCCAGCCTGCTTTACTTTTCTCCTCAGAGATAGAAAACAGTATAATTGTCATAGTTATCACACAGATCTTTCTAAGCAAGCACATTTATCCTTAAGGTAAAAGTGTTACACAGAAAACAAATTAAAACAGTAAAAGAATCTACACATCCCCTAAAAAGCTTTCCAGAGATCACTGCCCACCCTCTCAACTCCAATAAGGGCTTTGGTAGGTGACAGTCCTTCCAACCCTTCCCCAAGTGCTGGGGGCCCTCCCCTTGGACAGAAGTTCTGTGCATTTGCTGGATCAGAAAGGCGGCCCTGAGTTAGTTTAAACTCAGGTTATTGATCCAAAAGCCCTTTCTTTGTCTGTTGATCTCTGAAGAATCTGAGAGAATTTGTCTAATTCCCTCCCAATGGAGCACTGTGGTCCCTTCTGCCATGCAATTCCATATATTCACTGGCCTACAATGTTACATAAACTTATTACAGTAAGCTCTCCCCAAAAATATGGCAGGAAATTGCCATACCTGTCAGACATTCCCCTTGCTCTGTTTTTATATTTTTAACAGTTTGTGGTCTGTGATATGCAGGAAACTAGACTATCTGATAGTTGCCTTCTGGCCTTAAACTCTACATATTAGTTATTTATTATTATAATTATTTTATTTTATTATTTTATTATTTGAAAAAACATATAGTAAAATACCCCAGAGAGTTTGCAATTAGATCCATGTGATTTGGCTCCTGCTCCAATATACAGCCTTCATTCTTACTGTTCTTATTTGTATTAATGTGGGCACCTAGGAGCCCACCAGCACCCCATTGTGCTAGGTGCTGTACACATAGACACAACAGAGAGACAGTCCTGGCCTTAAAGAGTTTGCAGTCTAAGACAGGAGTCCACAGATGTTAGACAGGTGGGGCAGTAGGAGAAAACAGAGACACAACACTGGGCAGTTGTTTCAATAAAACAGTGGCCTAATCATTGTCAAGTTTCTGGAGACAGTGAGAGCAAACGTGAGTTTTCAGGAGGGACTGGAAGGAGGATAATGAGAAAGCTTTGTGACTATTTCTAGGGAGCTCCTCCCAAGTGTGAGGGGCATGGGAGGAAAGCACAATGGTTCTTGTCTGAAAATTTAACAAGTGTGTGATGAAGGCTGTGCTTACTGACCAATCTGAGGTGAATGGTGACCTTTCAATAGTGAATGGTGTTAGGGTCATCTGGGATAGGTTGTGAAGGGTCCTGAAAATGAAGACAAGCATAGAGAAAGGGGAGCTGGTAAAGGGATATCATGGTCAAACCAATGGGCTAGAAAAATTATCTTTGCAGTAGCAATCTGAATAGATATGAGCAAGGTAATACTGCATTTGTGATTACATGAGTCACATGGATAGACTCAAGCCTGAGCAATTTTAAGGGGTGGAATTGGCAATATGAGTGAGAAAATTCCTATATGAGTTCTGAAATGGTTCAAAGAGATAGCACTTCTGGGAAAAGCCATTTTTTTTAGGGTGAGATATTCAGAAGTGCCTAAGGGAGTGACCAGTACAAGTTCCAGGGAAAGTATTATCTGCATTTTACATAGTGAGGAAGTGAGGCAAAGACGGTGAGTGCTCAAATTTAAAACAAAAAGTGCTTTAACTTTGAGTACCCATATTTAAACAACTGGGCTGACATCAAAAGTGCCTGAGTGACATTTTCATCAATTTTCAATGGGGCTGTAGCTCTCAAGAGTCTAAAACCAGCCTCTTGTGTGTATACAAAATTTGTTACTGCATCCGATCCGCAAAAATGATCCATGGATATAAAGCGAATATCCACAGATTTTCAGGGCTCCAGATACAAAGTTTGTGTCTGCATCCGGTCCATGATCCACATAAATGGTTCACAGATATAAAATGGATATCTGCGGATTTGCAGGGCTCTAATTAAATGGACCAGTTTTGAATCTATTTTCCAATATATATCACATTTTGCATCTTCTGAGGTGAGGGACCCCATGAGCATCTGATCAGGATTCGGGGGATGGAAGGGGAGGAATGGGCCAGTTCTCTTTGAAACAAAGAAAAGGGGAAGAAAGAAAACACCCAGAAGTTTGAGCAATAATTGGAAACAACACATCTTTGTGTAGTTATCCCTAGGGGACATGAAGGTTTTAATGATCCCATCTGTGTCTGCCCTGAACTGAAGAACTCTGGGGCTCTCCAAGGAGTCCATCCCAAATGCCATTGAAACAAGTCTATAAACCAGACCTCCACACACAATCTTTGCAGTCAAGAGTAACAGACGTCTCCCTCCTGCAGGTAGGTTTAATTGCTCTGGTTCTGAGGGAAGTGGAATAAATATTCTCTTTTGGTTCTGGCAATTCTGATTTAATTCTGATTCAGAGCCAAATCTCATGGAGATCAGATTTATTGACTCCAGAGGTCCTGACTTTTCTAAGAAGGCTGCATCCTCAGATGGTGTCAGTTGCTAACTCCACTAAAGCCAATTTTCCATGTACACATGCTGATGATCTGGCTCATTAGAGCAGAGCAGTAGCTCTTTTGTAGAAAAGGTTGAGACTCACTTATCATTGGCTCTAAAATCCACAGCCTTACTCAAACTGTCTTGAAAATGGCTCATCCTCGTGGAGGTCTAGGGTAGGGTTAATGGACTAAATGTGGAGTCATGCATGCAAGGGAGAGCCCCTTGAAAAGTCCCAGGATATCAGAATTATACAGTTCACATCACGTTGTTTTGTGAATGTCCTGGGCACGCTGGGGCTCTGATTCTCCCCAGACTGTTCTCACCTTCTCGGGGTTGATCCCAGCTAGTGTCTGGCACCCACTGACCCTCTGAGGAAAGGAACATTTCAAAAGTTATTCAAGGTAAACTTTCATGTTCAGGGGGAGGGCTCAAAGCCAGAGGGTTTGCAGGCAGCCTGGCCACAGAACAACAAGGTGGTTCAAGATGGCTGGATCCCAGTGCCCACCTTGCTCTGTGATTTTTGAATCCTGGCTTTGGCAGATTTCCACACATGTGTATTGTGTATGTATGACAAGGAGGAAGGTGGAGAGGAGAGCTGAATTGCATCTGTTTGTGCATGTGGTGGGAGGGAAAGCTTGAAGCAGCCAGGTCTTTTGTGAAATGGTCACAGCAATGGATGTGGTGGAGAGTTGGGCGTTGGAGAAGTGGTAGAATAATGCGGGGGGGATCTCCACTGTCCAAACACTAGGGCTTCGAAAACCCAGTTCGATGCCTCAAGCCCTGAAGAAGAACTGACTTTTGAACAATGTAGGGTTGTTATTTTCCTGTGATCCCTTAATGTATAAGAGATCGTCCTTGTCATAAATATAAAGGAAAGAGTAAACCCTTTTAAAATCCCTCCTGGCCAGAGAAAACAAATCTTCTTACCTGTAAAGGGTTAAGAAGCTAAAGCTAACCTTGCTGGCACCTGAGCAAAAGGACCAATGAGGAGACAAGATACTTTCAAAAGCTGGGAGGAGGGAGAAAAACAAAGGGGCTGTGTCTGTGTGATGCTTTTGCCAGAGACAGAACAGGAATGGAGTCTTAGAACTTAGTAAGTAATCTAGCTAGAGATGTGTTAGATTATGATTTCTTTAAATGGCTGAGGAAATAAGCTGTGCTGAATAGAATGAATATTCCTGTCTGTGTGTCTTTTTTGTAACTTAAGGTTTTGCCTAGAGGGATTCTCTATGTTTTGAATCTTATTACCCTGTAAGGTATTTACCATCCTGATTTTACAGAGGTGATTCTTTTTACTGTTTCTTCTATTAAAATGTTTCTTTTCAAGAACGGAATGCTTTTTTAAAATTTTTCTAGGATCCAAGGGTTTGGGTCTGTGGTCACCTATGCAAATTGGCAAATTTACCAAACCTTCCCCAGGAAGTGGGGTGCAAGGGTTCAGAAGATTTTTTGGGGAAAGACGTTTCCAAACAACATTTTCCCAATAAACCCAGATAAACGTTTGGTGGTGGCAGTGGAAGTCCAAGGGCAAAGGGTAAAATAGTTTGTACCTTGGGGAAGTTTTAACCTAAGCTGGTAAAAGTAAGCTTGGGAGAGTTTCATGCAGGTCCCCACAACTGTACCCTAGAGTTCAGAGTGGGGAAGGAACCTTGACAGTCCTCAAAGGGACCTTTTCTCTCTGGGAGCTCAGAGACGCTGACAGAGCAGAACCATAAGTGGCATAACTGGTGGGATGGGAAGTCGAGCCACCTGTACCCTTCCCCACCCATAACCCCCCCACCACCACCATTGCCCCACAATTATTCCCCAGGACAGTTTCATTAGGTGGAGGGAGGGGGCGCTTCTTCCCTCTACTTTTCCTGGGTAAAGGGAAGGAACCCCAAACTTCCCCCTTCTCCACACTGCAGTGGGGAAGGGGTAGGCTCACCCTTCCCTTGGTGCTTCTGCTTCCAGGGAAAGGGGGAGGTCAGAACAGAACTGGGAAGTGTGGGGAAGAAAGGAGGGCATTGGAGCTCAACAGTGGGAAGTCTAGCAGGAGCTTCTACTCTCCCTCCCCCCAGAAAAGCCTCCTCACAGCCAAGCTCTCTAATTGTGTCTCCTCTTCAAACAATTGCCTCCACTGACTCCGTGTTAATCCTTGTGCTGGTCCTGCATCCTTGACCTGCAGGAGGCCACGTGATTGGAGGACTGGTCTGCTCTGTACAGACAGAGAAACAGGAGACAAGGAGATGATGTAAAGATAGTGAAGGGACTGACATTCAGCTCCTGCTTTCTGTGGCCATGGGAATCCTTGCCAAAGGGGCAGTGGCTTAGGAGAGCTGGGCAGTGGAACATGAGGATGCCAAAATTATTGGACCAGAGAGTGCGAGTGGTTCGGGCACACACCTCATGGGCAGTAGACCCAGGTCCATTCCCCCTGCGCCAATCGCTCTTTCTTAATCCACAGTGGAACAGCTTCAACAGGAGAGACACGATATGCCAGAGGCCAGAAGTTAGAGCGCTCTCCTGAGAGGTGGGAGATACCTGTTTAAATCCTTTCTTCCCTCTCTTTCAGGGAAGGGGAATAGAACCTGGGTCTCCCACATCCCGGGCGAGTTCTCTAACCACTGGGCCAAAAGTTATCATGGGGGCAAGAGCACCACAGCTGCCTCCTTCCGCCATTTTGTGTAGAACGAGACCGGTGTCCAATTCATTCCCTCAAGAAACTGCTACGAAGCCAGGAGAGGGGTACCTGTGTGTGGGTTGCTAGTAGAGAGAGTCACGTAAATCCAGGTGGAAGGGAGGTGCCGATCTGTGAGGAAGGGGCAGTGCTTCGCAAATCGGTGGGTCCCACTGGCAAGCTTAGGGGACTTCCGACCTGGCATCCTGTGGGCTGTTGTGGAATGCATTTTAAGGTGCCTATCTGTCCCCATTCATTGTACAGGGAGACTGTGGAAGCTCCTTCGCTGGAGGTTTTCAAAAGGAGGCTAGAGAGCCATCTGCCTTGGATGGTTTGGGCACAACAAATCCTGCCTCTTGGCAGGGGGTGAGACTGGATGACCCTTGCGGTCCCTGTGACTGCTACGGTTCTATGACTCTACAGGGAGGTACCTAACTCGGCTTTCTGGATTGCACTGCTGTGCTTGTTTTTGTTTAGACACCTAAACATGAGGTGCCAGGATGCTCAGAGCTGCAATGCCTGAGTCCTTTCATGGATTCCAGCCTTTGAGACTTAAACACTGCGGGCCAGACGATCATCCCCATGGACATGCCGAATAGCATCAGAACCCACCATTGCTCCCGTCGAAGTGAATAGCACCACCGCCCTGCTGGGGTAAGTTTGATGCTCACATGAGGAAATGTATTGGATCTGGTGCTCTGAGTGAAGGAACTTTTTTTTTTCTTCAGAAAGGCAGGGCTGTAAAACTCAACTTGTGATAAACACGGCCATGCAGCTTTAAGAGCTGAGTCACTGCGGTAATGTGAGGAGTGGAACTGGAGAAAGAGGGTCAGTTTTCTGGAGGGACCTAGTTTATTGTGACATCAGGAGCTCAGGAGTGCGAACAGGGGTCAGGCTACTTGTGCACAAATGCTAGAGGCTCTGCATAGAACACTGGGTAGCCCCAGGATGCTGAATAAAGTTCTCTTTCCTGCAACTCCCTGCCTGCCCATATCCCTTATTGCTAATGAGACAACTAGCCTGGCTCCATAACAGACAGTGCATAAGCACCCATGCCTCATATACGTTCACACCCCAAGTAGTACTTTGCCCTGCAAAAAGTCTCATTGCCCAGTGGTCTCACTAATTGATGTGGGTGATTGTATCAGAATCTGACCATGGAAATGACATTGTGCAGGTGGGTGTGTTGTTAGCCGCAAAGATTGATCTCAAGATCATGAGCCACCGCTCCCTGAGCTAGAAAACCTAGCTTGAAGCCAGTGCTGGACTCCGAACACTACATGTAGTTCAGACAGTGGAGGGAAACAGAGATCTTCATGGTGGGTTTGAGGCTTATGGAATCCTGAGATGGATCCACTGCCTAGAGTTTATGCTTTGTTGAAAGTAACAGAGTTTGAGGTGTTTGCATTCAGCCGTCATTTGTCTCCTTTTTTAGTGTAGGCCTCACTTTCTCACCTGCAGTGGAGAGTGCGTCTGGGATAAATGACGGAGAGGAATCACACTGCAGTGAGTGAGTTTGTCTTGTTGGGATTCACACAAGACCCAAAGCTGCAGGTCATCCTCCTTGTGATGTTTCTGTTGATCTACCTGCTGATCCTAGTGGGGAACCTCACCTTGGTCACCTTAATCAGGACTGACTACCAGCTTCACAACCCCATGTACTTTTTCATCAGCAACCTGGCCCTCTTAGATGTTGCTTACACCACCATTATCACTTCCAGCATACTGATTACTTTAGTATCAGCAAGAAAAGTCATTTTGTTCCCTTTGTGTGCTCTGCAATTCTTCTTCTTATGCATCGCATTGTCCTGTGAATGTTACCTCTTGGGTGTCATGGCATACGATCGCTTCATGGCCATCTGCAACCCATTGCGCTACACTGTCATCATGTCCAAGCGGTTTTGCATGCTGCTGGTTCTGGGGTCATACCTAGTGGGCTGCGTGAATGCAATTGTTCAAACTATGTTTATATTCCGTTTGTCCTTCTGCGACTCAAATGTCATCAACCATTTCTTCTGTGATGTACCCCCGATCCTGAAACTGTCCTGCTCTGACACCCACATCACAAACATTGTTCATTTCACCTGTACCGCTGTGGTGGTAACACCTACTATCTTGATCATCCTTATCTCCTACATATACATTGTGGTTGCCATTCTAAGGATCAACTCTGCCAAGGGCCAACTCAAAGCTTTCTCCACCTGCGCCTCCCACCTGACGGCCATCACTATCTTCTACGGAACAGGCTCTTTCATGTATTTACAGCCCAGTTCAAAGTACCCCATAGATCAGGACAAAATCATTTCTTTGTTTTATACCCTTGTGATCCCCATGTTGAACCCCCTGATCTACAGCCTGAGGAACAAGGAAGTGAAAGAGGCCTTTATGAGGATGTTACACAGTAAGATTTATTCTCTGTGAATTTAAATGTTGGGAATGGGTTTTTTAATGGTAAACAGGAGTGAAAGTGGGGAGTGAGTTCTTTACATCATTATCTTGGTTTTTGTGAATTACCAACCTTGTTTGTCTTGCACCAAAAAAACCCTAAGGGGCAGGTTTTCCAAGGAGATCTGCACCAAACAGCTATGATTTGGCAACTCATCAAGTAGCCAGCTTCTCAGAGCTGCTCAACTCCCAGTTAGGAACCATTTTGTGCTAAGGCCACGTTGCCATCCTCAAGTGAAGGGCAGGCTGGTCCTGTAGTTCAGGCACTGGCTGAGGACATAGAAAACCTGGGTTCAATTTCTGGGTCCACAATGGACTTCCTGTGTGACCTTGGGCAAGTCACTTAGCCTCTCTGTGCCTCTGTTCTCCATCCTTACAACGGGGATGGTGGCACTGCCCAGTCTCCCAGAGTGCTGAGAGGGGAGAAACGTTAAAGAAAAAGACAGTAAAGTGCTCAGAGAGCTACTGATGTAAGCAATAGGCATTATTTTTATTATTATTTATTGATTTATTAAGTGTTTTAAAAGCATGAGCTGGGTCCTCTAATAATGAGAGTGGCTGAAAAATCATTCACATTTCATAATAATAATGAGGTGTGTGTGCTCATTATTTGCCTTCTAGTTTTTGAATATTTGAGTTATTCGAACTAGTGAATATTTGGGTGAACTCTGGTCATGTTTTGAAGATTTCATTACAGGGTCTTTCTTAAAGTTAACGGCATGTGCCAGTGAGCCACTTAGGGGCATTTCATCACTGCCTTATACAGTACTAGTCCACTTATTTTGTACAACCTTCTACTTACTCACCAACAGCCCTTTCTGTTTCATGGATGTCCACATCTAATTTACATCTGATAGTTGGCTGATTGTCGATGCTAAAAGTTTTGTATGGGTTTGTTTTTCTCAGGTTTCTAAGGATCACCTGACAAAATTACATACAAACAAAGCATTAGAAGTAAGTTATGCCTACTGAGAATTTGGTCCCATACATACATCAGTGACAGAAATGGCAAACACAGGCATGGTGTTGAGACTATCGCATTAACTTTAAAAATGTTATCTGTATGTCGGTGAGCAAAAACTCAGGAAACATGACAACATCATAGACTGTCATATTAAGAGGTGCCCAGAAAATATTCATAGCCCTTTGTTTTCAATAAGTGTTATATGTATTTGTGTGTTCTGGTTTCGCTGGGTGGGTGTGATGTGTTGGATGACAGAACACCCCCTGGGAGCTGCCAACTGATGTGCCAAGACTCCTTCTGCCCCTGCTTTCTTGCCCTTCCCAGCTTAGGACTCCAGAGTTGCCAAGAAGGCCAATGGCATTTTGGGATGTATAAGTAGGGGCATAGCGAGCAGATCGAGGGACGTGATCGTTCCCCTCTATTCGGCATTGGTGAGGCCTCATCTGGAGTACTGTGTCCAGTTTTGGGCCCCACACTACAAGAAGGATGTGGATAAATTGGAGAGAGTCCAGCGAAGGGCAACAAAAATGATTAGGGGTCTAGAACACATGACTTATGAGGAGAGGCTGAGGGAGCTGGGATTGTTTAGCCTGCAGAAGAGAAGAATGAGGGGGGATTTGATAGCTGCTTTCAACTACCTGAAAGGGGGTTCCAAAGAGGATGGCTCTAGACTGTTCTCAATGGTAGCAGATGACAGAACGAGGAGTAATGGTCTCAAGTTGCAGTGGGGGAGGTTTAGGTTGGATATTAGGAAAAACTTTTTCACTAAGAGGGTGGTGAAACACTGGAATGCGTTACCTAGGGAGGTGGTAGAATCTCCTTCCTTAGAGGTTTTTAAGGTCAGGCTTGATAAAGCCCTGGCTGGGATGATTTAACTGGGAATTGGTCCTGCTTCGAGCAGGGGGTTGGACTAGATGACCTTCTGGGGTCCCTTCCAACCCTGATATTCTATGATTCTATGACTCTATGAGTCCTACCTGGTTTGAGCCAGATCTGCTAGCCTGCTGCAAACCCAGACCCGGTCTGAACCACGTCCCCTAACAGCTGTAGGCTTACTTGGAAGCAGCTTAGGAAGTGTTCCTGTCTTTAGCACTCAGATGCTCAACTCCCAATGGGGTCCAAATCCTAAATAAATCTGTTTTACCCTGTATGAAGCTTATACAGGGTAAACTCATAGATTGTTCGCCCTCTCTAGCACTGGTAGATATACACAGCTGTTTGCACCCCCACCCAGGTACTAATACATACTCCAGGTTAATTAATGAGTAAAAAGTGATTTTAAGTACAGAAAGTAGGATTTAAGTGGTTTCAAGTAGTAACAGACAGAACAAAGTGAATTCCCAAGTAAAATAAAATAAAACACGCTGATCTATCTCTAATACAGTAATAAAACTGAATACAGATAAAAGCCTCACCCTCAGTAAAGTTTCCATGAGCTTCCTTTTACAGACTAGACTCCCCCTACTCTGGGTCCAGAAATCACTCTCACCCCCCTGTAGTCACTGTCCTCTGTTCCAGTTTCTTTCAGGTATCCTTGGGGGTGGAGAGGCTATCCCTTGAGCCAGCTGAAGACAAAATGGAGGGATCTCCCAGGGATTTTTATAGACTTTGTCCTCTGGGTGGACATCCCTCCCTCTCCCTGTGTAGAATCCAGTTACAAGATGGAGTTTTGGAGTCACATGGGCAAGTCACATGTCCCTGCAAGACTGAGTTCCTTTCCAGTCAAGCCACATTCCTAGGAAAGCTCAGATGTGGAATGGCATCTCCAAATTCATTGTTGGCTTAAGTGGTTCTTGACTGGGCACTACTGAGAATAGTCTTCTCTTAGAAATCTGATTACATACTTTTACCAAGGCTACCCAGAAATCAAGCAAGTACACAGACAACATTCATAACCTCGAACACAAAAATGATACATGCGTACAAATAGGAGGAATAGATTCAGCAGATGACAACCTCTACAGAGACATGCTACATGGCATATGTCGCACAAAACATATTCCAGTTCTATCACATATACATTTATAAGCATCTCCCCATATAGCACGATGGGGTGCACCATCACAGTGGGTTTCCCACGGAATCTGGAGTCACTCGGGGTGAGTTAGGCAAAACCTAGCCTATAAAGCTTTGTCCTTTGGGATAAGTAGCAGTGATTGGTTTTACCTGTTTCAGGAGGCCTGAAACACAAATAAAGCCTTTTGGGTACAAAGGCTGAATTTAAATTAAGAGGGGCCCTTGTTTTGATCCAGCAAACTGGCACGAGCCATTAATCAAGGGCACAAAACCTACCTGGAGGGATTTTAAGACTGGAACCTGCCAGATCTCCATGTGGATGGTGGTTGGGCCTTGGTAAGCCAAATGAGCATTTTTTAGACCCTTTTATTGTTATGTTTTCTTTGTAATGCACCATTGCCAGCTAAAGTGAGAAAAGATAACATTGCGTTTCATGCATGGAAAATATCTTAACTCTTCATTTCTTTCTGCATACCTGAATGGCACAAGACACCAATGGGCAAACTAAACTCTGCATTAACAAAGGTTTGGGAATGGAATTTAGGCCAAATTTGCAGCTAAATATTGAGTGTGGAATTTTGGAACTGCCTAAATAAAAAGCACCCACTCCCTATTGTTTTTAGTTGGATATTTAACTCCTAAAACCATAATGCTCTTCAATGCGACTTTCTTTTGGAAGCTGTTTGATTTTGGTTTCAGAGGGGTAGCTGTTTAAGTCTGTGTCAGCAAAAACAATGAGGAGTCCTGATATCACCTTAGAGACTAACAAATTTATTTGGGCATAAGCTGACAAAGTGGATTCCAGGCCACAAAAGCTTATGCCCAAATAAACTTGTTCATCTTTAAGGTGCCACAGGACTCCCTGTTGTTTTTGCTGAAACAGACTACCGGCTACCTCTCTGAAAGGAGGTGAAAGAGGTCTTTAGGAGGGTGATAGGGGGAAAAAAAAGGGTTTTCCTTGGTGTATGTAAATGTTAGACTTGGCGGTTAATCAATAAATGGGAGCGAGATGGAGGAGTGAGTTTTCTGTGTCGTTATCTTTATATGAATAACCAGATGTGTTCGTCTTTCATTAAAAACAAACGAATGGCCAGATTTTTCCAAAAAGCTCTGTATTCAACAGCTAACATTTCAGCACTCAAACAAGTGAGTAGATTTGCTAAAGGTCTCTTTTCCCACTTGGGGACTTAAATTATTCATTTGGGACCTGCACTATATATCCCAGTGTTGGGTGCTGACCGCTGCTGTAACTCGGGCTTCCTAACTGAGGTGTCTAATAGAGAGAGCAGCACCTCTGAAAATCTGCCTCCAATTGTAGGTGCTGCTAGGCACATTGTACTGTCTGTCCCGAAATGTTCACTCAAAGTTTTCTCCTCTTTTGAGGTATATTGCCAGTTTGGAAAGATTTCCCATTTTATCAGAATAGAGCCCTTACAAATATAGGTCCCAGTTCTGGAAAGCATGTGCTCCCACCCCTCTCTGTCTAGTGAATCCATTAAGCATATGCTTGATATCGATCACGTGATGAAATCCAATTGAATTCCCGGCAATTTAAGCACACTCTTAAATGATTTCCAGAATAGAAATAGTTGACTAAGATGGGAGCAGAATCTTAAAAACAAACAAACAAAAAACCCCACAACCAAACATTTGAAGGATTTAATCCTAAAACTTAAAGACTCACAACAACAGCAGCCTTGTATCAGGCCTGATCAGTAATTACTCTAGCGGAATCCATGTCAAATGGCAAACAACCATTTCCTAGAGACGTGTTGACTGGATTAAGGCCAGGCCCCATTGTGTGTCCAGCAAGGTCAGAGGCACAAATGGGAAAACCCATCTCGCAAAGTTCTTACATTGCTAAATGCGGCAGTGACAGTTATCAGAGAAGAAATGGGGGATTTTGTCAAGGTTTGTGCAGCTGGCTCTTATAACACAAAAATATATTAGGAAAACCTGTCTAACAAAGAGAATCATGAACCAGCAATGCAAATCCAAATTGCCTTTTGCTAACCCATAGAAAATAGATGCATTCAACTCACACAGGCAAAATATATTAATGAAATCATGGGATGTGTTTGTTGTTGCAGCTATAAGTGCAATTAAAAAGGAGAAGTGGTGTAGCCACAATAAGAAAGTAGTGAATAAGTAAAGTACATTGTATTTAGAATGCGTTATATTCATGCTGAAACTGTACTGTTAGATGATGTAACCTTTGCATGACCCTTGCTCTGTATACAGTAGGAGAATTCAACATGGCTAGAGAAACACTTTCAACCTGACAGCATTTAGGTATTCTCCTATGCTTGGCTTCTGCAACCTTCTGTCTTGCATATCTACCTACCTATGTAAAAGTTTTATAGTATTTGCCAATATCATATACAATATTATATATAATAGTAGGTATGTTTATACAAGTATGAACTGTATTCATTTTAAGATCTTCCCAAACGATTTTTACTTACGTTATGCTATTTAGCCAAGGGGAGATGTGAACTATGGTAATCTCAGAGAACAAGGATAAGACAAATAATTTTGCTAAAGCCTCACTAACGTTGGCTTTATAACAAGTTTTTACTGGTAGAGGATGCTTCTAAGGTTTTGCCAACTTCTCAAATATAGTGGTCAGAACATAGATATTAAGGTAGTTATACATGTTGTCCTGTTTACTTTCGAGTCTGTGCCAGCCTAGCAAAAACATTCCAAAACATGTCAAAGATAAGAGATTAAAAAACCCCTCAACTCTAGTGTATATACAGAGGCAGAGTGAAGCCCAGATTTTAAGGCAATCTGACCTCTCCATTTAATGCAATCTGACCTCTGCACTATTACCATTCTAGCCCCATCTTTCTTCTACCCTTCTTTCTTCTAGCCCCATATATGATACCCCCCAAAAAATCACTTCCCGCATTCAGGGTATTTTAGGCTTTTTATCCCATTTTATTGCAAATTGTACGATGAGAGATCATCAAGACAACATTTTGGTGGTAAAAGTGTCTCCATTTTGAGAACAGAAAAAACAACAATGCTGTTTCTCAGTAAAAAGAATTGATCTGGGTGTCTTTACCAGGTAGTTGAAGAAAAGAAAACATTTCTTTTACTCAAGTTAGTCTTTGTCCGGTAATATTAAAGCGGCCTGTTGCAAGGGAGACCTCTCTCTTTCCTGGATTCAAACTGTGTAATTAGCGGCAGGGCGTATTTATTTGGTCTGCTGGCATTTGGAGAGAGAATCCCTCAGAGCCGTTAATCTCAGGTCTGGCACTAAAGGCATCATTAAAATGCCCTTTAGGTCACATGGGAGCAGTAGATAGTGGGATGCCAATCTGTTGGCTTCTAACTTTGTTCAAGTTCTTTGAAGTGTTGATGCTGCTCTCCATCCCTTTCCCCTGTTTTATGCATTCTATAAATCTGAACCTCCCCCAGCAAGAATTACTTCCAGTCGGGAGTAAATGTGGGAAAGTTTATTGAAAATGCATTTTCCATTACATTTATTTAATTATTTTGTAACTGCAGAGAAAATAAGAATGGAGTCATTCATAACACTGTTTTTTTGAGAGCCCAGAGACAGAAACTTTTTAAGCAGTTACCACGTAGAATGCAATGGATCAGGATTAAGATGCTTCTTTTCCCCCCAAGAGATGTCTAAAAGCCTGGGATTGGAGTGGGAAAAATGGCTGGAGATCAGGACTGAGGGGCACTGGCAGACTCAGGGATTCAGAAAGGGCTGCAGTAGCCTAGAGTGATGCCAAGAGTAATGGGATGAAGGGCATGGCCTGGGACATATCTCACCCTATATCAGCAATAATGTGTGTGTGTCTCTAATAGTGATGATGAAATGGAATTAAAAAATACCAGGATGAGCATGTCATGATAGAGACTAACAACTTGTGATTCTACTATGGAAAATCATTCCTCATCGATCTGCTATAATTCTTTTATTTTGTCTACAAAAGAGTGAATATGTGGGGAACCATCTGACATAATATACTTGGACTTTCTTTGACAAAGTCCCTCACATGAGGCTATTAAGGAAGTTAGGTAGTCATGGAATAAGAGGCAAAATGCTGTCATGAATGAGAAATTGGTTACACAACAGGAAACAAGTGCACATGTCATCAGAGACATCTAGACACCTAACGTCCGTTGATTTCAGTGGAAGTTAGGAGCCTACCTACCTTTGAGCATCTGGGCCAAAGAGTAGAATAAAAGGTCAATTTCAACACAGCAACAGGGAAAAATATGGGTCGACACAATGTTCTGCATTAGGACTGGTGGTGTTTCAAATATTTATTATGATCTGGTACAAGGAGCGAGCAGTAAGATGGCAAAATTTGCAGATGACATGGAATTGTTTTGGTGAGTCCAGGCTGGGGAATGAGAGTGAAAACATCAGAGGGACCGAGCTGGAAGTTGTGTGAATGGGCAGCTCAGTGGCAGGTGACATTAACTGTTGACAAAGGATTTGAACATTTCACGCACAGTTCTGTGTTCTAAGTTCAGTAACCGCCAGTGAAACATTCTCTGGGGCTCCCATGAAGAGCTGAGTGACAACTACTCCCCAGTGAAATGGAAAGTTGGCAAATTCAGAACTGAACAATGGAAATACTCATGCTTGTCACAAAACAGGGGAGTTTTTAAACAGGAAATGTGCTGCTGTTGTTGTTGGTTTTTTTTTTTTGTTTTGTTTTTTACAGAAAATATTAAACTCCAGAAATGTTCAGCCTAAAACTTTTGGCTGAAAACCAAAAATGTCTCTTTGGAAAAGTTTCCCTGCTGCCTTAGGGGAGTTATTGTTTGGGTGTCTTGTGTGGCAGTTGTCCTCAAACAGCTGGGGTGTCTAGCAGGATTATATCTCCCACTCTTCTGATACCGGGGTGCCCATCCTATGGCCTGCAGTCCATATATGTACGACCAGAGCATTTTGTAAAGTCTGCAGGCCACTTGAACACAATCTACTGATGGCCAATTCAGGGGCGCTGGAACAATTTTTATAGTGGGGCTGCTTAAAGCCACTGAACCAAACTTTAAACCCTGTACATGATGGAAACAACTTAAAGCCAGGGGGTGCAGAAGCCCCCCTAGGTCCAGCACCCATGGGCCAATTCATTAGTGTTTTGGTGCGATGTTTACATCATTTTAGTTTATACATGTGTGCAAATAGATAATCCTGTACATAGAAACAACCCAAAGACACAGGAAACAAGCTGATCTTAAAATATAAATCAATATCGGCGACTTTAAAGCTTATTAAAATGTGTAGAAATTGCTTGCCCCCACTGTTTGGTTTACATGGCCCTCCTGTGTAATAAGGTTGGGCACCACTGTAATCTGATCCATTAAAATAATTTCTTATGGCCCAAATCCTTGGGAATTAGGTGTCTAAATACCGTTGAGGATCGGGGACTGTGCTCCTATATACAGCACGAGCCAGGAAAGCAAAACCAAAATGTCAGACTGCATAAGGGATAAGATAGATTTTCAGTTTTTAAGGCCAGAAGAGACCATTTTTATAATGATATATTACAATTAACATTGAGCAGCACTTTTTGGTTAAAGGTCCTCTCTTCTATATGCTTAAACATCTGATTGCTTCTTTGGATTCTATTTTCTGTGCTAGGTCTCTGTTGAACCAAGAGAAATTCCAAGCAGCCCGTTGTTACAGCAACTGTGGGTGTGTCTGTACTGCGCCTCAGAGAGTGCACGCAAGCTAGCATGCTACAAATAGTAACGTGGGCATTGCAGGACCCGTGGCAGCTCAAACCAGCTGGCCGTCTCCAAGCCTGCGCGACCCCTAGGTCCAAACTCATGCGGCTACCCAGAGTCACTGTCTGTGCTGCAATGTCTAAATGGCAAGTTTTAGCACACTAGATCCAGAGGAGCTAAAGTGAGTCTGCCTACCGGGGCTGGGAGGCGAGCTCCCAGCAGCAGTATAGAAATAGCCTGTGTGGCTTAAGGCTAGGTCCACTTAATGTAAGGGCTGGTTTACCCTTAAAACACTACAGCGTAAACGCGACCTGCACTGATGGGAGGGAGTCTCCTGTTGGCGTAGGCAATCCCCCTCCCCGACAGGCAGGAGCTAGGTTGACGGAAGAATTCTTCCTTTGATTTAGCACTGCCTACATAGGCACTTAGGTTGGCTTAACTACATCGCTCAGGGTTTTGGATTGATGACAACCTAATTTTCTGGTGTAGGCCACGCCTAAGGCACACCCACACGCAGTGAGTTATTCCCCTTCCTGGGGGGAAGTCAGTGCATTAAGCATTAGGGAAGAGGAATGGTAGAAAGTTTTGGCTGTGGTGAGTGTGCTGCTCTGGGTTCTCCAAAAAGAGAAGTCTGTCGCCTGAATAGATGACACTCTATGGATCCACAATGTCCCCAGATACGTCACTGATGAAGTGTTGCAAGGGCAGGGGACCATCTGTTAGTGAGCCCAAATAGCATACCAGAGAGTTAAAATGTCCATAGTGTGTTTTGAAATCTGTCTTCCATTTGTCCCCTGCCCAAATGAGTGTTAGATTGCAAATCCTCGCAGATGTAGTTTGATAAAAACC
Organism: Lepidochelys kempii; assembly: GCF_965140285.1. Lineage (NCBI taxonomy): Eukaryota > Metazoa > Chordata > Testudines > Cheloniidae > Lepidochelys > Lepidochelys kempii. The sequence goes on from NC_136385.1 coordinate 6,390,252, forward strand.
TTTGCAAATTTCCGGTGAGCCAACAATTCTGGGATTCACAGCAGGGGGTTATGGTTCCAAACGATCACTTTCTTCAGGGGCCAATTGTCTAAACGGAAGCATAGTAGAGTCCCACATTTCTTCTTCCCCAAAAGGTCCTGGAAACCCGTGGGAAACGCTGAGTAGCTAATAAACACTTTGGACCAGTTTTCATGACTGTACGCTGGGAGAGCCAAAAATTCTGGTTCCAACAATGTGTAAATACAGCTAAAGGTAACTTTCAACCAAGGTTGTAGGTCAATAGGGCAGTCATAGTCCTGGTGCAGAGGCAACGAGTCCACATTTCTTTCAAAGGTATCCATGTAATCCGGGTATTTATCAGGAATGCCGGGTGTCCAAGTCAAGAATGGTGGAGTAGGTCCAGGGGTGGAGGCTGGTTCAAGGAACCCCAACATTTTCAGTCATTTCCATTCAACAACTCCAGTAGGGGTATCCCTGGGCCAGGCTCATGTAGTGAGGTCATAGTTCACACCTGGTGTGGAGTGTCCCTCTTGCATACGGGCCACTGCTTTTCTGCAAAAAGTTGAACCACCTTATGTCACATGCTGCATCTGATAATAAGGCCCAGTGGTTGGAGTGCAGGTCACAGTGAGGTGCAGGATTCTGCCTAGGCTAAGAGTGGTGCTAGAATCAAGGACGAGGGACACACCAGGGTCAAAACCGAGATCAGAGTCCAACAACAAAACAGAAGCAGAACCAGAGCCAGAGTCCAAGTCCAGGCCAGAGGTCGAAGCCGGGTGGCCAGAGACCAAAGATCAGCCAAGGCCATGTCAAGCCAGAGTCCAGATACAGGCCGAGGGTCAAAGACGGGTAGTCAAAATCTGAGGGCTTGAGGAAGATCAGGAGGAGGAGGCAGTGCGGGTGTGGGTGGGTGGAGGGCCTGGAGCGAGGCTAGAGAAGGGCAAGGAGAATACTGAGCCAGGGTTGGTAACCAAAATCTGGAGCCAAAGGTCATGCCAAAGTCATAGCCAGAGAGCGGAGCCAAGAGTCAAGCAAGATTCAATAACGAGGAACTGGAGGGCAGGGCAGGACAGGGTGGTGCATGCAGATGGGAACCAGGATGACTTACAGGTTCTCCTAGGCACTGCCCACCTGGATCCCTAGAGACCCCCCATCAGGGGTCTCCCTTCCTGGGAATAAAAGAAGGAGAGCAAGCTGACAAAGTTGTCTCTGACCCTGGGGTCCAAGCCAAGGGGAGCTCCCATCCAGGCTATGAGCCAGGATCCCATCACCATCCCTGTTCATTTTGCACTCAGAGACCCCCCGAGCAGGAGGGGAGAATAAAGGGTAGAAAGTGAAGGTGCCCCTCGGGGAAAGGGACAGAAAATAAAGATGCTCCTGGGGGAAAGGAACTAGCCTGGGACCCAGTCCAGTTCCCAGATCTACCCCCAGGAGTGTGTGACCAGGATTGCAGCCCTTCCTCTGTGTCTCAGACCCCACCTGCCAGATGGGGAGGATCCTTCCTTGTCCCAGGGTGCTAAGGGGAGGGTTTCATTTGTGGATGGGAAGGGTTCAGATACCATGTGTGTGGCTTGGACCTCAGGTGGGGGATGGTCAGACATTCACAGCGACGGGGTGACATGGGCCATGGGGAGGTCTGAGCAGTGATGACAGGGGAGGGGCTCCACATCGGGCCACCCCTCCCAGACTGCAATGGTTAGTGAGGATAATCCCTGGCTCTGAGGATGCTCTCATTTCTGGGCCAGCCCCACGGCCCTGACAGCTTGATGCTTCCGAAACTGGTCTCTGGGCATATGGGAAGGGACCTTATCTGGCCTGGCCTGAGCTCCAGGAGTCGGGTTGGGACATGGTGGTGGGAGCGAGGTGCTCGGCCTGGGTTTCTCTCAGTGCTGTGGGGTTTATGTCCACTCCCCCGAGCCCTTCTCCCCCAGGCCCAATGAGAAATAGCAGTACCTGCGGCAGGGAGTGGGAGCTTCTGGGCATGGGAAGGGGGGGCCCTTCAAGGCTGTCCCACTCAGCACAGCCCCTTCAGCTCTTTGGGAACCTGATGCAAGCACCGGATGTAGAAGAGGTGGGCCATTATCGTCGCTGTAACCTCCTACTGCTGCAAGGGAACAAGAATCAGTCAGAGACTCCGACAATCATGGCAACGAAGAGCATTAACGGCAATACGAACCACCAAAATTTCCACCCCAAACCTCCCCACATCTGAGGGATGGATTCCCCCACCCATCCCCTGCAATGAAATCTTGTCTCCTCTCTAGTGATCTCCAACCCCACTCCCACTATCGTTGAATGAACTCCTGCCCCCTTCCTCTCAGTCCCCCTGTGAGAGCTGTTCTACCTCCCAACCCAGCCAGGGATTAAACTCCGCTCCCCAGAATCCCCTCAGCCACCCTCTCCCGCTCCAGCTGAGGGGCTGGAAGGCTCTGGGCACTAGTGCTGTGGGGTGAGAGGATGTGGACAACTTTCCCAAGGGACCCCCTTGTTGTTAAGGTGATGCCATGGACAGTAGCTCTGGAGAATGGGGAACTTCAGCAGCCTCTGCTGACTGACTCCTCCAGTTCTCCCAGAGCAGGTGGTGGCTGGGATAACATGATACTAGGGCCCTAGGAACCAGCCTGAGGCCCGCAGGCGTATGAAAGGCTCACAGGGAGAGTTGGCAGCCCCTAGCATGAGCAATAGGAGCGTGTCATGTTGATGCAATGCCTGTTAGGAAATACCCAAGCTGGGTCTGCTCTGCTTTGAGCTGCTCAGGGGACAAGCTGGCTCCTGTCAATGGCACCTGCCTGGGTTCATCCTCTCCTGGCTCCCAGGTCAGTACATGGGGATGGGATGGGAGTGACTGTAAACGGCCTGGAGGTCCCTCCCCAACTGATCCTTCTTTGGTTACCTCATTCCCTATCAGCTGGCTGACTTCCCCCAGGATGGAATATGTTAGCACAAGCCCAGCCTGGCTGACACGGAGCTGGGGGTCGTGGATGGCCAGAAGCACCACCTGGAGGAAAGATCTTCTCTGGCCTTCCATGAAGATATCTCCAAAGACCTAAAACCAACAGTACCAGAGCCCTTGTCAATTGCCCAGAACCAGGCTCCAAATCCCTCTAGCATCTCACAAGGTGGATAAGAGTCCTGGGGCAGCCAACCTTTGCGGTCCCATGGACCATGGAGCCCCCCCTTCAGTAAGAGGTAGCAGGCACTGAGGAATAGCTCTTTCTGGAGCAGGATTCGCCACAGGTGCCATGACAGGCTGGGAACGTGTCTGCGCGGTCTGGAACCCAGCTCACAAAGACAACAAAGACCCCTTACTGCTCCCAGCAGCAATATCTCCTGCAGCTCACCTGCTAGAGGTTAGGGGCCTTTTCGATCTGCTTCTGTTCCTGCTCCCCACCCCACCAACAATCCCACGAGCGTCACATATGGTGCAGTGACTCAGCCCAGGAAAGGAGCTCAGTGTCCCTCACCCAACGCCCAGGGCAGGGGCAGGTCAGGTTCTGCTCCCTGACTGGCCATGGTGCTGGAAAAATCCCACACCCTGTCTGTGCTTCCACAGGTGCAGGGAAACCAGCGAGGATCTGGTCCAGCAATGACTGGTGTGAGCTTCCCAACTCACTGAGCCAAGGGCTCCCCTCTCAGACACCAGGGTGTCAGCCAGGGAGACAGTGAGCAGAGCCAGATCCCTGGGGATACAATCCTCCATTAACTCAACCCCTGATGGGATCCCTTTTCTGCCACGATCCATAAAACACACACAAGCCTGGACCATTAGCAAGGCTCCAACCCAGGGTCCTCGGCCTCTTGCAGCTGAACACTTTCTGCTGGAAATAAGTATCTGAGAATATCAGGGTTGGAAAGGACCTCAGGAGTTCATCTATTCCAACCCCCTGCTCAAAGCAGGACCAATCCCCAACTAAATGATCCAACAGATTTTTGTTCCAGCTCCCTAAATAGTCCCCTCAAGGATTGAACTCATAACCCTAGGTTTACCAGGCCAATGCTCAAACCACTGAGCTATCCCTCCCCCTCCATAACACACTCACTGCAGGGGGAGACAGCTCCACACCTGAGCTGCTGAAATGCACCGACAGAGAGTCCTTACCTCCCCCACCCTGGCCATGTTCCTGTATGCCAGGCGCTCGGTGTCTTGGAGCCCGTCCCGACACCACAGATCGCTCGCCACTCTGATGTTCAGCCCTGGGGGAGAAAGACACCCCCATTGGGGCGGTTTGGCATCTGGCTTTAGTGCCTGTTTCCTCCTGTTCCCTTTGCTGGGTGAACACTGGCTGGGGTCCTCGTGGCATCCACGGCCCAATGGATTCGCAGGGTCCCCACCAGGTGGTTTAGTACCTGAAGCGGGATTTGTCTTATTCATCACAGTAACCATCTGACCCTTAAGGTCACTGTGCTCTGGGAGTTGGTGCCTGTTAATGGTGGCGTCTAATACTGAAAACCCCCCACACCCACTGACATAAAGATCTGACCCTAGCTACCCAACTGGTGACATCCTACAAGCTTTGCGTCCATCCCCTGTAGTCCTGCCCCTGCCCTCATGTTGGGCTAGTTCCCTCCAAGTGTCTAAAGAGCTCCGTTCCTGTCCCCTCACCAGCTGGCAGCCCCCTGGGGGGGCTGATTTCCCTGCACTGGGGGACAGAGCCAGGCTCTGAGGTAAAGCAGCCAATTTCCTTGGCATGTTCGTCCCCTTCCTCTCTCCCTGAATTAGGGAGATGAGTGTGAGTCATCATCTAAGCTGGGGTCAGTCTCAGAGGAAGAGGCTTCTTTCTGTAAGGTCCCTTGGCCAGCAAGTTGGGGGCCCAAAACAGGGGCCTTCTTTCCATCGGGGTCCCTCTGCCCTGCTGCAGTTAGTCTAACAGACGAGACCTTAATTCTATTGGTGTCCCAATGGCCAGCTGGAGCTAGTCTCTAAGGGACTCACTTCTACGGGGTCCCATTGCCCAGCTGGGTTTCTGACCCCTCCTCTGCAGCAGGAGCCTCTGCAGCCAATAGATCCCATCCCTGGCTTGCCCACTGATGTCATTGGCTGAGTCAGAGATGTAGAGACCCAGCTGCAGCACAAAGTTGCCTGCCTTGGGGAAATCGGAGGAGGTCTGGTGGAGGAGGAGAAGGGGGGAATCCATCAACATTCTGCCTTCAGCTCCCCAGTTCCCCTGGGACAGAGCTCTGCTCCCATCCATCTGTAGGTGGTGCTGGGGGAGAGGAACTAGAGCCCCCTTTCTCTCTGCCCCCAAGGGAGCTTGGAGCAAATGGACCAGGGCATGGGCCCTCTATGAGTACTCACTGCCAGGCTTCTCTGGAGTAACAAGTGCACTGAGGCCAGGCACGACCCTGCCAGCCAGTGGCCTATGGAACATTACAGTCCTTTAGGGAGCCAGGGGGGACCACTTAACCAAAGGATGAGGAATTCAACTCAAGCCCTGGCTCTGCAGGATGCTGGGGTCAATGGTCACTTACGTCAAATCCGGAGATGGAGGTGGCGAATCGGAGCAGGGCAGCGCTGCTCCGTATGGCCCAAGCTCTCTCCTTGGTGTTCCTAGAGTCGAGCCAGAAATAGACATGCTGCAGGAGAAGAAGGCAGGGGAGGGTTAGCGGGCAGGCATACATGCTCTACAAATGAGCCTCTCCCACTCCACATGGGGCTGAGACCTCGTCCTCAGTGTGGAACATCTGACTTCTCATGTGGGGGTTCATGACACTGCCCACATCTTGCTGGGCACAAGCTGTCACTGTCTCTCCAGCCTGGGACAAAGCTTGGCCTTGGGGCTGGTCTATTTGCTCTGAACCCCTGATCCATGACCAGCCCATCAGGATCAAGGCACATGCCCTGGGCCCCCAGACCCCAGCTCCAGAGGCTTTGGAAGGATGGATCGAGGGGCCGTGAGGACAATCCCTCCGGGAACTGCCGTGTCCCTAGGACAGAAGAGCTGATTCCCTGAAGCTCCTCCTGTATCTCAGGGTCTCCCTAGAAAGGAGCCAGTAACTTTTCTCAGAGGCCTGTGTCCCAGATCACACACGGATTTCAGTCTCTCAGTCCCCAGCCAGGCCTGGAGCTCACTGTTAGTGCTCAATGGAACTGTGCAGAGCTCTGGCTGACAGTCCCAGCTCCTTCCCTCTGCCCCCCCTTCCCCTTCGCCGCCACCCCGGATGGCGGAAGGGCCCCAACATTGCACTGGATTGAGGGCTCTGGGAAACTGTGGCCACCTGGGTCCAAGCTGGGAGGACACAATAGAAACATGGTTCTTCTAGTCTCTCCTTTGCAGCCCTCCCACAGGGTTTATGGGAAATTCCCCCCACCCAGACCCTCCCATTCTGCTCACCTTAAAGAGGTGCTGCAGCTTGTCTGTGGTGGGGGTCTCGGTGAGCAGGTCACCGAGCATGGTGTCCAAGGCTCTCTAAATAGGTGTTGTGCAGAGCCTGCAAAAAGAGGGAGCACCCGTCAGTCATTGGAAGTGGGGCTACATCGGTCAGGGGACCAGGAGGATTCTCTGGGGAGCCCTGGCCAGACCCAAAAGGCACATCCTGGCCTCTGCCATTCACATCACTCCAGGGACACTTAGCAGGAATTCATGGCTGGATGCCTGCTGGCTCTTCAATCCTTGCCCTTAGCAGTTCTCTGTGCAGGGCCTGGTACCCAGCAGAGTATGGAACAGCCAAACTGCAATGGGTGGGAGGTAGGATCCCTGGGAGAGTCCAGGCAGCGGAGCAGAGAGTGAGGAGAAGAGGGAAGGCTGGGATCAGCCACAGAGGGGTAACACAATCCCCTCTGGAGGGAAGGGGTCCTCCCTGACAGTTTGTGTTGTTCCCCCCAACCCCTCCCTGCCTGGGCCTGTTCCCAGCTCTGCTCACCCCTCCCCTACTCTCAGCAGCTCCATCAAATCAAGGGAGCAGGGACCAGAGGCCGCTCCTGCTCCTGGGACAGAGAAGTAGGATCATGACATACCTGGAAGTGGGTGGTGTCTGCCCAGTGCCCATGGTGAAGATGGTGTAGAGTAGAGCCCGCAGGAGGCGTGACTCCAGCTCCAGGACAAGTGGAGGCTTCAGTTTGCTGGAGGGAAAGAGGAGCCCGTGTTATGCACATGACCCTCCTCCCCTGCAGTGATCCCCTCCCTATGGCCACTGTAACGTTACGGGAGTGAAATCACCCCCCAGCCAGGAAAGAGGGGATGTTCCCACCTCCTCTGCTGGGGGATGCAAACAGCCATGGCTGGAGTTAATCTAGGCCCGAGAGGATCTGCACCAGGGTTAGGGCAGCTGGATGGGAGGGTCCTGCTACCTGAGGCTGCAAACCGCGGCCATGGAGCTGGAGACGATGGAGCTCGGCTCAGACACCATGGGCAGATCTTCAATCAGCTCCTAAGAGACCCCAAGGAGATAAAATCCCATGTGAGATTCAGGGCCTGCAGACCCTCAGGCGCTTCCCAGGGAGGAGGCCAAAGTGATCTGCACAAACAGCCAGTGTCACCCCAACCAGCTAGGCCCCCCATTCCTCCCATCCATCAAACTTACTCCTTCCTTCCCCCTCTCCCACCCAGTTCCTCCCTCCCCTCAGCCTCAGCTGTCCCTCTGGCCTTACAATTTCCTGAATGCCGGCTCCCCATCAGTGTCAGAATTTCCCCTTCCCTGCTCCCCTGCCCTCATCCCCAGGAACCCCTCCTCCTCTCCTTACCCCTCCAGCCCCACTAACTCTTCCTCCCATGTCTGGCTTCCTCACCCCAGGGGCCAGGCACAGGGTCCCACTCACCACAATGCTCTCCACGAGGGCCGCTTTGGAGAACTGTGGCTCCAGAGTGTCCCGCCCCTGCTTCTGTGCCGAGAAGCACAGATGTGGGACAGCGTGGAGGAAGCGGAGCTGTTTGGCCCTGTCCTCCACCCACTAAGAGTGGGACTGGTGGAGAGAGAGAGAGATGGTCAGGTAGGGACCTCCCCACCCCACCTACACCAGCTCCAGGGCTCAGGAACCCCATGGAGTTGGAAAGGGAAAGCCGCCCTGCTTCCCCAAACCAGTGTCGCCCTGCACAGACAGGGTTGTAACTGGGACAGTGTCTGCGGGGAGCGGACACCTTGGCCTGCGTGAGACGAATGTCCCCACTTTGGGGTGCCAGGTAACAGGGGAGAAGTGCCCACTATTGGGGGTGGATTCTCTGGGACAAGACCCCCCAGTGTGGGTGGGGATGGAACAAGGGGCAGGACAGACTCGGGGGCAGTGCAGCTGGAAGATTTTTGTACCTCAGCTCCGCCCTGGAGGTGCTGCTGGATGACCCTGATGGTGTCTTGTTCAGGGGGCACATCCTCCTCCTCCTCATCGCCACCTCCTCCAGCTGGGCACTGAGGGTCTCTGCACCAGGGAGAGAAGGAGAAAGGGTCATTTCTGCTGATGCTGTGGGAATGCAAGGTAGAAAAATGGCTCAATGTCCCCCCTCCTCTTCAAGGAACCCCACGGCATCTAGGGCCCCACCCTGCCCCTCTCAGAGACGCCTTCAACCCCATCAGCCTCAGGGCCCCGTGGCCATCAGCCCCCCATCCCAACATCATCAGGGGAGGCTGGAGCTCCCCCAACTCTGTCCAGCATCCCCTGCCACAGGGTGTGGCTGGGCCACTCCCACTGGTGTCAGTGGGGCTCCTGTGGCTCAGTCCCGGTGCCTTGGTGAGCCAAAGGGCACAGAGTGGTACTACTCCCCAATGCCCCTGTCCTCCCCCCTGTCCCGTGGGTCTCCCCTCACCTGCACAGAGGGAGCCTTCAGCCTCAGGGCTCTCAGACCCCACGGAGGGGCTGCTGGCCCCTCGGGAGAAGGAGGAGCTGCTGGTCCCCATGCCAGAGTCGCCCAGCTCCTGCTCTGGGCTGGCTGGGGGCTCCTCAGTGGCCAGGCTGGTGGATGGCTCTGTTTGGGCACTGGGGTGCGGCTCCTGGCTCCTCTGCTTCCTATAAAGGAAGCCGCAGAGCTGCCTTGCCCGGCTCCCTCCCGCTCCTGGGTCCCTCCCACAGAGCATCACCCTGGGCCACCTCCATTTGGGGCCAGAAGGTGCCTCAGGGTATGGTAAGGGAGCTGGTGTCTTCCTCCTCCTCCACAAGGCCAGGGAGCTCCTCCTCCTCGCCTGGCCACTGGTCTCTTCCCCGCCTGTGGGGACAGAGGGGCCGCTCTCCTCCTGGGCAAGCCGGCTGCTGCTTCCCACTAGCTCCAGAGCCACCAGCCCGGCCTTCCTCCTCAGCATCCGCCTCAGCCTCTGCATCCTGGGTCTGAGTGGGGAGCAGCCATGAGTCTGGGCTCAAGGCAGCCGCTCTTTAATGTACCTGCCTGCACCCTGCCAACCTCCGATTGCTGAGGCAATTTCTCCTCACCACACACCCCACCCCAGGGCACGGGGGCTGCCGTCCACACCCACTGGCAGCAGCTCACAGCACAGGCTGCTCTCAACGCTCCCCCTCACCAATGGGGCCCTGTGACACCGGGGGAGTCTCGTCGTTTCAGAGCAGTGGGGCTCTCTGTTAGTTTGGACAAGCAGCTCCTTCCATACCTCCAGGACCCACTCCCTCCCAGGCCAGGGAAAGAGCAGCACCCGGATTGTCCCCAGCGACAGTTTACAAGGTGCCAATCCTATGAGGCAGGAGTGGCCCTCAGTTCCCACTGATTTCACTGATTCGGGGTGGGGGTGTTCAGCACCTGGCAGGTTCTGCCCTCCCCAAATACTCTTGACACAGGGAACAGTCTCCTGCAAGGGAAGGGCTGGGAGCCCTCTTGCTGGGCCATTCCCACCACACTGGGGATGGCTCTGGAGAACTCCACTCACTTGCTCTAGATGGGAAAGCGCTGGGTGGCAGATACTCACCGATGCCTAGTCTCTTGCCCTCCTCCTTGATCTCCTGCACCCAGGTGGGCTGGAAAGGATGCTGCCCAATGCCCTGGCAGCAGAGCAGGGGGTATAAGCCTGGAGATCAAAAGTGGCTGTGAAAACAAGATGATGTTTTATTGCCAGGGGATGTATACACCCAGGCTAGCAAGCCGGGGTTCACAACACTGACCTACAACCAGCCGCACACCTCCCATCTCCAGGTCTCCTCATACCTCATGCACATTCCTGAAGCGTGACGACCCAAGGGCTATAGAGGAGTGTCTCCAGCCCCACTGATGGAAACAAAGGTCTTGTCAGGAGAAGCCACTGCCTCAGGGTCGCAAACAGAGTCAGGGATGGAGCCGGGGATGGAGCCTTTGTCCAGGCTCTCGCACTAACCACTAGAGGAACACTCCCTTCCAGAGCTGGGAAGTGCCAGCGAGACTCGATTCCCAGTCTCCCTGGCTCTGAGTGTGACCTGTTGTCATGACTGAGGCAGGGGGTTGGGAGTCTGGACTCCTGGTTTTCATTGGTGATTTTCTTCTACTCCCAGCCTCCCTGGCCCTGAGTGTGACCTATGGAGGTGGTGGAATCTTCTTCCTTAGAGATTTGTAAGGCCCAGCTTGACAAAAAAAAATCATCTATTTTAAATTGAGGGAGACATTTTTGAGAATCTCTTAGATAATTTAAATAAAAGAGGAAAAAATAACATGAAGTGGAACATGTTCACTGCCAAGTTTTAAAGACAGTCACACCACTGACATGATAGCTAAGGCCCTGGAAGCAAAGTTAGCTGAAACACTAACCCAGCTTTGGACAGCAATAGCTTCCTTGGAAGGTGCAGAAAATATTGTCTTCCTTTCAGTTTATTCAAAGAGTTCAGTTCAATGGCTAGTTCATTGAAATTCAAGAAAGCCATTGGGAGTTCACAAAACAGGCAAACTTCTTTTCCTCCCTCAATCTATGGATAAAAACTAGGTGCCAGGGGATGGATCTACGAGTTCCTAAATCTAGAATCATGTGGAGACCAGAACGTATCATTTTAATTCACTAACCACCCTTCAAATTTCCTTTGTTTAAGAAATCAGTGTTAAATGCAAAACATTTTGATTCAACTTTTTTCTTATGCTTCTCTTTCTAGCTGTAGCATGACCTTGGTGCGTGACCAAAGAGAGGTCACTTCTTTTCACTCTCCCTCTGTATCATGGGGTTGGCAAAAATTCTCTAAGTCCCAGCGGGCTAGAGATTTAAGCACGTCAGGCATGTTAGAGCTCTTGTGCTCGAAAGGACAATAAGCAATGGTTGTTTGGGGCAAGAATCCCGACAGATTTGACACTTGTCCCCCATCCAAAGCCAATAACACATCTCTGTATCTACAATCATGAGTTAGACATTCTCAGCACTCCTCTATCTCCCGTAGCCCTCAGGTGTTCCTTGGATTATGGAGGCTTGGTTGCTAAGAGGACTGGAATTTTTTGCGGGCTTCCTGGGTTTCCCTAGCCAATAAGGGTCTCAGTCTGGCCTCTGAGGCCCACACCATGAGATACTAAAGATCAGGATGGACTGATTTCACTCCAAGCTTTTTGTATTTGTATTTCTGAATTATTTTCCTAATGAAAGTTTGATTCTCATGAAATTCGTAGAGCTGGCAGATGACAGAACAGGGAGCAATGATCTCAAGTTGCAGTGTAGAAGGCTTGGATATTAGGAAAAACTTTTTTACTTGGAGGATGGTGATGCCTTTGAATTTGCGAGGATAGAGTCCCCCATCTTCTACTTAGAGCCTATATTTTTTCTTACCTTCTATATAGATGACGATTTCTTTCCACACAATCAACACAGTAATGAAAACAATCCCAGAGAATCTCCTCCACACCAACCGTCTCTTGGTCCTCACCGGGAGACCGCGAGATGGAGGCTTGCTGCAGCAAGGCTACAGGGGTCTCCGAGGTTCCCCCTGCCCCGCAGCCCTGTCCTGCCGGGCTGTTGTCAAGGGAGCTCTGTGGGGTCACACCCACCTCATCATCTTTGCCCAATAGGCTGAATTCCAAATGCCTTTTGTGAAGTCACTGCCACACTCACCTTTGCCTTGCAGGCCTGATGTCTGCCCCTGGCCTGCCCGGATGCATGTTTGAGCTGCACCCTGGATCTCCCCAGTTGCTCATTATTGATTCTGGGGAGCAAGCAGGCCACCCAGTAAAACAGCAGAGTCTATTCCTCACCCTAAACTGGGTTTTCCATACAGATATAGATTGTGAAACTATTTGATCTCCTAATCCATCTTCTATTTCACTGGCTATGAAATTTCACACGCTTACCACCATATTAAGCCCAATTGCTTGTAATTCATGAAAAGGTGCCATGGCACCTTCCAGAATGATAACCAGTTGTGATGTGAGGATACCAGGAAACAGAGAATCCACCTCTTCTTTGGGTAATTTGTTTCAGGCATTAGTCTCCCTCCCTGTCAAAAATGTGTGCCTTACGTCTCATTTGAATTTCTCTGACTTCAACTGACAGCCATTGGTTCCTGTTGTGCCTTTCTTGGCCAGATCCAAGTAGCCCTGCCCCATGAAATCCAATTTTCCCATCCTGCTGGAATCCCCCCAGCCAGTAGGGTCCTCCGAGCTGTTTGTCTGCTGGGCTGGGGATATCAGACGCACCAGAGGCATGCAGAAGAGAGTGCACTGCATCAGCCCTGTGTTGGGCTCAGGGGTTTGGCCTTGGCAACTTCTGCTCCAGCCACATCTCTGTGTGCCTGGGCTCAGGGCTTCTGACCCCCGTGGTTGCAGCCAGGGCTGGGATGCTGAACTCAGGACTTTCATGCCCCTACTCACTCCTGCTCGCACTCTGGGTGCCTGGGCTCGGGGCTTCTGCCCGGCATCTGCAGCTGGGGCTCAGGGCTTGCCTTGCACTTCCTTCTGGGGCTCAGGGGTCCATTTTTCTGGATGCAGCCAAATTGACCCTTGAGTTAAATTGCCAGGGGACTAGTAGGTAGGAGCCCCCAGTTGAGGTGCTCTCAGATGCAGGGACCCACCCGCACATCTTAGAACCTCCTCTAACTTCATAAAGATTCTTGTCTGCTGCCCTCAGAGCCCAGGTCTGAAGGCAGCACGGAAGTGAGGGTGGCAATGCTGTGACCCCCTCCTAGAACAACCTCTGAACTCCCCCATGATCCCATTTTGGTCGGGACCCCCACCAAACAAAATGTCATTGAGATGGACGTGTTCCCAAGGAATGTGTCAATTTCAAGGAATCAACATTTCCCAGCTGAAAAAAATCTTCTCCTGGAAAACTTTCAATTTTTTTCAGAGTGGTGGCCATGTTAGTCTATATCAGCAAAAACAATGAGGAGTCCTTGTGGCACCTTAGAGACTAACAAATTGATTTGGGCATAAGCTTTTGTGGACTAGAACCCACTTCATCACATGCATGGAGTGAAAAATACAGTAGCAGGTATAAATACACAGCCCATGAAAGGATGGGCATTGCCTTACCAAGTGGGAGGTCAGTCTAACGAGACAATTGAATTAAGAGTAGGATACCAAGGAAGGAAAAATCACTTTTGTCGTGGTAATGTGGGAGGCCCATTTCAAACAGTTGATAAGAAGGTGTGAGTAAGAGTAGGGGAAAATTAGTATGGGGGAAGTTAGGACTTTTGGCTGCAGAATTTTATTTCATTTTTTAATGAGATTGCGTCTTTTAGGTTTTGTGGCACACAAGTAGAGAAGTTTGCAAGATATTGCAAACTTCCAGCAAGAACAATAACACACAAGAGCCCCAAAATCAGAGGGAGAGACTGTAAGCTACTGTCTATAACAGAGAGGCACAATTCACTGGGTACCTGCTGACTGACTGCTGCTAAGCCCCCACTGAGCTGTCTAGCATACAAGTAGGTCCAGGAACCGTGCCCAAAATGTAAAGTCGCAGTATTTAATTTTAACACAACCACAAATACACCAGAGCCTCCAAATTTTCTGTTTTACAAGGTCTCTCCTTGTTTTGGAACACTGAGTTCTAAACATGCCATGGGGAATTTGAATCAAATTTCAGCTACTTATTAGTATGTGTTTGGAACAATCACTAGTGTGCATTCGGTGTTATGTTGTTGGTTTCTTTAGGAAATGCGGGGAATCAGGAGCACTAGGAAAGCCTATTTCCACCTTCACACACACACACACACACACACTCACACTGCACATTTGCTGCCCACTGGTGCTGCCTGAGCAGTAGCATTGTGACATCAGAGACAATCCACCACTCAGCGCTCCCTGCCTCCAGCTCCTTGTCACACCTGGGGAGAATGACTAGCCCCTGGCTGCCACGGCAACAGCTACCTTTGACAACTGCTTGTCCCTTCTTACCAGAACATCATCACAGAAAGGCAGTTTGTAATGAAACAGGACCAGATTTGGATAAGCAGGACAGCCGCCTGCTGGGCTCATTTGGGTTTGTACTGTGGTACGGTACAGTGTTTCTTCTCAAAGGGAAATTGTTTGCTACTTTCCTTAGTAAAGGCTCAGTGAAAATAAGATGCAAAATTCCTGCTCTTTTACTTGGATATTGTTTATCTGCTTCTTACACATTCAGGGTTATAGCTTAGAACTTTCACTGAAACTCAAGTTGCATAAAATGACTTTTGTTTTAATACAGTTTAATTTAATTACTTTCAATACTGTGTTCAGCACAGCACTGAGTGGTGAAAAGGGACCTTCACAAAGATAAGAATGGCAATAAAATATATACTGAAAACAACAGATGAATAAGAGGTTCATTGTTTAAACAGCACTTATATAATAGTTTTTCTTTCTATTAAAAAACTAAGGAAATTAACAAACCAAAAACCCTTCATTTAATGTTTCTTAGTTTAGCTTTCATCAATAAATTAAGCCGTCAAATAATTCGGATATACAAAGTCAAGGTTTTAAAAAGGATTAAAAGATTACAACTTTTAGCATTCTCAGGTTAGCAAATGTCCAAATAAGTGTTGCCCTGGCACCCTTAATTCAGTCATCTTGTGCCTCTGCGTGGTGATGCAGATTTTAGTTACATCATCCCATGTTGTTTTTTTCCCGTCAGGACCCTGCCTTATTCAGTGTACAAGATTTTCTGCTCTGGGGCTGTGTATTGAAGGAGTCTGTTGTCTGTAGGATCCCTGCCTCATTTATTGCAGAGTTAATGTTGCGTGGGCAACGCTCATTCTGGTAATTCCTAACTTGAAAGTGCTTGACTTTGAAACCTTTTAATCCTTTGTGTATTTTCTATTTTTTAAGGCTTACAACACTGATGAAACCAACCTTTATGACAAAGGGTATTTTTTTGATTGTGACATATCTATTATTTGTCTGTTTAGTGTCAATAGTGTGTACTTTACAAGACAGAAAAATTAAAGGTACTCCCTAATACAAAGACCTAAGGAAGATGGACACATACAAAGAAACCAGCATGTGTAAGGACTGGGAATTTCTTTTTCTCCCTTTCTTTTGAAGTCATTTATACTTAATTATTATTATTTATTAGTAAAGAAAGGGTGGCGCATTGGGGAAGTTGTGTGGTGAGGATGTTCCATGCCGAGGGAACAATATGGAAAGACACGAAGAATGGAATGGGAGAAAGAAACACCCATGGTTTTGGTGCTAGCTGTACTGGTAAAGCAGAAAGGGAGGGAGGCGATGTAGAAAAGGACAAGATTGCTGATTATGGCCTGTCTCTGTAAATAGCCCTGTACTGGGATGGTTTGGCATTTTAAGGACTGGAGGCCTGAGCTCAGCCAACCCTAGCAGCTAAGAAGGCCCACCTGAACACGGATCAGTGGATTCTTTACTGATCATCTGGGAGCAGAAGAGGAAGTGACTGAGAGAATTGCAGGAGCTGCAGAGAAAGGAAGGAGCAGCAAGGAGGGCTAGAGACAGAGTCTGGCAATAACCTTGGAGGAAAGACCCCGAGAGCAGAGACTAAGGCCAGCAGAAAAATTGCCTTATGCTGTTCTTCTCCTTTTGGTTAGTTGTCTCTTGGAAAATAAATAAAACCTGGCTGGAAGGGCCAGTGAGACTGATCTGTTGTGAGTGCAGCTGTGGAGTCTGGAGGAGGGAGAGATGGATTGCAGGGTGCTACAGATAGACTCAGGCCACCAGGGGATGCTTGGGAGGAGGTCATGAGCAGGGGAGGAGTGGGGTTTGGGAGGAGATGCTCTACAACAGGGCCAAACAGGAACCCTGAATTTGTGCACCTAACAGCTTTCCTGACGTTTCAAGTTCTAAACTCCAACCTGGTCAGAAGGCGGTTGTTCAGAACCATTCATAAGTCACATTTAATTGGTCTGCAAAGTTTCACAGTCACAAGGTCATGCTCCCAGAGTTCAAATAAATTGGAAAACCAGCATCATACGTTGCATGTAGCACCCTGGGCCGGCAAACAGGATGGAACATGGCAGGTACCATTGCTGGAGCAGGCTTGCTGCATGCCGGGGAACAAGTCATGCTCTCCACCACACTGTTAGAGCCCCTTGGGAATCAATGATGAGAATGATGTTAAACCTACTCAGGACCAGCACAGTATAACCACATAATAATGCAAGGCTGGCCATACCTTGACCTTCCCCTGGATTGCTCCAACCTGCCTCGTGTGACAGGCGCTGGGTCAGGGAGCCAGGGGATGGGTTCTACATCAGCCACAGAGCCCATATCTCCTCAGTGGCAGAAACCTTTGCAAAACTTTTAAAGATAATGCATCTACATGTGATTATCCCCTGTCCCCAAGAGAAATATGGTATATTTTAATGAGTCTGCCCATGCTTGTCTTGATGATCAGAGCTAAAAAGTGCTGCAGGGATTCTCTCTCAAAACGATGCTATGCCAAACATTAAAACATACTTCCATCCTATACTTTGAAATCATGAAAGACAACATCTCTCAGAAGGTAGGAGTGAACATTATTAACATTACAATAGAACTGAATTCTCCTTTTGTTTTTACATCAGGAAAAACTCTCTTCAAGTTACCTTGCCCAAGATAGAAATTTGCAGAAGTCAACTTGTTGATTATTGGAATCTGAAATGCAGCCATATTTTTCTTTCAGGATAAAATTATACTCTGGAAGGGGCACTGCTCTCTGGTGAGGACATCAGAAGATGTGAGAACAGAAAGGAGATTGTTCTGAGTCTTTCACATGACTTCTCTCTCGTAGTCCATACCTTGGGTGACTTTCTGAGTGGATTATTGACATGTTCTCTGTCATGAGAAACTCAGCCCAAGCACAGATATTGCCCAATGCAGCTATCCACTAAATTGAGGGGATATTACACCTAAGAAGAAATCCTGGGTCACTGAAACTAATGTGAATTTTGCCATAGACTTCAGTGAGGCCAAGATTAAATATGTGGGGAGTGATGGTTGAGCATTCTCACTGGGGACTCTTCTAAACCTGGACGTCATTTCCCTGGGTACGCAGGTCAGAACTCTGCGTTTTCAGGGCACAGTGTAAGGCTCAGCTCTTTCTCTGACTGCTGTGTGGAGGTTTGGTTGTGGTGAGCTGAGTCCAATGAAAATAAATCATTTCCGTGAATTGAATGGGCTTTCAGTGATATGGCCAGCTCAGTTGCTCTACTGAGCATTATGTAGAATGTGTTTACATTAATCTTTTCTCTGATGTTTTTAACTCCATCTGTCCTTGAATTATATAAAGGGGAATTTGACATCCTCTTTTGAGAGAACTTTTTGCTTGCAGATAGATAGATAGATCTGAGCTATATGAACAGACAGAAGAGCTCTTTTAGCATCAATCCTGCTCTTCCTTTAAAAGTGGGGGTAGGAAATAGTTACATTATAGCAAATTTCTATTAAGCTCTCTGATCTCTGGTTCAGAGTCTCTCTTGAGAAGGAATTTGGTCTGCAGGGGCATTTGGCTTCACCGGTCTTTTTATGAAACACTGAATAAACACACAGTAATTGCCAGATTGGATCAGACCTGAACTCCATCTAGTGTCTTGTCTCTGATAGTGGCTAGTACTAGATGTTTCAAAAGAAGGTTTAATGACCTTTAATATTCAGATGTGGAATAATCAGCCCTTCCCCGCATCTCGCCCTGAACTCTAATAGTTAGAGATTCATTTAAGCCCTGAAGCATAATGTTAGTATCCCTTAGGCATCCAGATCCATACACTATGCTATATAAAGCTGTCAAATCCCTACAGTTTCTTTGTAGTTCTGCTTAACAGCACTCCTAGGATCTACAGACATTTCCCAACTTCTCAACTCACCCATAATACATTCACATAGGATGAAACAGGTTTATAGGCAGTTTGATCCCAACTCAATAATCATAATAAGAATATTATTATTCTTATCTCTATAAAGTTAGGTTAAAAGATAAATCTATTCTGACAATATTTTTTCTTATCATTATAAATATATGTTTCTGAAAATATGTTCACTGTGGTTAATTTTCTCACAAATATTCACCCCTGGCTACACACTTTTAGTCTGATCATTAGAAGTGTATGTGTGGTAATTTTTCAGCAGCCAAAGAACAAGAAGCTTCAGGATTTAGTCAGCATGGCTGTAGTGTCCAGAAGGGATACATTTGGAAGTTCCATTTTTGAACTATTTCCTCAATGAATGTATGTACATACTGTGTACTGCCTGGTTGCCAATGATTTAAAAACATGAAGGCAAATTTCGGTGCTGGAAACTGTCACCCAATAACCAGAGAGTGTGATGCACTCTGTGTCTTCCTCCTATCCATGTTATTGTCCACAGGCATAATGGAGATCCACGGATCCTAAGTCTACACTGATCAGTGAAATTAAAATATCAGCCGAATCAGGGTCAAAATATAAATCAGACTAAATAGCAGAATAATGCACTTTCCTACAGATAAAGGATTTTTTTTTCTCCCTTAGAAGAAGTGAAGGAGTTCTGGGTTTTCCCATCAGTTGTTATAGGTTCCATTCCATAACTCAAAGGGTCTCTGTGCATATGACCACAGTTCTTTATATTAGCATACACAATTCGCATAAGAACTAATGCCTTCCTTTATGGTTGATCCCGCAGCAAGCGCCCAAGGCTGAATGAATGGCTGGAGGAAATTGTACTGCAGTGACCGAGTTCATTCTCACAGGACTGACAGATCGTCTGGAGCTGCAGGTCCCCCTCTTCGCAGTGTTCCTAGTGATCTATGGTATCACCCTGGTGTGGAATCTGGGGATGATGGTTTTAATCAGGATCAACCCCCGACTTCACACCCCCATGTACTTCTTCCTCAAGAATTTGTCCCTCATGGATGTCTGTTACTCCACAGTCATCACTCCCAAGATGCTAATGAGCTTCTTAGCAGAGAGGAAAGCTATTTCCTACACAGCTTGCATCATCCAATATTTTAGCTTCATATTGCTTGCCATCTCTGAGTGCCTTCTGCTGGCAGTAATGGCGTACGACCGTTATGTAGCCATCTGTAACCCGCTGCTGTACACAGTCATCATGTCACCAAAGCACTGCCTACAGCTGGCAGCTGGTTCATATCTATGGGCCTTCCTGAACTCTGTGATACACACAAGCGGTTTGCTAAGATTATCCTACTGCCACTCCAATCTCCTGAATCATTTTTTCTGTGATATGAACCCACTTCTAAAGCTGTCCCCTTCTGGCACCTATGTCAATGAGCTACTTGTTTTCCTCTTTGGCAGTCTGATAGAGGTGATTAGCATTGGGACCATCCTCATCTCATACATCTAAATTATTGCAACTGTGCTGCAGATCCGCTCAACCGACGGCAGGTGCAAAGCCTTCTCCACCTGCACCTCCCACCTGACGGCCGTCTCCATGTTCCACGGGACAATTCTCTTCATGTACTTCCGACCCAGTGCCAGCTACATGCTGGACACAGACAAAATGGCCTCAGTGTTCTACACGGTGGTGATCCCCATGCTGAACCCCCTCGTCTACAGCTTGAGGAACAAGGATGTGATGGATGCCCTAAGGAGAGCAATAGAGACAAAATTGAGGGCCCATTTTCCCCCAAAGGGTGTCTTAATAGGAAAACCAAATCCTTCAATGGCTGCTCTGCACACATAGGGCTTGTTTCCACTATGGGGTGGATCAATGCTGTGGCGATCGATCCACTGGGGGACAATTTAGCAGGTCTAGTGAAGACTCACTGGATCGACCCCGATTGCTCTCCCATTGACTCTGGTACTCCACCAGAATGAGATGAGTAAGGGGAGTCAACAGGAGAGTTTCTTCTGTAGACTCAGCGAAGTGTGGACCCAGCAATAAGTAGATCTAAGCTACGCCTATTTGAGTGACACTACTAACAAAACTCAAATTATGTAGCTTCGATTGACCTGTTCCCTAAGTGTAAACTAGGCCATGTGCTCTGATTCAGAAAGTCCATAAGCACATGTTTAAGTATGTCTCCCTTCGGCTTCAGTGGGACATAATCATATGTTTAAAGTTAAACATGTACTTAAGTGCTGCCTCAGACAGAGATGCTTTTCTGAGCAGACACCTTATGTGCATAAAAAGGCCATGTCAGTTATTAAATGATGGTTTGGCTCCCCTGTACCGATAGTAAAATACTTTGAAATTGATTTTTCAGTGTAAGATGTAAGAGTGTGATTCAAATATTGCTTAGAATTACTGAATAAAAGGGAAAAGTTCACACTGCAACCATGGAGTCATGAGCAATAACCAGGGCTGGTTTGATACTCCAAAAACATTGACAGATAATTTTTCAAATAAATGTTGTGATTTTGCTTCAATCAGATCCACAGCCCAACTCATCTGTTTTCCTGGAGACACTTGTGTCCATGTAATTATGTTGAAAACTTTGTCTGTTGAAAGGGAGAATGTCATGAATGCTCACTCAGATATAATATTTTGTCAGTACTCACACCAAAAATCGCCCCCGCCCCCACCCCACACACACGCACATAACTCTTTGGTCACCTAAATTACCTGGTCTTTAATTGCAACTCCTAAACTCACAAACACATACAGACACATTTTCAAGGATAAAGAAAAGGAGTACTTGTGGCACCTTAGAGACTAACCAATTTATTTGAGCATGAGCTTTCGTGAGCTACAGCTCACTTCATCAGATGTATACCGTGGAAACTGCAGCAGACTTTATATACACACAGAGAATATGAAAAAATACCTCCTCCCACCCCACTGTCCTGCTGGTAATAGCTTATCTAAAGTGATCAACAGGTGGGCCATTTCCAGCACAAATCCAGGTTTTCTCACCCTCCACCCCCCCACACAAATTCACTCTCCTGCTGGTGATAGCCCATCCAAAGTGACAACTCTTTACATAATCAAGTCGGGCTATTTCCTGCATAGATCCAGGTTTTCTCACATCCCCCCCACCCCCATACACACACAAACTCACTCTCCTGCTGGTAATAGCTCATCTAAACTGACCACTCTCCAAGTATAAATCCAAGTTAAACCAGAACATCTGGGGGGGGGGTAGGAAAAAACAAGAGGAAACAGGCTACCTTGCATAATGACTTAGCCACTCCCAGTCTCTATTTAAGCCTAAATTAATAGTATCCAATTTGCAAATGAATTCCAATTCAGCAGTTTCTCGCTGGAGTCTGGATTCGAAGTTTTTTTGTTTTAAGATAGCGACCTTATAGTCATTGTTGGTGAATGCCACAATTATTGAGATCTCAATGTAAAAGACCTTGGGCCCTATTTTCCTAAGTGCTGAGTACTTGCAGCTCCCCTTGACTTCAGCTGGAGTGATGGATCTTTTATTTCTGGAAATGAGGGATCGAGGGGACTGAAGTTGGGCACCAAAAGCACTGGCCATTTCTGAAACTTTTGGGCATGGCGAATTACAACAGTGAATACCTAAAGCACCAGTCACCTCAGAGTACATCCACACTGCAATGTAAGCCCAGGGTTTGAACTCATGCTCAAGTCAACTCAAGCGCCCTTCCATCTCCACATAAATTACACTAACCAAGGGCTCAAAGCCCGGGTCCGAGGACCCCACAGTGAAAGAAGGTCTAAGCCTGAGTCAAGCTGAAACCCAGGGGTTACATTTTTTATTGGTTTGCAGTGTAGATGCAGCCCCTCTGGACTCCTGCTCTGGGAGTCAGCCAAAAATATCCCAAAGGCTGAGTTTCTTTGTCCTCTGGACAATAAATAATAGGAAACTGTCCCACACTGCACCACGAACAAAGAGCTAGAGTGGTCACATTTTGGAAGTGCGCCAGGAACTCTGGGATCTGGGTGTTTGAAATGGGAATCACATAATGCCGTGTAGATGCTGGAGCCCCAGTTTGGGATCCAGGGTACAACAATCCCTAACCTGGGGTTACAAATGAGTGTAGATTCTCAAACCCGACGTTAACAAACTCAGGCTTTGCAAATGTGAGATCTACAGCCCAGGGCTTACACTGCAGTGTAGACATGTCCTCAGAGAGCTAGTGAGTCACTGTGGTGTGGCTGTGTGTTCAGCACAATGGGGCTCTGGTCTCGGTTTGCACCTCCAGTCACGACTGTAAAAGTGAGAACATTGAACTTCGGGCAAGTTTCAAACACCTGCCAGGCTCCTGCTAAGATTCTTTGATTTCATACGTATGACGCAGCAGAGTTCCCCTCAGGAAATGGAGAGATTGAACTAATCTGTGGAATCCCAGCCTAACCCCTAGGCCCACTGCCTTTCAGACCCATGACACCCAGTCAAACATTTCCCTCTTTTTCATGTAATTTGTTCCCTTCTGCCTCTGTCTGCTGCCACCCCCTTTCTGCCCTCACCCATACACCGTTTGGTTTTATCTGAGCCCAAAACACAGCTCGGACCCAGGGCAGGGGACAGAGCAATTTTAAAGGCTGGGGAGCCTCCTGCATGGCCTACAGAAGCAGCAGAATCCCAGAGCTGTGCAGGCAGAGGAAGGGGGCAAAGAACAGAGCCACACCCAGCTACCAGCACCAGCCGTCTTAACAGAAAGCATCACCCAGCCCATCACATAGAACCATAAGACTAGTCATACGGCGTCAGACCAATGGTCCATCTAGCCAAGTGACCTGTCTTCCACAATGGCCAATGCCAGATGTTTCAGAGAGAATGAACAGAACAGGGCAATTATCCAGTGATCCATCCCCTGTCATCCACTCCCAGCTTCTGTCAGCCAGAAGTTTAGGGACATCTATAGCATGGGATTGCGTCCCTGACCATCCTGGCTAATAGCTATTGATGGACCGATCCTCCAAGAACTTATCTAATTCTTTTAAAAACCCAGTTATACTTTTGGCCTCACAACATCCCCTGGCAATCATTGTCCTCTGAAGAGCTCTACTGCTGACAGCTGAAATTCTTCTTATACACCTCAAATATTGGCTTGTGTTTTAGGGACTGAGTTCCAAACCCTACGTTGTTGTATACTTTCATTGAAGTCACTTGAAGTCAAAGGAACTGCACAAATGACAGCAAATGAGGATCTGGCCCTGCAAATAAGGAGTTCTACTGATATATCTTATTTTTATTACTTAGTTTATCCAAGGGAAGGTCAAGAAGTGCCTTAAGCATGCTATATATGTGCCTGTGTGGGACAAAGATTTCCAATCGGGTAAGGATCTTCAATTCTGCAGACAGAGGCATAAAATTCAGTGACTGGAAGCTAAATAAACTCAGTCAAGATATGAGGTGCACCTTTTCTTCCTGAGGGTAATTAATTATTGGAACAAATTACTTATTACTGTGGCAGATGTTCCATCACGTAATGTCTTAAAATCAAGGCGATATATCTTTCTATATCATATACTATAGCTCAAAGAGAATTCATGGGCTCGATGGATAAATTAAGGGGTGAGGGACTTGTGCCTATCTTATAAAGGAAGTTCAACTAGATGAAGGTATTGTTCCTTTCAGCATGTTTAAGTCACTTTAAAAAAATCCAGGAATCTGAGTCTCTTTATGTCTTCTCAACACATCTTGATTTCTGACCTATAATGATACAGAACAATAACCCTGTTATCTCTGTTCAGAATATGACATTTCTTTCAGCAGCTATTCGCACATCCCATAGCAGTGTGGAAGTGGAGACACTGAGAGAAATCCTGGGCTTAACAAGACACGTATAAATCTGGAATAACTTTATAGATTTCACTGGTTTAACGATGGCATAAGAGCCTGAGCCAAAGGTGCTGAACTCAATGACAGCTTTCCATTGACTTCAGATCAAGGCATAGAATTTGATGCACTACTTAACTCTTCCTTGTTGGGAAGAGTCATCTCTGCCTATATCTCCTCCCATCCTGAACCAGGAACTGGGGGTCTTGCCAAGATGCTCCAATACAATGCAAGGCTCTCTCAGTCTCACGAGCTGCAAGAAAAGAGAGTTCCCAAAGAACAGCAGCAAAAGGGTTAAGGAGCATAAAGTTTAATTCTACAGACACAAAACTATTCTTGTCTGCTAACTATGCCCATTGCAACTGATGTTCAAGAGATGTCTTCAGATGCTGGTATTTACATATTCCCAATATATTTGATTATCGTCATTATGTTTATACCCAAGAGCATATCTAGTGTTGCAGTGGGTGAACGAATACTTTGATCAATACTGAGAGCAAAAGGCCAAACAGGAAGGAAGGGCTGGCAGTCTGGGTTCTAGCCTGGAATTTAGAAGTTGAGTTAAATTCCTATCTCTGCCACAGATTTGCTGTGTGACCTTGGACAAGTCACTTAGCCCCTCATTTGAAATTCTGTAAAATGGGGTTAATAGCACTTCCTTATTTCACAGAGGTGTTCTGAGGACACAGTCATGAGAAGGTTGTGAGATACTCAATCGTTGCAGTATCTGGAGCCATATATGTCCTTTAAACACATTGCAAATACCTTACTTATGTTGGGGAATGCTGATCCACATGAGCTGTCCCATTCACTACTGCAGGAATAAGATGTCACCCATCAATAAGAGTCCAGTGATGCGGCTCAGACAGATGTAGAAAATGGTTACCATTATCAATAAGAATATTCTTATAACCGAGCTATCGGGACGCCTTTGGTGTGGTGTGTGTGTGTCCTTTCTCGTAGATACCACGCCTGACATTCAAAGTGCAGGGCATTTTTTCATGAAAAGGAGATAGAAGGGAGGGGAGTTGAATTAATAATAAATTTGTGTCATATGAATTCCCAAAGGCCTGCCCCTTCCTTTCCTCTTCTGTGGCAAATATCCAAAACTCTGGATTGAGACATGGATTCCACAGGCCAGATGCTTTGAAAATGATCCACTAGCTGATTCAGAAATGACCATTAAAAGGAAGAGAGACAAGCTATGGAATAAAGCTGTGGATAGAGGTGAACGCATTTGAAGAAAATCAGGGCCCAGTTGTGACAGGGTGTGGCCAGACTGCACTATTTTGTGGCTATACTGTGCTGGTGTAATGGCCCTGAGTATATTTAACATCATTACATAAGAACATAAGAACTGACATACTGGGTCAGACTAAAAGTCCATCTAGCCCAGTGTCCTGTCTTCCAACAGTAGCCAGTGCCAGGTGCCCAGAGGGAATGAAAAGAAGAGGTAATGATCAAGTGATCCTTCCTTTGTTGCTCATTCCCAGCTGCTGGCAAACAGAGGCAAGGGACACCATCCCTGCCCAGCCTGGCTAATAGCCATTGATGGACCAATCCTCCATGAATGTATCTAGTTCTTTTTTGAACCCTGTAATAGTCTTGGCTTTCACAATATCTTCTGGCAAGGAGTTCCACAGGTTGACTGTGCATTGTGTGAAGAAATACTTCCTTTTATTTGTGTTAAACCTGCTGCCTATTCATTTCATTTGGTGACCCCTAGTTCTTGTGTTATGAGAAGTAGTAAACAACACTTCTTTATCTACTTTCTCTACACCAGTCATGATTTTATAGACCTCAATCATTTCTCCCCTTAGCTGTCTCTTTTTCAAGCTGAAAAGCTCCAGTCTTATTAATTTCTCTTCATATGGAAGCCGTTCCATACCCCTAATCATTTTTGTTGCCCTTTTCTGAATCTTTTTCAATTCCAATATGTCTTTTTTGAGATGGGGCGACCACATCCGCACACAGTATTCAAGATGTGGGCGTACCATGGATTAATAGAGAGGCAAGATGATATTTTCTGTCCTATTATCTATCCCTTTTTTAATTATTCCCGCCAGTCTGTCCTGTTTTTGGACTGCCACTTCACATTGAGTGGATGTTTTCAGAGAACTGTCCACAATGACTCCGAGATCACTTCCTTGAGTGGTAACAGCTAACTTAGACCCCATCATTCTCATCACTGATTCTGAAGGGTCTGTAACAGTGTGGCGGAGAGCATGACTTGGTCCCCGGCATGCAGCATCCCTGCTCCCACAGTGGTACCTGCCATGTTCCATTCTCTTTGCCAGCCCAGGGTGCCATTTGCAATGTACAATGTTGGTTTTCCAATTTATTTGAACTCTGGGAACATGACCTTGTGTCTGTGAAACTTCGCAGCCCAATTAAATGTGTCTTATGGATGGTTCTGAACAGTCACCTTCCGACCGGTTGGAGTCTAGAACTTGAAACATCAGGAAAGCTGGTGGGTGCACAAATTCAGGGTTCCCATTGAGCCCTGTTGTGGAGCAGTCTCCTCCCAAACCCCACTCCTCCCCTGCTCATGACCTCCTCCCAAGCACCCCCTGGTGGCCTGAGTGGTCCTGCAGAACTCTGCCATCCATCTCTCCCTCCTCCAGGTTTCACAGCTGCACTTACAACAGATTGGTCTTGCCGGTCCTTCCAGCCAGGTTTTATTTATTTTCCAGAGACAACAAACCAAAAGGAGAAGAACAGCATAAGGCAAATTTGCTGCTGGCCTTAGTCTCTGCTCTCGGGGTCTTTCCTCCAAGGTTATTGCCAGACTCTGTCTCTAGCCCTCCTTGCTGCTCCTTCCTTTCTCTGCAGCTCCTGCAATTCTCTCAGCCACTTCCTCTTCTGCTCCCAGATGATCAGTAAGAGAATCAGCTGATCTGTGTTCAGGTGAGCCTTCTTAGCCGCTAGGGTTGGCTGAGCTCAGGCCTCCAGTCTTTAAAATGCCAAACCACCCCAGTACAGGGCTATTCACAGAGACAGGCCATAATCAGCAATCTTGTCCTTTTCTACATCACCTCCCTCCCTTTCTGCTTTACCAGTACAGTTAGCACCAATAACATGGGTGTTTCTTTCTCCCATTCCATTCTTCGTGTCTTTCCATATTGTTCCCTCGGCATGGAACATCCTCACCACACAACTTCCCCAATGCACCACCCTTTCTTTACTAATAAATAATAATAATTAAGTATAAATGACTTCAAAAGAAAGAGAGAAAAAGAAATTCCCAGTCCTCACACATGCTGGTTTCTCTGTATGTGTCCGTCTTCCTTAGATCATGAGTTCTTTGTATTAGGGAGTGTCTTTAGTTTTTCTGTCTTGTAAAGTACACACTATTGACAGTAAACAGACAAATAATATGTCACAAACAAAAAAAAATACCCTTTGTCATAAAGGTTGGTTTCATCAGTGTTGTAAGCCTTAAAAAATAGAAAATACAAAAAGGATTAAAAGGTTTCAAAGTCAAGCACTTTCAAGATAGGAAATACCACAATGAGCGTTGCCCACACAACATTAACTCTGCAATAAATGAGGCAGGGATCCTACAGACAACAGACTCCTGCGATACACAGCCCCAGAGCAGAAAATCTTGTGCACTGAATAAGGCAGGGTCCTGACGGGAAAAAAACAACATGGGATGATGTAACTAAAATCTGCATCATCACACAAAGGCACAAGATGACAGAATTAAGGGTGCCAGGGCAACACTTATTTGGACATTTGCTAACCTGAGAATGCTAAAAGTTGTAACCTTTTAATCCTTTTTAAAACCTTGACTTTGTATATCCGAATTATTAGACAGCTTAATTTATTATTGAAAGCTAAACTAAGAAACATTAAATGAAGGGGTTTTGGTTTGTTAATTTCCTTAGTTTTTTTAATAGAAAGAAAAACTATTATATAAGTGCTGTTTAAACAATGAACCTCTTCATCATCTGTTGTTTTCAGTATATATTTTATTGCCATTCTTATCTTTGTGAAGGTCCCTTTTCACCACTCAGTGCTGTGTTGAACACAGTATTGAAAATAATTGAATTAAACTATATTAAAACAAAACTCATTTTATGCAACTTGAGTTTCCGTGAAAGTTCTAAGCTCCAATCCTCAATTTGTAAGAAGCAGATAAACAATATCCAAGAAAAAGAGCTGGATCTTTGCATATCACTTTCACCTAGCCCTTACTAAGGAAAGTAACAAACACTGGCCCTTTGAGAAACACTGTACCGTACCACAGTACAAACCCAAATGAGTGCAGCAGGCGGCTGCCCTGCTTATGCAAATCTGGTCCTGTTTCATTACAAACTTCCTTTCTGTGATGATGTTCTGGTAAGAAGGGGGCAATCAGTTGTCAAAGGTAGCTGTTGCCATGGCAGCCAGGGGCTAGTCATTCTCCCCAGGTGTGACAAGGAGCTGGAGGCAGGGAGCGCTGAGTGGTGGATTATCTCTGATGTCACAATGCTACTGCTCAGGCAGCACCAGTGGGCAGCAAATGTGCAGTGTGTGTGTGTGTGGGGGGGAACAGGCTTTCCCAGTGCTCCTGTTTCCTCAAATTTCCTAAAGAAACCAACAACATAACACCGAATGCACAGCAGTGATTGTTCCAAACACATACTAATCAGTAGCTGAAATTTGATTCAAATTCCCGATGGCATGTTTAGAACTCAGTGTTCCAAAACAAGGAGAGACCTTGTAAAACAGAAAATTTGGATGCTCTGGTGTATTTGTGGTTGTTTTAAAATTGAATACTGCGACTTTAAATTTTGGGCACGGTTCCTGGACCTACTTGTATGCTAGACAGCTCAGTGGGGGCTTAGCAGCAGTCTGTCAGCAGGTACCCAGAGACTTGTGCCTCTCTGTTATA
This sequence comes from Lepidochelys kempii, assembly GCF_965140285.1. Lineage (NCBI taxonomy): Eukaryota > Metazoa > Chordata > Testudines > Cheloniidae > Lepidochelys > Lepidochelys kempii. Next base: position 6,419,056 of record NC_136385.1, read on the forward strand.
GGCAGTAGCTTACATTCTCTCCCTCTGATTTTGGGGCTCTTGTGTGTTATTGTTCTTGCTGGAAGTTTGCAATGTCTTGCAAACTTCTCTGCTTGTGTGCCACAAAACCTAAAAGACGCAATCTCATTAAAAAATGAAATAAAATTCTGCAGCCAAAAGTCCTAACTTCCCCCATACTAATTTTCCCCTACTCTTACTCACACCTTCTTATCAACTGTTTGAAATGGGCCACCCTCATTACCACAACAAAAGTGATTTTTCCTTGCTTAGTATCCTACTCTTAATTCAATTGTCTTGTTAGACTGACCTCCCACTTGGTAAGGCAATGCCCATCCTTTCATGTGCTGTGTATTTATACCTGCTACTGTATTTTTCACTCCATGCATGTGATGAAGTGGGTTCTAGTCCACGAAAGCTTATGACCAAATAAACTTGATAGTCTCTAAGGTGCCACAAGGACTCCTCATTGTTTTTGCTGATACAGACTAACATGGCCACCACTCTGAAAAAAATTGAAAGTTTTCCAGAAGAACATTTGTTTTCAGCTGGGAAATGTTGATTCCTTGAAATTGACACATTCCTTGGGAACACGTCCATCTCAATGACATTTTGTTTGGTGGGGGTCCCGACCAAAATGGGATCGTGGGGGAGTTCAGAGGTTGTTGTGGGGGGGTCACAGCATTGCCACGCTCACTTCTGTGCTGCCTTCAGACCTGGGCTCTGAGGGCAGCAGCCAAGAATCTTTCTGAAGTTAGAGGAGGTTCTAAGATGTGCGAGTGGGTCCCTGCTTCTGAGAGCAGCTCAGCTGGGGGCTCCTACTTACTAGTCCCCTGGCAAATTAAGACAAGGGCCAATTTGGTGGCATCCTTAAAAATGGACCCCTGAGCCCCAGAAGGAAGTGCAAGGGAAGCCCTGAGCCCCAGCTGCAGATGCCGGGCAGAAGCCCCGAGCCCAGGCACCCAGAGTGCGAGCAGGAGTGGGTAGGGGCATGAAAGTCCTGAGTTCTGCACCCCAGCCCTAGCTGCAACCACGGGGATCAGAAGCCCTGAGCCCAGGCACCCAGAGATGTGACTGGAGCAGAAGTTGCCAAGGCCAAACCACTGAGCCCAACGCAGGGCTGATGCAGTGCACTCTCTTCTGCATGCCTCTGGTGCGTCTGATATCTCCAGCCCAGCAGACAAACAGCTAGGAGGACCCTACTGGGTTCTCCTGGCTTGGGGGATTCCAGGAGAGATTGGATTTCATGGGGCAGGGCTACTTCGATCTAGCCAAGAAAGGCACAACAGGAACCAACGGCTGTCAGCTGAAGCCAGAGAAATTCAAATGAGATGTAAGGCACACATTTTTGACAGTGAGGGAGACTAAACCCTGGAACAAATTACCCAGGGAAGAGGTGGATTCTCTGTTTCCTGGTATACTCGCATCACAACTGGTTATCATTCTGGAAGGTGCCATGGCACCTTTTCGTGAATTACAAGTATTGGGCTTAATATGGTGTTAAGAGTGTGAAATTTCATAGCCGGTGAAATAGAGGCCGGATTAGGACATCAAATAGTTTCACAATCTATGTCTGTATGGAAAACACAGTGTGGGGTGAAGAATAGCCTCTGCTGTTTTACTGGGTGGCCTGCTTGCTCCCCAGAATCAATCATGAGCAAGTGGGGAGATCCAGGGTGCAGCTCAAACATGCATCCAGGCAGGCCAGGGGCAGACATCAGGCCTGCAAGGGAAAGGTGAGTGTGGCAGTGACTTCACAAAGGCCTTTGGCAGGAACTCAGCCTATTGGGCAAAGATGATGAGGCGGGTGTGACCCCACAGAGCTCCCTTGACAACAGCCCGGCAGGACAGGGATATGGGGCAGGGGGAACCTCGGAGACCCCTGTAGCCTTGCTGCAGCAAGCCTCCATCTCGCGGTCTCTCGGTGAGGACCAAGAGATGGTTGGTGTGGAGGAGATTCTCGGGATTGTTTTCATTACTGTGTTGATTTTGTGGAAAGAAATCATCATCTGTGTAGAAGGTAAGAAAAAATATCGTCTCTAAGTAGAAGATGGGGGACTCTATCCTAGCAGATTCAAAGGCATCCCCACCCTCCCAGTGAAAAAGTTTTTCCTAATATCCAAGCCTTCCACACTGCAACTTGAGATCATTGCTCCTTGTTCTGTCGTCTGCCAGCTCTACGAATTCAGGGTTTAGCTCTACGAATCTAGGGTTGGCTGAGCTCAGGCCTCCAGTCCTTAAAATGCCAAACCACCCCACTTCAGGGCTATTTACAGGGACAGGACATAATCAAAAATCTAGGTCTTTTCTACATCACCTCCCACCCTCTCTGCTTTACCAGCTAGCACCAATACCACGTGTTTCTTTCTCCCATTCCATTCCCTGTGTGTTTTCAAATTGCTTCCTCTGCATGGAACATCTTCACCAAGTTCCCCAATGCACCACCCTTTCTTTAATAATACTAATGATTATTCATCAAAAGAAAAAGAAATTGCTAGTTCTTATATACCCTGCTTGCTTTGTATTTTTCAGTCTTCCTTCGACCATAGGGTCTTTGAATTAGGGAGTGTCCTTACTTTTTCTGCCTTGTAAAGCACACACTGTTGATACTGGACAGATAAATAATGGATACATCATGCACACACCAAAAAAAAACACCTTTGTCATAAAGGTTGGTCTTGTCAGTAAAGTAAGCCATAAAAATTAGGAAAGGCACAAAGAACCAAAAAGCTGCAAACTCAGGTTAGGAAATACCAGAATGAGCATTGCCCATGCAACATTAACTCTGCAATAAATGAGGCAGGGATCCTACAGACAACAGACTCCTTCAATACACAGCCCGAGAGCCAAAAATCATGTGTACTGAATAAGGAAGGGGTCCAGAGGCAAAAAAAATAATATAGGATCATGTAATTAGTCTGCATCATCATGCAAAGGCACAAGAGGACTAAATTAAGGGTGCCAGGGCAACATTTATTTGGATATTTGCTAACCTGAGCATGCTAAACTTTGTAACCTTTTAATCCTTTTTAAAAACTTGACTTTGTATTTCTTAATTATGTATGGTTTCAGTTATTGATGAAAGCCAACTTAAGTAATGTTAAATGAAGGGGTTTTTGTTTGTTAATTTCTTTTTTTTTAATAGAAAGAAAATATTTTATATATGTGCTATTTAAACAATGAAGCTCTTACTCAAGTGTTGTTTTCAGTATATATTTTATTGCCATTCTTATCTTTGTGAAAATCCCTGTTTCACCACTCAATGCTGTGTTGATCACAGTATAGAAAGTGAGTAAATTAAACTGTATTAAAAAAAACCCTCATTTTATGCAACTTCAGTTTCAGTGAAAATTCTAAGCTATAATCGTCAATTTGTAAGAAGCAGATAAACAATATCAAAGAAAAAGAGCTGGAATTTTGCATCTTATTTTCAGTGAGCCCTTACTAAGTAAAGTAGCAAACAATTGTCCTTTGAGAAGAAACACTGTACTGTACCACAGTACAAACCCAAATGAGCACAGCAGGAGACTGTCCTGCTTACCCAAATCTGGTCCTGTTTCATTACAAACTTCCTTTCTGTGATGATGTTCTGGTAAGAAGGGGGCAATCAGTTGCCAAAGGTAGCTGTTGCCATGGCAGCCAGGGGCTAGTCATTCTCCCCAGGTGTGACAAGGAGCTGGAGGCAGGGAGCGCTGAGTGGTGGATTATCTCTGATGTCACAATGCTACTGCTCAGGCAGCACCAGTGGGCAGCAAATGTGCATGGGGGGAGGGGCGGAGAAACAGGCTTTCCCAGTGCTCCTGGTTTCGCTAATTTCTTAAAGAAATCAACAACACAGAAAACACATTAATGGTGATTCCACACACATGCGAATTAGTAGCTGAAATTTGATTCAAATTCCCCATGGCATGTTTCGAAACCAGTGTTCCAAAACAAGGAGAGACCTTGTAAAACAGAAAATGTTAATGCACTGGTGTATTTGTGATTGTGTTGAAATTGTGAGTTTAAATTTGGGGCATGGTTCCTGGACCTGCTTGCATGTTGGAGAGCTCAGTAGGGCAGCACGCAATCAGGGCGTAGTAGCAGTCAGTCAGCAGGTACCCAGTGAGTTGTGCCTCTCTGTTATAGTCAGCAGCCTACATTCTCTCTCTCTGATTTTTGGGTTCTTACATGTTATTGTTCTGGCTCCTGAGAAACAAATTAGAGAGACATTGTGAACTTCCAGCAAGAGTATTTTATGTTTTCTCTAACTTCTCTGCTTGTGTGCCACATAACATAAAAGACACAATCCTGTAAAAAATGAAATAAAATTCTGAAGCCAAATGTAGTTTTGAAACAAAAAAATTCAACCATTTCATTCTGATAAGGTTGATCTTCCTGAAGCACTTCACTTTTCCTTTCCCTTTCACAGGGAGGAGCCTAAATTAGGTTTCCCTAAATCCATGATTGGAATACTCAAACATTTCCCCTCTTTTTCATGCAATTTGCTCCCTTCTGCCTCTGGCTGCTGCTACCCCTTTTCTGCCCTCACCCAAACACAGTGGAGATTTTATCTTGCTCCCTTGCCGCAGTACAGCTCAGACCCAGGGCAGGGGAGCCAGCTCTGTGGCCTACAGAGGCAGCGGTATCCTAGAGCTGAGAACTGTGCAGGCAGAGGAAGAGGGCAAAAACTAGAGCCACCCCCAGCTACCAGCACCAGCCATCTTAAGAAAAAGCATCACCCAGCCCATGATAGAATCACAGAATTGGAAGGGACCTTGAGATGTCATCAAGTCCAGCTCCCTGAGCTCATAGCAGGAGCAAGCACCACCAAGAACATCCCTGACAGGTGTTTGTCTAACCTGCTCTGAAAAATCTCCAACTGCCCCAGGCAGTTTATTCCAGGGCTTAACCACCCTGACCGTTAGGAATTATTTTCTAACGTCCAACCTAAACCTCCCTTGCTGAAATTTAAACCCACTGTTTCTTGTCCTACCATCAGAGGTTAAGGAGAATAATTTCTTCTCCTTCCTCCTTGTAACAACCTTTTAAGTATTTGAAAACTGTTAACATGTCCCCTCTCAGTCTTCTCTTTTCCAGACTAAACAAACCGAATTCTTTCAATCTTCCCTCATAGGTCATGTTTTCTTGACCTTTAATAATTTTTGTTGCTCTTCTCTGGACTCTCTCCAATTTGTCCCCATGTTTCCTGAAATGTAGTGCCCAGAACTGGACATGATACTCCAGTTGAGGTCTTATCAGAGCTTTGTAGAGTGGAAGCATTACTTCTTGTGGCTTGCTTACAACACTCCTGCTTATGGTGGATTGTCTGTCACTTGAAGTCTTCCCAACTGGATACCTAGCTAAATGATGTGTTAGAGCTAAAATAATAATAATAATAATAATAATAATAATTAATAATAAAAATTTGAGCTTGATACAGAAATTATTGGACAAGGTTTTGTTATGCGGGAGGTCAGATTAGATGATCATATTGTCCTCTTCTGGACTTAAAATGTATGAAAAATCAATTTTACCCCATGAGGAGTGGTAAACTCTGCTCTGTGTGGATGCCAAGCCTTACAATTAGTGCTTTACAAAGTTAAAGTTGTTTGATTGCTGTAACTGTGCTCTTTCCACAGTTTAACATGTCTGGATTTCTTTTAAGCTTAACTTTGACACTGAATTCACCGACTCCTCCATACGGAAAGACAGACTTAGCCATTCATTTTCAGTTACACTGCCCCTGAGACCTCTTTTGTGGCTTAGCAAAACAGTGAGAGCTTTCTGTAAAACTAAGCAAAGAATAATAGAGAAAGCTACTTAGCACGTGCATCATTTGGAGGTAAGATAGGGCACCACAGAGGGCATTGTAATGAGCCCCTCTATGCCTGGCTTGAGACTATAATTGAAGGTGTAACGTACTTCGGAGACTTGATCCCTAAATGCCACAGAAATGAATATATAAGGTTTGTGGTGCCTTAACATGTTCCTTAGGGATGAAGAGTGAGTGAACACTTTCATCCACCAGCAGCTATGGTTCAATACCTCTTTCCTTCAGTGGAGGTGGGTTAACTATTTTTCTTCCCTTCTGATTCCTGGACATAATTTTTCATTTTCTCCATTTACTTAGACGTGTGATGTTAGTGTAGTCAACCTTTTGGCAACTTGAGACAGACATTGTTTGTTTGTTCATTTTTTCTGTCTCAGGATAAATAACAGTGAAAACGGACATGGTTCATGAAAAAGAGCCTGAAAGGTCCAGGTGGATACTAGGTAAGAATCCAGTATTGTACATAGAGATGCATCTGAGTTACACACTTCAGAGATCTGGAATCAGATTCAGATCCAACTTCTGTAACCTTTGATGATTTTCAGATTCTGGGCTTTGGTTACAGCCAATTATAGAGATAAGTCAGGGTTGTAAAACTTGTATTTATTGTTGTTGTGTTATCAGTTAGAGATCAGTGCCCCCACTGTACTGGGTTCACCGAAAACACATAGTAAGAGATAGTTCCTGCCCTCAAGAGCTTATAGGCTAACAAACAAGACAGAAGAGGGTGGGTGAAAGGAAGGTTTATTATCCAAATTTAATAAAGAGGGAATTGAGGCAAAGAGGAAATCTTTGTCCGAAATCACACAGGTATTCTGTAGCAGAGCCAGGACTTAAAAGGCCAATCTCAGTCTAATGCCCCTAGCGCCAGTCTGACCATTATCCAGTGTTGTGTATGGATGTGAGTAGGGGTGGGGGAGGGGGAGGACAGACACTTGGATCCAATGGGTTGTAGTGTGGCTGATCTCTCACCATAAGGGGGAAATAACAATAATTATTTGCACTGCAGCAGCTCCAGACATCTTTGTGTTTGTTTGAAAAATTTGACCAGTGGGTAGCATTGGAAAGGCGGAGGTGGTAGATGACATTTCAATAGCAGAGGATCCTCAAGGTGTTGAGAGCCTGTGAAGGGCCTTGGATTGAAAACAAGCTGTTTGTGTGTGATGAAATGGGGAAGGGGGAGCCAGAAGAAGGAAGCAAATGGAGAAAGCCTCACTTTTGAGGTGTTACATAGTTTTGGCTTCATGTCTCTTCAGCCTTCTTTCTTCCTTCTTTCTCTCTTCCTCCCCATTCTTCTCACACTCCTTGTCTACACAGCAACTTCTCCATTTATCTTATTCTCTCACCTGTGGCTTCCGGCATTCCCTGTATGCTACCTTTTCCAGGCATCCTGCCTCCCTCCTTCAGAGCCTTGCTTTGCACACAATTTCCCATCGTCGCTTCTGTGCCAACATTATTCCTTCACCTTTTCCTGTCTACCTCAAACTCCTGTGTCATGGCGAATGGCCCAGAGAGATGAAGGACCTGGCAGTGTGTACCATTAGTAGGTGTAAGCAGTTGGGACTGGAGACAAGTGACCAGAAAGCTCCTAGAGAAGGAAAGCATAGACCGAAGGCACAGTTGCCAATTCTCATGATATTTGGTGCTTCTCTTAAAGCCCCAGCTCCTTCAGCCATGTGATCACTTAAGAATGTCAGATTTTTTTAAGTATGTTTCTAGCCCTCAGAGTTGCTAAGAAAAGCTTGGAAACGTGACCCCCTTCAGGGCCCAGAAACATTGTTCCATTGCAATTTGCTGACTGAATGAAATTGAAACATTTCGTGAAGACAGGCCAATTTCACTGCAGCACCACGGAATTGGGGAAACTCTGCCTACATGAGAATTCTGCCTGGTTTCTGCTAGTTCACTTTCCCAGCTCCTTGGCAACTTGCCATGTGGCCTGCTAGCAACCAGAGTCCACGGCCTTGGAGCTGCTACATATGCCATTGCCCTGGGGGCTGGGTACACCCAAAATTTCCAGGGTCCATGGCTCCAGGAATCCATTCCCTTTTTCAGAGACTTACTTTTTCAAATACTGGGGGTTTGGTCCTAACCCAACAAATTCTGAAATAACAAAATCTTGCAAAAACAAAACCTTTCCCTGCCCTTCTCTCCGGACCACCCTTAGGCTTAGGCAGCAAACACAGCTGTGTAGGGCACCTGAAAATTTGGGCCACCCCTGAGTCTTAATATCCACCTACCCGCCTCTTCCTATCCCTGTTGCTGGTGGCTGCTGCAGCCTGGTGAGTCTTCTTCTGGAAGGGATCGAGTTAACTTAAAAGTGAAAAAGCCTCCAGCCTGCCAGACCTATTAGCACAACAATGAAATTCTTAAAGAGCCATTAAAGTGGTAATGGAACCATTTAATGGGCATTTGCCAGCTCCTGGATATATACTGTCAGTTTCTGAATTTACTGACAAAAACAGTTGTGCATCACTGTAATATTTACTCAGAACATGTTAGTCTACCGGAGCTACGTTTAAAATCTGCTTTAAATATATTTCATCAGTATGTTGCTGAAGATTATAAAATCACAACTCTAAAAAAATTGCTGTCATCCCCCTAAGGCTGCCATTGGGCACAGGGTTTAAAAATACTTCTTAAGACCCCATATATCCTAAAGATGGATCTACCCTTTCTAAACCCTTTCTGTATTATTTTAAAAAGGTCTCAAGATTTTAAGCCAATCGCATGATTTTTGGAAGCCTGGTTCCTGGTTTTCAAACGCTTGGGATTAGCAACAGGGGATATGTTATGAAGCAGCAGTAACCAAGTGACTGGGACACAACTGAGATGCTGTAGTCATCTAAAAGGGTTATCTGGGAGGAGTCTGAACCCAGAGAATAGGATCCCAAGTACGAGAGCTTTCTAACTTACCCTTAGTGAGCAGACAATATAAAGTAAACTCATAATTCATGCAGGTATATTTCATTGGGGAAAATTTGTAAGAATGTGCTTGAATTTGGAAATTCCCCAAGGGGAACTGGATGCCTAATTCCAGTCAATTTTATGGAGACTGGGATGCCAAAATCTCCTAGAGAGCTTTGAAAATCCCAGTCCTCATGAAAAGGGAGTGTAAATCAAAAAGTCCATCTCAACTTTTCCCAGACATCAGGGTGGCTGGTTTCCTGTAAGATATTCACTACCCACTCTCAAGCCCGGTGGTGCCATTCAGATTTAATTCATGCCATGAAATTTCCTTCTTCCACGCTGCTTTCTCTTGTTATCCGGCAGGTATGGTTTCATGTACCCCTGTATAAATGGCTGAGGGCAATCACAGCATGGTGACCCAGTTCATCCTCCTGGGGTTGACAGATCGTGAGGAGCTGCAGATACCCCTCTTTGCGGTGTTTCTGGTGATCTATATTCTTACGCTGGTGGGGAATCTCGGGATGATCATGTTGATCAGGGTTGATCCCCGACTCCATACCCCCATGTACTTCTTCCTCAGTAACCTGTCTGTCACTGACCTTTGCTATTCCTCAGTCTTCACTCCGAGGATGCTGGTGAATTTCTTAGTGGGGAGTAAAAGCATTTCTTACTCTGCCTGTATTGCCCAACACTTCTCCTTCGCTGTTTTTGTGACCACAGAAGGGTTTCTGCTGGCCGTGATGGCATGCGACCGCTATGTAGCCATCTGTAACCCTCTGCTGTACACTGCTGTTATGTCTAAGAGAGTCTGTTTTCGTCTAGTGGCTGGCTCATATGTAGGGGGGCTCGTGAACTCACTGACCCACACATGTGGCTTGTTGAGGTTGTCAGTCTGCGGGCCCAACATCATCAATCATTACTTTTGTGACACTAACCCATTGCTGAAGCTCGCCTGCTCTGATAACCGCATCAATGAGATTTTGCTCATAATGTTCTCTGGGGTTATTGCCATGTCCACCCTCCTGATTGTCATCATCTCTTATCTGTACATCCTCTTCTCTATCCTGAGGATCCACTCTGCTACGGGCAGGCAGAAAGCCTTCTCCACCTGTGCCTCTCATCTGACAGCTGTCACCATGCTCTATGTACCTGTGAGCTTAAGCCACATACAACCCAGTTCCACCTACTCGCTGGAACAGGAGAAAATCTCTGCTGTGTTTTATACCCTGGTGGTCCCCATGCTGAACCCCCTTATTTACAGCCTGAGGAACAAGGAGATTAAGGATGCTCTAAAGAGGGTGGTAGACTGGAAAAACATTCTCACCTAATTTGTTCACCATGACAATTCCAGTCAATTGAGAAGAACAATTGGAAGAAGGAGAGGAGTATCGTCTATGTGTCACTGCCTTCATTTGTGTATCTCAAATGTTGTACAGGAATTAAATGAACCTCAAAGAACTGATGTAGCATGTGGAAATTACGTTTTACGATTGCTTGAGAGGAACAATGTTACCTAATGTCCTGTCATTATGTGGTTGTTCCAACAGACACCCTTCCTTATTTCTTGACCATGAATCTATTTGAAATGCTGCCCTGAAAGGTTATCTGAGATTTAAAATAAAATAAAACTTGTTTCTAACTTTAATTTCTTAATGTGTTGCTCTGATTAATGCTCAGTATGTAACTTGCACTATGAGAATTCAATACTTTTGCTCTCTTTAGTGTCTGGGCCTCATAAGGGCTTTGTGAGCCTGACACAATTAATCTCTATCCCCTTTATAACAGCCCTTAACGTAGCTGAAGACTGTTATTAGGTCCCTCCTCAGTCGTCTTGTCTCAAAACAAGACATGCCCAATTTTTTTTTAAATCTTTCCTAATAAATCAGATTTTGCAAACCCCTTTTGTCATTTTTGTTTTTCCCCTCTGGACTCTCTCCTATTTGCCCACATCTTTTCTAAAGTGTGACTCCCAAACCTAGACACAGAACTTCAACTGCAGCCTCACCAGTGCCAAGTACAGCCAAACAGTTACTTCCTTGGTCTTACATACAACACTCCTGGTAATACACCCCAGACAGCCTTTTTCAGAACTGCATCTCATTGTTGGCTGATACTCAATTTGTGATCCACTTGAACTCTCAGATCCACCTCAGCTGCACTTCTCTCTAGCAGGTTATTCCTCACATTGTATTTGTGCATTTGATTTTTCCTTCCAGAGTGAAGTACTTTGCACTTGTCTTTATATTGATCACATCTATACTCAGACCAGTCCTATATACATCTATTCTCAACAGTGCTATCATATATACTTAGGCTTGGAAGGAATAGACTTTTCTCAAAAAAATGTTGGTAAATGTTGATTTCACCACAAGCACACAAACCAATGAAAAAAATATTGCTTTCAATAATTGAAATGTACAGCTAGGCAAGAGTAAGAAAAATTGCAGCTTGAGAATGTACAAGAGTTTGATTTAAGGATATTTATTTTGACATGTGATGTTGACAATTTGTGTTTTAACAGTTATAAAGCTTTAACTTTTTGAATCTCAGTGTTGGCTGTCATTAAAAAAATTATGTCTGACCTCCCATTGCCTGATCTCCCATAATTTCTTGCGACTGTAAAGGTTTGAACATTTAAAACAAAAAGACTTAAAAATAAACATTGATATTATTAATTAAAATTATAAAAAATATTTTAAAAAATAAAATTCTGAACAAGGCTCTCTGTACTTTTTATACAGCTTTATTCTCAATCATCTTTCTGTCACCTTATTCTGTTCTCCATCTGTACCTCTTGTCTCTTATTTTAAGCTTACATTATGAGCTCCTTTGGCCAGAGATTGTCTTTTTGTTATATGTTTGTACAGCACCTAACAGAAGGGGGTTGGGATTAAGCCTAATTCTAATGAATTAATTCAGTACTATCAATAATAATGCTCATGTAATGTTACTCCCACCAATACCGTATATTTCAGAGGGGTAGCTGGGTTAGCCTGTTTCAGCAAAGACAATGAGGAGTCCTGTGGCACCTTAAAGATGAACAAGGAAGCTTTGCCTGGTGGCGGTAATGGCATCTGATCACTTCCTAGCACTCGGTAGCCCCTTGCTCTAGAGCCTCATCATGTCAACGATACTGTGTGTGTTTACTAGCGGTTGCTTCCTACATATGTGGCTTTGTGAACGCGGTTCTTCAGACTCCATTTATAATTTACCCTGTCCTTCTGTGACTCCAATGTCATTCACCATTTCTTCTGTGACATCCCCCCAATCCTTAAGCTGTCCTGCTCCGACACCCACAACGCTAACACAGTGTATTTCACCTTGTCCACTATAGTGGTCATGACTACGATTCTCATTGTACTATTCTTCTACATGTACATCCTCATTGCCATCCTGAAGATCCACTCTGTCAAGGGCAGACGCAAAACCTTCTCCACCTGCGCCTCCCACCTGATGGCCGTAACAATTTTCTACGGGATTTTGATCTTCATGTATTTACAACCCAGTTCCGACTACACCACAGACCCAGACAAGATCATCTCTGTGTTTTATATACTCATAATTATCATGCTGAATCCCCTGATCTACAGCTTGAGGAACAAGGAGATGAAGGATGCCTTTAGAAGGATGATAAACAGGAAGGTTTGTTCTCAGTTAATATAATTATTGGGATTTGTGCTTATCAATAAACCAGTGATGAATTAATAGTGAATTCTCTGTGTCATAGCTCTGATTTCTTTGTTTTAACTGTATTCTGTGGCTTGTTCGGAAAAAAAAGGAATCCAAGACTGTTAATCTTGGAAATTCAGTTTCCCATGTTCAAGAATGACTGCGAGGCTGCAAAGAATACAGACGCTCCCCGACTTATGCAAGCTACCGTTCCGGAATGCCTCGTGTACCTCGAGTTTTGCGTAAATCGGAAACGTATCTCCGACCATTAAGCGCAAAAAAAACCCCAAAGAAACTCCTATTTCTAGTTTACGGAACTTTTCCCATAATCTCGGATTTGCGTAACTCGGTGAGAGTCTGTGCACTATTGTAAGGGAGCATTTGTCACAGTTCCCCTCTGACTCCCTTTGCTGGATATGCACCGACTTGTGTTGAGGGGAATCCCATCTTGGATCCCCAGTTGTTTTAAGGTGCCAGAGATTGAATGGAGCCAGTCACTGCTGCCGTCTTGGGGTTCCTAGGCACACAATAGGGTGCAGGCCCTCAGCCTAGCACCCTTTCTGGAGAGCTAGAACCTGCTATCTAGCTGCCTAGTCCCTGGGCTCAGGGATGACTTTTCAGACTCTGCCATAGCTTAAACACCCCCTGTCCTAGAATGCCACCAAACAGTGTGAGCCTTCTAGGTTACAGCTGAACTCTCCCATAGGGCCACACAGTATGTGTAAAGAATATAACACAGAGAGAGAGACACTCTGAACAGGAATCTAACACGGCAGAGCGAACACTTCACCAGTAAAGCACAAGCTCATTCAGAAAAGGACACACATCCTAACTTCAATGGGCCTCACTAGCTCATCCTTTCCTTGGGAGTCCCCTTGTGTATACATCTATGTTCAGAAAGACTGCTCCTCTCCCCCGTCATCTAGCTCCTACACGCAGCTCCTCTCAGTTTGAGCTGGTCAAACATGGCCAGGTAGAGCCCAAATTGAGCAGCTTTTGCCCTTTTATAAGCATCTTACTCTCTGTCAGGTGACCTCATGATCAGCCTCTGCGGATGGCCAGATACTCCTACCAGACAACCACTGCTTCCCCCTCCCACCTCCCGCCTCCCACCCGCATCAACAGAAAGTTTAGATAGAAAATTTTCAACCACCTCCAGCCAGGAACAGATCCAAAACTAATTGAAGCCAATGAAAAGACTCCGATTGACTTCAGTCAATATTTGGCTCAGTCTGCAGGAGTTTAAGTAGGGATATTCAAAAGGCACCAAACTCCCATTCCAGGGAGTTGTCCAGGGAACTGGATGTCTAACTGCTCATTGAAAATGTGCATTTGCTCACAGGCAGTTGTTGATTGCACTATGGGGTTTCCAATCCTGGACCGGTATTGAAGTGTTGAAAGGAAAATAGCATTGGAAGCCAAATGAGTTTGGCCCACACACATATTGCCAGTTTAAGAACATCATGACGTTAATCAATAGAGTAACTTTGATGTCTTTTTAGTGATGGCAGTATGGCTTCATTCCATTTTGCACATATATGGAAAAATCATAAGTAGTATTCCTAGGAGCACAAGAAGTGGATTTAAGTGATTGATGATTCAGAGAAAACTTCCCTGGACTAACCAGAGCAGATGAATATTCAAATGTCAGTGTGTGAGCAAGCTTGCTTGTGCTATGAATATTGATAGCCCCATCACACTAGTACTTCATAACGGGTACGAGTACATCACAATCGTACATCTTTATAAATTGATTGGACTACATGTATCATTATCTGTCCCCACATCATACCCGCAAGTCAATGGAGTTACTTCTAGGATGAATCTGTCTCAGGGTTTACAAAGTCCAAAGAAAGCCAAACAAAGCAGATCTTTGACATAATTTCATGATCACCAGAGAAACTCTTTCATAGGTTGGTGAGAAGATAAAGAAGTAAATTGAAGCACTCCCATAAAAATGTCTAGGACTGAGATCTATGGTGCTGAACTAATGTGCACTGGAGAGACTCCATTGAGTCCAATGGCCAATGGCTCTTGTCCTTAATGAATGACAAGGGGGCTGGTATAGTTTTTTCAGATTGATTTGAATGAGAAGGGGCAGCTCTTTTTTTTATACACAGCTGTTCTCTGGGAGAAGGTGCCACTGTACAAATTGTCTTGGCAAATTATCTTAACTTCAGTTACACTACAAATAGGTTTACTTATTCATTACTCTGGCAGAGCAAGTGTTAATATTGACTTTATTTCTGTATCATGACTCATATGTTGTTTTCCTAACCATTCCCAATGTTTTCTTGCCCAATTAGATAACGACACAATTGCTCAAAAAACAATGTTTTAATGAGGCCCACAGCAGTTTATTATAATCCATAATAATGGATGCCATCTACATAGTTCTCCAAACTTTGGAGAATTATGTCAATATGAACATTACTGGCATAACCAGTGCTGGACAATAGCATTTACTCTTTCCCGTTTTTTCCCCTTTCAATATCTTCACTTTTGGGCCAAATTCATCTCTGGCATCATTCTTTTATGCCAGGGCTATATTTGGCCCATTGTGTCCAAAGCCATGCCAAATCAAACCAGGTCACTGCAAGCGAGAGTCTATGATCCTTGCTCACATTGACTAGCACTTACTCATAGCAGGAGCCCCAATGAGATCAAGTTCTACTCAATGCAAGTAAAGCCAGATCGGCTTAGGTTCCAAATAAACTAAAAATTTTAATGTGCACAAGACAGACAAGAAGGGGCTTTATCCCATACATAACAACATGTTAGAGCATCTCGAAACTATAGGCTCGATTCTGTTGTCCTTACACTGAATAGCCCCTTACTGTGAGAGTGGTCTCATGGACTTCCACCTGCTGAAAAAGTGTGGGTAAGGGCATAAAAATCTGCCATTAAAAAGCCACGAAACTATGTTAGGGAAATAAGCAGAATATCTTATTTAATCTGGAAGAAACAGTGCAATCCTCAGAGTGTTTTATGTCAATTCAACATGAATACAAATCAGTATTGAAACTGATGGTTAAGTGAAATACACTCGGCCAGATTCTAAGCTAGTGTAAATCAGCATCACCACATTGATGCCAAAGGGGCAGAAACCCCAGGTAATGTAATGTAACTTGAGCGAGTGCCACTTAAATTAATGTGGCTATATCGCCAGTGGGTGTAAATCATCTTTGCCCCATTGAAATCAATTCCATATGGCTAAATTGAGTGGAAATCCATCAACCTCAACAAAAACCTCACAGATACAGATTGAAATCAATGGCGCTCCAGCTCCAGTTGGTGTAAGCTAGCGTCACTACATTGCAATCAATGGGGCCAGATCCCCAGCAGGTGAAAATCAGCATTAGCTCCATTGGTGCTGATGCGTGAGACCCCAAAGTAAATAGGTGGAGCGCTACTGAACGCATTGGGCCAGAACCATAACTAGTCAAAATTGGTGTCATTCCATTGAAGTCAGTGGGGCTACACACATTTACACAAGAAGATGATCTGGCCCTTATGACCATAGGATTTCCCAAGGCACATTAATGACTTACGGGCAAACGTCCTTATTGGGGCAGCAGTCTGGCTTGTTCTATCCAATTGGCAGATCATGTCCTTAACTTGTAACCTGGTGTAGATATGTAACCCACACACCGCCTGGGTGTGGTGCTCTGTCCCATCTGGTGGCACTGAGAGCACTCAGAGAGAGTTTAATGAGTCTACCCTACATCCTTAGTCAAGAGCCATGTGGCTTTTAGCTCATGTGGTAGAGGCTCATGTACTAAGCTGCAGAGGTACCAAATTCAATCCCAACCGCCGAAGACTGGGGTCTGTTGGTGTTACAGATGCACATCAAATTATCCAGTCACAGGGGCAAGTGTGAATTGTCTGATTTTCATAGCTTCCCGACATTAACCTTAATCCTAACCATACCCCTGCAGAGTTTGGGGAAGTTCTGGGGCAGACTCTTGTTCCATGACTGAACTAACCTGTAGAAGCTACCAGTTCCCCTCCGTCTCATAGAAACATGGGGATTGCCAGACAGGATCAGACACAAGGTCTACCTAGTCCAATAGCCTGTCTATGACAGTGGCTTATACCAGATGCTTCTAAGGAAAGCGGAAGAAGCTCATAGTAGGCAGATGTGGGATAATCTTCCCCCAACATTAGGTCACTGGAGAATGAAAATAGTGGTATATTAGGTGATGGTCTGTTTCCATCTTGGCATTTTGTCAGAGGCCCGTGCAGTGGTTATTCTGACGTTGTTTAATCAGTTCTCCCTAAGAATCATCTGCATTGTCAGCTTTGTCCACAACACGCCCTGACTTTGTACAGGTCCATATCTGAGTTTGCACTGGGATCAGAGTGAACTTCACATGATCTATGAGTTTGATGGAAATATTTTCCACATACCAGGCCCTGAGTTCTCTCTCTGATCCCACAGGATTGACATGTACTGTTCTCTGCAGTCCTGGCCTCCTTAAAATTCTGTCACGGAAGTGCTGGAATTGAGATTGTGTGATCTTAGCACACCAGGAGTTGAGCACAGTCTAACAAAAGAGAATATAAAATAGATGGGCCTGTATATTTAACAGCATACTCTATTGAGATGCAATTTCAGAACAGCTCAGGTATTTGTATGACTTCAGCATCCTTTTACCTGAGTTTCAATCTACAGAGGACACCCAACCTAAAGCACTAATGGTAACTGCAATTCACCTTTAAATCAAGAATAAGAGGCCTGTGATTTACAAACAGAATCTCATGAGGTCTAGCCTTACTGAGTACAACAAACTGCAGACACCCTGTAAGTAGAATGCTGGAAGTGTGCTACTCCCATAATAACCCAGTGGTCGGTGGATTGAAACCAGGGTCAGCTAGCCCTGGCCTGTTTATTATTTACGGGTATAAAATGCCCATGACTAAAGTTAGTCTGGAAAGTGGAAGAAAGATTCTATCCATCAGAGGAGGGAGGTTCAGGAACAGCCTCCCACTAGAATTAGTGTAGTTATACAACCTAACTCAATTTAAAGTGGAGCTGAATAAGTTTATGAATGGGATTAGATCATTTTGCTGCCTGCAACAGCAGTAGACTGGACTCAATGACCTTGCTGGGGGGGTCACTTCCTGTCCTATGTTGCTCTTGGGATTGCCAATATTAACGAGCCTGCATTATGAACAATCATTTTTGTGCAATGCAAAGACATGGTGCAATCCGAGAAATCAGGATGGTGACCCAGAGAACTTGCACCCTCTCTCACAGCTGTTTATTTATTTTTTTAAAAAATCAGGAACTACATTTATTGAGAAAATATCTTCCTGTATATCATCCTTCTAAAGGCATCCTTCTCTCCTTGTTTCTAAGGCTATATATCAGGCGGGTCAGCATAGGGAACACAGAGATGACGTTGTCTTGGTCCAAGGTGTAGCCAGAACTGGGTCGTAAATACATAAAATGAGAGTACCGTAGAAGGTAGTGACAGCTGTCAGGTGAGAGGCACAGGTACAGAAAGGTTTGAGTGGATCTTCAGGATGGTGTATTAAGAAGACGGCCTGAAACATAAGGCCATGTATCAGAGTCCTGGTGTGAGGCCTAAAGCCTGAGCTGAAGTAACCAAAACTTTGCAGATCTAAAGCAAAGCCAAGCTGTGAGCAAGAGGCAGGCCCTGTTCACAGAATCTGGCAAGAACAGGGCTGATATTGCAGAATCACACGTGCTTAAGTAGAGCTAGGCACAAGTATATATACGCCAGCACATTCCAGAAAGGCGGTACCAGAACACCTCGATACCAAACACATGCCCCAGAAATAACAGGAGCACGCTGACCCATCTTAAGGATAAGGTCAGGATGACAGCATGATGGATAGAGATGTTTTAATCAAACCAACATGTACAAGGTAATGGGCAGCCCTTGTATCCGTCAATGGGTGGCACTCTAATACGTCAGAGAGTGTCACTCTGATACGTCAGGGGCAATATGTCACTTGTTTGTATTTGTGTAAAAAGATGTATCTCAGAGGAAGTGTCTTTGGCCAGCCTAGCGAGCAGTGGAGAGTCCCACCAATGCCTGAGTTCCGTCCATTGACACAAGCATACAGGTCTGACTATCCATCCAGATGCTATTACTGTGCTCTATTGACAGTAAACCTGGCCAGGTGCCTTCACTGAACATTGAGTCTGTGGATTTATTGGGCTGTTTAATTGAGGTCTGCTATCTCCACAGAGCTGGGACAGCACACTGAACGAACACACACGCAGCCAACATCTGACCACAGGTGGTGACGAGGCTGTACATATTAGAGACTATCTAGAACAACTAGCATAGTAATCTTGACAAATATAGTCGACAAGTTGAAATGAATAACATCATTGTGTTGTGTATGTCAGAGCAGGACAGCTTAAGGAAGGGGAGGTATGCCAGAGAAGAAACGATTGCTGACCCTGGGGTGAGAGAAAGACAAGCTGAATATACAAATTGTTCTGGCCGTTGAATTCACAAAGACACAACGACTATCAGCACACAGAGTTTCCTGGACATGATGACCCTCTAGAGCAGTGAGTTACAGATGACTGTGAATCGGTGAGAGGCCATGGTGGCCAGGAGGCATCATTCATTGGTCACAAAGACACAGACAAAGAAAAATTGCACAGCTCACTCAGTGAATGAAATGATTCTATTACTCTCTGCTACAGAAGTCATGAGCACCATAGGCGCAATGACAGAAGAATAACCAACACTGACAATGGACAGATTACTGAGGAAGAAGTACATAGGGGTGTGAAGATGGAGTCAATCCTGATTAAAAGTCATCCCAAGATTCCCTACCAGTGCAATAACATAGCTCGGTGGAACAACATGAAGAGTGGGACCTGCAGCTCTGGGTGGTCCATGAATCCCAGAAAAATCAACTGTGTCACCATGGTATGAGGCAGCATGGGTGGGAAATCTAAATTTGCAAATAAACTGGAGCCAAAAAGGGAGCATGTGTAGATTCCTTGTAACAACTCTGACTGCTCCTGTGAAACAGTGTGTCTCGGGGAATGTATTATGAGTTATGCACACACTTCCCCCTGGAGCTACTGCACTGTCTCCTTACAGAAACAAAACACTGTGCATTGTTTTGCATTCAATTAAATATGTGCAGAGATTCCGCCACAATACAAGAGACTGTCCAAATCTGAATCGTTCCCATGCCAGAAATATCCCTTAGGGCACAGGGCTTTGCCATCCATGTCTCTCCTGCCCACCCTCTCTGTTGTTAAATCAGATTAGTTTGGAAAGGAGGTAAATCATCTCTTGTAAATGTATAGACAATAACGAATGGTGTAGAACGTTTTCATTTACACTGGTTTTCTCTTCTGGCTCCCATCAATGTCAGTGGGAGTTGATGGCACTTGGCACCACTGAAACTCCAGCAAAAGTCCTACAAATGATCTGTGTCTAACGTTGGGAATCCCCAGCAGAAAGATGTTGTAGGGCTAATGCGTACCTGTAGAGACATTCATGTCATTGAAAGTCTTTTTTTCTTCCTGAAGGCTAGATATTAAATGGAAAGATCTGCTCAACTTTAGAGAGTCATGAGTACCAAAGGGCAATAATACATGTAGATGACCATAAGTGATAGCTAACATAAGGACAGTAAGAAGTTCTAAAAATCATCCCCCCCCCCGCCCCCTCATTGGGTATATCTATGCACCATTCCAAGGTGTGATTTCAGCTTGGGTATTCCTCAATCTCTACAGAAGTGGTGTAGGCCCAAAAACCTAACTTTGACAATTGTTTTAAAGGATAATTATTTTAAGTGGTAATATTATAAGTGGGTACAGAGGTGGGGAAAGGATTTCCTGTCTCCTGATTCCTGATATTCAAGATTTCAAAATATTTTCCCATTCTACATTGGGATGAAACCAGGTCTCCTGGAAAAACTTCACAGAAAGTGAGAGATAGAGAAGCTTGACCCATGAATAACCAGTAGCCCAGTGGTTAGGGTACTCATCTAGGTTAAGGGATGAACTGGTGGATTTTCAACAGTTCCAGGGAGACTCGCTGACAGTCACTAATGTGACTTGGCCCTCCAGATAAGCCCCAGATACTACCACTCAAAATGCCACCCAGCAATTGCCTGGTGGGTCAGGATGACTTGACCACCACAGAAAAGGTTGGGGGAGAAAGGGTGCTGGAGAGACTGTAGTAACACTTATAGAAAGGGGTGCATCCGTTTGTCATCATCCATGTCCATCACCTGCAGTATCATTCCCCAAAGCTCTCTTGGCTAGGCAAACCCACAGTTTCTTGTGGATGCTCTTCCCCAGGCCACACCTAACTCTCCCCAAACTCACTAACTCCCCCACCAAGCTGATCACAACTCCTTCTTCCCCATTCCAAATCAGGCACTTGGACTTGGGTCTCTCACATCCCAGATCAGGCTTACAATCACTGGGCTATCAAGATAGACTTTCTCTTTGTGTGTCCCAATGAATCCTTTATTATTCATCCAACAGGAGAGATTGAGAGACAGAGATGCACCATAGAATACAAAACAGGGCAGACATTAGGGCACTCCCCTGTGATATTGGAAACATAGATCTATTTCCCTGCTCTTAATTAGGCAGAGAAGTGACCTGAATAGGGGTCTCCCACATCCCAGGTGAGTGCCCTGCAAGCTGGGATTTGGCTATTTTGGAGTTGCTCTCTCTATGTCTCTGGAGTTTAATCACAAATTCCACCCTGAACCTGAGAAATGTTGAATCAAAACTGAGACATTCCAATTAAAAGATTCCTATTTGGCAAATCCATATTTGTGGGGGAAAATCCATTTTATTAAAAAAGTTCCCAGCCAGCTTGAGTGCAGAGAATGGAAAGTGCCCACTTTGTGAGCAGCTGTTCAGTATTTTGTTTTAGCCTCATCATTCAATGTGTGGGCCCAGGTGTGACGGAGAGCTGGGCAAGAGCTGCTGACTCAGCCCTCTGTCAGGCCAGCTCCCATTAAGGGAAGCAAATTGGAGCTGGCTAGAAAAACCTGCACCGAGTTGGTGAATGGGAGACACTTACCCACCCAATTAGCCTGGGGCTATAGAAAAGGCTGGGAGAACAGCCGTGGAAAGTGTGGGAGAGTAAGGGAGTGGAGGCAGAGATAGTGCATCTCTCCTAGGTTGACATGGGAACCTAAAGCTGTGTATGCTGAAAAGGTGGTGGGAACACAACCTGTAAATGAATGACCCCAGTGATTATTGAACCCCAGGGTCTCCTAGGGACTTTGTCAGCCTGGCAGGAGCTAAGAGGGCCCTGCAGATCCTTTCTACACCAGGCCTTATTTAAACTCTTCCAGCCTTGCTCTGGAGACAGAATTCATAATTTGCTCATATGCTTTTCCAGGGTGTTTATCACTGTAGTGTGTGAATTTATTTTCAAAATGCCCCTGTGAGGTAGGGAAGTGAGGCACAGAGAAATTAAGGTCAAAACTTGCCACTAATTTTGGGTGCCCAATTTGAGACCCTGCAACAGCCCAGAACTGGAATTGCTGGGAAAATCCCCTGCTCAGCCCCTGGAATCCCTGGGATGTTGCCTGCCCAGGGCAGATGGACTCTTGGGGGGATTAAACTGGGAAGCTCTAGCAAATCTCGATTGATCCTGTGTGAGCAGCAATTTTTTAAAGGGTCAAATTTGGGCAGAATTTCATGAGACCGGCATAAGGCAGCGCCCTGTCAAATTTCAAGTCACTGCTGCAAAGCTTGGGGTCACCAGAGCTTTTCAGAGGAAAAGTCATCTGCGGTGGGGTGTTTTTTTTTTTTTTTAATGTGGGTAGAACAATGTCTTTTCCCCTAGCTTTGGTCTCAGAAATGGCAGAACAGGCTGAAACTTTCCAACTAAATACATTTCAATCTGAGGCAGGCAGTAGCCTTTTAAGTCAGGTCAATACACCGACAGGAAGCATTTCAATTTTGGAACGTCCACATGTTTCATGCTGATCAAAAATTTGAAAACCCAAGATTTTGACATTTGCAGATGGACATTTTTCAGAATTTCCATTCTGTTCAAAATGTTAATATTTGAGCTTTTTTCCTTGATTTGTCACCATTTGTTTACATCCCAAGTCAGTTTTTCCGATGGCATGGAAATTCTGAATTTCACTCACTCTGCCCTGTAGAATAGACTCAGCTACAGCAGGGTAAAGGTGTTTTGTTCTAGGGTAGCACTAGGGAGAAAGCACTAATGCAATGCGATAGGTAGCTCTGTGGTGCAATGGCTAGTCCATGATCCTTGCTAATGGAGGTGGAGATGTACAGATTGGGGTTTCACCTGAGTTGATCCTTTCAACATTTCCTTTAGGGCCTGTATTACACAGGAGGTCAGACTAGCTTATTACAATGGTCCTGTCTGGCCTATAATCTATGGACCTATTCAGTATATGGCACCTTTATACTGATATAACTTCATCCACACTCATGCTTATACCAGTATATCAGAGGAGAAGCACATCCCTAACAGATATAGCAACACCTGTAAATCGAAATTTCGGCTGTAGGCCAGATCTAAGTGTTGGCACGTGGCAGAGATGAAACCTGTACTCCTAAATCGAATTGCCACTTTGGGCATCTCAGTCTAGAACCATGCCCCATTGCTATTCCTCAAATCCCCTCTCAGCTGAGGCCGAACCCCATAGATGCCTAAACTCACTTGGCACCTACATTCTTGCAGTAAATGCACCTTTGTGCCTGTTTCAGCCTCTGAGGATGCACACTGCTACTTCTTTCTGAGCATCCAGATGCCTACCCCTTCCACCTCCAAGGAGAAGAGATTTCACCAGGGGTCTCCCACCTCTCCTGTGGCCACTGTAGTTGCTGAAATATGCGATATTCTGGTGTGGTTCTCCCTCAATCTCTCCTGTTAAAGCTGTTCTATTTTGGAATCTGTGATTTATTATCCCCAGCCTCCAGGAGACATCAAAGACATTTTAATGATCTCTTCTGTCATTCTATCAGGGGGTAGCCATGTTTGTCTGTATCCACAAAATCAACACGGTGTCCGGTGGCACCTTAAAGACTAACAGATTTATTTGAGCATAAGCTTTTGTGGGTAAAAAACCCACCACTTCAGATGCATGGAGTGAAAATTACAGATGCAGACATTGTTATCCTGACACATGAAGAGAAGGGAGTTCCCTCACAAGTGGAGAGCCAGTGTTGGCAGGGCCAATTCAATCAGGGTGGATGTGGTCCATTCCCAATAATTGATGAGGAGGTGTCCGGTTTGGCCAATGTACATGGTAGAGGGGCATTGCTGGCACATGATGGGATATATCACATTCGTAGACCTGCAGGTGAATGAGCCCCTGATGGTTGGCTGATGTGGTTGGGTCCTCTGATGGCATCACTGGAGTCGAATAGGGACTTGGAGTGGCTGGCTCACTACAAAAGCAGCTTTGCCTCTCCTGGAATTGACATCTCCTCAACAATTATTGGGAGCCAAACCAGCCCATCACTTCCTCCACCAAATACAAACCACAATGGAATTTACTGAGTGTACACCTACACCATGACTGGTAAGAAATGTCATTATTATTATCTTTTGAGCATCTCTTGGTGAATGTGGCAGTGAAATTCCATAGAAACATAACGACCATACTGGGTCAGACCAAAGGTCCATCTAGCCCAGTCTCCTGTCTTCTGACAGTGGCCAGTGCCAGGTGCCCCAGGGGGAATGAACAGAACAGGGAATCATCAAGTGATCCGTCCCCTGTTGCCCATTCCCAGCTTCTGGCAAACAGACGCTAGGGACACCATCCCTGCCCATCCTGGCTAATAGCCATTGATGGACCTATCCTCCATGAGCTTATCTAGTTCTTTTTTTAACCCTGCTATAGTCTTGGCCCTCAAAACATCTTCTGGCAAGGAGTTCCACAGGTTGTCTTAGTATTTATCCGTAGGAGATGCATTTTCTCATTTCTAGGCTCTGGGAATCTGAGAGTCAAAAGTAACCATAGAATCAGTTACAGTCCATACCACTTACAAATGTTAGTACCTCTGGGAGGATTTGTAAGAGGGAGGAAAAATAATGCACATGGTGAGAAAGAATGTCTGTAAAACATACACTGACTCCAATAGGACTGTGACACTTTAAGGCTACATAGACAGTGATACCAAACTTTTCCGCTGGGGCTGCCTCATAGTAGGCACCTAAATGTCTATTTAGGCACCTATATAAAAGGGGCACTGAGCATCCCTTGTGCCCTTTGAGGTCGTTCGGATTAGGAAGAGAAAATCAATGACCATGAATAAACTCTATGGCATTGATTTTTTGCGTACACTCATAGGAGATTTTTTGCCTCCTTTCTAAACTAAACACTCCCAATCTATATATCTCTTATTTTATAGAAGATTTGACCCACTGGATGGTTTCATGCATATTAACACAGAATACACAATATTTCTGTAGCTGGGTCATATCCTATCTCTAATGGAAAGCATGTGGGTAATACAAAGAGAACATTCCCTAGGATTGTCCTTTGACGTGTTATGTTTATATACTGTTTCACAGGAACAATCACAGGGATTATGAGGGATCTGTACTCAATACTTTATTGTCCCATGATTAATTGTAATCCTTATTTTTATTTTTCACGAGCAGAGGAGAGAGTTTCTGGAATAAATGGCAGAGAGAAATCACACCACGGCGACAGAGTTCATTTTCATAGGATTCACAGATCATCCAGATCTACAGATCCCCCTCTTTATGTTGTTCCTAGTGATGTATGTGGTCAGCCTGATGGGGAATCTTGGGATGATAGCGTTAATCATGGTTGAAACCCGACTTCATACCCCCATGTACTTTTTCCTAAGCCAGATGTCCATTGTAGATATTGGATATTCCACAGCCATAGCTCCCAGGCTGCTCATGACCTTGGTAGCAGAGACGAGAACCATTCCTTTCACTGAGTGTGCGGCACAACTATTCTTCGTCTGTTTCTTTGTGACCAGTGAATGTCGCCTCCTGGCTGTGATTGCGTATCACCGCTTCCAAGCCCCTCATGCTGAAGCTGTCCTGCTCCGACACCCAGGTCACTGACCTTGTACTTTTCACTTTCTCGACTGTAATTGTCACGACTACTTTCCTGGATGTCCTAATCTCCTACATGTGCATCCTCGTGGCCATTCTCAGAATCCATTCTGCCAAGGGGAGACGCAAAACCTTTTCCATCTGCGCCTCCCACCTGACAGTCGTCACTATGTTTTATGGGACGCTGATATGTATATATTTAAGACCCAGTTCCAGCTATCTGATGGACCAAGACAAGGTTACCTCTGTGTTTTATGCCCTTGTGATCCCCATGTTGAACCCCCTGATCTACAGCCTGAGAAACAAGGAGGTAAATGATGCCTTTAAAAGGGTGTTATATAGGAAGATTTTTGCTTGGTAATTATAATCATTATTATATTTTAACCAATAAACGGCAGATGGCAAAATGAATTCTCTGTATCATTATCCTTAGTTCTCTGACTCAGCTACTCCATGTGACGTTACATTCTATTGGACTACGTACAGAAAATATAATGTTAGAAATTGCTGTTTTCAAGATCCACGAATGAGGGTCTGTGACACTACGTAGAATTGGCAAGATGCTCTGGCATTTGGCTTAAAGGACAATTGCTGTTGGTCCCAAAACCGATCCCTGGGGAACTCCACTGGTAACTCCCTCCAGCCTGACAGTTCGCCTTTCAGTATGACCCGCTGTAGTCTCCCCTTTAACCAATTCCTTATTTCTTTCAATTTTCATATTGATCCCCATCTTTTCCAATTAAACTAATAATTCCCCATGTGGCACCATATCAAACGCCTTACTGAAATCTAGGTAAATGATAAATAGCATGGAGGGAGAGGAATTATTTAAACTCAGTACCAATGTGGACATCAGAACAAATGGATATTGTGGAAGAAAACAAGTTCATTCTTTTAGTTTGGATGCAAGAAGTTAGAGACAGTTTTATTTTTAGGCAATTGCAAGAAGGAAGACAGCCGTTTGGACAGAGTGTCTGTTTTTATGCTAATTTTTAAAGTATAAACAATGTAAAGCAAGTATTAATACTGTTTTATTCACATAAAGCTCTCCTTTGTTTATACATTTTTAAAAATATTTTATTTCTTTTAAACATTTTTTACTACAATTACATTTTATTATTTTAAGGCAAGGTTAAAAACAGCTTTGCTTTGCAATTTTTGTTTGCTTACACCAGTTTTGCTGCCTTGATAAGTTTTATGTTATTAGGGGTTAGAGTTAGCCTGACTTTTGCTTTTTTTTTTTTTTTAACGGAACTAAGATGGCTGCCCTTAAATACTCTTTTTTTACTTTGACACTCCCCCCTTTAGTGCTTTTAGCACAACCATCATTTCTAAACTTTTATTTTTTAGTCCTTGTATTTTTGATTTTAGATTAAAAGGATCAGGTTTAGTCCCATAACTTTTGGTTGGATGTAACGATAATGCGTAATTAGTATGAACATGAAAGGTAGTTTTGTTCTTTTTTATAACAACATATTTTTAAATTAAACACAAACATTGCTTTTATTGTAATAGTATGCTGGGGTTATTTTGTAGCCTTAGTTACATAGCACCATACATTATGATTAGTCCATAAGATAAATGCTTTATAGACGGTATGAAAGGCATGTTTTTTAATTTGATATATAATTTGAAGCACATGGATTTGGCCTTGTAATTTAGAGATTTTTCTAAAGCTTTGGTT
Organism: Lepidochelys kempii; assembly: GCF_965140285.1. Taxonomy (NCBI): domain Eukaryota; kingdom Metazoa; phylum Chordata; order Testudines; family Cheloniidae; genus Lepidochelys; species Lepidochelys kempii. The sequence goes on from NC_136385.1 coordinate 6,446,183, forward strand.
GGAGAGAGTGTAGGTTTTGGAATTAGTCGGGTATTAAGGTGGCTTAATTAAAGGGTATTTAAAGCCTTAAATTTAATTATAGGATTTTATTTGCAGGCCAATAGATAATGATTTTTTGCAGCAGTGGTGAAATTAAAATGTATGTTTTGCAAAATGGTGACCTTAACATTTACACAGCTGTAATTAGCTTGGAAGAGCAGGTGTTTTGTTAGGGTCGCTTTTTGTTTTCTACTTTTTTTAACAAACGCTGTTATAAACCGTGACAATTTTTTTTGGCTTTAGCTTTTGTACGCACTGAGGCTGTGGGGGCTTTAAAGGCCAAAAATGTTTGTTGGCTTTTTATTTTTATTTAAAAACTGGGTGTTATTTTAGGAGCACTGACTATAAATTGGCTCGGCATACCAGGGGAATTAATTTTTTAAATATTACGGTGAATATTTGTTTCATGTTATATGCGTTTTTTTTACGGACCTGCAGTATTTGGTATGTGGGAGCCCACACCCCTTTAAACGGCCCGTAGGCTTGGAAGGAGCACTGCGAGTGTTTGCAACTTTATCCTGAACATTTTTAAGTTTGTTTTTATGGCCACAAGTTAGATGGCATTTTTGAAGCACTAGTAAGGGCCGTGGGCCAAGCCTGATGCTTAGGGTTACTTTCAATGGCCGTTAGCTGGTTATTTAGGAAATTTTGAATTTTTGAACATGACAGATTTTACTGCAATTTTTTTTTTGCCTTAGTGATATTTAATACTATTTTTATTAACAACTTTTGGGTTATTAACCTAAGGGTGGAGATAACATGTAATTTACCCATTCTAGCTTGTGCTTGGGTTAACTGTGCTTTAGTAAAAAGACATGTGGCCGTTTTTAAGTTGCCCTGATTTTTTATTATGTTGTTGGCTTTTATAAATTGCTGCTGCACTATTGGCACCATTTGACAGGTTTTTTGAAGAGTACATGTCGCAGGCACAAAGAACCCTGAAAGCATAAAGATCTTTGGCCCAGAAACATCGCACAGGTACAGCCATGTAGGCCTCATTCCTAATATTTCTGGGGCTAGCAACCCCAGACAGCAACTAGGTCTTAAACATACAGGAGAATCCATACTGTTGCTAACCTGGAGACCATCAGCTCTAAAGCCTTCTGGACAGCCTCTGCTGGTTCCTTCTCTCGTGCCATTTCTTTTGTGTATCCTGAGGCCTAATAATTTTTAGGTGAGCGACACCACACAGGTACTCCCCTACAGGCTTGAAGCTTTACAAACCTTAGGTGCACTTACCGCACAGTGTTGCTGACTCTCAAAATGCTATCAGTGAATAAGATTAATTATTACACAGTAATTATGTGGTGTTAGCAACTGAACAATTACTAGGCCTTATGCCTATGTATTGCACTGGCTTTGTGTGTGTGTGTGTGTGTGTGTGTGTGTACGCACACGCGAGCATGAATGGATGAGCTATTACCAGCAGGATAGTGAGTTTGTGTGTGTGGTTTTTGGGAGGGGGGTGAGGGGGTGAGAGAACCTGGATTTGTGCAGGAAATGGCCCAACTTGATTATCATGCACATTGTGTAAAGAGTTGTCACTTTGGATGGGCTATCACCAGCAGGAGAGTGAATTTGTGTGGGGGGGTGGAGGGTGAGAAAACCTGGATTTGTGCAGGAAATGGCCCAACCTGATGATCACTTTAGATAAGCTATTACCAGCAGGACAGTGGGGTGGGAGGAGGTATTGTTTCATATTCTCTGTGTGTATATAAAGTCTGCTGCAGTTTCCACGGTATGCATCTGATGAAGTGAGCTGTAGCTCACGAAAGCTCATGCTCAAATAAATTGGTTAGTCTCTAAGGTGCCACAAGTACTCCTTTTCTCTTTACAATGTGTATGAAAATCAAGGTGGGCCATTTCCAGCACAAATCCAGGTTTTCTCACCGCCCCCCCCCCCCCCCCAAACACACACACACAAACTCACTCTCCTGCTGGTAATAGTTTATCCAAAGTGACCACTCTCCGTACAATGTGCATGATAATCAAGGTGGGCCATTTCCAGCACAAATCCAGGTTTTCTCACCACCCCCCTTCCAAAAACCACACACACAAACTCACTCTCCTGCTGGTAACAGCTCATCCAAAGTGACCACTCTCTCTACAATGTGTATGATAATCAAGGTGGGCCATTTCCAGCACAAATCCAAGTTTAACCAGAACGTCTGGGGGGGCGGGGTAGGAAAAAACAAAGGGAAATAGGCTACCTTGCATAATGACTTAGCCACTCCCAGTCTCTATTTAAGCCTAAATTAATAGTATCCAATTTGCAAATGAATTCCAATTCAGCAGTTTCTCTCTGGAGTCTGGATTTGAAGTTTTTTTGTTGTAAGATAGCGACCTTCATGTCTGTAATCGCGTGACCAGAGAGATTGAAGTGTTCTCCGACTGGTTTATGAATGTTATAATTCTTGACATCTGATTTGTGTCCATTTATTCTTTTACGTAGAGACTGTCCAGTTTGGCCAATGTACAGGGCAAAGGTCCATTGCTGGCACATGATGGCATATATCACATTGGTCGACGTGCAGGTGAACGAGCCTCTGATAGTGTGGCTGATGTTATTAGGCCCTGTGATGGTGTCCCCTGAATAGATATGTGGACACAGTTGGCAACGGGCTTTATTGCAAGGATAGGTTCCTGGGTTAGTGGTTCTGTTGTGTGGTATGTGGTTGTTGGTGAGTATTTGCTTCAGGTTGGGGGGCTGTCTGTAGGCAAGGACTGGCCTGTCTGCCAAGATTTGTGAGAGTGTTGGGTCATCCTTCAGGTCAATTAGGTCATCCTTATTGTTTAAATAAGTTACTAAAGTGGGAAGGCCTTGACCATTGGATGTTAGACTATATGGTATTGTCTGTACTTGGATGTGTTACGGGGTGATAGTATAGTGGAGAAAATGGCGGGGGCAGTGGCAACAAGGTGTTTTTGGTATTTGTTATTTAACAGCCAATCAGAAAGGACAATACATGCTGAAGATACTTATTTAAAAATACAGGGCGCAGCCTGTGGAATAAAGCTCCACATTTAATTAATACTACATTTTTAAGCATGGGTTTTACAAGGTTTTTTGGCCAGTGTATAATTTTTGTTTTTTTACCAGGGTTACTTTTTAATTTTTTTTGTAGTTAGGAATTTTTGGATTTGGGCAGTTTTGGCAGAGCAACCTTTTAGTTGTTGTTGTTTGTTGTTTTGAAGCAGTTGTGGTTTAGTACCATGCAGGGGAGAGGTTACCAGCACGTTACCCTGCAGTGGGTTGGTTTTTTTAGCAAATGCTGGCTGTATGGTAATTTCGTTAGTGGACAAGGGAGAGGTTACTAGCACTTCACCTTGTTGCTTTTGTTTGTTTATTTGTTTGTTTTTTGCTGTCCAGAAGGAGGAAAAGCAATACCAGAAGGAGGGACAGGCTGATTAGTAGTTGAAGTGGAGTTATTTTGAGGCCGAGGGGCTTTTTTGCAGGGAGAAGCATGGGTTCAGGCAGTGAGCTCTTGGCACTTTACAGCAGTGTTGGTAGTCAGCAGGACTTGCTAAGGGCCTTTTTAGGGTGGAGCCAGGGCAGTTTTGTGTTTGATGGACCTGTACGTAGACCCATTTACCTGGTTTTTAACCAATGGCAGGTTGGTTGAGGTTTCTTGGAGCAGGACTTTTTTTCCCTGTGAATACAGAGACCTAACACATTTTATTAATGCCTGGCAGTGTTCTGCAGATTTTCGGGCTGCTTGGACCCATTTTAAGCTCCCACTTTTTTCTTGGGGCAGTTAGGTTTTAATAAATCCCCTTATGTATTTTAGCTCATTTGACTAAAATGTTTATGGCTAAATGATTTTAATTAAATCGTTTTTTTTTTTTTGCCTGGATTTATTTGCAGACTTTTTTTGGGAAAGGGCCAATTTTTTTTTTAGACTGTCTGCAAAGAAACCAAGAATTTCTTTTTTTTTTCAGCATTTTATAAAATTTAACTGCTTAATTTTTTTAACAATTATATAGTTAACTTTAGTTTTTTAAAATTACTTATTGTTTAAAATGAATCAACTTAGATTTTACGATTTTAATTATTGTTTTAGGGATTTAAATTTTTGATGAATATAATTAGCTATGCTTTTAAAGTTTTTAACTTTTTTAAAGACAATTTTGTGTTGCTTGCTTGGGCCCGATTTTGCTTTTTTTGCTGAACCGTTCCTTTTTATGGGCACAAGCCTTGTTTTACTACCACTTTAGCAAGGAGGGTGGACTTTTTAACTAGCCCCCACCTCTTTGGGTTATTTTTTTGGAAACTTTTTTATTTCTAAGGGCTACCCGAGTGGTGGCATGTGAGGCTGGCCACCTGGGCAGAACGCATGGCCAATTGGCGTTGTCACTGTTTCATGTTTTTTACGGCAGACACACGGCCATTGAGGCATATGCTGAGCACACATGGTTAAATTTTCACATGTTCCTGAAGGGCTGGTACTTGCTTAGCCAGGGCTTTCAGGCGGGCGCGTTCCGCTTTTTTTGCTTGGAAGTTTTGTTTTAAGGCTTGCAACTTGTTTTGTTCGGAGGTTTGAGTTGCTGCTTGGATAGTGATTTATGCTTTTAGTTGCTTCATTTTTTTGAGCTGTTGGGTACACATATTTTTTAATTTTTTTTTATTGCTTAGTTTTGCTATGACTTGGGGTAGACCCACCTGCACCCTTTGTTTGCAGCCTGGGGTGGAGAGCGGAATGCTAAACCGTTTTTTGGTTTTTAGGCATACTACAATGGAGAGTGGGGCTTATTTTTAATTATGCAATTTTTAACCTGTAATACCAACAGTGCCAAACAAAGCAAACGTAAAATAACAAGGATAAAACAGATAGATGGTGTGCACTGCTCAGGGCTTTTTCCCTTTGCAATTTTTTCTTAAACTGTCTCAGATTTTTTGCTACCAATTTGCTTGTGCCTTAGTTAATTAGGCTAAGACCACAGGATCGCAGGGGCGGAGATGAAGAGCACACACCATGTGACTGATTTTTAAATCTTTAATCATAAAATAATACAGTGGTGAGTGTGGGAACTGCTTTTATGTTACTTAAAGGAAGAAAAAATGGTAATACTTAAACCCTGACCCACTTTTATACGCTGCCCGGGCTGGCCAGCCTCGGGGGTAGGAGAGAAAGATAGAGAGAGAGAGGTGGATGGTAGGTTGTTTTGTGTATAGATTGTTCAGAGGTACGTTGCAAAATTTTGTAACTTGTTTTTCCTTTTGGGAGGTATTTTTATGCCCTGGGTTTTTTGGGGCATTTCTTTTAGAGATCTTTGCTTGGTATTTTAGTTTAGGCCGGCTGTTTGTGGCCTTTTTAGCGTTTTCAAACCATTCTGGCTTTAGGGTTGTAAAGGCAGACTGTTGGGTTTTACCGGGCGGCCAATCTTTGCAAATGTAATTTTAGTTTTGCAACTTATTTGCTTTTGTTTTATGAGTGTTTATAATTTTTTTACAGCCAGCTGGGGCTGAAAGCAGTTTTTTGTGCTTGGCTTGGTCTCTGTTTGATTTTTGAATGCAGGGAAGCTTTTTTATATTTTTAGGCCAAACTGAATTTTTAAATTAAGCCTTCCCCGTGCCCCCCCCCCCCCGCTTTTTTTTTTTTGCATTTAGCTTTAACTAATTGGGGATATGAAAGAGCTGAGAGGGTTAACAATATAGTTTGGGTAGGGAGGCATTTGGTTGCATTACATTTAGTTTTTAAATTTTGTACTTGAGTTTTTAATTTGGGGCGGGGAGTTTTTTAGCTTTTGCACTTTGTTACGAATTACACCTGGTAGGACACGCACACAAATGCTGCGAATTATACCTGATAGGTCACGCACAGTTCGAATCTAGGCTGAGGCACAGAAACAAAATTCACAACTGCAGAGTTCCCAAAAGACACTAAGTTTATTACGCTCGAGTGTGGTGCCCCCCTGCTAGCCAGGAGGGGACCCCGAATACAGATTATACAAAGGTTATATACTTTTTAGCAAAGCATGTTGCCCTCGTGCATCGGAAACCTTAGCCAATAAACAAACCCTTTTCTTATCTACCACCTATCCCTGCTTGGTGCATTCCTCATGCTATACCAGTATGTCAATTACACAGCATGGTCCTAAAGCCATGCATCAGTAACCTTTATTATCAGGATGGGAGGCCTCACATCAAGGCCAAGAGACAGGGAGTTAGGGACTGACAAAAAAACAGATACAGGGAGTCAAGGCAGGCTGGAGACAAGGAGGAGGATTTTCACAGCGATTCAGTATCTAAGGATCACTCCTCCTGGTGTATGATGTGCTGGCACGTAAACAATGGTGGGCCCCAAACCAAAATGGAGTCACATGTGCTAACTTTTCCTTAACAACTTGAGACTTATGGAGGTTTTTGTAGCTTTTTTTGGGGTGTATGATTTTATTTAAATTGATGGTACCTTTTAGTGGGAATCGTTTAGAGGGATTATTATGTAAACATTTTAATTTTAATTACACAAGGGAGTATTTTGTTCACTTAGCGGCTTATAAACTGGGGAAACTATTTTATTTTGTTTGCTGCGTTGCGGCTTATAAGCTAAAAAGATTTTTACATACTTTAGGGAAAGGGTTTGCGGGGTAGCAGCTGATAAGAAGGAAAGGCTTTTACTTTTTTGCACTGTTTGCTGGGTCATGAGGTTTGGCTCACCCCCCCCCCCATTATGTTTAGAACTATTTTACTTAGAGAGTGAGGGCCCTGGTGTGCCTGAAGTTAGCTTAAGTCCCAGATCTGGATACGGGCATTTACTTTTTACACATTTATTATTTACTTTTATTTATTTATTTATTTATTTAATATTTAGATGCTATTTTTTAAACTGTAACCTTAATCTTTTAAGTTTGGACGTAATACACCCTTATTGAGGCAGCAAATTTTTTTAGCGTTCATTAGGTTTGACCTCAACCTTATATTGGGGCGCGGAAAAAAGTTTTTCAGCACCACTTTCCATTTGGCCTTGATGCATAATAAATAAATTTGCATGGCGTGAGCCCAAAGGGACAGGCGGCCCCTTGGTTACTTTTTGTTTTTATACCCCAGTAGAGATTTTTAAAGGTTTTTTACCTTTTGTTTGGCGCTTTGGGGTTTGAAGGGGAATGGTTTGTCATAGTTGCTGCTGTTTTAGCCAGGCGTTGCTATCCGAATCACGGCACTAAATTGTAGAAGAAAACAAGTTCTTACTTTTAGTTTGGATGCAACAAGTTAGAGACATTTTATGTTTAGGCAATTGCAAGAAGGAAGACGGCCGTTTGGACAGAGTGTCCTTAGGCAATTTTTTAAAGTATAAACAATGTAAAGCAAGTATTTATAGCTTTTTATTGTTTATGTAATAATAAAGCTTTGTTTTGTTTATACTTTTTTATATTTTATTTGTGGCAAAAATGTTAAATAATTACAGTTTATTGTTATTTTAAGACAAGGTTAAAACCAGCTTTGCTTTGCAATTTTTATACGCTTACACCAGTTTTGCCTTTATAAGTTTTGCGTTAGAGTTAGCCTGACTTTTGCTTTGTTTTCAACAGAACTAAGATGGCTGCACTTAAATCCCTTTTTCTTACTTCCACAGGAAGTTTAGACTTGAAATTAGACGAAGGTTTCTAACCATCAGAGGAGTGAAGTTCTGGAACAGCCTTCCAAGGGAAGCAGTGGGGGCAAAAGACCTAGCTGGCTTCAAGATTAAGCTTGGTAAATTTATGGAGGAGATGGTATGATGGGTTAACATGATTTTGGCAATTAATTGATCTTTGACTATTTGTGGTAGATGGGGCCCAGTGGCCTGGGATGGGATGTTGGATGGGATGTGAGTTACCGTGAAAAGAATTCTCCTTAGTATCTGTCTGGTGAGTCTTGTCCACATGCTCAGGGTTCAGCTGATCGCCATATTTGGGGTCAGGAAGGAATTTTCCCCCTGGGCAGATTGGCAGAGGCCCTGGGGGTTTTTCGCCTTCCTCTGCAGCATAGGGCACGGGTCACTTGCTGGAGGCGTCTCTGCACCTTGAAGTCTTTAAACCATGATTTGAGGACTTCAATAGCTCAGACACAGGTGACAGGTTTATTGCAGGAGTAGGTGGGTGAGATTTTGTGGCCTGCACATAACAGTCACCATTAAAGGCATGTGTTCCGTATGGCTGATGTCAGGTGTGCAGTCCAGAATAACAGGATAATATCTTGCTGAGTTAAGATCTCCCACAATCTCCCATTTGACTTTTGTTGCCAGTAACTGTATGATCTCATTTTGAATTGTTTTCCAAGGCAGTAGTGTGTGTACATTTCTTGGGTGATGACACTTCTTAGAAGCTCCTGGAGTACAGCACCAAACTCAGCCATCAGTTCCATAATTTTAAGGAAGTTTCCATTGTTTGGCACATAGAGCTGATCTGAAATGCCACGCAGTGCTAGGTTTTATGTAGCAAGCATTCTCACAATGGCAATAAGCCTTTTCCGAATATTTTGCCAGTAGAGAGAGACTGATGCAATCTTCTCTTGATGCTGATCATCTATGGTGGCCTTTAGCCTTAGTCTCATCTCAAGCTCTTTCCAGCAGATTTCTAGCCAGATTTCTAGCCAGATTTTTCCAGTCCTTTGTTTCTGTAGAACCCAACATGGCTGGAACATTAGATCGGAAGAGTTTGCAACAAAAACAGTGTGCAGCATTCTCGATTTTTGAATACATAAGTCCTGGCCTCTCCACTTTGTCACCATTGGGGATTTCATGCCAGTAATGTGTTGGATGGGAACTACTATTTTCATTGTCTTTTTGGGAACATGAAGTTTTTCACTTGCTGTGGCCCAAGCAGTACAAGGAAGTCCCTCAGGCTACTGCTCAAATGGGTCCACAGTCTTGGATCATGTAGACTTAAGGAACTCAAATCAGCAGCAGCAGTTTCTTGCGCCTCCACCACACTCTTCTCTGATCTACACTTTTCTTCAGGAACGTGCATGGTTACATCCATTGGAGATGCAGATAGGGACGCTGCAGTAGCTGCCAGGTCACCTGCACTCTGACTAACTGGAAGATCAGGTATCTCCTCACCACTCACATCCTCACTGGGACTGGAAGGCTCACTGTGAACATTTGTGTCTACGTATCTCAGGAGAGCTCCTTCCTGCTTAGATAAAGAAAGTAAAAGAAGCATTTCTCTTTTTCTGAATGCTGCCTCAGAGGGACGTTTTCTTCTTTCACTCATGACTGCTGTTCTGTGCCAGCTATAGTGGCTCTCAACACTCAGTTGAAGGGGACAAATAAGCAGGCTGGTAGCAGGGCCTGAGTGAGGGAAGAAATCAGTGTCTTAAGGGCCTAACTGGCTCAAAGCTGACTTCCTGTTCTCCTCAAGTGGGTTCAGGTAAGCAGCAGGAAACAGGAAGCTCCCTGAGAAGCTGGGGTTAATCAGTCCAGGCTCCTGGGGATGCTAGAGAGGTACATAAGAGGCTCCTCCTCCTCTCTCTCCCTGCAGCTCCTGCTGCTTTCTGTCATTCTCTCTCACCTTTTCTCCTGCCTGCCTGTTATGTCTCTTGTGCCCTCCTTCCTCCAGCACAGCACTCCACCCTCTCTGTGCATCTCGAGCAGAGAGAATCCACATGCACCAGCAGCAGACACAATTTTCTACACTCTGGGTCCTAGTGGCCTTGTGATGTGAGGCACGGGTCTGAGACTTAGGGCTCCTGGGTTCTGTGACTCTGGAAGGGGGTGAGGTCTAGTGGGTGGAGCTGGATTGGTTGACAATGAGTGAGCAGAGTTTGTGCTGAAGGACCCTGGTTCAATCCCCCCCAATTCCTGTGGAGTCTACGTGTGGCCATGACTTTACTTACCTATCAGTGTAGGTTGTTCAGACTATTCCTGGACACAAGTCTTATGTCTGCTGCTAGCCATCCCTGAGATGTAGGTCCTTCATCCACACAAGGACATGGCATATCACAGTCAATCCAGCAGCTCCCCTCTGGTCTTCACCTCCACAATGGATGGCGAACCCGAGCCTGACCAGAGAAAGACAGGGTGGTGTTCTTCAGGGGAATCTGCTGGAGCTTCCGTATCCCCCGCTCCACCTCACTCCCCCACACATGAAGGCATTTCCAAAGATACCACTAATCGTGGATAAACAAAGCAGCCAAGATGCGGTCAGTGTGGCTTGATTTACTGAGCAGACTGGTTCTAAGGGAAGAACAGATTTCTCCCCTGCTCTAGGGAGATTCCCACTGGAAAAGTATCTGATGGCAGGGGTAGGGGCAATGCAAGCCCCCAGCCCCATGAATGGCAGGAAATCAGGACTCGGGGAGTTAAGGGGTGTCTCTGTCCTGCTGCAGGGAGCAGGCCTGGAGAGTAGAAAGGGTACTCGTGGCACTGTAGGAAAGACAGTGACTTCTACCAGTAAAGGTGGCTGAAGCTTCTTGCAGACATTAGAGTCTAAGATCCTCACACCTCCTTTGGGGATCCTTTTCCCTCGGAATAAAATAAGGAGAATGACGTGTGAAGCCCAGGTCTGAGATCCAGGGAAAAGGCAGGATCTCAGCCAGATTACACACCAGGAACCTGATCTTTATCCCAAGAACCACAATTACCCGGATGAGGTTTTCTCCTCCATTTGCTTTCAGGTTATTTATTCACAGAATTCATTTGTTTGCTTTGCTGTGTTTCCACTCTCTGCATCTGTTCATTGGTTTAAGTAACATTCTTTCCGTCTTTGCTTCTGTTTCCTCTTATTACAGGGTAGCATCTGCTTAGCACCTTCAAAAAATAAATTAAACACAAAATCCTGATTCTACATTGAAGAGGTAAGTTTCTGAGAATTTGGCTGCAGAACTTTAGTGTCTGCATATTTCATTCACTATTGTTTATCCGGTGCAGGTCTGATGCAATCTGCCCACTCAAGAATGCCCCCATGAAGCACGGGGTGCCCTTACAATACCAGTCAAAAGAGAGGAAGAGAGTAGATTAATAGCGGGGGTGGGGGGGGGGAGGAATCCAGTGCATCAGCACTTCTGTGCATCATTGCAGCACCAGTCCTGGGAGCCATACAGGTTAAAAATCCCCATGGTTCTTTCCCCCTAGAACCACATCTGAGCAGAAAAAGGCCTTCAGACAATTATTTCCTTACTCTCTGAATGGGTGAAATTCAACCCTGTGCAGACAGTCAGTGCATCACAGCGGGTTTAAGTGGCACTTCACTGCACAGGTGCTGAGAGACTTTGGCATAATTTTCATCCTGGATTGAAACAGCCAGTGGGAATCCTTTGAGGTACAGAGCAGAGAGGTTTGGGCCACAGCATTCACCTCAGAGGCTGAGCTTCTGCAGACTTTTGGGATGTTGCTATCTGAGGAGGATGACTTTAGCCAGCCCTAGTTCAGAGCTTTCAGTCACCTCAACTGGTGATTCTCTGGCACAATTGATCTAACGTAGCTGAACTTTTCAGGCCTTGCCCCCACCTCTGACATCCATTACCCTCTAACAGCCCCTGTCCCTTCTCTTGAGCCCTGCCAAGCCCAAATACAGAGCCTAGCTGACTCTTCTCTTCTCTTAGACCTTCTTCTTACATGATCCTTTCCTACCTTTGATAAACTTATCACTGTACCCTTCCCCAGCTGCTGGAGGAATTGTGGCTCCTCGGGACAACCTGGGAATGGGTGGCTCCTACCTCCAGGTGAGGTATGTGGTTTTCCATCTCAGCATCCCTGAGATCCATCACCTCCCGCTTTCACAGGATAAGGTCGTGGCTCCCCAAGCTAGGCCAGCTGCAGGCTGCATTGCTGTAGGTGACATGGACAGATCCCAGTGCCTGGAAGACAGAGAGGGGGGAAACCCCTGCTCATTTCCCTTTCAGAGCCCCCTTTGAAGACGGGCCAAGAGGGAAGGAGAGGACGAAGGGCAGAAAGCAAAGCTGCCCCTGTGGGGAGGGCACTCCTGTAGAAACCAGTCCTATTCCCAGCTCTCGCCAACATTGATCGGTGTGACCTTGGAGAGGTCACTTCACACCATGAGATACTAAAGATCAGGATGGACTGATTTCACTCCAAGTTTTTTGTATTTGTATTTTTGAATTATTTTCCTAATGAAAGTTTGATTCTCATGAAATTCGTAGAGCTGGCAGACGACAGAACAAGGAGCAATGATCTCAAGTTGCAGTGTGGAAGGCTTGGATATTAGGAAAAACTTTTTCACTGGGAGGGTGGGGATGCCTTTGAATCTACTAGGATAGGGTCCCCCATCTTCTACTTAGAGCCTATATTTTTTCTTACCTTCTACACAGATGATGATTGCTTTCCACAAAATCAACACAGTAATGAAAAAAATCCCGGAGAATCTCCTCCACACCAACCGTCTCTTGGTCCCCACTAAGAGACCGTGAGATGGAGGCTTGCTGCAGCAAGGCTACAGGGGTCTCCGAGGTTCCCCCTGCCCCGCACCCCTGTCCTGCCGGGCTGTTGTCAAGGGAGCTCTGTGGGGTCACACCCACCTCATCATCTTTGCCCAATAGGCTGAGTTCCTGCCAAAGCCCTTTGTGAAGTCACTGCCACACTCACCTTTCCCTTGCAGGCCTGATGTCTGCCCCTGGCCAGCCTGGCTGGATGTTTGAGCTGCACCCTGGATCACCCCACTTGCTCATTATTGATTCTGGGGAGCAAGCAGACCACCCAGTAAAACAGCAGAGTCTATTCCTCACCCCACACTGGGTTTTCCATACAGACATAGACTGTGAAACTATTTGATCTCCTAATCCAGCCTCTATTTCACCGGCGATGAAATTTCACACGCTTACCCCAATATTAAGCCCAATTGCTTGTACTTCACGAAATGGTCCCATGGCACCTTCCAGAATGATAACCAGTTGTGATGTGAGGATACCAGGAAACAGAGAATCCACCTCTTCCCTGGGTAATTTGTTCCAGGGTTTAGTCTCCCTCACTGTCAAAAATGTGTGCCTTACATCTCATTTGAATTTATCTGGCTTCAACTGACAGCCGTTGGTTCCTGTTGTGCCTTTCTTGGCTAGATCGAAGTAGCCCTGCCCCATGAAATCCGATCTCTCCTGGAATCCCCCAAGCCAGGAGAAACCAGCAGGGTCCTCCTAGCTGTTTGTCTGCTGGGCTGGGGATATCAGACGCACCAGAGGCATGCAGAAGAGAGTGCACTGCATCAGCCCGGCGTTGGGCTCAGGGGTTTGGCCTTGGCAACTTCTGCTCCAGTCACATCTCTGGGTGCCTGGGCTCAGGGCTTCTGACCCCGTGGCTGCAGCTAGGGCTGGGGTGCTGAACTCAGGACTTTCATGCCCCTACCCACTTCTGCTCACACTCTGGGTGCCTGGGCTCGGGGCTTCTGCCCGGCATCTGCAGCTGGGGCTCAGGGCTTCCCTTGCACTTCCTTCTGGGGCTCAGGGGTCCATTCTTAAGGATGCCACCAAATTGGCCCTTGTCTTAATTTGCCAGGGGACTAGTAAGTAGGAGTCCCCAGCTGAGCTGCTCTCAGAAGCAGGGACCCACTCGCACATCTTAGAACCTCCTCTAACTTCAGAAAGATTCTTGGCTGCTGCCCTCAGAGTCCAGGTCTGAAGGCAGCACGGAAGTGAGCGTGGCAATGCTGTGACCCCCCCACAACAAGTTCTGAACTCCCCCATGATCCCATTTTGGTCGGGACCCCCACCAAAGAAAATGTCATTGAGATGGTCGTGTTCCCAAGGAATGTGTCAATTTCAAGGAATCAACATTTCCCAGCTGAAAACAAATGTTCTCCTGGAAAACTTTCAATTTTTTTCAGAGTGGTGGCCATGTTAGTCTGTATCAGCAAAAACAATGAGGAGTCCTTGTGGAACCTTAGAGACTAACAAGTTTATTTGGTCATATGCTTTCGTGGACTAGAACCCACTTCATCACATGCATGGAGTGAAAAATACAGTAGCAGGTATAAATACACAGCACATGAAAGGATGGGCATTGCCTTACCAAGTGGGAGGTCAGTCTAACGAGACAATTGAATTAAGAGTAGGATACCAAGGGAGGAAAAATCACTTTTGTTGTGGCCCATTTCAAACAGTTGATAAGAAGGTGTGAGTAAGAGTAGGCGGAAATTAGTCTGGGGGAAGTTAGGACTTTTGGCTGCAGAATTTTATTTCATTTTTTAATGAGACTGCGTCTCTTAGGTTTTGTGGCACACAAGCAGAGAAGTTTGCAAGACATTGCAAACTTCCAGAAAGAACAATAACACACAAGAGCCCCAAAATCAGAAGGAGAGAATGTAAGCTACTGTCTATAACAGAGAGGCACAATTCACTGGGTACCTGCTGACTGACTGCTGCTACGCCCCCACTGAGCTGTCTAGCAGGCAAGTAGGTCCAGGAACCGTGCCCAAAATTTAAAGTCGCAGTATTCAATTTTAACACAACCACAAATACACCAGAGCATCCAAATTTTCTGTTTTACAAGGTCTCCCCTTGTTTTGGAACACTGAGTTCTAAACATGCCATGGGGAATTTGAATCAAATTTCAGCTACTAATTAGCATGTGTGTGGAACAATCACTAATGTGCATTCGGTGTTATGTTGTAGGTTTCTTTAGGAAATGTGGGGAAACAGGAGCACTGGGAAAGCCTATTTCCCCCACACACACACACACACTGCACATTTGCTGCCCACTGGTGCTGCCTGAGCAGTAGCATTGTGACATCAGAGATAATCCACCACTCAGCGCTCCCTGCCTCCAGCTCCTTGTCACACCTGGGGAGAATGACTAGCCCCTGGCTGCCACGGCAACAGCTACCTTTGACAACTGATTGTCCCCTTATGACCAGAACATCCTCACAGAAAGGAAGTTTGTAATGAAACAGGACCAGATTTGGATAAGCAGGGCAGCCGCCTGCTGCGCTCATTTGGGTTTGTACTGTGTTACGGTACAGTGTTTCTTCTCAAAGGGCCAGTGTGTGTTACTTTCCTTAGAAGGGCTAGGTGAAAGTGATATGCAAAGATCCAGCTCTTTTTCTTGGATATTGTTTATCTGCTTCTTACAAATTGAGGATTGGAGCTTAGAACTTTCACGGAAACTCAAGTCCATAAAATGAGTTTTGTTTTAATATAGTTTAATTTAATTATTTTCAATACTGTGTTCAACACAGCACTGAGTGGTGAAAAGGGACCTTCACAAAGATAAGAATGGCAATAAAATATATACTGAAAACAGCAGATGATTAAGAGGTTCATTGTTTAAACAGCACTTATATAATAGTTTTTTTTTCTATTAAAAAAACTAAGGAAATTAACAAACCAAAACCCCTTCATTTAATGTTTCTTAGTTTAGCTTTCAATAATAAATTAAGCTGTCAAATAATTCGGATATACAAAGTCAAGGTTTTAAAAAGGATTAAAAGGTTACAACTTTTAGCATTCTCAGGTTAGCAAATGTCCAAATAAGTGTTGCCCTGGCACCCTTAATTCAGTCATCTTGTGCCTTTGCGTGATGATGTAGATTTTAGTTACATCATCCCATGTTGTTTTTTTCCCGTCAGGACCCTGCCTTATTCAGTGCACAAGATTTTCTGCTCTGGGGCTGTGTATTGAAGGAGTCTGTTGTCTGTAGGATCCCTGCCTTATTTATTGCAGACTTAATGTGGTGTGGGCAACGCTCATTGTGGTATTTCCTAACTTGAAAGTGCTTGACTTTGAAACCTTTTAATCCTTTGTGTATTTTCTATTTTTTAAGGCTAACAACACTGATGAGACCAACCTTTATGACAAAGGGTATTTTTTTTGTTTGTGACATATCTATTATTTGTCTGTTTAGTGTCAATAGTGTGTACTTTACAAGACAGAAAAACTAAAGACACTCCCTAATACAAAGACCTCATGATCTAAGGAAGACGGACACATACAGAGAAACCAGCATGTGTAAGGACTTTTTCTCTCTTTCTTTTGAAGTCATTTATACTTAATTATTATTATTTATTAGTAAAGAAAGGGTGGTGCATTGGGGAAGTTGTGTGGTGAGGATGTTCCATGCAGAGGGAACAATATGGAAAGACACAAAGAATAGAATGGGAGAAAGAAACACCCATGGTATTGGTGCTAGCTGTACTGGTAAAGCAGAAAGGGAGGGAGGTGATGTAGAAAAGGACAAGATTGCTGATTATGGCCTGTCTCTGTGAATAGTCCTGTACTGGGGTGGTTTGGCATTTTAAGGACTGGAGGCCTGAGCTCAGCCAACCCTAGTGGCTAAGAAGGCCCACCTGAACACAGATCAGCTGATTCTCTTACTGATCATCTGGGAGCAGAAGAGGAAGTGGCTGAGAGAATTGCAGGAGCTGCAGAGAAAGGAAGGAGCAGCAAGGAGGGCTAGAGACAGAGTCTGGCCTAATAACCTTGGAGGAAAGACCCCAAGAGCAGAGACTAAGGCCAGCAGCAAATTTGCCTTATGCTGTTCTTCTCCTTTTGGTTTGTTGTCTCTTGGAAAATAAATAAAACCCAGCTGGAAGGGCCAGTGAGACTGATCTGTTGTGAGTGCAGCTGTGGAGTCTGGAGGAGGGAGAGATGGATTGCAGGGTGCTACAGATAGACACAGGCCACCAGGGGATGCTTGGGAGGAGGTCATGAGCAGGGGAGGAGTGGGGTTTGGGAGGAGACTCCTCTACAACAGGGCCAAACGGGAACCCTGAATTTGTGCACCCACCTTCTTTCCTGATGTTTCAAGTTCTAAACTCCAACCTGGTTAGAAGGCGGTTGTTCAGAACCATTCATAAGTCACATTTAATTGGGTGCAAAGTTACACAGGCACAAGGTCATGCCCCCAGAGTTCAAATAAATTGGAAAACCAGCATCATACGTTGCATGTAGCAACCTGGGCCGGCAAACAGGATGGAACATGGCAGGTACCATTGCTGGACCAGGCTTGCTGCATACCGGGGAACAAGTCATGCTCTCCGCCACACTGTTAGAGCCCCTTGGGAATCAATGATGAGAATGATGTCAAAACTACTCAGGACCAGCACAGTATAACCACATAATAATGCAAGGCTGGCCATACCTTGACCTTCCCCTGGATTGCTCCAACCTGCCTCATATGACAGGTGCTGGGTCAGGGAGCCAGGGGATGGGTTTTACATCAGCCACAGAGCCCATAGCTCCTCAGTGGCAGAAAACTTTGCAAAACTTTTAAAGGTAATGCATCTACATGTGATTATCCCCTGTCCCCAAGAGAAATATGGTATATTTTAATGAGTCTGCCCATGCTTGTCTTGATGATCAGATCTAAAAAGTGCTACAGGGATTCTCTCTCAAAACGATGCTATGCCAAACATTAAAAAATACTTCCATCCTATACTTTGAAATCATGAAAGACAACATCTCTCAGAAGGTAGGAGTGAACATTATTACCATTACAATAGAACTGAATTCTCCTTTTATTTTTACATCGGGAAAAAACTCTCTTCAAGTTACCTTGCCCAAGATAGAAATTTGCAGAAGTCAACTTGTTAATTATTGGAATCTGAAATGCAGCCATATTTTTCTTTCAGGATAAAATTATACTCTTGAAGGGGCACTGCTCTCTGGTGAGGACATCAGAAGATGTGAGAACAGAAAGGAGATTGTTCTGAGTCTTTCACATGACTTCTCTCTCGTAGTCCATACCTTGGGTGACTTTCTGAGTGGATTATTGACATGTTCTCTGTCATGAGAAACTCAGCCCAAGCACAGATATTGCCCAATGCAGCTATCCACTAAATTGAGGGGATATTACACCTAAGAAGAAATCCTGGGTCACTGAAACTAATGTGAATTTTGCCATAGACTTCAGTGAGGACAAGATTAAATATGTGGGGAGTGATGGTTGAGCATTCTCACTGGGGACTCTTCTAAACCTGGAGGTCATTTCCCTGGGTACGCAGGTCAGACCTCTGCGTTTTCAAGGCACAGTGTAAGGCTCAGCTCTTTCTCTGACTGCTGTGTGGAGGTTTGGTTGTGGTGAGCTGAGTCCAATGAAAATAAATCATTTCCGTGAATTGAATGGGCCTTCAGTGATATGGCCAGCTCAGTTGCTCTACTGAGCATTATGTAGACTGTGTTTACATTCGTCTTTTCCCTGATGTTTTAAACTCCATCTTTCCTTCAATTATATAAAGGGGAATTCGACAGCCTCTTTTGAGAGAACTTTTTGCTTGCAGATAGATAGATAGATCTGAGCTGTATGAACAGACAGAAGAGCTCTTTTAGCATCAATCCTGCTCTTCCTTTAAAAGTGGGGGTAGGAAATAGTTACATTATAGCAAATTTCTATTAAGCTATCTGATCTCTGGTTCAGAGTCTCTCTTGAGAAGGAATTTGGTCTGCAGGGGCATTTGGCTTCACTGGTCTTTTTATGAAACACTGAATAAACACACAGTAATTGCCAGATTGGATCAGACCTGAACTCCATCTAGTGTCTTGTCTCTGAAAGTGGCTAGTACTAGATGTTTCAAAAGAAGGTTTAATGACCTTTAATAGTGAGACGTGGAATAATCAGCCCTTCCCCGCATCTCGCCCTGAACTCTAATAGTTAGAGATTCATTTAAGCCCTAAAGCATCATGTTAGTATCCCTTAAGCATCTGGATCCATACACTATGCTATATAGAGCTGTCAAATCCCTCCAGTTTCGTTGTAGTTCTGCTTAACAGCACTTCTAGGATCTACAGACATTTCCCAAATTCTCAGCTCACCCATAATACAAGCTCAAACCAGCAAGGTACTGAACATGCTGCCCCCAGTCCAAAGAAACATATAAGCACATGCTTAACTTGAAGCAACTTTAAGAATGTAAGAAGCCCCATTGAAATCAACATGCTTAAAATTCTGGGTGCTCCACTACATGAAAGATGGAGATAGATTGGAGACAGCTCAGAGGACAGCAACAAAAATGATGAAAGGTTTAGAAGTGGTAGGGGATGGTCTAGATGACCTCTTCAGGCCCTACGTTTCTATGATTGTATGAAAAGATAATGCAGCTGCCTAAATGTTCTGCTAGACTGAGGCAAGATCCACACAGGATTAAGGCTTAAATGACCTATTGTTCTTTGCTTGGACGCATTTGATGAAAGAAGTCAAGTCCTTCTTCCTTGGTACCTTCTGTAGAACTGCACATTAACCAAGCTGCTTTTGAAGTTAAATAATCATTTTATTTGTAATATTTGTCTGAATGCCGACTGACCTACATGCTATTTGGCCACAACCAAAGAGTGGGTAAAGAAATAAATGACACATGTGTGTATGTACGGCATGTGTATGAATATGTACACACACACACACACGCACACACACTTTTTCTTCGTCTTTGGCCACAATAAACATACCACACATACATACCTTCTGATCATACTCGATGTTCTCTACCTTTTACCTTGCCAGGGGTGTTATGAATGAGACCCACGACATTCTCATAATTTCACAAACTGGAATGTGTGACATGAGCTAAATACAATTAACGATTTCATGATTTGGCAATCACTATTGTGACATGGGCTGAGGAAAGAGGTTCAGTGAGGATATTGACATAGGATGAAACAGGTTTACAGGCAGTTTGATCCCAACTCACTAATCATAATAGAATATTATTATTCTTATCTCTATAAAGACAGGTTAAAAGGTAAATCTATTCAGACAACATTTTTTTCTTATCATTATAAATATATGTTTCTGAAAATATGTTCACTGTGGTTAATTTTCTCACAAATATTCACGCCTGGCTACACACTTTTAGTCTGATCATTAGAAGTGTATGTGTGGTAATTTTTCAGCAGCCAAAGAACAAGAAGCTGTAGGACTTAGTCAGCATGGCTGTAGTGTCCAGAAGGGATACATTTAGAAGTTTCATTTTTGAATTATTTCCTCAATGAATGTATGTGCATCCTGTGTACTGCCTGGTAGCCAATGATTTAAAAACACGAAGGAAAATTTCGGTGCTGGAAACTGTCACCCAATAACCATACAGTGTGATGCAAACTGTGTCTTCCTCCTACCCATGTTATTGTTCCCAGGTATAATGGAGATCCACGGATCCTAAGCCTACACTGATCAGTGAAATTAAAATATGAGCTGAATCAGGGTCAAAATGTGTAAATCAGACTAAATGGCAGGGTAATGCACTTTCGTAGAGATAAAGGAATTTTTTTCCCTCAGAAGAAGTGAAGGAGTTCTGGGTTTTCCCATCAGTTGTTACAGGTTCCATTAAACGACTCAAAGGGTCACTGTGCATATGACCACAGTTCTTTATATTAGCATACACCATTCGCATAAGAACTAATGCCTTCCTTTATGGTTGATCCCGCAGCGAGCACCCAAGGCTGAATGGATGGCTGGAGGAAATTGTTCGGCAGTGACCGAGTTCATTCTCACAGGACTGACAGACCATCCAGAGCTGCAGGTCCCGCTCTTCACGATGTTCCTAGTGATCTATGGTATCACCCTGGTGTGGAATCTGGGGATGATGGTTTTAATCAGGATCAACCCCCGACTTCACACCCCCATGTACTTCTTCCTCAAGAATTTGTCCCTCATGGATGCCTGTTACTCCACAGTCATTGCTCCCAAGATGCTAATGAGCTTCTTAGCCAAGAGGAAAGCTATTTCCTGCACAGCTTGCATCATCCAATATTTTAGCTTCATATTGTTTGTCATCTCTGAGTGCCTTCTGCTGGCAGTAATGGCGTATGACCATTATGTAGCCATCTGTAACCCGCTGCTGTACACAGTCATCATGTCACCAAAGCACTGCCTATGGCTGGCAGCTGGTTCATATCTATGGGCCTTCCTGACCTCTGTGATACACGCGAGCGGTTTGCTAAGATTATCCTACTGCCACTCCAATCTCCTGAATAATTTTTTCTGTGATATCAACCCACTTCTAAAGCTCTCCACTTCTGGCACCTATGTCAACAAGCTACTTGTTTTCCTCTTTGGCAGTCTGATAGAGGTGATCAGCATTGGGACCATCCTCATCTCATACATCTTAATTATTGCAACTGTGCTGCAGATCCGCTCCATCAACGGCAGGTGCAAAGCCTTCTCCACCTGCACCTCCCACCTGACGGCCGTCTCCATGTTCCATGGGACAATTCTCTTCATGTACTTCCGACCCAGTGCCAGCTACACGCTGGACACAGACAAAATGGCCTCAGTGTTCTACGCAGTGCTGATCCCCATGCTGAATCCCCTCGTCTACAGCTTGAGGAACAAGGATGTGATGGATGCCCTGAGGAGAGCAATAGAGACAAAATTGAGGGCCCATTTTCCCCCAAAGGGTGTCTTAATAGGAAAACCAAATCCTTTAATGGCTGCTCTGCACACATAGGGATTTTCTCCACTATGGGGTGGATCAATGCTGTGACCATCGATCCACTGGGGGACAATTTAGCAGGTCTAGTGAAGACTCACTGGATCGACCCCGATTGCTTTCCCATTGACTCTGGTACTCCACCAGAATGAGATGAGTAAGGGGAATGAAAGGGAGAGTTTCTTCTGTAGACTCAGCAAAGTGTGGACCCCGCAGTAAGTAGATCTAAGCTACATCTATATGAGTTACACTACTAACAAAACTCCAATTATGTAGCTTAGATTGACCTGTTCCCTTAGTGTAAACTAGGCCATGTGCTCTGATTCAGAAAGTCCATAAGCACATGTTTAAGTATGTCTCCCTTTGACTTCAATGGGACCTAACCATATGTTTAAAGTTGAACTTGTATTTAAGTGCTGCCTCAGACAGAGATGGTTTTCTGAGTAGACACCTTATGTGCATAAAAAGGCCATGTCAGTTATTAAATGATGGTTTGGCTCCCCTGTACCGATAGTAAAATACTTTGAAATTGATTTTTCAGTGTAAAATGTAAGAGTGCGATTTGAATACTGTTTAGAATTACTGAATAAAAGGGAAAGTTGACACTGCAACAATGGATTCATGAGCAATAACCAGAACTGGTTTGATACTCCAAAAATATTGACAGATATTTGTTCAAATACATTTTGTGATTTTGCTTCAATCAGATCCACAGCCCAATTCATCTGTTTTCCTGGAGACACTTGTGTGCATGTAATTATATTGAAAACTGTGTCTGTTGAAAGGGAGAATGTCATGAATGCTCACTCAGATATAATATTTTGTCAGTACTCACACCACCCCCACCCCACACACACGCACACAACTCTTTGGTCACCTAAACTACCTGATCTTTAAATGCGACTCCTAAACTCACAACTTTTACAGACACATTTTCAAGGATAGTCATTGTTGGTGAATGCCACGGTTATTGGGATCTCAATGTAAAAATCCTTGGGCCCTATTTTCCTAAGTGCTGAGTACTTGCAGCTCCCCTTGACTTCAGCTGGAGTGATGGATCTTTTATCTCTGGAAATGAGGGATCGAGGGGACTGAAGTTGGGCACCAAAATCACTGGCCATTTCTGAACCTTTTCAGCACGGCGAATTACAACAGTGAATACCTCAGCACCAGTCACCTCAGGGTAAGTCCACACTGCAACGTAAGCCCAGGGTTTGAACTCATGCTCAAGTCAACTCAAGCCCCCTTCCATCTCCACATAAATTGCACGAACCAAGGGCTCAAAGACCGGGTCTGAGGACCCACAGTGATAGAAGGCCTGAGCCTGAGTCAAGCTAAGACCCAGGGTTTATGTTTTTTATTGGTGTGCAGTGTAGATGCAGCCCCTCTGGACTCCTGCTTTGGGATTCAGCCAAAAGTATCCCAAAGGCTGGGTTTCTTTGTCCTCTGGACAATAAAGTGTTCCCACACTGCACCACGAACAAAGAGCTAGACTGGTCACATTTTGGAAGCGTGCTGGGAACTCTGGGATCTGGGTGGTTGAAATGGGGATCACATAATGCCGTGTGGATGCTGGAGCCCCAGTTTGGGATCCAGGGTACAACAATCCCTAACCTGGGGTTACAAATGAGTGTAGATTCTCAAACCCGACGTTAACAAACTCAGGCTCTGCAAATGTGAGTTCTACTGGCCCAGGGCTTACACTGCAGTGTAGACATGTCCTCAGAGAGCTAGTGAGTCACTGTGGTGTGGCTGTGTGTTCAGCACAATGGGGCTCTGGTCTCGGTTTGCACCTCCAGTCACGACTGTAAAAGTGAGAACATTGAACTACGGGCACGTTTCAACCACCTGCCAGGCTCCTGCTAAGATCCTTTGATTTCATACGTTTGACACAGCAGAGCTCCCCTCAGGAAATGGAGAGATTGAACTAATCTGTGGAATCCCAGCCTAACCCCTAGGCCCACTGCCTTTCAGACCCAGTCAAACATTTCCCCACTTTTTCCTGTAATTTGCTCTCTTCTGCCTCTGGCTGCTGCCACCCCCTTTCTGCCCTCACCCATACACCGTTTGGTTTTATCTGAGCCCAAAACACAGCTCAGACCCAGGGCAGGGGACAGAGCAATTTTAAAGGCTGGGGAGCCTCCTGCATGGCCTACAGAAGCAGCGGAATCCTAGAGCTGTGCAGGCAGAGGAAGGGGGCAAAGAACAGAGCCACACCCAGCTACCAGCACCAGCCATCTTAACAGAAAGCATCACCCAGCCCATCACATAGAACCATAAGACTACTCATACGGCATCAGACCAATGGTCCATCTAGCCAAGTGACCTGTCTTCCACAATGGCCAATGTCAGATGTTTCAGCGAGAATGAACAGAACAGGGCAATTATCCAGTGATCCATCCCCTGTCATCCACTCCCAGCTTCTGTCAGTCAGAAGTTTAGGAACATCTATAGCATGGGATTGCATCCCTGACCATCCTGGCTAATAGCAATTGATGGACCGATCTTCCAAGAACTTATCTAATTCTTTTAAAAACCCAGTTATACTTTTGGCCTTCACAACATCCCCTGGCAATGACTGTCCTCTTCACAGCTCTACTGCTGACGGCTGAAATTCTTCTTATACACCTCAAATATTGGCTTGTGTTTTAGGGACTGAGTTCCAGACCCTACGTTATTGTATACTTTCATTGAAGTCACTTGAAGTCAAAGGAGCTGCACAAATGACAGCAAATGAGGATCTGGCCCTGAAAATAAGGAGTTGTACTGATACATCTTATTTTTATTACTTAGTTTATCCAAGGGAAGGTCAAGAAGTTCCTTAAGCATGCTATATATGTGCCTGTGTGGGACAAAGATTTCCAATAGGGTAAAGATCTTCAATTCTGCAGACAGAGGCATAAAATTCAGTGACTGGAAGCTAAATAAACTCAGTCAAGATATGAGGTGCACCTTTTCTTCCTGAGGGTAATTAATTATTGGAACAAATTACTTATTACTGTGGCGGATGTTCCATCACGTAATCTCTTAAAATCAAGGCGATATATCTTTCTATATCATATACTATAGTTCGAAGAGAATTCATGGGCTCAATGGATAACTTAAGGGGTGAGGGACTTGTGCCTGTCTTATAAAGGAAGTTCAACTAGATGAAGGTATTGTTCCTTTCAGCATGTTTAAGTCACTTTAAAAAAATCTAGGAATCTATGAGTCCCTTTATGTCATCCCAACACAACTTGATCTCTGACCTATAATGATACAGAACAATAACCCTGTTATCTCTGTTCAGAATATGACATTTCTTGCAGCAGCTATTCGCACATCCCATAACAGTGTGGAAGTGGAAACACTGAGCGAAATCCTGCGCTTAACAAGGCACGTATAAATCTGGAATAACTTCCTAATTTCACTGGCTTAACGATGGCATAAGAGCCTGAGCCAAAGGTGCTGAACTCAATAACAGCTTTCCATTGACTTCAGATCAAGGCATAGAATTTGATGCACTACTTAACTCTTCCTTGTTGGGAAGAGTCATCTCTGCCTATATCTCCTCCCATCCTGAGCCAGGAACTGGGGGTCTTGCCAAGATGCTCCAATACAATGCAAGGCTCTCTCAGTCTCAGTAGCTGCAAGAAAAGAGAGTTCCCAAAGAACAGCAGCAAAAGGGTTAAGGAGCATAAAGTTTAATTCTACAGACACAAAACTATACTCGTCTGCTAACTATGCCCATTGCAACTGATGTTCAAGAGATGTCTTCAGATGCTGGTATTTACATATTCCCAATATATTTGATTATCGTCATTATGTTTATACCCAAGAGCATATCTAGTGTTGCAGTGGGTGAACGAATACTTTGATCAATACTGAGAGCAAAAGGCCAACCAGGAAGGAAGGGCTGGCAGTCTGGGTGCTAGCCTGGAATTTAGAAGTTGAGTTACATTCCTATCTCTGCCACAGATTTGCTGTGTGACCTTGGACAAGTCACTTAGCCCCTCATTTGAAATTCTGTAAAATGGGGTTAATAGCACTTCCTTATTTCACAGAGGTGTTCTGAGGACACAGTCATGAGAAGGTTGTGAGATACTCAATCGTTGCAGTATCTGGAGCCATATATGTCCTTTAAACACATCGCAAATACCTTACTTATGTTGGGGAATGCTGATCCACATGAGCTGTCCCATTCACTACTGCAGGAATAAGATGTCACCCATCAGTAAGAGTCCAGTGATGTGGCTCAGACAGATGTAGAAAATGGTTACCATTATCAATAAGAACATTCCTATAACCGAGCCATAGGGACGCCTTTGGTGTGGTGTGTGTGTGTCCTTTCTGATAGATATCACGCCTGACATTCATAGCACAGGGCATTTTTGCATGAAAAGGAGATAGAAGGGAGGGGAGTTGAATTAGTAAAAGAATTGTTTCATATGACTTCCCAAAGGCCTGCCCCTTCCTTTCCTCTTCTGTGGCAAATATCCTAAACTGTGGATTGAGACATGAAAGATTCCATAGGCCAGATGCTTTGAAAATGATCCACTAGCTGATTCAGAAATGACCATTAAAAGGAAGAGAGACAAGCTATGGAATAAAGCTGTGGATAGAGGTGAAAGCATTTGAAGAAAATCAGGGTCCAGTTGTGACAGGGTGTGGCCAGACTGCAGTATTTTGTGGCTATACTGTGCTGGTGTAATGGCCCTGAGTACATTTAACATCATTACATAAGAACATAAGAACAGGCATACTGGGTCAGACTAAAAGTCCATCTAGCCCAGTGTCCTGTCTTCCACAGTAGCCAGTGCCAGGTGCCCAGAGGGAATGAACGGAAGAGGTAATCATCTAGTGATCCGTCCTTTGTTGCTCATTCCCAGCTTCTGGCAAACAGAGGCAAGGGACACCATCCCTGGCCAGCCTGGCTAATAGCCATTGATGGACCAATCCTCCATGAATGTATCTAGTTCTTTTTTGAACCCTATAATAGTCTTGGCTTTCACAATATCTTCTGGCAAGGAGTTCCACAGGTTGACTGTGCATTGTGTGAAGAAATACTTCCTTTTATTTGTGTTAAACCTGCTGCCTATTCATTTCCTTTGGTGACCCCTAGTTCTTGTGTTATGAGAAGTAGTAAACAACACTTCTTTATCTACTTTCTCTACACCAGTCATGATTTTATAGACCTCAATCATTTCTCCCCTTAGCTGTCTCTTTTTCAAGCTGAAAAGCTCCAGTCTTATTAATTTCTCTTCATATGGAAGCCGTTCCATACCCCTAATCATTTTTGTTGCCCTTTTCTGAATCTTTTTCAATTCCAATATGTCTTTTTTGAGATGGGACGACCACATCTGCACACAGTATTCAAGATGTGGGCGTACCATGGACTAATAGAGAGGCAAGATGATATTTTCTGTCCTATTATCTATCCCTTTTTTAATTATTCCCACCAGTCTGTCCTGTTTTTGGACTGCCACTTCACATTGAGTGGATGTTTTCAGAGAACTGTCCACAATGACTCCGAGATCACTTCCTTGAGTGGTAACAGCTAACTTAGACCCCATCATTCTCATCACTGATTCTCAAGGGTCTGTAAGAGTGTGGCGGAGAGCATGACTTGGTCCCCGGCATGCAGCATCCCTGCTCCCACAGTGGTACCTGCCATGTTCCATTCTCTTTGCCAGCCCAGGGTGCCATTTGCAATGTACAATGTTGGTTTTCCAATTTATTTGAACTCTGGGAACATGACCTTGTGTCTGTGAAACTTCGCAGCCCAATTAAATGTGTCTTATGGATGGTTCTGAACAGTCACCTTCCGACCGGTTGGAGTCTAGAACTTGAAACATCAGGAAAGCTGGTGGGTGCACAAATTCAGGGTTCCCATTTAGCCCTGTTGTGGAGCAGTCTCCTCCCAAACCCCACTCCTCCCCTGCTCATGACCTCCTCCCAAGCACCCCCTGGTGGCCTGAGTGGTCCTGCAGAACTCTGCCATCCATCTCTCCCTCCTCCAGGTTTCACAGCTGCACTTACAACAGATTGGTCTTGCCGGTCCTTCCAGCCAGGTTTTATTTATTTTCCAGAGACAACAAACCAAAAGGAGAAGAACAGCATAAGGCAAATTTGCTGCTGGCCTTAGTCTCTGCTTAGTGCCAGGGCAACACTTATTTGGACATTTGCTAACCTGAGAATGCTAAAAGTTGTAACCTTTTAATCCTTTTTAAAACCTTGACTTTGTATATCCGAATTATTAGACAGCTTAATTTATTATTGAAAGCTAAACTAAGAAACATTAAATGAAGGGGTTTTGGTTTGTTAATTTCCTTAGTTTTTTTAATAGAAAGAAAAAACTATTATATAAGTGCTGTTTAAACAATGAACCTCTTCATCATCTGTTGTTTTCAGTATATATTTTATTGCCATTCTTATCTTTGTGAAGGTCCCTTTTCACCACTCAGTGCTGTGTTGAACACAGTATTGAAAATAATTGAATTAAACTATATTAAAACAAAACTCATTTTATGCAACTTGAGTTTCCGTGAAAGTTCTAAGCTCCAATCCTCAATTTGTAAGAAGCAGATAAACAATATCCAAGAAAAAGAGCTGGATCTTTGCATATCACTTTCACCTAGCCCTTACTAAGGAAAGTAACAAACACTGGCCCTTTGAGAAGAAACACTGTACCATACCACAGTACAAACCCAAATGAGCGCAGCAGGCGGCTGCCCTGCTTATGCAAATCTGGTCCTGTTTCATTACAAACTTCCTTTCTGTGATGATGTTCTGGTCATAAGGGGACAAGCAGTTGTCACAGGTAGCTGTTGCCATGGCAGCCAGGGGCTAGTCATTCTCCCCAGGTGTGACAAGGAGCTGGAGGCAGGGAGCGCTGAGTGGTGGATTGTCTCTGATGTCACAATGCTACTGCTCAGGCAGCACCAGTGGGCAGCAAATGTGCATGGGGGGAGGGGCGGAGAAACAGGCTTTCCCAGTGCTCCTGGTTTCGCTAATTTCTTAAAGAAACCAACAACACAGAAAACACATTAATGGTGATTCCACACACATGCGAATTAGTAGCTGAAATTTGATTCAAATTCCCCATGGCATGTTTCGAAACCAGTGTTCCAAAACAAGGAGAGACCTTGTAAAACAGAAAATGTTAATGCACTGGTGTATTTGTGATTGTGTTGAAATTGTGAGTTTAAATTTGGGGCATGGTTCCTGGACCTGCTTGCATGTTGGAGAGCTCAGTAGGGCAGCACGCAATCAGGGCGTAGTAGCAGTCAGTCAGCAGGTACCCAGTGAGTTGTGCCTCTCTGTTATAGTCAGCAGCCTACATTCTCTCTCTCTGATTTTTGGGTTCTTACATGTTATTGTTCTGGCTCCTGAGAAACAAATTAGAGAGACATTGTGAACTTCCAGCAAGAGTATTTTATGTTTTCTCTAACTTCTCTGCTTGTGTGCCACATAACATAAAAGACACAATCCTGTAAAAAATGAAATAAAATTCTGAAGCCAAATGTAGTTTTGAAACAAAAAAATTCAACCATTTCATTCTGATAAGGTTGATCTTCCTGAAGCACTTCACTTTTCCTTTCCCTTTCACAGGGAGGAGCCTAAATTAGGTTTCCCTAAATCCATGATTGGAATACTCAAACATTTCCCCTCTTTTTCATGCAATTTGCTCCCTTCTGCCTCTGGCTGCTGCTACCCCTTTTCTGCCCTCACCCAAACACAGTGGAGATTTTATCTTGCTCCCTTGCCGCAGTACAGCTCAGACCCAGGGCAGGGGAGCCAGCTCTGTGGCCTACAGAGGCAGCGGTATCCTAGAGCTGAGAACTGTGCAGGCAGAGGAAGAGGGCAAAAACTAGAGCCACCCCCAGCTACCAGCACCAGCCATCTTAAGAAAAAGCATCACCCAGCCCATGATAGAATCACAGAATTGGAAGGGACCTTGAGATGTCATCAAGTCCAGCTCCCTGAGCTCATAGCAGGAGCAAGCACCACCAAGAACATCCCTGACAGGTGTTTGTCTAACCTGCTCTGAAAAATCTCCAACTGCCCCAGGCAGTTTATTCCAGGGCTTAACCACCCTGACCGTTAGGAATTATTTTCTAACGTCCAACCTAAACCTCCCTTGCTGAAATTTAAACCCACTGTTTCTTGTCCTACCATCAGAGGTTAAGGAGAATAATTTCTTCTCCTTCCTCCTTGTAACAACCTTTTAAGTATTTGAAAACTGTTAACATGTCCCCTCTCAGTCTTCTCTTTTCCAGACTAAACAAACCAAATTCTTTCAATCTTCCCTCATAGGTCATGTTTTCTTGACCTTTAATCATTTTTGTTGCTCTTCTCTGGACTCTCTCCAATTTGTCCCCATGTTTCCTGAAATGTAGTGCCCAGAACTGGACATGATACTCCAGTTGAGGTCTTATCAGAGCTTTGTAGAGTGGAAGCATTACTTCTTGTGGCTTGCTTACAACACTCCTGCTAATGGTGGATTGTCTGTCACTTGAAGTCTTCCCAACTGGATACCTAGCTAAATGATGTGTTAGAGCTAAAATAATAATAATAATAATAATAATAATTAATAATAAAAATTTGAGCTTGATACAGAAATTATTGGACAAGGTTTTGTTATGCGGGAGGTCAGATTAGATGATCATATTGTCCTCTTCTGGACTTAAAATGTATGAAAAATCAATTTTACCCCATGAGGAGTGGTAAACTCTGCTCTGTGTGGATGCCAAGCCTTACAATTAGTGCTTTACAAAGTTAAAGTTGTTTGATTGCTGTAACTGTGCTCTTTCCACAGTTTAACATGTCTGGATTTCTTTTAAGCTTAACTTTGACACTGAATTCACCGACTCCTCCATACGGAAAGACAGACTTAGCCATTCATTTTCAGTTACACTGCCCCTGAGACCTCTTTTGTGGCTTAGCAAAACAGTGAGAGCTTTCTGTAAAACTAAGCAAAGAATAATAGAGAAAGCTACTTAGCACGTGCATCATTTGGAGGTAAGATAGGGCACCACAGAGGGCATTGTAATGAGCCCCTCTATGCCTGGCTTGAGACTATAATTGAAGGTGTAACGTACTTCGGAGACTTGATCCCTAAATGCCACAGAAATGAATATATAAGGTTTGTGGTGCCTTAACATGTTCCTTAGGGATGAAGAGTGAGTGAACACTTTCATCCACCAGCAGCTATGGTTCAATACCTCTTTCCTTCAGTGGAGGTGGGTTAACTATTTTTCTTCCCTTCTGATTCCTGGACATAATTTTTCATTTTCTCCATTTACTTAGACGTGTGATGTTAGTGTAGTCAACCTTTTGGCAACTTGAGACAGACATTGTTTGTTTGTTCATTTTTTCTGTCTCAGGATAAATAACAGTGAAAACGGACATGGTTCATGAAAAAGAGCCTGAAAGGTCCAGGTGGATACTAGGTAAGAATCCAGTATTGTACATAGAGATGCATCTGAGTTACACACTTCAGAGATCTGGAATCAGATTCAGATCCAACTTCTGTAACCTTTGATGATTTTCAGATTCTGGGCTTTGGTTACAGCCAATTATAGAGATAAGTCAGGGTTGTAAAACTTGTATTTATTGTTGTTGTGTTATCAGTTAGAGATCAGTGCCCCCACTGTACTGGGTTCACCGAAAACACATAGTAAGAGATAGTTCCTGCCCTCAAGAGCTTATAGGCTAACAAACAAGACAGAAGAGGGTGGGTGAAAGGAAGGTTTATTATCCAAATTTAATAAAGAGGGAATTGAGGCAAAGAGGAAATCTTTGTCCGAAATCACACAGGTATTCTGTAGCAGAGCCAGGACTTAAAAGGCCAATCTCAGTCTAATGCCCCTAGCGCCAGTCTGACCATTATCCAGTGTTGTGTATGGATGTGAGTAGGGGTGGGGGAGGGGGAGGACAGACACTTGGATCCAATGGGTTGTGGTGTGGCTGATCTCTCACCATAAGGGGGAAATAACAATAATTATTTGCACTGCAGCAGCTCCAGACATCTTTGTGTTTGTTTGAAAAATTTGACCAGTGGGTAGCATTGGAAAGGCGGAGGTGGTAGATGACATTTCAATAGCAGAGGATCCTCAAGGTGTTGAGAGCCTGTGAAGGGCCTTGGATTGAAAACAAGCTGTTTGTGTGTGATGAAATGGGGAAGGGGGAGCCAGAAGAAGGAAGCAAATGGAGAAAGCCTCACTTTTGAGGTGTTACATAGTTTTGGCTTCATGTCTCTTCAGCCTTCTTTCTTCCTTCTTTCTCTCTTCCTCCCCATTCTTCTCACACTCCTTGTCTACACAGCAACTTCTCCATTTATCTTATTCTCTCACCTGTGGCTTCTGGCATTCCCTGTATGCTACCTTTTCCAGGCATCCTGCCTCCCTCCTTCAGAGCCTTGCTTTGCACACAATTTCCCATCGTCGCTTCTGTGCCAACATTATTCCTTCACCTTTTCCTGTCTACCTCATACTCCTGTGTCATGGCGAATGGCCCAGAGAGATGAAGGACCTGGCAGTGTGTACCACTAGTAGGTGTAAGCAGTTGGGACTGGAGACAAGTGACCAGAAAGCTCCTAGAGAAGGAAAGCATAGACCGAAGGCACAGTTGCCAATTCTCATGATATTTGGTGCTTCTCTTAAAGCCCCAGCTCCTTCAGCCATGTGATCACTTAAGAATCTCAGATTTTTTTAAGTATGTTTCTAGCCCTCAGAGTTGCTAAGAAAAGCTTGGAAACGTGACCCCCTTCAGGGCCCAGAAACATTGTTCCATTGCAATTTGCTGACTGAATGAAATTGAAACATTTCGTGAAGACAGGCCAATTTCACTGCAGCACCACGGAATTGGGGAAACTCTGCCTACATGAGAATTCTGCCTGGTTTCTGCTAGTTCACTTTCCCAGCTCCTTGGCAACTTGCCATGTGGCCTGCTAGCAACCAGAGTCCACGGCCTTGGAGCTGCTACACATGCCATTGCCCTGGGGGCTGGGTACACCCAAAATTTCCAGGGTCCATGGCTCCAGGAATCCATTCCCTTTTTCAGAGACTTACTTTTTCAAATACTGGGGGTTTGGTCCTAACCCAACAAATTCTGAAATAACAAAATCTTGCAAAAACAAAACCTTTCCCTGCCCTTCTCTCCGGACCACCCTTAGGCTTAGGCAGCAAACACAGCTGTGTAGGGCACCTGAAAATTTGGGCCACCCCTGAGTCTTAATATCCACCTACCCGCCTCTTCCTATCCCTGTTGCTGGTGGCTGCTGCAGCCTGGTGAGTCTTCCTCTGGAAGGGATCGAGTTAACTTAAAAGTGAAAAAGCCTCCAGCCTGCCAGACCTATTAGCACAACAATGAAATTCTTAAAGAGCCATTAAAGTGGTAATGGAACCATTTAATGGGCATTTGCCAGCTCCTGGGTATATACTGTCAGTTTCTGAATTTACTGACAAAAACAGTTGTGCATCACTGTAATATTTACTCAGAACATGTTAGTCTACCGGAGCTACGTTTAAAATCTGCTTTAAAAATATTTCATCAGTATGTTGCTGAAGATTATAAAATCACAACTCTAAAAAAATTGCTGTCATCCCCCTAAGGCTGCCATTGGGCACAGGGTTTAAAAATACTTCTTAAGACCCCATATATCCTAAAGATGGATCTACCCTTTCTAAACCCTTTCTGTATTATTTTAAAAAGGTCTCAAGATTTTAAGCCAATCGCATGATTTTTGGAAGCCTGGTTCCTGGTTTTCAAACGCTTGGGATTAGCAACAGGGGATATGTTATGAAGCAGCAGTAACCAAGTGACTGGGACACAACTGAGATGCTGTAGTCATCTAAAAGGGTTATCTGGGAGGAGTCTGAACCCAGAGAATAGGATCCCAAGTACGAGAGCTTTCTAACTTACCCTTAGTGAGCAGACAATATAAAGTAAACTCATAATTCATGCAGGTATATTTCATTGGGGAAAATTTGTAAGAATGTGCTTGAATTTGGAAATTCCCCAAGGGGAACTGGATGCCTAATTCCAGTCAATTTTATGGAGACTGGGATGCCAAAATCTCCTAGAGAGCTTTGAAAATCCCAGTCCTCATGAAAAGGGAGTGTAAATCAAAAAGTCCATCTCAACTTTTCCCAGACATCAGGGTGGCTGGTTTCCTGTAAGATATTCACTACCCACTCTCAAGCCCGGTGGTGCCATTCAGATTTAATTCATGCCATGAAATTTCCTTCTTCCACGCTGCTTTCTCTTGTTATCCAGCAGGTATGGTTTCATGTACCCCTGTATAAATGGCTGAGGGCAATCACAGCATGGTGACCCAGTTCATCCTCCTGGGGTTGACAGATCGTGAGGAGCTGCAGATACCCCTCTTTGCGGTGTTTCTGGTGATCTATATTCTTACGCTGGTGGGGAATCTCGGGATGATCATGTTGATCAGGGTTGATCCCCGACTCCATACCCCCATGTACTTCTTCCTCAGTAACCTGTCTGTCATTGACCTTTGCTATTCCTCAGTCTTCACTCCGAGGATGCTGGTGAATTTCTTAGTGGGGAGTAAAAGCATTTCTTACTCTGCCTGTATTGCCCAACACTTCTCCTTCGCTGTTTTTGTGACCACAGAAGGGTTTCTGCTGGCCGTGATGGCATGCGACCGCTATGTAGCCATCTGTAACCCTCTGCTGTACACTGCTGTTATGTCTAAGAGAGTCTGTTTTCGTCTAGTGGCTGGCTCATATGTAGGGGGGCTCGTGAACTCACTGACCCACACATGTGGCTTGTTGAGGTTGTCATTCTGCGGGCCCAACATCATCAATCATTACTTTTGTGACACTAACCCATTGCTGAAGCTCGCCTGCTCTGATAACCGCATCAATGAGATTTTGCTCATAATGTTCTCTGGGGTTATTGCCATGTCCACCCTCCTGATTGTCATCATCTCTTATCTGTACATCCTCTTCTCTATCCTGAGGATCCACTCTGCTACGGGCAGGCAGAAAGCCTTCTCCACCTGTGCCTCTCATCTGACAGCTGTCACCATGCTCTATGTACCTGTGAGCTTAAGCCACATACAACCCAGTTCCACCTACTCGCTGGAACAGGAGAAAATCTCTGCTGTGTTTTATACCCTGGTGGTCCCCATGCTGAACCCCCTTATTTACAGCCTGAGGAACAAGGAGATTAAGGATGCTCTAAAGAGGGTGGTAGACTGGAAAAACATTCTCACCTAATTTGTTCACCATGACAATTCCAGTCAATTGAGAAGAACAATTGGAAGAAGGAGAGGAGTATCGTCTATGTGTCACTGCCTTCATTTGTGTATCTCAAATGTTGTACAGGAATTAAATGAACCTCAAAGAACTGATGTAGCATGTGGAAATTACGTTTTACGATTGCTTGAGAGGAACAATGTTACCTAATGTCCTGTCATTATGTGGTTGTTCCAACAGACACCCTTCCTTATTTCTTGACCATGAATCTATTTGAAATGCTGCCCTGAAAGGTTATCTGAGATTTAAAATAAAATAAAACTTGTTTCTAACTTTAATTTCTTAATGTGTTGCTCTGATTAATGCTCAGTATGTAACTTGCACTATGTGAATTCAATACTTTTGCTCTCTTTAGTGTCTGGGCCTCATAAGGGCTTTGTGAGCCTGACACAATTAATCTCTATCCCCTTTATAACAGCCCTTAACGTAGCTGAAGACTGTTATTAGGTCCCTCCTCAGTCGTCTTGTCTCAAAACAAGACATGCCCAATTTTTTTTTTAAATCTTCCTAATAAATCAGATTTTGCAAACCCCTTTTGTCATTTTTGTTTTTCCCCTCTGGACTCTCTCCTATTTGCCCACATCTTTTCTAAAGTGTGACTCCCAAACCTAGACACAGAACTTCAACTGCAGCCTCACCAGTGCCAAGTACAGCCAAACAGTTACTTCCTTGGTCTTACATACAACACTCCTGGTAATACACCCCAGACAGCCTTTTTCAGAACTGCATCTCATTGTTGGCTGATACTCAACTTGTGATCCACTTGAACTCTCAGATCCACCTCAGCTGCGCTTCTCTCTAGCAGGTTATTCCTCACATTGTATTTGTGCATTTGATTTTTCCTTCCAGAGTGAAGTACTTTGCACTTGTCTTTATATTGATCACATCTATACTCAGACCAGTCCTATATACATCTATTCTCAACAGTGCTATCATATATACTTAGGCTTGGAAGGAATAGACTTTTCTCAAAAAAATGTTGGTAAATGTTGATTTCACCACAAGCACACAAACCAATGAAAAAAATATTGCTTTCAATAATTGAAATGTACAGCTAGGCAAGAGTAAGAAAAATTGCAGCTTGAGAATGTACAAGAGTTTGATTTAAGGATATTTATTTTGACATGTGATGTTGACAATTTGTGTTTTAACAGTTATAAAGCTTTAACTTTTTGAATCTCAGTGTTGGCTGTCATTAAAAAAATTATGTCTGACCTCCCATTGCCTGATCTCCCATAATTTCTTGCGACTGTAAAGGTTTGAACATTTAAAACAAAAAGACTTAAAAATAAACATTGATATTATTAATTAAAATTATAAAAAATATTTTAAAAAATAAAATTCTGAACAAGGCTCTCTGTACTTTTTATACAGCTTTATTCTCAATCATCTTTCTGTCACCTTATTCTGTTCTCCATCTGTACCTCTTGTCTCTTATTTTAAGCTTACATTATGAGCTCCTTTGGCCAGAGATTGTCTTTTTGTTATATGTTTGTACAGCACCTAAGAGAAGGGGGTTGGGATTAAGCCTAATTCTAATAAATTAATTCAGTACTATCAATAATAATGCTCATGTAATGTTACTCCCACCAATACCGTATATTTCAGAGGGGTAGCTGGGTTAGCCTGTTTCAGCAAAGACAATGAGGAGTCCTGTGGCACCTTAAAGATGAACAAGGAAGCTTTGCCTGGTGGCGGTAATGGCATCTGATCACTTCCTAGCACTCGGTAGCCCCTTGCTCTAGAGCCTCATCATGTCAACGATACTGTGTGTGTTTACTAGCGGTTGCTTCCTACATATGTGGCTTTGTGAACGCGGTTCTTCAGACTCCATTTATAATTTACCCTGTCCTTCTGTGACTCCAATGTCATTCACCATTTCTTCTGTGACATCCCCCCAATCCTTAAGCTGTCCTGCTCCGACACCCACAACGCTAACACAGTGTATTTCACCTTGTCCACTATAGTGGTCATGACTACGATTCTCATTGTACTATTCTTCTACATGTACATCCTCATTGCCATCCTGAAGATCCACTCTGTCAAGGGCAGACGCAAAACCTTCTCCACCTGCGCCTCCCACCTGATGGCCGTAACAATTTTCTACGGGATTTTGATCTTCATGTATTTACAACCCAGTTCCGACTACACCACAGACCCAGACAAGATCATCTCTGTGTTTTATATACTCATAATTATCATGCTGAATCCCCTGATCTACAGCTTGAGGAACAAGGAGATGAAGGATGCCTTTAGAAGGATGATAAACAGGAAGGTTTGTTCTCAGTTAATATAATTATTGGGATTTGTGCTTATCAATAAACCAGTGATGAATTAATAGTGAATTCTCTGTGTCATAGCTCTGATTTCTTTGTTTTAACTGTATTCTGTGGCTTGTTCGGAAAAAAAAGGAATCCAAGACTGTTAATCTTGGAAATTCAGTTTCCCATGTTCAAGAATGACTGCGAGGCTGCAAAGAATACAGACGCTCCCCGACTTATGCAAGCTACCGTTCCGGAATGCCTCGTGTACCTCGAGTTTTGCGTAAATCGGAAACGTATCTCCGACCATTAAGCGCAAAAAAAACCCCAAAGAAACTCCTATTTCTAGTTTACGGAACTTTTCCCATAATCTCGGATTTGCGTAACTCGGTGAGAGTCTGTGCACTATTGTAAGGGAGCATTTGTCACAGTTCCCCTCTGACTCCCTTTGCTGGATATGCACCGACTTGTGTTGAGGGGAATCCCATCTTGGATCCCCAGTTGTTTTAAGGTGCCAGAGATTGAATGGAGCCAGTCACTGCTGCCGTCTTGGGGTTCCTAGGCACACAATAGGGTGCAGGCCCTCAGCCTAGCGCCCTTTCTGGAGAGCTAGAACCTGCTATCTAGCTGCCTAGTCCCTGGGCTCAGGGATGACTTTTCAGACTCTGCCATAGCTTAAACACCCCCTGTCCTAGAATGCCACCAAACAGTGTGAGCCTTCTAGGTTACAGCTGAACTCTCCCATAGAACTCTCCCATACACAGTATGTGTAAAGAATATAACACACAGAGAGAGACACTCTGAACAGGAATCTAACACGGCAGAGCGAACACTTCACCAGTAAAGCACAAGCTCATTCAGAAAAGGACACACATCCTAACTTCAATGGGCCTCACTAGCTCATCCTTTCCTTGGGAGTCCCCTTGTGTATACATCTATGTTCAGAAAGACTGCTCCTCTCCCTCCTCATCTAGCTCCTACACACAGCTCCTCTCAGTTTGAGCTGGTCAAACATGGCCAGGTAGAGCCCAAATTGAGCAGCTTTTGCCCTTTTATAAGCATCTTACTCTCTGTCAGGTGACCTCATGATCAGCCTCTGCGGATGGCCAGATACTCCTACCAGACAACCACTGCTTCCCCCTCCCACCTCCCGCCTCCCACCCGCATCAACAGAAAGTTTAGATAGAAAATTTTCAACCACCTCCAGCCAGGAACAGATCCAAAACTAATTGAAGCCAATGAAAAGACTCCGATTGACTTCAGTCAATATTTGGCTCAGTCTGCAGGAGTTTAAGTAGGGATATTCAAAAGGCACCAAACTCCCATTCCAGGGAGTTGTCCAGGGAACTGGATGTCTAACTGCTCATTGAAAATGTGCATTTGCTCACAGGCAGTTGTTGATTGCACTATGGGGTTTCCAATCCTGGACCGGTATTGAAGTGTTGAAAGGAAAATAGCATTGGAAGCCAAATGAGTTTGGCCCACACACATATTGCCAGTTTAAGAACATCATGACGTTAATCAATAGAGTAACTTTGATGTCTTTTTAGTGATGGCAGTATGGCTTCATTCCATTTTGCACATATATGGAAAAATCATAAGTAGTATTCCTAGGAGCACAAGAAGTGGATTTAAGTGATTGATGATTCAGAGAAAACTTCCCTGGAGTAACCAGAGCAGATGAATATTCAAATGTCAGTGTGTGAGCAAGCTTGCTTGTGCTATGAATATTGATAGCCCCATCACACTAGTACTTCATAACGGGTACGAGTACATCACAATCGTACATCTTTATAAATTGATTGGACTACATGTATCATTATCTGTCCCCACATCATACCCGCAAGTCAATGGAGTTACTTCTAGGATGAATCTGTCTCAGGGTTTACAAAGTCCAAAGAAAGCCAAACAAAGCAGATCTTTGACATAATTTCATGATCACCAGAGAAACTCTTTCATAGGTTGGTGAGAAGATAAAGAAGTAAATTGAAGCACTCCCATAAAAATGTCTAGGACTGAGATCTATGGTGCTGAACTAATGTGCACTGGAGAGACTCCATTGAGTCCAATGGCCAATGGCTCTTGTCCTTAATGAATGACAAGGGGGCTGGTATAGTTTTTTCAGATTGATTTGAATGAGAAGGGGCAGCTCTTTTTTTTATACACAGCTGTTCTCTGGGAGAAGGTGCCACTGTACAAATTGTCTTGGCAAATTATCTTAACTTCAGTTACACTACAAATAGGTTTACTTATTCATTACTCTGGCAGAGCAAGTGTTAATATTGACTTTATTTCTGTATCATGACTCATATGTTGTTTTCCTAACCATTCCCAATATGTTTTCTTGCCCAATTAGATAACGACACAATTGCTCAAAAAACAATGTTTTAATGAGGCCCACAGCAGTTTATTATAATCCATAATAATGGATGCCATCTACATAGTTCTCCAAACTTTGGAGAATTATGTCAATATGAACATTACTGGCATAACCAGTGCTGGACAATAGCATTTACTCTTTCCCGTTTTTTCCCCTTTCAATATCTTCACTTTTGGGCCAAATTCATCTCTGGCATCATTCTTTTATGCCAGGGCTATATTTGGCCCATTGTGTCCAAAGCCATGCCAAATCAAACCAGGTCACTGCAAGCGAGAGTCTATGATCCTTGCTCACATTGACTAGCACTTACTCATAGCAGGAGCCCCAATGAGATCAAGTTCTACTCAATGCAAGTAAAGCCAGATCGGCTTAGGTTCCAAATAAACTAAAAATTTTAATGTGCACAAGACAGACAAGAAGGGGCTTTATCCCATACATAACAACATGTTAGAGCATCTCGAAACTATAGGCTCGATTCTGTTGTCCTTACACTGAATAGCCCCTTACTGTGAGAGTGGTCTCATGGACTTCCACCTGCTGAAAAAGTGTGGGTAAGGGCATAAAAATCTGCCATTAAAAAGCCACGAAACTATGTTAGGGAAATAAGCAGAATATCTTATTTAATCTGGAAGAAACAGTGCAATCCTCAGAGTGTTTTATGTCAATTCAACATGAATACAAATCAGTATTGAAACTGATGGTTAAGTGAAATACACTCGGCCAGATTCTAAGCTAGTGTAAATCAGCATCACCACATTGATGCCAAAGGGGCAGAAACCCCAGGTAATGTAATGTAACTTGAGCGAGTGCCACTTAAATTAATGTGGCTATATCGCCAGTGGGTGTAAATCATCTTTGCCCCATTGAAATCAATTCCATATGGCTAAATTGAGTGGAAATCCATCAACCTCAACAAAAACCTCACAGATACAGATTGAAATCAATGGCGCTCCAGCTCCAGTTGGTGTAAGCTAGCGTCACTACATTGCAATCAATGGGGCCAGATCCCCAGCAGGTGAAAATCAGCATTAGCTCCATTGGTGCTGATGCGTGAGACCCCAAAGTAAATAGGTGGAGCGTTACTGAATGCATTGGGCCAGAACCATAACTAGTCAAAATTGGTGTCATTCCATTGAAGTCAGTGGGGCTACACACATTTACACAAGAAGATGATCTGGCCCTTATGACCATAGGATTTCCCAAGGCACATTAATGACTTACGGGCAAACGTCCTTATTGGGGCAGCAGTCTGGCTTGTTCTATCCAATTGGCAGATCATGTCCTTAACTTGTAACCTGGTGTAGATATGTAACCCACACACCGCCTGGGTGTGGTGCTCTGTCCCATCTGGTGGCACTGAGACCACTCAGAGAGAGTTTAATGAGTCTACCCTACATCCTTAGTCAAGAGCCATGTGGCTTTTAGCTCATGTGGTAGAGGCTCATGTACTAAGCTGCAGAGGTACCAAATTCAATCCCAACCGCCGAAGACTGGGGTCTGTCGGTGTTACAGATGCACATCAAATTATCCAGTCACAGGGGCAAGTGTGAATTGTCTGATTTTCATAGCTTCCCGACATTAACCTTAATCCTAACCATACCCCTGCAGAGTTTGGGGAAGTTCTGGGGCAGACTCTTGTTCCATGACTGAACTAACCTGTAGAAGCTACCAGTTCCCCTCCGTCTCATAGAAACATGGGGATTGCCAGACAGGATCAGACACAAGGTCTACCTAGTCCAATAGCCTGTCTATGACAGTGGCTTATACCAGATGCTTCTAAGGAAAGCGGAAGAAGCTCATAGTAGGCAGATGTGGGATAATCTTCCCCCAACATTAGGTCACTGGAGAATGAAAATAGTGGTATATTAGGTGATGGTCTGTTTCCATCTTGGCATTTTGTCAGAGGCCCGTGCAGTGGTTATTCTGACGTTGTTTAATCAGTTCTCCCTAAGAATCATCTGCATTGTCAGCTTTGTCCACAACACGCCCTGACTTTGTACAGGTCCATATCTGAGTCTGCACTGGGATCAGAGTGAACTTCACATGATCTATGAGTTTGATGGAAATATTTTCCACATACCAGGCCCTGAGTTCTCTCTCTGATCCCACAGGATTGACATGTACTGTTCTCTGCAGTCCTGGCCTCCTTAAAATTCTGTCACGGAAGTGCTGGAATTGAGATTGTGTGATCTTAGCACACCAGGAGTTGAGCACAGTCTAACAAAAGAGAATATAAAATAGATGGGCCTGTATATTTAACAGCATACTCTATTGAGATGCAATTTCAGAACAGCTCAGGTATTTGTATGACTTCAGCATCCTTTTACCTGAGTTTCAATCTACAGAGGACACCCAACCTAAAGCACTAATGGTAACTGCAATTCACCTTTAAATCAAGAATAAGAGGCCTGTGATTTACAAACAGAATCTCATGAGGTCTAGCCTTACTGAGTACAACAAACTGCAGACGCCCTCTAAGTAGAATGCTGGAAGTGTGCTACTCCCATAATAACCCAGTGGTCGGTGGATTGAAACCAGGGTCAGCTAGCCCTGGCCTGTTTATTATTTACGGGTATAAAATGCCCATGACTAAAGTTAGTCTGGAAAGTGGAAGAAAGATTCTATCCATCAGAGGAGGGAGGTTCAGGAACAGCCTCCCACTAGAATTAGTGTAGTTATACAACCTAACTCAATTTAAAGTGGAGCTGAATAAGTTTATGAATGGGATTAGATCATTTTGCTGCCTGCAACAGCAGTAGACTGGACTCAATGACCTTGCTGGGGGGGTCACTTCCTGTCCTATGTTGCTCTTGGGATTGCCAATATTAACGAGCCTGCATTATGAACAATCATTTTTGTGCAATGCAAAGACATGGTGCAATCCGAGAAATCAGGATGGTGACCCAGAGAACTTGCACCCTCTCTCACAGCTGTTTATTTATTTTTTTAAAAAATCAGGAACTACATTTATTGAGAAAATATCTTCCTGTATATCATCCTTCTAAAGGCATCCTTCTCTCCTTGTTTCTAAGGCTATATATCAGGCGGGTCAGCATAGGGAACACAGAGATGACGTTGTCTTGGTCCAAGGTGTAGCCAGAACTGGGTCGTAAATACATAAAATGAAAGTACCGTAGAAGGTAGTGACAGCTGTCAGGTGAGAGGCACAGGTACAGAAAGGTTTGAGTGGATCTTCAGGATGGTGTATTAAGAAGACGGCCTGAAACATAAGGCCATGTATCAGAGTCCTGGTGTGAGGCCTAAAGCCTGAGCTGAAGTAACCAAAACTTTGCAGATCTAAAGCAAAGCCAAGCTGTGAGCAAGAGGCAGGCCCTGTTCACAGAATCTGGCAAGAACAGGGCTGATATTGCAGAATCACACGTGCTTAAGTAGAGCTAGGCACAAGTATATATACGCCAGCACATTCCAGAAAGGCGGTACCAGAACACCTCGATACCAAACACATGCCCCAGAAATAACAGGAGCACGCTGACCCATCTTAAGGATAAGGTCAGGATGACAGCATGATGGATAGAGATGTTTTAATCAAACCAACATGTACAAGGTAATGGGCAGCCCTTGTATCCGTCAATGGGTGGCACTCTAATACGTCAGAGAGTGTCACTCTGATACGTCAGGGGCAATATGTCACTTGTTTGTATTTGTGTAAAAAGATGTATCTCAGAGGAAGTGTCTTTGGCCAGCCTAGCGAGCAGTGGAGAGTCCCACCAATGCCTGAGTTGCGTCCATTGACACAAGCATACAGGTCTGACTATCCATCCAGATGCTATTACTGTGCTCTATTGACAGTAAACCTGGCCAGGTGCCTTCACTGAACATTGAGTCTGTGGATTTATTGGGCTGTTTAATTGAGGTCTGCTATCTCCACAGAGCTGGGACAGCACACTGAACGAACACACACGCAGCCAACATCTGACCACAGGTGGTGACGAGGCTGTACATATTAGAGACTATCTAGAACAACTAGCATAGTAATCTTGACAAATATAGTCGACAAGTTGAAATGAATAACATCATTGTGTTGTGTATGTCAGAGCAGGACAGCTTAAGGAAGGGGAGGTATGCCAGAGAAGAAACGATTGCTGACCCTGGGGTGAGAGAAAGACAAGCTGAATATACAAATTGTTCTGGCCGTTGAATTCACAAAGACACAACGACTATCAGCACACAGAGTTTCCTGGACATGATGACCCTCTAGAGCAGTGAGTTACAGATGACTGTGAATCGGTGAGAGGCCATGGTGGCCAGGAGGCATCATTCATTGGTCACAAAGACACAGACAAAGAAAAATTGCACAGCTCACTCAGTGAATGAAATGATTCTATTACTCTCTGCTACAGAAGTCATGAGCACCATAGGCGCAATGATAGAGGAATAACCAACACTGACAATGGACAGATTACTGAGGAAGAAGTACATAGGGGTGTGAAGATGGGAGTTAATCCTGATTAAAAGTCATCCCAAGATTCCCTACCAGTGCAATAACATAGCTCGGTGGAACAACATGAAGAGTGGGACCTGCAGCTCTGGGTGGTCCATGAATCCCAGAAAAATCAACTGTGTCACCATGGTATGAGGCAGCATGGGTGGGAAATCTAAATTTGCAAATAAACTGGAGCCAAAAAGGGAGCATGTGTAGATTCCTTGTAACAACTCTGACTGCTCCTGTGAAACAGTGTGTCTCAGGGAATGTATTATGAGTTATGCACACACTTCCCCCTGGAGCTACTGCACTGTCTCCTTACAGAAACAAAACACTGTGCATTGTTTTGCATTCAATTAAATATGTGCAGAGATTCCGCCACAATACAAGAGACTGTCCAAATCTGAATCGTTCCCATGCCAGAAATATCCCTTAGGGCACAGGGCTTTGCCATCCATGTCTCTCCTGCCCACCCTCTCTGTTGTTAAATCAGATTAGTTTGGAAAGGAGGTAAATCATCTCTTGTAAATGTATAGACAATAACGAATGGTGTAGAACGTTTTCATTTACACTGGTTTTCTCTTCTGGCTCCCATCAATGTCAGTGAGAGTTGATGGCACTTGGCACCACTGAAACTCCAGCAAAAGTCCTACAAATGATCTGTGTCTAACGTTGGGAATCCCCAGCAGAAAGATGTTGTAGGGCTAATGCGTACCTGTAGAGACATTCATGTCATTGAAAGTCTTTTTTTCTTCCTGAAGGCTAGATATTAAATGGAAAGATCTGCTCAACTTTAGAGAGTCATGAGTACCAAAGGGCAATAATACATGTAGATGACCATAAGTGATAGCTAACATAAGGACAGTAAGAAGTTCTAAAAATCATCCCCCCCCCGCCCCCTCATTGGGTATATCTATGCACCATTCCAAGGTGTGATTTCAGCTTG
Source organism: Lepidochelys kempii (assembly GCF_965140285.1). Classification (NCBI taxonomy): domain Eukaryota; kingdom Metazoa; phylum Chordata; order Testudines; family Cheloniidae; genus Lepidochelys; species Lepidochelys kempii. The sequence goes on from NC_136385.1 coordinate 6,490,803, forward strand.
GGTATTCCTCAATCTCTACAGAAGTGGTGTAGGCCCAAAAACCTAACTTTGACAATTGTTTTAAAGGATAATTATTTTAAGTGGTAATATTATAAGTGGGTACAGAGGTGGGGAAAGGATTTCCTGTCTCCTGATTCCTGATATTCAAGATTTCAAAATATTTTCCCATTCTACATTGGGATGAAACCAGGTCTCCTGGAAAAACTTCACAGAAAGTGAGAGATAGAGAAGCTTGACCCATGAATAACCAGTAGCCCAGTGGTTAGGGTACTCATCTAGGTTAAGGGATGAACTGGTGGATTTTCAACAGTTCCAGGGAGACTCGCTGACAGTCACTAATGTGACTTGGCCCTCCAGATAAGCCCCAGATACTACCACTCAAAATGCCACCCAGCAATTGCCTGGTGGGTCAGGATGACTTGACCACCACAGAAAAGGTTGGGGGAGAAAGGGTGCTGGAGAGACTGTAGTAACACTTATAGAAAGGGGTGCATCCGTTTGTCATCATCCATGTCCATCACCTGCAGTATCATTCCCCAAAGCTCTCTTGGCTAGGCAAACCCACAGTTTCTTGTGGATGCTCTTCCCCAGGCCACACCTAACTCTCCCCAAACTCACTAACTCCCCCACCAAGCTGATCACAACTCCTTCTTCCCCATTCCAAATCAGGCACTTGGACTTGGGTCTCTCACATCCCAGATCAGGCTTACAATCACTGGGCTATCAAGATAGACTTTCTCTTTGTGTGTCCCAATGAATCCTTTATTATTCATCCAACAGGAGAGATTGAGAGACAGAGATGCACCATAGAATACAAAACAGGGCAGACATTAGGGCACTCCCCTGTGATATTGGAAACATAGATCTATTTCCCTGCTCTTAATTAGGCAGAGAAGTGACCTGAATAGGGGTCTCCCACATCCCAGGTGAGTGCCCTGCAAGCTGGGATTTGGCTATTTTGGAGTTGCTCTCTCTATGTCTCTGGAGTTTAATCACAAATTCCACCCTGAACCTGAGAAATGTTGAATCAAAACTGAGACATTCCAATTAAAAGATTCCTATTTGGCAAATCCATATTTGTGGGGGAAAATCCATTTTATTAAAAAAGTTCCCAGCCAGCTTGAGTGCAGAGAATGGAAAGTGCCCACTTTGTGAGCAGCTGTTCAGTATTTTGTTTTAGCCTCATCATTCAATGTGTGGGCCCAGGTGTGACGGAGAGCTGGGCAAGAGCTGCTGACTCAGCCCTCTGTCAGGCCAGCTCCCATTAAGGGAAGCAAATTGGAGCTGGCTAGAAAAACCTGCACCGAGTTGGTGAATGGGAGACACTTACCCACCCAATTAGCCTGGGGCTATAGAAAAGGCTGGGAGAACAGCCGTGGAAAGTGTGGGAGAGTAAGGGAGTGGAGGCAGAGATAGTGCATCTCTCCTAGGTTGACATGGGAACCTAAAGCTGTGTATGCTGAAAAGGTGGTGGGAACAGAACCTGTAAATGAATGACCCCAGTGATTATTGAACCCCAGGGTCTCCTAGGGACTTTGTCAGCCTGGCAGGAGCTAAGAGGGCCCTGCAGATCCTTTCTACACCAGGCCTTATTTAAACTCTTCCAGCCTTGCTCTGGAGACAGAATTCATAATTTGCTCATATGCTTTTCCAGGGTGTTTATCACTGTAGTGTGTGAATTTATTTTCAAAATGCCCCTGTGAGGTAGGGAAGTGAGGCACAGAGAAATTAAGGTCAAAACTTGCCACTAATTTTGGGTGCCCAATTTGAGACCCTGCAACAGCCCAGAACTGGAATTGCTGGGAAAATCCTCTGCTCAGCCCCTGGAATCCCTGGGATGTTGCCTGCCCAGGGCAGATGGACTCTTGGGGGGATTAAACTGGGAAGCTCTAGCAAATCTCGATTGATCCTGTGTGAGCAGCAATTTTTTAAAGGGTCAAATTTGGGCAGAATTTCATGAGACCGGCATAAGGCAGCGCCCTGTCAAATTTCAAGTCACTGCTGCAAAGCTTGGGGTCACCAGAGCTTTTCAGAGGAAAAGTCATCTGCGGTGGGGTGTTTTTTTTTTTTTTTAATGTGGGTAGAACAATGTCTTTTCCCCTAGCTTTGGTCTCAGAAATGGCAGAACAGGCTGAAACTTTCCAACTAAATACATTTCAATCTGAGGCAGGCAGTAGCCTTTTAAGTCAGGTCAATACACCGACAGGAAGCATTTCAATTTTGGAACGTCCACATGTTTCATGCTGATCAAAAATTTGAAAACCCAAGATTTTGACATTTGCAGATGGACATTTTTCAGAATTTCCATTCTGTTCAAAATGTTAATATTTGAGCTTTTTTCCTTGATTTGTCACCATTTGTTTACATCCCAAGTCAGTTTTTCCGATGGCATGGAAATTCTGAATTTCACTCACTCTGCCCTGTAGAATAGACTCAGCTACAGCAGGGTAAAGGTGTTTTGTTCTAGGGTAGCACTAGGGAGAAAGCACTAATGCAATGCGATAGGTAGCTCTGTGGTGCAATGGCTAGTCCATGATCCTTGCTAATGGAGGTGGAGATGTACAGATTGGGGTTTCACCTGAGTTGATCCTTTCAACATTTCCTTTAGGGCCTGTATTACACAGGAGGTCAGACTAGCTTATTACAATGGTCCTGTCTGGCCTATAATCTATGGACCTATTCAGTATATGGCACCTTTATACTGATATAACTTCATCCACACTCATGCTTATACCAGTATATCAGAGGAGAAGCACATCCCTAACAGATATAGCAACACCTGTAAATCGAAATTTCGGCTGTAGGCCAGATCTAAGTGTTGGCACGTGGCAGAGATGAAACCTGTACTCCTAAATCGAATTGCCACTTTGGGCATCTCAGTCTAGAACCATGCCCCATTGCTATTCCTCAAATCCCCTCTCAGCTGAGGCCGAACCCCATAGATGCCTAAACTCACTTGGCACCTACATTCTTGCAGTAAATGCACCTTTGTGCCTGTTTCAGCCTCTGAGGATGCACACTGCTACTTCTTTCTGAGCATCCAGATGCCTACCCCTTCCACCTCCAAGGAGAAGAGATTTCACCAGGGGTCTCCCACCTCTCCTGTGGCCACTGTAGTTGCTGAAATATGCGATATTCTGGTGTGGTTCTCCCTCAATCTCTCCTGTTAAAGCTGTTCTATTTTGGAATCTGTGATTTATTATCCCCAGCCTCCAGGAGACATCAAAGACATTTTAATGATCTCTTCTGTCATTCTATCAGGGGGTAGCCATGTTTGTCTGTATCCACAAAATCAACACGGTGTCCGGTGGCACCTTAAAGACTAACAGATTTATTTGAGCATAAGCTTTTGTGGGTAAAAAACCCACCACTTCAGATGCATGGAGTGAAAATTACAGATGCAGACATTGTTATCCTGACACATGAAGAGAAGGGAGTTCCCTCACAAGTGGAGAGCCAGTGTTGGCAGGGCCAATTCAATCAGGGTGGATGTGGTCCATTCCCAATAATTGATGAGGAGGTGTCCGGTTTGGCCAATGTACATGGTAGAGGGGCATTGCTGGCACATGATGGGATATATCACATTCGTAGACCTGCAGGTGAATGAGCCCCTGATGGTTGGCTGATGTGGTTGGGTCCTCTGATGGCATCACTGGAGTCGAATAGGGACTTGGAGTGGCTGGCTCACTACAAAAGCAGCTTTGCCTCTCCTGGAATTGACATCTCCTCAACAATTATTGGGAGCCAAACCAGCCCATCACTTCCTCCACCAAATACAAACCACAATGGAATTTACTGAGTGTACACCTACACCATGACTGGTAAGAAATGTCATTATTATTATCTTTTGAGCATCTCTTGGTGAATGTGGCAGTGAAATTCCATAGAAACATAACGACCATACTGGGTCAGACCAAAGGTCCATCTAGCCCAGTCTCCTGTCTTCTGACAGTGGCCAGTGCCAGGTGCCCCAGGGGGAATGAACAGAACAGGGAATCATCAAGTGATCCGTCCCCTGTTGCCCATTCCCAGCTTCTGGCAAACAGACGCTAGGGACACCATCCCTGCCCATCCTGGCTAATAGCCATTGATGGACCTATCCTCCATGAGCTTATCTAGTTCTTTTTTTAACCCTGCTATAGTCTTGGCCCTCAAAACATCTTCTGGCAAGGAGTTCCACAGGTTGTCTTAGTATTTATCCGTAGGAGATGCATTTTCTCATTTCTAGGCTCTGGGAATCTGAGAGTCAAAAGTAACCATAGAATCAGTTACAGTCCATACCACTTACAAATGTTAGTACCTCTGGGAGGATTTGTAAGAGGGAGGAAAAATAATGCACATGGTGAGAAAGAATGTCTGTAAAACATACACTGACTCCAATAGGACTGTGACACTTTAAGGCTACATAGACAGTGATACCAAACTTTTCCGCTGGGGCTGCCTCATAGTAGGCACCTAAATGTCTATTTAGGCACCTATATAAAAGGGGCACTGAGCATCCCTTGTGCCCTTTGAGGTCGTTCGGATTAGGAAGAGAAAATCAATGACCATGAATAAACTCTATGGCATTGATTTTTTGCGTACACTCATAGGAGATTTTTTGCCTCCTTTCTAAACTAAACACTCCCAATCTATATATCTCTTATTTTATAGAAGATTTGACCCACTGGATGGTTTCATGCATATTAACACAGAATACACAATATTTCTGTAGCTGGGTCATATCCTATCTCTAATGGAAAGCATGTGGGTAATACAAAGAGAACATTCCCTAGGATTGTCCTTTGACGTGTTATGTTTATATACTGTTTCACAGGAACAATCACAGGGATTATGAGGGATCTGTACTCAATACTTTATTGTCCCATGATTAATTGTAATCCTTATTTTTATTTTTCACGAGCAGAGGAGAGAGTTTCTGGAATAAATGGCAGAGAGAAATCACACCACGGCGACAGAGTTCATTTTCATAGGATTCACAGATCATCCAGATCTACAGATCCCCCTCTTTATGTTGTTCCTAGTGATGTATGTGGTCAGCCTGATGGGGAATCTTGGGATGATAGCGTTAATCATGGTTGAAACCCGACTTCATACCCCCATGTACTTTTTCCTAAGCCAGATGTCCATTGTAGATATTGGATATTCCACAGCCATAGCTCCCAGGCTGCTCATGACCTTGGTAGCAGAGACGAGAACCATTCCTTTCACTGAGTGTGCGGCACAACTATTCTTCGTCTGTTTCTTTGTGACCAGTGAATGTCGCCTCCTGGCTGTGATTGCGTATCACCGCTTCCAAGCCCCTCATGCTGAAGCTGTCCTGCTCCGACACCCAGGTCACTGACCTTGTACTTTTCACTTTCTCGACTGTAATTGTCACGACTACTTTCCTGGATGTCCTAATCTCCTACATGTGCATCCTCGTGGCCATTCTCAGAATCCATTCTGCCAAGGGGAGACGCAAAACCTTTTCCATCTGCGCCTCCCACCTGACAGTCGTCACTATGTTTTATGGGACGCTGATATGTATATATTTAAGACCCAGTTCCAGCTATCTGATGGACCAAGACAAGGTTACCTCTGTGTTTTATGCCCTTGTGATCCCCATGTTGAACCCCCTGATCTACAGCCTGAGAAACAAGGAGGTAAATGATGCCTTTAAAAGGGTGTTATATAGGAAGATTTTTGCTTGGTAATTATAATCATTATTATATTTTAACCAATAAACGGCAGATGGCAAAATGAATTCTCTGTATCATTATCCTTAGTTCTCTGACTCAGCTACTCCATGTGACGTTACATTCTATTGGACTACGTACAGAAAATATAATGTTAGAAATTGCTGTTTTCAAGATCCACGAATGAGGGTCTGTGACACTACGTAGAATTGGCAAGATGCTCTGGCATTTGGCTTAAAGGACAATTGCTGTTGGTCCCAAAACCGATCCCTGGGGAACTCCACTGGTAACTCCCTCCAGCCTGACAGTTCGCCTTTCAGTATGACCCGCTGTAGTCTCCCCTTTAACCAATTCCTTATTTCTTTCAATTTTCATATTGATCCCCATCTTTTCCAATTAAACTAATAATTCCCCATGTGGCACCATATCAAACGCCTTACTGAAATCTAGGTAAATGATAAATAGCATGGAGGGAGAGGAATTATTTAAACTCAGTACCAATGTGGACATCAGAACAAATGGATATTGTGGAAGAAAACAAGTTCATTCTTTTAGTTTGGATGCAAGAAGTTAGAGACAGTTTTATTTTTAGGCAATTGCAAGAAGGAAGACAGCCGTTTGGACAGAGTGTCTGTTTTTATGCTAATTTTTAAAGTATAAACAATGTAAAGCAAGTATTAATACTGTTTTATTCACATAAAGCTCTCCTTTGTTTATACATTTTTAAAAATATTTTATTTCTTTTAAACATTTTTTACTACAATTACATTTTATTATTTTAAGGCAAGGTTAAAAACAGCTTTGCTTTGCAATTTTTGTTTGCTTACACCAGTTTTGCTGCCTTGATAAGTTTTATGTTATTAGGGGTTAGAGTTAGCCTGACTTTTGCTTTTTTTTTTTTTTTAACGGAACTAAGATGGCTGCCCTTAAATACTCTTTTTTTACTTTGACACTCCCCCCTTTAGTGCTTTTAGCACAACCATCATTTCTAAACTTTTATTTTTTAGTCCTTGTATTTTTGATTTTAGATTAAAAGGATCAGGTTTAGTCCCATAACTTTTGGTTGGATGTAACGATAATGCGTAATTAGTATGAACATGAAAGGTAGTTTTGTTCTTTTTTATAACAACATATTTTTAAATTAAACACAAACATTGCTTTTATTGTAATAGTATGCTGGGGTTATTTTGTAGCCTTAGTTACATAGCACCATACATTATGATTAGTCCATAAGATAAATGCTTTATAGACGGTATGAAAGGCATGTTTTTTAATTTGATATATAATTTGAAGCACATGGATTTGGCCTTGTAATTTAGAGATTTTTCTAAAGCTTTGGTTGGAGAGAGTGTAGGTTTTGGAATTAGTCGGGTATTAAGGTGGCTTAATTAAAGGGTATTTAAAGCCTTAAATTTAATTATAGGATTTTATTTGCAGGCCAATAGATAATGATTTTTTGCAGCAGTGGTGAAATTAAAATGTATGTTTTGCAAAATGGTGACCTTAACATTTACACAGCTGTAATTAGCTTGGAAGAGCAGGTGTTTTGTTAGGGTCGCTTTTTGTTTTCTACTTTTTTTAACAAACGCTGTTATAAACCGTGACAATTTTTTTTGGCTTTAGCTTTTGTACGCACTGAGGCTGTGGGGGCTTTAAAGGCCAAAAATGTTTGTTGGCTTTTTATTTTTATTTAAAAACTGGGTGTTATTTTAGGAGCACTGACTATAAATTGGCTCGGCATACCAGGGGAATTAATTTTTTAAATATTACGGTGAATATTTGTTTCATGTTATATGCGTTTTTTTTACGGACCTGCAGGATTTGGTATGTGGGAGCCCACACCCCTTTAACCGGCCCGTAGGCTTGGAAGGAGCACTGCGAGTGTTTGCAACTTTATCCTGAACATTTTTAAGTTTGTTTTTATGGCCACAAGTTAGATGGCATTTTTGAAGCACTAGTAAGGGCCGTGGGCCAAGCCTGATGCTTAGGGTTACTTTCAATGGCCGTTAGCTGGTTATTTAGGAAATTTTGAATTTTTGAACATGACAGATTTTACTGCAATTTTTTTTTTGCCTTCGTGATATTTAATACTATTTTTATTAACAACTTTTGGGTTATTAACCTAAGGGTGGAGATAACATGTAATTTACCCATTCTAGCTTGTGCTTGGGTTAACTCTGCTTTAGTAAAAAGACATGTGGCCGTTTTTAAGTTGCCCTGATTTTTTATTATGTTGTTGGCTTTTATAAATTGCTGCTGCACTATTGGCACCATTTGACAGGTTTTTTGAAGAGTACATGTCGCAGGCACAAAGAACCCTGAAAGCATAAAGATCTTTGGCCCAGAAACATCGCACAGGTACAGCCATGTAGGCCTCATTCCTAATATTTCTGGGGCTAGCAACCCCACACAGCAACTAGGTCTTAAACATACAGGAGAATCCATACTGTTGCTAACCTGGAGACCATCAGCTCTAAAGCCTTCTGGACAGCCTCTGCTGGTTCCTTCTCTCGTGCCATTTCTTTTGTGTATCCTGAGGCCTAATAATTTTTAGGTGAGCGACACCACACAGGTACTCCCCTACAGGCTTGAAGCTTTACAAACCTTAGGTGCACTTACCGCACAGTGGTGCTGACTCTCAAAATGCTATCAGTGAATAAGATTAATTATTACACAGTAATTATGTGGTGTTAGCAACTGAACAATTACTAGGCCTTATGCCTATGTATTACACTGGCTTTGTGTGTGTGTGTGTGTGTGTGTACGCACACGCGAGCATGAATGGATGAGCTATTACCAGCAGGATAGTGAGTTTGTGTGTGTGGTTTTTGGGAGGGGGGTGAGGGGGTGAGAGAACCTGGATTTGTGCAGGAAATGGCCCAACTTGATTATCATGCACATTGTGTAAAGAGTTGTCACTTTGGATGGGCTATCACCAGCAGGAGAGTGAATTTGTGTGGGGGGGTGGAGGGTGAGAAAACCTGGATTTGTGCAGGAAATGGCCCAACCTGATGATCACTTTAGATAAGCTATTACCAGCAGGACAGTGGGGTGGGAGGAGGTATTGTTTCATATTCTCTGTGTGTATATAAAGTCTGCTGCAGTTTCCACGGTATGCATCCGATGAAGTGAGCTGTAGCTCACGAAAGCTCATGCTCAAATAAATTGGTGAGTCTCTAAGGTGCCACAAGTACTCCTTTTCTCTTTACAATGTGTATGAAAATCAAGGTGGGCCATTTCCAGCACAAATCCAGGTTTTCTCACCACCCCCCTTCCAAAAACCACACACACAAACTCACTCTCCTGCTGGTAACAGCTCATCCAAAGTGACCACTCTCTCTACAATGTGTATTAAAATCAAGGTGGGCCATTTCCAGCACAAATCCAGGTTTTCTCACCCCCCCCCCCAGCAAAAAAAAAAAAAAAAAAACCACACACACACACAAACTCACTCTCCTGCTGGTAATAGTTTATCCAAAGTGACCACTCTCCGTACAATGTGCATGATAATCAAGGTGGGCCATTTCCAGCACAAATCCAAGTTTAACCAGAACGTCGGGGGGGGGGGGGGGGAGGAAAAAACAAGGGGAAATAGGCTACCTTGCATAATGACTTAGCCACTCCCAGTCTCTATTTAAGCCTAAATTAATAGTATCCAATTTGCAAATGAATTCCAATTCAGCAGTTTCTCACTGGAGTCTGGATTTGAAGTTTTTTTGTTGTAAGATAGCGACCTTCATGTCTGTAATTGCGTGACCAGAGAGATTGAAGTGTTCTCCGACTGGTTTATGAATGTTATAATTCTTGACATCTGATTTCTGTCCATTTATTCTTTTACGTAGAGACTGTCCAGTTTGGCCAATGTACAGGGCAAAGGGCCATTGCTGGCACATGATGGCATATATCACATTGGTGGATGTGCAGGTGAACGAGCCTCTGATAGTGTGGCTGATGTTATTAGGCCCTGTGATGGTGTCCCCTCAATAGATATGTGGGCACAGTTGGCAAAGGGCTTTGTTGCAAGGATAGGTTCCTGGGTTAGTGGTTCTGTTGTGTGGTATGTGGTTGTTGGTGAGTATTTGCTTCAGGTTGGGGGGCTGTCTGTAAGCAAGGACTGGCCTGTCCCCCAAGATTTGAGAGAGTGTTGGGTTATCCTTCAGATCAATTAGGTCATCCTTCATGTTTAAATAAGTTACTAAAGTTGGAAGGCCTTGACCATTGGATGTTAGACTCTATGGTATTGTCTGTACTTAGATGTGTTACGGGGTGATAGTATAGTGAAGAAAATGGCGGGGGCAGTGGCAACAAGGTGTTTTTGGTATTTGTTATTTAACAGCCAATCAGAAAGGACAATACATGCTGAAGATACTTATTTAAAAATACAGGGCGCAGCCTGTGGAATAAACCCCCACATTTAATTAATACCACATTTTTAAGCATGGGTTTTACAAGGTTCTTTTGGCCAGTGTATACTTTTTGTTTTTTTACCAGGGTTACTTTTTAATTTTTTTTGTAGTTAGGAATTTTTGGATTTGGGCAGTTTTGGGAGAGCGACCTTTTTTGTTGTTGTTGTTGTTGTTTGTTGTTTTGAAGCAGTTGTGGTTTAGTACCATGCAGGGGAGAGGTTACCAGCACGTTACCCTGCAGTGGGTTGTTTTTTTTAGCAAATGCTGGCTGTGTGGTAATTTCATTAGTGGACAAGGGAGAGGTTACTAGCACTTCACCTTGTTGGTTTTGTTTGTTTATTTGTTTGTTTTTTGCTGTCCAGAAGGAGGAAAAGCAATACCAGAAGGAGGGACAGGCTGATTAGTAGCTGAAGTGGAGTTATTTTGAGGCCGAGGGGCTTTTTTGCAGGGATAAGCATGGGTTCAGGCAGTGAGTTCCTGACATAGTTGGGAGTTAGCAGGACTTGCTAAGGTCCTTTTTAGGGTGGAGCCAGGGCAGTTTTGTGTTTGATGGACCTGTATGTAGACCCAGTTACCTGTTTTTTAACCAATGGAAGGTTGTTTGAGGTTTCTTGGAGCAGGACTTTTTTTACCTGTGAATACAGAGACCTAACACATTTTATTAATGCCTGGCAGTGTTCTGCAGATTTTCTGGCTGCTTGGACCCATTTTAAGCTCCCACTTTTTTCTTGGGGCAGTTAGGTTTTAATAAAACCCCTTATGTATTTTAGCTCATTTGACTAAAATGTTTATGGCTAAATGATTTTAATTAAATTGTTTTTTTTTGCCTGGATTTATTTGCAGACCTTTTTTTGGGAAAGGACCAATTTTTTTTTTTAGACTGGCTGCAAAAAAACCAAGAATTTCTTTTTTTTTTCAGCATTTTGTAAAATTTAACTGCTTAATTTTTTTAACAATTATATAGTTAACTTTAGTTTTTTTAAAATTACTTATTGTTTAAAATGACACAACTTAGATTTTACGATTTTAATTCTTGATTTAGGGATTTAAATTTTTGATGAATGTAATTAGCTATGCTTTTAAAGTTTTTAACTTTTTTAAAAACAATTTTGTGTTGCTTGCTTGGGCCCGATTTTGCTTTTTTTGCTGAACCGTTCCTTTTTATGGGCACAAGCCTTGTTTTATTACCACTTTAGCAAGGAGGGTGGACTTTTTAACTAGCCCCCACCTCTTTGGGTTATTTTTTTGGAAACTTTTTTATTTCTAAGGGCTACCCGAGTGGTGGCGTGTGAGGCTGGCCACCTGGGCAGAACGCATGGCCAATTGGCGTTGTCACTGTTTCATGTTTTTTACGGCAGACACACGGCCATTGAGGCATATGCTGAGCCCACATGGTTAAATTTTCACATGTTCCTGAAGGGCTGGTACTTGCTTAGCCAGGGCTTTCAGGAGTGTGCGTTCTGCTCTTTTTGCCTGGAAGTTTTGTTTTAAGGCTTGCAACTTGTTTTGGGCGGAGGTTTGAGTTGCTGCTTGGATAGTGATTTATGCTTTTAGTTGCTTCATTTTTTTGAGTTGTTGGGTACACATTTTTTTTATTTTATTTTTTTATTGCTTAGTTTTGCTATGACTTGGGGTAGACCCACCTGCACCCTTTGTTTGCAGCCTGGGGTGGAGAGAGGAATGCTAAACCATTTTTTGGTTTTTAGGCATACTACAATGGAGAGTGGGGCTTATTTTTAATTATGCAATTTTTAACCTGTAATACCAACAGTGCCAAACAAAGCAAACGTGAAATAACAAGGATAAAACAGATAGATGGGGTGCACTGTTCAGGGCTTTTTCCCTTTCAATTTTTTTTTAAACTGTCTCAGATTTTTTGCTACCAATTTGCTTGTGCCTTAGTTAATTAGGCTAAGACCACAGGATCACAGGGGCGGAGATGAAGAGCACACACCCTGTGACTGAATTTTAAATCTTTAATAATAAAATAACACAGTGGTGAGTGCGGGAACTGCTTTTATGTTACTTAAAGGAAGAAAAAATGGTAATACTTAAACCCTGACCCACTTTTATACGCTGCCCGGGCTGGCCAGCCTCGGGGGTAGGAGAGAAAGATAGAGAGAGAGAGGTGGATGGTAGGTTGTTTTGTGTATAGATTGTTCAGAGGTACGTTGCAAAATTTTGTAACTTGTTTTTCCTTTTGGGAGGTATTTTTATGCCCTGGGTTTTTTGGGGCATTTCTTTTAGAGATCTTTGCTTGGTATTTTAGTTTAGGCCGGCTGTTTGTGGCCTTTTTAGCGTTTTCAAACCATTCTGGCTTTAGGGTTGTAAAGGCAGACTGTTGGGTTTTACCGGGCGGCCAATCTTTGCAAATGTAATTTTAGTTTTGCAACTTATTTGCTTTTGTTTTATGAGTGTTTATAATTTTTTTACAGCCAGCTGGGGCTGAAAGCAGTTTTTTGTGCTTGGCTTGGTCTCTGTTTGATTTTTGAATGCAGGGAAGCTTTTTTATATTTTTAGGCCAAACTGAATTTTTAAATTAAGCCTTCCCCGTGCCCCCCCCCCCCCCCGCTTTTTTTTTTTTGCATTTAGCTTTAACTAATTGGGGATATGAAAGAGCTGAGAGGGTTAACAATATAGTTTGGGTAGGGAGGCATTTGGTTGCATTACATTTAGTTTTTAAATTTTGTACTTGAGTTTTTAATTTGGGGCGGGGAGTTTTTTAGCTTTTGCACTTTGTTACGAATTACACCTGGGTGGACATGCACACAAATGCTGTTACGAATTATACCTGATAGGTCATGCACAGTTCGAATCTAGGCTGAGGCACAGAAACAAAATTCACAACTGCAGAGTTCCCAAAAGACACTAAGTTTATTACGCTCGAGCGTGGTGCCCCCCTGCTAGCCAGGAGGGGACCCCGAATACAGATTATACAAAGGTTATATACTTTTTAGCAAAGCATGTTGCCCTCGTGCATATGAAACCTTAGCCAATAAACAAACCCTTTTCTTATCTACCACCTATCCCTGCTTGGTGCATTCCTCGTGCTAAACCAGTATGTTAATTACACAGCATGGTCCTAAAGCCATGCATCAGTAACCTTTATTATCAGGATGGGAGGCCTCACATCAAGGCCAAGAGACAGGGAGTTAGGGACTGACAAAAACCAGATACTGGGAGTCAAGGCAGGCTGGAGACAAGGAGGAGGATTTTCACAGGGATTCAGTATCTAAGGATCACTCCTCCTGGTGTATGATATGCTGGCATTTAAACAATGGTGGGCCCCAAACCAAAATGGAGTCACATGTGCTAACTTTTCCTTAACAACTTGAGACTTATGGAGGTTTTTGTAGCTTTTTTGGGGTGTATGATTTTATTTAAATTGATGGTACCTTTTAGTGGGAATCGTTTAGAGGGATTATTTTGTAAACATTTTAATTTTAATTACATAAGGGAGTATTTTGTTCACTTAGCGTCTTATAAACTGGGGAAACTATTTTATTTTGTTTGCTGCGTTGCGGCTTATAAGCTAAAAAGATTTTTACATACTTTAGGGAAAGGGTTTGCGGGGTAGCAGCTGATAAGAAGGAAAGGCTTTTACTTTTTTGCACTGTTTGCTGGGTCATGAGGTTTGGCTCCCGCCCTCCTCCCCCCCACACATTATGTTTAGAACTTTTTTACTTAGAGAGTGAGGGCCCTGGTCTGCCTGAAGTTAGCTTAAGTCGCAGACCTAGATACCGGCATTTACTTTTTACACATTTATTATTTACTTTTATTTATTTATTTATTTATTTTATATTTAGATGCTATTTTTTAAACTGTAACCTTAATCTTTTAAGTTTGGACGTAATACACCCTTATTGAGGCAGCAAATTTTTTTAGCGTTGATTAGGTTTGACCTCAACCTCATATTGGGGCGCGGAAAAAAGTTTTTCAGCACCACTTTGCATTTGGCCTTGATGCATAATGAATAAATTTGCATGGGGTGAGCCCAAAGGGACAGGCGGCCCCTTGGTTACTTTTTGTTTTGTTTTTGTTTTTATACCCCAGTATAGATTTTTAAAGGTTTTTTACCTTTTGTTTAGCGCTTTGGGGTTTGAAGGGGAACGGTTTGTCATAGTTGCTGCTGTTTTAGCCGGGCATTGCTATCCGAATCACGGCACCAAATAGTGGAAGAAAACAAGTTCTTACTTTTAGTTTGGATGCAACAAGTTAGAGACAGTTTTATGTTTAGGCAATTGCAAGAAGGAAGACGTCCGTTTGGACAGAGTGTCCTTAGGCAAATTTTTAAAGTATAAACAATGTAAAGCAAGCATTTATAGCTTTTTATTATTTATGTAATAATAAAGCTTTGTTTTGTTTATACTTTTTTATATTTTATTTGTGGCAAAAATGTTAAATAATTACAGTTTATTGTTATTTTAAGACAAGGTTAAAACCAGCTTTGCTTTGCAATTTTTATACGCTTATACCAGTTTTGCCTTTATAAGTTTTGCGTTAGAGTTAGCCTGACTTTTGCTTTGTTTTCAACAGAACTAAGATGGCTGCACTTAAATCCCTTTTTCTTACTTCCACAGGAAGTTTAGACTTGAAATTAGATGAAGGTTTCTAACCATCAGAGGAGTGAAGTTCTGGAACAGCCTTCCAAGGGAAGCAGTGGGGGTGAAAGACCTAGCTGGCTTCAAGATTAAGCTTGGTAAATTTATGGAGGAGATGGTATGATGGGTTAACATGATTTTGGCAATTAATTGATCTTTGACTATTTGTGGTAGATGGGGCCCAGTGGCCTGGGATGGGATGTTGGATGGGATGTGAGTTACCGTGAAAAGAATTCTCCTTAGTATCTGTCTGGTGAGTCTTGTCCACATGCTCAGGGTTCAGCTGATCGCCATATTTCGGGTCAGGAAGGAATTTTCCCCCTGGGCAGATTGGCAGAGGCCCTGGGGGTTTTTCGCCTTCCTCTGCAGCATAGGGCACGGGTCACTTGCTGGAGGCTTCTCTGCACCTTGAAGTCTTTAAACCATGATTTGAGGACTTCAATAGCTCAGACGCAGGTGACAGGTTTATTGCAGGAGTAGGTGGGTGAGATTTTGTGGCCTGCACATAACAGTCACCATTAAAGGCATGTGTTCCGTATGGCTGATGTCAGGTGTGCAGTCCAGAAAACAGGATAATATCTTGCTGAGTTAAGATCTCCCACAATCTCCCATTTGACTTTTGTTGCCAGTAACTGTATGATCTCATTTTGAATGGTTTTCCAAGACAGTAGTGTGTGTACATGTCTTGGGTGATGACACTTCTTAGAAGCTCCTGGAGTACAGCACCAAACTCAGCCATCAGCTCCACAATTTTAAGGAAGTTTCCATTGTTTGGCACATAGAGCTGATCTGAAATGCCACGCAGTGGTAGGTTTTATGTAGCAAGCATTCTCACAATGGCAATGAGCCTTTTCCGAATATTTTGCCAGTAGAGAGAGACTGATGCAATCTTCTCTTGATGCTGATCATCTATGGTGGCCTTTAGCCTTAGTCTCATCTCAAGCTCTTTCCACCAGATTTCTAGCCAGATTTTTCCAGTCCTTTGTTTCTGTAGAACCCAACATGGCTGGAACATTAGATCGGAAGAGTTTGCAACAAAAACAGTGTGCAGCATTCTCGATTTTTGAATACATAAGTCCTGGCCTCTCCACTTTGTCACCATTGGGGATTTCATGCCAGTAATGTGTTGGATGGGAACTACTATTTTCATTGTCTTTTTGGGAACATGAAGTTTTTCACTTGCTGTGGCCCAAGCAGTACAAGGAAGTCCCTCAGGCTACTGCTCAAGTGGGTCCACAGTCTTGGATCATGTAGACTTAAGGAACTCAAATCAGCAGCAGCAGTTTCTTGCGCCTCCACCACACTCTTCTCTGATCTACATTTTCTTCAGGAACGTGCATGGTTACATCCACTGGAGATGCAGATAGGGACGCTGCAGTAGCTGCCAGGTCACCTGCACTCTGACTAACTGGAAGATCAGGTATCTCCTCACCACTCACATCCTCACTGGGACTGGAAGGCTCACCGTGAACATTTGTGTCTACATATCTCAGGAGAGCTCCTTCCTGCTTAGATAAAGAAAGTAAAAGAAGCATTTCTCTTTTTCTGAATGCTGCCTCAGAGGGACGTTTTCTTCTTTCACTCATGACTGCTGTTCTGTGCCAGCTATAGTGGCTCTCAACACTCAGTTGAAGGGGACAAATAAGCAGGCTGGTAGCAGGGCCTGAGTGAGGGAAGAAATCAGTGTCTTAAGGGCCTAACTGGCTCAAAGCTGACTTCCTGTTCTCCTCAAGTGGGTTCAGGTAAGCAGCAGGAAACAGGAAGCTCCCTGAGAAGCTGGGGTTAATCAGTCCAGGCTCCTGGGGATGCTAGAGAGGTACATAAGAGGCTCCTCCTCCTCTCTCTCCCTGCAGCTCCTGCTGCTTTCTGTCATTCTCTCTCACCTTTTCTCCTGCCTGCCTGTTATGTCTCTTGTGCCCTCCTTCCTCCAGCACAGCACTCCACCCTCTCTGTGCATCTCGAGCAGAGAGAATCCACATGCACCAGCAGCAGACACAATTTTCTACACTCTGGGTCCTAGTGGCCTTGTGATGTGAGGCACGGGTCTGAGACTTAGGGCTCCTGTGTTCTGTGACTCTGGAAGGGGGTGAGGTCTAGTGGGTGGAGCTGGATTGGTTGACAATGAGTGAGCAGAGTTTGTGCTGAAGGACCCTGGTTCAATCCCCCCCAATTCCTGTGGAGTCTACGTGTGGCCATGACTTTACTTACCTATCAGTGTAGGTTGTTCAGACTATTCCTGGACACAAGTCTTATGTCTGCTGCTAGCCATCCCTGAGATGTAGGTCCTTCATCCACACAAGGACATGGCATATCACAGTCAATCCAGCAGCTCCCCTCTGGTCTTCACCTCCACAATGGATGGCGAACCCGAGCCTGACCAGAGAAAGACAGGGTGGTGTTCTTCAGGGGAATCTGCTGGAGCTTCCGTATCCCCCGCTCCACCTCACTCCCCCACACATGAAGGCATTTCCAAAGATACCACTAATCGTGGATAAACAAAGCAGCCAAGATGCGGTCAGTGTGGCTTGATTTACTGAGCAGACTGGTTCTAAGGGAAGAACAGATTTCTCCCCTGTTCTAGGGAGATTCCCACTGGAAAAGTATCTGATGGCAGGGGTAGGGGCAATGCAAGCCCCCAGCCCCATGAATGGCAGGAAATCAGGACTCGGGGAGTTAAGGGGTGTCTCTGTCCTGCTGCAGGGAGCAGGCCTGGAGAGCAGAAAGGGTACTCGTGGCACTGTAGGAAAGACAGTGACTTCTACCAGTAAAGGTGGCTGAAGCTTCTTGCAGACATTAGAGTCTAAGATCCTCACACCTCCTTTGGGGATCCTTTTCCCTCGGAATAAAATAAGGAGAATGACGTGTGAAGCCCAGGTCTGAGATCCAGGGAAAAGGCAGGATCTCAGCCAGATTACACACCAGGAACCTGATCTTTATCCCAAGAACCACAATTACCCGGATGAGGTTTTCTCCTCCATTTGCTTTCAGGTTATTTATTCACAGAATTCATTTGTTTGCTTTGCTGTGTTTCCACTCTCTGCATCTGTTCATTGGTTTAAGTAACATTCTTTCCGTCTTTGCTTCTGTTTCCTCTTATTACAGGGTAGCATCTGCTTAGCACCTTCAAAAAATAAATTAAACACAAAATCCTGATTCTACATTGAAGAGGTAAGTTTCTGAGAATTTGGCTGCAGAACTTTAGTGTCTGCATATTTCATTCACTATTGTTTATTCCGGTGCAGGTCTGATGCAATCTGCCCACTCAAGAATGCCCCCATGAAGCATGGGGTGCCCTTACAATACCAGTCAAAAGAGAGGAAGAGAGTAGATTAATAGCGGGGGGGGGGGGGAGAGGAATCCAGTGCATCAGCACTTCTGTGCATCATTGCAGCACCAGTCCCGGGAGCCATACAGGTTAAAAATCCCCATGGTTCTTTCCCCCTAGAACCACATCTGAGCAGAAAAAGGCCTTCAGACAATTATTTCCTTACTCTCTGAATGGGTGAAATTCAACCCTGTGCAGACAGTCAGTGCATCACAGCGGGTTTAAGTGGCACTTCACTGCACAGGTGCTGAGAGACTTTGGCATAATTTTCATCCTGGATTGAAACAGCCAGTGGGAATCCTTTGAGGTACAGAGCAGAGAGGTTTGGGCCACAGCATTCACCTCAGAGGCTGAGCTTCTGCAGACTTTTGGGATGTTGCTATCTGAGGAGGATGACTTTGGCCAGCCCTAGTTCAGAGCTTTCAGTCACCTCAACTGGTGATTCTCTGGCACAATTGATCTAACGTAGCTGAACTTTTCAGGCCTTGCCCCCACCTCTGACATCCATTACCCTCTAACAGCCCCTGTCCCTTCTCTTGAGCCCTGCCAAGCCCAAATACAGAGCCTAGCTCACTCTTCTCTTCTCTTAGACCTTCTTCTTACATGATCCTTTCCTACCTTTGATAAACTTATCACTGTACCCTTCCCCAGCTGCTGGAGGAATTGTGGCTCCTCGGGACAACCTGGGAATGGGTGGCTCCTACCTCCAGGTGAGGTATGTGGTTTTCCATCTCAGCATCCCTGAGATCCATCACCTCCCGCTTTCACAGGATAAGGTCGTGGCTCCCCAAGCTAGGCCAGCTGCAGGCTGCATTGCTGTAGGTGACATGGACAGATCCCAGTGCCTGGAAGACAGAGAGGGGAGGAAACCCCTGCTCATTTCCCTTTCAGAGCCCCCTTTGAAGACGGGCCAAGAGGGAAGGAGAGGACGAAGGGCAGAAAGCAAAGCTGCCCCTGTGGGGAGGGCACTCCTGTAGAAACCAGTCCTATTCCCAGCTCTCACCAACATTGATCGGTGTGACCTTGGAGAGGTCACTTCACAACCTTCATTCCCTGTCTGTAAAATGGGGTACTAGTCCGCCCCCCAGGGAGGAG